>NC_072401.2:85442500-86692500 GCF_028858775.2 Pan troglodytes
CACCCTTGAACTCCTGCACTCAACTGATCCTCCCTCCTCAGCCTCTCAAGTAACTGGGACTACAGGTGTGTTGCCCCCACTCCCAGCTAATTTTTAGGTATGGTCTTATCTACAGAATATTATCAAAAACATAAGTGTAGAGATGCTCTTGATAAAGGAAAGTACGTGCACATGCTTTGGTCGTAGGTGGTGTCATAGACTTGCCCACTTAACATTTATTGTCCATTCTGCTTAAATGAGGGTGTCCCTCAGTTGTGTTTTGGAAAATCACAGACATCCAAGAGTCAATTTGAAAAGTTCTGATAACCTCACCACTGAAGAGTTTTCCTTCAGTGTTGTTCCTAAAATTCTAAGAATATAAGATATTATTATACTGCTCTTGAAAAGATCCAGTCAGTACTCAAAATAGCTATTTAAGAAGATATCAGGGTCCATGACAGGCTGCTAAATTTAAGGAATGAAGGATGGGAACTGAGGGAATAATTAGTAAAGTAGACCAAGGATGTTTCATGTGGTGTCATAAAATTGATGAGGGTTATCACAGAAGTATTTATAAGTACAGAGAGAATGGATGTTTTAAACAGACATTTATCAAATTCTGGAAAGTATTAAAATCTCCTAGCTACTCCAGTTACTGTCACTCATAAGATAGATGACTGTCTATACAGTTGTACACACTATTTATAGTTTATAAGAATCAGTAATATGCATGCTACATACTTCACTGCTCCACTGAAAAATGAGCCTCATTGTGCTGATGTCCTATGATTGTTCTTCATTATTTAAAATGCGGTTAAGAGGTTTGAATAGTTAATAATGATTACAGATTTCCTGATCTTATAATTATCGCCGTTGGCAGATTATGAAGTGTTCTGGTCTGTTGTGTATAAAATCTATTCTTTGAGTCTTGGAAAAATTTATTCTTTGTTTTGAAGCAATTTGATGCATGAAACATACTTTGTTAAAAAAACAAACAAACATCAACCTATATCTCATAGAGCAGATCTAGATTACTGAACTGCAGAACAAATCATGTGAGAACTTGCATTTTATGCTGTGATTCTTTATTTGCAAGTCCTTATGTTAATGTAAGTGCAAATTAATAGAACTCAACTAAACTATGAGGTAATACTTGAAAGAGCCAGGAAAAGTAACAAGCTGTGTAGATGTTTCCCAGGACTATTAAGTAAAGAGATATATATATATGAATAATTTTATTGATACATATATGAATAATTTTATTAAGCCCATTGACTGCCAATTAACAAAAAGTTGAACTACCACCAAGGTAAATTCTGCATTTATTCCTTAAGAACCCTTTCTCTAAACACATTTTTTTCTGGTTTCATCTTTATATGCATTGCTTAAAAAAACTTTCTACCCAATGACATTAAGATATCCCTCTTATAACTTCCTAATATTTTATATTTATCTCTTTAATTTTATTAGGTAGATTTGAAAACATCAAAAACAAAAAATGTTAAAGAGGTGAACAGTCTTGCCATGCTTGTTCTCCACCCACTAAAATTCTATGCCTCTTAGGAAGTAGTATTTTTGTTAGCTTTCTGCCTTTCCTTCTTGAGATTTCTTTGCAAATATATATCCATTCAAACAGATATTATTTCCAGGCTTTTTGTACACAAATTATAACATGATTTTTGTACATTGTGTATGTTATTTTTCATTTAATGATAAATTCCAGTTTGGCATAGAAGTGTCCGGAAATTTTGAGGGTTGTCATTTTACATTCTCATAGTAAATAGAAAAATTTCCATAATTATTTATTAATGAATATTCTATTGTCTCATACATGTGGATGTTCATGGCTTGGGTTTTATCACTATAAATTAGTCAATTTATGAAATGCCACAAGCTTTTTGCTTTTTATTATTTTTTTAAAAGGAACAACAGCTTTAATCTGATAGTATAAAAACATACCTGTTAATTTTTCTGGAATTATTACACATCATTTCTATAGCACGTTAGATGTCAATTTTCTTAAATTATATTCAATGTGATAATTTACCTGTAGAAATCTAGAAATTTGCCTGTAGAAATCTACAGGTAAATTATCATTTACAAAAGTTATTTATTTATTTATGCAAATTGGTGGAATACATGATAAATGTTTCTTATGTATATAATGGCTAGTAATAAAGTCAGGGTATTTAGGATGTCTATCACCTGAGAACAATACATTTTTTAAAAGTATAGTCATCCTACTTTCCTTTGAAATATTGAATTTATTCTTTCTATCTCATTATATGTTTGCACCCTTTAACCCACTTCTCTTCATCCTCCTTCCTGTCCCCAGTCATCCTTCGTAGCCTCTGTTATCTATGTTTCTGCTATCTCCATGTGTTCAATTTTTTTTAACTCCCACATATAATAGAGAACATGTAATATTTGTCTTTTCATGCCTGGCTTATTTTTCTTATGACAATGACCTCTAGTTCCTTCCATGTTGCTGAAAGTGACATGATTTTGTTCTTTTTTATGGCTGAATAGTATTTCATTTTGTATAAATATCATAGCTTTTTTATTCACTCATCGGTTGATAAACACTTAGGTTAATTCCATATCTTCCCTATTATGTATATAGTACTCCAATGAGCCCATGACCTCAGGTATCCTTTGATCTATTGGTATCTTTTCCTGTGTGTAGTTATCTGGAACCTGAATTGCTGTATTAAATAGCAATTTTATTTTTAGTTTGTTGAGAGAACTCTCTGTTTTCCATAGTGGCTATACTAGTTTATATTTTCACCAACAGTGTGTAAGAGGTCCCTTTTTGCTATATCATTGTCAAAATATGATATTTTTTGTCATTATAGTAATAGCCATTTTGACAATGGTACGATGATATCCAATTGTGTTTTTATTTGCATTTCTCTGATGATTAGTGATGTGAGCATTTTTCATACACTTATTGGATCTTGTTATATCTTCTTTTGAGATGCCTGTTTATATTCTTTGCTCACTTTTACATGAATTTTTTTTTTCCTGATGAGTTAAGGTTCTTTTATATTCTGGATATTAGTCCCTTGTCAGATGAGTAATTAGCACATATTTTCTTTCATCCAGAAGGTTGTCTCTTCAATCTGCTGATTATTTATTTGGTGTAAAGAAGGTTTTTTGTTAATTAAGTCCCATTTGTCTATTTTTGTTTTTCTTGTTTGTGTTTCAGCAGTCTTATTCTTTGCCTAGACAAATGCCCAGGAAAGTTTTCCCTAGGTTTTCTTCTAATATTTTAATAGTTTGGGGTCTTATATTTAAGTCTTTGATTTATTTTGAGTTGATTTTTGTGTATGGTGAGAGACAGGGGTCTAGTTTCATTCTTCTGTGCCTGACTTTCATATTTTCCCAGTACTATTTATTTAAGAGGGTGTCCTTTCCACCAATGTAAGTTCTTGTCAGTTTTTGTCAAAAGTAAGTTGGATTTAAATGTGTGACTTTATTTATGGGTTAACTATTCGGTTCCATTGGTTGATGTGTCTATTTTTATACCAACACCATGCTCTTTTGGTTATTGTAGCCTTATATTTTTCAGTTAAGTAATATGATTTCTCCAGCTTTGTGCTTTTTCCTCACAATTATTTAGGCTATTTGTGCTCTCTTTTGCCTCCATACAACTTTTATAATTATTTTTTTCTAATTCTATGAAGAACTACATTGGTATTTTGATAGAAATTGCATTCAATTTGTAGAATGCTTTGGGCAATGTGGTCAGTTTAATGATATTCATCTGATCTATGAGCCTGAGATGTTTTCCCATTCATTTATGTCATCTTCAATTTCTTTCATCAGTGTTTTGTAGTTGTTCTTATACAGCTCTTTTTTCACTTGCTTAAATTTACTGTTAGGTATTTTTATTTTTGTAGCTATAGTAAATGAGATTTCCTTTTTCACATCTTTATCAGCTAGATCATTATTAGTGTGTGTAGAAATGTTACTGATTTTTGTGTATTGATTTTGTATCCAGCAACTGTACTGACTTGATTTATGAAATCTAAGAGTATGTCTTTTTGATGTGTGCGGAGTCTTTGGGTATTTCTTGATATATAATCATATTGTTACAAAGAAGGACAATGTGACTTCCTCTTTTCCAATTTGGATACCTTCTATTTTTTCTCTTGCCTGATTGCTCTGATTAGGATTACCAGTACCATGTTGAATGAGTGGGGAAAGTGGGCAGCCTTGCCTTGCTCCAGTTCTTACTGGAAAGGCTTACATCTTTTCCCCATTCAGTCTGATGTTAGCTGTGGGTTTGTCTGTGGCCTTTATTATATTGAGATATTTTCCTTCTATCCCTAGTTTGTTCTCAACAAACCCAATACTCTGAGTATTTATTGTGAAAGGATGTTGAACTTTATTAAATGTTTTTTTCTGCTCTATTTTGGAATGATCACATAGTTTCTGTCATTCATTCTATTGATGTAATTTATGATGTATATTGATTCTGTATATTGAACCCCCACTGGCAAGAATCTCACTTGATATTGGTGTATTATCTTTTTGATATGCTATTGAATTCAGTTTGCTAGTATTTTTTAAGGATTTTTATTTATGTTCATCAGAGATATTGGCCTGTAGTTTTCTTTTTTATGTGTGTGCCCTTGTCAGGTTTTGGCATCAGGGTGATGCTGGCACCTTAAAATGAGTTAGGAAGGATTTCCTTCTCCTTGACTTTCTGGAATAGTTTAAAGGTGTCTGATCCCAATTTTTCCTTGTATGTCTGGAAGAATTTGGCTTTGAATCCATCTGATCATGGGCTTTTCTTTTTTGGTAGAGTTTTTATTTTTGACTTAACCTCACTGCTCATTACTGATCTATTCAGGTTTCATTTTTTTGATGATTCAAATTCGGTAAGTTTTATGTTGCCAGGAATTTATCCATTTCCTCTAGGTTTTCCAGTTGTGAGTGTGTAGTTTGTCAACATAGTCCCTGATGAACTTTTGTATTTCTGTGGTATCAGTTATAATGTATCCTCCTCACTTGTGATCTTGTTTATTTGTGATTTCTATTTTCTTTTCTTGGTTAGTCTAACTAGAAGGTTATCAATTTTGCTTATCTTTTCAAAGAACCAAATTTTCCTTTTATTTAACTTTTGAATTGCTTCTTTAGTCTCTATTTCATTTAGTTGTGTTCTAGTCTTTATTATTTCTTTTTTCTGCTAATTTCATGTTTCGTTTCTTCTTGCTTTTCTAGTCCTTCAGGCGTGTTATTAGATTGTTAATTTGTAATATTTTTACTTTTATGGTATATGCATTTATCACAATAAATTTCCCTCTTAGTACTGCTTTTGCTGTTTCTCACTGGTTTAGGTGTGTTATATTTCCATTTTAATTTCTTTCAGAAAGGTTTTTAATTTCAATCTTAATGTCATCATTGATCCGGTGATCATTCAGGAGCTTGTTTTATAATTTCAATGTATTTTTATAATTTCTAACATTCTTCTTGGCAGTAATTTTTAGTTTTTTAACATTGTAGTCTGAGATAATACTCAATATGATTTTGATTCTTAAAATTTTGTTGAGACTTGCTTTGTGGCATAACGTAGCCTATCCTTGAGAATGTTTCTTGTGGGGGTGGAAAGAATGTATATTCTACGGGTATTGAATAGAATGTTCTTTTAAGGTCTGCTAGGTACATCTAGTCTTAAGTCCCATTTAAATCCAATGTTTTTCTGTAAATATTCTGTCTAGATGATCTGTCTAATGCTGAGTTTGCTTTATTAATTTGGGGGCTCCAGTGTTGGGTATATACATACATGTACATATATATACATATATATATATGTATATATATGTTTAGAATTGTTATAGCCTCTTGCTTGTTTGATCATTTTATCATATAATGACTTTTTCTGTTCTTGACTTAATTCTGTTTTATCTAATATGAATATAGACACTCTTACTTACTTTTGCACTTCTTATTAATTTTCTCCATAAGGTTTTGTTTATCTTCTACTAAATTTATGTATAAATTTTTGGGTGTGTTGATTTTGCTTTTGATGATCAATGTTTGGCTAAAAATTCATTAGAATTGAAAAAGGAATGGAGTTATTTAATCTTCCAAACAGAGAAGGCAGAAATTAGGAACAAACAACTCCCACATGATGACCTGTGAAAGAATCAATATGATGTTTAGTAGTTCCATTAGTTATTATAGTAAAAATTAGGGCATTTTGCATCTATTTGCTACACAAATTCAAAAGCATAAAAATAAAGGGGGTAGGGATTGCAAGAAAACAAAAGGGCATTAACTGCTATACCAAAAAAAGATGAGGGTATTTTTTGGATTTTGAACACGTAAACAGTATAAGGTCATCTTTGAAACAACTGGGAAAATTTAAGTATGTACATTAGATGACACTGCAGTATTATTGTTAAAGCAAGGTGGTTTATTTTAAAATATGTCTTTATTAGGTATACTAATGTATTTAAGATATAATGACATGATGCACAGATTTTCCTTTAAGAAATCAGACCAAAAAAAAAAAAAAAAGTGAAAAACAACTCTAGGGACTGTGAATGGCAGTTGCAATGTATGTTTTTCCAGAGATCAGTGAAACAGAAAATAAGTTTGGCAAAATACGAATAATTATTAAAAGTAGGGGAAAGGCACATATATTTAATTATACTACTTTTTCTCTGCTTTATATATTTGACAATTTTTATAATAACCTTGAAACAAATTTAACAAAATTCTGCAGATTGTTTTCCAGGTGTCTTTAAATTCTTGCTCCACTTAAATAATTGAATTAAGCATTATAATCTATGTATTATAATTTTTATAAGAATCAACATCTGGATCCCAAAATCAACTAGAAAAATATATCAAAGGACATAAATCATATGAAAGAACATAATCAGGTAGTCAGCAAAAATACATTTTTCCACATATGGACATATATTGAATTTCACTCATATAAAAATATCGTTCAAAACTACAGTATACTTTTTCCTACATTATTGACAGTATAAATATTTGTTATCACATAAGATCATACATAATCTAGGGAAGCATCCATTGTTAGACACCGTCAGGGTAGGAGCAAATCACTCAAACTCCTTAGATGATATTTTGGCACTAAATTGTAAAAATATATCAGGCAAAATTGCACACGTAAAATACCACATATATAATGTCATGTTTTTCTGCAGTGATTATAATAGAACAAAAATTGAAGTAAACATATATATTCATTAGTAGAGGACTAAGAAATTATTTATATTTATACAATAGAAGAAAATGTATTATTGAAAAACAATTAGGCCATTATATAGTAGAAACCAATATAAACAAATTTTCAAGATATGTTAATGGAAAAGACAAAACAAAAACATTGTGTAGAGGTTAAATATGTGGACAAGAATATATGTGTGCATTTGTGTGGTTGCAACAATATTCTGAACCATGTATCACAATATGTGAAACCTGCATTCTGTGCTACCTGAGATGATCTGGTCACTAATATTTTACCAAATTATTAAGCTATAATATATTTACTCATATTTTTTTTGACTTGAGGTAGAAAAAGGAAATATTCTCCAGGGAAAACATAATTTTGTTGTGGGAAAAAACTAATTAATACACTGTCAGAAAAGTAATTAAATCCTCTTAAATGCACATGTCATTTAGAAATTATTCCATTAGTTATGATTCAAAAGCTAATATTAATGTTACTCCATCTCTTGTTTTCTGAGAATAATGTTCCATAAAACTCAGAAAAATAACCTAAGAAATAATTTCCTTTATTCTATTGTTGTCAGAAAACCTCAAACGTATACAATGCAGATTAACACTGACACATAGTTTTGAGCTGTATTAGATACATGATTATGGAATCCTTATTCAAAGAATACTGTAATAATGTCTAAGGTAGTTAGATAAAAAGCTGTTTGCTTTTGACTATCTTTGGAAAATTTAATTTAGTCGTCTCCTGAAGTTCTAAGTGTGAAGAGATCAAGTGAATTTTTTAAAGGTGTCCATAAAGCAGAATATCATTATCCGATACAGAGATATTACTGACATTTAATAACATAATACTGGTCATAGTTGGCTTGTACATTAGTATTCATTACTTAAGCATTGCATCTACTTTTTTGTATGTAAAATGACAGGATTATAGAGTTCTTTGTCATCATAATAAAGCAGCATTACTTCACTAAATGTGCAATTAAATGCTTCCCTCAAATTTATATTTTACTAGTGGTTTATGATACCTGTAAGAGGAATAATAGAGCCTTAAACATATTCTGTCTGTGTCAGGCTTAAACAATGTTACATAATACTTACATACAGCTCATATCTTCTATTTTTAGCAAAAAGAAGAGTTTCTGAAAGAACAGAAGGCTTGATGCCTTTGAGAGGCCAAGGGTGGAGGATCGCTTGAGCCCAGAAGTTTCAGACCAGTCTAGGAAAGATGGCAAGACCACCATCTACAAATTAATAATAATAATAAAAAGTTGGGAATGGTGGTGTGTTCCTGTAGTCCTAGCTACTCAGGAGGCTGATGTTGTAGGATCACTTCAGCCCAGGAGTTCGGGGCTGCAGTAAGCTATGATGGTACCACTGCACTCCAGCCCGAACAACACGGTGAGACTCTGTCAAAAAAAAAAAAAAAAAAAAAAAAGAATGCTATTAGCCTATAAAAAAATTGAATTCTATTAGCTTAAATTCCATTAGCATTTCACTTTATTATTTAAAACACAGATATATGCAGCTCAGTGACAACTAGAGATATCAGAGAACACATATGTGATTATACACTCATCCTTTATCCAAATTTTAAAATTTTTAAAAGAGCCTAACAACAAAACAAGAGTTGTAACTATACATGACTAAACTGATATACAGGAACTAAAATAATCAAAATGTGATTTTTATTGAATCAAATTGACTATTTTGAATAAAGTTAAAGACTGTTATCAAATTACAGTTTAATACAACTCAAATTATAGAGTGAATAAAATTACACACTTCAGTACTTACCTCCTTATGTTCATTCAAATTAATTTTCATGTGGTCACTATTAGCATAATCATCACTTGTGGCATATTAAGTCTGCCACTAACTTTTTAAATTAAAATTTTCAAATATGAATGCGAGAAATCTGATATAGGGAAAATTCAGTGAATAGCACATTGTTCTGTGTTTATTAAGTGCCAAGCCAGGAGTTGAGTAGACATTAGACATTTCACTAAGTCCTGCATTCCAAATGCACCAAAAAGGAAAGAACACAATATTAATAATGCAATGTCTCACATTGCATGCCAAAAGTATTCTTTATTTCTTATTGAATTATGTAATTTTTGGCACCTCGAAAGAGTGTATTCCATAAAAATAACAAAATGGGCTATTTTGGAAAAAGATGGAACTATTTATAAGAAAAGTCAATTCTTTATTCTTGGGTAAATTGTTGGGTTACTAAAACCATTAAGTTATAAATTACCATGTTTATGTCATTGGCTTTAAATGGAAACTGATTTAAGTGACTTCCAATTCAAAATATTAAAATCAGATAATTCTCTGCAACTTCTTTATGGTCTTAGCAAGTCAAATTTGAGAGTTTTAAGGTAAATGGAAGTCTCGAGTCATAAGCGAATCTGGACATTCTAATTAGTAATGAAGTATTATAGTAATCATGTGCTTCATATTAAGATATGGCATTGTCAAACCTATAAATTGTGTGCCTATTGAATAAAATGCACACTAATATTCTTTAGGACATGTGATTAAAGTGAAATTAGTTGAATGCAATGTATTTAATTTAACCGGGAGATCCTAAAATATCAAAAACTACAATAATGTTCTTGGTCATCTTTTCAAACGTTGAAAGATCTTTTTTACAAAGTACATGTATCTAAACTATTATCATAAACTATTACAGTGAACTGAATATGCTAAGACTCTACAACCTTTTCTAAATTGGAGTACAATTTCAGAATTAATAGACACTCCTTTCAAATGAAATTTGTGTATAGATATTTACTTTTTCATTCATTCAACAGATATTTTTCATATAAATATCACCAATAAGATGATAGATAGATAGATAGATAGATAGATAGATAGATAGATAGATAGACAGATAGAGATATAGCTATAGACAGATACAGATATATGAGATGGTTTATTAGGTGAATTTCCTGAAGTGATTGTGGTGGCTGAGAAGTCCTGCAGATGGGTTGTCTGCAAGTTGGAGAATGAGGAAAACCAGTAGTGTGAATAATTTTAAGTCCAAAGACCTAATAATTAAAGAAGCCAATTGCATGACTCGCTCTCAGTCTAAAGCTGAAGGCCTGAGAACCTTGGGGTGCAGAGGGTGCACAAAGTTCAAGTCCCAGAACCCAAAGGCCAGAGAACGTGGAGTTCTGATATCAAAGGGCAGGAGAAGAGTTTCCAGCTCCAGGGGAGAGAGAGAGAGGAAAGAAAAATCACATTTCCTCTGCCTTTTTGTTATTTCGTGGCCTCAGTCAATTGACGATGTCCATCCATGTTGGGTGAAGGTGGTCTCCCTTATTCAGTTTGCTGGTGCAAATGCGTTACCCGCTATCTGGATACTCATGTTTTATTCCAGTCAAGTTGACAACTAAAATTTATCATCACAGATAAACCATGTGTATCGACATTGTTTTATTATTATTATTATTATACTTTAAGTTTTAGGGTACATGTGCAAAACGTGCAGGTTAGTTACATATGTATACATGTGCCATGTTGGTGTGCTGCACCCATTAACTCGTCATTTAACATTAGGTATATCTCCAAATGCTATCCCTCCCCCCTCCACCCACCCCACAACAGGCCCCAGTGTGTGATGTTCCCCTTCCTGTGTCCATGTGTTTTCATTGTTCAATTCCCACCTATCAGTGAGAATATGCAGTGTTTTTTTTTTTCTCCTTGTGATAGTTTGCTGAGAATAATGGTTTCCAGCTTCATCCATGTCCCTACAAAGGACATGAACTCATCACTTTTTATGGCTGCATAGTATTCCATGGTGTACATGTGCCACATTTTCTTAATCCAGTCTATCACTGTTGGACATTTGGGTTGGTTCCAAGTCTTTGCTATTGTGAATAGTGCTGCAATAAACATATGGGTGCATGTGTCTTTATAGCAGCATGATTTATAATCCTTTGGGTATATACCCAGTAATGGGATGGCTGGGTCAAATGGTATTTCTAGTTCTAGATCCCTGAGGAATCCCACACTGTCTTCCACAATGGTTGAACTAGTTTACAGTCCCACCAACAGTGTAAAAGTGTTCCTATTTCTCCACATCCTCTCCAGCAACTGCTGTTTCCTGACTTTTTAATGATCCCCATTCTAACTGGTGTGAGATGGTATCTCATTGTGGTTTTGATTTGCATTTCTCTGATGACCAGTGATGATGAGCATTTTTTCATGTGTCTTTTGGCTGCATAATTGTCTTCTTTCGAGAAGTGTCTGTTCATGTCCTTCGTCCACTTGTTGATGGGGTTGTTTGTTTTTTTCTTGTAAATTTGTTGGAATTCATTGTAGATTCTGGATATTAGCCCTTTGTCAGATGACTAGATTGCAAAAATTTTCTCTCATTCTGTAGGTTGCCTGTTCACTCTGATGGTAATTTCTTTTCCTGTGCAGAAGCTCTTTAGATTAATTAGATCCCATTTGTCAATTTTGGCTTTTGTTGTCATTGCTTTTGGTGTTTTAGACATGAAGTACTTGCCCATGCCCATGTCCTGAATGGTAATGCCTAGGTTTTCTTCTAGGGTTTTTATGGTTTTAGGTCTAACATTTAAGTCTTTAAACCATCTTGAATTAATTTTTTTATAAGGTGTAAGGAAAGGATCCAGTTTCCGCTTTCTGCTTATGGCTAGCCAGTTTTCCCAGCTCCATTTATTAAATAGGGAATCCTTTCCCCATTGCTTGTTCATGTCAGGTTTGTTAAAGATCAGATAGTTGTAGATATGCAGCATTATTTCTGAGGCCTCTGTTCTGTTCCATTGGTCTATATCTGTGTTTTGGTACCAGTACCATGCTGTTTTGGTTACTGTAGCCTTGTAATATAGTTTGAAGTCAGGTAGCGTGATGCCTCCAGCTTGTTCTTTTGGCTTAGGATTGACTTGACAATGCAGGCTGTTTTTTGATTCCATATGAACTTTAAAGTAGTTTTTTCCAATTCTGTGAAGAAAGCCATTGGTAGGTTGATGGGGATGGCACTGAATGGATAAATTGCCTTGGGCAGTATAGCCATTTTCATGATATTGATTCTTCCTACCCATGAGCATGGAATGTTCTTCCATTTGTTTGTATCCTCTTTTATTTCATTGAGCAGTGGTTTGTAGTTCTCCTTGAATAGGTCCTTCACATCCCTTGTAAGTTGGATTCCTAGGTATTTTATTCTCTTTGAAGCAATTGTGAATGGGAGTTCACTCATGATTTGGCTCTCTGTTTGTCTGTTATTGGTGTATAAGAATGTTTGTGATTTTTGCACATTGATTTTGTATCCTGAGACTTTGCTGAAGTTGCCTATCAGCTTAAGGAGATTTTGGACTGAGACGATGGGGTTTTCTAGATATACAATTATGTGATCTGCAAAGAGGGACAATTTCACTTCCTCTTTTCCTAATTGAATACCCTTTATTTCCTTCTCCTGCCTGATTGCCCTGGCCAGAACTTCCAACAGTATGTTGAATAGGAGTGGTGAGGGAGGGCATCCCTGTCTTGTGCCAGTTTTCGAAGGGAATGCTTCCAGTTTTTGCCCATTCAGTATGATATTGGCTGTGGTTTTGTCATAGATAGCTCTTATTATTTTGAGATATGTCTCATCAATACCTAATTTATTGAGAGCTTTTAGCATGAAGCGTTGTTGAATTTTGTCAAAGGCCTTTTCTGCATCTATTGAGATAAACATGTGGTTTTTGTCTTTGGTTCTGTTTATATGCTGGATTATATTTATTGGTTTGTGTATATTGAACCAGCCTTGCATCCCAGGGATGAAGCCCACTTGATCATGGTGGATAAGCTTTTTGATGTGTTGCTGGATTCGTTTTGCCAGTATTTTATTGAGGATTTTTGCATGGATGTTTATCAGGGATATTGGTCTAAAATTCTTTTTTTGTTGTGTCTCTGCCAGACTTTGGTATCAGGATGATGCTGGCCTCATAAAATGAGTTAGGGAGGATTCCCTCTTTTTCTATTGATTGGAATATTTTCAGAAGGAATGGTACTAGCTCCTCCTTGTACCTCTGGTAGAATTCGGCTGTGAATCCCTTTGGTCCTGGACATTTTTTGGTTGGTAAGCTATTGATTATTGCCTCAATTTCAGCTCCTGTTATTGGACTATTCAGAGATTCAACTTCTTCCTGGTTTAGTCTTGGAAGGGTGTAAGTGTTGAGGAATTTCTCCATTTCTTCTAGATTTTCTAGTTTATTTGCGTAGAGATGTTTATAGTATTCTTGATGGTAGTTTGTATTTCTGTGGGATCGGTGGTGATATCCCCTTTGTCATTTTTTATTGCATCTATTTGATTCTTCTCTCTTTTCTTCTTTATTAGTGTTGCTAGCAGTCTATCAATTTTGTTGATCTTTTCAAAAAACCAGCTCCTGGATTTATTGATTTTTTGAAGGGTTTTTTGTGTCTCTATTTCCTTCAGTTCTGCTCTGATCTTAGTTATTTCTTGCCTTCTGCTAGCTTTTGAATGTTTGCTCTTGCTCCTTTCGTTCTTTTGATTGTGATGTTGATGTATGATTTCATTCATTTAAGAATTACTTATTAGAAATCTAACATATATACATGTATATATATATGTATATATATATTTCACTGGGTCCTGTACTCAAGAGGATATAATACTTAACAATTTCCTAATAATTAGAGTATTTTATCAGTGGAACTGGATTATTCTGTAGTAACAAAATTGCAGTAACAAAATATCAGTTATTTAAAACACAAAGGTTTATTTCTTGTGATCATACGACAGAGTCAGCTGTAGATACTATTCTATATTATCATAGGGCTACACCCTAGGACACAGGCTGACATAACAGCCACACTTTCAATATCTCTGGTCACTGTGTCAGAAGGAAAAAAAATCAAACCAAATAAAATCACCTCCAAAGGATAATGTATCTACAACAGTCACCAACTAAGTCATGTGTGGGTACTAGAAAGATAAGAAAATAGAAGGAAGTGATGGGCATGGTGGCTCACGCCTGTAGTCCTAGCACTTTGGGAGACCAAGGCAGTCAGATCACCTGAGGTCAGGAGTTCCAGACTGGCCTGACCAACATGGTGAAACACCGTCTCTACTAAAAATATAAAAATTAGCCAGATGTCGTGGCATACGCCTGTAATCCCAGCTGCTCAGGAGGCTGAGGCATGAGAATCGCTTGAATCCATGAGGCGGAGGTTGCAGTGAACCAGGATCACATTACTGCACTCCAGACTGGGCAACAGAGTGAGACTCCATCTCAAAAAATAAATAAATAAATAAAGGAGAGTACCTTTTACAAGGCCTTTGG
Organism: Pan troglodytes; assembly: GCF_028858775.2. Classification (NCBI taxonomy): domain Eukaryota; kingdom Metazoa; phylum Chordata; class Mammalia; order Primates; family Hominidae; genus Pan; species Pan troglodytes. The sequence goes on from NC_072401.2 coordinate 85,457,014, forward strand.
AAAATGAGATAATGAGATGTCAAATTCCTTGCACACTTGAAAGGTGTGACATTTAAGAATTCAGTGAAATAAAATCTTAGTGGTTGCCAATCTATGTCTAGAAGCACAGTGAAAATTTATTCATTTGAAGATATTGAAAATAACTGAGGTGGAACAATATGAAAGGACACCTGCTGATTTAAGCCAAAGTCTGATGTAATTTGAATAATCTCACAGCTCTATTTAAATAGCCAAATTTCATGGCTTATGAAGCATTGCTAACTGAATACAAGAATGTTTGTTTTTTAGGTTGCTCTGCGTAATGGAATGAGTAAAATATAACACACAGGAATTGATTGGCTATTAATTTATGTTATCCCTACAAATAATTTTGCTGTATAGATTTTATTAAAGGAAACTATTAATATATGCTCTTTGGTGAAACAGACTTGCTGGGACATCAGACTGAAATTCAGTCTAGAGAGATCCTACTGCAGAAACTTGAATTGCCCCAAAACCAACTTTGCAGCCTGGACAATGAGTCAATCAAAATAATGTACTTTTGCCCCTTCTTCATATTCTAAGTGCTTTTGATAAGCCTGGCTGAAGGGGAGAATGAGGATGAACAGCTGTTTTTGTGAAAATTTAATGCAGTCATCTACTTGAACATTCTACCAGGCAAAAATTCCAGTTGTCGTAACACATGACGAGGCACTATCAAAACATAACTTAAGAAATAAATTAATATCAAATCCTTGCTTTTGTGTGTGCTCTGGCTAAAAACTACTTCCTATAAAATGGATAACAGGTATAAGAATGTGAGGTACTCTAAAATATTTCTCCCAAAACTAAAGGTGCCAAGAAGAGCAGGGGCAATAAATAAGTAAATGTATTACCTGAATGGTCAATTTTCTATAAAAAAAAAACCATTTTATTTCGTTTTAAACTCTGTCTGTTAGACTCCTGAACTAACTTCCATTCAAACTGAGATACTCTTTCACATGACTATTGGATATAAACCTCTGTCTGTAATAAAACTACTAATTATCTACCCATAAGGGAATACAACCATTCAGGAAAGATGTCTTCATTTAAGATCCAAACAAACCTTTTCTTCATTCCTTCTCCCAACATGCAATGGGCAGTGTCAAAAATTTTAAATAAACACACACCAGTGCACTTCTACAAACATTTTCCAAAGATATATTTATAAAGATTGCTTTGGAAGCTAGGTTACCATGGAAACAGGGATCTGTTGACTCATTAAGTAGGAAGCATGTATCGAGGGTTTCTATAGTTCTGGAAAATTCTTTTACATGACCTTGGGGACACAATCTAAACATTGACATGGAACAGTTCAGGGTCAAGTGGACTGATGGGATGCAACTTGATGCAGTGGGCCAACACAATAATGGAGACATCTAACAAATTCAACAACTACAACAAGCAGTTACTTAAGATCATTTTTAAATTTATTTGAATGAAGTTATCTTCTCATTTCCATGTCTGCTAAAAACCCTGCACTATATCTGGCCATTATGATGTAAAGATGGTGAATAAATATATGAAAAGGAAAAACATATTATTTAATATATAACAATTCCTTTAGATGTGCAGAAGATCAGGCATATGAAAATCAAAATTCCCAAAAGCAAATGGTAAAATTGACATAATATTTTTCCTACCAAGTTACATGTATTTTGAGAGACGAAGGTGTCAGTATAAATGAAGATAATAGCAGAGGTTCAGAGAATGACAGCTGTCCAATAAATAGTTGTTAAAGTACATTGAATAAAACCTCTCCTATGTATATATGACTCCTCTGTAAGGGAAAGATCTTACCATAAGCATGAATATTCATGGAATGATGTCTACCTAAATTTCAGGAATGACAGGACACCTGAGATAAAGGTAAGTGACTCAAATGCTGCAATAATTTCAAGTTATCCAAAGTTCATGTGTAAGCTTCAAAAGATTGAAAATATTGTATAGTTAAGCCTGTATTGCTTTAGGAATTAATCTTTCCTATATTATTAGATTTGCTTTAGAAATATAACTAACATGAATTTTAGTTTAACTTGGATTAAGAATTATAATTCTTCAACTTAGTAATTTTTTATGTTTTCCAATACAAAAGTATAAATACGTTTTATAAATAAAGAAAATCATTGCTATTCATATTTTAATTCTACATATTTATGCATTTTTAGAAATATATTTCTATATATTTTTATATCCCATGAATCATTTATATATATTATCAATGTTGATTCTTTATTGCTCCAATTACATTTGAATGTGCATTAAGTCAACTATAAAACTCACAATCACACACTAAAGTCATTCAAACCATCTTGATTCAGGAAAACAAGTAATATGCTCGGTTTCCCCACACTTTTACTCATATCTTTACAGACTGTGATATGTTAATATAAGTGACTCTTTATAAGTAAATAAGTAAATTTGATGTATCAAACTACTGTGACAGACTATATCACAGATAAAAGGACAATGACTGTGAAGTTAGATCTTGATTCAAAACCCATTCTTCCACTGGAAGGTTACATGACTTCTCTGAATAAAGACATCATCACCTATAAAAAGAATATCACAGTAATAAGAGCTTATACAATTTATTGCCTACTATATACTGGGCATCATCATAAAAAATCACTTATATTAACTCATTTAACCCTTGCAAGAACCCTTTGGGATGGGTATTGTATAATCCTCTCTATTTTATAAAGACACAGGCACAAGGACCCTAATTAGCATAAGGTCCATCAGGGAGCATGGTGAGACAAAGTTTTGAACTCAGGAGTGTGACTATTTTACTTATTTTAGCTTAGGTTTGTGAAGAATCTACACACATGTATAGTGCTTGCAGTTACTAAGGATTCAAAGATGCTAAGTCTCAAGGAAGCATAAAGCCTATGTATTTGAATAAAATCGTGCAAGTTATATACCCTTGCATTATGAAAAAAAGAAAAGAAGAAAGGAAGAAAAGAAAAGAGAGGAAGAACAAAAAGAAGGAAGGAGGAAGGAAGGCAGACAACTTAGAAATAAATAACTTAAAAATTCATATAACTTGAAATTATGCAATCTAAATTTCATGGCATATTGCTATTGATGGACAATTTTATGTAGAAAGGTTTTTTTCATAATATAAATTTTATACTTTCTCCCTTCAACCATTTCCTGGGTAGTACAATAGATTTTGTGTTATTGTTCACAGCTCACTGCTCTATCAAAGATAATTTTACATCCTTGCCCTTCAGACATTATTCACAATGTTTTGTTTCCTCAACTTAGAATTTGGTTTGGCCACAGGATTTTCTTTGGTTAAGAAAATATATATGATCATGGTAAATGCCATTCCCAAACAGTGCTTTCAGTTCATTTGAATGGGTTGGCTAGGGTCCCTGTATATTCCGCCTCCCTCTAAAAGAGCGCATCCGGAGATAGGTTTCTGCTTCAGCCTGGTCCTGTAGGGAGAAGAAATGTGGAGGCAAAGCCACAACCTGGTGGAACTGACTCGCAGGCAACATGTAGCTTGAGTGAGAAATTAATGTTCACTGGTGACGACAACAAAGATTTGGAGGGTTGCCTGTTATGCAACATAGCCCAGCAAAAATTACTAATGCATCATGGCAATTATCCAATTATTATAACCTTGCTTAAAACTTATGTGTTTTATTATGATGTAGTTCTATGTTCACGTATTTTCTATGGCCATTATTTCAGACATTTTCCTCACAAGTAACACTTGAGACTTCTTCATGAAAAGTATAGATTATAGAGACTATATTCTGCTTCATTATATATGGACTGGGTCCTAGTATCTTAAATTTTAACAAAAATCCCACAACTTTCTGATATATGTGTTTTGAGAACATGATTTTGAGAAGAAAAATGATTGTCATTCTATTAGTTCTCATGAGAACATTTACTTCTGTAAAATTGCTATGCTTTGTAAATGCAGAATAAAGTTGATCCTGAAAATAATACATATTTTCTTAAATCAGCATTAACTGTGATTATCAAAGGTTTGATAGTATTAGTAGAAGTTTCAGAACTTAATTTGGCATATATTATATTTTAAAAACTGCTCAAAAATAAATAATATAAAAGCTAATATCTTCAGCTCCATCCAATCCTTCTTTAATTTTACTTTCCTTTTGGAAGCCACTAATAACATTTGAGTGAATCCTGTTCCCTCAGACATTCTATGCATAATAAAAATCAGTATCTCTTGCTTCAAATATTGCTTTACACTATACTAACTCTGTATATCTATCTATCCATCTATCTATCTATCATCTATCTATCATCTATCTGTCTATTATGTGTCATCTATTTCTCTATCTGCCTTACGTCTTCATCATCATCATCACCATTATTATATGTTGTTCACTCTACCTACTCTTCTGAAACTTTTTTTTAATTATGAAGAATAATACTCTAGACACAGTTTTATGGCTTACTGTGCTCATTTAATAATATATTTTGGATGTTTTTCCACATTAGTATATCCAGAAAATACCTTATTTTTAAAAGTACCAATATGAAAATATCTTCTGTGAACATTTAGTAATTAGTTCAACCAAACACCTATTGATAAGAGGTTTGATTTACATATTTCGTTACTACAAATATCACTGAATTACACACACATATACTTACGGAGTGCTTTTATTTTGAAGAAGAGAGAAGTAAATGTTAGTTTTCTATACTATGTATTTCTCATTTTTGTACAGCAACCGATTTAGCATGTGAAAGGTCACTATATTTTTAACACTCTCTTGGCAAATAATGGTTCAAGATAAGAGGGCTTGCTACTTGAAAAAGAAATTTAAACACTGACTCAATGGATATATGTGCAATATCTCTTACTATGATGAGCTTTTCTTTGTGATGTAAAGGTAAATATATACCAATCATGCAAATATAGCTGCTTTTTCTTTACAATATTAGCCTATTCAAGCTTCGATGCAAAAATCCTCAATAAAATACTGGCAAACCGAATCCAGCAGCACATCAAAACGCTTATCCACCATGAGCAAGTGGGCTTCATCCGTGGGATGCAAGGCTGGTTCAACCTATGCAAATCAATAAATGTAATCCAGCATATAAAGAGAACCAATGACAAAAACCACATGATTATCTCAATAGATGCAGAAAAGGCCTATGACAAAATTCAACAGCCCTTCATGCTAAAAACTCTCAATAAATTAGATATTGATGGGACGTACCTTCAAAAAAATAAGAGCAATTTATGACAAACCCACAGCCAATATCATACTGAATGGACAAAAACTGGAAGCATTCCCTTTGAAAACTGGCACAAGACAGGGATGCCCTCCCTCACCACTCCTATTCAACATACTGTTGGAAGTTCTGGCCAGGGCAATCAGGCAGGATAAAGAAATAAAGGGTATTCAATTAGGAAAAGAGGAAGTGAAATTGTCCCTCTTTGCAGATGACATGATTGTATATCTAGAAAACCCCATCGTCTCAGTCCAAAATCTCCTTAAGCTGATAGGCAACTTCAGCAAAGTCTCAGGATACAAAATCAATGTGCAAAAATCACAAGCATTCTTATACACCAATAACAGACAAAAAGAGAGCCAAATCGTGAGTGAACTCCCATTCACAATTGCTTCAAAGAGAATAAAATACCTAGGAATCCAACTTACAAGGGATGCGAAGGACCTCTTCAAGGAGAACTACAAACCACTGCTCAATGAAATAAAAGAGGATACAAACAAATGGAAGAACATTCCATGCTCATGGATAGGAAGAATCAGTATTGTGAAAATGGCCATACTGCTGAGGTAATTTATCCATTCAATGCCATCCCCATCAAGCTACCAATGACTTTCTTCACAGAATTGGAAAACACTACTTTAAAGATCATATGGAACCAAAAAAGAGCCTGCATTGCCGAGTCAATCCTAAGCCCAAAGAACAAAGCTGGAGGCATCACGCTACCCGACTTCAAAGTATACTACAAGGCCACAGTAACCAAAACAGCATAGTACTGGTAGCAAAACAGAGATATAGACCAATGGAACAGAACAGAGGCCTCAGAAATAATGCCGCATATCTACAACTATCTGATCTTTAACAAACCTGACAAGAACAAGAAATGGGGAAACGATTCCCTATTTAACAAATGGTGCTGGGAAATCTGGCTAGCCATATGTAGAAAGCTGAAACTGCATCCCTTCCTTACACCTTATACAAAAATTAATTCAAGATGGATTAAACTCTTAAATGTTGGACCTAAAACCATAAAAACCCGAGAAGAAAACCTAGGCAATACCATTCAGGACATAGACATGGGCAAGGACTTCATGTCTAAAACACCAAAAGCAATGGCAACAAAAGCCAAAATTGACAAATGGGATCTAATTAAACTAAAGAGCTTCTGCACAGGAAAAGAAACTACCATCAAAGTGAACAGGCATCCTACAGAATGGGAGAAAATTTTTGCCATCTACTCATCTGACAAAGGGCTAATATCCAGAATCTACAAAGAACTCAAACAAATTTACAAGAAAAAAACAAACAACCTCATGAACAAGTGGGTGAAGGATATGAACAGACACTTCTCAAAAGAAGACATTTATGCAGCCAACAGACACATGAAAAAATGCTCATCATCGCTGGCCTTCAGATAAATGCAAATCAAAACCATACTGAGATACCATCTCACACCAGTTAGAATGGTGATCATTAAAAAGTCAGGAAACAACAGGTGCTGGAGTGGATTTGGAGAAATAGGAACACTTTTACACTGTTGGTGGGACTGTAAACTGGTTCAACCATTGTGGAAGACAGTGTGGGATTCCTTAGGGATCTAGAACTAGAAATACCATTTGACCCAGCCATCCCATTACTGGGTATATACCCAAAGGATTATAAATCATGCTGCTATAAAGACACATGCACACGTATGTTTATTGCGGCACTATTCACAATAGCAAAGACTTGGAACCAAGCCAAATGTCCAACAATGATAGACTGGATTAAGAAAATGCACATATACACCATGGAACACTATGCAGCCATAAAAAATGATGAGTTCATGTCCTTTGTAGGGACATGGGTGAAGCTGGAAACCTTCATTCTCAGCAAACTATCACAAGGACAAAAAACCAAACATCACGTGTTCTCACTCATAGGTGGGAATTGAACAGGAGGGTCCTTGGACATGGGAAGGGGAACATCACACACTGGGGCCTGTTGTGGGGTGGGTGGAGGGGGGAGGGATAGCATTAGGAGATATACCTAATGTAAATGACAAGTTAATGGGTATAGCAAACCAACATGGCACATGTATACATATGTAACAAACCTGCATATTGTGCACATGTACCCTAGAACTTAAAGTATAATAATAATAATAAATAAATAAATAATCAAAATATTATATATTTAAGTATGTATTGCTTCAGGAATTAATCCTTCCTATATTATTAGATTTGCTTTAGAAATATAATTAGTATGAATTTTAGTTTAACTTGGATTAAAAAGTATATTTTTAATTTAGTAATATTTTCATGTTTGTAGATATAATAGTGTAAATATGTTTATATGTTTTATAAATAAAAATATTGCTATTTATATTTTAATTCTATATTCTTTACACATTTTTTGCTGAGATTATCTTTAATAAAATGACACTTAATAGTAACCTCTATAACCCATTCTCGCAATAAAAATCTCATTGCTGTTTTTTCTTCATCTTTTTTATAGGTTCTGAATGTATTTTTGATAAACTTCACTCACAGTTTCTTGCATGCATTAGTGGCTTAAGAATTTTTTTTAAATTTCTGCAGTAAACATATCCCAGCACATTGACTTACAGTCTGCTTATATTTAGGCAATCACCTACACTTTATTATTTGACAAGGTTTATTTTTTTCCTTATTTTGATTGATTGTTTTATTAGCATTTTTATTCCTTAGATTTTTCTCTGGTTTTCTTTATATTCATATACTAAAAGCATAAAGTATGTACTTTTAAAATTTGTAATATGAAATTTTTTTTCTGATTACCTGTTGTTTAGATATTTTACGACAGCCTATTACTGTAAGTCAGATACTTGAATGTAAAAGAGTAGCAGTTAATGTAATGTTTTGTTTTTCTGAGAGAAAAAGAGTACAGATTTAAACAAACCTTAGTGCACTATTTAGCAGTCTTATCTATTTTTTTCTTTCCCTATTTTTCAGTTTTATTTATATAGAGTAGAATTATTATTCTTTCATCACACATAAAATCCTAGGAGGGAATCCTGTGGCTTTTCTCTCTATCCTCCTCTTAAAAATCATCCCAAGCATGGGAAGTGTGGTTTGTTCAGATGTGAATAACTTTATCTCACATTTTACTAGTGAGTGGGAATTTAATTTTTATGTTTTCTTTAATCTACATTTCCTCAAGAAGAATAGAACAAATACTTGTCTGCTTCTTAATATTCTGATTATTTTAAATGTATGCCTCTGAATTGCTTGTCACTTTGTTGTAAAATCACCAAGTATGTTTCGCTTTGGATTTGGGGCCCTCTCTCTCTCTCTTCCTACTTTTTTGTCTGTTACTGTGTGTAAAAGAGTAAGCTAGTGGCTCCACGGTAGACCAATGTGATTCTGAATCTGGCAGGAGGCAGGTGGTAACACACTTCCCCATGGGTTGGAACTTTTTTTTGGTGACTTTCTGGAGTTAACTGGCCACTAATAATGCTGACTGTTTCATTTTGAAGGAGAGGTATGTCTTGGCACCCTCAATTCCTAACATTTTCATTCCTATAGAACCTGAGGTCTTCATAGTCTCCATCAGGAAACAATAGATTGAGTTTATTCTTTCATTGTGTTATTCAAAACCACAGCATAGTTGGCTTCATTACTTAGCACACCTAAACACTGAGATGAATGTCTAAATTGTGCATAGTAGACACCAGTTACTTAATAATTGAACGCAAACTACATAGGAGAATAGTGTATTGTCATATCTGTATAGAGAAAATAAAGTATTAAGGAAGAAAACATGTATTTTATTCCTTTATTATCTTCCAAATATCTTCCAAATATTTATCTTCCAAATATTTGCTATTTCCAAAATTGTCAGTATGGGGCGACACAACTCCTTAAGTCATTTTGTTGTTTGCAAATATTTTGCTTTCTAGGTATGTGGGCTTGTATGTGCTATAACGTTTTCCTCTACTTCCATTAATGAATGTAAATAAAATGTGGCAGGGGATGTAAATTTTCTGACCTTAGTTTGAAGAATGTCAATGTAGGGTTTAATAATCTATATCTAAGTTGTTTTTTTTTTCTACTCAGACGATTAGAAATTCAAGCCACCTTAGATATTGTCTAATCTATTTCTTACTGAGATCTGGATAAGTTAAATCACCACAAATAAAGCAAATCTGAGCAGAGGACTATAACTGTCTGCTACACATCTGGAACAGCATACTGAAGCAGTTTCTCCTAACTTCCAAGTAAAATACTATGGAAGACAAAGAGAAAAAGACCCAAACTCAAAATATAAATAGAAGCGAATCCTTAAAGACAAATTATTTCTAAAATATACATGGAGCTTCCACTAAATTATGAGTCATCATTTTTTCTATGAACAGGGGCAGAGAGTGGGCCAGATTTGACCTGAAGGCTGAATTTGACCCATGGGATCTATTTTGCTGGCCCTGTGCTAAGTATGATGTCCACTGTACTAGGTGAACTAATCAGAGACATATTTATATTTCATCTCAAGCATCAAAATAATCACAACCTGTCAGAATGGAAGAATTGGAACATAAATCTTCTTTCATCTTAGTCCCGTGTGTCAGAAATGCTCTCAGGTTCAGCCAAACAGGTCAGAGAAGACGGAGTTGAGGATGTTTATTCCCTTGACTTCCTCCCTGCTGCTTAGGCACGGGTTGCCTGCTTTGTTTATGGTAGGCCATGATTCCTAGTGGAAAACTCTCTCCTTACAGGCATCATCTCTGTCTGCTAATAATCATTCCTTCCTACTGGACCTTCAGGCATTGGTATAGTAATAGCTCCCTACATTTGTTAGCCCTGAGGTGGTAATACACTATTCCTTATTGAATTTTCTAGTCCTGTTTCAACTTTATAAATAGTCTCATTATAAGTCTTATAAATTATCTAGTAGAAACTACTAATCCTGAATTCTGTCTAGATCTTGACTGATATAAAGGAAGAAAAGATTCGTTTATTTTTGTCTTAGCATCTGAAAAGAAATCAGTATATCCCTAAGGCCAGCATTGTCATTACCTTACCTTTTCCCAGAGTTTCTTATTGGTATCCTCATTGTAGGCTTGGTAACTTCATGCAAACCAGACTGCAGCATGGATCAAGATGCCTATGTCTTGTACACCTAGAAGCAGCAGTGTTGAATACTTCCTCTGCTTAAGAACAGGCTATATTAGCTTCTCCTCACTTTCAATGTCCTTGCTAAATCAAGGGCTCTTGTTGTATTAGCATGCTCTCTGCAAAGGAAGAATGTAGTTGCATTGTGGGTAGAAATTGTCAGAAAAATAGAAATAGTTATTGCTGATCATCCTTACTATTTAACCATATGTTAGGTGAGAAGCCTGTCCATTACGCACAATTCACAGAGTATGAACATTTTCTAAACTCAACTTGACATATTTGAAATGAAATATTAATGATAATACTTTGATTAAAATAATTTAAATATCTGTAACAAAATTAAAAATGTAGAACACCAGAACAAAAGGAGTAAACTAGAAAACGATCCTGAGTAAACTAGATCATATTGCCAGCTATCCACACAGCATTATTCAGAATCTCTGTCTTCATTTGCTAAGTTTCAGGTTTTAGAAAATTATTTGACCCAAATTTTAAAATTTATGTATTTTTACCTTATTATCTGCAGTAATGTCAATATTTTCATTACTAATTTTGGTATTTTTAGAATTCTTTTTTCCCCTATTATTCTTGTTAGGGGTTTATTAGTTTTTTCATTCCTTTTTAAACTTAAATTTAATGATTTTCTAACCCAAACCTTCTGTCATGATGTTTTTCTACTTCCTTTGAGTTTAATTTCCTGACTTTTTTTAACTTTTTGATATAGGTGCTGAGATTATTCATTTAGCAGGAGGAATCAAACAAGAAAAATAAATAAAAGTCATCCAAATTGGAAAGGAAAAAGTGAAATTATCCTTGTTTGCAAGGATATGATCTTATATTTGGAGCAACCTAAGGATTCCACTAAGAAATTATTGGAATTGATAAACAAATTCAATAAAGTTACAGGATACAAAATAAACATTAAATATCAGTAACATTGGCCAGGCACAGTGGCTCACGCCTGTAATCCCAGCATTTTGGGAGGCCAAGGTGGGTGGATCACAAGGTCAGGAGATTGAGCCCATCCTGGCTAATGCGGTGAAACCCTGTCTCTACTAAAAACACAAAAAAAATTAGCCAAGCTTAGTGGCATGTGCCTGTAGTCCCAGCTACTCGGGAGGCTGAGGCAGGAGAATCGCTTGAACCCGGGAGGCGGTGTTTGCACTGAGTCAAGATCGCGCCACTGCACTCCAGAATGGGCGACAGAGCGAGACTCTGTCTCAAAACACACACACACACACACACACACACACACACACAAATCAGTAGCATCTCTATATGCCAACAGCGAATAATCTAAAAAAGTAATCAAGAAAGTGACTCATTTAAAAGAGCTACAAATAAAATAAAATATATAGTAATAAACTTAACCAAAGAAGTAAAGGTCTCTACAATAAGATCTATAAAATATTGACTCAGGAAGTTGAAGAGGACACAAACAAGAAAAAAAGATATTTCATGTTCACGGATTGAAAGAATCGATATTGTTAAAATGTTCATACTACCAAAGCAATATACAGATTCAACGCAATCCCTATCAAAATGTTAATGACATTCTTCACAGAAATATAAAAAAATTCTAAAATTTATATAGAACCTCAACTTATTTTGTAATATATACATTTAAATCTATAGTTCTAAACACTACTACATATATTAGTGTGTGTATATATATATGTGTTATATTTTTATTGTTTGGTTTCAGCATGTTTTCTACTTTACATTTTATGACTTTTAAACCTATATGTTAATTAGACATCTATTAAATAATTTCCAAAATATTTGACGATTTTCTATTAATATATAGTTTGTACTGTTTCTGGCATAGTTACCTTAATGTCAGAGAACACACTGTATGACTTCAAATTCTTGAACATTTGTTGAAGCTTGATACATCCGAGATTTTTAGTCATTTTACTAAATTTATGTGTGTACTTTTTAAAAAACAGATGTATTATACAGTGTTTGGTTCTAAGTTTTATATACAGCAACTAGAACAATTTAGTGAACCATGTTTTCTAATTACCTGTAATCTTTTAAAAATAGTTTTAAAAATCTATTACTTGAAGAATCTAGCTTTTACAAATCTGTTACTTGAAGAATATCTTAATTTTACAATATGCCTGTAGGTGTGTCTATTTTTTTATTCTTGTTCTTTAAAATATTCCTTTATACATTTTGAGGTGTTTTTTTAAATAAAATGGGCTTATTATGTCTATTTTAAGTAAAATGGGCTTCTTATATGTATATGTATATATATATATATACACACACACACACATACACAAACACACATACGGTTGACTCTTCAGCAACACAGGGTAAGAAACGTTGACCTGCACAGTCAAAACTCTGAGTATAACTTTTCACTCTGTAAAACTTAACTACTAACTGAAGTTTTACTAATAACATAAAGCCAATTAACATATATTTTGCATGTTATGTATTTGTATGTATTATATATCACTTTTTTTTTTTTTGAGACAAAGTTACGCTCTTATCGCCCAGGGTGAAGTGCAGCGGCAGGATCTCAGCTCACTGCAATCTCTGCCTCCCCGGTTGAAATGATTGTCCTGCCTCAGCCTCCCAAGTAGCTCGGATTACAGAAGCTCACCACCATGCTTGGCTATTTTTTGTGTTTTTAGTAGAGACAGGGTTTCACCATGTTGGCCAGGCTGGTCTCAAACTCCTGACTTCAGGAGATCCACCTGTCTCGGCCTCCGAAAGTTCTGGAATTACAGGCATGAGTCACCACGCCTGGCCTATATACCACACGTTTAGATTACAGCAAGATAATGCTACATGTTGTTAAAATGTTAAGAAAATTATAAGGAAGATAAAATATAGTTTCTATACATTAAGAGGAAATGGATCATCATAAAGGTCTTTATCTTCATCTTCTTCACACTGAGTAGACTGAGGAGGAGGAGAAAGAAGTTGGTCTTGTTGACTCAGGGGTTGATCATGTTGATTCTTTCATAGGTGGAAGAGGTAGGGGAGTTGAAAGGCAAGGCAGGAGAGGCAGGCACACTTGATATAAATTTATTGATTAAAAAAAAATCCCCTTAGAAGTGGACACACATTTCAAACCCATATTGTTCAAGGGTCAATTGTTACTTGTCTTATGATATAGCTTGTTCTAATTACATAAAATACATATATATATTTTTATATATTTATTTATATATTTACTTAAAAATACCAAGTTGTTTTTGATTGAGTGACATATTTGTAGATGAGAAATTGTAGTGATAATTTAATGCTCTGTATATTATTTATATATTATTTTTTCCCGAGGAAGAGTTTTCTTTTGCTTTTGGCAAGGAATTTTATTTGAAGGAGAACATATAACTACAACCAGAGCTTAAAATGACCTGAAGCTCTTTCACCCTCTCAAGAGAACTGATTTTTTTCTGAATTATTCTTATTTCTAGGACATAGAAATTCTGACTGCCAAACTGAAATTTTGGGTGTTCACCAGGGATTTTCTTCCTTGTGGTCTCTCAACTTGAACTGTTGTTCCTCAGTTCTACAACTGTTCCGGAAGCTCTGTTTACCTTCTGAACCACTTAACTGTCATTTTCTCCTTAGCCTCTCAACCTCTCAGCTACTACTTTTGACATCAGCAATTACCCGCAAGGGGAAAGAAAGACATAATTTAAGATTTACTACTTTGATCTTTACTTCTGCATTCTGGATCTATAAATCATTGCTTCCTTGGGAATTCTTTATGGCCTTAAAGGTAATGTTATTTCATTTTGTCACTTTTTATAGGTATTTCAAGTAAGAAATTTGATCCAAAACAATCTAGTACAATATTTTCAGGTATTTTATTGTAAGATAGGGATACCTAGGGTGGTATTTAATTATCTGTAAGCATGAGCACTAACCAAGACAAACAGACGGAGAGGTAACACAAAACAGGGTATTGGAGGCCCCTCCCAGGCCAGGCATTACTTTTTTAACTTTAGATTTTTTAGGTGTGATTGGGCATATTCAAGGTGGTATAGCCATAGACATAACTTTATATCTTTCAATCCCAAGAGAAGGATTAAAAAAGCCATATGGTCAAGAGCCATCCTTGAGAGTCTTGAGTTAGTGGCTAGTTAAAAACAACATATATGGAAATGTTTTAACATTTTAACATTAGGTGATATACTTGGGTATACCTGCTGAATATCAGCTCTTGTGAATATTTACACCCAACTGACTCAGTTGAAGTACAAGAGGATCCTTTCTTTTTTAAAAGCAAAAGATTATGATCAATGACTATCTCTCGCCTTATAATTTTTGAGTTATCAAGAAATATAACTAAATAAAATGTTTAAGAATGCATTTTTGTCCCAGGTAGTTCCAGAGCAACGTTTTTGTCCCAGATAGTTTCAGAGCAATTCTTTTTTTTTTTTTTTAATGTGGACTCTTCCAAATTGTATGTAAGCATTTTCTCAGAAGAAATAAATACAGAGAGTTTTTGTCATTTCTCACAGCAAATTTGGAATCCTAAAGTCATTGCGAGCTTTAATTTTGTGCTTAGAAGCACAGCAAGCTATAATATGAGTAAGGATATGGTTACTTCTTTCATGACAATCATGTTCAATGGGTGACACATCTCTAAATCTGTTATGAAATCAACACTAAATAGTGGAAGTCATATGGTTTGGCTGTGTCCCCACCCAAATCTCACCTTGAATTGTAATTCCAACAATTGCCAGGTGTCATGGGAGGAACCTGATGGGAGGTGATTGAATTATGGGGTCGGGTCTCTCCTGTGCTGTTCTCATGATAGTGAATGAGTCTCATGAGATCTGATGGTTTTTAAATGGAAAGTTTCCCTGCATAAGCTCTTCTCTTGTCTGCTGCCATGTGAGACATGACTTTTGCCTTCTGCCATGATTGTGAGGCCTCCTAGCGACATGGAACTGTCAGTCCAATAAAATTCTTTCTCTTTTAAATTGCCCAGTTTTGGGTGTGTCTTTGTCAGCAGCATGAAAACAGACTAATACGGTAAATTGGTGCCAGTAGAGTGGGGCACTGCTGAAAAGATACCTGAAAATGTGGAAGTGACTTTGGAACGGGGTAACAGGCAGAGGCTGGAACCGTTTGGAGGGCTCAGAAGGAGACAGGAAAATGTGGGAAAGTTTGGAACTTCCTAGAGACTTGCTGAATGGCTTTGACAAAAATATTGATAGTGATATGAACAATAAGGTCTATGCTGAGGTGGTCTCAGATGGAGATGAGGAACTTTTTGGGAATTGGAGCAAAGACGACTCTTGTTATGTTTTAGCAAAGAGACTGGTGGCATTTTGACCCTGCCTTAGAGATTTGTGGAACTTTGAACTTGAGAGAGATGATTTAGGGTTTCTGGTGGAAGAAATTTCTAAACAGCAAAGCATTCAAGAGGTGACTTGGATACTGTTAAAGGCATTCAGTTTTATAAGGGAAGCAGAGCATAAAAGTTTGGAAAATTTGCACCCTGACAATATGATGTAAAATAAAATCTCATTTTCTGAGGAGAAATTGAAGCTGCTGCAGAAATTTGCATAAGTAACCAGGAGCCAAATGTCAATCCCCAAGACAATGGGAAAAATGACTCCAGGGCATGTCAGAGGTCTTCACAGCAGGCCCTCCCATCACAAGGCCAGAGGCCTGGGAGAAAATGGTTTTGTGGGCCAGGCCCAGGGTCCCCATGCTTGGCATCCTAGCCACTCCAGCTGCGACTAAAAGGGACCAAGGTACAGCTTGGGCTGTTGCTTCAGAGGGTGGAAGCCCCAAGTCTTGGCAGCTTCCATAAGGTATTGAAGCCTGCAGGTACACAGAAGTGAAGAATTGAGGTTTGGGAACCTCCGCCTAGATTTCAGAAGATGTATGGACATGCCTGGATGCGCAGGGAAAAGTTTACTGCAGGAGCGGGGCCATCACGGAGAACCTCTGCTAGGGCAGTGCAAAAGAGGAAATGTGGGGTTGAAGCCCCCACACAGAGTCCCTACTGGGGCACCACCTAGTGGAGCTATGAGAAGGGGGACACTCCTCCAGACCCCAGAATGTTAGGTCCACCAACAGCTTGCATTGTGCACCTGGAAAAGCTACAGACACTGAACACCATTCCATGAAAGCAGCTGGGAGGGAGGAAGTATTCTGCAAAGCCACAGGGGTGAAGCTCCCCAAGACCATCAGAATCCACCTCTTGCATCAGCGTGACCCAGATTCGAGACATGGTGTCAAAGGAGATCATTGGGGAGCTTTAAGATTTGACTGCCCTGCTGGATTTCGGACTTGCATGGGACCTGTAGACCCTTTGTTTTGGTCAATTTCTCCCATTTGAAATGGCTGTATTTACCCAAAGCCTGTACCCCCATTGTATCTAAGAAGTAACTAGTTTGCTTTTGATTTTACAGGGTCATAGGTGGAAGGGACTTTCTTGTCTCAGATGAGACATTGGACTGTGCACTTTTGAGTTACGGCCGAAATGAGTTAAGACTTTGGGGGACTGTTGTGAATGTATGATTGGTTTTGAAATGTGAGGACAAGAGAATTGGGAGGGGCCAGGAGCAGAATGATATGGTTTGGCTCTGTCCCCACCCAAATCTCATCTTGAATTGTAACTCCCCCAATTCCCACATGTTGTGGGAGGAACCCAGTGGGAGGTGATTGAATTATGGGGCAGGTCTCTCCTGCACTGTTCTCATTAGTGAATGAGTCTCACGAGGTCTGATGGTTTTAAAAAGGGGAGATTCCCTGCACAAGCTCTTCTCTTGTCTGCTGCCATGTGAGACATGCCATTCACCTCAACCATGATTGTGAGGCCTCCCCAGCCACGTGGAACTGTAACTTCAATAAATTTCTTTCTTTTGTAAATTGCCCAGTCTCAAGTATGTCTTTATTAGCAGCGTGAAAACATACTAATACAGAAAATGTATCAAGAAGTTACATGTGTACTTTGTGTTAGGTGTGTCAGTTTAAGAAGAGACCTTGAGGGTCAATATCGACTACCATCATTTTCAATTATACATAAGTAAACATAACACATCTCAAAGCTATAATTATCATTGTATTAACATAAATTTGTGATTGTTCCAGTTTATATTTTAACTTAATAATCGCTTAGGTGGGTCTGTGATTTCCTGTTTTGGCATTACTATCAATATAAATCAACTTGACTTACACAGTTTGGTAAGTATATTAAAGATATGCTCTCAAAACTCTATTATAATACTGATAGCATCAGGAGGTAGACAAATGCCTAGTCAGATAGAGGCGGGTCCCCAGTGAAACCCCACCTCTAAGCCAAAGATAGTTTAAAGCCTGAAAGCCAAGCTACAAGTCAAATCCACAGACCAGATTGAGAATCTGTCTTCCTGTTTGGCAAGAATTCCTCTGATTGATCCCCACCCTTCACCTATTTTACGTATACCTACCCTTTCCTAATTGGTTTTTCTATACTGCCACGCCCACCTTTGAGCGGTGCCTTTTCTTTAGCCTTTCTTTGCATACTCATAAACCAATCAGCATGTCTCTATTCTGAGCCCATGAAAGCCCCAGACTCAGCCACACTGAAGGAAAAACCACTCTTTTGTGGGGGTGGGGCACCATGCCCATGAGAACTGTTTTGTAGTTCAATAAAATTATTCTCCGCCCTCTTCATTCTTTGATTGTCAGCATATTTTCATTCTTCTTGGTTGCAGGACAAGAGCTCAGGATCCACCAAATGTGGGTACAGAGAAGGCTGTAACATCGTGCCCTTGTGCCCACTGCCAGTGGAGGGCAGCTGCCCCACATGACAGAAATGGCAGGGGGATGAGCCAGCCCCAAAGCTGGGGGCCAAGGCAAGGCAAGGGTGTTGCCAGCTAAGTGCCTCCAGCTGGCAAAAGTGATTGAGAAAAATCCTGCTTCAATACGATACCACAATTCTACTTTTATATTTTTGCCTTTCCCCTCCCTCCCTCCCTTCCTTCTTTCCCTCCTTCCTTCCTTTCTCTCTCTCTCTTTCTCTCCTTCCTTCTTTCCCTCCCTCCCTACCTCCCTCCTTCCTTCCTTCCTTCTTTCCTTCCTTCCTTCCTACCTTCTCTCTTTCTTTCTTTTAGATATGATCTCATTTTGTCCCCCAGGCTGGAACACAGTGTCAGGCAATCATTGCTCACTGCAGCCTTGACCTTTTGGGCCCATGAGATCCTGCTGTCTCAGCCTTTCAAGTAGCTGACTCCACAGGTGTGTGCCAGCATGCCTGGCTAATTTATTTATTTTTTTGTAAATATGGGGTCTTACTATTTTTTCCAGGCTTTTCTTGAACTACTGGGATAAAACAATCCTCCCATCGTGGCCTCCCAAAGTCCTAGGACTACCGGCATGAGCCACTGCACCCAGACATCTACTATTTTCAAATACTCTTAATGAGAAAACAATAATGAAAAGAAAGATAAGGCTAGATAAGTTTTCTTTTTCTTTCCTTTTTTACTGACTTTTTTTTATAAAAGAGCACTTGACATCTTTGTTGCACAAACACATCTAAACAAAACTAATGGCTTTAAAGATTACCTCATTTCAAACTAAATTTAATTGGAAACATAAATAAAAATATTTCCTGAAATATACATCTAATTTCCTCTTTGGATAAAGGCCCATATATGTTTTTCCATCCATAAAATTTCCAACTCCTTTGTCACTTAGTATCTAAGAAAAAACACAGATTACCAATGCATATATATTGATGTATATTTATGTGTGTGTGTATATATATATATATATGATTGTGTGCATACATATGTATATATGTATGTGTGCAAATGTATATATATGTGTGTGTGTAATATCTATCTCTCTATATATAAAAGCACTCAGTACAATAAGAAAGAATGATTTAGGAATACAACCAGAAACACATTATTAATTATTCTTGATGCTGAACAAGTAGAAAGGTTGAACCTGAAATGATATTGGAATAACTTCAGAAAACCGGTTTTCTAAATCATTGCATAATGTAAGTGAATGTATCTGCATATTAAAATAGATTTCCCTTCTTAATATATTTAGAAGTAAAATTTAATTATCTTATAAAATATGTAATTTTATTTTAAAAATAGTAATGGTTTTTAACTTTCTGGCTTTCCTATGCAAAAATATTTTATCCTCTAACTATATGTGAAGCTAAATAAAAGTGCAATTTGGCAAAGATAGATATTGTATTGAAGTGTATTCAACTGCATTTAAACAATATTGCCTGCAAAGATGATCACAGTTTGTTAAAATAATGAGAGCTAATCAATATAATAATCAAGTTTACATATTATTTTGTCCTTACAAAAAATAGTTCTCATGTTTTACTTTTTCCTCTAGAATCATCTTTATTATTTTTGTCATACTTGCCAGGAATAATTATCATCACTGTAATGAATAAAATGCTATGCAGCCTCACAGTTGGTTAATTAAATAGGTAAAGCAAGAAAAATACTTGAAAGGAGAACTAGGGAACATTAGAAAATTTATTTAAAATTATACTAGCAAGCTTGCCTTTTATGATCAGTGTGTGTGTGTGTGTGTGTGTGTGGTATAGTAACTGTACATGTTAGTGTATCTGATAAAAAGAAAAGAGAAAAATAGATGAAGAAGGTAATTGTTTTAAGGGGTGACTGCTTATGAATTTTCAAACTCATTTTGTTTTAGATTATGCCACACCTTTCACATTCTGTCTGATTTTCAATCACTAATATTTCAAGGACAAACGAAGAAAAATTGAGATTAAAAAGTGGTATTTAACCTGGCTACCTTCTAAAGAACAGATTACTTTAATCAAATCTTGGTATTAAAAAGCAGCATACTGTATGAAAGGAATATTTGCCTAAGAATTTAGAGATGTAATCCATATTCCTAACATTGATACTCTCCTCTTTTGTGAATTTGTGTGAATAACCTCATCACCCTGATTTTCATTTCACCAAATAGATAGATAGACGGATATATAGGCAGACAGATAAATATAGATATATAGGCAGATGTTTGATAGATGATAGATAGATGGATGGATAGATAGATAGATAGATAGATAGATAGATAGATAGATAGATAGATAGATAGAAAGACAGATACATCGATCTAAGACTCGATGTTTGGTACTTTTTATAGCATAAAGAATGTGGAGGTTGGAGTTAGAACTGATTTTAGAATTCAGATTTCATTGATTGACATAAGCACATCTAAATTCATGAGTGTAATAAAAATATAATAGTGTAAAATATAAAGACTGAAATCAGATTAGGTCCAAAAGCTGATTCAAGCAAAGAATTCTTGAAGGCTAACATGATGAAACCATTAATCTAAAGTGATTCTAATACACAGAAGATATTTTACTCTGAATCTTTAAAAATCTGACTTCACAAATTAGAGTTATATATTCATTGATGACATAAAAGAAGGACAGAGCTGTAAGAATTTGTGATTTCATAAAATGTTTACCTGTCCTTCCACCCCAGAACACAGATGTGTGATAAGGTTACCCTACTTTAGAGGGTTAGAAGGTGAGTAAGCTGTAACTGGTGGAACAATTCTCGTAAAGGTGCCATGTGGCAGCCAAGTGACTCTTGTTGTGTTGATCATGGAATATAGAGCAAAGAACGGATGAAAGTGATGCTTAAATGTATGCTCGAGGTGCTGATCTGAAGGATGCTAGATTCCCATCTAAAACATGATAAATGAGATACTGAATGAAGAATCACTGAAAACATTGTAAAAGAGAATGAAATGACTAGTACTGTTAACAGTGTGAGGAATTTTCTGGGAGTGATAGAATAAATGGATGACAGAAAGGTGTACATTCACTGAAATTTTCCTGTCCAACATCTAGTCTCCTGTATAGCAATTTACTTTGTGAAAGTACCTCCACCACTGTCAGTCAATGTATTTAGTCCAGAGTTAGTTCACAGAAGTTCAGCGCCACCCCAAAATATGCCACTCTGGCATAAAGATTATTTTGAGCTGAATGCTCTTGACAAAAAGCAGACACATGACATTTCTGCCATCCTTCTATTTACCTGAAAACGAAACATAAATTCCTCTCCTGAAGTTATCTTCCCTGTCTGCCCTCTAACTTCGCATGCCAGGAATGGGATAACAACCTTTTCACCAGAAGTGAGATGGTACTAAGGAAATCTACCCAAACAAACTTTACTAACTAGCCCTTTTCTACCATTAGTATCTTCATAGATTAATGCCTTCTAACAATTTGCCACCCCTTGAAGCTAAAAATCCTTTTCCTTCATCTTGTTAATTCTCTAAAAAAAAAATCGTTCTTAAGATGCTTCATAAGCCTGTTTTAAATACTCATTTGACATTTTTATCACTGAGTAATCCTGTGTGTATGTAAGATGTACATGTTGATAAACTTGTTTGTTTTTCTTTTGTTAATTTGTCTTTTATCAGGGCCCCAGGCAGTTAACCTAGAATGGGTAGAGGCAAAAATAGTTTTTTCCTTTTCTACATTGCAGATCGATTTATACTGGGTCTGTGACTCAAGGTCAATCTGTTCTATAGTTAGAGTTCCAGGAACGAATCGAGACAATGTAAGCAGAGACATTTGTTGCCTGGACAGAACAAAACATTACAAAAAAAAATGGGAAGAGAG
Organism: Pan troglodytes; assembly: GCF_028858775.2. NCBI lineage: Eukaryota > Metazoa > Chordata > Mammalia > Primates > Hominidae > Pan > Pan troglodytes. The sequence goes on from NC_072401.2 coordinate 85,479,001, forward strand.
AAAAGAATTAAAACTAGTCCTGAATATATTGTTTGAACTGCTGCTTCCAATAGAAGAAGAAATTAAGTATCTCGTTTAAAAGAAGTTCAGTTTAGGTTGGTCCTGCCACTTTTTTTTTTTTTTTTTTTTTGAGACGGGGTCTCCCACTGTTGCCCAACCTGGAGTGAGTGGCATGATCTTGGCTCACTGCAACCTCCGCCTTCTAGGTTCAAGCAGTTCTCCTGCCATAGCCTCCCAAGTAGCTGGGATTACAGGCACCCGCCACCACGCCCGGCTAATTTTTTGTATTTTTAGTAGAGACGAGGTTTCACTATGTTGGCCAGGCTGGTCTCGAACGCCTCACCTCATTATCCACCTGCCTCGGCCTCCCAAAGTGCTGAGTTACAGGCGTGAGCCACCGCGCCTGGCCGGTCCTGCCACTTTTAACAAAGATGTCTGACTAATATAGAAGTCCAATGTATAGTCTGATATAAAGACAATTCTAGCTATAACTCCTAATAACACTATGGCATTTTAATATTTAAAAGTCAGCAGTGCATCAAATTTTGAGCCAACTGAGAATGTTCTTTTCAGGAGACGTATTATCTGTTAGTCAATCACCTCTGGTTCCAATAAAGGGATAGCTTCACATAACCAATAATCTCAAAGGCATATAGGAACTGTTATTCCTTTGTATGTATATAGTAAGTCAAAGTATATCATTTTCTTATCTGTAGTTATCTGAATTCTTTCTTTGACCTCTTATTCAGATACCCTAGTGTTATCTCCTCACAAGATATAGTATATTCAAATATTGTTAGGAGCTTTATGAGTATGCCATTTTTTGGAAGATAATCTGTACTTGTTTTATATATCATGGTAATTTTTACTTTTTTGTATACAAAATGAAGACCCAGTATAGATATACAAAACCAGAAGCCACACTCAGTTTGAACTCTAGCTCCTTCTGGATTGCTGTGTCACTGTCGGCAAGTTAGTTAATGCCTCTGGAACACATTTTTTTTTTTTTTTTTTTTTTTAGGTGAAGTCTCACTCTGTTGCCCAGGCTGGAGGGCAGTGAAATGATCTGGGTTCACTACAACCTCTGCTTCCTGGGTTCAAGCAATTCTCCTGCTTCAGCCTCCCAAGTAGCTGGGATTACAGGTACGTGCTGCCACACCTGACTCATTTTTGTATTTTCTGTAGAGATGGAATTTCGCCATGTGGGCCAGGCTAGCCTTGAACCCCTGACCTCAAGTGATCCACCTGCCTCGGCCTCCCAAAGTGCTGGGATTACAGGCGTGAGCCACAGCGCCTGACTGGACCTCATCCTTATTATCTGTAAGATGTATTATAAAAGAATCTGTTTAATATATCTATTCTGAGAAACAAACCTGTAAACAATTGAAAGGAACTTAGCACAGAATCTAAAATATGCTTAGAGGTCAATAAATTTTAGCTATTAAAAAACCATATTCTTTGTGTCTAAAGATGTTCTTAAAGAGTTATTCACAGTAAAAACACTAAACACTGTTATCAACAAGGAAATTTTACAGTAAATGCTTCTATTTAAGGTGATCTTATGAAGCCTCTAAAAATGTTAAATATAAGAACAGAAAATTAAAATAGAAATCTTTATATAATCATGGATTATTTCAAAAGAATTTGTACTAGAATATATCCACATGAACATACACAGACATAAATACAATGAAGTAAAATGAATGTACATAAGATTGATGTTGGAAAAGGCATCAAAATAAATAAAAATAATTGTTAGATTACTGTGGTGGTTTTAAGCGTGAACTTTATTCTTTTTAAAATGTCTTTTGTTAATATTTTAAACATGGTTTTGCTGTCATAGTAAGTGAATACTTGCTTTTTCATGAATAATTATTCTGTGGTCTGAATGCTGGTTTCCCAAAAAATTCATTTGTTGAATTCCAACCCTCAAGGTGATATTAGGAATTGGGGTCTTCGGAAGTTGATTAGGTGGTGAGTGCAGAACCCTCATGGTTGTGATTAGTGTCCTTATAAGAGACTGCAGAGAGCTAGCTAGCCACTCCCACCATGTGAGGACATGATACAAACCAAGAAGTGGGCCCTCATTGAATCTGCTGGATCCTTGATTTTGTACTTCTCAGTCTCCAGAACTGTGAAAATTTTTGTTGTTTATCAGCTGCCCAGTCTTTGGTATTTTGGTATTGCAGACTGAACAGACTGATACAAGTACCAGGTAACATGTTTTTAAAGTCAATGACTTTGTCTAGATCAGTTAATTATTTGTGTTCCTGTGTGTCTATGTTATAGGTCATCCATAGACTTAATTAAAAAGAAGTTAGCTGCTTGTCCTGAATATCTAAGTGTTCAATTTCAGCAACTCTAAAATCCAAAGCAAAGCAACATAAATAAACAGACCAAAAAACCTGGTATTTCCCATAAGGATCCTTCTCTGTCAAGCTCTAATATACCTAATCTTTCTCCAATTGTATTTTGGATTATCTTTGCAGGGATGTATCTTGAAAAAGGAAATTAATACCAAAACATGCATAGTTAGATGACTTCTCAAGTTAACATTTTTAAACATTTTAATTATGAGGTAATAATTTTCTTATTTCCTAAACTCCATTTAAAAGCACATTAATCCTTTAATTTTCAGGTATTTTGGAATAACTAAGGGTCACAGTCAATATCTAATTAAAATCTCTAACTCTTGTTATAATTTCTCTGTAACAGATGAAATAAATGAAGTGGATGGTAAAATAGCTCCCATAGTGACAAGTCACATGGCATATTTATTTTTGCCTGGTTCTGTGTGCTTGTTTTACATTTTCCCCTTCCCTAACAGTTATTCTTTCTCTATTTCTCCTCATCTAAACTATTTTACTTATTTTTTTTTAATTCTGTAGACTTCTTCACAAGAAATGGTAAAATTCTTGTGACAGGTGAAGCACTTGTGGTTTCAGGGGAAGAGGTGCTCGTGGAAAAATGACGGAGTTAAGTTAATTTTCTTAATTACACTATCATATGCCCATATTCATATTTCAGAGCATGCTTCTTTTTTAGGTAAATGCTTGAACAATACTTCTTGTCGGCCTCTGTATATTCATGCCAACACGCAAGAGCTCAGTTTGATCTTCAGGTATCATAACACCAATTTCTATGTCTTCTAATTGCCTGGAGGTCAAGTTGTGCAGACTTATCCCTAAGCTTTTGTGCAATCTTACAATTTATATTTAAAGATTCTCCCCACAACCCATTCTGACGAGTCTTATCACTTTTCCCCATGAATATATTTATTATGTGTCTCCATCTTTGCACCTCCTTTCGTGTGATTCACCCTGAGCATTTGTGGACGTTATTTTTAATGATGAGCTAAATTGCCACTTCTCTAATGAAGTCAGTGTGTCTTCATTCACAAGATAGATTTGATCTTTCTGTCCTTTAAATTCTTATGTACTTTGAGAGAGATGGGGATTGGAATATTAGAAATAGATGGAACTTAATAATAGATTAGTCAGGTAAAGTCAGTTAATGTGTGTGAATTAGGGGCAATCCGAAATACTCCATACAGGAAATTATATTTGACAGATATAGGTAACTGATATAGGTGGTCAAATTATAAGACAAAGGATAAAAATAAATGCTTTTGCATTTCCTGTCCTCCTATTTTAATTTGACAATGAAGTTAAAAGTAGAATAATGGCTTAAAATACTTAATATATTTGTTACTCTGCATTCTCATCTTTGACAATATGTCACACCTAATCATTAAATTAGATAACTAATTATGATTGTATAGTGATTAGTACAGTGATATATTTTTGAGTTAAAGGAAACAGGGAAATTTTTCTGGAGATGCCTATTTTCCTATATTATGGTAAGAGAACACATAGAGACCAAACCAATTACCTATCATTATTCATCTAAATAACAAAAATACAAATAACCAAATTTTAAAAGGGGCAGAAAATCTGGATAGACATTTCTCCAAAAGAGCTATAAAAATAGATAATAAGCATATGAAAAGATGGTGATATAATCAATTATCAGGAAAATGCAACTCAGAACCACAATGAGATACCAAATCGCACCTACTAGAATAGCTACAATCAGAAAGTCAGATAATAACAAGTACAAGTAAGAATTTGATTACATCAATCAGAAGCCTCATACACTGTTGGTGGGAATAAAAGTGATGTAATTATTTGAGAGAAAGTCCGGCAGCCCTCAAACAATTAAATACGGAGTCACTATATAATCATATGTTTTAAAAATTACATTCTGTTCCCTCTGATACTAAACTCATGAACGATTTCCAAAGAACCTGATCTTTGTGAGGCAATATATTCAGAATAATTGGTGAAAACAGTTATGGCAAGTTATCAGAAATGCTTATGTTCTTTTGTAATGTGGTTTTCTAGCAACTTAATGAACTGGAACCTGAAAAATCCATTGGCTAGATTAACTTCTTATTGCTGCATGAGTTGTAATGGGAAAAAGCCATCAGACATAGATATTTCATGATCTGGGGAAAATAGATCTGTAAGTGAATTAGAACTGAGGTTGGTTCGAGCCAATCATAACAAAATGGATTCCTAATTTTGTTCCATTGTAGAAAAGATGAAAAAAGGAACAGAAATCACATTTAAATATCCCATTGACTTACACAATTTTGCCTCCTAGTCTCATGTAGTTCATGGCAATCTGCCACTGATTCCTTTACAATATTGTTCAGATCTTCTATAACTCAGTATTAGCCTTCCCCATTCATTAAAGCACCACTGAAATAGAACCCTTGTGACCCTTCTTGCAGCCCCCATTCTCTCTTATCCATTCTAAATAGCTCCGTGTGAATGTTCCTCGTGTCAATTTATCTGCTGAATTTCCATCCACTCTAATTAAAGCTTCGTATAAGGCCTTTCAAAGTTTCAGAGACTTTATCTTCATCTCCTTCTGCACCTTGGCATACAAAGATAATACAGACCTAAGATATCTCCATTTAACTATTTGAAAATAATACATAAGATGTGTCTGCTTTCTTTCATTCAGATCTGTATCTGAATCCCTTAAAGCAAGGCTTAACTGATTTTTTAAATATACTTGACCTAACAAAAATTGATAGCGATGTGTCCAAAACTACTAGCATGATAAAAGTTCAGGACCATTATATCTTCACTCAGGATTTTAACATTTATTAATGTAAAATGATCCTTGTTTCATATGCCATTTTTGGCCTGAAAGACTACTGACTACTTCAATGGGTGTTAAAATTGCAGTCCTGCTTAAATTTAGGCATGCTTACTCATATCTATTTTTCTTAGGCGCCAATGCCATAGCAATTTTTATTCATATTTTTTCTCAGTCCTTATAAACATTTTAACTGGAGTTTCAAAGAAGGTAAAACTGCTACTGTCTACTTGCCAAAGTCTGAACTCAGAAATCACCCCATATGTTACCCACTTCGGTATATAGTTTTAATTCGTTTCTCTAACTCTCCACAAATTTTCAGGTTTTATATAAAAATGTCAAATCTACTATGCATTTCTCTTCTTTACAGAGCATATAATTCATCATAACTTACCAGAGGAAAAATGCACTTAAAAATACTTGTCAGAAAATGTAAACTCAAGTTGTCTGCATTCTAAGACCTATCAAATGCTTAAAGTAGAGAAGCTATATTTAGAGAAGGTCACGCAAAGGTGAAGAGTCCTTTCATACTCTGTATTCCAAGGCTTATTTTCCAATTAATGTGCAATGCTGAACATTAGTAAACATGTTCATATTCAATGTCAGGTTCACACAAAAATTAGTATAGATCCTCATAGAATTACTGTAGAGAAATCATATTTAATGGTGAGATCTTCATTTTCTTTGATGATTACATGGAATGAAAGTAATAAACCACATTTTGACTTGGCCAGTTTTATTTCCAAAGGCAATGCCTATAAGTTATGTGAGAAAATGTTTCTCAATAAAAATCAGAAAATTCATTTATATCCAATCCTACTAAAATTTTTTTTTCCCAGAGATTTTCATTTTTTTTAATAGAAATCTCTAACATTCAATTTCCCTCTTTTTTTCCTGGTTATCAGTAAGTTTATAACCCAATTGTATGCTTGACTATTGTGCTGGGGAGGGAATATGTGGGTAGTGAATGCTGAAAGTTCCAGAGACCAAGCTGAGGAAGGCTCTTTGAGCATTAGTTATTTGCTTGCTTCACCTGTGAGCAAATAGAATTAAAATCTGTCAGATGAACAAACAGAATCGAAATGCAGCACTTGGAAAGCATGGCAGAGTAAAGCTATTAACCATTCCCATTATATAATTTTAAAAGAGGGAATAGAAGAAATGTATGATGTGATCTGAAGTCTTTTATCTTGAACTCTGTCCAGAAAAATGTTTTCATTTCTACTGCATTGTAATAACTCTGTTGGAGAACAGAAGAAACTCTTTCTTAAAAATCAAAATTAAAGGGGAAAATTGTAGTTGTGTGTCATCAGTGTCAATCGTCTTGCTATAGAAGGAGACAGGTCCTACTGAGTGCTTTTGTCCCCTCCAACACTCATGTTAAAATTCAATTCCCAATGCAATAATGTTGAAAGGTGGGGCCTAATGGGAAGTGTTTAGGTCATGAAGGCTCTACCCTCAAAAATGTGGATAGGATTTATGAGGATATGTGGATAGAGCACTCCCACAAGCCCGTTTTATAATGCAACTATAAAAAGGGCTAGTGGGAGTGGGTTTATTTGATTCTGCTCTTCTACCATTTGGGGATTCAGCACTTGTCTCTCTCTTGCTTGTCTGCCTTCTGCCATGTGAGGACACAGTAAGAAAGCCCACACCAGATGCTGTTGTCTTGATCTCGGTCTTCTCAGTTTCCAGAATTTTAAGAGAATAAATTTCTGTACTTCATAAATTACTCAATCTGTGGTATTCTGTTATAGCAGCACAAAATGGATTAAGACAGCCACCATAAGGGAGGAGAACACTATATCCTAGCCACAGAGATCTTTCTGTGTGTACCTTCTAATAAAGTTTTATGTTCAATTCTCTCAGAACTCAGAACTCTTTAAATCTTGCAAGTAGTAAGCTAAAAGCAAATCCTGATAACATATTAGTACTTAAATTTATTTTGTGCTAGATAAAATTTCTCATTAGGATTTGAAATATCCAGCCAATGACTGGTTAAAAAAACATTTTAATTAATTTGTTAATGTTGAATAATATTGAAGCTTACCCATTTGTGAATACCTAGCTCATTGTTAAGATGAAGTTTATTAGTTATTCTTCTTTACTATTATATTTTTGTTTTCATGAATTTTTACAACATAACATAGTAAAATAAACCGCTTGGAAATCCAAGGAGAAAATGTATATTTTTTATTAGTTTGGAAAAGTAATTATGGACTACATTAGGCAATACTTATATTTGTGAATGGCAAGCCATAGAACAAGGTCATGGAACTAGAAACTGGTTAAATGTAGCATATTAAAGCATTAAAAAGGACATAAAGTATGTTGAACATGAAGGGAACTATGTCCAAGGAATCATGTTTATTTGATAGTCTTTAACAGTGTTTTTGTGGTTCTTGGCTACAGCTTTAAAAGGTGGCCATAAAAAATATAAATCAGCTCTCTATTTATGAACAAGCCCAAAATACCTAAAAAACAGGTAAAATCACTTCTAACAGAAATTAACAAAAACAATACCTCATGTATCAGCTTTAAAAGTGGATGTTCTAAAATAATATATTGTTATAATATAAAAAGTATTTTTGAAAAAGATTTGAAACTAAAATGGATCAGGGAAATTTGGGACATTTTCAAACCCAGCAATTTTGTTTTCTGAGACATTGGCTAGAATTCTAGTATAAGCAGGAGTAGAGACCCATGTTCTATCTCCAATCAAGATTCATTTATTTCACTTTTCCCCAGAACTTTACTTCAAGAATTAAGTGATTTACAAACTATTTATATATTATTTCATATTCACGGAATAATTAAAATCAGAAATATGAAGAATGGGCCCTAAGAGCAATATTACCAAAGACTATATAATAGGTGAGTCATTTTTAAAAATCAAGAACATATCACACTGCTATAACCACATGATATTTGACAAACCTGACACACACAAGCAATGGGGAAAAGATTCCCTTTTTAATAAATGGTGTTGGGAAAACAGGCTAGCCATATGCAGAAAACTGAAACTGGATCCCTTCCTTATGCCTTTTACAAAAATCAACTCAAGATGCATCAAAGACTTAAACATAAGACATAGGAACATAAAAATCCTAGAAGAAAACCTGGACAATACCATCCAGGACGTAAGCATGGCCAAAGACTTCATGTCTAAAACACCAAAAGCAATGGCAACAAAAACCAAAATTGACAAATGGGATCTAAGTAAAGTAAAGAGCTTCTGCACAGCAAAAGAAACTATCATCAGAGTGAACAGGCAACCTACAGAATGGGAGAAAATTTTTGCAATCTATCTATCTGACAAAGGGCTAATACCCAGAATCTACAAAGAACTTAAACAAATTTACAAGAAAAAACAAACAACCCCATCAAAAAGTGGGCAAAGGATATGAAGAGACACTTCTCAAAAGAAGACGCTTATGCAGCCAACAGACATATGAAAAAATGCTCATCATCAGTGGTCATCAGAGAAATGCAAATCAAAACCACAATGAGATACCATCTCACACCAGTTAGAATGGCAATCATTAAAAAGTCAGAAAACAACAGATGCTGTAAAGGATGTGGAAAAATAGGAATGCTTTTACACTGTTGGTGGGAGTGTAAATTAGTTCAACCATTGTGGATGACAGTGTGGTGATTCTTCAAGGATCTAGAAATGGAAATACCATTTAACCCAGCAATCCCATTACTGGGTATACAGCCAAAGGATTATAAATCATTCTACAATAAAGACACATGCACACATATGTTTACTGAGGCACTATTCACAATAGCAAAGACTTGGAACCAACTCAAATGTCTATTAATGATAGACTGGATTGAGAAAATATAGTACATATACACCATGGAATGCTATGCAGCCATAAAATGGATGAGTTAATGTCCTTTGACAGGACATGGATGAAGCTGGAAACCACCATTCTCAGCCAACTATCACAAAATCAGAAAACCAAACACTGCATGTTTTCACACATGAGTGGGAGTTAAACAATGAGAACACTTGGACACAAGGGTGGGGGGGGATTATCACACACCGGGGCCTGTCGGTGGGTGGGGAGCTAGGGGAGGAATAACATTAGGAGAAATACCTAATGTAGGTGATGGGCTGATGGGTGCAGCAAACCACCAGGGCGCGTGTATACCTGTGTAACAAAACTGCACCTTCTGCACATGTAACCCAGAACTTAAAGTATGTATGTGTATGTAAAAAAAAATCCAGAACATAACATAAAAGTAGTGTCCAGACAATCAGTGATGAAAGATTGAGAAGTAAAAGTACTTCAGTCAAATCAGTTCATATTAAATTGGTGGCAGAGATTAACAAAGTGGATCAGGAAAAAAAAAAAGATCTAACTACATGCTGTGTACCAAAAAACAACAACAAACAAACCTCACTTCAAATGATACAAGTAATGCTGAGCACATCTAAATTTGCTAAACTAAACAAATATTAGAACCATGGCTAAAATTTATTATCTTACTGGGTGATAGTTACCTACCAGTTTATTATATTTATATTGTTTATTGATTACCCTTAAAAGTGTAATATGCATACTTAGAGGAAAAAGTATGACTATATCTCCCTTTAGAATCTTAAAGCACTTTAATATCTCTCATTCTTATTCTGTCTTATGGTTGACATTTCCCAACATTTTGGTTAGTTTATCTTTTTTCGTCCAAACACAGAGACACCATCATTAGTTTTATACAGTAAACATTTGCTTGTAATTGTATTTGTAATTGTTTCCTTTTAATTTTTGCAATTCATATTTCTTCAGGAATCATTTTTATCTTCTTGAAGTATGTTCTTTAACAGTTATTTTAGTGGAGCTTATTACCAGTAAATTCCATTAGTTTTTTTTCATATAAAATACAATATTTTACTTTTATTCCAGAAATAGCATAAAGATGGGGATAAAGTTTAGTGTGAGAATTCTCTTCTTTCTTAAACTTTTGATGCAATTATTCTTCTAGCTTTCACTGTTGCATTTGAATTTTTTGTATTGGTTTGTTTGTTATTATTTGTAAATAACTAATTTATATGTTCTAGATACTTTAAGATATCTTTGATTTTGGCATTCAGTAATTATGTTATTATGTGGCTTACAATACATTTTGTTTCATTTTTATTGCTTAGCATCTATTAGGTTTCTGAAACTGTAAATTAAAGTCTTCCATCATTTGGGAAAAAATGTTCCTTCGAATATTGCCTTTTCACAATCTTTCTACTCTCTTCTTCTAGGACTCTGATTTCATGAATAATCAACCTTTTCTAGCCTCTCTATCATGTGTCTTCTATTTTATATTTCATATCACTTTGACTTTATGTCATGAATTCTGAGAAATTCTTTAAATGTAACATTTATTTTGTTAATTCTCTGTGGACTGCTGCTTAAAATATCAGTAGTTCCCCTGCTTTCCTATAAGGCTCATGTTTTTATTGAAGTTACATGTTCTTAAATCTGTCTTTTTTTTCTGGATTTTTATTCTACCTTTTATATCGTGATATAAAATGATATAATTATATATTTCCTATTTTCCACCCAATATTTCTAATATTGTAGTTAGGAATTAGCTCTAATTTAAAAAATAGAAAAATAAAAATAAATTGAAATAAATTGAAAAATAAAAAAAGAATTGAACCAAAACAGATTCCTCAAGTTTAACCTCAGGATCTCAGAAATTCTAAATATTTTACACTATATCCCATATCTACTTAATTAATTATAAATTTAAAAAAATCAAAATAAATTTTTTTACCATTTTCTCACAATGAAATGTGATTATGTATTCTGCATGTATAACTGATACTAAAATACTTTGTCAACACTGATAGAGTGAGACCTCTTATCATAAACTGTTTAAATTATTGATCTGTGCTATTTGATATTCTAACCATAAATAAATATGTATGTATTAATTTATATAATTATACAATATATAATATATACACACATATATGTGTTTTTATATATATATATATATAGAGAGAGAGAGAGAGAGAGAGAGAGTGTATGTGTGTTGGACAGTAGTCTCCAAGATCACCCCTAGGTTTGATGTCTTGTTAAGAGGACTCATAGGACTCTGCATATATTTGTATTCATGGTTATGCGTGGCTATGACATGTTATTATGAAAAATATAAAACAAAGTCAGTAAAAGGAAAAGGCACATAGAGCAAAATCCAGAGGAAGCGAGGTCGAAACTTTCAAGAGTCCTCTGTGATTTGAGTCACATAGGATGTGCTTAACTCTTCCAGCAACCACCTGTGACAACATATATTAAATATTGTCTACCAGGGAAACTCATTAGAAACTCAGCCCTACGTTTTCCGTGGGGGCTATTCACATAGGCACCCTTTGCGTAGCATATACCAAATTTCTAGGCTCCCAGACAGGAAAGTATATATATAGCATAAAACCACATTTTTGTACAAATCAGTTAGGCAGAGTGAGCCACTCTTAGTTCTGAGAATAGTGCGAATGTGCCCATTATTCAAGTTTCCAGACACCAGAAAAGGGCCAACTTTGAAAACAAGCTTTTCTCAGGACAGCAGTCTTAGGCCTGTGGTATTAACTATTTTCTGCATCGTGTGTATGCATGTCTTCTATATTCTCTTTACTTTTATTTGACTGAGAAAAGAATAAGAACAATTTCATGCACTGTGAGAACGACATCTACAAAACCACTGAATATATACCCATATGTTCTCTCTTCCCTCGTGCTACTCCAGATGGACAATCTATGTTTCTCTGTAAAGCCAACTTCTCTGCCTGTGGATTATATTCCACCTATTTCCATTCTCTTCTCTCATAAATATGTACATTCTGTAATACTGCTATCTAAAAAACAAAGTAATACTGGGTAAATATAATAATAAGAATCCTATTACCAAACCATCTTTATCATTAGACTATATTCCACATGATTTTTTTTTTATTTGGTTGTCTTGGCCAAAAGGGATTTCTTTATTTTGAAAGATTTACACTCTGTTGCTTAAAAAGTTAACATTTGTATTTTAAAAATGAAATTGAAATGTTAAAAAAAGAATATTTTATCGGAGTAATTCTTGAAATTTGAATGCTCTCTATATATACTGTCTACTTCAAACCTTTAAAATGACAAAGAATTGAGATCAAGTCATGAATCTGCCATCAAGTCACAAAATTTCTAAACCTGGTAAAGACATTAAACTTCCCTAAGGTTTAAATCCTGTAAAATAAAAAAAACAAACAAACATTTTTTCTAAAAATTATCTATTGTGTACATGTTTGCGAATGTGTTTTTAAATAAGCATGCGTTCTCTATTATTTCCATAGACTTTGGAATATCAGGTTTTTGCTCAATTTTCTTCTGCTGCTATGTACATTTTTTTTTACAAGCATAGCATCGTTCATAGCTAAAGGATGATGGAAAGAACCACAGAAATATTAAAATCCTTATGTAGGCTTTTGTATTAAAATAACTCTGCCCCTTGCCAAGCATTCTGCTCATTCAGCTTTTAGCCATTAGCTTTGAAGGACACATAAGAAATCCTTGAATAAATTTTGTTTTTACCTCTGCTAACACCATCTGCTAGAGCTTTTCATTTGTATGAGAATTTGGGTAAATGGTCTCTTTATTCTCATGTATTGTGCTTGTAGTAAAGAACATTTTCAATATAGGTGTCCTGTGGATAATGAATATCAGGTGACTTTTCCTATATTTGTTTTTTCTCAGAAAGTTAGGCTCTGTTACTACTGCTACATGGGTTTGTTGTACATATACACCATGGAAAACTATGCAGCCATAAAAAGAACGAGATTATGCCCTTTGGAGGGACATGGATGGAGCTGGAAGCCATCATCCTCGGCAAACTAATGCAGGAACAGAAAACCAAACATTGCATGTTCTCACTTATAAGTGGGTGCTGAACAATGTGAACACATAGACACAGGGAGGGGAAAAACACACACTGGGGCCTGTCAAGAGAAGGTGGTGGAGAGAGGGAGAGCATTAGGAAAAAAATAGCTAATGCATGCTGGGCTTGGTACCTAGGTGATGGGTTGATAAGTACAGCAAATCACCATGGCACAGGTTTACCTATGTAACGAACCTCCATATCATGCGCATGTATTCCAGAACTTAAAATAAAAATTAAAAATTACATACAATAAATAAAAAGCATAATGAATGATTAGATTAATATAAAATCCTAGTCAAAAAGCAGAGCTGTAGAATAATATCTATTTAGGAACATCTTCATAATGCGGAATGTACAGATCCTTACAGGTAATGTATTTCTCTGGTTATTTTGGTCCTCTTTATTTTAGCAAAACTTGGAAGTTTTCAGTGTCTTGGTTTTGCAAATATTTCCTTAATATTATCTTTAATTGTTTTGCGTTTTTGAAACCTTTTGTAAAGGGCATTTATTTTTAATATAAGTTTTCAAATATTCATTGCTAGTATGTAGACATATAACTAACTTTTGCATATTAATTTTGTATCCTGTTTACTTACTAAACTCAACTCTAAATTCTTGTACCTTTTTTATAAGCCCCAGGGATTTCATATATAGACTGTTCTATAGTCTGTAGGCAAAGACAGCCTTAGTCACTTTCTAATCTAGGTGGATTTTATTTCTTTTTCTAGGTTTAACACAATGGTCAGGATCATAAGACAATAAATGATTTATACAGAATAAATTTTGTATAATGTCTTCATATGCTTTTGGTATCAAGGTAATGGTAGTTATATAAATGAGTTGTTCAGTGTTCTCTCATCTTCTGTTTTGTAAAACAAAATGTGTTTAGGATTATAAGTATTTGTCCAGCCCCACATTCTTTTTTAATTCCCATGACAATTGTCTTAAGGTCATAAGCAACCAAAAATCATAAAAATCACATAAAAATTTCACATATTAGACAATTGACATTGCAGGATTGTGATCTATGAGGAAAGAGATGTAAACAACATTTCTATGATTGCTTTAGTTTACTGTATGAAGTTGGTTATCAGGCCACTGCATGACATGAGGTAACCAAAACAGCATCTGACTGTTGCAAGGAGAAAGATACTGTAACTTAATGTGTCAGAGACATGGAGAATGTGTGGGATTGGCTGCTGGAAAAAAATAAACTAGGAAGAGAGAGAACTCTAACAATCTTCATAGGAGTCTCTTTAAGTCTTTGGGTGAGTCCTGATTTTTTGCATACATTGGGTGTAACTACATAAGAATCCAGAGAAAACACCAGAATACAGTAGGTCAAACAATTTCTGTAACTGAAATGGAGATGGAAAGAGTTGTGGCCTCATCACCAGAAGTAGAGGCTTCATATTACAGGTGACATTGCGCAGAGTCCTTGGAAAGGTCATGATTTGAGGGTGGATCTACGTTAGTGCCAAACTGAACATGGCTCTGGACATGTGATACAAGGCTTAAAAACATACCTCAGCCTCCCAAAGTGTTGGTGTTACAGGTATGAGCCACCACACCCATCCATAGATTACAATTTTAAAGGTGAAAACATAATATTAGAAAAACATTTTTGAAATATTTTATTTATCTTGCGAGAAGCTGAGGAACAATTGAGCATGGACCCCACCCAGAGCACTGTGCCATAAAACAGCCATAAAACATTCAGTTTCAGACTGTGGAGAGGACGGTCTGGACCTCACATATAGACCTTAATCTGAAGTTTGCCCACAAGTGGGCCCTTAATTCACCAACTGCAATAATGGAGTGGATTAGACACGTTAGTGTCTCTTCAGACTGTAGTAAATGAATCACCAATCTTATACAGGTGAGTAATCATTCCCAGGTAATTTATCGCCCTTGAAACAGTGCATAGAAGAGACTTAAAAATCACAGTTCTCTGTTTTCCCACAAGAGATTTACAAAATACTTCTCCAGCAGCTAACTGGTAGTCTGACTTCCAGTTGACTTGCATTGAGGAGTTAAAGAGAAAATTACCGATTTGCTACTAGCCTCAAAAATTTGCACTCACACCAAAAGCCTTAACTTTTATAATATTCACCTAAGATACTGCATTGTAAGTCTCTTAGCTCTGGAAATAGAAAGGATTGGCATGCATACATCTTTCTACACAGCAGGAAAGGATTGGTCTCTTTAAGTGGGTGTTAAAACACCTCCAGAGACTTCATCTTCTTGTGGCAGTGCAGAGAAGGGCCCTAAAAAATGAAACTCCCTCTTTCTTCACGGAAGGGGTTTAAGATACGTTAAGACCCATAGTTGCTAAAGCTACATCCCAAAGGACTTTATCTTAAACCTAGTTACTATGGGGAAAGAAGGGACAAAGTGTTTAAGTATTCTTGATCCCAGAACAAAGAGCTGGTTTTAAACAGGCATCCAAAGACTTCCAGAGGGTACACCTCCTTGGAGCATTGCAGTAAAGGGGCAGGCCCTTGCAGGTGTGACTTTCTCTACAGGAAGAGTTTATGAAACATACTCTTAGTGGCCGCTTGATGGCATAGTCTCCAATGAACTTGCATCAGTGAACCAACAGGCTAAACAAACAATAGCTCTTTGTAGCCAGAGCCAAAGCTTGGCACTTCACAAGATGTCCTCCTCAATTCCCCATATATAGCCAGGTCCATCCAGTCTTTCTGGAAGGAGTTTGGCCACACAACAAGCACCACATTTCATAGTTTTCACCTCACAGTCTGCCTCGTTAGTGACCTAGCTCTGAAAAATCAAGTGACTTCAAAACACAGAATATAAACAGATATACATAAAATGGGCCCACTCCTAGCAGCTATCTTTTCAAAATCAGAAGGTGCAACATAAATGTGAATATAGGCATTTGTGTGGGAGATAGATACCTGCACTAAATCTCACTGTGAAAATAAAAGAACTAGAACTTACATCCAATACCCAAACACTTCTAACTAAATCTAAAATTTTAAACCAAAAAAAAAAAAGAACATAAATCTTCAGAAACTGAACTAAATATCATGGATTTTTCTGATTTACACAACAAGGAAGTCAAAATAAAGGTCATGAATATGTGCATAGCGTTCAAGATAAAAATGCAACAACAAGCTTAGAATTTCCACAAAGAGATATAAAGTATTAAAAAATACCAAAAAGAAATCTTGGATCTAAAAAATGCTATAACCAAACTGAAGAATTCAAGAGAAGGGTTCAACAACAGATTAGATCAAGCACAAGAAAGAATCAGTGAACTTGAAGCCAGATAACTGTTAATTAGCCATTCTGAGGAACAAAAAACAATAATAATAATAACAATGAGATGACGTAAAGATAGTTTAAGAGACTTATGGGATGCCATTAAACAGAACAACTTACACATACTTGGCATGTCAGAATAGAAAAAGACAGAAAGAGATAGAAAATATATTCAAAAAAATAATGACAGAAAGCTTCCCAAGTCTGGGGTGGAATTACATTTTCAGATCCAGAAAGCCCATAGGACATCAAATAAGGTGAACCATGAAAAAATTGAGTTCCTGAACAGACCAATAACAATTTCTGAAACTGAATCCACAATAAAAAGCCTACCAAACAATAAAAGCCCAGGACCAGATAGATTCACAGCTGAATTCTACCAAATATATAGGGAAGAGCTGATATCTTCTCTACTAAAACTATTCCAACAATTAAGGGACTCCTTCCCAGCTCATTCTATGAGGCTAACATCATCCTCATACCAAAACTTGGCAGAGACATAAGGAAAAAAAATTCAGGCCAAAATCCTTGATGAATATTGATGCAAAAATCCTCAAGAAAAAAATAGCAAACTGAATCCAGCAGCACATCATAAAGCTAATCCACCAGGATCAAGTATGCTTTACTGCTGGAATGCAAGGTTGGTTCAACATACACAACTGAATAAATGTAAGTTATCAAATGAACAGAACTAAAATAAAAAAAGACATGATTATCTCAATAGAAGCAGAAAAGACTTTTGATAAAATTCAACATGACTTCATGTTAAAAATCCTCAACAAACTAGGCATTGAAGGAACGTACACCAAAGCAATAGACATCTATGACAAACCCACAGCTAACATCATACCGAATGGGCAAAAGCTGGAAGCATTCCCCTTACAAACCAGCATAAGATGAGGGTGCCCTCTCTCACTACTCCTATTCAACATAGTATTGGAAGTCCTAGCCAGAAGAATCAAGCAAGAGAAAGAAATAAAAGGCATCCAAATGAGAAAAGCAAAAGTCAAACTATCCCTGTTGACAACATGATTTTATATCTAGAAAACCCCATAGTCTCTGGCCAAAAGCTACTTCAGCTCATAAACAACTTCAGCAAAGTTTCAGGATACAAAATCAACATATAAAAATCAGTAGCTTACTTATACACAAGCAACATCCAAGCCAAAAGCCAAATAATTAATGAAATGTATTTCCCAATAGCCACAAAATGAATAAGATACCTAAAAATACAGCTAAGCAGGGAGGTGAAATATTTCTACAGTGAGAATTACAAAATGATCTTCAAAGAAATCATAGATTACACAAATAGATGGTGAAATATTTCATATTCATGAATAGGAAAATAGGAAGAATCAATATCATTAAAATGGTCATACTGTTCAAAGCAATATATAGATTCAATGCTATTCCTATCAACCTACCAATACATTCTTCACAGAGTTAGAAAAAAGTATTTTAAAATTTATATGGAACCAAAAATGAGCCCAAATAGCCAAAGCAATTCTAAAGAAAAAGAACAATGCTGGAGACATCACATTACCTGACTTCAAACTCTACTGCAAAGCTATAGTAACCAATACAGCATGGTACTATTTCAAAAACAGATACAAAGCAGAATGAAACAAAATAGAAAGTCCAGGAATAATGTTGTTCACCTCCATCCATCTGATCTTCAGCAAAGCTGACAAAAACAAGAAAAGGGGAAAGAAGTCTCCATTCAGTAAATGATGCTGGGATAACTAGCTCACCATAGGCAGAAAATTTAAACTGGACCCTCTCCTTACACCATATATAAAAACCATATCAAGATGGATTAAAGAGAAAAATGTAAAATCTAAAATTATAAAATTCCTGAAAGATTACCTAGAAAAAATCATTATGAACATAGAACCTGACAAAGATTTCCTGATGAAGACGCCAAAAGCAATTGCAACAAAAACCAAAATTGACAAATGAGATCTTATTAAACTATAGAGTTTCTGCACAGCAAAAGAAACTATCAACAGAGTAAAGAGACAACCTACAGAATCACAGGAAATATTTGCAAGTTATGCATCTGACAATGGACTAACATCCAGAATCTAGAAGGAACTTAAACAAACAACACCATGAAGAAGTGGACAAAAGATATGACCAAACACTTTTCAAAAGAAGACATATCTGCAGACAACAAGCATATGAAAAGATATTCAACATCACTCATCATTCAAGAAACGCAAATCAAATCCGCAATGAGATACCATCTCACACCATCGAATGGTGATTATTAAAAGTCAAAAAATAACAGATGCTGACGAAGTTGCCAAAAAAAGGGAATGTTTATACACTGCTGGTAGGAGTATAAATTAGTTGAGACTTGTGAAAAGCAGTGTGGCAATTCCTCAAAGAAGTTACAACATAATTATCATTCAATCCAGCAATCCCATTACTGGGTATATACCCAAAGGAATATAAATCGTTCTACTATAAAGCCACATGCACATTTATGTTCATTGCAGTACTATTCACAATAGCAAAAATATGGAATCAACCTCAATGCTCATCAACAATAGACTGGAGAAAGAAAATGTATATATATACCATGAAATACTGTACAGCCATAAAATAGAATGAGATTATGTCTTTTGCAGCAACATGGATGGAGCTCAAGGCCATTATCCTTAGCAAACTAACTGAGGAACAGAAAACCAAATACTGCATGCTCTCACTTATAAGTGGGAGCCAAATAAGGAGAACACATGGACACGTAGATGGGAACAACAATCACTGGGGCCTACTTGAGGCTGGAGGGTGGGAGAAGGAATAGGATCAGAAAGAATAACTATTGGCTACTATGCTTATTACCTGGATGAGAAAATAATCTGTACACCAAACACCCATTACACGCAGTTTACCTATATAAGAAACCTGCACATGTACTCAATGGACTATTATTCAGCCATAAAGATGAAATCCTGTCATTTGCAACAACATAGATTAACCTGGAGGACATTATATTATTTTACTTAATAATAATAGTCAGGCACAGAAATACAACCACATGTTCTTATTCATATGTGAGAACTGAACAAATTTGTATCATAGAAGTAGAGAGTAGAATAGTGGTTATCAGAGGTTAGGAAGGTTAAGGGATAGGTCAGGGAATAGTGAGAGATTGATTAATGGGTACAAAATTACAGTTAGGAGGAATAAGTTATATTGTCTATAGTATAATCGAGTCACTATAGTTACCAACAATTTATTGTATATTTCAAAGTAGCTAAAAGAGAAAACTTTCAAAGTTCCCAATACAAAGAAATGATAAATGTCTGAGGTGATTACCCTGCTCACTACACATTGTACATGTATATTGAAATATCATACTCCATAAATATGTACAACTATTATGTATCAATTAAAATAAGAAAATTAAACTTAAGAAAGATAAACATATTTAAATACATTCAAATGGTTTTAAAACTGACCCAAACATACAATTAGAAGACACTGGTAAACTAAAATTTTGTTTTCCTAAATCCAGGTGTCTAATAAATCATTCAGAGGTCAGCTCATTTGAATTGAAATTAATTGAGACTGACCAAAAATATATATATATAACTCTTTCATTTAATGACATTAGGAAAAAATAAATATTTTCATACATTAATATATCTATATGCCACACTGTTGGAAGTAATATGGTAAAATATATTAAAATCCAACATTTAATATTTTTAACTATACTTTTATAAATTTATTCTGTAAATATAATACC
The DNA here is from genome assembly GCF_028858775.2 of Pan troglodytes. NCBI lineage: Eukaryota > Metazoa > Chordata > Mammalia > Primates > Hominidae > Pan > Pan troglodytes. The sequence goes on from NC_072401.2 coordinate 85,499,132, forward strand.
ACTATTATATATGAATAATGTATAAGGCAAAGATGAGTAAGTTGTTTTCATACATATGTTTTGTACATATTTCTGTTTTCCTAGTAGCAACAGATCGATATTTTTTTTACATTAAAAAAATTAAAAAGAAAACAAGCCAGGTGTGGTGGCTCATGCTTGTAATCCTGCACTTTGTGGGGCTGAGGTGGGCACATCACTTGAAGTGAGGCATGCGAGACCAGCCTGGCCAACATGATGAAACCCCATCTCTACTAAAAATACAAAAATTAGCTGGGTGTGTTGGTGAATACCTCTAATCCCAGCTACTTGGGAGCCTGAGAATCGCTTGAATCTGGGAAGCGGAGGTTGTAGTGAGCTGAGATCATACCACCGCACTCCATCATGGGCAACAGAGAGAGATTCTGTCTCAAAATTAATTAATTAATTAAAAAATGAAAAATGAAAAGAAAACCAAAGGAAATATTGGAATTTGAAAAATCCACAGTACTTGCTCAAATAGTGGTAGATTTCTAAGAGATGAGATTTCGCACAATGCCAAATAAGTTATTTTTTGTTTCAGTAAATGTGGAAAAAATAGTAAGAGAAAGATAATTAAGAATTTCATGGGTACAGATGGGAAATTAAATATTTTTAAATTAACAAAGTTATTTAAAGGTTATAACAATTATAATACAGATTCATTCTATCTGAAAATATTTCAAGTTCTAAAGGTGTATGAAATTTTATTTGTCCTTTCAGTTACAATAAAAAATGCACTTTTTTAATGAAAAATCTAAGTGACTTTAGATCCCTTTGAGAATATTTAATTATCTTCTATTTATTCAGACTTTTTCTATACTGTTCTGCATAAAAAGAAATAATTCCTGTATAAATAAATGAGATAAGAACAGCATGAGCAGATTAGTCCACCTGCCTCTTCCTCTTCATGCTGCCTGGGCCATCTTTACTAGTTAACGATTAAATAATGACCAATTTATCCAAGGCCTCCAGAGAACCCACAAGATAACTATCCCAATTCTATAAAAATCATTTCTATTCTCTGTATTATTGCTTGGAGCTAAAACAGAAATCACAAAACTTCTAGCACATACAGAATTTTTGACTAAAGGACTGTCATTTCAGTTTAACTAATTATTTTCCACATTCTTCACGAATACTGGTTCTTTTATTGTGTTCTTTGGGCATCAATATAGGTATATGTGAATCTATCTTCCAGGTGATTTGTATATTACTCACTTAAATTGTGATGAGCTGTGACTTGGAATCAGAGATCACAAATTCTGTGGCTTTTAAATGCCTTATAAATAATCACACTGAGTTTTCTTTGCAAAGATTTAGAGTAAGTACCTGCCTTAATTATTTGATATGTATACTCTAGAGTTTATATTGTTTCTATAAAGTATAGGCACTTTCAGAGTTGACGATTCACCACCTATGAAGCATTAATAAGTATTGAGTAGGGTCTACGAATGCAACTCCAAAACAAGTTCTGTGCAAGGGAAGCATAATGGGAATAAGAATTTCCACTGTAAGGGAACTACACTGAATGAAATGACACCTAAGCCAATCTTAAGAAATAGGATTCCACAAATGAATAAAACAGTCAAAATATTCAGTCTCAAGAAGCTTACACACAAGTAGGAGAGAAAATGAGGGAAATACACATACATCACATGTATGTTTTATATATGTGTGTGTATATATATATATGTATATTTAATTTTAGTTGATACATATTAAGTAGAAAAATGAAGCATGCCAGCCATGGTGGCTCGCGTCTGTAATCCCAGCACTTTTGGAGGCCGAGGTGGGCAGAACACTTGAGGTCATGAGTTCAAGACCAGACTGGCCAACATGGTGAAACCCCATCTCTACAAAAAATACCAAAAAAAAACCAAAAATAGCTGGGCATGGTGCTGCATGCCTGTAGTCCCAGCTACTCAGGAGGCTGAAGCAGGAGAATCGCTTGAACCCAGGACGCAGAGGTTGGAGTCATCTGAGATGGCACCACTGTACTCCAGCCTGGGTGACAGAGTGAGACTCTGCCTGGAAAGAAAGAAAGGAAGAAAGGAAGGAAGGAAGGAAGGGAGGGAGGGAGGGAGGGAGGAAGGAAGGAAGGAAGGAAGGAAAAGAAAGAGAAAGAAAAGAAAGAAAAAGAAAAGAGAGAGAGGAAGGGAGGGAGGGAGGGAGAGAGAGAGGAAGGAAGGAAGGACGGAAGGATGGAAGGAAGGAAGGAAAAAGAAGTGGAGAAATACAGGAGATAGGTGAAGATTTTGCAATTTCAGATTGGCTTAGTCTAAGGGATGTGACATTTAAGTAAAGATCCAATATAATTCAGGAACGAAAACACGTAAATACACAGGGAAAGAGAATTCCAGGAAAAGAAAAAGCAAGTACAAAGAATGTGAGCAGGAAGCATGCTGATACAGTGAGTTAACAGTGAGAAGTTCAACATTCTTAAGCAGTGTGAGCACAGGATATTAATAAAATGAAGTATGCTTAATACAATTTAAAAAAACAATTGAAAATAGCTTAGGATGGACTCTCCTTGACCAATCTTTAGTCAGACTTCTTTAAGCCGTTTTTTTCAAGTAGGCCTTGAATTTGGGCTTTTCTTTTCAACTTTCTAGAGTCTGGTTTTAGCAAGAATCCTGCTAAGACAATTTAGAGAGAATTCTTCTGCCTTTGATATCCGATCACTTGATATCTGGCAATTCCTCATCCCCTACTACCTGCTAAATAATATCTTACCATCCTGGCCTGCCTTCAGCAGGCATTCTATTACGTCAGTTTAGCAAGAATTCCTCCTACCTTTGATGTCTCCTAGTAGTAAATTTCAATTCACTCAACCCTGATCCCTGCAAAGATGCTCCAGGCTATAAATTCCCACTTGTCTTTGTTGTATTTGCGGGTAACCCCAATCTTCCTTTCTTATTACAGTAATATTGACAACTATTGCAATAGTCTTGCATAAAGACTTCCTTACCATTTTTAATAAGTTTTAGAATAGTTTTTCTTTAACAGGATCATTATCAATGTTAATGTGTACACTGATGTCATAAAATTAAAATAGTCTATGATAATTCAATAAAACTGATGAAAATTCATTACAGAGAATAATTAGAAATATGATTTTTTTAAATAATGGAAGTTCATATGGCTGTTTACAGCTCAGTAGTAATGCCTCACAGTATTTATTGTCCTTTTAATAATTCAGATCAAAAAAGGTAAAAAGCTAATATATGTGTTTATGTAAAAATCATGTTTTTTTAACACTAAATAAAGTGCTTACCCCATTTATAAAAGAAATATACTAAATTTGATGTAGCTTGATTTTGAAGCGCTACCAATTACTGCTAGGGGCAAATTAGCTATCATAAGGGAAGTATTACAATGGTTCACAATGGAGGGCTGATTTTCAGAATGAATTCAAATCATGAAATGAATGTTTGTCAAAGGGGTACAAAATAAAGCTCGACCCATTGCTGACCAAGGGGAAAGAAATCTCACTGGTAAAATGTAGAATGTAAAAAGTACTAAACTTGAGAGTGTGCTAAAGGATCGAGGAAACATAAAAATGTATTCGTGGATTAATAAGGAAAGCAAGAAACAAACATTTTACATAAATGTTAATGAGTAGTGATATGGTTTGACTGTGCCCCTCCCCACAAATCTCGTCTTGAATTCCCACGTGTTGTGGGAGGGACCCAGTGGGAGGTAATTGATTCATGGGGGCTGGTCCTTCCCGTGCTGTTCTTGTGATAGTGAGTAAGTCTCAGGAGATCTGATAGTTCTATAAAAGGGAGTTTCCCTGCACAAGCTTTCTCTTTTTGCCTGCTATCATGCGTGTAAGATGTGACTTTCTCCTCCTTGCTTTCCGCCATGATTGTGAGGCTTCCCCAGCCACGTGGAACTGTAAGTCCAATTAAACCTCTTTTGTAAATTGCCCAGTCTCCAGTATATATTTATCAGCAGTGTGAAAAGGAACTAATACAAAGAGCGAGGTGTTTCATAGAAATTAATTGTTGCAAGCTATAGTAAAGACTTTGAGGATTTGTGATGCATGAATTCTAGGTAGTAAGAGTACTAAAACAGACTCCTACTATTTCAATCCAGAACAGAATGGAATGAGAAGAGTGTGGAAAACACAGACAGAGCCAGATTATATCACAAGTATATTATTTAGTTGCCTGGCTGCCTAGTTCATGGGTTGTATTTGCTTGAGGAACTGGAAGTTTATAGCAGAATCCTCGTAGATAGGCTTCGTAACTGATATAGACAATGTTCCTGTACAATATAGCAATGGTGTACACTGCTAAACCATCATGCTCTGTATGAGGCTGTTTAATTTAATTTTAGAGTTTGGATTGTCTCAAAAAATATACCCTATTTTATTTGAAGTCTTGAATTAAAGAGCCTTTCTTTAGTTCCAGCAAATAATGCCCTGCTCTGCATGATCTCTGTGTGGCAATGTAGTCAAGATTCTGATTTCTAGAATGAGGAAGGGAAAAAAAGACTTTCCTGACATGACTGGTCCACTGTGATTTTTATCCTACTCTGAAAACAACAGTTTTCAAAAGGGTCAGTCATTTTGAATTATGTGCAGATAACCTGTTTAATTTCATGTTAACCTCCTTATGACCCAAGTAGCACATATCAAAATGATTAATTCAATTAAGTGTTCTTATTAATGAATAAAGTTTAAAGTGACATTTTTATTAAAAGCTCTGTAGTTTTCTTATACAAATAGTTACAGTCATAACCTCAATGTGCCTTTAAAAAAGATAATAGAAATCCATCAACTATTCAGTATGAAATAAATATTATTTCTTTTTTTATTATTGTAATTCATGGGTGAAACCCATAGGAAGGTAAAAGTGAGATGAGAATATATATTTTGCACATATGGCTTAGACTTTTGCTTTCTGATTTTCTATAAGGAGTTGTCGTAAGGATTCTGTGATACCGACTCCAGCACACCTGGCATATTAGACCACCTGACTTTCAACATGGTGAGTGGGAAAGCCAAATGTTTTCATTTATCTCAATAAAAATCTATGAAAAACAGCAAGTCGTTTCTTCTGTTACTGCTAGCAGTATGTTCTTACAAATTTTTACTCAAAAGCAGTTTTTATTTCCCTAAAAGAAACAGTTTATAATCATGGATAGGGCTCCTAACAAGAGTTCTGGAAAAAATTCACAGTTTAATTGGCTTTAATACCACCTAAGGCATCTCTGGCATGTTAAAATTCCTAAGCTCCTTTTTTTTCCCCACATGCTGAGTCTGGGGTATCTCAACATTTTCTTCCCAATTCCAAAGACTTCATAGCATTGCTACCAACAGAACCCTTTTAACTTCAATCAGAAACTGCTAGTCTTGTTAAGAATTAGGCTAACCTGGATGCTGTGCTTATTGTGGAAGGTTAGCACCTCATTACTCTTTATCGGTCTTTTGTTCAACTCCATGGCTTAACCCTTCTGTGCATGAAATAAACTCACTTGAAAGTCTTGGTACACAATTCCCTAAGACTGGGTCAAAGTGCAAATTAGAGAGACTACTCAATGTTAAACTCTAAAGCATCTCTTCTTGACGGTGATTACTGAATTAATTCAAATGACTTCATAGTTCTGTGTTTAATCAAAATTAATGAATTCATCACCAGTGCACTGATTTGTGTGATTAGAACTAAAAAGGTCATTCTCATCATTTTTCACCTCTTTTAATCTCAGTTTTCCACTGAGGAGAGTAGATTTAATGCCTCTTGAAGAAAGATGTTTCTTTTTTCTTTTATTGTGTGAATCAATTTAGTTCTCTATGAATAGCCTTTAGTCAACTTTTCATTGCACTTAAAAAGGATATACTATGAGGGAAAGCCAGTGTGTATCTGTTTACTCTAAAGAATGTCCTGGAGAAGGTTTATATGTGCCCAGAGCTTTAGGAACACTTTTCTTATTGTATCTGATAATGTTTCAAAATTATCTCTTTAGGTGTTCATTTTCCCCCTACTTTCCTCCCCACTGAGTATAAATTTGTAAAGGAAAGATACTCTGTCTTATATATTTTATACTCTTCACCCTTTGCATCCATGGGTACCACATCTGTAGATTCAACCAAACAGGGATTAAAAATATTTGAAAAATATGTTAACAACCATCTGCATAGCATTTATATTACATTAGGTATTAGAAGAACTGTAAAGATGTTTTAAAGTATACAGGAAGATATGTCCAAGTTATATGCAAATATAATGAAATTTTATATAGATGACTTGAGCATCCTTGAATTTTGGTACCTGAAGCAGGTCCTGGAACCAGTATTATGTTATGTTATGTTATCCCTTGTGGATACCAGGAGATGACTGTTTTCTCTCTGAGTAATGAAATGATAGTACTTAGTAATTGCTCAATTATATTTATTGACTAAATGAATGAAACAATTACATGACACAATTGGATTATAAACCAGTTTATATGCGCTATACCCCACAATTGTTTTTTCTGATGCCAGGAAACTTCTGCTTCCCTGAAATTAAGATGGCAGTATCACACAGAAGTGAAGGAATAATGAACAAGAAACGTGAAAAGCTCATGTTGTTTTCAGTTAAAGAGATGAGGAGAAAAGAGAAGCCAGAGACATATATGCTGGGTATCTTTCTGTATTTGTTTTGTATTGTTGCTGCAACAAATTCCCACAAACTTGGCAGTTTAAAACATCAGAAGTTTATTTAGTTACAGTTCTACAGGGTAGAAGTCCAGCATGGGTCCACCGGGATAAAATGAAGCTGTTAATAGGGCTCAGTTCCTTTCTGGAGGCTCTAGGAAGAATCATTTCCTTGCCTTTTCCAGCTTCTCAAGGCTAATTTACATCCCTTAGCTCATAGTACTCATTTTACAACTTCAAAGCTAACAAATTTAGGCTCTTTCTCATGCTGCCATCTGTCTGGGTTTCCACTCTTCTGCCTTCCTTTTCCACTTTCCTTTTCCAATTATTTAAGATTCTTGTGATTAGATTGGACTTAACCCTGATAACACAATATATCCTCCCTATCCCAAGATCCTTAATCTAATGACGTCTACAAAGTAAGTGCTTTTCGCCATGTAAGGGAGCATATTCAGAGCTTCCAGTCGGACATGGACTTCTTCAAAGAACCATTATTCTGCCTATCACATATGCTATTCCAGGTTGTGACATAGTGTTTCTTTACCAGGGAAATAATTTGGGGAAACTTTATTTTTGGTAACACAAGGAAAGAAGAAAATGCCATTCAGTGAGCACCAGAAATGTAACAGGAACAATGTAATAGGAGCTACAGATGCCCTTTGAACAACACAGGGGATAGAGGCACTGACCTCCCCATGAAATTGAAAATTCATGTATAACTTTTGACTTGCTAAAATCTTAACTAGTATATTCTACTGTTGATTTGGAAGTTTTACTAACAACATAAATAGTTGATTAACCCATATTCTGTATATGTATTATATATGATATTCTCACAATAAAGTAAGCTACAGAAAAAGAACATATTTAATCATGAAGAAAAAAATGCATTTACAGTACTGTACTGTGCTTATGTATACCAAAAGTTTACATCCTCTGTTTACAAGATGAATCATCTTTCTGAGATGGTGGGCAATCATAGCTGCAGACCTCAATCTACTATACATATCAAGCAATTCGACCTCGACTTTTTCTTGTAATATTGTAATATCACGACTTTGCTTCTTTGCTTCTTTTTTTTTTTTTTTTTTTTTTCTGAGATGGGGTCTCGCTGTCGCCCAGGTTGGAGTGCAGTGGCGCGATCTCGGCTCACTGCAGGTTCCGTCTCCCAGGTTCACGCCATTCTCCTGCCTCAGCCTCCCGCGTAGTTGAGACTACAGGCGCCTGCCACCTCACCTGGCTAATTTTTTGTATTTTTAGTAGAGACGGGGTTTCACCGTGTTAGCCAGGATGGTCTCGATCTCCTGACCTCGTGATCCGCCGGCCTCGGCCTCCCAAAGTGCTGGGATTACAGGCGTGAGCCACCACGCCCGGCCCCAACTTTGCTTCTTGGGATCACTTCTAGCGTCACTAGTGGCACTATGTATGGGTATCATGATGTTATTCAAGGTTTACCATATTGCATTAAACATGATGAAAAATACAGGGGAATCGTTAGAGGGATATGCAATATACTAAAAAGATGAACTGAACATGTGGAGATAATCCGCATCACATGGTGTTTTAAGTGGACACCTACAGCACGAGCTCTGGGCAATACCAACATGAGGTGGCTAAACAATTATTGCAATAGTACAATATGTAATAGAGTTAATTTTATGCCATTATGATTAAATACTGCATCTTCATGTTTGTTTACATTTCTTCCAACTGCCAATGGGGACATGTAGGGCCTACAAGACTGTGCATAAGTTTTTGTAAATTTCAACTTTTTATAATAGATTTGTATATCTTGATGGTAGTAAATGATAAAATAGACTAGTATCTACATATATTTTATGAATTCATGACATACAAATTTTTTTGTAATTTAGTATCTCTAGGTAGAGTGGTTCATATGAGAGTTTTAAAATTTCACAAATCTCCAAAGAATTGTTCAATATATTTGTTTTTAAAACTCCACATGTAAGTGGATGGTTCAAATACATGTTCAAGGGTCAACTGTACTCTGTTACTTTCCCATAATTTATTGCAGTGAATCACTGCACACTAAATATATATTGAGCATTTTTTATGTAGCTACCTTTCCATGTGTTAAGTAGTTACAAGCAGGTTACCTAGAGGGTTAGGGTACCCATTCTCATGCTTTTAACATTCTAATGTGCTTTATGTTAATAGATACAAATAAGCAAAAATGAAAACCATTATTGAGAAATGTTTTACAAAGAAAATTGACATTGTGATTTATTATAATATAATAGGTGAAGGCTTACTTTAAGTATAACAGGAACATGTCTAACTATGTATTTTATACTAAGACTAGGGAATGATAGTAATTCATGGGAAGATCTGATATATTATTACTATCACTTGATAGTCAAATGAAGTAAAAATCTAATTAAATAGTTTGTTTCGATCATATAGCTACTATAATGGCAACACTGAGATCCAATCCCAGATCTTTTGACTACAAGTCAAAGATATTTTTCATGAAGCCTAATTATCATTAGATTCTGGCTACTTTGATGTGCATCAGTAGTTTCCAATTGGGGGTGATTTTGCATCCCCTTTTCCCTGGAAACATCTGGCAATGTCTGTAGGCGTTTGTTGTCACAACCAGAGGTATGACTAGACTCTAATGGGTCAGAGATGCTGCTAAACATTAATACACTTAATTCCTTTCCGAACAGCAAAGAATAATCCACTCCAAAATGTCAGTGTTGTCCAGGATGAGGCAGTCTGATCAACACAAATGCACTGAACAAGAGCAACTTTAAGAAAATTGGAATGTAAGGACCCTGGAAATGTGGAGAAAAAATTATATTTTCTATGTAAAGAATTTATAAGGTTAGGTGTTTAATGAATGATAGTGATAAAGTAATATCACTAATGATGTTGGTGATGATGATGATGATGACAGTTGTATATACAGGAAGAAAGTATGAGAGTGAAGAAGAGTGGCTATGAGTTGACAAAAGGCTTCTATACTCACAGACACTGGGTAGGTCTCATTTCAACTGTCAGATATGACTTGGCTGTCAAGTCCTATTACTCTTAGAAAACTCTATGTCCACTGTCAGTCTAACTCAAATATTTGTCTCATACGATATCCAGCGTTCCAAATTCTTCTTTTCCTCAGGTCGCTGAGAAATAAGATCACCATGGCTGGTGAAATTTTTAATGGCAATCTTGATTGGTATTGTGAGAAAAATTAGTGACGTTTATTATTAAAAATTAGTCTATCAATGTATGATTGATGAGGTAGACAGAAATATCCTACATTTATATTGTGCTCTCTGGTTTTCAAATATTATGTATAAGTATTATTTCACTTGACCTCACCCTATGCTAAATGATGCATAGAAGTTCTTTTCCAAATTATTTTCATTTAATGAGAAACTCATCTGGTTGTTGATGTGTCTTTTACTGTTTTACAAAATATTGGACTTGCAGCTAAAATCTGGAATATAAGATCCTTGACTAGGTAGATTTCTTTGTAACTATCCTAAATATCTTTTTAATGGTGCAATAATAACAGTCTGTATTTTATTTGAGAGTGTTTAAAGGTTTTTAAAAATATAGTTAACTTCTGCCTAATTTAATTTTAATAAAGTTTTTTAAAATAAATTGAGGAATAGCATATATACAAAAATGGCAGAAAGCCTAAGTGAACAAATAAGATTTTTACAAAATTAAACACAGTGTAACATTTGCTAATCAAGAAACAAATTACCAGTCCCAACAAATCTCTGCTTTGCCCCCTTCTAATCACTCTCTTCAAGGCTTATTTTAAAGGGCGTAAAATTTACATTCAATAAAATTTATTTTCTTAATTTTTCAATCCATGAGATTCAGTAATTTTATATACCAGTGTAGTAGTGTTTACCATTGCCCAAACAAGACATAGAACATTTCCATCAAACCAAAAATTTCTTCACGTACCTTTCCAATCAATACCACTCCCATTTACATAACCACTTTTTAACTTATATAATCATAGATTTTATTCTTGGTCTTTCACTTTATATAAATAGAATAACACTATATGTTTTGTATGTATGTATGCATTTGTGCATGCTCAACATAGTATTTTTGTTTCACTCATTTTGTTGCAACAGTAAGTAGTTTGTTCCATTTCTATTGATGAAATCAATTGTATGAATGTACTACAATTTGTTTATCTAGTCTCGGATGGACACATGGATTATGTTCAGTTTTAGGTTTTTATAAAAAAGATTGTTATGAAAATTCTTTTACATAAGTTTTAGTGAACATATATATTCATATATCATAGACAAATGTCTCCAAGTGTAACTGTTGTGCTGCTAGAAGTGTAACTATTGTGGGTAGAGGTATCCCAAGGCTGCCGGGTATTCTTAACAGTAATAATATGTCTAAAGGAAAATCAATACAGAAGTAGATGTAATTATTCTGTTTTGTACCATAGGTAAAGCTGTAATTTAAGCAATGTAGTAAGGAAGTTTTTTTGTTTTTTGTTTTCTAACAGTGATTCTTTTTTCAGATACTGAGAATTTTCAAAAACATGCAGTTAACAATAACAAGATTACAGATTCTCACTATTTGTCTTACATTAAAATACAGATGAAAAATTAGCGCTTCTTAACTCCTTTGGATGAAAAATAAGTTATTAATTTTTATGGGTACATAGTAGGTCTAAATATGTATGGGGTACATGAGATATTTTGATACAGGCCCACAATGTGTAATAAGCACATCAGAGTAAATGGGGTATTGGATACCTTAAGCATTTATCATTTCTTCCTGTTACATACATTCCAATTGTACTCTTTCAGCTATTTTTAAATGTACAATAAGCTATTGTTGACTCTAGTCACACTGTTGTGCTATCTAATGCTAGATCTTATTCATTCTAACCATATTTTTGTGCTTATTAACCATCCCACTTCTCCAACTCCCAAATAGCCTTCCCCGCCTCTGGTAACCATCATTCTACCTCTGTTTCCATGAGTTTAATTGTTTAAATTTTTAGCTCTCACAAATGAGCAAGAAAACATAAAGTTTGTCTTTCTGTGCCTGCCTTTTTCCAATTGCCATAGTATCCTCTAGTTCCGTCCATGTTGTTGCAAATAACAGGATCTCATCCTTTTTATGGCTGAACTGAATAGTACTCCATTGTGTATATGATTCTCATTTTTAAATCCATTAATCTGTTAATGGACATTTAGGTTAATTACAAATCTTGTCTATTGTGAATAGTGCTGCAATAAACATAGATGTGCTAATACCTCCACAATTTACTGATTCCCTTTCTTTGGGGTAAATACCTAACAGTGAGATTGCTGGATCATATGGTAGTTCTATTTGTAAATTTTGAGGCACCTCCATACTCTTCTCCATAGTAGCTGTACTAATGTACACTCCCACCAACAGTGTGAGGGCTGCCTTTTCTCCACACCTTCTCCAGTATTTGTTATTGTCTGTCTTCGGTTTTAAGCTATTTTAACTGGGGTGAGATGATACCTCATTGTCATTTAGATTTACATTTCTCTGATAATCAGTTGTGTTAGGCACATTTTCATATACCTGTTTGTCATATGTATGTCTTCTTCTGAGAAAAGACTATTCAGATATTTTGCCCATTTAGAAATAGGATTATTAGATTTTTTTTCTTATAGAGTTGTTTGAGCTCCTTATATATTCTAGTTATTAATCTCTTGTCAGATAAGTAGTTTGCAAATATTTTCTCCTATTCTATGGGTCATCTCTTCACTTTGTTGATTGTTTCATTTATTATACAGAAGCTTTTTAACTTGATATGATCCCATTTGTCCATTTTTGTTTGGTTGACTATACTTTTGAGGTTTTATTCAAGAAATATTTGCCCAGACCAATGTCCTGCCAAGGTTTTCTTTTAATAGTTTCATAGTATGAGGTGTTAGATTTAAGCCTTTAAACCATTTTAATTTTATTTTTGTATATGGTGAGAGACAGTGGTCTAATGTCATTCTTCTGGATATGGATATCCAATTTTCCTTGCACTATTTATTGAAGAGATTACCTTTTTTCTAATATGCATTCTTGGCACCTTTGTCAAAAATTAGTTCACTGTAAATGTGTTGATTTATTTCTGGGTTCTCTATTCTATTCCACTGGTCTATATGTCTGTTTTTATGCTAGTACTGGACTGTTTTAGTTACTATAGTTTTGTAGTACATTTACAAGTCAGGTAATGTGATTCCTCCACTTTTGTTCTTTTTGTTTAGGAAAGCTTTGGCTATTCTGTTTTTTTTTTTTTTTGTGGTTCCATATAAATTTTTGGATTATTATTTTTTATTTCTATGAAGGATATCATTGGTAATTGGAAAGGTATTGCATTGAATCTGTATATTGCTGTAGGTAGTATGGAGATTTTAACAATATTAATTCCTCCAAAATCTATGAACTTGGAATATCTTAACATTTTTGACATCCTCTTCGTTTCTTGTATCAATATTTTATAGTTTTTATTGTATAGATCTTTCACTTTTTTGGTTAAGTTTATCTCTAGGTATTTAATTTTATTTGCAGTTATTATAAATGGGTTGCCTTCTTGATTTCATTTTCAGATTGTTTGCTGTTGGCATATAACAATGCTACTGACTTTTGTATGTTAATTTTGTATCCTGGAACTTTATTTAACTTCTCAGTTCTAACAGTTTTTTGGTGGGTTCTTTAGTTTTTTCCAAATACAAAATCATATCATCTTAAAACAAGGATGATTTGACTTCTTCATTTTCAGTTTGGATGTCTTCTATTTCTTTCTCTTGTCTGACTTGCTCTCTGTAGGACTTTCAATACTAGGTTGAATAACAGTGGTGAAAGTGGGCATCCTTGTCTTTTTCCAGATATTCGAGGAAAGGCTTACAGTTTTCTCCATATAGTATGATACTAGCTGTGGTTGTATTGTAGATGACTTTTATTGTGTTGAAGTATGTTTCTTCCATACTTAGTTTTTTGAGGATTTTTATCACAAGGGGTTGTTGAATTTTATCAAATGCATTTTCAGCATCAGTTGAAATCATCATGTTTTTTGTCCTTCATTCTGTTGATGAGATATATCACATTCATTGATTGGTGTATGTTTGACCTTCTTAGCATCTCTGAGATAAATCCCACTTGATTATGATGAATGGTCTTTTTAATGCGTTGTTGAACTGTTTGTTAATATTTTATTGTGGATTTTTGCATCAGTGCCTCAAATATATTGGCTTGAAGTTTTTGTTGTTGTTGTTATTGTTTGATATCTTTGGTTTTGGTATCGGCATAATACTGATCTTATAGAATGAGTTTGGAAGTATTCCACTCTCTATTTTTTTTGAATAGTTTGGGTAGGATTGGTATTAGTTTTTTAAATGTTTGTTAAGTTCAGCAGTAAAACCATCGAGTCCTGGCCATTTCCTTGCTGAGAGACTTTTTATTATGGCGTTGATCTCATTCCTTGATGTTGGTCTCCTCAGTGTTTGGGTTCTGTCATGGTTCACTCATGGTTCAATCATGGTTCAATCTTACTTGTATGTGTCTAGGAATTCATCCATTTCTTCTAGGTTTTCCAAGTTACTGGTATATAATTGCTCACGGTATCCTCTAATGTTCCTTTAAATTTTTGTTATATAATTATAGTTGTAATGTGTCCTTTTTATATCTCTAATTTATTTATTTGCCTTCTCTTTTTTATTAGTCTGGCTAAAAGTTTATCAATTTCGTTTACCTTTTCAAAGAACAATTTTTCATTTTGTTGATCTTTTCTTTCAATTTTATTTATTTCTGCTCTGATGTTTATCATTTACTTTGTTGTACTAATTTTGTGTTTGGTTTGCTCTTGGTTTGCTCTTGCTCTCCCACTTCTTTATGATTCATCATTAGGTTGCTTATTTGAAGTTCTACCACTTTTTTAATCTATACGCTTCTTTCTTTTTTTTCTCTTAATGAGCTTTTTATTATTATTATTATTATACTTTAAGTTTTAGGGTACATGTGCACAATGTGCAGGTTGGTTACATATGTATACATGTGCCATGCTGGTGTGCTGCACCCATTAACTTGTCATTTAGCATTAGGTATATCTCCCAATGCTATCCCTCCCCCCTCCCCCCCACCCCACAACAGTCCCCAGAGTGTGATGTTCCCCTTCCTGTGTCCATGTGTTCTCATTGTTCAATTCCCATCTATGAGTGAGAACATGCGGTGTTTGGTTTTTTGTCCTTGCGATAGTTTACTGAGAATGATGATTTCCAATTTCATCCATGTCCCTACAAAGGACATGAACTCATCATTTTTTATGGCTGCATAGTATTCCATGGTGTATATGTGCCACATTTTCTTAATCCAGTCTATCATTGTTGGACATTTGGGTTGGTTCCAAGTCTTTGCTATTGTGAATAGTGCCGCAATAAACATACGTGTGCATGTGTCTTTATAGCAGCATGATTTATAGTCCTTTGGGTATATGCCCAGTAATGAGATGGCTGGGTCAAATGGTATTTCTAGTTCTAGATCCCTGAGGAATTGCCACACTGACTTCCACAATGGTTGAACTAGTTTACAGTCCCACCAACAGTGTAAAAGTGTTCCTATTTCTCCACATCCTCTCCAGCACCTGTTATATGCTTATTTCTATAAATTTTCCTATTAGTAGTGCTTTTACTGTATCCCATAGGTTTTGTAATGTTGTGTTTACATTTTAAATTGTTTAAATACAATTTTTTATTTCCTTTTTAGTGTCTTCATTGACCCACTGGGCATTCAGGAGCATATTGTTTAATTTCTATGTGTTTGTATATTTTTCAAAATTCCTCTTGCTATTGATTTCTAGTTTTATTCCATTGTGGCTGGAGAACACACTTGATCTAATTTCATTATTTTTTGAATTTTTAAGACTCATTTTGTAGCCTAACATAATATAGGGTCTATCCTTAAGAATGATCCATGTGCTGAGGAGAAGAATGTGTATTCTGTAGCCATTGGATGAAATGTCCTGTAAATATTTATTAGGTCAATTTGATCTATAGTGCCAATTAAGTCTCATGTTTCTTTGCTAATTTTTTGTCTGGAAGTTCTGTCCAATGTTGAAAGTTGGGTGTTCAACTCTCCAACTATTATTGTATTGGGGTCTATCTGTCTCTTTAGCTCTAGTAATATTTGGTTTATATATTTGGGTGCTCAAGTGTTGAATGCACATATATTTATAATTGTTACATCCTCTTGCTAAAATGACTCCTTTAACATTATATAATGACTTTCTCATCTCTTTTAATGGTTTTTGTCTTAGAATCTATTTTATCTAATATAAGTATGGCTACTTTTTCTTTTTCTTTTTTTTTGGTTTCCATTGACATGAAATGTCTGTTTTCATCCCTTTATTTTTAGCCTATGTGCGTGTTTACAGTGAAGTGTTGTTTCTTATAGGTAACTGATCATTGGATCTTTTGAAAAAACTGATTCAGCCATTCCGTACCTTTTTATTAGAGAGTTTGATCAGTTTATATTCAATGTCATTGTTGATAAGTAAGGACTTACTACTACAATTGTTATTTGTTTTCTGCTTGTTTTGTGTTCTCTTCCTTTCTTCCTTCCTGTCTTCCTTTTGTGAAAGTGATTTTCTCTGGTGCTGTGTTTTGATTTCTATTTTTGTGTAGCAGATGTAGGTTTTTTATTTGCAGTTACCATATGGCATTATGATAAGCCATTGTATAAATCATTATTTTAAGCTAATAAACTCGGATTGCAAAAACAAACTAACAAACAAGCAAAGAGAAAACTTATTATAAACTCTGCACTTTAACTTCATTCCTCATGCATTTTAACTTTCTATTGTTTCTATTTGTATCTGATTCTATTATGTGTGTCTCAAAAAGTTGTTATTATTATTATTTTTGATTGTTCCTTCTTTTGGTCTTTCTACTTAAGATATGAGTAGAAAACAATTACTGTGTTATAACATTCTGTATTTTTTCATGCACTTACTATTACCAGTGAGCTTTGTGCATTCAGATGATTTCCTGTTGCTCAGTAACAGACTTTTTTTTTTTTTAATTAAAGAAGTCTCTTTAGTATTCCTTATAGGACAGGTTTGGTGTTGAGGGAATCCTTCAGCCAGCTTTTGTTTGTCTGGGACAGTCTTTATTTCTCCATGTATGAAGGATATTGAAGGATCTTTTCACTGGATATACTATTCTAGTATAGAAGGTTTTTTTTGTTTGTTTTGTTTTTTTTTCCTTCAAGACTTTACATATGGCATGACACTCTCTCCTAAGATTTCCACTGAGAATTTTCATATTGGAGCTCCTTCATATGTGATTTTTTAATTTTCTCTTGCTGTTTTTAGGATCCTTTATTTATCTTTGACCTTTTGGAGTTTGGGTATCAAATTTCCTGAAGTAGCCTTATTCGGTTAAGTCTGCTTGCTGTTCTATAACCTTCTTGTACTTAAATATTGGAATCTTTCTCTAGGTTTGGAATATTATCTATTACTATTTCTCTGAATAAACTCTCTACCTTGATCCCTCTCTCTATCTTCTCTTTAAGGCCAATAACTCTTAGATTTGCCGCTTTGAAGCTATTTTCTAGATCTCGTAGGCATGCTTTACTCTTTCATATTATGTTTTCTTTTGCCTTCTCTGGTTGTATATTTTCAAATAGCCTGTCTTCAAGCTCACTAATTCTTTCTTCTGCTTGATCAGTTCTGCTGTTGAGAGACTGTAATGCATTCTTCAGGTCGTTAATTGAATTTTGTAGGTCCAGAATTTCTGATTGTTTTCTAAAAAATGTTTTAATCCCTTTGCCAAATTTATATGATAGTATTCTAAATTCCTTCCATGAGTTATCTTGAATTTCACTGGGCTTCCTCAATATATCTATTTTCAATTCTCTATCTGAAAGGAGGTAATTTTTTTCTTGCACTCTAAAATGGTCATTGGTGTTTTACTTAGTTCATTTGCTGAGGTCATGTTTTCCTCCATGGTCTTAATGCTTGTGGATGTTCATCTATATCTGGGCATTGAGGAATTCAATATTTATTTTAATATTTGTAGTCTGGGCTTGTTTGTAGCCATCCTTCTTGATAAGGCTTTCCAAGTATTCAAATGGAATTGAGTGTTTTAGTCTAAGTCTTTGGTCATCACAGCCATATCTGCATTAGGGGACACCCCAAGCCTAGTAATGCTGCGACTCTTGCAGACTCATATAAGTACCACCTTGGTGGTCTTGCGTAAGATCCAGGAGAATTCCCTGGATTATGAAGCAGTGACTCTTTTTCTTTCCCTTTAATTTTCCCCAAGCACAGGGAGTCTGTATGTACTGACCTACCTGGAGTTGTGGGAGGGGTAATGTAAGTAGTCTTGTTGCCTCCACCAGTGGGAGTATGCTCAGTTACACCTGAAGCCAGCACAGTACTAGGTCTCACCAAAAGCCTGTGGCGACTACTTTTTGGCTACTGCTGATGTTTACTGTAGGCTCAAGTCCTCTTTAGTCAGCAGTTGATAAATCCTACCAGTTTGTTTCTTTCCCTGCAGCATTACATTCTGGTCCAAGTAGGGTCTAGAATTGCTGTCTGGGAGCTAGACCCGGAATCAGGAACTTTAGGAATCTACCTGGTGCTTTATTTTACTGTGACTGAGCTTGTGCCCAAGTTGTAAGACAAAGCCCTGTTACTCTTACCCCTTCCTTTCTGAAGCAGCAGGAGTCTCTTCCCATGGCCATCACACCTGACAACTTGCTGGGTCACACCTGAAGCCAGCATGGTACTGGGTCTTTTCCAAGGCACATGGTGACTACCACCTGACTACCACTTATGTTTTTTCAATGCCCAAGGTCTCTTTAGTCAGCAGGTAATGAATTATTCCAGGACTGAGTCTTTCCCTTGTGGCCCAGGGTGGATCTAGAGATGTAGTCTGGGAGCTAGGCCCCGAAATATGGGCTTCAGGAGTCTGGTGCTTTGTTTTTCTCTGGCTGAGCTGGCATCCAATTTACAAACAAAATTCTCTTATTGTTTCACTCTCTTTTCCTCAAGAGGAAGGAGTCTCTCCCAGAGCTGCAAGTTGTGCTACCTGCAGTTGGACGAGGAGTGACACAAGCACTCCTTTGGCTGCCCCAGTTGGTGTCTCACTGGGTCACATGCACCCCAAGCCTGCTGGTTCCAAGGCCAGCACACCACCAGGACTTGCCCAGACTTTTCCATCCTTGTGGCCTAGACTACCTTTCAAATTTATTTAGGACCTCAAAGTGCTTTAGTCTATGATGGTAGGCCTAGCTGGAACTCATGTTATGGCCTCTGAAATAGAGGATTCTGCTCTGCTACAGCTGGTCTAAATGCTCTCTCCATGGGCACTGGCTGAATTCTGCCCTGTATTGCTTTCCATGGTGACAGGGCAGCACTGCATTCCAATGCAACGTTCCACAATCACGTCACTTTCCCTCCCTTAAGCACACAGATTGTCTCCATGCCATGCAGCACTGCTGCAGTTGGGGAAGGGTGGTGTAGGCGATACATGGATCATATCTGTCTCTCTAACACTCAGTAAAAATAGTACTTAAATCAGTTGTGCTGAATGTGATCCTACATTGTTGGAATGATGCATGACCTTCATCTCTGCCACCATTCCCACATCAACTCATTATGCCAGCAATGGGTGGCCAGTGGTGGAAGCTGGATAACATAAATTGGTAGAGTTATTTTCTCTAATTGGTTTTTTAGTGCTTCTTCCATGCTGGATGCTTTCTTGTGGAAATTAACATGCAGTACACATTTTATTCCCTCTGTAATAGGTCCACCCAAAATCCTCTGCCTCAGACCTCCTTCCAATTTTGTAGTCTAATTTTCCTACAGTTTCCTAACTGGCTAAGTTATTCACTGCTTTGCATGAGTAATAGCTTTTAACAATTTCCCTTACACACAAAGTGAATGACCAAAAATTCCTCCCGAAGATCTTCCAACTGGGAGGATTTTCTCTCAACTATCTCTCTCACTGATAGTCCCGAGTGGGGCTTTAATACCTCTTTCAGCTTGTTTCAACATACCATGTTACCCATCTCTGAACAGAACTGAGAATTTTCCTCCATCAGGTGAGCATTAAGGAGCAGCCTCACACAAAAAATAATCATAGCCAAAGTGGTGGATGACACGGATATCTTAGTCATCTTCTTGTGTAGTTTCCTATGACCTCTGGCTCCGTTCATCCATAATTTTGGATGCATTATTTTCAATTTTTATAATTTATTTGTCCTAGTCTTATCTTCACTTACGATTTGTTGGATCTGACAGAAGCCAGTGCATGAGGGAAAATTTGGGCCTCGTGGTTAAGTTATGTGCCATGATCAAGACTCCATTGTTCCTAGTGCCCAGTGGCATGTCAAGATTTTGAAAAAATAATGCATACTTCTATACTACAAATGACATGAGTTTCCTCTGGCATCTTAGGAATCTACATTTTGCTTTTCCTCTTGGTGCTACCCATAAAATTCACCTGACAGTTTTTCCAATTTCCTATAGCTCTAGTATCATTGTACCCAGCAGGTTTTATGATAAAAGAGTCAGAATTGATTACACCAGAGGATAGAGCTGCTGGACAGCACTTTTCTGATCTGATCTCTACAGCAAGTAGGAATCTTTCATGTCACTTAGTTAATGAGTTGGAGCTATATTTCCAAGTGTGGAATGTACTTCTAAACCTTGAAGAAGCCTACTAGGTATTGTGTATCATTCTTAGTGATATGACCAGTAAGATGAAATAATTTATCTTTGACTTTAGAGGAAGAGTTTCTCACAGGCTCCAGACTACATCAAAATCTTCATTAATGTAGTGTAAATTTGAATATTTGTAGAGTTAATATCCCATGCTTTTTGCTTGTTTGGTGCAAATGGCACAATATTATTGAGACAGAGGGTCTATATGCTATTCTGTGGAAAATCCAGGTGGTTCCAGTAATTTTAGCTTAAACTATAATGAAGGTGGGAGAGTTTATGTAGTCTCGGGACAGGTTGTAAATAAATATTGCTGTCTATAACATGTGGATGTGAACTGTGTCTGAGCTTCCTTCCTATAGAGATGAAAGATAATGCAATATACCTAAAACTATGATCGTCTGTTTTACAAGAAATATTATTTTATGTTTATAGCAGTACAATATCATTTTCCAGTTCCATCTTGGTTGTGAAGGGGCCAGACTAGTAAATTAAATTGAATAAGATGACAGTCACTACTGCTGCATCCTCATTCTTTATGTTTTTATAGATGGCACTAATTTTGGTAGTTTTCCTCATGGTTTTATTTTATTTTTTAAACTAGCTTTCTTAGCCAGAGGAATGAACTAGTTTTAGAGGCTTTCACTTAGGCTGCTTGACTGCCGTGGCTTTAAATAAATAAAGGTAAATAAACCAAAACGGGGTTTCAGTGAAATACCAAGTATTTCACAGGTAAATAAGCCAAAATGGGGTTTCTATAAAATACAAAGTATTTTATCCCTTATTATACATTCCTAGACTGGAGAAATAACCAGTCGGTAAGTCTATGGAGCCAGTTGGATGTAAGTGTGCCAGACTTTTCAGATGACTACATTTACTCGCCCCCTATCCCAATGCTAACAGAAGACCATGATATGCTTTGTATCCTATGTATCAATGTAATCAGTACAGAAATACATAGAATGGTGCTATCTCTTTGCCCTCATGTATACTTAAATGGCCATAGGCTGAAGTCCATTACTGTACACACGTGCAATAAAATCATAGGGTCTTGGGGAACTTCCAGTTGATAGTTTTGTTTGGGAAAATCAGCTCAGTCTGGAAACTGGGCAATAGATTGTGACATTTGGGGGAAGTTGCTCTCATCTCCTTGATTATCCATTCTTGCATTTCTTTGATTTTATAGATTGAGCATCACCCTTGCTGACTGCCTCTGGACATACCATTTTTGTTGAAAAACAAACAAACCATTTTTATATGTCTCTGTGAGTTAGAACTCACTTTTACCTCTCACTCAGCTACCTTTCTTCTGATGGTTAACTGCCACCATCTTGCCTCTCTGGTTTCTGGATCCTGTCATCCTCATAACTATCAGGGGGCTCAGTCTATAACAACACCTCCTACCATCATCACCAGCTTAGAGAGGACAGCCAATGCTGAATTTCCCACTTGTGATGGTGCCTCTCTCAGAAACAAGTTTCTTAACCTTTTGGCCTTTGTATGAAACATAGGCAGGTTTTGAATTTCTAGCCTTACGTTGTATATCAGTCAGAGTTCTCCAGAGAAACAGAACCAATGGGAGAATTTATATATTTATATACTAAGAGATTATTAGAAGATGTTGGTTTACACAATTATAGAGACTGAGATGTCCCACAATCTAGTCTGCAAACCGGAGAACCAGGGAAGCCAGTAGTGTAGTTTGAAGGCATGACAGCCAGAAAGCTGTTGGTGTAGATTCCAGTCTGAGCCTGAAGGCCTGAGAACCAGGAGTGAAGAGGTCAGATCTGTGTCTCAGCTGAACAATTGGGCAGAAAGAGCTCATTCAACCTCCCTCTCCCTTTGTGTTATGTTCAGGCCCTTGATGGCTTGAACATTGCTTACCCCCATTGAGGAGGGCCATCTACTTTATTCAGCTCACTAATTCAAAAGTTAACCCCTTTTCAATATACCCTCACAGACACATCTACAGATAATGTTTAACCAAATATTTGGGTATCCCATGGTTCAGTCAAATTGACACATAAAAATAACCACCACATATACTATATCCATTACCACACACTCATTTATCTAAGTCTTAAAAAAAAAACACTTTTAAAGGTACAATTTATATCTAATAAATCACATATTTTAAAGTATACAATGTGATAATTTTTGACATATAAATACACTTGTGAATCCATCACCAGATTCAAGATAATAAGCATACCCATTATATCTAAGTTTCTTTATTCCCTTAAGCAAACCAACCCTGCCCCACCACTACCTCCCATCCCCAGGCTATGACTGAATTGCTCTTTGTCACTATACGGTTAGTTTGCAATTTTTGAATTATAAATGAATGGAATATTTCATAGGGAAAATTTGTGGGGTGAAGAGAGTGTTCTTTATCTTGATTGAAGTGGAATTTACAGAACTAAGGTATTTGTCAAAATTCATAGAAATGTGCATCTAAAAAGGATAAATTTTATTGTCTGATAATTTTACCTCAAAAAACTGACTTATAAAAAGATAAAATATTTAATGAGATTCAAAAGTGTTTCTAATATAGCCCAAGATCAAAAAGTGGTGGCTATGGGGATCCAATCCAGCCTGTTCGACTCCAGAGCTTAATTTTTGATCACTTTAATTATGATGTAAACTTATTTTAATATGAGTTACTTTAATGTGGTAATTTAAAAAGTTCATTCATGCACTGTTTAAACACTTCTAGACTTCTGTGATATTATTGTAGTGATGATTTCCTTTGAAATCCAAGTAAAAGAGGTTTATTTTTACAAACATCAGGACTCTGCCAGGGGACTTTCTTGACTCTTTTTTCCTATCCCACACCTCACCAAAGACATAAACAAGAGTTATTGAAAGTAGCTTAGCTTAAAATAGCTCTAAGAGTTGACAAAAGTAAAAAATTATATTTGGGCTATAATTTCATGTCAACTTACATCAGAAATTATATTTGATAGTAATAAAAGAACACACAAACATAGAATATAGGTACTATATGAAATTCCAGATTATTGACCTAATATTCCTAATTGATACTTAAGGAAATCAAAGTCCATAAAGTTACATGATTCATTTGCTGTTATCTAGGTACTTGGTTGAGAAAGAGTCAGAACTACATCCTGAGTTCTCTGACTCAGACCAATACTCTTTCTTTACTCATATATAATTATCTTGGTGCTGGGAACCAATGTTCTCCTGAGAACTTGAGAAGAGTCATGGCATTTTTAATAAAGCTTGAGATTAATCAATGTGTAGGTCTCTCACCTATGTTGATTTGTGTATTTACCTAATAGAAAATATATCCTAGTTGAATTACAGGAAGTTTGGCAGAAGGGAGCAGGATACTTTCAGGAAGGAATAATTATTATAAAAGCAGTCCTTATAAGATAATTAGGAATTTTAATGAATCTCATTATGGAATATTGAACAAATCACTTGATCTCATTTCTGCAGTCAACTCACATTCATTTTACTTATTACTGTAGAGTGAAGAGAGATACCATTTCATTACTGAACTCATGTAAAAGGGCAAAATCGCCCCTGTATTGTCTCTTTCATAGTGGTGAGCTTGCTCTAGTATTTGTCTTAGTTCCTTGAAGGATATTATCATCAGATTAAAAGCTTATATACATTTGTGGTGATTGACTGAGTATACCATTCCCATGAAGTCTTGTCTTAGGAAAAGCAATAATGTCTCCACATTGCTAAATAATGGTTTTCAAACTAAATATAGACGTTAGTTATTTAAAGCTATTCTAATTTCCTCTCTTATACTGAGTGTAGGTAATGAAAAGTATAAGATTTTTGAAGTTTTAGAGGACTTGGCTTTACATTAAAATTTAAAAATAAAGTAAATATGGATAAGACAGTAATTTATATAAAGTCTGTGTGTCCACCCCAATAACATTGTTATCATTGGATATAACCTTAATTTTTGTTCATTCATAAATCATACATGGCTATCAGTGTTATTCTGAGAAAGGGCCTATTGTATAGTATAAAATATCTCTAGTTGCAATTTAATTATGTTTCTATAACAACAAAATGGAAAAAAATGAGTGATGCCTCTTATGAGTTGAATTGTGCCCACCAAAAAGATATGTTGATGTCATAACCACCCGTACCTTAGAATGTAATCTCGTTTGGAAATAAGATTGTTACAGATGTAATTAGTTACCATAAGAACATACTGGAATAGGTTGGGTCCTTTGTCCAACATGACTGATGTCCTTATAAGAAGAAGAGAAGCCACACATAGAAACACATGAGGGGAGAACACTATGACACAAGGGAGTCGGAGATCAGACTGTATGCCAGCCAAGGAATTAGGAATTAACAGCAGACCACCAGAAGCTATAGGAAGATGCAAGAAAGAATTCTTCACTATGGGATTCAGAAGGAGTTTGACCTGCCAACAGCTTAATTTTGAACTTCTAGCCTCCAAAACTGTGAGACAATAAATTTCTGTTGTTTTAAGACACCTAGTTCATGGTTCTGTGTTGTCAGCCCTAGGAAATGAATACATTGCTCAAGTGTCTTTTCAGTGCCCGTAGATCTAAAGAGTTTATGTAAGAGAAAAATAATCTTAATTTTCTAGATAAGTGAAAATCTAGACAATATATTTTGCATAAATACATTGAATTAATCATTTTTAAAACATTTTCTATATTTCATGATGCTTTGACATCTTGAGGTCTTGTGGTCCCAGGCTCCTCCCAGGCTTAGCTAATTTCTAGAGACAGCAAACAAGTTGGCTTTGATTTGCAAACCAGCCAGTCTAGGGAGTCCATACCCCAATATCCTCTTCTTTCAAACTGTTACACACCAAGTCACTATTCCTCCTGCCCTGAATCACCCTATAGACTAACCTTATAGCCAGAACCCACTGAAATTATTCAAATTATCTAATCCTAAATTTACTCAGTATGCCTATGCTCTCTCCCTCATTCCTTCCTGTGAGAACCACAATAACGGCTTCGGCTCATGCTTTCCCTGTGCTTTTTCTGCCTTCTGACTGAACTAGGTGCTCTCTCATGTGTCCCTGTGTGGGAACTGAGCCCTCTCTTCTTGGGAACCAAAATTAGTAAACTATTCCTTTTCAAGGCTTTTGTTTTTACATCCGTCATCTTACCATATGTGATTGAAACAAAATCAGAGTATATTTTAAAATGTACATTCACTTTACTGCTATAAATGAACCTGTCAGTATTAACACTGGCAGAACTAGGACCAAAATAGCATTACCCTTTCTTTAAAAAAATGTGTAGAAATGCTGGATAACAACATACATTTTATCTATAATTCTATTGTTGCATAAAGTTCTATCAACCAGAAGGCTAGATTCTATTATATTGAAAGCATTCCCAGGTTAGAAGATAGAACTTTAGTATCTTTTTGTCTGAACTCTGCCACTCACAAATAGTGTGGTCTTAAGAGAATCAACTACATATATCTGTACTCTGTTTCCTCTTTTGTCTAATCAACATAATCCACATATGTCCTCCCTATCTGACAGTATTCCTCTGAGTAATGCTTTCTCACACATTTACTGTAGACTTACAACGTGACAGTCAACATGCTAGGCCACCACACTAAATACAAAGATGAAGGCTATTTGTCATTTTCCATTGAATAAAATAAAAATTTCATGTAAATATGCCATGGAGAGTCAAAAGAGTTATGTGGACTTAAATTGTTTTTCATCATCATTACTTTTATTAACTACATGTTAAAATTCAGATAGCATTAAAAGAATCAACAAGACCTGTAACATAAGATATAAAACATACAAGGTAGGTATAACTGATAAATAACTTCATATTTAAAGATTTATTTTCAGGAATCTGGGAAGCTCTGTGTTAAATCCAGTCAATAAATTCCCAAAAAACAAACAAACAAAAACACATTATAAGCCTGAAAGAACACATAATGGGAGACAAGAGATGAAAGGCCCCAGTATCCAAAATTGAGCAATATACCATACTGCTCATTCTCAACTCTTGTTAGTTCTGGATAATGTGTCCAGGAGCCTTTCTTAAAATCTCTCAAATTTATATGATACACATTCTCTGCATAAAAGGAGGTCCTTACCCATCAATCACTGTGCAAAGTGTAGGGTTTTAATTTGTCTATTATCATTTTACAGCTTTTTCCTAAACAATACAATATTATTTCCTTTCACAAAAACTGAATGAGTATTGCAAAATGGAAGTAAATATATGTGTGTGTATGTGTCTGTGTATTTATACATACTAAATATGTCCCATTAACATAAATTTTATCATTAAAATACTGTTTTGAAATAATTTATAAATCATATAAAATACATTTTGTAGTGATAAATAAATGAAAAACTACAAAGTAGTTTTATAATATGTCAGAGATATACCATGATGACATAGTAAAGAGAATTAAAAAATAACAATGACTTTCTTTTGTGAGATGTGGGCTGATTATTACTTTTTCCTGAATATCCACATACTTTATTCTGAGTTCTTGTGACTTTTAGGGTGGAAAATAAAAGCTTTGCAAAGTAAATCTACACATTAAATTGACCTATTCCAAAGCATTTTATTTGAAAGAGCAATAGCTTTAATATGTCTTTTTTTAAATTATATTTTTTAAAGTTTATTTTCCAAAAATTGTATTTTAGTTTGGGTATTTAAAAAAGAACTGTAAGAATGCACCTCAGGCTATTTAGGCAAATAGAAAAATATTAGTAAGCTATATTCAAAAATGTACAAGAAAAAGTTATTTAGCCGTATCTTTCTTGTAACTACATGTAACTTATATTGCAGAATTTTATTTAACCTGATTTTTAAAACTTTTGACATTTAATTATGGCTAAAATGAGTGGCATTTGCCTAATCCATTTTCCTAAACCATCTGCCACACAATGCTGCATATTTATTTCTAAGACGTGATCTGTCCTAAATTTGTGAAAATAAAATACAGTTTATGTTTAGGATCTAGTCATTTATTTAAAATTTTAATTTCAGTTTTGGTTTTGGAAGAAGTAATTCTATAATTTATGTAAGAAATTTTTAAACATTTTTCTAGTTCCTCATATGTACGAAGTTTTTTTCCCTGAATATCATTATCTATATATAAATACAAAGCAGACATTGTCATTTGAGAATTTCTCTTTGAGCTAATTCACTTTTTAATTTAATGCTGCAACACCGTACTATTTTCCATAAAGACCTAGCATCTGTATTCTTTTAGAAAAAAGGTTTTCTCTACTAATCATTCTTTAAAATACATTAAACACTCAAAATAAACCATAACAAAGTTAATCACTAATTGCATATCCATCTAGTAAAAAAGTAACTTATTAGTTAATATTAGTCAATATTAATATTAATCAATATTAATCAGTTACTAAGTAATTAATAAGATAATTAATAGTAATCACTAATTGCATATCTTTTTAGTAAAAAACAGTAACTTATTTAATATGGTTCAGTTGTATATTAATTTAGTGTACTTTCATAACAAAGTCAGTTTAGCCAAAATTTTGAGCTACTGTTAGACTTTCATATTTCATTCTGAAATTGACCCATATCCCTTCCAAAGGAGTCAGAAAATGATTGGGGTATGGGTAGAGAAAAAGCAGTTTTGTCGTGTCTTAGAAATTTGAGCGTATAAGAGGTGGGTCATTTTCTGCCAGAAGCTGCTCTAGTAATTATTTATTTATTGGTTGGAGGTTAAAGAAGACTTTAGGGCAGCAATATGGTTGGGAATGTGTTTAAGCTACACTGTTTATAGATGCAGCCCCAAGCTCCTTCATGTGAGAATAAGATATTTGTGAATTGCTTAAATATGGTGTAGATTACTAATAACTTGAAGACTTACAGAGATCCCTCTCCACAACCTACCTGTTTACAGTGCTACCAATTCCTTCCCAGAGTACCAAAGAATAGTCCTCAAGAACAATTATAAAATGTTACCTATTTTTTAGTTTCATAGGAAGAAAAATATAGTCAGGCACCAAATCATTTCTCCTGCACAAAGCTAAATTAGAAAATAAAGACAAAATATACTGCAAAGTTGGCAAGCAACAGAAAAGTATAACAGCCTTGATAGAAAGGTAAAATATAAAAAACTTTCATGAAATAGGGACGATGTCTTGTTTTCTTGTATGTATATGTGTATATATATATACACACATACACATACACACACATTTACACATATATGTATATGTGTGTGTGTATGTATATATGTATATATATATATATATATATATACCAAGAAATATATATAAGTGTGTGTGTGTGTACATTTTACCACATTGACAGTGTCACACTCTTAGGTTATGGAGTTATGAGTTTGAGGGTTATGATATCCTGTTCAATTACATATTTATTTAATCAACCTGTTATTGAATGCCTAATGTTTCCTTTGATTCTGTATTCTAAAAATATAATAAGAACAATGACAATTCCTGAACACCACTATTTTCAGGTAGAATTGGATGGAGAGACAACTGCAAAAAATGTATTTTCGCATAAGTGGTATGACCTGTTTAATACATGATGCTATTAGAGCATATAGGAGGGACGAATCATAACCCATTTCTGAAGATCATTCATATTTCTTTAGCTTAAACAATTTTATATTAAAATTACTTTGAAATGTAGACTATTATCAAATCATCGCTTTTTAAAGTGTTAATATTTATTGTGATAGTCATAGTTATGCTTTAGATAATTAGTTTTAGAAAGCAAGAACAGAACATTTTGACCTTACCAAATAATTGTGGCATAATGAAATCTGATGTCCCATTTACAAATAGTAAGAATTCCTCACCTATATAAGAATATCTAGCCATTCAAGAAGCTCAACTTACCCCAAAGAGAAATAAATGAAAAGAATACCACAAATAAGAATACCAGAAATAGGTATATATTTGTTAAACTGCTTAAAACTAATAATAAAGAGAAAATCACTAAAGCGAGAATAAAAAGAGTACAACAACAACAACAAAAATTTGTAAAGAGATTAGAAAAAGTCAATGCAAAATTTTATACCCAGTAAGAATATTCTGTAAAAATGAGTTTCAAATAAAGACATCAGATATGTGAATTTGTAACCAGGAGAAGTTCACTAAGATAAATTCTGAAGATATAATACAAAATGAAATGGATCTAAGGAAGGAAAGAAAAACATCAGGAATGGCATGTAAGTGTTTATAAGACCGACAAAAAGTTTGTGTTTCTCTGTGTGCTTTCTTGAAATGATAATTAAATTATAAAGGAAAAATAATAGCATTATAAATTGAGGCTTAAAACATAAGTGCAAATGAAATATATGACCATATAAGAAAAAGAGTGTGAAGATAAATGAGATTATAGTCTTATAGGGCTACAAATATAAAGCACATAATATAATTTGGAAAATAAGGAGTGTGATTTCTTAAGTGAAGTGGGAAGTGGAATAAAATAGCACATATTAATTCTAAGTTAATTTTAGTATGTAAAGAATGCATAATGTAATACCCAGAGTAACCAGAAAAAATGGATAGATGACAGATATAAAAAAGCCAATGGAGAATCCAATATAGAAAATGCAATGAAATACTGAAGACTGACTATTCATATGCAAGAGAATAAAGCTGGACCCCTATATGCCACCCTGTACAAAAATTACCTCAAGATGAATTAAAGACTTAAATATAACACCTGAAACTATTAAAATCCTGGAAGAAAACCTGGTTAAAACTCTTCTGGACACTGGCCTAGGGAAAGAATTTATGGCTAAGACCTCAAAAGTAAATGCAACAAAAAGAAAAATAGACAAATGGAACTTAATTAAACTGAAAAGCTTCACAGCAAAAGAAATAATCAACAGAATAAACAGATAACTTACACAACAGGAAAAAACATTGGCAAATTATGCTCTTGACGAAGGTCTAATATCCAGAATCTATGAAGAACTCAAACAACTCAACAAGAAAAACACAAGTAACCCAGTAAAGAGTGGGCAAAGGACATAAACATTCATTTCTCTAAAGAAGACATACAAGCTGCCAACAAACATATTTTTAAAAAGTGCTCAACGTCACTAATCTTCAGGGAAATGCAAATTAAAACCAGAATAAAATATCCTCGTGTACCAGTCAGAATAACCAGAAGGTGAAATACACCTTCATTTTGTATGCTTATCATGGCACTGTTCACAATGGCAAAGGCATGGAATCAACCTACATGTCTATCAACAGTTGACTGAATAAAGAAAATCTGGTATGCATACACAATGGAATCTAAGCACCCATAAAAAATAAAAATAAAAACATGTCTTTTGAAGCAACATGAATGGAGCTGGAGGTCACTATTCTATGTGAAATAACTCATAACAGAAAATCAAATGCCACATGTTCTCACTTATAAGTGGGAGCTAAACAGTGGGTACACATGAACATACAGAGGGAAATAATAGACATTTGGAATCTTCAAAAGCAGGGAGAGGGGAGAGGATAAAGAGTGAAAAATTATCTGTTGGATACAATGTTCACTATTTGGGTGATGAGTACCCTAGAAGTCCCAACCCCAGCAAAATGCAATATATGCGTGTAACAAATGTACATGCATATGTACTCTCTGAATGTGAAAGAAAATAAAATATAAAAACAGAAGGCAAATTGCACTGTGAAACAAAAGCAGAACAGACAAATGGAAAAAACCATAGAAAGATGTAATTATACCAATAATTACATTACAAACGGACTAAATTCTTCAGTTAAAAGACCAAGAGTATCAGATTAGACATCAAAGCAAGACCCTACTAAAAACTTTCTTCAAAAGGTGTGTAAAAGAATAGTTTTACACCAGACACTTTTTAAAAATGACATGACAGATTTTATTTGAGCTAAAGTAGTAAGGAAGAGAGACTTGAGTATAGAACTGAGGTCAACTCTGAATACAGCAAAGACAGCTAGGAATTTAGAAATGCTCCTTAACTTACGATAGGGTTACATCCTTTAAAACCCAATATAAGTTGAAATTATTGTAAGTCAAAAAAGCATTTAATATACCTAACCTATCAAATATCACAGCTTAGCCTAATCTACCTTAAATGTGCTCAGAACACTGACATTAGCCTACAGTAGGGTAAAAGCATTTAACACAGCCCATTTTATAGTAAAGTGTTGAATGTTTTATAGACTTTACTGAATAATGGGCTGAAAGTGAAAAACAGAATAGATTGGCTATTCAAAGCATGATTTTTACTGGATGCGTATTGCTTTCACATTAACTTAAAGTTGAAAAAATCAAAAGTTGGTCACCCTTTGGATGGCCAAAGAGCAGAGTGAAAGGGTCAGTTGATGGAAAATTACTAAGAAGAAATAGCAAGGGTAAGGGGATTCTTGCTAAACTGGCTTAACAGGACTCTTGCTAAAGGCAAGCCAAAGAATTAGACATTAGGGTAGAGACAACAAATTTAATCAGATATCAAGAGTGGGAAGATTCTGGCCACACTGACTTAGCAAGATTCTTTTCTAAAACTGGGCTCACCAGGCAAGGGGTATGGTGGCAGTCCAAAGGCAGAGAAGCCAGCCCAAGTCAGGATCTAATTGAAAAGAAGACCCAGAGGAGCATGACTAATGTTTGATCAAGGAGGAAGTCTTTGTCTGGTGCATTTTATTTTATTCTTTTATTTTATTTTATTATTTTTATTTTTTGAGACAGAATCTTGCTCTGTCACTCTGGAGTGCAGTGGTGCAATCTCAGCTCACTGCAGCCTCTGCCTCCCAGATTCAAACAGTTCTTGTGCCTCAGCCTCCTGAGTAGGTGGGATTACAGGCACACACCACCACACACGATTAGTTTTTGTATTTTTAATTCAGATGGGTTTCTACCAAGCTGACCAACTCCTGACCCTAAGTGATCCACCCCACCTCAGTCTCCCAAAGTGCTGGGATCACGTGGGCCACTGTGCCTGGACTCTCAGGTGCCTTTCAAAATATAAAAGCAAAAGTAGAATGAAGGAAAAAGTGAAAAGATATATGAAGTACAAATAAAAGTCACATGGAAGTTTGTGTAACTGCAGTAAAATAATAAAAGGTAGACTTGGAGTGACAGAGAGTAATGTCTTATAAAGTTAATAAACCAATTCATCAGGAAGACACAATTATCCTAAATTTTTTATAGCTAATATATGAACCTCAAAATATAGAAAATTTTAAAAAATGACAAATAAAGAGAAAAACACTATCAACTAGATTGGCTTTTGTGATATATAATAGTGAGAGGTACAGAAATCAGTAAAATAGAAAACACAAATTAAGGGCAATTTTATAAAGCGAAGTTTCTTAATGAATAAATTGACAAAATTGATAAATATCTGTAGATTATAACCAAGATAAAAGGAGCAAATCACATATTACCAACATCAGGAATTGAATAACAGTTATTTGTACAGATGTTATAGAAATTTAAAAAATATTATTATGAACAATTTATGAAAATATGTGCAACATAGTTGAAAAAGACACAGTTAAAAAAACAAAATTTGGGAAATATAATTTAAGGACACATTTTAAATATGAGTATTTCTATGTTGAAAACCGAAATTTATTTAAAGAATAAAAATAAAACCTCCACACAAGAAAAATATGGCACAGATATTTTCATTTGTGAATATTAAAAGAAAGATCTGGGGGAAATTTTATGAAATGGATATCCAAATTTTTTCATAAAACTGAGGAGGGAATAATCTGTAACCCATTGTGAGGTCAAAATAATTCTGATACTAAAGCTTGATACGTATATAAAAATTGAATAGAGATCTATATACCTAAAGAACATGAAAGCAAAAATCATCAACAAAAGTTTATTAAATAAAATTGTTATTATGATCTAGTGGGTTTTTTTCAGGAATAAATGGTTAGGCATTTGAATATTAATCAATGTGTTTCAGCATTTTAACAAAATGAAAAAAATTATTATCTTAATGGCTACAACAAAATTCAACACATCTATGATAAAATTCAACATCAATTCAACATTCATGATAAAATCACTAAGAAAATTAGAACAGAAGATAACCTTCTCAGTTGCATAAGGAACATCTGGTAAAATTGTCAGATAATATCACATTAAGGAAGAGGTATTGAAAATTTTTCTATCATGCTCATGCGTTGGAAAATTCAATTTGTGTTAAGATGTCAATTCTCCACAAATTGATCTATAAAGCCAATTCAGTGACAAAATACTATTTTCAGAGAAATTGATAAGTTAATACCAAGATTCATATGAAAATTAAATGGACCTAGAATAGCTAAAGTGAACTTTAAATGAAGAAAGTTGAAGAACTTGCACAACCTAATTTCAAGACTATCGAACTACAGACATCCAGACAGTAATGTGATGGTGAAAGAAGTTGAGGATTAATGAAAGAGAATAGTGCAGTTTGAGCTAGAGTCACACATTTACTGCCAATTGATTTCCAAAAAAAAAAAACCTAAAGGCAATTCAAAGGAAATGATATACTTTTTAGAAAATGGTGATGAAAGAATTGCATATCCATAAAAATAATAATAAAAAATCTATCCTAATCTCACACCATACTAAAAAATTAACTCTAAATTGATAATAGACATAAACGTCAAAGTGAAATCTAAAATATTTCCAGAAGGAAACAGAAGAGAAAACATTTGCAAAAGTGGGATAGGCAAGTGATTCTTAGCGCAAAAAGTACCTATTTTAAAAAGTAATGAATTAAACATCATAAAAATAAAAAAGTATCTTCTTCGAGAAATAATAATGAAGAAATATAAATGCAAACTACGAATGAGTAAATATTCAAAATTCAATTTGCAGACAAAGCACATGTGTCTAAAATACATAATGAACTCCTACAGATTATTAATAAAACACAAACAATCCAATAAACACTGGGTAGATAACTTGCACAGAAACTACACTAAAGAAGACAAATCGGCCGGGCACAGTGGCTCACGCCTGTAATCCCAGGACTTTGGGAGGCCGAGGTGGGCGGATCACGAGGTCACGAGATAGAGACCATCCTGGCTAACATGGTGAAACCCCATCTCTACTAAAAATACAAATAATTAGCCGGGTGTGGTGGTGGGCGCCTGTAGTCCTAGCTACCTGGGAGGCTGAGGCAGAAGAATGACATGAACCAGGGAGGCGGAGCTTGCAGTGAGCCGAGATCACGCCACTGTACTCCAGCCTGGATGACAGAGTGAGACTCCATCTCAGAAAAGAAAAAAAAAAAAGAAAAATCAATGGCCAATAAGATGAAAATATGTTCAGCATCATTAGATGTTAGGAAAATAAAACTAAACCCCACTGCAATCCTCATTTCACACTTATTAAAATGACTAAAATTTAAAAGTGTTGGAAAGAACATGGAGCAATTTGATCTGTCCTACATTGCTGATTGGAGTGTAAAAATGGTACAACTACTTGAGGAACCAGTTGGGAAGTTTATTACAGAATGAACCATGGCGTTATCATATATCTCAGCCATTTCACTGCCAGATATCTACCTAAAAGACAAACATTTGTCCACAAAATTCCTGTACCTGAATATATATAACAATTTAAATTTTTAATGTCCTAAAACTATAACTCAAATTTTATCAACAGGTAAATACATGAACAAATACAGGTGAATACATAAATTTTCCAAGTTCATCTGAAGGAATATTGTTCAGAGATAAGACAAAATAAACTACTTACACGCACAACAACATGAATGAATCTCACATACATTATGCTGACTGAAAGGAGACAGTCACAAAGGAGTACATACTGCATGGTTCCATTTATATGAATACCTAAAACAGGCATAACTAATCTATAGTGATTGACATAAGATTAATGGTTCCCAGGGGAAGAGGGTTGGGTAAGATGGCATAAGGAAACTGTTTTTTATCTTGACTGAGGTGATTGTTAAATGAGTGTATACATTTGTCAAACATTTCACCTAAAATGTATGTAATAAAGTATTATCTGTATATTTACCTTAATCAAATTGATTATAAGAAAAACAAAAAATAATATAAAATATTTATTTAATTTTTATGTAATAAATTAAAAGTAAGAAATTAAAGTGATAGTGCATTTTATAATTTCATTGTTTCTCTCATTTATTTAAAATTATTGTTATATTCATACATGTTAATTTCCCCTAGTTATTAAGTCCCCTTTTTTAATGAAATGTAAACACTTAAGCACAATATTTTTCTCCTGGAAATTTTCTAACTACTATTTGGGTAGTCTAGCTTCTGATGTTTTTGATTGGCCATAGTCATTGTTTTTCTACATAGAGAGAGAGAGGGAGAGACAGAAATAGAGAGAAAGACAAATGAGCAAATTAGGTGCAGAGGGAGTCTCAAGTGGGAGCTCTGCATCAGTGGACATAATGACCATCACTGTCAGCTGAACATAAGAGGACAAGAAAATTAGACATCACAAAGAAAAAAAAAAAAACATGGAGAAGAAAAGCTGCCAAAATATTCCACTAATTAAATCTTTTGGCTGACTGGAAAAGCAGGAGAGGACAGGATGCAACAGCTTTTCCACTGAGCTTCAGTTATGTAATTGACGAAAATGTCCCTTGTCATTGAAACATAAGGCCACGAAGATGTAGGTAAGCTGTTACATATGCCTTTAGACTCTATTTTATATGTTAAATATTTAAAAATGTTATAAAGTTCAAATAAAATCATGACTATATAGTTAAGTATAAAATTAAGAAATGTAAATTAAGTTTCTTCAGGGAATGTGTACATTTCTGTGTCTTCTCTGAGCCAATCAGGCATTGTGCTAGTTGTGCTACATGAATCTACATGATAGAGTTTCTGACCTGCAGATCGTAGTTTAGGCGTGATGATGGATATATAAATAACTACATAGCAGGTAATAATTTGAAATATTGATCACTTAACTTTTATTTATTTGTTTGTTTATTTATTTATTTATTTATTTATTTATTTATTTGAGATGGAGTCTCACTCTGTTGCCAGGCTGGAGGGCAGTGGCACGATCTCGGCTCACTGCAACCTCCGGCTCCCAGGTTCAAGTGATTCTCTTGCCTCAGCCTCCCAAGCAGCTAGGACTACAGGCATGCGCCACCACATCCAGCTAATTTTTGTATTTTTAGTAGAGACGGGGTTTCACCATGTTAGCCAGGATCATCTGGATCTCTTCGTGATCCACCTGCCTTGGTCTCCCAAAGTGCTGAGATGAACAGGCATGAGCCACCATGCCCAGCCGAACTTTTCATTCTTACTTTTTGTCTATTTAACTCTTTTCCAATCATTCGTAGTCATCCATTATGCCTTGAGGAAAATTAACATTTTGATAGGTGATGCTGAGAAGAACAAGGACAATACTTAGTTTTTATTTGTTTGTATTTTACTTCAAATATTGGCTATTTGGTACAATAAAGGAATGTCTAAGCAAATCAGGGCTATGAGATATGTCTTAGGTGGAAGTGAACTGGGAAAAGCTGAAAATGAGGGATCTTGAGGGAGAAGATATGAACAAGCACTGTTTTGAGGCAGACTTAAGGAGGCTTGTAGATGTTGAGCTATTGTGCACCATTCAAACAAGTATCAGGCTTGCAGATAAGTCAAGTAAGCTCTAACGCTCTAGAAGAAGCAAAAACCATTTTGAAAGAAATGCCAGTCTAGTCAAACTCCTCTGTCCATGCAATTTTTTTCCAACAAACTTCCCAAACAGCTAGTGAAATTATTTCAGAATTCTTTGACATTCACAGAGCCATGAGAGGATAAAAACGTGTACAATTCAACATGTGCACTTGGGTATAACTGAATTGTTGTTAAAACATATCTACTTTCAAATGTAATTGTGAAAACGTGTTAAAATAAGGTTATGGACTAAAGAACTAAACACAAGGAAAAAAAGACAACTAAAATTCCTAGAGAAAGAAAAAGTCTGCCTTGGAGTAGTTGAAATATCTGCACTTTCATAAAACAGGTAATATAGGTTTCACTATTTGCAGTTTTAACTGCTTTCATATTCAAACTTGCTTAATTATTTAATCTCACCCATTGGATATCATCACCTCCAGTTCACAAATAAGGAAGCTGAGTTAGAAATTAAATAACTTGCTAAGTAAAGCAAACAAACAAACAAAAATTAAAAATAAAATAAAGTGAGCAAAAAATCTTGCTCAATTCTACATAGTGAACAAGTGTTTGTTGGGAAGAGAGTCATCAAGGGATGTATGAAGAATAAGAGCATTCCGAAAAATAACACGGAACAGTGAATTGCGTGTTCAGAGAAAAGTATACTTTAAGATTGGATATGTTTGTGTGTATTATGGATTCATTTATGGTGCCTTCATCCCGCCACCCAAGACATATTTAATGCCACAGAATACTCTGTTAAAGAGAATAAATAGCACATGGTAGGGAGAGAAGTACTGAGAAATATTTATGAGAGAAAAATGTTTTAGTGTTTCTTATCATGTTGAAGAAGAGTGAACGGAATAATCAAGAAAATTTTGAATTTGTATGGTATTATTTTCTTTAAGGCTATAGTTCATTTGCAACAAATAACAGGAAAATAAATGTAAAGATGATATTGATCAAATGATCAGCCGTCAACTACAAATAACAATATTTATGGGCAGAGGAATTGATATGATTTAAATAAGATTAACAAAGTGGATCATAAGCCTCAATTCAGTAGTACATGCATGAATCATACACTGATACCAGTCTTTAATAGTAAAGCGCCAAAGAGACAACAGCAGAACATTTCTGGCGTTATTAGTATAAAGATGCAGAAGCAAGCATAAAAAATTACAAAATGGAGAAAATGGAGAAAAAATAAAAGGTTAAACACCAGATTTAAGTAAACAGAGATAGATTTATAATAAAGATAGCTGATACATAGGTCCCACTATTTACTATTTTAACTGCTTTCGTATTCAAACATGTTTAATCATTTAATGTCACCAATGAAGTATCATTATATACAGTTCACAGTGAGGAAGCTGAGTTAGAGAGAAATTAAATAACTTGTTTAGTAAAGCAAACAAGCAAGAAATTAAAAAATAAATAAATTCAGCAAAAAATCTTGCTCTATGCCACAAAGTAAACAAATGTTTTATTTAATATTATTTATTGTTAGATAGATATGTATTAGATTTTGTGTTCTTATCCAACATACTATATTTTCTCTCTACATTAAATTAATAATTTAAATTATCTAGAAAGGGTGTGATAAAAACCCTGAGTATTTTTATGTACTTATATATTCTTTAAAATTATCTTATATAGTGAAAACAGAAAATA
This sequence comes from Pan troglodytes, assembly GCF_028858775.2. NCBI lineage: Eukaryota > Metazoa > Chordata > Mammalia > Primates > Hominidae > Pan > Pan troglodytes. The sequence continues at coordinate 85,537,799 of NC_072401.2, forward strand.
TATGTTAATTGTTGAATTCCTTTTAAAATGGCTTAATTTTGGTTTATTGTCGACATTTTAAATTATTAGTTATCTGTCTTATATACCTACAAAAATCAATTTTAAAAGCATTAAGTAATTTAAGCTAATATTCAGTGGCATCAGTCTCAAGGTGTTCATTCTAGAGGTGATTCTCAAATAACAGGTGTGCTTTTCCTCTTTTATCCTAATGCATATCTTATATAACAAAAGTTATTTCTTTGTAGTTCTTTCTCCTTTATTTTCCAAAAAGCATAAAATCATGAGAGACTAATTACAGTTTTATTGGTAAACATTCAAAGTACTGTAAACCTGACATATAATCTGAACTATCACTTTATGGGATTGAAATTCTGTGAGTCTAATTTTTTTGTGTGCTTCATTAAAATGGTGACTATTACCATTTAAAAAAAAAAACCTGGAATTGAATAGTTATCTTTACTATAGAATTGTGAGTAGTTAAAAAAAAGTATGATAGATATTTATGAGAAAAAGTCACCCACAATCACCCAGAATCTTATATTCATGCTGTTACATTTGATATTTTAGCTTGTCCATATTTTATTTTTGCATATATATATACATATATACCCACATAAATATATACTATATATGAATGAACTCATACTACACAAAGTGTTTTATGATATTTTTTCACATAAAATAAATATACAATACATTGGTTGGTCTTATTGATTGATATAACCAAATAATACGAATTGTGTGGCATAAAATGTAAATAAATGTGATAAGATGTATTTGTTCAATTGGATTTTCAGTGAGCCTCTGCTATAAGTAAGTGACACAAAATTTAAAAGTTGAAAATAAATGGTCACCTTCCTCAAGGATGCTAGATCTCTGTGTTAGTCTGTTTTGCATTGGAGTAAAGGAATACTTGAGGCTGAATAGTTGATAAGAGAAAGAGGTTATTTGGCTCACAGTTCTGCAGGCTATACAAGAAGCATGGTGTGGCGATTGTTTGTGGTAAAGACCTAAGGAGGCTTTTAACCATGGTGTCAGGTGAAGGGGAAGTAGGCATGTCATATGGCAAGAAAGGGAACAAGAGGCAGAGGAAGATGCCATGTTCTTTTACACAACCAGTTCTCTTGTGAACTCACTCATTACCATGAAGATGTGAGGACATGAGGAGGACACCAAGCCATTTATGAGGGACCAGCCTCCATGACTAAAACACCTCTCACTAGGCCCACATCCAAAATTGGGAATCAAGTGTCAACATGAGATTTGGAGGGGACAAATTTCCAAATGGTATCAGTTTCTTTTGGAAAAGAAAAAAAGAGTAAAGAAGTTTACTTTTAGATTGCAATGTTAGGAAATAACAACACAAAAGGAAAGAAAAAAATGGTTTTTTGAGAAAGGTGTTGAAAAATACAGAGGATTTGTTAAGTGGAATTGAATTACTGGAACAAGCTCATGCAGTCAGTTAATTATCATTTTTTAAAATAATAGTGATGTATAAGATGTTATGTGTCATCTCTCAAGCAAATACTTCAAAATAAACTATATTTATATCTATCTATCTATATCTATATCTATATCTATATCTATATATATATGCCTATCTTCAGGAAATGAAATGGGGAAGAAACCCCATCCTGCAACAAGGTAAAAGACATAAAACTCTTAACACAAGCCTAGCTGTCAAAAATGGTTTGACCTTAGTATTATTAGCTGCCAAGCAGTGAGCCATGCATTTTTGATAATCATCTAGAATTTTTTTCAAAATAGCTACAAACTGAGACAAATTCTCCTTTTAGGGTAAAGAAGCAGAGACTCAGAAAAGTAAATACCTTCCCCCAAATCATTCAGCTCTTCTGGGCTGGAGTTAGGAGTAACACTATTCTCTGTCTGACTCTAAGGTCCAGGCTTTATGCATTAAACAAAGATGCCTCTTCTTTCTGCAGTTACTGATGACTTATATTTGCAATCGTATATATAGTACAATTATTATTTTAAAATTATTGAGAAAAAATATAATGGAATATAGCAGAAAATATGCTGTCTTTCACAGATTGATGATTTGTGATGTAGCACATCTACTAGATGGGGAATTTTAAAATTTGCATGTAGCTGTAGCAGAATGTGGGAATAGACATATGTCACTCTGTGATTTTGAAGACAGTTAATATCTTGTTGGGTATACAACATTACTTGATGTCAGGAAAACAAATTGTCTGACTTAATGAGCAAGAAAAGTGACATACTTGCCTAGAGAACATGATAGACCTAACAAAAATGCATGGGGAGTTCGAAACTGATCATTAGGACTAGCAGAAAAGTATGTAAATGGTTATAAGATCAATAACAATTGAATGGGTGATAATTAAGGAAACAAAAACTGTAAGGGATGTTTGGATATGTATAAATAAGTGTTTATTATGCCCTAAATTGTAAGTCAAATGATATATGTTGACTGAGTTACATCTTATAACATTAAAAAATTCCTAAGGACACAAGAATAAGGAAAGTTCTCTCTCCATCAACCATAGAGGTAATAGCATGGTTAGGAAAGGAGACTTTGGAGCCAGCACCTTACTGGTGCTTTTTCTAATATTTATAACATTATTTAATCACTCTTTGCCTCAATTTTTTAAAATATTAGGCTGGTACAAAGGTACTTGTGGTTTTGGACCATGAATTTTAAATCATTATAACCAGGCTCAAACACATCTTTATTAATCAAAATAGGAACCATTACAATCAACACAATTTTGCCAATGAGAAATCAGTTTGTTTATTTTTATAGCATAAAAATCTGTGCTTTGGGATTTGACAAACTCTTGGAAAGCATTTTCTGCATCCTGCTGGCTGTGGAATCATTTTCCCCACAAAAAGTTGTCGAGATGCCTGAAGAAGTGGTAGTTGGTAGGCAAGAGGTCAGGTGAATAAGGTGGATGAGACAAGACTTCGTAGCTTTGAAGCATTAGTTGTGCGAAATCTGGTTGGGTATTGTTACGGAGAAGAATCGTGCCCTTTGTGTTGACCAGTGCTGGCTGCAGGCATTCCACTTTTCGGTGCATCTCATCGATTTGCTGAGCATACTTCTCAGATGTAATGGTTTCGCCATGATTCAGAAAGCTGTGGTGGATCACACTGGCAGCAGACCACCAAACAGTGATCATGACCTTTTTTTGGTGCAATTTTGGTCTTGGGAAATGCTTTGGAACTTCTTCTTGGTCCAACCACTGAGCTAGTCATCACCAGTTGTCATAATTTTTATCACACGTCACAATCCAATTGAGAAATGGTTCATTGTTGTTGCCTAGAATAAGAGAAAACAACACTTCAAATGACAATTTTTTTAAATTTTCACTCAGCTCATGAGGCACCCACTTATTGAGCTTTTTCACCTTTCCAATTTGCTTCAAATGCCAAACAACCATAGAATGGTCAACGTTGAGTTCTTTGGCAACTTCTCGTGTAGTTGTAAGAGGATCAGTTTCAATGATTGCTCTCAATTGGTTGTTGTCAGCTTCTGATGGCCAGCCACTATGCTCCTTATCTTCAAGGCTCTCGTCTTCTTTGCAAAACTTCTTGAACTACCACTGCACCATTTGTTTGCAGTTCCTGGGCCAAATGTATTGCTGTTGCGAGTTGTCTCTGTTGCTTTGCAATCCATTTTGGACTCAAATTAGAAAATTGCTAGAATTTTATTTTTGTCTAACATCATTTCCATAGTCTAAAATAAACATAGTAATAAATCATTAGCAAAAAAAAAAAGCAAGAAATGCCCATTGAAATGATGTATAACATAACCACATTTATTTAAGAAAGTATCCTAATATCAGATGGCAAATTCCAACAATGCAAAAACCGTAATTACTTTTGTACTCACCTAAGATGGGAATATAATAGTCTTTACCTCATAGGTTATTTAGTTGCCTGAATAAGACAAAACAAAATGTAAAGTGCAGAGTTCTGTGCTTTGTACATATTCAACACTTGGTGAAACATAGCTTTTATTATTTCTGTTGCTGCTTAACATGCTTCATTGTGTCCGTGGCTTCCTTGACTCTTTCCAGAAGAATCTTGAGAAGCAAACTGCGTTATGGTTGAGACAGATTTGATCCAGACCATTCTTATTTTTAGTCGCACAACTAAACTCCTAGATGAGTTGGGAATCACCAAGCAAGTTAATTAAATATTGTTAGAAAAGAGTCCTCTTTGAGAACCTCTTCAAAGCTGTATCTATTGAGCTTGCCAGGTGCCCCAGGAGGTCAATTAGGAAAATGAGCTAAACTGAAACTAACAATCAAGACTTTATTCATTTACTGTGACAATGTAAGCAAGTAGACAAAAAGAAAGGCATCAACTCCCAGTGTTCCATTTCTTCCTGCAGGATGGCAATAGGAGAGAGTCTGAAGACAAAGCAGCATAGGTGGGGGGAATGATCTTAATGCTGAGGAGCCCTAAACAAGGGCTCCTTCATTCTTATGGACCTAACGAGCCCAGGAAGAAAAAGGAGGATTGGCTAACAAAGGAATAGCAGAGACCATGAGTGGAGAAGAGTGCCTTAGCCAAGGTCTTCTGATAAGGAGGCCTCAAAATGGAGGTTCCTGGGCTAGGAATGCAAATATTCTTATGCGCATAGCTGGCCTTGGAAGGCCTGAGTCCTTGACTCAAGCTCCTCCAGACACTGAAATGCACTGGGTGTGCACCAAGTTTGGTATGTGGAGGGCAATTTTCCCCTGTGAGGCCTGCCAAGGAAAGCAAGTCATTGCCTATGGTCAGGCCTGAAAGGTCACACAGAGGATTTTGGCCTTCAGCCAGACTCCTCACTGTCTGCAGATAATTTGTGTATGCTGTTTCATTACATTGGATTTACTCTTAAACAAAATCTCAGAACACAACTTTAAAAATAAATGGCATATTTCTCACACTATGAAAAAATTAATTCCCACTTTCTAAAACAAATCCAAACCAAAAAAAAAAAAAAAGTCACTTTTCCTTCTGCACAAAAATGCATTTAAACAAAAATTTTCATTTGGCATAAATTGTTGACATTTTGCCAGGGTCATTTTCGTGCCAATATCTACCTCAACCTTGGCAAAAAAGAAAGTAGATTTTGTTTGCTTTTACATGTTGAAATTGCATATTCACCATGATATGTAGTAGGAGCAATAACTAATAATAAAAACTATGATTTTTGAGTACTTACTATTTACCTAGTACTGCTTAAAATTTTTATTTTCTGTGTAATAAGAGTAATCTATAAGATAGAATCAGAAAAAGACAAAAACCAAAAAAAGACCCAAAACAATAAATCACCAACTTGTTTATTTTTACCAACTTGTTTATTTTTACCAACTTGTTTCGTATACTTTCAAATCTACTCAATGCACTTTTTCATACCTGATATTAAGTTGTAAAGACAATTTTGTGACTTTTTTCCTACTCTTAGAAAATAAGATTAAAATGTCTAGACCAGTTTACTAATCTCAACACTCAAGTTTATTTATTGAGGCTTCTTCCCTTTGCTAGTTTAAAATTCATTTAGGCTGTGAGGCCTACAGTGGGGAAGGGTGTTGTGACCGATTCTCATTTCTTCTTCTTAGATATCTTCAACTTATACTTCCTCCTTCCTAGGCAGTATCTTACATCCCAGGATTGGAACTGATGCAGAGGAAATGAAAATTAAGGAAAGGTCTTTATTAATTACTCAAAATAATCTGGCTCAGATATTTTCTAGGTATAGCAGGGTCTCAATGGCAATCTGTTTTGTCATTGGGAGATTATATTTTTTCCTTAGAGGGAACCTTTCTTGGTACCTCTTTTTGTAGCCTCCTTAATAGTTTCATGCTCCTTTTCTAGCTGGTTACTTCACACATCTCTCTCCCCTGATACACACATACACATACACACACACACACACACACACACAAATGCATATAATGACCTATAACAGGCATCTTGCCTCTTGTTTCTGAGGTTACCTTATGCGAGGCATAAATTACTCACGGATGGAGTTAATTTAAAAGGACCCTAGTGTGGCTCATGGGACTCACAGCATATGTAAGAAATCAACACTTTCATCAGTGAAGGGAAGCACAGCCTCCTTCGAGCAAAGCCACCCTTCTGCACTGTTCCAACAAGCCAACAGCTCCATCTGCAGCTCTAATGTTTTATACTTCTCATACTCAAAATGTGTTAGACGACATATCACCACCCCACAAATAACCTAGTCCTAAAAAACTCCTCTCTGTGTAACTATGGCCTTCTTACACTCTTGATGTAGGCTTTCTATGTGAGGTAGTAATGGCTGTGCTGCCCCACATGGGTGGCTTAGCTAATCAATTTGCAATGTATGGGATGTGAGCAATGTGCATTCGCAGGCTGTGTGACTCAAACTGAAAATGAGGGAAACAGGATAACTTGTAGCTTTTCATTATACATACATAAACAAACAACAGATAAGTTTCTAATGCTTTCTAGCTGGTGATGATGTGCTTTTTTTTTTTTTTTATGCAACAAGGCTGTTTACTTCACCTGGGTGCAGGCGCACTGAGCCCGAAAAGAATCAAAGAAGGGAGATAGGGGTGGAGCCGTTTTATAGGATTTGGGTAGGTAGTGGAAAATTTTAGCCAAAGGGGCTGTTCTCTGGTGGACAGGGGTGGGGGTCATAAGGTGGTCATTGGGGGAGCTTCTGAGCCAGGAGAAGGAATTTCACAAGGTAATGTCATCAGTTAAGGCAGGAAACAGCCATTTTCACTTGTTTTGTGATTCTTCACTTACTTCAGGCCATCTGGATGTATACGTGCAGGCTTGGGCTCAGAGGCCTGACATTTCTGTCTTCTTATATTAATAAGAAAAATAAAATAAAATAGTGTTGAAGTGTTGGGGCAGCGAAAATTTTGCGGGAGTGTTATGGAGAGATAATGGGCGATATTTCTCAGGGCTGCTTCAAGCGGGGTTAGGGGTGGCGTGGGAAGCTAGAGTGGGAGAGATTAAGCTGAATGAAGATTTTGTGGTAAGGGGTGATATTGTGGGGTTGTTAGAAGGAGCATTTTTTGTATTAGAATGATTGATGATGGCCTGGATAGGGTTTTGGATGAATTGAGAAACTAAACAGAAGACACAAGGTCTGAATAAGAGAAGGAGAAAAACAGGCACTAAAGGACTAAGAATTGGGAGGATCCAGGACATCCAATTTGAGTGCCCAAGGGGGATCAGCGTAATTACTTGCTTGGTTGGCAAATTTAGGCTCTATCCTTGAGATTTTTTATGTTATCATATACCAGGCCAGATTGATTTAGGTAAAAACAACACTTACCATTTAGAAATATACACAGTCCTTTTTTTTTTTTTTTTTTTTTTTTTTTTAGCAGTGAGTAAATTGAGGCCTCAGCAGTTTTGGAGGAAAGAGAAATGCAAAGCCAGCAATTGTTTGTTAAAGGATTAGAAACTGCTAGGAGAGAGTGAGTGAGATTGATAGTGTGGAGATAGCTGGGGAGAGGTAGAGGGTGGCATAAGAACGGGAATAAGGATAAGAGTGACTATAAAAGTAAAGAATAGGACTTCATCAGGGTGAAAAGTATTGGAGTGTACCCTGTCAGCTTTCTAGGCTTGGTGATGATGTGCTTATTTAAAAATCTCAAGTTCTTCCCAAGATGCTTTAAATGGAATTTTGGTTGTATCATTTATTTTGTCTTCAAATGCAATAAGTCATTTTTTGTAAGGTCTGGGCCATTCTGTCAGAAATAAAAAGAAAACTATCAGGTACTTTGGGCAGAATTAATCTTCAAAGGAGTTTGGCAAGTTTTGAACTTGCTTTACATTTCTGTCTGCATGGAAATTGCAAGACTGTGACTCTAAACTGTAGCTTGCAGCAATATTCTCTTCCCTAAGGGGGAATCTGCATAATTTTCTCTCTTCTACTCTCCTTTTGAGAATTTTGGGCAAAATTTTATAATATCGTAGTAGCATATGGCATTATTAGTAAGGCCTTATATAAAAAGCTTTTATTATGAATATCGTGAAAATCTTTTTTATTGTCAAAAGCATACCATATCCTTCCCATAAATTGGTTGAGAGTTGGATCTCTCTCTCTGGAGAGAAAAAAGAAATCTGACTCAAAATTCAACTTGTTTTTAACTCTAGTTCCTGGGAATTCTATGGAGAAAAAAAACAAAAGGAAATTTATTTCCTAATCCTATTTCATGGGAAAACTTACCTTAAAAAATGATTTCATTTCTAGCTCTGATTTAATTAGCATCTATAAGGGCAGTAGATCAGGTAACTCACAGACCTATTGAAAGAGTCTTCAATCAATATATATTGATGTATAAGTAGTCAGTCTTGTTAAGCTCTAGATTTTTCTTTTTCCAATAATATGTGTGGCCAAACGTTATAGATGGTCCATGTGAATGTAAAGTCCACCGACTTTCTTTCCAGGCTAGGTATAAGTGGAAGTATTATTAAACTATTGCTGTTTAACACATTATCATCAAACATAGCAGCTTTGAACAATAGACATTCATTATTTCCAAGTTTCTGTGGATTAGGAATTGAGGAGAGGCTTAGCTGGGTGGTTCTGGCTCAGAGTCTATCAAAAGTTGCATTTGGGATATTGGCCAGAGCTGCTGTCATCTGAAAGCTTGAGTGGGGCTTAAAACTCTGCTGCTAAGATGTGTCACTCATGGTAGCCATTGGCAGAGGGCTTTAATTTATCTCTGGCTATTGGCAAGAGATCTCAGATCCAAGAGTTGGCAAAATGAAAACCACAATATCTTTTATGGCCCAATCATAGAAGTACATTCCATCATTTCTGCAATATCCTAGTGGTCACATTGGTCTGCCCAACTTAATGTGATAAGGGGCCATACAAAGAGATGAAAAACATGAAAGAGGAATCATTGAGGGTCATGCTGGAGCATGAACACCATACTCTGCCCTCAGATTACCAAAGATGATTCATGTTCTCCCTTACATACAAAATTTACCTCTCCACAGTCCTTTAGACAACAAAAGTTCCTTCCCATTATAGCATCAGATCAAAATCTAGAATCTCCTCATATAAATCAGGTCCAGGTACAGATGTCACTTTTCAAGTATACTTCTTTAAGTGCTGTTGCCAAGTATGTTTTCTTTCAATCTAGAGACCTGTGAACAAAAGTGACAAATTGTCTGATTCTTCCACCAAAACACAATGGTAAATGGAGTCATAGTCATAAAATATTTAGTGGACAAATTGTCAAAGTCATGCTAGGACATCTCCTCTAATTATAGGGCAAATTATTGCATTTCATGTTTCCTATCACAGTGGCAGAACTTCAGTTCCTGGTGGGCCTCTGTGAGATCTGGAGACAGTATACTATACATCTAGGGGAAATGTTCTGGTCAAGGTAATGGGTGTTACAAAGGGCTAGCAGCTGTGCATAGAGCCCTGAGCAGGAATTTTCTCAGCAGCAGGTCCAGGCTGTGATGCAAGAAGCCCTATCTCTTGGAACATTGTATCTGGCAGACCCTTCAATTATGGTGGTATCAATGGTGAAAAAAGACCCTGAAGACTATGAGGCAAAATGTATGGGGAAGTCCTAATGTAGAGCCCTGGGGTGATAAATCAAGGCTATCATAGCCACTGCAGATAATTCAACGTCTTTTGAGAAAAACAAAATACTCCTATCATACTACTTGCTCCTAATAGAGACATCATGCCTAATGATGGAACACCACACATCCAAAACTCTCCATTATGAAAGGAGCCTTATGGGACCCACAAAGTCACGAGACACACTCAACATTGTAAGTTACGTCTGGGCTCTAACATAATAAGAGCCAGAGGGTATAAACAAAGTGCTTGAGCAGTGTGCAACCTTAAGATATCCCCAGGGATCCTGCCTCTTGTATTCCCACTCTTGCATAATCCCCTCCTGCATTGTTTTAGGCTGGGCATATGTGACCAGTAAAATCTGGCAGAAGTAATGGAATACCACTTTCAAGATAGGGTTATAAAAGACACTGCGGCATTTATTTCTGTTACGTTCTTTCATTCTCCTTCTCTCTCCTGACTGTCTCTGGGGAAGTTAGGTGCTATGTTGAGATCAATCCTATAGATAAGCTTACATAGTGAGTAACTGAAGCTTCCTGCCAACAGCTAGGTGAGTGAGATTGCAGTGGACCTTTCATCCCTAATCAAGTCTCCAGAAACTGTAGCCCCAGATGACAGCTTTATTGCAACCTCATGTGTGACCCTGAGTCAGAACTAACCAGCTAATCTACTTCCTGATTCATGACTCTCAGAAACTGTGTAAGAAAATAAATGTTTTCTTTTGTTCGTTTTATGCTGCTATTTTTGAGATAATTTGTTATGTTGCAATGTATTGCTTTGTCTGGGACTGTCCCAGTTGTATCACTAATTGTTCTATATCTCAGGAAGTGCACCAGATCAAAACACACCAGAACAACTGGTCATGTATAAGTAACACAAGTAGAAACCCAAAACCTTATGTACTCACCAGTCTTGCCCCAGTAATCTTTCCTCATGTTGTGCCTATGGCTGTATGGGGCCCCATACGACCAGCTGGGAAAAAAAAAATCCTAAAGTTTGTTTATGTTTGGTTCAATTTAGTATGTAGATACAAGCCAAAAATGGATGTCAGCTTCACAATGGCCTCATTTAGGTATAGCTTTGAAAGCCAATAACAAGGGAACATTTATTCCCTCAATGAAAAGAGGCTTGAAAGGTGTGTAACTTGATCTTTGCATTGTTTAGAAGAATAACTGACCCTGGATTAATATGTATACAAACTCATGGATTGTGATAAAGATCTGGCAAGCAAGCCTATAAAAGACCTGAAAGTATAAAGAATGGAAGTATAAAGCAAGCCTTTCAAAGACCTGAAAGTATAAATATCTTTCTACTAGAAAGATCTAGGAAAATAAGGGATGCCAACAATGATCTTAAAGGAGCTGTTGCCCAATTGTAAATGGAGAAATTGATCTATGTGGTCCATTAGATTAAACAGTGGTACATGCAGTGATGTGGCAAGCATATCTCCATTTGTGGAAGGTCTTTACGCCCAGCTGCAGGCTGTGTGCTCATCACAGAGCCTCCTCTTGTCAATTTCTTCAGTGCGTCCTCAGGTGTAAAGAACCACCTTGGCTGGAGTGATGCTTGTCCTTAGAGAGCCTGCCTCTAGTGATTGAGTGATACAGCACTGTAACAGGCAAGCTATTTCTGCGTAGTTCAAGACACTCTGATAGGCAGTTCTTTCTCCAATCTCTTTTTTTTTTTTTTTTTTTTTTTTGAGAGGGAGTCTTGCTCTTGTCACCCAGGCTGGAGTGCAATAGCATGATCTCAACTCACTGCAACCTCCGCCTCCCAGGTTGAAGTGATTCTCCTGCCTCAGCCTCCTGAGTTGGTGAGATTACAGGTGCCCACCACCACGCCCAGCTAATTTTAATATTTTTAGTACAGCCGGGGTTTCACCATGTTGGCCAGGCTGGTCTGGAACTTCTGACCTGGTGACTCACCCACCTAGGCCTACAAACCAATCTCCTTTCTAAATTGTTTGGAGACAGGCATTTTCAGGCCTGTATCGTAGTTTGACACTCTCTTTTGTGCAGTCCTGCTTCTTCTCCCTTCCTCCACAAATGTGGATTCCTAATCAACAGCTGACACCCCAAATACCTTCTCAGTGTCTGTTTTCAGAGCACCCATCCTGTGACAGTGATCGTCCCAGGAGCAGTTCAGGCAAAATACCTCATAAATTTGAGAATTAGGTAAATAGTATGCAGGGAGTTTCACGTTAGAGGGGAAGTGAGCCTCTCTGTTCAAGTTGTGGTGATTCTAGTTTATGTATCTCCATCTTCAGTAGCCGATGTTAAGCAATCTAAATAAACTTGAGCAGGTTATCACTTCCTGGATGAGTATTCCTGAGTCTTAAGAAGGAAATGCTTGTAGCTGAAAATTATTCCTTTTCTTGCCCAGAATTTCTTCCCCTATCTCTGGTAACTGAACTGAAATGTCCCTACTTATGCACGTGGCAGCCTCTTCACCTCTTCAAGTATTTATTTGAGTGTCACCCTCTCAGTAAGGGCTTTTCTTGCCACCCTATTTAACCTTGCAACCCTTTCCCTCCACCAATCTTTATCCCAAGTCCTTGTATTTTTTTCCCCATAATCCTCATCACCTATCAACATAGTTTACTTGCTTATCTAATTTACTCACTTTTTAAATAGAATATATGTTCTATAAATGCAGACACTTTTTATCACTTTTATTTTTCAGAGTTATCTTTCCGACACAAAACTTGTTTGGAACATAGAGGGCACTTAATAAATGTATCACATAAATAAATAAATTCTTCTGGGGACTTGCCCATTACTGCCCTGCCAGTTTATATGTTTGGGATGTGGTTACCCAGATCAAAGGACTTAAGTTCGGTCAAACAGAGCTAGCAATTCCTTGACTGTAGTTACTGTTCATAAAAGGATATGTGTCTAATTCAAGCCAAAAACATTTAGTTTTCCAGCACTTCTTTTTTCTTTTCTTATTATACTTTAAGTTCTAGGGTACATGTGCAGAACGTGCAGTTTTGTTACATAGGTTTACATGTGCCATGAAGGTTTACTGCACCCATCAACCCGTCACCTACATTAGGTATTTCTCCTAATGTTATCCCTCCCCTAGCTCCCCACCCTGCAACACGACCGAGTGTGTGATGTTCCCCTCCCTGTGTCCATGTGTTCTCATTGTTCACCTCCCACTTATGAGTGAGAACATGTGGTGTTTGTTTTTTTGTTCTTGTGATAGTTTGCTGAGAATGATGGTTTCCAGCTCATCCATGTCCCTGCAAATGACATGAACTCATCCTTTATATGGCTGCGTAGTATTCCATGTTGTAAGGAAGGGATCCAGTTTAAATTTTCTGCATATGGCTAGCCAGTTTTTCCAGCACCATTTATTAATTAGGGAGTCCTTTTGCCATTGCTTGTTTTTGTCATGTTTGCCAAAATCAGATGGTTGTGAATGTGATGTCTTATTTCTCAGATTTCTATTCTGTTCCATTGTCTGCTTTTGTACCAGTACCATGCTGTTTTTGTTACTGTATCCGTATAGTATAGTTTGAAGTTGGGTAGTGTGATGCCTCCAGCTTTGTTCTTTTTGCTTAGGATTGCCTTGGCTATTTGGGCTCTTTTTTGGTTCCATGTTAATTTTAAAGTAGTTTTTTTTTTTTTTTTTTTCTAATTCTGTGAAGAAAGTAAGGGGTAGTTTTTCTCGTTTTTTCTTTCTTTTTTTTTTTTTTTTTTTTTTTTTGAGACTGAGTCTCGCTCTGTTGCCCAGGCTGGAGTGCAGTGGTGAGATCTCGGCTCACTGCAAGCTCCACCTCCTGATTTCACACCATTCTCCTGCCTCAGCCTGCCCAGTAGCTGGGACTACAGGTGCCTGCCACCACGCCCGGCTAACTTTTTTTGTATTTTTAGTAGAGATGGGGTTTCACTGTGTTAGCCAGGATGGTCTCTATCTCCTGAACTCATGATCCACCCACCTTGGCCTCCCAAAGTACTGGGATTACAGGTGTAAGTCACCCCACCCGGCCTGTAAATGGTAGTTTAATGAAAGTAGCATTGAATCTCTAAATTACTTAGACAGTATGGCCATTTTCACAATATTGATTCTTCCTATCCATGAGCATGGAATGTTTTTCCATTTGTTTGTGTCCTCTCTGATTTCCTTGAACAGTGTACCACATTTTCTTTACCCTATCTGAGAAGACTAATTTCTAAGCTTATCTTCCCATACTAAGTTCTGCTGGTGAGCTATGCAGATATATCCCTAGACATGTTGTTCATACTGACTTTATTTTTCCATACAGTCTACATATTTTAGAAAATATTTTTGCTCTTAGTTTGGAAAATAATACAACACTAATAATTCATTAATAATAGTAAAATCATATGTGACTTTTCAGTTTCATTTTGTGAGATTCTGATTATTATCTTACCAAGTATTCCTGAGGTTTGTTTATCCCACAGCATATGGCTACTTTTTGACCACATCATAGAAAAAAATATAATTTTTCTAAATGTAACAACCATTTATTTCTTTTGTCTGAGTAAACCATAGACACTTTTAATGATTATAAAGAAATATTTTTAATTTTATATACTTTAGAAAGTAACAAATGGTATAATTAGATAAATAATAATCATAATCTCATCTCCTAAATATAAGCACCATTAGTTTTTCTTTCTCCAAATATTTTTATATGTGTGCCTATGTTAAATAGATAATTAGAATAATATATAGTGGTACGTTAATAAGACATTGTAACTTAAATGTTTCCAAATTTCCCCATTTCAGGTTTTTTTTCTTTCCTTTAATTATCCAATTAGATAGCTAGAACCTCTATACTAGTTTCTATAAACAATCTAGCATAGCAACCTCCTCTTGATTTGCAGTAATTCCTATGAGATAATTTTTCCTTGATATTTCTTTCTGACTAAAAGATTTAAAATAGTGGATTTTCTGAAAGGCTTCATAATTCTTCTTCACCATGTATTATTTTCCATTACAGCTCTTGCATTTCTTCATTTTGTCATCGAGCCTCTCAATCATTCAGTCACAGTTTTGGTTATGTCACTTATTACTCATTCATTTTTACTGATCAATTTGACAAGTCATTATAACAAGTTTACTAGCCACTATGTAACACATTTGAGATACAGAGATAAGACAGAGGTAAAGAAGTTTCCTTTAATAATGAAGCTAAAATCTACCTCTCTTTAAAAAAGGGTGTAGATGAAAGCTTGCCATAATCAGTCCGCTGGCCTTCTTAAACAAATTTGGATATTGTGCAATGTAGCATGGCGGTAATGTGAGTGTGGAAACTTAATTACTCCAATATCTTGCCCTATGAAAGTAATTATCTCAATTCATTTTAATTCATCACTTTATCCAAAACAGTTGAGTCTACCACTTCAAGGCAACAATTTCAAATGTACTAAATAATGTTTATGAGAAAAATAAAACACTTGATATGTTAACTATTGATCCAGACATCTGCATGTGTTTGGGAAATGATTTGTCATATAATTTAATTTTCTTTCTAAGCAAACATTAAATCAGTGGGCTTGCCATTTGTTGGGTATGCCTGCTTGTTTCTTTCGGGTGATCGTCATCTGTTCAATGGAGTTTTTATAATCAACATCTTAATTAAATACCTATTTCTTTTCAGTCTACATCTAAATTTATTGATCTATCAAGCTGTTAGCATCAAAAATCAGACAGTGAGCAGATACATTAAGGATAATGACAGAAATAATCACTTATATAGTATTTTTTCCCACTAAGGCTTTAAAATCACACACACACACGCAGACACACACACACACACTTTGATTTATATGATAGCCACTATAAAATTAGTGGATTTATCTGTGTGCAATGTAATGCACTGGTAATCCCAGCTACTTGGAAGGCTGGAGTGGGAGGATTACTTGAGTCCAGGATTTTGAGGCCAGCCTGGACAGCATAGTGAGACCATACCTCTTTAAAAATAAAATAAAATAGCCAAATTTAAAACTCTGAAAGGAAGTTTTCCTTCTCACCCCTTTGAACATAAATTTTATATCACACTTATCTCAAATATGATTTCCTATCTGTGAATAATGTGATAAAGCCAGATTGCTGCTCTCAAATTTAGATAACCAGTCATTTGTTCACTGGAAATCTATGTCTATTCTGCCCTTCATTCATTGCCTTGCTTACTTTTAAAGGTTCATATGAGGAGAAAATTTGAATATTGTATTTGTAACAGTTTAAATACAACCAGATGTGCAAGGATAGTGATAACAATAGGCATAAAAAATTTCATGGAATGTTCAGAGGGTCCTTTGCCCCCAACTAGATTTTATGCTCTGAAGAACACATAAGATGAAAAATTTACTAAACAAAGTGAAGGGTCTGAAAACAAATAATAGTGAATATGTATAGGAAATGCTATTTACTAGTTTTTTTAAGGCTTATCTAAGCCGTGTAATTCTGTCCCAGAGATATACCTAGGTTGGTCATAACTACATCTAAAGTGAGTGACTTTAATGAATATTTTAAATGGTAATTACTTATAGTTTATATTGGGTATTGCTTTAAAACTCAAATTAGATTGAATGTCAACTTGACATTTTATTTGACCCTGCAATTCTTGTGAAATACTGTAAAGGGAATTTATGGTTGTTGTAAATAAATTTATTTTAAAAAATCACTTTTACTGACTGTTTAACATAATAAGATAGATAAATACCTGGTAAATTTGATATTCATCATTAAAATATCCATGCATGTGCAGATAAAAATATGAATAACTGCTGACTAATACCTTCTAAAGAGGAAGATAGAAAACCATGTCCTGAAAATACTTATTTATTCATTTATCCTGTAATGTGAGATACACTTATTCAAAATATGGACTGTGTCAGGCATTGTCCTAAGTAATGGAAGAGAAGTGGTATAGAAAAGCAAATGGGCTTCACAGTATATAATTTTATAGGTTACACTGGGGAGAAAATTATCAATCATACAATCCTACTTACGAATATTTAAATATACACCGAAGTAAGTGCTCTGTAGGAAAGATGTATGAGTCACTGAAACTTTTTAGAAGAAACTTACCTAGATCTTTGATTTTAGAAAAGACTTCTTTAAAATATGTGATACTTAAGTTGATACACTATAGATGTGTAAGAGTTAAGTACCAAATACATAGCCCCTGTGGTGAAGGACAGACAATTTGAAGAAATGACAAAGAACCAGGGTGACAGGAACACACAGAAAAATGGAGAAAGTGGTACAAGATTAGCTAAGAGAGTTAAAGCAGAGTCCAGAAAATGCAATTAAGTAGGCTAGAAGTAATAGGTAGCCAATGAAAAATGTCAAAAAGAATGATAGTAGAGATGGGGCATAATTTGAACTAAATTTTCTTTTTTTTAAAGTAATTTTATTGTGATATAATTTACATATAGAGTATACAGTACAATGTGCACTTTATAAAGTATGCAGATCTATCAATTTTGACCAGTGCATACAATCAGATAAAAAGTTGTCGGGCCAGTCGCAGTGGCTCACGCCTATAATCCCAGCACTTTGGGAGGCCGAGGTGGGCGGATCACGAGGTCAGGAGATTGAGACCATCCTAGCCAACACGGTGAAACCCTGTCTCTACTAATAATACTAAAAATTTAGCCAGGCATTTTGGCACGCACCTGTAGTCCCAGCTACTCGGGAAGCTGAGGCAGGAGAATGGCATGAACCCAGGAGACGGAGCTTGCAGTGAGCCAAGATCACGCCACTGTACTCCAGCCTGGGCAACAGAGCAAGACTCTATCTCAAAAAAAAAAATAAGTTGTCTGGTATACTTGATCTAAGTCCCAGTATCTTCTCTAGTTTAGGGACTTCTCTTCTGAAAACTGGCTCACATCTGAAAACTGGGCAAGGGATGTCAACTTTTTGTTTGAGACAATTTTCCTCAGTCTTCTGATCATCAGTTGTTGATATTTTTTCTGGTAGTAAAAGCTAAGAAATACCCTTTCTGACTGGCCTTTGTGATATCAGTTTATATTAACCATCTCTGTGGGTCTTTTTCCCTTGGATACCATTCTGACCCTATGACTCATGAATATTGTGTTCATTTGGCTCTTGGCAGTTAAGTATCACCAGTATTCTTTATTGTTTTAAGGTTCTTTTATTTCTATTGTTATCAGTAAGCTTAAATTATTATGGCCTCTCCTATCTTTGGCTCTGACTTACCAGGACGACCACTGACTACTAACGGTTTTAGTAATGTTGGTGTTTCTCTTACCAGCACATGCCTTAGAGCTTTGTTGAATATAGCTTAACCTCTAAGTCTTCCTGTGGAACATAATCTACTATTGGATCTCCTGGCCATACATTATATATCTATTCCTAGATGCCCACTTTCTTGGGACTTTTAATTTCTTCCTTCATTGTCTGCCACAGAAATTCTACCATTTCACCTTTAATCAGTAAGGGCCAGCACTCTTTTCAAGTTTTAGGAGCCAGCCGGGTGCAGTGGATCATGCCTGTAATCCCAGCACTTTGGGAGGCCAAGGCGGGCGAATCTCCTGAGGCCAGCAGTTCAAGACCAGCCATGGCCAACATGGTGAAACCTCGTCTCTACTAAAAAATACAAAAATTAGCCAGGCATGGTGGCTTGTGCTTATAATCCCAGCTACTCAGGAGGCTGAGGCAGGAGAATGGCTTGAACCTGGGAGGCGGAGGTTGCAGTGAGCTGAGATTGTGCCACTGTACTCCAGCCTAGGTGATAGAGCAAGACTCTGTCTCAAAAAAAAAAAAAAAAAAAAAAAAAAAAAAAAAAAAGGAGCCTTCCTAGTAGCCAGTTGTATCATTTCCTGAGGTCCTTACCAGATGCTAATATTGCACCTCAGTTGGGTGCTCTCAAATCAATAAACTCTTCTTCATCCAAATGTAGGTTTTGTCCTTTCACCTCCCAATTTTTTTTTAAATCTATTTAAGTGTTAGTCCATTTGTGTTGCTATAAATAAGTACTTGATGTTGGGTAAATTATAAAGAAAATAGACATATTTTGGCTCAAAGTTCTGCAGGCTGCACTGAAAGCATGGTGTTGGCATCTGCTCCTGGGTAGGGCCCCAGGAAGCTTCCGTTCCTGGCGAAGGCAAAGAGTGATGAGGCATATTACATGGAGAAGGGGGCAGCATGAGAGAGAGCAGACTCTTTTAAACAACCAGATTTACATGAACTAATAGCAAGAATCACTCATCACCATGGGGATGGCGCTAAGCTATTCATGAGGGATCTGCCCCTTTGATCCAACACCTCCCGCTGGGTCCCACCTTCAACACTGGGGATCACATTTCAACATAAGATTTGGAAGGAGGGAACAAACAACCAAACTATATCAACTCATGCATGTACTTTTCCAGTCCCCTAAAATATATTTTGGCCAAGTCCTCAGCTCTTTTGAGGTATAATCCTTTTCTTCTCTTATCGGGATCATCAGTTGGCAGAATGCTGTCTGGGTTATGCTGGAAGTTTGCCATAGTTATGGCTTAGTGGCTGGGAGAGGAATCATGAGCATATTCCAAAAATGACAGACATTGCCATGCAGATGAGAGGCTTATGCAGTGTCCCAAAGCAAATTGGGAGTACTTAATCTAAGTGGAAGGAGTGAGACAAAACTCCTTAGGTCAGAGCTAAGAGCAAATTGAAAATATGAAGAATGACGATAATCAACTGAAATTTGACAATATCGAGAGGAATTTACCTGATATCCCATTTCAACTGTCAAGGTCCTATTTTTTCTAAAGCTGACACTGATGCAAAGAGAAAGACCAATTTGATTACATATCAAACCATCTGTGGCATTCTAACACATGATCAAGTCCTGGATCTAGTCATTAGATCTGTATGTTCTTCTGTTACAGAAGGTGAAAGTCTCTTTCTAACCTATCAGGCAGGCCCTATTGATATTAGAGGGTGGCAGGGAAGTGCTGGAAAGGGAAAGGCGAGGTCCTTGGCTAGGGCTCCACCCCCAGGCCTGTGCCCACAGACCTAGGTGAAGACAGGCACTCCTGCCCTTCAAGCCGAAATGTTGCATTTTCCAAGACCACCCTGGCCTGCCACACCTCCATCCTGTGCCTATAAAAACTCCATGACCCCAGCAGGCAGAGAAGCAAGCAGCTGGATGTCGAGAGGAGTGGACCAGCAGAAGAAGATACAAGTGGCTGGACATCGAGGGGACGTCGAGAGCACACTGGCAGGCCATTGACCAGAAGAGCCATGCGGCATTTGGCTGGGGCGGCTGCAAGTCCTGACTCCAGGGGAAAACCATCTCCCTTCTGGCTCCCCCATCTGCTGAGAGCTACTTCCACTCAATAAAACCTTGCACTCATTTCCAATCCCACGTTTTAATTGATTCTTCTGGTACGCCAAGTTCCATAACCCCAGGGTACGGAAAGTCCTCTGTCCTTGTGATAAGGCAGGATTCTATTTGAGCTAACTAACACAAGCTGGCTGTGGATGGCTAAACTAAAGGAGCACCCTGTAACATATACCCACTCGGGCATCAGGAGCTGTAAATATTCACCCTTAGACACTGCCATGGAGTCGGAGCCCCACAGCCTGCCAGTCTGTATGCTCCCCTAGAGATTTGAGCAGTGTGGCACTGAAGAAGCGAGCCACACCCCCATCACATGCCCTACAAGGGAGACAAGGGAAATTTTCTCGTTTCCCTGTGGTTTTTACACCTCGCTTTCAGTAATCTGTTAATTGCCTAGAGCTTTCCATATTTTTTTCCAGAGTGTAATGCTTAGTAATATCCCTCCAATATCATTTTCTTTATAATTTTGTTACTCCCCCTGTACTTTTCAAACATCCAACATATCAAGATAGCTGGTGCATTCTCTACTACCCATATATCATCCTAATTCATACCACTGGGATTTAAACAATTGGATTACCTTATTGTGCCAAGGGCTTTCTGAATTCCCTCTATTACAACGGATATAATCCTCATTGCCATATTATTTGTGAGTGATCCAGCTCTAAAATGCCATTTTGTAATCCTCTTTCTCTGAGCTCTCTCAGTGTCACTCATCACAGGCTAGTTTCTAAAGAAGGATATATTGAGGTGTATGTGTGTGTGTAGGGGTGTGTGTGTGTGTGCACAGTATTTACTAGGAATTCACACAGGTGGAATAGAGGGGGAGAAATAGGATTAGAAATGGTGAAAGATCAATTTGCCATGTAGACACAGAAAAGACACTGGGCAAATCCAAAAACAAGTCAGCATTAAATAGACTTCATCAGAGTTGTCCCATTTTGGGACAAAACGGATGGGCCATTATATCTGCATCAATCATTATTATAGTCTGTCCTAGTACAGGTGTTCCCTTCTGTGGAGAAGTTCTACTGAGGCAGTCCAAGGGATCACCTGCACTGGAGCAGCCTTTTGCAACTAAGTCAAGACAGAAAGTACTGATAATAGGCAGCAAGCCATTAGAAGAGAATCTGGTAGCTGCATTTTGTGTTCATTACACAGTTCATTATACTTTTGCAAGTACAAATTATTGATTTAGTAACCTGGACGTAACATACATAGAAAATAACTAAATCAATGCACAAAAATAGACAAGAAAGGAAAGCAAAATAAGTGCATGAGAAGAAATCAAAGCATATTTAAAATGTAATTGGAGTGTAATTGGAGTAACAGGACTAGAAGAGATTAGAATGAAAGCAATATTTGAAGTTATAATGTCTGAGACTTTTTACAACACACAAACAAAAAACACCAGATGACTGAGGATGCTCAGCAAACCCCGCATGAAATAAATTCAAAGAAAGCCACATTGAGTTATATTCTGGTGCTGGATATAAACTACTGAAGATTAAGACCAAAGTGAAATGTTAAAAGTAACCAGAGGATAAAGACGATGTAGTCTAGGATCAAACACAAGAAGAAGAGCTAATTTTACATCAAAAACGATGACAGCTGGAAAACATGAAATGCATTATTAAATCACTAAAAGAACGTAATTGCCAATGTAGAATTGTATACTTAGTAAAAATGTCCTTTTACAAAGATGAAACAGAAAACATTTTCAAATAAGTGACAAATTGAGAGTATTTATTGTCAATAAGACTGGCAGTATAAGGAAAAGTTACCTCTAGATGGATTTCAAATCTAAATATGAATAGGAAAGAAAGAAAACTTTTAGAAGAAAATGTTTAAGAACAAATTATTGACTTGGAGAAGACAAGGATTTATATTTAAAAATGATAATTTAGACTACAGAATAGGATATTAACATTTATCAAAACACCAACAAGAGGAGAGTTAAAAGACAAGTCACAAAGTGGAAGATGATGATGATGTGTGTGTGTGTATGACATACACCTGCTGAACAAAACATATACATAAAATATTTATAAAATAACCATGTATCAATAGCAAAGAGACTGAAAAATTGACTGAAAAAATATGGAAGTATATTCCATGTTCATGGATTGAAAGAATTAACATTGTTATAGTGTCCATACTTCCAAAAGAGTTCTATAGAACCACTGTAATCCCTATCAAGAATACACAGGACATTCTTCTCAGAAGTTAAAAAAAAGAACGAAAAAAAGAAGTTCTAAAATTTGTATGGAACCAAAAGAGACCTCGAATAACCAAAGCAATTCTGAACAAAAGAACAAAGCTGGAAGCATCACATGGCCTGCTTTTAAAATATTCTAAAAAGTGATATTAACCCAAACAGCATGATACTAACATAAAAACAGACATATAGAACACGGACCAGGTTAGATAACCCAGAAATAAATCCAGGCACTTTCAGCCAGCTCATTTTGACCAAGGTTCCAAGAACAGGCATTGAAGAGAACATGACAATTTCTTCAGTAAATGCTACTGGGAAAATGGGATACCCTTAATGCAGAAGAGTGATACTAAGCCCCTATCTCTCAACATGCATAAAAATCAAATCAAACTTGATTAAATGTTTTAATGAAGCCCTCAAACTACAAAACTACTAGAGAAAAACACTGGGGAAAGACTCTGAATATTAGTCTGAGCAAAGATTTTTTTGAGTGAGATTTCAAATATCATAGAAAACAAAAATACCCAAATGGAACTACTTTAAGTTAAAAACCTTCTGCATAGCAAAACAAATCAACAAAGTGAAGATATAACCCACAGAATGGAAAAAAATAATTTGCGAACTATCCATTTGAGAAGGGATTAATAACCAGAATATATAAGAAACTCAAACAATTCAACAAAAATACCCCAAATAATCTTTCAAAAATGGACGAAATATCTGAATAGACATTTCTCAAAACAAGGTATACAGATGGCCAAAAGGTATATGAAAAAATGTTCAACATTATTAGTCATCAGGGAAATGCAAATCAAAACCACAATGAGATATCATCTCACCTGGGTTAGAGTGGCTGTTATCAAAAAGACAGACAATAGCAGATACTGGCAAGGTTGCAGAGAAAGAGGAACCCTCCTACACTGTTGATGGAAATGTAAATTGGTATAGCAACAGGAAATACTGTTCCTGAAAATACTAAAAATAGATCAACCATATATATGATCTAGCAATCCCTTTGCTTGGAATGTATCCAAAAGAAAGGAAATCAGAATATTGAAGAGATGGCTGCATTCCCATGTTTATTGCAGCACTATTCACAGTAACCAAGATATGAAATCAACCTGAGCATCCATCGATGGATAAAGGGATTAAGAAAATATGGTACAGGTACACAATGGAATACTATTCAGCCATAAAAGGAATAAAAGGCTGTCATATGCAGCAACATGTGTGGAACTTATGTGTGGACATTATGTTAAGTGAAGTAAGCAAGGCACAGAAAGATAAGTATCACACATTCTCACTCTTATGTGGGAACTAAGAAACAAAATGATCATGGGAGGTAGAGAGTAGAATGATAGTAACAATTTATTAGGGAAGGATGAGGGGCTAGTTAGAGAAGTTAGTTAATGGATAAATATATATAGTTAGATAAAAGGAACAAGTTCCAGTATTTTATCATACGTTAGGATGACTGTAGTTAACAATAATTTATTGTATATGTCAAAATAGATAGAAAGGAAGATTTGTAATGTTTTCAGCACAAAGAAATGATTAACGTTTGTGGTGACAGATTTCCCAATTACTGTGATTTGATCATTACATATTGTATGCATGTACCAAAAATGGCATGTACTCCATAAATATGTATAACTATTATGTATCAATTAAAAAGCAGAAAAAAATGAAAAACCCAATTGAAAAAAGAAAAAGCAAAAATCTAAATCAGGTACTACATATACAAAGATATATAATGCACAATAAACATATGAATAGGTGCTCAGTTTTACTGGGTACAGGGAAAATGTAAATTAAAAACCAATGTAATATGAAGTGTTGGCAAAATGTAGAGCAGTTGCAACAATCACCCACTACTGATGGACATTTAAGCCATTATTACTTCTTTGGATACTTTTCTTTCAGCATCTGTTGAAGCCAAGCATATGTGTACCCTATCAACTTGGAATTTTACTCCAAAGATTATATTAATAAAAGTGTATATGTACACTCTCTAACTTCATGTACATGAATTTTTATAACACTGCTCCTTATAATAGTAAAAAACTAGATATTCTCCAAATAACCATCCAAATTAGAGCGGATAAATGGTGCATTTACACAATGTAATGCTACACAGGAATTAGAATAAACAAACTAATGTTATACGCAACAAAATATTTACCATAACAACCAGAGTATTAAACAAAATTAGCCAGCCACAAAAAAGTACATATTCTGTGATTCCATTCCTATAAATTTCATATATTGGTATAAGAATATTATGATAGTTATTATCTATGGTGAAATATCAATGGTATCTGAAAAAGGCCTTCTTTTTTGCTAAAATGTTCTTTATTTGGGTTGTAGTTATGTAGCATGCTCTATTTGTAGAATTTCATTAAACTGACATTTATGCTTTTTTCACTTTTTGTGGTATATTTCAATAAAGATTTAAAAAGAAAAGAGAATTTAGGATGACTAACTGTGAATGTGTGAAAAAATGTTTTTTGGGGTTCTAGAACTAGAAAATAAAAGAAACATTGAAAACATATATACACCCTCACATAAAAGAAAAAAGAAAAATGTAAAATATTGTATGTGAATTATACACTGTAAGTTGTTCTTAACTTATTTTGGTTTAGATGTTCAAATTGAAATTTTCATGTTCTGTAACATAAATGAACTTAAAAAAGAATATAATTATTTTAACTTGTCAGTTAAACAGGAACATGTGGGAGATCAGAGTAAGAGAAATTATGTGAAGTGGCTAATCATGGCTATTTAATCCAAAATTCATATTTCAATAAAAAGAACTTTTGCTGGAATTTCTTTTTTGTTACAATTATCCTACTGTGAATAGTTTGGTAGAAAGACATAACAAAAGTTCAATATATAGCGTATATAAAACATCTCATTATGATCACTGATTTCAGGACTTAATGAAGTTTGCATCTTTAAAATGTGCCTTGGACCACATTTTCTTTATCCAGTCTGTCATAGATGGGAATGTAGGTTGATTCCATGTCTTTAACTATTGTGAATAGTGCTGCAAAGAACATACACGTGCATGTGTCTTTATAATAGAAAGATTTATAATCCTTTGGGTATATACCCAGTAATGGAATCACTGGGTCAAATGGTGTTTCTTTCTTTTAGGTTTTGAGGAATTGCCACACTGTCTTCCACAATGGAAGAACTAATTTACTCTCCTACCAACAGTGTATAAGCATTCCTTTTACTCTGGAAATTTACCAGCATCTGTTATTTTTTGACTTTTTAGTAATAGGCATTCTGACTGGTGTGAGATGGTATCTGATTGTGGTTTTGATTTGCATTTGCATATGTAAAGCTTTTTTACATACAACTGTTAGCATATGTATGTCTTCTTTTGAAAAGTGTCTGTTCATATCCCTTGCTTACTTTTTAATGGGATTGTTTGTTTTTTTCTGTAAATTTGCTGAAGGTTCTTACAGATGCTGGATATTAGATCTTTGTCAGATCATAGTTTGCAAAAATTTTCTCCCATCCTGTAGGTTGTCTGGTCTATTGATAGTTTATTTTGCTGTGCAGAAGCTCTTTAGTTTAATTAGACCCTGTTTGTCGATTGCTGTTTTGTTGCAATTGCTTTTGGCGTCTTCATCAAGAAATCTTTGCCTGTCCCTATATCCTGAATGGTATTGCCTAGGTTGTCTTCCAGGGTTTTAATAGTTTTGGGTTTTATATTTGAGTCTTTAATTCATCTTGAGTTAATTTTTGTATAAGATGTAAGGAAGGGGTCCAGTTTCAATTTTCTGCATATGGCTAGCCAGTTATCCCAGCACCATTTATTGAATAGGGAATCCTTTCCCCACTACTTGTTTGTGTCAGCTTTGTCAAAGATCAGATAGTTGTAGATGTGCAGCCTTATTTCTGTGTTCTCTATTCTGTTCCATTGGTCTATGTTTCTGTTATTGTTCCGGTACCAAGCTGTTTTGGTTACTGTAGCCCTGTAGTATTGTTTGAAGTCAGGTAGCATGATGCCTTCAGCGTTGTCCTTTTAGCTTAGGATTGCCTTGGCTATCTGGGCCCTTTTTTGGTTCCATATAAGTTTTCAAATAGCTTTTTCTAGTTCTGTGAGGAATCTCAATGGTAGTTTAATAGGAATGGCATTGAATTTGTGAGATGTTATTTGGACATTATTACTATTTTTACATTATTCATTCTTCCTATTCATGAGCATGGATTATTTTTCCATTTGTTTGTGTCATCTCTAATTTCTTTGAACAGAGTTTTGTAGTTTTCTTGTAGACATCTTTCACCTCCCTAGGTAGCTGTATTCCTAGGTATTTTATTATTTTTGTGGCAGTTGTGAATGGGATTGTGTTCCTGATTTGCCTTTCAGCTTGACTGTTGTTGGTGTATTGGAATGTTAGTGATTTTTGCACATTTATTTAGTATCCTGAGACTTTGCTGAAGTTTTTAATCAGCTTAAGAAGATTCTGGGCTGGGACTCTGGGGTTTTCTAGATATAGGATCACGTCATCTGCAAACAGGGTTAGTTTGACTTCCTATTTGGATTCCCTTTATTTCTTTCTCTTGCCTGATTGCCCTGACCAGGACTTCTAATGTTACGTGGATTAGGAGTAGTGAGAGAGGACATCTTTGTCTTGTACCAGTTTTCACCATGGAATACTCTGCAGCCATAAAAAGAACAAGATCATGTCCTTTGCAGGAACATGGATACATCTGGAGGCTGTTATCCTTAGCAGACTAACTCAGGGACAGAAAACCATATAGTGTATATTCTCACTTATAAGTAGAAGCTAGATGTTGAGAATACATGGGCACATACAGGGAACAACACACACTGAGGCCTATTGGGGGATGGAGGTTGGGAAGAGGGAAAGGAGAAGGAAAAATACTAGGCTCAATACCTGGATGATAAAATAATCTGTACAACAAACGACACAAGTTTACTCATGTAACGAACAAACCTGCTCAGGTATCCCTAAAATTAAAATAAAAGTTAAAAAAATAGAAATCATCTGCAAAAAAATAATAAAATAAAGTGTGCTCTGGAATTCTTTTTTTTTTTTTTTTTTAGAAGGAGTCTCTCTCTGTCACCCAGGCTGGAGTGCAGTGGTGTGATCTCAGCTCACTGCAACCTCTGCCACCCGGGTTCAAGCAATTCTCCTGCCTCAGCCTCCTTAGTAGCTGGCACTACAGGTGTGCACCACCACATCCAGTTAATTTTTCTATTTTTATTGGAGACGGAGTCTCCACATGTTGAGCAGGCTGGTCTCAAGATCCTGACCTCAAATGATCTGCCTGCTATGGCCTTTCAAAGTGCTGGGATTACAGGCGTCAGCCACCATGCCGGCTCATGCCCTGGACTTTCTGTCAGCCCAAACTGTTTGCCTGAGAGGCCAAGACCATCCGTCATCATTTATATTTCTGCTAGGCTGCTTTTTGTCTGAAGTTACGCTTTATTGTCTCCAGTTATACGTTATCATTCTAAAAGTATTTCATCTTCTTTCTATCACAGTCATTGCCTCCCCTTTATTTTGCTATGCTCAAACTGTTCTGTGATGTTATTATATTTTTCTTGCTAAATACTTGTGTAGATCACATAAACTACATTGAATATTGATGGTGCATACATGTCCCCTCACCACCCACTTCACACACACCTAAAACTTTTGTAAAAAGAAAATGAAATAACTGTATATCTTAGTATCAGTTTTAACCCTTTGAAGTTAACAGCCAGAAGGCCAGGATTTGCATTCCAACTCATTCTTGCTAACTGTGTGACATTAGGCAAATTAAATAACTGATCTGTGCCTTATATTCATTATTTCAAAAAGAAAAATTATACTTTTAACTTTAGGTTATTGTGGGGACTACCACATTTAATCTGCATAGAGTTAGACCCTGAAATAGGATCTATCACATCCAAAGCATCATAATGGTATTTTATTTTATTATTAATATAAATTTTATTGTTATTGTTTTTCCCAACTTTTTTATTCTGTATTGCATAGCTCAGAATACACTAAATATTTAATTGTGTATACTGATTTATTTCTAAAGTTTCTCAAATAATTAAAATGGCTTTTCATTTCTTGTAACTTAAGATTTTTTGAAGTGCTGTAACTTCATGATTGCTTTAAGATTTTCCTTTTGTAAGATCTTTAGGGGTTCTTTTTTAAAAAAAATGAAATAATACTGCAATTATGTTTGCTCAAAATGTTTATAGTTCAGAGTATTTCTTAAATGTAGATACAAATAAATTGATTACTAGGCTAAAAGACATTATATTTTGAAACATTTATTTAATACTTTATGTAGAAAAATATATTTAATGAAGATCTAGGTTAAACAGCATAATAGTGCTGTCCAAAATAACTTTCTGCAATAATGGCAATGTATTTCTAGAATCAGCTCTCACCAATGCAGGAACCACTAGCCACATGTATTATCAAACATTTACACGTGGTTAACATGACTGAAAAACTGAATTTAAGGAGCTAGATATTGGTAGTAGATATGGGCAAGACCGAATCCATATGTGTTAAAATTCTGTTCAAATTGCTCATATCATTGAAGGAAACTCCGTGTTCCTCCCTGATAATATTTCCATACCACCTGAAAACATTGTCCCAATAGATTATCCCAATTGCTTATTATTCCTGTCTTTGTAAAATAGCTTACCACATACTTTTGAATGCCTAACAATACGGTGCTCAGTTTTGCTTGTTTTTGAACTTGTATAAAGTTTATCTTTATACACATTTATTATTTATAAAGAATAATCATCTTTAGTTTCTACAACTTTATTTTTCTTCAATTTATACAATTTTTCTAAGATTTGTCTATGCTGCCTTGTGTAGTAGTAGTTTATTCATTCTCAGTGCTTACGATATTCCATCTTGTAAGTTTATCATAATTTATTTGTCTGTTATACAGTAAAAGGTCACTTACCCTGTTTAAATATTTGTTATTATTATGAATAATATTGCTATGAATTGTGTGCGTTTCTCCTGATGCACATTTTTCAAGAGTTGTAGTAGGATATAAAACTAGAGTTGAGACTGTTGGATCATAATATATTCATATGTTCCGCTTCACTGTATCATCCTAAGTTGCATTACAAAATTTTGTGTGGATTGATACTTCCACAAGAAATATATGCATAAACTTAAATAACTAAAGTTGTAGAAAGCTAAAGATGTTGAAGGTTTTCTTGATACTTTGAAGGCAATTTCTGTAGATGGAGGGATTGGAAAGGGCAAGCTCTTGAGAGGGGAGAAGACACTCTGAAACTCAGATATGTTGATTACATTTCCTTAGTCACAAGGCTAGTAAGTGGGAATACTTACATTCAAACACAAATCCATCTGACAAAAAATATAAAAATGTGATTACAAGGATAGCTTTTGTTTTTGTGGTTTTTTTTAATGCTGCTATCATATTTTATTATTGGTTAGTGTGGTAGGCTGGATAATAGCCCCTCAAAGATATCCATATCCTAATCTTTGCAACCTGTGATATAATTGGATTAACGATCCTGAGATGAGAAGATATTCTGTGTTAACTGATGGGCTGGGTGTAGTCTAAAGGCCCTTATTGAGAGAGAGAAGATCAGAAGGTAGCAGTAGATGTAATGACGGAAGCAAGATACTGAAATGATTAAATGAGCTAAGGTTGCAGGTGGCCTCTAGAAGCCAAAAAGGGCGAGGACGCATATTCTCCCCTTAGAGCCTCTACACAGTCAGCTATGCCAAACCTTGAGGTTAGATCAATGAGACATAATTTGGACTTCAGATCTCCAGAAGAGTAAGATAATTTGTTAAGTTAATAAATTTATGACAATTTGTTACAGTAGCAATAGGAAATGAATACACTTTGCTTTACTTAAATAAACACATCAAAAATATAGCCTCAGGGGTCATGTCAGAGACACATTTTTGTGTCCTGAACTAACCCGTTAGAGAACTTACTGATGAACAACTGTTAATGGAATTATATTAGTTTGGGAAACTTATAGGGTGGTCTTAAACTATCAACAAGTCTATCACCCCCTGAAGTCTTTCTCCTTGGTTGATTTCCATTTTAAAAACACAGTGTTTTCCTTTCACAGCCGTCCAGTGTGTCGTGCTGGAGACTTCCCACAGCTTGCCTGCCACTACAGCTGAAGAATAGGAATTTGAGGACCAGTGGGAGCCAAGACTCTGTAAAATCTGCTTAAACTATTACATGGAAAAGAGCTGACACCTCACATGTCTGCACACAAACACAGACCTATCAGCAGCGTCACTCTCAAGCAAGTAAAGTGAAGTCTTGGTTACATACTCTCAGTCATCAGACTATCTGCAACAAAAACGGGTCGTGGGAATTCTGTAGGGGCTAAATGTTTCTGGGTCTTTTCTGTTATTTTATGGAGTCAATTTCTAACTGAAAACCAAATTATGACAGATATGTCAGGTGAAATAGGAGAGGCAAGATGTTGGAAGTTTATAAATATATAAACCAAACATGGAAACACTGATATTTTGAGCATTTAATATAATTTTTTTAAACATTAAGCTTTTTTAAACCTATTGATTGCCAATGCTATTTATAAATTCTAGCAGATTGCTTAAGTAACGTAATTATAACTAAAATCAATACTTATTAGAAAATATGAAATATGTATATCAGGGTTGATTCTAATATATAATTCATATATGTTATATATGAATTTGTATATTTGTACATGTAATTATATATAATTTTTATATACACACAGTCAGAGAAATATTTAAATCTCTTGTTTTTTTAAGCTCATGGTCTCCATTTTGCCTGGAAACTGAGTTATATGTATTTATTTATTTGTTTGTTAATTAATTAATTTATTGGAGACATGGTTTTGCTCTGTCACGCAGGCTGGAGTGCAGTGGCGTGATCACAGCTCACTGCAGCCTGCAACTCCTAGGGTCAAGTGATTCTCCTGCCTCAGCCTTCCTATTAGTTGGGACTACAGGCATATGCCACCATGCCCAGCTAATTTTTTATTTTTTATTTTTTGTAGAGATGAAGTCTTGCTATGTTGCCCAGGCTGGTCTCAAACTCCTGGGATCAAGCCTTGACCTCTCAAAGTACTGGGATCACAGGAGTGAGCCATCACACTCAGCTTCCCTTGTAGTTTTTAAATCTATAACTTTGTGTACCTCTTATTCAGAGTTGAAAAAAGGTCATTTCTTTCATGGTGGCAAAAAAAAAAAAAGCTAAAACAAAAATTTTTACATTTGTTACTTTCATTTATTTCAGGTAGAGTAGCCATTGTTAAAGATAAATTGTGAATATGTGTCATGACCCCATCCAAGACTTTCCCTTCCCAATACCTCTTTCCAAATTACCATCTTAAGTATCAGAAAAAGCATCATCATCTTATTTATTTTCATAGTCTTCACCAGGGAGGCAGAGAACTCCCTGTTCATTAGATTATATCTTGGGCCTACATTGACCTTTACAAATATATCCCTCATCAATACTCCTGTCAGTATCTCCCTGCGATTACAAAACATTCCCGGCTGAATCCATTCCATACTATCAACTGCAGGAAGAGACAAAGTTGTTTTGAAGCACCAGATGTTTGTTATAATACCTTACCATGACAAATGTGCAGCTTCAGTTATACACACTCTTCTTGAGTTTAAACCATAGGAAAAAGGCATCAGTTACCATGTTCTCATATTACTCTCCCAGCACCACCCTAAAGCTGATTTTGACCCAGGATAGCAGAAATTCTCTGTACCTTACCCAAAACTTTTGAAGGAAAACTACGTTTTGGAATCCAGAATTTGGGTGGTATTAAACAATACTCTTTAATCAAGCACACTACTATTTCTGCAAGGAAATGTATAAATGTTCATACCAAGTGGTTGTCAGAGCCCTTTGTATTTTGGAAGTGTGAATAAGAGACTGCATACTTGTAGTTGCTGAGCCTTTGCCCTTTATCTAATTTTCACATAAACTTCTCTTAGCACCTGCAAGAGCTTACTCATTTTATATCTTATTTCTATGTAATTAGACCTGTTTCAGTCTTTCAAACTCTGGCTGATTTTTGCTTAAAGAAATTTGGGGCCAGGCATAGTGGCTCAAGCCTGTAATCCCAGCACCTTGGGAGGCTGATGTGGGTGGATCACGAGGTCAGGAGTTCAAGACCAGCCTGGACAACATGGTGAAACCCCGTCTCTACTAAAAATATAAAAATTAGCTGGGCGTGGTGGCACGTGTATGTAATCTCAGCTACTCAGGAGGCTGAGGCAGGAGAGTCACTTGAACTCGGGAGGTGGAGGTTGCAGTGAGCCAAGATCGCGCCACTGCACTCCAGCTGGGGGACAAAGGAAGAATCTGTCTCAAAAAAAAAAAAAAAAAAAAAGAATCTGGTATTTGCAAACCAAAAGAACTTTTATTCAGGATATATGTTTGTATATGTGTGTGTGTTTATTTTGGTCTTAACTCTTTTGAAAATAAAAATAATAGATTGCATGACTGTACACAACATCATTTTGGTAGTCACCTTTTCTCTGGTGACAAAGATTATACATTTCTACCCTGCTGACCTCAAGCACAGTCATGTGACATGCTTTGACCAATGAAATGTGAGACATTTCAAGGATAACTTTTGGGTGGAAATTTAGAAAGCTGTCTGTCATACACTGTGTTCTTTTGCTGCTCCCCTGATCATGGAAGAATGTGTCAAAATAAAGCCTTACTCAACCTGTCTACCTATTTGAGCACAGCCCCTCTCTTAACTGAAATTAGTCTCTAAGTTATTTAGGTTTTTTATTTTTACTGTGGAATAGCCTAAGCTTGACCAATTCACATAATTTAACAATGAGATTTTAAACACGTAAAATAAGTAAATTGCATAGCTAAAATCTGTGCATCTACATTAAGATTAAATGCATAAGACTAATTCAAAATTCTTATATCAGATATTTCTGAAATATAAATTACATGTGTATATTTAGAGTAATAGTATTTTACAGAGATAGCTACTCCACATTATTTTTATTTCACGGATGTAGCTGCTGCTTATAAATGGGGTATCCATTTATTGTTCATTACTATATATTTATAACTTAGGACCTTTACAAGTACTATTATCTATATCACCTCTGATATATAATTGTCATCACAAAATCTTGCCTATTCCTAAACCTTATCATCCTCACTGAAGATATTGATCCCAGTTAATAGTGCATTTCCTACCCTTGATCCCACCTACACTACAGTGGACAACCACCAAAAAGGTTACTGACAATGACAGCGGTACCAGTACCTCCCCCACAGCCTTTGTGATCTCCTTGGGGGATCTCCCAGGGTTCCTATTTAGGTGGAAAGGCATCTACTACAAATACTGAACTAATAAACCCTTCCACAGTACTCCTCCAAGACAGTTATATCGTTCCCACCTCATTAACTCTAGGCAATTTTGCACCCTAGTATTAATAATCCATTCCAGTGGTGTATCAGGAGTTCCAGTTATGCTTGCCAGAAGTTAATCCCTGAAACATGAGAAATTGCTCCATATTAATAAATTCTTCTCTATCCAGTTTTATATTCTAAACCCCTACCTTGGTTCATAAACCTCATGATTCAACCCATATGTCTTCCTTTAGTCTTTGCCTATACGTATAAAGTATAATTTACAACATTTATAATTATGTTATCGTGTATAATAATGGTGAAGTCTTGCAATGATTTTGGAGTAATTACTGTTTTCCTCTGAAACACAGGTGGAATTATCCATCTCTTGCTGATGGTATAAAAACAACGAGTAGACGAAGCAGATGATTCAGAGGAGAACAGCAGCATGTTGGAAAGCATCTGCCTCAAGTGTCATTTTTGCCAGGTCTCTGCATGAGTGAGGTTGTAATCATCTGACAAGTGTAAGAGGTCTTCTCTGTGTCAATAGTGCTCAAAGGAAACTGTGGTTTCAAGATTTTTAAAATCATCTAGACCGCTTTCCTCATTCCAGAACACAAGTTTCCTCTCCATTCTCATTAAGACTTGGAGTTTTGCATAGGGGATCTATTGATGCTGCACAATAAATCTTACTTGCCACTCTGCCACATGTACATTTAAATTCTGGGACTGATTTGCAGCACAAATTGCACTATAGCTGCAAGAGATTGGGGTAGTTTCAAAGTTACCCTAAAAGACTTCTGAATACTTTGAATTAATAGTTAACTGACCCGAGCCTGCCATTTTATTTTTCCAAGACTTCAAAAGTAGTTAACAAAAATCAGCTAATTTCCCATGTTTAAATAACATACCACTACCTTAGTTATCTCATAGCCCACAGCTTTATCAGCTCTATCTTTCACCTAAAACTCATTCCATGTTCTCAACTGCGTGAGTTTTAGTAATTGTGACACTACCATATGCCAGGTGTTATCATCACTTCACTTACTACCAGAAATGGGGTCAGGTCCTTGTTTTTGTCTGCTCAGTATGTGTTTTATTTCCAGAGGCGCATCCTGAGGATCTGTTTCCAGGACTAGTACCAGTGCCAAGAGCCTTAACTTGAATTATTAGCGCTACCTACCCCCTGCCTTTGCAAAAGCAACTGAAGGAGGGAAAACTGCTACAAGGGTACGATATTGAGGCCATAACTGCAGGCAGCTGGCACTGAGTTCCTCCCTAGGCCTGTAAAGGAGCCTGGAGAATGACTCTCAGAATTGCTCAACAATGGATTGACTGGGGAGGGCATTTATTCTTTAGCTCCTGCCTTCATCCCACATTAGTTGAGCATTGGCAACTGGGGCATTATTACCAGGCATCCTGGGCTATTGAAGTTCAAGCTGGCATATCTATGGTGAGAGAGACCTAGTGTTAGCTTAAGGCCAGACACTTGTGACATAAGCTATGTTGAATCCTGCACAGAGCTGTCAGCCGCTTTTCAAATAAGTGGCTGATGCCAAGCAAAGAAGAGGTAGAACACAAAAAGTGTCAGATACAGAAACTTGCTTTGCTATATACGTCTTGCATAGTTTTTATAGAGCTTGCATTCAAATTTGAAGTTATTTAAATATATACATAAGTAAATAGGCTACTAGATAAATAAAAAACTAAATAAATGTAATTTTTGAAAATCTACACAATAGAGGTTTCTTACTGAATGGACTTAGGAATATAAATGTAAATGTCCTGATTAATTTCTCTGAATTTTTCACCCAGGTTGCATATTCTTGGTAAGAGACCGTATTTTTGACAGCACTGAAAGAATAATAACTTAAGGCTCTTTCTCTCTTTGTCTCTAATCTTGGTTAGACAGCTTGGTTCATTCCCTAGCACACTGTTGCTTTAATTAGTTGCTAGGTGATGAATATCATTCTAGAGTAGCTGGCTGCCTCTTCTATTGCAAGCAGCAGGATTCCTGGGACCAGGGCCAAACTGAGCTCTGGAATGTTTGATAATATGACAACATCTAAACAATCCTTTAGCTATATGTATTACCTTGAACATGCTATTTATTCTTACTTAATTCAAAGAAAGTTCAGAGGTCTGATTATTTTAATTGCAGGAAAAACAAAGGAGTTTTGAAAAAACAGTACCTGAATAAAACTATATTAAATAGATAACATTTAAAATGACAATTTATTTTCCATTCTTAC
Source organism: Pan troglodytes (assembly GCF_028858775.2). NCBI lineage: Eukaryota > Metazoa > Chordata > Mammalia > Primates > Hominidae > Pan > Pan troglodytes. Next base: position 85,573,579 of record NC_072401.2, read on the forward strand.
TTTCCAATAGAATTAATGCTGAAGGACTGTTAAACAGAATTTTGGTTTCATACTGTCTCTTTCTGTTTATGCTCATACCCCGTTCTACTAAGCTTCCTCTCATTAGCTTCACATTTATATCACTTGTAATAGCAATAGCTGTAATTTCTACAGTACCTATTATGAACTATGCACTGTGATTTATAAGAATAATTGAAAAATCAGAGTGTGTTAATTCATATTCAGCATTAAAACAAATCTTAGGTATAGTCACAGTCATATAATCCAATGAAATAAAAATGTTCATGTTGTAAGTCTATGTTTTTTATATGCCCCATGTATTTAAAAAACAATAATTTTGATACATATAAAGTTTTAAAAAAGATCAAATGCTTTATGTTGTCATTAGAATAATAACATAAATTAAAGGTTTGCATTTTTTAAAATTTTTTTTTCTGAAAGAAACTGAGACAAATATTGAGGCTAATTAACTTTTCTAATACCACTTTCCTAAAAGCCCATGCTATTAACCCAAACCTACATAATGACAAGCTTGTGCAATATCTAGATGGCATAAAGTCCTCAAAACATTAATATTTATTACAGGAACCTCAATATTTATTACAGACATGTATCTCTGTCTACACACACACATGCACATACACACATACCTCAAGTCAAGTATTTAAAATATAAAACGTTTTTTAAAAAAGGAAAAATAATTAAAGAGAATAAATTTTAGTATTTTGACATACTGGATAATTTCAAAGAGGAGGGAAAATAGAAAATTTGAAAGAGCTTGACATGTTTGGCATTTAAAAAGCAGCTGGTTCAATAGATGGATGGATGGAAATGTGGATTATAGACAGCTATATGTAGATGTTTCTGAAATGAAGTTGTAGGCAGAAAGTGACATTGATTGGACAGGTTAATAAAACTGAGTGTACTTAGATTTCTGCTTTTAAAGAGGAATTCATGGTAGTGATATGCACAAGATGAAGGAATGATCTCATTGTAATGAACACAAGCAATCATTTTCTGATTATGTAATAATCAAGGGCATTTTGGAGGCACCACGCACAAGAAGCACAGAAGCAAGTAGGCTTTTCTAAAGGACATAACTGAGTGGGCCAAGAAGAAAACTATTGTCAACCTGTAGGATGATGAGATTTTAAATATATGCTGAGCCACCTGTTAATTATTGTCTTATATGAATATTTGTGTATTTTAGGGTGTTAAAGTATACTTACAAGGGCAGAAATAAAGAATGGGATGCGTAAGATTGATGAAGTCTTGGTAAATGAGTATGAAACAAATGTGAGCATAATGAATAAAATAGTATGCTAATAATTAAAATAGAATATATTCAGAAGCTTATTTAATTATATTATTTTTGTTTCATTTTAGTCCACAGTCTCCCTTTTGCTTTGAATTTCTTTTCCCCGTGGAATCTTTAAACTACATTTTTTTTCTATTTTACATAGATTCCTTAACTATGACATGGACAGTTAATAATTTTAAAAGTTTTAGTAATACTAAATATTTTGTGTACAGGTTCAACTGAGTGAAATAAAAATATATGGGTTAAAACCTAATTTTTAGTCATATTAATAACCTAAACCCAAGGATATATAATATAAGAGATGAAGCCCTGAGAACCAAATACTTATTTGGTTAAAGTATTCATATAATGAAAATTTTTATTGAAAATGTTGCTCACTTTTCTAATTTTATAAGCAGTACAAATGCATGGCCAAAATAATGATTGTGAACATATAAAGCACATGAATAAATTTGTTTTTTTTTTGGTTTTTTTTAGACACAGTCTTGCTCTGTCACCCAGGCTGGAGTGCAGTGGTGTGTCCTCGGCTCACTGCAACCTCCACCTCCCAGGTTCATGTGATTCTCCTGCCTCAGACTCCCAAGTAGCTGGGATTACAGGCGCAAGCCACCATGCCTGGCTAATTTTTAGTAGAGACAAGGTTTCACTATGTTGGCCAGGCTGGAAAAAGTTTTTGATTTAAAACAAAAGTACCTGAAACTTACCCAGAAATTGCCATTATTAACACAAAATAACACAATTTAATTTTAATTTAATTTTACTTGGAAAGGACTGAATTAAAACTAGAAAAAATTTCAGACTTTAGGAAAAAATATAATTACTTCATAAACAGAATTTGGTTTTTATAAAATGCCTTGGAAGTTTATATTATGTATCTAGAAATTAATATTATTATCTGTGTTTATTTTTAACCTATTTCTATAGAGGCTTAAGTAAAATTTGCTACATAAAGAAATTTAATTAGTGAGTTCATAAAAATAAGCCACATTGGTCACTGCCAATATGGCTTGAACTAAGTATTTGGGTCTCAGGGCTTCATCTAGACATTATACATCCTTGGGTTTAGAATATATACCTGTACACAATATATTTAATATTATTTAAACATTTTAACTATATTATTTAACTGTCCATGTCATAGTCATGTAATCCACGTAAAATATCAACAAAGAAAAAAAATCAGTGTGGTTTAAATACTCACAGAGAAAAGAAATACAAAGCAAAATGGACACTGTAGCCTAAAATGAAACAATAATGTAGAGCCTCTGATTTTTTTTTCCTAACTTTATATTATAAAACATAAGCTGAGTTTTCTCATGATGTTCTAAGAGAAATTAGTAGGAAAAAATTAACTTGTAAACTTAATATCTTGTAGAAATCATAAGAAAACAAATCCGGATAATAGTAAAATTACTGTAACAAGTTAGTGTTATAAACTTAAAAGCATTATACATAAAGAAATTACTAATGAAACTACATAATCTTTGCTAAATTATTAAATCAATAAAGATCTGGCTTCCCTGTTGCAGAAACCACCATTTTTTACACTTGATCAATTTTAAATTATGCCACATTTCAGATTGTTTAATACTGAAAACATTATTTTCTTGCTTAACATTTGTTAATTGTCTCAGAGCATCTATTTCCCTTTCCTTATTCCAATTGAAGAAATACTTCGTTACTTTTACTTTTAAGCTCTTTCATATAATCACACTATGTATTTAATATACTGGCAAGATACCAGGTGGGACATTTAACACTTTGTCTGAAAATTTACTTAGCTAACTCAATCAGTTTTCGATGCACATTTTCTAATTTCCACATGTCTGCAGGTGATATTGTCGGTACTATTTATGTTTTCTATAGATAAAGGGTCACCCTTTCTCCAAGTTCCAATAATAATTTCCTTATTTCCTTTTGAGCATTCACCAGCAGCATCTTCAAATTCCAGATTTCTACCAATAATCTATTTAAGGCAATTTTTTCTTTCTATCCACAAAAAAATTCACACAGATTTCTGACCCATAGAAACTGAGAAATTAAATGTTAGTGGTATAACCTGCTAAGTTTTGGCGAATTTTGTCACACACTTTAGGTAATGATGTAGATTTGGGTTCCAGAAGCAGGGTACTTTCTTAACAAATACATAAAAATATAAGGTTGGCTTTGGAACTGGGCAGTGGGTGTTTTCCAGAGGCATTTTTGAAGAACCTGTTATAGAAAGAAAATGGGAATGACTTGGAATAAAAGATAAATTTAAGAAATATCCGCATTCTTGTTAAACAAATTTTTTAATGTTAACACTTTTTCATACTTATTTTTTCAGATATTTATATATATTTATCCTATTATTATAATTGATAAATAAAAATTAACACGTAATATTTATGCAAGTCTAAAGCTCAATACTGTAATAAACATGTGACATCATCATCACATACAAGGACTGGAACCCTGCCATCAACTCATGTCCACCTAGGTATGTGTCTTTACCATCTACCTCTTGCCTTTCCCTCATCAGAGGTCATGCCAGCCTAAATTATGTCTTCATCATTACCTTAAGTGTTATGAAATATTTTTATACACATATGTTCCTAAACAAAGTGTTCTTGATACATGTTTATATTCAAGATTTATAGAAATGACATCACACTAATAGAGTCTTATGGACCTATCTTTAACTGTCATCATCATTATTGTTTTGAAAATTATCTATGTTGCTTTGTGTGGTTGTAGTTTATTCACTTTGCTGCTGTATAAAATCCATTGAGATAATATACTTAGTCTACTTGGGCTACCATCACAAAATACCATAAACTGGGTGGTTATAAACAACAGAAATTTATTTCTCACAGTTCTGGAGGCCAGAAGTCCAAGATCAGGGTGTCTGCATAATTGGGTTCTGTTGAGGGATTCCTTTGAGGTCGCAAACTGCTGACTTTCCATTGTACGCTCCCATGACAAAAGAGGTGAGGAAGCACTGACCCTCATTTCTAAGGCCATCAGTTCCATTCATGTGGGCTCCACTATCATAAATTAATCACCTCCAAAATTTCTACCACCTAATACCATCACATTGGGGTTAGGACTTCAAAATACGATTTTTTAAGAAAACAAACATTCAGTCTATAGCACATACCTCTCTCTCTCTCTCTCTCTCTATATATATATATATATATGTTCATTCTCTTTCAAGTTGGCATTTGGATGATTTCTGATTTTTTGATATTATGAACAGAGATGATATAAACATTGTGTACATATCTCCTGAGGTATATGTGTATACATCTATCTGCAGTGCATACTTAAGTGATGGAATACTGTATCATGGGGTATGCACATGTCCAACATTAAAAAATAATGTCAGTATTATTTTCTAAAATGAATTATATATTAACTTAGTTCCTTTAAATATATATGAAATGTTGCTCACTTTTTTATGCCTGCCTATTTTCATTTACCTTTCTTTCTCACAGAGATAGCCACTATGATTAATTTGTTTTCTAAATTCTCATGCATATTGTTACAATTTTAGTTTATAATTGAGTAATGATAATTAATATCAAACATGGTTGCACTTATGTATTAAACTTTACATCAATTTATTATCTCATTATTGTGAAATTTGCAGGTATGATTTTGAGAGCAGTGAGTGCCAATATAGATGTGATGATTCATTCATTTAAACTTCTATTCAATATGCTGTGATGTGAATAATGCATAATTTACTTATTCGCTACATTGTATTTGAGAACATTTAATTTTCTGTTTGGCTGTTACAGAAAATGCTACCTCTAATGTTTTTCAAGATCTTATTTTTTACAAAACATTTGAAAGATTATTTTATAGATAAACAGCTAAATGACAATTTTAAACTGTGGCTTACCGGTATTTTTCACTTTACTAGACATTATTTAGTTGTACTGCAATGTGGCAGAACCAACCTACATTCCTACCCATAATTAATGTTACGAGACTTCATTATTTTTGGCCACTCTAGTGGGTGTGGCAGCCCACTGTACACTTTTTAATTTCTTGATTATGAACAGAATTATGTATGTTTTTCACCTTTTAATATGTACAGTGATCATTCAGAATTAAAGTCTGTAAATCTTTTTCAGATAACTATTCCACTTTTTTTTACTGGCTTATCTGGATTTTTAAAAATTTATTTTAGGTTTTAAATACCTGAATATAATCTAGAAACTAATCCTTTTTCAGTTATGTGCATCATAATTGCCCCATTCTGCTATTATTATTTTTAACTTTGATTTCAGGGAGGCTTTTTTTCTTTTTTTAAAATTATTATTATACTTTAAGTTTTAGGGTACATGTGCACAATGTGCAGGTTTGTTACATATTTATAAATGTGCCATGTTGGTGGGCTGCACCCATTAACTTGTCATTTAGCATTAGGTATATCTCCTAATGCTATCCCTCCCCTCTCCCCCCACCCCACAACAGGCCCCAGTGTGTGATGTTCCCCACCCCATGTCCACGTGTTCTCATTGTTCAATTCCCACCTATGAGTGAGAACATGCAGTGTTTGGTTTTTTGTCCTTGCGACAGTTTGCTGAGAATGATGGTTTCCAGTTTCATCCATGTTCCTACAAAGGACATGAACTCATCATTTTTTATGGCTGCATAGTATTCCATGGTGTATATGTGCCACATTTTCTTAATTCAGTCTATCATTGTTGGACATTTGGGTTGGTTCCAAGTCTTTGCTATTGTGAATAGTGCTGCAATAAACATACGTGTGCATGTGTCTTTATAGCAGCATGATTTATAATCCTTTGGGTATATACTCAGTAATGGGATGGCTGGGTCAAATGGTATTTCTAGTTATAGATCCCTGAAGAATTGTCACACCGACTTCCACAATGGTTGAACTAGTTTACACACCCACCAACAGTGTAAAAGTGTTCCTATTTCTCCACATCCTCTACAGCACAAGCTGTTTCCTGACTTTTTAATGATCCTCATTCTCACTGGTGTGAGATGGTATCTCATTGTGGTTTTGATTTGCATTTCTCTGATGGCCAGTGATGATGAGCATTTTTTCATGCGTTTTTTGGCTGCATAAATGTCTTCTTTTGAGAAGTGTCTGTTCATATCCTTCGCCCACTTTTTGATGGGTTTGTCTTTTTCTTGTAAATTTGTTTGAGTTCATTGTAGATTCTGGATATTAGCCCTTGGTCAGATGAGTAGGTTGCAAAAATTTTTTCCCATTCTGTAGGTTGCCTATTCACTCTGATGGTAGTTTCTTTTGCTGTGCAGAAGCTCTTTACTTTAATTAGGTCCCATTTGTCAATTTTGGCTTTTGTTGCCATTGCTTTTGGTGTTTTAGACATGAAGTCATTGCCCATGCCTATGTCTTGAATGGTATTGCCTAGGTTTTCTTCTACGGTTTTTATGGTTTTAGGTCTAACATGTAAGTCTTTGATCCATCTTGAATTAATTTTTGTATAAGGTATAAGGAAGGGATCCACTTTCAGCTTTCCACATATGGCTACTCAGTTTTTCCAGCACCATTTACTCAATAGGGAATCATTTCCCCATTTCTTGTTTTTCTCAGGTTTGTCATAGATCAGATAGTTGTATATAAGCAGCATTATTTCTGAGGGCTCTTTTCTGTTCCATTGGTCTGTATCTCTGTTTTGGTACCAGTACCATGCTGTTTTGGTTACTGTAGCCTTATAGTATAGTTTGAAGTCAGGTAGCGTGATGCCTCCAGCTTTGTTCTTTTGGCTTAGGATTGACTTGGTGATGCGGGCTCTTTTTTGGTTCCATATGAACTTTAAAGTAGTTTTTTCCAATTCTGTGAAGAAAGTCATTGGTAGCTTGATGGGGATGGCATTGAATCTACAAATTACCTTGGGCAGTATGGCCATTTTCACGATATTGATTCTTCCTACCCATGAGCATGGAATGTTCTTCCATTTCTTTGTATCCTCTTTTATTTCATTGAGCAGTTGTTTGTAGTTCTCCTTGAAGAGGTCCTTCACATCCCTTGTAAGTTGGATTCCTAGGTATTTTATTCTCTTTGAAGCAATTGTAAATGGGAGTTCACTCATGATTTGGCTCTCTGTTTATCTGTTATTGTTGTATAAGAATGCTTGTGATTTTTGTATATTGATTTTGTATCCTGAGATTTTGCTGAAGTTGCTTATCGGCTTGGGGAGATTTTGGGCTGAGACGATGGAGTTTTCTAAATATACAATCATGTCATCTGCAAACAGGGACAATTTGACTTCCTCTTTTCCTAATTGAATGCCCTTTATTTCCTTCTTCTGCCTGATTGCCCTAGCCAGAACTTCCAACACTATGTTGAATAGGAATGGTGAGGGAGGGCATCCCTGTCTTGTGCCCGTTTTCAAAGGGAATGCTTCCAGTTTTTGCCCATTCAGTATGGTATTGGCTGTGGGTTTGTCATAGATGGCTCTTATTATTTTGAGATACGTCCTATCAATACCTAATTTATTGAGAGTTTTTAGCATGAAGGGTTGCTGAATTTTGTCAAAGGCGTTTTCTGCATCTATTGAGATAATCATGTGGTTTTTGTCGTTGGTTCTGTTTATATGTTGGATTACGTTTATTGATTTTCATATGTTGAACTAGCCTTGCATCCCCGGAATGAAGCCCACTTGATCATGGTGAATAAGATTTTGATGTGCTGCTGGATTCAGTGTGCCAGTATTTTATTGAGGATTTTTGCATCAATGTTCATCAAGGATATTGGTCTAAAATTCTCTTTTTTGTTTGTGTCTCTGCCAGACTTTGGTATCAGGATGATGCTGGCCTCATAAAATGAGTTAGGGAGGATTCCCTCTTTTTCTATTGATAGGAATTGTTTCAGAAGGAATGGTACCAGCTCGTCTTTGTACCTCTGGTAGAATTCGGCTGTGAATCCATCTGGTCCTGGACTTTTTTTCGTTGGTAAGCTATTGATTATTGCCTCAATTTCAGAGCCTGTTATTGGTCTATTCAGAGATTCATCTTCTTCCTGGTTTAGACTTGGGAGAGTGTATGTGTCGAGGAATTTATCCATTTCTTCTAGGTTTTCTAGTTTATTTGCATAGAGGTGTTTATAGTATTCTCTGATGGTAGTTTGTATTTCTGTGGGATCGGTGGTGATATCCCCTTTATCATTTTTTATTGCATCTATTTGATTCTTCTCTCTTTTCTTCTTTGTTAGTTTTGCTAGCGGTCTATCAATTTTGTTGATCCTTTCAAAAAACCAGCTCCTGGATTCATTAATTTTTTGAAGGGTTTTTTGTGTCTATATTTCCTTCATTTCTGCTCTGATCTTAGTTATTTCTTGCCTTCTGCTAGCTTTTGAATGTGTTTGCTCTTGCTTTTCTAGTTCTTTTAATTGTGATGTTAGGGTGTCAATTTTAGATCTTTCCTGCTTTCTCTTATGGGAATTTAGTGCTATAAATTTCCCTCTACACACTGCTTTGAATGTGTCCCAGAGATTCTGGTATGTTGTGTCTTTGTTCTCCTTGGTTTCAAAGAAACTCTTTATTTCTGCCTTCATTTCATTATTTACCCAGTAGTCATTCAGGAGCAGGTTGTTCAGATTCCATGTAGTTGAGTGGTTTTGAGTGAATTTCTTAATCCTCAGTTCTAGTTTGATTGCACTGTGGTCTGAGAGACAGTTTGTTGTAATTTCTGTTCTTTTACATTTGCTGAGGAGAGCTTTACTTCCAACTATGTGGTCAATTTTGGAGTAGGTGTGGTGTGGTGCTGAAAAGAATGTATATTCTGTTGATTTGGGGTGGAGAGTTCTGTAGATGTCTATTAGGTCCACTTGGTGCAGAGCTGAGTTCAATTCCTGGATATCCTTCTTAACTTTCTGTCTCATTGATCTGTCTAATGTTGACAGTGGGGTGTTAAAGTCTCCCATTATTAATTTGTGGGAGTCTAAGTCTCTTTGTAGGTCACTAATGACTTGCTTTATGAATCTGGGTGCTCCTGTATTGGGTACATATATATTTAGGATAGATAGCTCTTCTTGTTGAAATGATCCCTTTACCATTACGTAATGGCCTTCTTTGTCTCTTTTGATCTTTGTTGGTTTAAAGTCTGTTTTATCAGAGACTAGGATTGCAACCCCTGCCTTTTTTTGTCTTCCATTTGCTTGGTAGATCTTCCTCCATCCCTTTATTTTGAGCCTATGTGTGTCTCTGCACGTGAGATGGGTTTCCTGAATACAGTGCAGTGATGGGTCTTGACTCTTTATCCAATTTGCCAGTCTGTGTCTTTTAATTGGAGCATTTAGTCCATTTACATTTAAATTTAATATTGTTACATGTGAATTTTATCCTGTCATTATGATGTTAGCTGCTTATTTTGCTTGTTAGTTGATGCAGTTTCTTCCTAGCCTGGATGATCTTTACAATTTGGCATGTTTTTGCAGTGGCTGGTACTGGTTGTTCCTTTCCATGTTTAGTGCTTCCTTCAGGAGCTCTTTTAGGGCAGGCCTGGTGGTGACAAAATCTCTCAGCATTTGCTTGTCTGTAAAGTATTTTATTTGTCCTTCACTTATGAAGCTTAGTTTGGCTGGATATGAAATTCTGGGTTGAAAATTCTTTTCTTTAAGAATGTTGAATATTGGTCTCCACTCTCCTCTGGCTTGTAGAGTTTCTGCCGCAAGATCTGCTGTTAGTCTGATGGGCTTCCCTTTGTGGGTAACCCGACCTTTCTCTTTGGCTGCCCTTAACATTTTTTCCTTCATTTCATCTTTGGTGAATCTGACAATTATGTGTCTTGGAGTTGCTCTTCTCGAGGAGTATCTTTGCAGAATTCTCTGTATTTCCTGAATTTGAATGTTGGCCTGCCTTGCTAGATTGGGGAAGTTCTCCTGGATGATATCCTGCAGAGTGTTTTCCAACTTGGTTCCATTCTCCCCGTCACTTTCAGGTACACCAATTAGACATAGATTTGGTCTTTTCACGTAGTCCCATATTTCTTGGAGGATTTGTTCACTTCTTTTTATACTTTTTTCTCTAAACTTCTCTTCACACTTCATTTCATCTTCCATCGCTGATACCCTTTCTTCCAGTTGATTGCATCAGTTACTGAGGCGTGTGCATTTGTCACGTAGTTCTCGTGCCATGGTTTTCAGCTCCATCAGGTCCTTTAAGGACTTCTCTGCATTGTTATTATAGTTATCCATTCATCTAATTTTTTTTCAGAGTTTTTAACTTCTTTGTCATTGGTTTGAACTTCCTCCTTTAGCTTGGAGTAGTTTGATCTTCTGAAGCCTTCCTCTCTCAACTCATCAAAGTCATTCTCCGTCCAGCTTTGTTCCATTGCTGGTGAGGAGCTGTATTCCTTTGGAGGAGGAGAGGCACTCTGATTTTTAGAGTTTCCGGTTTTTCTGCTCTGTTTTTTTCCCATCTTTGTGGTTTTATCTACCTTTGGTCTTTGATTATGGTGACATACAGATGGGTTTTTAGTGTGGATGTCCTTTCTGTTTGTTAGTTTTCCTTCTAACAGTCAGGACCCTCAGCTGCAGGTCTGTTGGAGTTTACTGGAGGTCCACTCCAGACCCTGTTTGCCTGGGTATCAGCAGTGGTGGCTGCAGAACAGTGGATATTGGTGAGCTGCAAATGCTGCTGCCTGATCATTCCTCTGGAAGTTTTGTCTCAGAGGAGTACCCGGCTGTGTGAGGTGTCAGTCCGCCATACTGGGGGGTGCCTCCCCGTTAGGCTACTCGGGAGTCAGGTACCCACTTGAGGAGGCAGTCTGCCTGTTCTTAGATCTCAAGCTGCGTGTTGGGAGAACCTCTACTCTCTTCAAAGCTGTCAGACAGGGACATTTAAGTCTGCAGAGGTTATTGCTGTCTTTTGTTTGTCTGTGCCCTGCCCACAGAGTTGGAGCCTACAGATGCAGGCAGGCCTTTAGGCTTTTTTGTCTTTTGTAGATAACATTTTGTTTTAAGAAATTTTACGTAGATGTATATGCACGTATATTCTTTTTCCTTTATTGTCAGTGCTTTTTTCAATAAATAACAAGTCACATATATGTACTGCTTTACTATTATCAATAGTTTTAAAGTTTTCAATATATTTTGATTCAATTCACAAAGAATTGGTTGTTGTAAAGAGAATGAGTAAGAATCTATTTTCACTTGTTCTCTATATGGAAAGCCTATTTTTGAAGAAGAATGCATTAAGTAATAAATACATTGTGTTTCCTGTGAATACTTAAAATATTTTTATCCTCTAAAAAACTTCCAACATAAACAATATTTGGCTCTATGTCTTCTATTCTGGTCAGTTTATCAACTTTGTCAATTAATAAATTTTCCTAAAAATTATCAAAAATTTATTTTTTGAAAGTTTGTATAGTAATTAGTGAATATTGTATATAGCTTCATTTCTAGGTCTTACTCTTTTAACCAAATAGTGTTATTTAACAGTGCTCTCTACAATGGTCCAGCACATATATTGGGTTATTCCTATACTGATCACTTATTTTAATGCTTTTATAAATATTCTTTGTTTTCTCTTGTGCTGTTAGTTATTGCTAATGCTTTGGAATATCATTGATTGTATTTTTTGATATACCAAACTTAAACTATCACTTCATTTTGTCTAAACATCAGAATTACCTTTATACTAATATATATATATTTTAGTATATATTATATATATATATATATATATATATATATATATATATATATATATATATACATCTCAAGGGAAATTTTTTGTCTTTTATTTTTTCATTTTGTGAAGAATAGTGTCTCCCTATATTGCCAAAGCAGGTCTTGAACTCCTAGGCTTGAGTTATCTTCCTGCCTCTGCCGCCCTGAGTGCTGAAATTACAGGTGTGAGCCACTGTGCCTTGCCTTATATCAAAGTTTTAAAATTTGATTATCCTCTTTATGGCACATTATAGTTTTTGGAAAAATATGCCACAGTCTTTATGATCATCACCACCAACTCCTCCCACCCTTGTTCATGCAGGAGTTCAAAATCTAGACTCTCTGATTATTGTTTTATGATTCATTCACATAATATCCTTCATCAGAAATCTAATCTTATATAAAGGACTAGAAATTAAATAACCTAATCAGACACAGACAGATGGCACAGCAAGATCTTTATTAAAATACTCTTCCAAATTATATCCTTATGAGAATATGAGAGATTACTAAGGTTGAACTTCAATACATACACACATAAACACATAGGTCTGGTGACAGAATAGTATGATGTATTATAATAGAAGGGTTTGTAAAGACAAAATAAAATACAACCTAACATACTGATATTTTTCTGTACTCCACTGAATTAGTTTCTTTGACAAAATGATATTGAACGCTGGACACATATCTCTACAAGAACCTTCAGAGTTCATGACCATAATTTTTAATATCTATCACTATATGCCATTAATTCAAAAATCTCTAAAGATTAAAATTTTATGCAGCCACACACTTTTTATTAAGAAAAATAAATATTGTGCATGAGAGTTCTTAATGTTCTGCAGCAGGGACTTTCTCTACAGAGACAGTAATGGATAAAAATCTATATATTTAATTGCTGAATAATATTGTGTACAAAGCAATATTATTCTAGACAATACTTTTATGTGATGAAAATATATTTATTCCAAAAGGTCTCCTGAAAATAAAAGAAAGATAAAATATTTCAGTTACACAACATGGTTTAAAAAAGGTATTATATTTGAAATGATGAAAGCTATCATAGACTTTGGTGCCTAACTGATTACCATGACCCTGTTAGTTAGTGCTATTGGATTTCAGTTCCCTATGCTTTCAAACAGGAATTATGGTATTACTTATTTTATTTATTCAACAGTTTTGAACTGAAGAACCAACAAGCTATTGTATATTTGTGTGCTAAATAGTACTCTATTTGATATTGCAGCATGTATTATCATTCAAAATATTCATTATTCAATATCCAGAATTTACTTTTCTGAGCAGGACACAATTATGGTAGTTTAATCTAAACTACCATAGGTAGACAAACATAGGTAGCTTCTAGATAAAGATGATATACTTAACACCTACATCTAATTTTTCTCCCTCTCCAGCCCTAAAAAGGATTATAAAAAAGTCACAAAGATGGTGAAAAGGAATACAATAACAATCAAATTTTGAAAGCTAGGAAGCAGATACACTTGTAATACTAATTTACTAAGCCCCTGAAAGTCAAATCTTTAGCTAGGAGTCAAGAAAGCCAAGAGTTACATGATCTATCAACTCAGAAGCCTCAAAACGTTCAGGAACCATCAGTGAAGGCATGCTAAAATAAGGGGAAGCAAGTTGAAAGATGTCTCAGAAGTAGTTAAATATCTAGATATATTAGCACCCCAGTGGAAGGGAGGTTTATTCTCTGTAAGGGGCCACATATACAGAGAGTCTCCGGACTGGGAGACACTAATAATATTTGAGGGCATGAGTGCTCTATGAAAATAATTAGGCCTACCTCTATTGAATGCTAAGACTTTCAGACATCTTTCCTCACTTACCTCTCAGACTTCTGACTTCTCCAGCAGGAGATTGGCAGAGTGCCCTCTGAAGAAACTCACTGGCTCAAAAGACCTAAAGATGCCACCATCAGAGTTCCCCAACAAACTCTATAGGAAAATTCCAAGTTGACATACTCAATTAGGTGCCCAGAAGATTGCAGTCAGCAACTTCTTTCCCTTTCTTAAGCACTGGCAGACATCCAAATACTAAAATAAATATAATGAATAAAGGCATATTAGATGAAATAACGATAGAGGAGAATAAAATATCAACAAGTTTATTATTAATCTCATAGAGATGAGACAATTTACTTTGCCCTTGAAGTAAGAAAAAATTTTTAAAGGAGTATTCAGAGAAACAAAAATTTGTAAGCAGAAATGAAAAAGTCAGTAGAAGAAAGGTAGAGTTGAGAAAATAATCTAGAAAGAGATTTCTTTAAAAGGCTTAGAAAGTAATGGGAGATAAAGAGTAAGAACAATAAAGGACCTGAGAGGAGGTTCAAATAAAGAACAGAGATATAAGGGAGCAAACAATTGACTGCATCATTCTAGAAAACTTGCCAGTACCAAGGACAAATATCCAGCACAGACAATGAAAACAAACTGCAATTATTTGTTCACTCATCTGGTGTATCCTTCAATAAATACAATATATTGGGCACCTCATCTCTACTAAGGACTCTTCTGAACAGTAGAGGTGTAGCAGTGGAAATAAACATAAAATAAAACTCTGCCTTCCAGGAACTTAACATTTAGAAAAGTTAAACAAATGATAAGAAAGATAAATAATTAACATATACTGTATATTTAATGGTTTTCAATATTTGGGTGAAAAATAAAACCAGATAATTAGAATAGAGAGAGTTGAGTGGTTGTGGTTAAGATCTTCTGTAGTGTGGCCAGTGGGTGTTACCTAATTGACGTTACTTATGATTGAGAATATGAAGAAGGTAATGGAGCAAAGCATGCCTTTCTGTAATAAAAAATATTCCAGAAAAAGGGAAAAAAACAGTTCAGAGGCCGGGCGCGGTGGCTCACGCCTGTAATCCCAGCACTTTGGGAGGCCGAGGCGGGCGGATCACGAGGTCAGGAGATCGAGACCATCCTGGCTAACACGGTGAAACCCCGTCTCTACTAAAAATACAAAAAATTAGCCGGGCGTGGTAGCGGGCGCCTGTAGTCCCAGCTACTCGGGAGGCTGAGGCAGGAGAATGGCGTGAACCCGGGAGGCGGAGCTTGCAGTGAGCCGAGATCGCGCCACTGCACTCCAGCCTGGGCGACAGAGCGAGACTCCGTCTCAAAAAAAAAAAAACAGTGCAGAAGTGCTTTTGGCAATAATATGTATACTACCTTGGAGTACTGTCACCAATGCTAGTGTTGACAGTCCTTTAATCCCTTGGATAAACAAAAGGATCAATGCAGGCACACATTCAGAACTGCAGTGTCTCAAAAGTATAACTATTTTCATCCTTTCCTAGAAAGTTTCTGGTAATTGTGCTCCAGAGACATGAAAGACTATACAGGCATACCTCATTTTCCTGTGCTTTGCTTTATTGTGCTTCACAGATATGATGCTTTTACAAATTGAAGGTTTGCAGCAACATTGCATCCAGCTGTTGGAGAAATTGGTGCCATTTTTCCAACAGCATGTGCCCACTTCACATCTCTGAGTCACGGTTTGATAATTCTTGCAATATTTCACACTTTTTTATTATCATATCTGTTATGGTGACAGACATCTTCGATATTATTATTGTAATTGTTTAGGAGCACCACTTACTTCATGTAAGATAGCAGACTTTATTGATAAATGTTGTGTGTGTTCTGATTGCTTCACCAACTGGCTGTTCCCCAGACTTCTTCCTCTATCAGGGCCTCCTTATTCCTTGAGACACACTAAGATTGAAATTAGACCAATTAACAACCCTGTAGCCACCTGTAAGTATTCAAGAGAATAGCATAGTTGAATATCTCTTACTTTAAATCAAAAGCTAGAAATAGTTAAGCTTAGTGAGAAAGGTGTGTCAGAAGCTGAGAGAGGTCAAAGTCTCTTGTGTCAAATAATTAACCAAGTTGTGAATGCAAAGGAAACGTTCTTGAAGGAAATTAAGAGTGTTACTTTAGTGAACATACGAATGATGAGAAAACAAAACAGCCTTATTCCTAATATGGTGAAAGTTTGAATGGTCTGGATAGATCAAACCAGACACAACATTCCCACATGCGAATGTTAAACACTATTCAGAGCATGGTTCTAACTCTCTTTAATTCTACAAAGGCTGAGAGAAATGAGGAAGCTACAGAAGAAAAGTTGGAAGCTAACAGAGACGGGTTCATGAAGTTTAAGAAAATATGCCATCTCCTTTAACATAAAAGTGCGAGGTGAAGCCGAAAGTGCTGATACAGAAGTTGCAGCAAATCATCCAGAAGATCTAGCTAAGATAATTGATGAAGGTGGCTACACTAAACAACACATATTTAGAGTAGATATAACAGCCTTACATTGAAAGAAGATGCCATATAGGACTTTCGTAGCTAGAAAGGAAAAATTTATGTCTGGCTTCACAGCTTTAAAAGACAGATTGACTCTTCTTTGTGTTAGGGGCTAATGCAGCTGTTGACTTCAAGATGAAGCCAATGCTCTTTTACCATTTCAAAAATCTGAAGATCCTTAAGAATTGTGCTAAATCTAGTCTTTCCATGTTCTAAAGATGAAACAACAATGCCTTGATAACAGCACATCTGTTTACAGCACAGTTTACTGAATATTTTAAGCCCACTGTTGAAATCTACTCCTCAGGAAAAAAAAAAAAAAGACTCCTTTCAAAATATTACTGCTCATGGACATTGCACCTTTTCACCTAACAGTTATACTGGAGATGTAAAAGGAGATTAATGTTGTTTTCACACCTGCTAATACAGTGTCCATTCTGCCACCCATGGATTAAGGAGTAATTTTGAGTTTAAAGTTTTAAGGTTCTAGCTCACATATACAGTTATTCCTGTGATGGATCAAGGCAAAGTAAGTTGAAAATCTTCTGGAAGATGCCATTAAAAACATTTGCGATTAATGGGAGGAGGTCAAAACATCAATGTTAAGGGAGTTTGGAGGAAGGTGATTCCAACCCTAATGGATGACTTTGAAGGGGTCGAGATTTTAGTGGAGGAAATAACTGAAAATGTGGTGAAAATTACAAGATAAATAGAGTTAGAAGTGGAGCCTGAAGGTGTGACTGAATTGCTGAAATCTCAGGATACAATTTGAATGGATGAGGAATTGCTTCTTATGGCCCTACTCAGGGAAAAACAAATGTAATTCCTGAGATTAAAAAGAAGTCCTAGATGCTAACCAGTCTACAGAGAATAATGGAGATCTCAAGTCCTGTTATCTCTAAGGGTGATAAAAAGACAACTGATTGAGTACATTATATAACAGCCCTTGTGAAAACACATACTGAGA
This sequence comes from Pan troglodytes, assembly GCF_028858775.2. Lineage (NCBI taxonomy): Eukaryota > Metazoa > Chordata > Mammalia > Primates > Hominidae > Pan > Pan troglodytes. The sequence continues at coordinate 85,590,876 of NC_072401.2, forward strand.
TCTAATTGGAAAGTGTGAGATAAATAGAAAAAAATTTCAAAGAACTTACAAATAATGCAGACAAAACACAAGCATTAACTCAAGGAAGAACAAAGAAGACATGGAACATGCTCATATTACACTTCAATGTTCAGTTGTGAGTATTTTAATAAACATAATAGTGTAATCGCTAAATGCAGATTTAGCCTCAAAATGTACTATGACTCTATTGGAAGAAGAGTCGTGGTGTGCAGCAAGGTGAACTAAAGAGCAGAGACCTAAAATATTCTTCATTAATATAGGAAGTCAGTAGATAATGTATGAAATGGGTTAATCAGAGAATACCAGTGTATACATTTTTTAAGAAAAATATATGGATGAAGCTGAAGGCCATAATCCTAAGCAAATTAATGTAGGAACAGAAAACCAAATATCTCATGTTCTCACTTATAAGTGGCAACTAAACATTGAACACACATGAACATAAATATGGGAACAAACGACACTGTGGACTAGATGGTGGGAGGAGTGGGTTAAAAAGCTACCTAACAGGTACTATGCTCACTACCCAGGTGATGGGATCCATGCTCCAAACCTCAGCATCATGCAATATTACTATGTAACAAATCTGAAGATGTAACCCCTGCATCTAAAATAAGAGTTGGAAAAAAAAGTTCAAATAAAAGCATTAATAGTTTAGAGGGAGACAGGGAGGGAAGGGAAAGTCGTGGTAAGGAATGACTGTATTATAAGATTTAATATTATTTCAATTAGAAAATAATGTACATTGTTTAAGAATGTAAAAGTTAATTTAAATTACACATTTTGTGTCATCAGTTTAGTTGACAAGATACAGCTGTAGGAGGAAAGATGTTTAATGAAGTGTTTTACTATTAATAAATATTTACAGTTATATTGTAATGCCTGGCCCAATAGTAGTTTAGAATACTAAGATACAAATAAGCAGCCTCAGCATTGTGAACTCCATTTGTTAAATAATACATCACTTCAAATTTCAGTGCCTGTTTTACATTCATAAACACACAAAATAGTTCCTACTTTTCATATTTTAATCAAACTGAACTGTTTTAATTTTAAACATATTATTTAGAAAAAAACTAAATTCAGATTTTTACTGAAAGAAATGTAAAAATGTTCTAAAAGCACTGAACTACAAAAAAATAAATAAAGATACTAGGCCAATCTCAATCTCATGGCATTCAAAATACACTAAAAAGTGAGAAGCAGGCCAATATCATTTTTAAATACCTCATTTCTAATGCATAGAGAAATGTGAACATTTTGCTATAACTCAAATCATTTTAGAAATCATGGCTCCTAATCAAAAGTACTTTACTTTGAAGGCAGACTTTTGTTTAGTTAGATGCTATATAATGGGGTTGACTTAAAAATATTTTTTTTCTGGCTGCAGTTAAACTTTGTGAAAGTTGAGTTGCCATGGTGATGTATTGTTTTAGTCTAAGAGATTCTGTGATAGAAATATAGATGGTTATAATAAGATGTTTCATCTAAAAATATAATTCATTTCCATTTATGATAATTTAACAAGCAAAGCTATGAATTAAACAATGGCAGTAGTCTAGTAAAAATCTTAGCTGATTTTTGTCCATTCAAAAAGAGTTTAATAAAATAACATATTACATTTTATCCATTCAAATATGAACCCACATTCATAATGAATATGGAAAAGAATATCAGTGTTGGTTATTTATATCCAAATGAAAAGCAAAAGGTTGGGACTCCTGTAACTCGATAATGAATGAATATTAGTAAAAACAGCAGCTGCTGCAAAAAAATTAGTGCAGGAGAAAGAAAATAGGTGTGATTGATAATATTTAATTCAATTATATAATGGAAGATTCTATGCCATGGATTACTTTGGTATTGGGATTTGTTTCAGGGGTACATAAATGAGAAGAAAGTTTTATCAAAGAAAATTTCCTCCTCTCACCACATTCCTCTAAGTCTTGGTTAGCAGCCTTTTTTATATGCAAGTCAAAGTCTTTTATCTTTGCACTTATTATATTTTATTATAGATGTTCTGCTTATATCTCCCACAAGAATATAAATTCCTTGGGTACAAGAACATAATGTCTGTTTATTCCGAAAGTGCACATTCAATCCTCTTCACATTTCCTTGCACATATCAGCAAACAATAAATGTTTTTATAATGAACAAATGACAAATATTTTTAGAATGACAGCACCTAGGGCTGCTGTCATTTAACATTTTTCTCACACAAGTTCCGTATTCTAAAGAAAGGTTAAATAATAGCAGGTAGTCTGGTTTTCATTGCAGTTATTAAAATTTATTAGAGTGATTATAGAGGAAGAATTTGAAGAAGCATATGGCGTCCAGATAATTCAGAACAGAGTTTCTGCTAAAAAAATAAGAAAGCCAAGCAATATTTAAAATTTGTTTGAAGGTGTTGGAGAAATAACAAGAAATAATAAGATGTATTCTCAAAATGGTATCTGAAATGTTTGGTAGCCTAAATTTGATTGACTTAGAAAACTAGGAGACTAATATTTAAAGCTGGAGACTATGGTTAGGCAGCAAAGTAATACAAACTATATGTTGGAACAAAAGAGTTGAAACTTAAGAGCAAAGTTGAACTGGAAGAAAATGGCCACTTCAGGGACTAAATCTTAATTTGGAATAATTTCAAGTCATGAATTTGAATTAAGATAATTTTGGCTTCCTTTGGGCTGAAACCACCATCTTCTAGTAATTCACCAAAATGTTGAACACAAAGGGAAGGAGGAGTGGCATGAAGAGCGAGTGCCCAAAGCTTCCTGTCAAAAACCAAACACAAATTATCTATGAAAGAGATAATATCGTATTTCTTCTCACTCAATTTTTTTATTTTATACATATATATAATATACAGCATTTAATTAAAAAGTATACAGAAAGACAATGAGACAAGGTGCTATCAGTGTAAATAAAGTAAGAAATAGAAAAAAAGTAAAAACAGATAGATGCTCATATCATGAACTTATCATAAACAAAGATTAAAATAATGATCTTACATATATTTAAGATTGAGAAATTTAGTCACAGACTTAAAAGAAAAAATAAACCACACGGAAATTCTACATATTATGTACAATAATGTAAATAAAGAATGCAATAGATATTTTTAATACAACTAAACACAGTTGAATAGAAAATTTGTGAACTATAAGATGAGTCAGAAAAAAATTTCCAGGTGAAGCATAGACATAAAGTAACAGAAAAAATAGAAGGAAGAGTAAGATATACAAGAGGTAAGTGTGAAGGTGTCAAATATGTAAATGGAAGCCCAGAAAAGAGGAGAAAGAGAAGGGGGAAGAGGTAATATTTGAAAATGTATAGCTGAGAAATTTTCCAATATAACAAAGTCATAAATGTAAAAAATAGTAATACTGGCCAGGTTCAGTGGCTCACACCTGTAATCCCAGCACTTTGGGAGTCCAAGGCAGGCAGATCACAAGGTCAAGAGATCAAGAGTACCCTGGCCAACATGGTGAAACCCCGTCTCTACTAAAAATACAAAAATTAGCTGGGCATGGTGACGCCAGCTACTCAGGAGGCTAGTCCCAGCTACTCGGGAGGCTGAGGCAGGAGAATCACTTGAACCCGGGAGGCAGAGTTTTCAGTGAGCGGAGATAATGCCACTGCACTCCAGCCTGGTGGCAAAGCAAGACTCCATCTAAAAAAAAAAAAAAGTAATACCAAGCCAGAATATTTAAACCAAATATACACATCATGCTAAAATTGTTGAAAACAAAGACAAAGATAAATTTTAAACTCTGGTAAAGAAAATACTTTCTTCGTAATAATAGTATGACTGGTAACTCTGGTCTCAATAGAAATAATTAAATCCAGAGCACATTTGATGGTATCTTAAAATGTAGAGAGAAAATAACTTGCAATTTAGAAAACTGTGGATACTCATTAAAATTATTATCAAAAATGATAGATGACCAAATAGTGAAAAAAAATGTAGTGAAAGGAAGGAAGGAGGGAAAGAAGGAAGGAGGGAAAGAAGGAAGGAGGGAAGGAAGGCAGGCCATCAACTCTTAGGAGTAATATCTCATGCTTTACTGAAGACTGGGGCATTTCAAGAAAACTGCAGAGAAGAGGGAAGGAGGTAACTACTAGTAGGTTCATTTATTTATTTATTTATTTATTTATTTTATTTATTTTTGGGACAGAGTCTCACTCTGTTGCTCAGGATGGAGGGCAATGGTGTGACCTCAGCTCACTGCAACCTCTGCCTCCCAAGTTCAAGCTATTCTCCTGCCTCAGCTTCCCAAGTAGTGGGGATTACAGGCATATACTGCCACTCCCAGCTAATTTTTTTGTATTTTGGTAGATATGCGGTTTCACCATTTTGCCCAGGCTACTCTCGAACTTCTGAGCTCAGACAATCCACCTGTCACAGCCTCCCAAAGTGCTAGGATTACAGGCGTGAGCCACTGCCTCCAGCATAGGTATAAATTTTACCTTAAGCACTGCTAGAAAAAGAAGATATTTTTGTAAACAAAAGTTTACAAATACTGAAAACACATCCTGGCATATCAGAGCACTAACCACAGAAAAGGTTCTCAGAAAGTTTACTGTAGCAATCTGAAAAGCATGGCATCTGTTAAGGAAAGGCAGAAAAGAAGGGGGCAGTTTCCCTTAACAACTGGATAGCAAAGGAAAAATAATTTGACAATAATAATTAGCATCCTAAAAGGCCAAAAAATACCTCATCCACCAACCCATACATATCCACCTTATCAGGAAATAGTTATTAAATACATTTCAGTGTAATAGAGCACCACCTATCAAGGCAACATATAAGTCACCATAGAGCAAAACCAAGGCAACAGAAATGAAAAATATTATGACAAAATTCAGAAGGTAATATTTATTACACTTCAGTTGATGAAAATAAACTCCCTAGCACACACAAAGAATCAGAAAGAAAACCATAAGACAACAAGCTAAATTAAAATAAAGATACAGAAACAAAAATGTGAGAATATTTTAAAAAATTATTGAAAGGAAAAGAAAGTTAATTGAACTTAGCATGGAAAATGTTGGAGCGATCAGGGTCAATGCCAGGCCGTGGGGGCTAGAAAGTCTGGCGGGGTCAAAGGAATGAGAAAAGACAAGTTAAGAGTGCATGAAGTGGGTCCATGGGACCTACGCTAGATTGGAGGCTGCAAAGGCCCCAAGCTCTGGGAGCCCACACTATTTATTGGTGATCAAACAAAGAAGCAGGTGGTGAGGACATGAGGACAGGGGGGTAAATAGGTGAGGATGTGAGGACATGGGGGTATAAAGGTAGTGGTGTATCAAGCGTGGCTGTGATGGTTTAGCATTTTCTTTGACGCATACAGAACATGCTCTGCTGCTTGAGATAATAGAGAGCATGTTCATGAGCCTGGGGGAGCAACCAACAAGTCTGTGCACATTCCAGAGGCTATGAGGGGTTTTATGCCCTGAGCCCTGGATTCTGTCCAAGCCACAAGGGGTTTTACACCCTAGGCTTAGATTGTGGTGCGGCAGGGCAGCCTTCCACACTTTGGCACAGAGCTTAGTGTTCCAAAGTCCACGAGGGGTTTTAGACCCTGGATCCCGCACATCTTCTAAGACTCTTTTATATTATGACAGACAAGCCAGTCCTGCCTCAGCTCTTCTACCAACAGAAAAGAATAAAATCATATTCTAAATGAATATTAAATTTTAGATTATATACAAGAAGAATATAAACAAATGAAATTTTAATAAGGTAAATTTAAAAATGGCAGGCAAACAACCCAGAAAACAAAAATCAGATAAAACAATTTCGAGAAAAAATGGTGGCTAAAAACAGGAAAATCAATTATAATCTTACTGTAATTGGAATCCCTGAATAAGAAAAATAAAATGTGCTAAGAGTAATTTTTATGCTGCAATTTTTAAAATAGTCCCCTAATTAAAAGAAAATACCACTTAATGAAAAGGTCTATTCCTTGTGTTCCCGAGAGAACTAATTCAAGTAGATCAACTTGAAATTCAACATAGTAAATCTATTAGATTTTAAAAACAAACAAAAGTAATTTAGATCTCTAAACAAAAAGTAAAACAATTTACAAAGGCAAAAGGAAGACACTGATATCAAATTTCTTAAATTCAACGTACAAAATGAGGCAATAGAACTGTAATTTTTTTGTTTTCTTTTTTTATCAGTGATTTTAAAAAAGCTTTAATTCACTCTGATTATAACATAATTTACTGTTGCATAAACCTCATAAAGTTCAAAATACATAAACAGAAACTTCTAGGACTGAAAAGAGTAGGATATTTTAACATGGAAGTCTCTGGAACTGAGAGAAGTAGCAGAAAATATCAATAAAGATAGAGACATTTAATTAATGTGTTCAAAGCAATTTACTTAAGTGATCTATTAATAAGATTACACCCATGATCTGAAGAATATCCATTCTTTTCAAGGGCATATGTACAGTCATTACACAAGTTGGATAATTAAAACAACTCACAAGCTTCCACAGATTAAGCTCACATAAGATTTCATTGAAGGTAAAGTATATAGGACAAAAGTAGAAAGTAAATGTGGGTAAACAACTAAGCAATTGAGGGCTCTATTATCCCAAAATCAACCATCACTTATTCAAAGATGTAGATTAGAGAAAAAAAATTGCTTGTGTTGTCAACATTTCAGCACTTCAGAAGAACATTCCATTTAATATCTCAGGTACAGTTGTGAGTGTACCTCTTTGGGGGTATGAGATTCATACATCTGTCATTATTCTTAAATTGGGAGTTTGCCCCTCTATCTCAGAAAATGCAGAATATGACTGCACCTTATGTGTATGATACGGTCAAAGGTCATTTCAATATTGTGATAACATTGTTACTTGCACAATTTGGTAATTGAAAAGATTTATAAGGCTCTACAGAGAATAGTCCTGTAAGGATATCAACCAGAAAAAGATAATCCAGAAGGAGAAAGCAAGCACAAGTAGGCCTCACGAGCCTGAGAACTTACAAGCACAACTCCTTACAGTACTTTCTTAGTTGCTCTTTTTGTGCTTTGTTGCCAGGTTGTTAATCAGCAATATAAGTGTGAGAAATCTTTGTTACATGAGATTTCAGGCAAAATTTCTGGTGAGGTCTTTTATCCTTAAATGGTAAATGGCTTAACCATTTAAGCTGATTAGGAAGCCAAGTCAGCTTATATGGCTAAGCCAGGCGCAAACCATCAATCTACACATCCTTAAACAGCGTAAACTAGCAGGTTGTTGATATTGTTGGGGGAGTTTTGAACTTAAACAATATATTATACATGATTAGCTTTCCTATTTCAACTACATCTTGTTTAAGAGTGAATACCTGACTTACGGTTGTCCTAATCTAGCTGTAAAATAACTCATTAAATTTTAATTCAATGAAAATAAAATATGACATAATAAAAATTGAAAGGCGTAGATGACTTAGGACTTTAGGAAAATTATAGACTTGAATTGATACATTAGAAAATAAAAGAGGCTGAAAATCAATAAATCAAGTATTCATATCAAAAAGTTAGAAAAACAACATTAAAAACAGCTAATTGCAAAAAATAAAATAATAGACATAAAGACAGAAATTAAAGAAATAGCAAGTGAACATAGAGGATTATCACAGGCAGATAATTGATCCTCTTAAAAAGTAATAAAATGGCAAAGCTCTTTGAAGGCTAATGAAGTAAAGCAAATGGAAATACACAAATTACAAATACTAGGAGTAAGACAAAGATATCATAAATGACTTTATGCAAATGAAAGTTAAGTTAAAACAGACCATAGAAAATAAAATTCACTAAAATTGATATAAGAAGAAAAGAAAAATTTGAAGCTTTCTACATCTATTTGTACAGTTTCCTAGAGCTGCTATAATGAATTACCACAAGTGCAGTGGCTTAAAACAACAGAAATTTATTATATCACTGTTCTGGAGTTCAGATGTTTTATTTTAATGTTTATAGATTTAGGGGTACAAGTGCAGTTGTGTTACATGGATATATTGTGTAGTAAGGAAGTCTGGGTTTTTAGTGTATCACCTGAATGGTGTACATTGTACTCAATAGGTAGTGTTTAATCCCTCACCCCAGTCCGCCCTTTCACTTTTGCTGTCTCTAATGTCTATTATTCCACTCTGTATGTGCTTGTGGACCCATTGCTTAGCTCTCACTTACAAGTGAGAACTTGTGGTTTTTGACTTTGTTTATAAGTTATTTTACTTAGGATAATAGCCTGCAGTTCCCTTCATGTTTTTGCAAAAGTCATGATTTCATTCTTTTTTATTACTGAGTAGTATTTTATGGTATATATACTACAGAAGTGTTAAATCAAAGTGTTGGCAGGACTATGCTCCTCTCAAAAGCTGTAGGGTAGAATTTTTTTTCAACCTCCTCAAGCTTCTAGTGACTCCATGTCTTTTGCTTGTAGCTGCCTAACTCCAATCTCTGTCTCTGTCTACATGTGGCCTTCTCCTTCTTCCTGTGTGTATATCTCTGCATCTCTTTTAAAGGCACATCACTGGATTTAGCACTCATCCAGTGACCCACCCACCAATTAAATCAGGATGATCTGTTTCATCTTAAGATCTTTCAATTAAATCTGCAAAGAACCTTTTTCTAAATAAGGTTATATTCACAGGTTCTAGGACATGAACATACATTTTGAGGTACCACCATTTAATCTAATAAACTGTTAAATAAATTTAAGCCATAATTACAAGTTTTTCCACAAAAATAACTCCAAACCCCATTGGCATTATGGCTATATTCCATCACATATTTACTTATGATGAATATAATTAAAATTTAAATTTTAAACAATGATTACATTCTTTCAAAGTATAAAGGGTAATACCCCTCAACTCATTTTATGAGGCAAGCATATTTTCCACAAAATAACTCCAAACCCCCATGGCATCATGGCTATATTCATCACATATTTACTTAAGATAATATAATTAAAATTTAAATTTTAAACAATGATTACATTCTTTCCAAGAATAAAGGGTAATACTCTCCAACTCATTTTATGAGGCAAGCATTTCAGATATAAAAATATGCCAAGGAACATATAAAAAAATAGACATTTCAAATCAGTCTCACATACATAATTGAGAATCACCTTTACTAATTATGACTAAAGGGATCCAACAGCATTCTAAGGAGGTAATATGGAATGTTTAGGGTGACTCAGGAATAAAATGTTGTCTAAGTATGAGAAAATCCAATAAATTAATTTCTCAGATTAACAGAATAAAAGAGAACATTTATCTGATCAGAACGTTGGAGGAGAAAAATCCACTTATGTTTTAAAAATAAATAAAACATTTATCAAAGTAGAAAAATAAGGGATATTTTAAAGCAATAACAAGTAATGTCATTATGTAATGGTGAAGGCTATTTCTTTCAGAATGTGAAGAGATAAAAGTGTATGCTATCAACACTTCTGTTTGACACGCTAAAAGTTCCATCTTATAAGCAATACCAAAAAAAAAAAAAACAAATAAAAGATGTAAGAATTTGGAAGAAGCAATAAAACTGTGCCTGGGTACATATGCCATAATTATGTATGATGCAATATTATAGAAAATCTCTATATAAACTATTAGAACTAATGCCTTTTGCAAGGTGCCTGAATATTATGTAACATGTAAAACTCAACCTAATGTCTAAATAAGAGCAAATGAATTCCATTTTTAAAGTTTAAGTTCAATAGCAACAAAAAAATCAAACATTTGGGATAAAATCCAATGTAATACGTAGAGAACATAATCATCTACAATGCACACACAAAAATTAGAAATGAACATTACTGAAAGAAATTAAAGAGGGCATTTGCATGTTTTCTTTTGAGAAATGTCAACTCAGGCCTTTTGCCAATTTTTAATTGGATTATTTGTTTAGTTTTCTTCTTTGCTATTGAGTGCTTTAGCTCCTTATTATTGATTTTTTCTGACAGTAATTAATTTTTTTATTTTTTATTTTTGTGGGTACATAGTATGTGTACATATTTATGGGTTGCATGAGATATTCTGATACAAGAATGTGATGCATAATGATGCCATCAGGGTAAATGGCTTATCTATCACCTCAAAAAGTTATCCTTTGTGTTTCAAGCAATCCAATTACACTCTTTTAGTTATTTTAAAATGCACAATTAAATTATTTTTTACTAGAGTTACCCTGTTGTCCTAGCAAATACTAGGTCTTATTCATTCTTTCTAGTTTTTGTGCACATTAAGCATCCGTGCTTCCTCACCACTCCTCCACAGCACTTTCCAGGATCTGGTAACCATCCTTTTACTCTCTATTCTCCTAAGTTCAATTGCTTTAATTTTTAGCTCCCACAAATATGTGAGAACATATAGTTTGTCTTTCTGGGCCTGCCTCATTTCAGTTATAATGACCTCCAGTTCCATCCATGTTGTTGCAAATGACAGGACCTCATTCTTTTTATGGCTGAATAGTACCCATTATGTACACATGCCACATTTTCTTTATTCATTTATCTTTTGATGGACACTTACATTGCTTCCAATTCGTGGCTATTGACAGCAGTGTTCCAATAAACATGGGAGTAGAGATATCTCTCTGATATAATAATTTCCTTTTGGGAGGCGTATATACCTAGAAGTGGAATGGCTGGATCATTTGGTAGCTTTGACTTTACTTTTCTGAGAATCCTCCAATCTGTTCTCCATAGCAGTTGTACTAATTTATATTCCCACCAACTGTGTAGGAGGGTTCCCTTTTCTCCACATCCTCACCAGAATTTGTTATTGAGTCTTTTAAATAAAAGCCATTTTAACTGGGGTGACATATCTCATTGTAGTTTTGATTTGATTTGTCTGATGATCAGTGATATTGAGTACCTTTTCATACACCTATTGGCCATTTGTACATCTTTTTTTGAGAAATACCTATTCATATCTTTTGCCAAGTTTTTAAATTAGGTTACTAGATTTTTTCCTGTAAGTTATTTGATCTCCTTATATATTCTGGTTATTAATCTCTTGTTATTCTGTGGAGTGTGTCTTTAGTTTGTTGATTGTCTCCTTAGCTATGTAGAAGCTTTTTAACTTGATGAGATCCCATTCATTCATTTTTGTTTTGGTTGCCTGTGCTTGTGGGGTATTGTTCAACAAATCTTTGCCCCGTCCAATGTCCTTGAGAGTTTCCCAAATGTTTTCTTGTAGTACTTTCATAGTTTGAGATCTTAGATTTAAATCTTTAATTTGTTTTGATTTGATTTTTGTATATGGCTAGAGATAGGAGTCTAGTTTCATTCTTCTGCATATGGATACCCACTTTTCCCATGACAATTTATTGAAGAGACTGTCCTTTCAATGTATGTTCTTGGCACCATTGCGGAAAATTAGTTTACTGTAGATATAAGAATTTATTTCTGCTTTCTCTATTCTGTTCCACTGGTCTGTGTGTCTTTTTATGCTAGTACCATGCCATTTTGGATACTATAGCTCTGTAGTATAATTTGAAGTCAAGTAATGTGATTCCTCCAGTTTTGTTCTTTTTGCTCAAGATGACTTTGGCTATCATGGATCTTTTGTGGTTCCATATAAATTTTAGTTTTTTTTAATTTCTGTGAAAAATGTCATTGGTATTTTGATAAGGATTGAAATGAATCTGTAGATTGCTCTGCATAGTATGGACATTTTAACAACAGTAATTTTTCCAATTTGTGAACATGGAATGTCTTTTCATTTTTTGTGTCCTCTTCTATTTCTTCCAGCAATGTTTTATAGTATTCATTGTAAAGATCTTTCATTTATTTGGTTAAATTAATCCCTAGGTATTTAATTTTATTTGTAGCTGTTGTAAATAGGATTACTTTCTTCCTTTATTTTTCAGATTGTTCACTGTTGACATATGGAAATGCTACTGATTTTTGTATATTGACTTTATATCCTGCAACTTTACTGAATTGTTCTAAGTGTTTTGTATTAGAGTTTTTAGGTTTTTCCAAATATAAGATTGTATCATCTGCATACAAGGATAAGTTGATTTCTTCCTTCCCAATTCAAATGCCCTTTTATCCTTTCTCTTGTTTAATTACTTTGATAGGACTTCATGTACTATGTTGAATAAGTCATAAAAGTGGGCATACGTGTCCCCTTCCAAATCTTAGAGAAAAGGGTTTCAGTTTTTCCCCATAATTGTGGGTCTGTCACATATGGCTTTTATTATGTTGAGGTATGTTCCTTCTGCACCCATTTTTTGAGGGTTTTTATTATAAAAGCATGCTGAAACTTATCAAATGCTTTTTCAGTAACAGTTGAAGTCATCATATGATTTTTGTTCTTCATTCTGCTTATATGATAATCACATTGATCGGTTTATGTATGCAAAGCTATCCTCGTATACCTACAATTAATCCTACTTGGTTATAATGAATAATCTTTTTAATGCATTGTTGAATTCGGTTTGCTAGTATTTTTGAGGATATTTGCATCAGTATTAATCAGTGATATTATTCCATAGGTTTTTTTTTTAATCTGTATTTGTCTGGTTCTGGTAACAAGGTAATACTGGCCTCATATAATGAGTTTGGAAGTATTCCATTCTCTATTTTTTGGAGTAGCTTGAATATGACTGGTATTAGTTTTTCTTAAATGTTTGGTGGAATTCAGCAGTGAAGCCACTGGGACTCAGACTTTGCTTTTTTGGGAGGCTTCATATTATGGCTTTGATCATGCTACTTGTAATTGCTCTGTTCAGGTTTTGAATTCCTTTATGGTTCGGTTTCAATCTTATTAGGTTTTATGTGTCTAGAAATTTATACATTTCTTCTAGATTTTCTTATTTCTTGGCATATTGTTGGTTATAGCGGTCATTAATGATCTTTTGAATTTCTGCAATATTAATTGTAATGTCTTCTTTTCATTTCTGATTTTATTTATTTGAGTCTTGTCTCTTTTTTTCTTATTCTGGTTAATGGTTTGTCAATTTTGCTTATCTTTTGAAAAAACTAGCTTTTTGTTTCATTGCTCTATTGTGTTGTTTTCTTCATTGCAATTTCATTTATCTTTGCTCTGGTCTTTATTATTTATTTTCTTCTACTAAATTTGGGTTTGGTTTGCTCTTACTTTTCTAGCTATTTAAGATTCATCATCAGAATGTTTATTTGAAGTTTTTCTTCTTTTTTGATGTAGGCACTTATAGCAATAAACTTCCCTCTTGGTAATGCTTTCTTTGTATCCCATAGGTTTTGGTATGTCATGTTTCCATTATCATTTGTTTCAAGAAAATCTTAAATTTCCTTTCCTGTTTCTTTATTGACCCACTGATTATTGAGAGGCATATTGCTTCATTTCCATGTGTTTTCATAGTTATCAAAATTCCTCTTGTTATTAATTTCTAGTTTTGTTCCATTGAGGTCAGAGAAGATGCTTGATATTATTTCAGTTTTTTAATGTTTTAAGATTGGTTTTGTTGATTAACATATGTTCTTTCCTTGAGAATGATCCATGTGCTGAGGAAAAGAGTGTATTGTGTAGCCATTGTGTGAAATGTTCTGTAAATGTATACTAGGTCCTTTTAGTCTGCAGTGCAATTTACATATAATGTTTCTTTGTTGGTTTTCTGTCTAGGTGTTAAGTCCAAATTCAAAGTGGAGGGCTGAATTCTCCAGCGATTATTTTATTGGGTTCTGCCTCTTTCTTGATCTCTAATAATATTTGCTTTTTATATCTAGTGCTTTTGTGTCGGGTGAATATATATTTTAAATTGTTACATCTTCTTGTTTTAATGACCCCTTAATCATTATATAATGACCTTCTTTGTCTCTTATGAGAGTTTTGGTCTTGAAATCTACTTTTTCTGATATAAGTATAACTACTCCTGCTTTTTTTTTTTTTTTTTTGGTTTCCATTGGTATGACATATCTTTTTCCATCCCTTTCTTTTCAGTCTATATGTAGCTTTATAGGTGAAATGTGTTTATTTTAGGCAACAGATCTTTGGGTCTTGTTTCATTATCAATTTGGCCACTCTATCTTTTTATTAAAGATTTTAGTCCATTCACACTCAATGTTATTATTAATAAGTAAGGACTTACTCCTGCCATTTTGTTTTCTGGTTCTTTTGTGGTCTTGTATTCCTTCTTTCTTTCCTTCCTGTCTTTGTTTTAATGAAGGTTCTTTTCTCTGGTGGTATGATTTAATTCCTTGCTTTTTCTTTTTTGTGTATCCATTGTATGTTTTTGATTTGAGGTTACCTTCAGGCTTTTGAACTTCTCATAATCAACTATTTTAAGCTAATAGTAACTTAGCACTCTGCATAAATAAACAAGCAAAAGAAAAATAATAAAAATGTACACTTTAAATTTTTCCCCCATTTTTCAACTTTTTTTCTATTTGCAGTCTTCACAATCTGGGCCTGTTTGTTTCTATCCTTCTTGGCAGTGCTTTCCACGTACTCTGAAGAACTTGGGTATTGTAATATAAGCCTTATCAGCATTAGGGAACACCCCAAGCCCAATAATGCTGTGACTTTTGCAAACTTGTGGAGATACTGCCTTGGTAGTCTTGCATAAGAGCTAGAAGAATTCTCTGAATTCCCTCAAAGGCAGGGACTCTGTTCTTTTCCCTTATTTTCCCCAGACATACAGAGTCTCTCTCTCTCTCTCTCTCTCTCTGTACTGAGCTGCCTGGGGCTGGGGAAGGTGTGACATAAGCAACTCTGTGGCCACCACAACTGGGACTGTGCTGGGTCATACCTAAAGACAGTACAGTAATGAGTCTCACCCAAAGCTCATTATAACCACTACCTGGCTACCACCTATGTTCACTCAAGTACCGAGGGTTCTACAATCAGCAGGTGGTGAAGACAGCCAAGCTTGTGTCCTTTCCTTTGGATGGCAAGTTCCTCCAGGATCCAAGAGGGTCCAGAGATGCTGTCCAGGAGCTAGGGGCCAAAGTGAAAAAACTTAGAACTCTACTTGATGCTCTACTTTACTGTGGATGAGGTGGCCCTCAAACAATTAGAAAGTTCTTCCCACTCTTCCTTCCCCTTTCCATAGGCAGAAGAACCTCACTCCATTGCCACCACCACCATAGGCCCACAGAGAGTACTACCAGACTACTGCAATGTAGCTACTGTGAGACAGTGGGGGAGTGGTGGCATTAGCACTTCAAGACTATCTTTCCTACCCTATTCAGTGCCTCTTTCAGTAATATGAAGTTAAAACCAGGTACTGTGTGTGCTCTTGAGCATTAAGTGAATATCAGCAGTAGTCTGGTAGTGAATGCTACCAGACCTGGGACTCATCCTTCAGGACAGCAGGCTCACCTCAGTGCCAGAGAATGTCCAGCAATGCTTCACAAGGCCCAAAGTTGGGAATAGTGAACCCAAAGGGTCTGCTTGGTGTTCTACCCCACTGTGGCTGATCTGGTACATAGGGTGAAAGACAAAGTCCCCTTTACTTTTCCCTTTGCTTTTCTCAAACAGAAGGAGTCTCTCACTATAGACACAACAGCTAGGAATACGCTGGGTCTTAACTAAGTTAGTATGCCTCAGAATCTCACCCAAGGCCCATGGCATACTATCTGGACTGCCAGTGACTATTCAGGGCCAAAGGGCTCATTAGTAAACAGCTGATGCATCCTAGCAGGACTGTGTCACCCTCCATTAAAGACAATAACTTCTGGCCTTCTGGCCCAGGGTATGTCTAGAAATGTTGTTCAGGAGCTAGTGCCTAGAATAGGGGCCTCGCAACTGTGAGTGGTGCACTATCCTACTATGGCTGAGCTGGTATCCAATATGCAAGACAAAAGTCCTCTATACTCTTCCCTATCCTCTCCTCAAGTGGAAGTAAGAGGTCTGTTTTGGTGCCATGAGCTGTGTTGCCTGGGGTTTGGGATGGGTTGGTGCAAGCACTCCTTTAGCTGCCCCAGCTTATGTCTCAGTGAATTGCATACCCCCCAAGTCCACTGGCTCCAAGCCTAGCTCAGCACCAGAATTTGCAATCCTTGTGGCCTACATTGCCTTTCAAGTTTATTTAGGGCCACAGAGCACTTCAGCCCATGAGGGTGAGCCTTGCCAGAATGAAAATTCTGACCATTGGGATGCATGATTCCCTTCTGGCTGGTCTGAATGCTCCCTCTGTGGGTGGGCATCAGCTGAGTTCAGCCCAGTTTTGCTTTCTGCTGTGACAGGGCAGTACTGAGTTCCATGCAAAGTCTCACAATTGCTGAGCTCTCCCTCTCCCAAGTGCAAGAATTTCTCTGTGCCATGTAGCTACTGTGGGAAAGTTGGGGAGCGATGCCATTAGCATGTCAAGGCTATTTTTCCTACCCTATTCAGTGCCTCTTTCAGTAATATGAAGTTAAAACCAGGTACTGTGAGTGCTCACCTGATTTTTGATTCTTAAGGTGTTTTTTTGTGTGTGTGTGTAGTCATTGAATTGAGTTTTCCTGTGCTGGGGGAACGATTGGTGGGGTTTCCTATTCTGCCATCTTACTCGGCCTCTTTGCTCTATATTCTGGTTATTAATCCTTTGTCAAATGAGTAGTTTGCAAATATTTTCTCTTGTTCTGTGGGTTGTCCCTTCATTTTGTCAATTGTTTCCTTTGCTCTACAGAAACGTTTTCAGCTTGATGTGATCTTATTTGTCCATTTTTGCTTTGTTTGCCTATGCTTCTGAGGTCTTACTCAATAAATCTTTTCCCAGACTGATGTCCTATAGCATGTCCCTGACATTTTTTTCTAGTAGTTTTATAGTTTCATATCTTATATTTAAGTCTTTACTTCAATTTTTATTTGATTTTTATATGTTATTTCTCAAAGGAAGACATACAAATGGCCAACATGTATATTAATAAATATTCAAATCACCAGTCATCAGAGAAAAGCAAATCAAAACTATAATGAGATATCATATCACTCAGTAAAGATAGCTTTTATAATAAAGTCAGGCAATTATCGACACTTGCAAGGATATGGAGGGAGGGGAACCCTGCTACATTACTGTGGGAATGTAAATTGGTACAGCCAGTATGGAGAACAGTATGGATATTCCTTAAAAAACTAAAAATAGAACTATCATATGATCCAGCAATCCTACTACCGGGCATTTAACCATGGGAAAGGAAATCAGTATATTGAAGAGATTTTTAAACTCCTATGTTTATGGCAGCACTATTCACAATAGTGAAGATTTGGAATCAACCAAAGTGCCCATCAGTGGATAAAAGGGTAAATAAAATGTGGTACGTATACACAGTGAAATATTATTCAGCCATAAAAAAGAATAAAATACTGCCATTTGCAACAACAGGGATAGAACTCAAGGATATAAATGTTAAGTAAAATAAGCCAGGCACAGAAAGACAAATATTGCATGTTCTCACTCATATGTGGGAGCTTAATAAGTTGATCTCATGGAGATGGAGAGTAGAATGGTGGTTACCAGAGGCTGTGAAGGGTAGAGAGAAGGGCAGAATAAACAGAGGTTGGTTAATGGGTACAAAAATACAGATAAAAGGAATAAGATCTTGTATTTGGTAGCACAATAGGGTTACTATAGTTAACAATTTAATGTGTATTTCAAAATAACTACAAAAGTGGAATTGGAATGTTCCTAACAAAAAGAAATAAAAATACCTCAGGTGATGGATATCTCAATTAATCTATTTTAATCATTCCACATTGTCTGCTTGTATTAAAATTTCACATGTACCCTAGAAATATGTTCAACTATTATATATCCATACAGTTAAAAATAAAAAAGTTTAAAAAATAAAAAAAACATAGTGAAAAGTACATCTAGTCAACAATTAACCAAAACTACATATATTATCAAGTAGTAATATTATAAAATAAGGTTATGACAAAAATAATTTGCTGAAAGATACACTTATAGGTGGCTCTTTAGTATATTGTGGTGTGATTTTAATTTTATCAAGGAACTGATGAATCCTAAGTTTGTTGGCTTTCTTAAATATGGAAAGTATGGAAGTAATGTATAGACATCAATGAGTTAACAACTTTTATGAGAACTTTGGTAAGAAGTGCTGAATTTATAATGTTAAACATTTAGATAGTTGAAGCCATGTTTATAAAGTTGGATTTCAAGTTTATAAGTATGCAATAAAAGACAACACTGAAAGATAAGGTTTTGGTTATACTCCCATGTATGAGAGGGTATTATACTCCCATGTATGGGAGGGTATTTGGTTATACTCCCAGCATGAGAGGGTATTAATTGTTAAGTGGAGAAGACTGGGAGATGACGAGGCAGGAAAAATATGGCATCAAGTTACATGAAATTATTTAAGGCAGTTGATGAGATAACATCTGTAAGGATAACTGATTTTCAAAGTTCTTGTCAAATGTTGACAACTGTGATGAATATTTGTGATTAGGATCTATGAAGAGGGCCATTACTAGATGAACACATTGCTATGAAAATACGTTATGTGAGTTCTCTGAGTATTCTTCATTATAGAAAAGACAAATCTATTTAATGCTCCAATTGCATATTAATATATGCTTTGGTATAATCACATGAAATATATCCTAATTTATATTTCAAATGTAAAATGTATGGCAGTTAAGAATAGCATAATCTGGCCCATCACGGTGGCTCACGCCTGTAATCCCAGCACTTTGGGAGGCTGAGGAGGGTGGATCATGAGGTCAAGAGTTCGAGACCAGCCTGGCCAACATGGTGAAACTCGTCTCTATGAAAAATACAAAAATTAGCCGGCTGTGGTGGTGCGTGACTGTAGTTCTAGCTCCTCGGGAAGGTGAGGCAGAAGAATCGCTTGAACCTGGGAGGCTAAGTTTGCAGTAAGCCAAGATCACACCACTGCACTCCAGCCTAGGTGACAGAGCAAGACTTCGTCTCAGAAAAAAAAAAAAAAAAAAAAAAGAATAGCATAACCTTATTATATACCTGGCCTTTTTGCCATATTACAAATATTAATCTTATTTATTATCAAAACAATACCATGAATTAATTAGCATTACTAACCTCATTTTACAGATAAGGAAAGTGGGACAGAGAGTGATTAGGTGACCTGCTCAAGGTCGCACAATTAAAAAGTGGCAAACATTGCATTTAAATTTACAGATTCCAGTTTGCTGATAGAAAGAGTAGTCATGAAGCCAGAGTTTATAAGAACATGTTTCAAGGAGACTTTCATAAACCCCACATTCACAAGGAATTCAAAATCTGAGGGTTAGATATCAAATTCCAGGTTAGACAGGATCAAAACAAAGACAAGGCTTGCTGAGTCCAGACACAAGCCTACTTGAGGTCATGAGAGTTTGTAGTGACATAGAAAACAAATGAACAACATATGGGTTGTGGCTTACTACCTTTTAAAACTGATTGTTCAGTTTGCAGAGCCATACTTTGTAAACTTGATTAATAGTATTCATGAGCCGTAGTCCTAAATGAATATTTTTCAATGGGTCTCTAGTAAATATAGGTTAGTGTTGTAGACTATACTACTGATGATCAAAACTATAATTTACTTTCTATAAGACCACTCTTTGTGAGGAAAATATATATTTCTATTGTGTTGAACTCAGAAATGGCCATATAATTTGCTGTGACCAATCATGTGGGTGAAAGCTTCTGTGCTGAATATTTAAGAGTGAACTTATAGTTTGCTATGTCACTTTTTACTCTGTCACAAGATTGGAAATTTTTTATTTAGAGGCTTCTTCTTCATCCAAGGTCCCAGAGAAATGATGACATGCAGTAGGGAAATAGCTGCTTAGGAACATGTTGCATGAACGAGAATTGAATCTTTATTATAATAAGCCAGGAAGTTTTATGTGGTCACTTATTACTATCATAACTTAGTTTATACTGACAGATGAAGTTAAGACAGTAATAAATATGCACCTGAGTGCTAGTGATACCACAGGAAACAAACAAACAATAAAAACACAGTCACTGTCCTCACAATGCTAACATTTCAATAGTGCTACAGAATCGAATGAAGTGATAGTTTTGTTGAACATCAGGGAAAGAATTAGGGCATTGAACATCTAGTAATGATGACATCAAAAAAGGAAACAAAAATTTCAAACAAACAAATAAAAGTAGAGCAGATCCCAGGAAATTTCATTTCATCCTTGTTAAATCAGGTCAGCTCAGGTAACAATGAAGTGCATGAAGAAGCAACCTCTAAATAAAACTACCTCTGGGACCATATATTGAACATTAAAGTCAAACCATTGTAGAAACCTTCACTTTCACGCAATATGAATAACTCTCTTGTGATATTGAATGCAATGCAAGAAATAATACTCTTAAAGCTGTTAAGCATCATGTGTAATAACAATAAATTTTAATATATTTACGTTTCTGTTCCCAGTCCATTTTATTTATTATGCTTCCAGTATACCAATGCTCACTTACAAGTCAGACAGCATCCTAGACACCTTTTAAAAATAGGCACATGCAAAGTGGCTTATGTGATATGCATCTTGTCCTGATATATTCACCCAGCAAATGATAGGGTGATATGGTCTGTTATATTTTTTCCGTTTATTAGGGATTTCTCTTTAAAGCACAAAACTAGTTTATAACTCAACCAAAATAACATAAGAAAGCGAATCTTTTTATTCCATATCACTTTGTGTTTTTGTCATATCTGTAGGGCTTTACTAGATTTTGAATAATTTTATAGCATCTTAAAATTTCAGGCAACTAGTTATAAAGTATTATTTATATCCAAACTACTCAATGTTTTAGCACTTAGAATTTGGCCTGCTCACGAGTTATGTACTCCTGAAGTTTTTTATTTTTCATTATTATGTAGGTGGATTCCTATTATCAATGGTATATTGTAAGTTATTTGGTATAGAAGGACTGAATTGTTCATCTGAATAATATCAAATATTAGCTTGCTAAAAGTCATCTATGTGCTTTAATGATATTTAAGGGCTCCTGACGTTTACATCCAGGCACAACACCATCTGTCTCATGAATTTTTATTCAAGAACTATTTGACATTGTCATTTTGAATGTGTCTAGAGAGATGTTGTTGAAAATGCCCAACATAGATGTATAAATATTTGGTTTGTGTTAAAATTATATGTATATTTATATTTAATATGCCAAAAATTGAGTCAATGTAAATGTATATAAATGAGATGCATTGCTTTTTGCTTTTAAATTTAATTAAAAAGTAAAATCTATGGGTCATAATTTAATTGATAGCGATGTTGACTCTTTCTGTTATGATATTTATACAGCTGACTTTCTTAACTTTTAACAACAGCCAAGTCTTGTTTCTGGAGTTCAGATCTGAAAACTTTCAACAGCTGGCTGAACAGCCTCTAGAATATCCTAAGCTCAGAAGGACATGGATCATGACTGCCTTGTTCTCTGATGTATTCCTAGTGCCAGGCACAACACACTGGAGATGCTTAATGAATATATTATTTTATTCATTTAAAAATGATTACTATATACTTTACACACCCAACATTTCTGGAAACAAAATGAGTTGAAGATCAATTTACACATGGCCCCTAGAACAATTTTATAAACATACACTAAATAGCATTATTTGATTTCTCGTTGTATCACTAGCACACCATCGCTCCAAGGCAAAACACAAACTCTTCAATGGCTTGGGTGGACCTTCATTATTGTCTTTTTGCTTACCATCTGTATGAATCTCTTGGAAGTTCCTTCTTGGCTACCAAGCTCAAACCATGTTTTAATACATAATTTCATTTCTTGCCAGGACACTTTCCTTCTCACACACTCCTCTTTTTAACTCTCCCATCTTCAGCATAATAACTCTTAATTATTATTTGTCTAGGCTGCACTTAGAAAACCATTTTCTTCTGAAAACATCACTTGCCTCTACTGTATACTCTGAAAACATCAGCTTTTATGAGACCAATCATTTTGTGTTGTAATTGCTTCCTATGTTGGTCCAACTATGTTACAAAACCATGGATTTCGTGAAGGTATTTAGCATATTATTGTCAGAACCACATTGACTAGTAAAGTGCCTGACTAGTGCATAGTATGTTCTTAGTAAATGAGTTTTGGGAGAAAATGAGTACATTTGTGCCTTACATTATACTCAATTAATGACTGAATACTCACTTTCTTGCTATGTTGCAATTGTCCATAATAACAATTTTATAATGAAAGTCAGTATTCACAATAAGTTCACTGTGGAAGGTAGATGTGTTTACCTGATGGTATAAATAAATAGATGCTGTTATTTCTTATGTATGTGTATATGTGATCATGGTTTCAAATATTTCTCATATAAAATCATCAATACACCAGTTACAGCTAAAAGCTCATGACTTCAACTACTAACTTTCTAACACCCTCATGTGCTTGTGAGTTGAAGATGCTGTTTATCTTTTACAGGTGTAGTTTGTATTTTGTAGATGAGTACCCATGGTAATCTTCAGAACTTAATGCCCTATAAATGGGAATACAGTAAATTTCATGCACTAAATGTTATGTGTTTGTCATGTTCCATGTTAGGCTCATAGCCTTCATAGAGATACATCCATGCATTAATTTATTTTCATTTTGTCTATTCCACATCATTTTACAAACTGTATGAGATTACTTTTATAAAACATAAAACTGGTCATATTAGCTCTACATACAAAATTGCAGTGGCTTACCATTAAGGGTGTAGGACCAGACATTCAACTTTATCTCTGAGATATAATTACAACAATTCTCCAATGAAGCCTAGATAATCCTAACACCTTTAATTTTACTTGTGGTTATCTATTACATCTATCACCCTCTCTATCTTGTTACGAACTGATAATAAATATTTTTCATATTTGCTTACCTTCAGAGAAATCAGGAAGGGAATATTAAAAAAATAAACATTTGCCAATAAATAAATAGAAACAAAAACTGAAAGTCAGATGATTACAAAATAATAAACTATTATTTCCGAGTGCCGACTAAATCTCAAAGTTAGTAATGATAAAATACAAAAATAGGCTGTTTTCATGCAATTGTCTTCTAATGGAGGGAAACAAAATATTAAAACAACAACAAAAAGCAAGTAACACCAAATCCAGGTAGTAATAAATGCAATGATTGGGCAGAATGGAAGTGTGGCTACATGACTGCTAAACTACTTTCACCAGGAAAGGTCTTTTTGCAGAGGTTAGCTCTAAACTAACATGAGAATTATAAGGAGTCAGAAATTTAGAGGCCTGAGAAAAGATTATAACAGGCAGCCAGAAAAGCTAGTGCAAGCACCTTTGAGTAAAAGGACCATAGCCTATTCAAGATAAACAAAGAACTTACCCATTTTTTAACTCTGGTAAGATTGCTGTATGTCTTTGTGCCTTAGTTTCATCTCTATAATGGGCCTTACAATGTTGCCTCTCTCATAAGACTGTTAGAATGCTTTACAAAACATGAAAATAAGTTAACATTTGTCACATATTTAAAGCAGAGCAAGGTATATATTAAGATAGAAATAAATGTTAGTAAAAATCTTGACTAGATTAATAAGTATAAAAAGATGATAGAAAAATAGAAATAGATAAAAAAATTGGCATTAGTTTTCTACTGCTGCTGCAGGAAATTACCACTGATTTCGTGGCTTAAAATGAAACAAATTTATTGTCATGTAGTCCTGGAGGTCAGAAACCTGAAATGGATCTTACAGAGTGAAAATCAATGTGTTGGCAAAACTAAAACCTCTCTGGGTGCTCTAGGGAAGAATCTGATCCTTGACATTTCCAGGCTCTAAAGGTTATTCATATTTCATAGCTTGTGGCTGAATCACTCTGACTTTTTTTTGCAGCCTCATATCCTTCTCTGACTGTGACTCTCCTGCCCGCCTACTATGATGACTATTATGAATACACTGGGTGATCTAGACAACCCAGTATAATCTCCCCATCTCGTGAACTTTAATTAATATATGCCAAGTCACTGTGGGTGGTGAATATTATTCTTTCTACCACAGATTTTGTGTGTATGTGTATATACATGTACATATACAAATATATATAGGTGTGTATACACACACATGCACACAAATCTGTACACACACACAGATTTGATAACAGAAAATTATTTAACATGGGAAATTAAACATTAGCAATAAAAGGATGGAAAAAGTAATTTATGTGTTAGCTAAAAACAACCAAGAGAAGAAATCCTGTCAGTGGTTTTAGTTTTGGTCATGTTATGATTAAAATGCATACTAAATATGTAAGTTAATGTAGGTAACTAGTTAAACATTTGAGTTTGGAACTCAGAGGTAATGGTCTAGGCCTGAAATCTAAACCTGATTGTTGTCAGTATGTGAACAGTATTTAAAAGCTTTTGTCTGAACAATATCACCAAGAGTATGAGTAAGTGTAGAGAAATATGGGGAAAGATCTCAAGAATAAGACCTTGGACATTTCAACTTTTTGAGGTCAGTGACCAGTCATTGTAACTGAGGAGGAGAGATCAGAATAAATCCAGTAGAGTATTGTATCTTGGAAGTCAATGAAAACTAAATGTACATCAAATAAAAGGAAGTGGCTGACTACACCAAATTGTTCAGATTGACCAAATAAGTTACGCATGTTAAATTTACCATTGTATTTGTTAATTTGGAGGGGTTTTTTTTTCTATCTTATAAAGAGCTCTTTTGTGAAATGATAGGATTCAGAAAGTAGGCAAGAGAGGATTTGACTTGCGTGAGCGTAGATCATCTTTGGAAAAAGTTTGCTATTCAGGGAAACAGAAACAGGTCATGTGGGATAAAAAGATACTTGTGTTTTACAAAAGAAAAGAACTTTGACAATACCGTACTTTTGCTGATAGGAATGATTTAGTAGATACTGAAATTTTGATTATAGCAGTCAGGGGAGACTTGCAAGAACTATCACCCTAAATAAGCATGGGGAAAGGGTACCTAGTGTCCAAGCAGACAGGTTGACAAATATCAGGCATGATATTTCATCATAGTAGCAGGAATGAAGGCAGAATTTGTGGATATGAATGCAGGTAGGTGAGGTAAATTGCTCTTTGAGATTTCATTTTCATTACATGCATACTTTTTAAAGTAGAAAGCAAGGTTGCCAGTTGAGTGTCAAAATCAGAAAAGAGATAGTAAAAAATCCAAGAAGAGAATAAAAAAGTAGAATAGTTTGCCTATATAAAGTTCATCATTATGATTTTAAAATAAGACCAATTAATGTGATTATGGATTATTCTCCAACCACTGTCAGCTATTGTGTGGGTTCAGGCACAAAATAGGTAGAAGAAGATATGAATAGGATTCTGGTTTTGCCAGGTAATATTCATAAAACAATTAAGAACAAGAGTGTTTCATTCATTATCATGAACCAGGGAATCTTAGTA
The DNA here is from genome assembly GCF_028858775.2 of Pan troglodytes. Classification (NCBI taxonomy): domain Eukaryota; kingdom Metazoa; phylum Chordata; class Mammalia; order Primates; family Hominidae; genus Pan; species Pan troglodytes. Next base: position 85,616,264 of record NC_072401.2, read on the forward strand.
TTATAAGAAGGAAAGGAGGATGAAGGATGGGAGAGAGTAACAATATGGTAGTTTCAGTGTATTATACATCTCAATGTGGCTTACATAATATAGGAATTGATGTATGGAAGGTGTGAGGTGGAATGTTACGATGGTTAAAAAATGTAAACATAGGAGGAATTATGTACACTGATGATGAAATTAAATCTGTATTTATATAGAGAATGGAAGAAGAATGATCTGGAAGCAGCTTTGAGGAGAAAGGAAGATTTTAAACCCCAGTGCAGGCCTGGTGGTATGAAGGGTACAGAAAAGACAAACAAAGCTGTGACATGGGAATGTTATATAAGCATTGTCCTTAGGGGACTGAGAGATTTTAATATAATAACCATTGATGTTAATCTTTAAGATGATGGTACGGTAGTCAGTACTTTCAAATAAGATCTCTTAACCCCATTAGTTTTGTGCCACTTGTGAAAATAATGTTACAAGCAATAACCTTAAGGCAGTCTAACATACTGGCAAGATTTTAGGCTCTGGAGGAAGAGCAGGCTGAATATGGTTTTCATTATTTTATATGACAAATGCATGACCTTGGACAAGTTGCTTAATGTTATTATGACATTATGATTTAGATAAAGAGGCTTTGGAGCCTGAAGTTTTAAAGGTGCATCTATATATCTCCTCAAAGTTCTTTTTATAGTTCCTTAGTCACCTTGATACTTGGGAGGCATAAGGGGAAGATTTCCTTATTTTGGGGATTGAAACGGGGGACCAAAGTGTCTCATGAAAATAACTTTGAAATACTCAGGCAATCACATATCTTAACAATGGCAGTGAGATCAGGCTTCTCTGAGAATATCCTTTTAGAAAGACAGAACTGAATATTTTAAGAACACAAAGACTCCATGTCCCCTGGTGAGATTATTTCAGCACACTTCACACATTTGATACGAAAATCCTCATAGCAAAGATTCTGTGAGATGAGCCACAGCAATGGCTTCAAATCTATTCTTCTGGTCATCTTAGGGGTCAAAAGCAAGTGCTGAATTGTTCACATCAACAACATATCAAGTATGGAAAAATAACAAAGCCATTAATTAGAGAACATTCTTGCTTTAGCCAGGAAAAAAATTGAACTTGGTGGCCTTAGAGGTACTGAGGCATAATTCCAATTTTCTGCGTATATTTTTATGTTTATTTACTTTTTCCTTTTTTGTGGATTTATTCTCTGCTACTCTTTAATAGACACACTCTGAGTGTGTCTACTATTGTAATGTATCTCAAATTGTTTTAAGACAGAGCAAAAAATGAATTGATATATTTCACTATTCCTAATTGAATAAGAAAAGTATAGTATTACAACCGCAAACACAAAACAATTAAAAGAGTGCTAGAAAGATTTTTTGTTTGTTTTTATTCAATGTAGAATATAGTCACTCAAAATATTAATACCTATTGTGCCTATAAAAGTATGTCTGAGTCCATAAGCCAAAAAGAAATGCCTTCTTTAAGGAATTTAAGGCATGTAACTCCGAATTTTAGTAAACAATTACAATTTCCCCTGGAGTTAAATAATTGGATTTATATTCTTTCACCTACGTTTAATGTTCCTATCCACTTAATTACCTAAGCCAAAAATTGTCTGCTGTTCTATTCTGAAAATAAATTTGGCAAGAGTAAAATTAATGCAAACCCATAGTAATTTTTCATCTTAAAAGCTGTTACCTTTCTCCAGCACCACAATAACTGCTTCATTTTAAGCTCACACTTGGATCATTAAAAATACCCCAGAAGTGGATTTTTTTTGCCACCTTGTCCCCTGACTTCTGATGACTACACTGTTCATAGAGAGTTATAAAACATAAATCAATCCTCTGTTTAGAACATGCTGGTTGTTTTTGAGCTAAGTTATGCAAGATGCTGCAGGTTTTGGGTTTTACCATAGTTTGCATTTTATATTTTATAATGTTGTCTGTGTTTTTCCAATATATATCACAGCCACACATATTGTATTTCTGGAATTTCCTTCCCTTTTTATTCTCATTTTTCTAAAACACACATCATTGGTCAAATTAACTCTTCCAACCTCAGCCTGGCATCATTTTCAGCTGGAAGCTTTCTTTCTTTGAGTAAATAAATTAGATGTATATTCTCTATTACCATATCTTAAACACAGCAAAATAAACTTAGCAGTTTATCTCCACCACAAAGTCTCAAGTAAATCTAGCTCAACACTTATAGAAAGCTTTCAGGCAGAAAGAAGAAGATAGATAAAGTAGGAAAAAAAAATAAACACAGTGAATTCAGGAGCTGAACCTTAAGGCTGCATTGTGAATATGGACAGAGCACGGACCTAATATTTTACACAGGCTATGGTGATTTTTCATATTTTTAAATAATGACTTTTTGTATAAAAGTGATGTTCACCATAGACTTACAATAACTTTCAGCAACTGCAACATTTATTCCGTGAGTTTTGCCATTTTATATCAATAGTCATCTTATTTTATGTGCTAAAATGCTATTTAAATATATAACAGCCTGGGTGTGGTGGCTTATGTCTATAATCCCAGCACTTTGGGATACCAAGGTGGGAGAATCGCTTCAGGCGAAGTTGGAGACCAGCCTGGCCAAGAGAACAAGACCTCATGTCTACGAAAAAAAATAAAAAATAGCCAATAATGGTGGCACATGCCTGTGGTCACAGCTACTTGGGAAACTGAGGTGGGAGGGCTGTAGTGAGCCATTATTGCACCACTGCACCCCAGATTGGGTGACAGAGCAAGGTCCTGTCTCTAAAATTTGCATATATATGTGTATATGTGTGTATGTGTATAATTCTGGTAATTTTACACATACACGGTTACATACATGGTTTATGGTTTTTTAATGTACATTAGGTTATATATATGGTTATATTTCACAGAAAAAAATAACTGTTTCTCTGTGAAAATATGAAAATATCCCTCCAATGTTATTTTTCATAGTTTTCCAATTTTAGCAAAATTTAGTTTCTTTTCAATTTGTACTATTCTTTTAATGTAAAAGTGAATAAAATATATTTTTAAAATAGGTTTTCTTTGAATAATAGAAACTATTTGATATGTAACTAAAATTAAGGAATTCACTTGTTGCTTATTGCTAATTTTAAAATTACTGATTAGATACTCTTTTTCTGAAAAGTGGGTATCTAATCATAATATTTTATTACTCTTGTCTGATTTATTTTTTCTTCATAGACTTGCTAATAATTTTTATTATAAAAATCAGCTTTCTAGGCTGGGCGTGGTGGCTCATGCCTGTAATGCCAGCACTTTGGGAGGCCGAGGCGGGCGGGTCATGAGATCAGGAGATTAGAGAGCAGCCAACATGGTGAAAACCCATCTCAACTAAAATACAACAACAACAACAACAAAAATTAGCCGGGAATGGTGGCGCATGTCTGGAGTCCCAGCTACTTGGAAGGCTGAGGCAAGAGAATCGCTTGAACCCAGGAGGCAGAGGTTTCAGTGAGCCGAGATCGCACCACGGCACTCCAGCCTGGGCGAGAGAGCAAGATTTCATCTCAATAACAACAACAAAAATCAGCTTTTTAATAGTTTCATTTTACATAACTCCAAAATGAATATTCAACATTTTCTAGTGATCAGGAGGTACTTTTTGTTCTTTGGCATGTCTATTGAACAAGAATATGCAAAAATAGAAGGTTTGCTCTTTTTTTCTTTTTACCTGATCTCCTCCTACCCCAGGGAAACTGGAAAGAATAACTAAGGGTATTTTTTCTAATAATGAAATAGCAATGAACATTCAGGTAGTGTAACTTATGCAGCTTTTCAAATCAATTATTGTTGCGTTCCTGTGCCCTAAGCCTCAAAAGACTAATGATACTGAACAGAAAACGTCGGCAGATATTTACCCACACACACATACATGCACACACTCACACACACACACACACACATGCTTGATAGATAGAATGAAATGGATTCAAACCATAATTTTGTAGCTATTCCTTCATTAATGAATCCATTTCAAAAATACATATTATATGTGTAATATGTCTGGCAAATGAATAATTATAGAGAGACAAAAATCTCTACCTCTACCTAAATTACATTCTGGTGCAGATGGTATTTATTAACCACATATTTATGTGTGTAAATATATTTAAAGACTGTATTAAGCGCTATGTAGGAAAAGAGTAGAGTACCATGAATGCAAATAAAGGGACTTGACCTAGCCAAGGCAATCAGGGAAAGTTTCCCTGACGGAATGATGTGAGGTTAAGGCCTAAAAGGAAGACGACAAAAAAATAGCAGATGAGTAGGGGCATATTAAGTAGATGAAAAAATACAGTGTCTGGAGACTAAAGGAAAGGCCAGTTTGGTCATGACATTCTTATGCTACGTTGAATATCTTTTTTTTTTTTCTGGGAGCAATAGTAAAATATGATCTGATATTTATTCATTGTTGGCTGCCCATGGTCTGTTTTCCATAATTCTGGCAACTGCCACAGTTTTCATTTATGAATCCCTATCATTAATCCACAAGGCTCAATTCCCTTGACCTAAGGGTATGTGATACTATGCAAAGCCACTACTCATCTGCTATTTTTTGTCATCTTCCCTTTTAGGCCTTGACTTAATATCGTTCCCTCAGGGGAAACTTTCCCCGATTGCCTGGACTAGGTCATGTCCCTTGATTTGCATTCATGGCACTCTACTCTTTTCCTACAAAGTGCTTGATACAAACTTTAAATATATTTATGCACATAAATATTTGGTTAATAAATACCATCTGCACCAGAATGTAATTTAATTAGAGGCAGAGGTTTTGTCTCTGTATAATTATTCCTGGACTTTAATATACTGGACTTTAAAATATATTGGTCAAGGTAGATTTTGACCCTGTGCAGCTGTATGGATAGTTATTATTTAATAATTGTGGAACAATAGATACAATATATATGGAATAGATTTTGAATTGAGTTTTAAGTGTGTTGTAAGTGGAGTTGCTATAATAAAACTATATATATATATACACACATATATATATACATTTTGAAGTTACTATACTATAAGATAAATAAAGTCAGAGAATAGAATGAGAAAAACAAATCTAACATTCAGGAGCCACAACATTTAAGGACAATAGAGGGAAAATGTATATTACAACAAAAAAGAATGAGAAAAAATTCTATCAATCACTGCTTGTAAGTTGCTAAGTTTGGCAGAAGGAGGTTGGAAACCCCTTTTCTGATATTTCTATTTCCTTCTTAAAGGAGGAATCAAAGACATCTGCTGAAAGTGAAAAGGTTAGGTATTTGAAGAGAATGGAGAAATTGGAAATAATCCATAGAAATACATAAAACAATTCATCAGTATCTTAAGCTAAACCTACTAGAAACTCGTATGTGCTTCATATGTTTTCATTTCTATGAAGTGACAAAAATAGGCAAATCTATAGAGATAGAGTACCTATATTATGGTTGCTTAGATTAGGAGTTACGAGATTGTCTGTGTGAGAGAATAGGGAGTAACAGCTAATGGGTAATTTTTTAAGGGAGATAATAATATTTTAAAATAAGATTGTGATGATGGTTACTCAAACCTGTGAATATAATTGGAAACATAGAATTTCACAATTTACATAGATGAAAGTATGATACATGAGTTGTATCTCAATAAAGCTCTTCAAAACTAAACAAAATAAACTAATGCAAGGGTGTGAATATAATAAATGTTCAGTAAATGTTTATGTATTCAATGCTGCAGAATCAACAACTCCACATAATGGTACATTGTAATTATAAGTTATTTCTACTTGCCTTTTGAATAACACAGTCTCATATTAACCTACTATAAGATGTTAAATTGTTTATTCAAGCAAACATCTGACTCTTTGTTTTACATAAAGTACATCATCAATGCTTATTTTATATATTGCCTTTAAGGATGTGAAAATATCCTAATATACAAAATTAATGTGTGCTTATTACTGCACCAAGTCCTATATGGTGGGGGAAGGGCTGGGGAAAAAAAAGTCAAGATAATGTTCTTGAACTGAAGAAGAGTGTATTTAAAACAGAAAAGCTATATATAAAACAGTAACAAATTTAACAATATTTAATAATAAATCGTTAAGTTAAATTAAATTAAATCTGGCCTGAGGCTCCAGTTCATAGGGACTCTGAGTCCCTATGTAAGGAACTGCATCTAACTCAGTACATAAACTAACTAAAAACCTAACTGAGGAGTATACTTTTGTAACAAATAGCTGTCTCAGCCAATAACACCAGCTAAGCTTTAATCAATCATAGGCAGCCAACTGATCAGACCATGTTCAAATAAGGCAAACCCCCAAGCTGTAACCAATCAGGCTGTTTCTGTAACTCACTTCCATCTTCTTTCCACAAATGTTGCCTGCCCATTGCAAAACAGAGCTCTATGAACCTCTTCTGGTTCCGAGGGTTGTCTGATTTATGAGTAGTTCTTTGCTATAATATTCTTGTATCGGTTAGAACCCCAAGAGCATGCCAACAGACAACTCGAGGCGGTGTGGAGCAACATGCTGTTTTGATGAGCGCCTAGGTGCCCCAAGTGAGGATAGGGCAAAGGTTTTATAGTCTCCTGTAAACAGGAAGTGTCCTAGTCTGACATAACTGCTACACTGTACCTGGATGGCCTCTTTCTCGATCTTCAGATCTTCAAGGGTACGTGTCTTCCGGCCAGGGTGGTGTCTTTCAGCTGCCTGTCTTCCTGCTGCTGCTTCTTGCTGATGCTCGCTGCTGTTGCAAGTGGCCTTGCACCTTGGGACTGGGCCTGAGAAAGGAGGAATTATTCTTCTCCTTAAGCTTTCAGACCCCAGGGAGAATCTTACATTCCTGTCTATTTGGTTATAGAAAAAAGGAAAAGGGGCGACTTTCTCAATAGCTACTTCAGGGGTAACATTGGGGTGGAGTAGGCACCTTGGAGAAAGAAAAACTTAATTTTTGTTGTATTCTTGAAAGACGGGTTTGTATCTATCATGCCGTTGTAGCACGAGCATCATCTGGATTGTCTGCTGATTAAGTGTAGGTTCAACAAGAGTTGTAATGGCTTTTATTATCAGTGGGATAACACGGGAGAAACAGGAGGAGCTCAGTGATTACTGTCCCTACCAGCATTTTAAATCCTCCTAAATTGGAGAACCACCCTCCTAGAAGATTTGTTGGGTCCTATCCCTTCCAGGTTTGGACTGGTAAATGGGCTACTTTTCTGATGTTTGAAGTGATTTCCAGAACCACTTTTCCACTATCGTCTAACTTTAGGACAGCAATCAAAGATATTAAACATACCACAGACTCCACCCTCTTCTGCTAATAAGTAGTCTAGTGCTAGCCTGTTTTGATAAATTGCTGCACGCGTTTGGTTTTGTTATTTTGTGACCATTTCCACGGCTGAGGCGGTTTGGTTAGTGATTATCTCTAGAACAGCCTGTAGTCTAATTATTCTATTTAGCATATATATAGGAGTGCAATAACCCCATGAACCATCCTCAGCTGAAGTGGCAGGACTGTTCTACTCGATGATCCATTGTGGAGGCCATTCATCCCCTTGCCATCTTTGGCTTCCTCCTACCTTTAAGGATCATTTTTCTTTGTTTAGGTTATTACATACAGGGACTCCAAGGGTGTTACCTGCTGTTAATGTTTTGGAGGAAGGGGTAGCCTTGGGGGTGAGCTTTACCCTGGTGTGATGGACCCAGTTAGGGAGTCCTTGGACTCTCTCTGCAGTTGGCGTGCTGAGTATCACAGTGTAGGCGCCTGTCCACTTCAGTTGTAGCCTTTGGGTGAGGGTCAGGCAGATAAACATGTCTGTGCCTGCAAAACAGTTATGTTGAGAGGACAAGGAGGTGTCAACAGGGATAGGCATGGCCTCATCTCCTACTTCACGAATGAAAAACTGTGTCTGGATTAAGGAGGGGAGGTAATTCCTGAGTGGCTCAGAGTCTGGTAAGGGTGGAGGCCCCAAGACAAAAGTTCTGCCATACATGATTTCAAAGGGACTATAAAAAAAGTATGGCTTTGGTGTTGCATGGAGTGTCATGAGGGTGAAAGGGAGATTTTTTGTCTACAACTCGTGGGTTTCTAGAGCCAGCTTGGTGAGTTGGGCTTTAAGGACAGAGTTCCTTTTTTCAACTTTGCCTGAAGATTGAGGCTTGTAGGGTGTGTGGAGAACCTACTTTATTCTTGAGGGTGTAGAGACACCTTGGGTAATTTGGCTGATGAAGGCGGGCCCATTATGGGACTGGATGGATGTTGGGAGTCCGAAACTGGTAATTACATGCATGATGAGAGTTTGTGTGATGATATTTGCACCTTCTAAAGTTTGTTGGGAACGCTTCTACCTACCCGGAGAAAGCACAGACAAAGACTAGAAGATAGCAGAGCCATTTATCAGGAGGCAAGCGAGTGAAGTCTACTTGCCAATCTTGACCAGGTATCTGGCCCCAGGCTTGGTGGGTAGGAAAAGGTGGCAGCTGGAGGGAGTGTTGGGGTGACACTGAGTGGCAGATAGAGCAGGACTGGGTGATTTCTCAAACATGGCTGGAAAGGTAAGTACATGTGGAATAGGGCAGAGAAGTTGCAAGACAGGTTTTTAACCAACATGGAAAGAGTTGTAGAACCTTTGGAGGTGAAGAAGGCCTTGAGAGTGAGGAAGAATGAAGCGCCCTTCCTTGGCATACCATGGTCCTTGCTTTTGAAGGTTTTGGGCTTGGAAGTCCTCCTTTTCTTCTGAGGAGTAAAGAGGTGAGAACAAGGACAGGGACAGAAACTGGCTTTGCACAGATTGTAGGGCTACTTGCTTGGCTACCTGATCTTCTAGTGCATTTCTAGCTGATATAGGATTGTCTGGCATTTGGTGGCCCCTGCAATGAATGATGGCAACCTTCTGTGGGAGTCTAGCAGCTTGGAGGAGCTTTCTGATGAGGGAGCCATTTATGACAGGGAGTTTTTTTTTGTAGTTAGGAAACTGGTTTTTTCCAGATAGACGAGTGTGAGTGTACTATATGGAATACATAATGAGAACCTGAATATATGTTAATTTGTTGTCTGGCTGCTAGAGTGAGAGCTCGAGTGAAAGCAACGAGTTCAGCTTTTTGGGAGGTGGTACCTAGAGGGAGCAGATTGGCTTCAATAGTGTGTGTTGGGGGTGACACTATAGCATAACCAGCATGTGAGCGTCCTTGATGTAGAAAGGAGCTGCCATCTATAAACCAAGTAAAGGAGGCATCTGGAAGGCGTTGGTCTGTTAGGTTTGGAAAAGGTATAAGAAAGGTTTGAAGAGTGTTCACACAGAAGTGTGTAGGGTGTTGGGTGGTTGTAGCTTCAGGTAAGAGCACGGCCGGGTTTACATGGGAGCTGATTAGCATGGTGATTTGGAGGCAGGCAGGCCATCTGAGAACTGTGGTTTCAAGCTGTTTGGAGAGGTAGGTGATAACCTGGAGGTTGGACCCCTTAGACTGGGTTGGAGCACCTAGTGCAACTCCACGCTGTTTGTTGGTATAGAGGGAGAAAAGCTTGGTGAGGTCTGGGAGAGTGAGGATGGGGGCTGAGATGAGATCCTTTTGGAGAAGACAGAAAGGTTGGGTAATAGGCTGTGCAGGTTTTAAAAGCTCATAGAGAGAGCATTTAGCAGCTTGGTATAACAGTTTGGCAAGTAGAGTGAAAGAGGGAACCCAGAGCCTAAAACATCCCACTAGTCCTAAAAGAGAGAATTTCTTGCTTAGTCTCTGGAGGCAGGAGGGACTAGTGGAGGGATATGTGGTTGGCTGTGAGCCCTCGGGTTCACAGGGTAAGAGCTAGACCTAGACAGGTGACTGAGGTGGTACATATTTGTGCTTTCTTGGGGGAGACCCAATACTCCCTTTCTGCCAAGAAGTTAAAAGAGAGAGATAGTACGGGTGTTGCAGTCTCTTTGAGAAGGGCTACACAGGAGATCATTAACACATTGAAGAAGAGTGGATGGTGTTAGGGATAAAGTACAGAGGTCGCAAGCAAAGACCTGTCTAAAAATGTGGGTGATGCCTCTGAAACCTTGAGTTAGTATGCACCAGGTGAGCTGACATGAAAGGTGGGTGTCGGGGTTTTCCCACATAAAGGCAAAGAGGTTTCGGGAATTAGGGTGTAAAGGAATTGTGAAGAAAGCATCCTTTAAATTTAGAACAGAAAAATGGGTGGTATTGGAGGGAACTGCGGAAAGTAAAGTATATGGGTTAGGAACTTCTAGACAGCTTGGTTAATGAGCCTGAGGTTCTGGACTAAGCGACAAGTTCCATCTGGCTTTTTAACAGGTAGAACTGGTGTGTTAAAAATGGGAGTTTTTTGGGCGGAGTAGGTGACTGGTGAGGAGGCAAGAAACGATAGGCTGTAGGCCTATGAGAGCTGCTTGGGGGATGGAATACCGCTTCTGTTACAGGAACTGGGTGGGCTCTTTAAGGATAATGTGGATGGGGAGTGTGGTGTTCTGTGACTGAAGGTGTGGAAGTATCCTAAACAGAGGGGTTAACTACGGATGGGGGAACAGGAAAAGTTGCATGTTTTAAGGTGGGAGGTTGGAGGGGTAGAAGAAAGTTAGAAACCCCAGAGGGGTCTGGGTTGATGCGTTGGGTACTATGGGGAACGTGGAAGTGGAGAATAGTGTGGAGTTTTGGAAGGATGTCTCTGCCTAGGAGTGGAGTTGGACATGAGGGCAGGACTAAGAAAGAGTGAGTGAAGGAAAAGGTGTGAAGGGAGCAGAAGTGTGGAGGGGGGACTTGGGGTTTCGAGTCTTGTCCATCAATTCCCACAACAGAGACTTGGGAGGACTGGGTGGGTCCTGAAAAATTAGGTAAAGCAGAGTAGGTTGGTCTGGTATTAATGAAAAAACATACTGGCCTACCTGCCACCATCAGGGTTACCCTTGGCTTGGATGAAGCAATGATACTTGCCAGGGCATCTGTTCCAGGGCACTGTCACTCTTCAGTGGCAAGGCCGATGAGATCTCAGTAGGAAGTTTTCGCTGGCTTGGGAAGGGATGGGGGAAGTCCTTGCGGGGGCTGCTCACAGTCCAACTTCCAGTGAGGTCCTCCACAAAGGGGGCACAGCCTGGTGGGCTTACCCGGGTTTGGGCATTGTCTGGACCAGTGGCCTTCACTGCCGCACTTGAAATACGTGCCAGATGGAGGTGGATTTCTAGGAGGCTTCCGCGTGGAGCTGCAGCCCTGTGGGCCTGCAGGGCCCCTGATGGTGTAGGCAAGCATTTGAAACTCTGTCTGTTTTTGCCTCTTTCTTTCCTCATTATGATTGTTAAAGACTTTGAAGGCTAAATTAAGAAGGTCTCGTTTTGGGGTTTGAGGGCCGTTGTCAAGCTTCTGAAGCTTGTGCTGAATATTGGGGGTGGATTGGGAAATGAATCAAAGGTTTAAGGTGGTGGTTCATTCTGGGCTGGCTGGTTCTAGGTTGGTATACTTTGTCATGACTTCAGTTAAATGAGAGAGAAAAAGCGTTGCGTTTTCATCAGGACCTTGGGTGATTTCTGAAAGTTTTTCATAGTTTACCGCTTTATGGGTACCCTTTTTGAGTCCTGCTAGGAGACACACAATCATGTGGTCTCGACGGTGGCCTCCAGAAGTGCCATCTTGATAGTCCTGGTGGGGGTCCTATTTGGGGACTGCCTCTATGCTAGTAGGCTGGGCAGGGGCCTGGTGATGAATGGTATCAACATGTGCCTGAGCTAGGGTCCACTTAACAGTCTCAGTCTTCTATGGTGTGGGTGGAAGACAGGATTATGTAGAGGTCATGCCAGGTTAGTTCATAAGATTTGGTAAGGTACTGAAATTCCCTAATTTAAAAGGTAAGGTCTTCTGGAAATGAACCGAGTCTTTTGTTAATTTGAGAGAGATCAGTGAGGGAGAAAGAAACATGAATGCTAACAATACCTTCAGCTCCTGCTACTTCCCAAAGGGGACATTCTGGCACTGGCCCTGAAGTAAGGGTGGGGCATGGGCCAAAGATGGCACCTGAGCGAGTATGGGTGGGAGAGAAGGAGAAACCTGGAAGTGGTTCCTGCTGCAGGTTTGAGGGGGGAAGTGGGTTGAGTTAACAGGCAGTGGAGAATACATAGGGGTGTAAGGTGGCAGGATGGGTTTACAAGCCTCAGGAGAGGGCAGTGTGGGAGGAGAATGGGTACAGGCAATACTAGAATTGTCCTGAGGAGGGGACAGTGTAGGAAAAGAAGTAGATACAGTTGACTGGGAAGATGGCAGCTGAGAAGATGGTGGCTGGGAAAATGGCAGCTGGGAAGGTGGCGGCTGAGAAGATGGTATCTGGGAAGATGGTCGCTGAGACGATAAAGAGGAGGCTTTGGGAGGTTAAAGAAGATGGTTGAGAGGGAGAGGTAAGTGCTTGGAGGGGTGGGCAACCGTCTGCTGGATCTAACGAGGAAAAGGAGGTAGGGTCGGGAGGAGAAAGAGAGGAGAAAGGATCAGGGCAGTGAGAATGGAGGAGAAGAATTTGAACAGGTGAGCAAGAATTGCAGAGGTCAGGTTGTGATCTGAGTGCAAAAAGGCCTCGACATAAGGAATTTCTCCCCATTTGTTCAGTCTTTGGCAATAATTGCTTAAATCAGTTAAAATTGTAAAGTCGAATGTTCCATTTGCAGGCCATTTGGACCCATTATCTAGTTTGTATTGTGGCCAGACTGAATTGCAAAAAAAGACAAGGAGCTTAGGGTGGATAATTTGCCTGAAGCCTAAGGTTTGCAGGTTTTTTATGAGGCAGTCTAGAGGGCAGTTTTTTGGAATGGAGGACTAGGAGTTTCCCATAACAGAAGGTAGGCTCAGAAGAATAGGGAAAAGGAGACCGTCCTGGACGGCCAGAGGGAGATGATAAAAGGAGCAATTGTAACTGCTGCCTTTTTCATTCCTGGAATGGGATCAAATGGCTTAGAGGCTAAGAACAAATGATCAGCGAGTGCATGGCACACCCTGGAACCTTCTTGGACCAATGTTAGATTTTTGGACCAGAGAAACCAACAGAGGCCATGTGGAATTTTCCCTGTTAACCGGGCTCCTGGGGAAACTTAACAGTAGGCGAAGTCAGTGACCGACATGTATGCATGCAATGGCGACTGGAGGCTGAGGAGCTTCTTTTATCTGGCTGCTGTGGCCTGCTCTCCAGGGTGGAGGGGTAGGTCCATGAGGGATGCAGACCTGAGCCCCTCCCAGGTTTTGGCGCGAGGTGTAAGGCTCTTGTATTAGTTCGAATCCTGAGAGTGTGCCAAAAGAAAACACAAGGTGGTGTGGAGCAACATGCTGTTTTAATGAGTGCCGGGGTGCAGGCAGGCTGAGGCCTAAAATGGAGTCAGCCCCAGGTGAGGACCAGGCCAAAGTTTTACAGTCTCCTGTAAACAGGAAGTGTCCTGGTCTGACATAACTGCTACGTTGTACAAGGACGGCCTCTGTCTCAATCTTCAGGGGTACCTGTCTTCTGGCCAGGGTAGGTGTCTTGGGCCGGCTCTCTTCCTGCTTCTTCTATCTTGCTGACGCAAGTGGCCTTGTGCCTTGGGACTGGGCCTGAGAAGGGAAGAGTTATTCATCTCCTTAAGCTTTCTGGCTGGGGGGAGAATCTTACATTTGCTAAATTAAATGGTTTTAAATTTAATTTGTCTAAAGTTTTTTCTTTTAATGTAATATAGCATTGAATGTTTGGTTCAGAGAGAGCATGCTATAGAGCTCCAAAAATATTGTGAGTTTTGTTGTGCTCCATTGGAAGGTATTCAAAACTCAGTGTGCTTCCTTATGCCCTGCAAGAAAACAAAACAAAACTAAACTAAACTAAACTAAACGTAGATAGTCAGTTTCACTCATCCTGGCTTTTTATTTTTCAATTTTTGAGACAAGATCTCACTCTGTTGCCCAGGCTCGAGTGCGGTGGTGCAATTATATTTCACTGCAGCCTCTAACTCCTGAACACAAGTAATCATCCCACTTCATTTTCCTAGGTAGCTAGGATTGCAGGAATGAGCAATCGCATCTGGTCACCAACTCTTTACGTGACTGCTTCTCCAAAATTTTGTTTGGATGTTGACACTGATGATGCTACAGGTGCACGAAAAGGTTATAAAATGTTCCCATAATAAGACTTACATGGGATGCAGAGCTGACTTCCCAAACAGGTGTGAAAAGGATTTGAGAGATCCAGGTAAAAAGTGATTCGGAGTGTTTAAACATTTAAAGGGCAGAGCTGGAATGAGGATTCCTACAGGGGCCTGAACTTACATGATTTGAACTTCTTGCCAGTGCAAAAGGAGAGAGAACCTGGACTTTCTCATCCACTTACCCAGATGTAAGGCACAAGGAGAAGAGGAAATGTGCTTGAAAACCATGAGCAGTCAAACACCACAAAATGGAGTCAGCCACTTCATTACACCTCTGATGTACAATAACCAAATTATTTTCCATGGTGCCCGAACTCTCTACTTAAAGGTGAGAGACATGAACAGTCCACATGATCCCAGGATGTGGAAATAGAAGTGGTGGCAATCAACTTTGAGAAAGTGCTTGACAGCTCTAAAGGAAGACCTTGGTAGGAATTCTGGAGGCACTGTTTCAGCAAATGGGACTGAAGGGGTAGAGTCTTTGATATTTCTGAAGTCATACATTTTGAATTGATATAGAAATTTACTGATAATCCCTGAATATGTTTTAAAAGTTGGAGAGTGAAATGATTGAAGACATCAAAAGCCAAGGCTTTACATTAGTTATTTATTCTTTATAGTAGATATACAGATAAAGAAAGAGATCAGTAATTTGGTTTGAGTATAACTTGCTTTAGGAAAAAAAAATGGTTAAAACTTATTAGTACTTTCTGTCTGGAAGAAGACTTGTCCTAGGTCTTAACTGACAAGAGGATTTTGTTCCAAATTTCCCCTAAACTTGTCAACAAATCTTTTTTGAACTATAGGCATGACAAAATGAGGTAAATATGGAAAAGGTTAATAGAAAGGCAAAACTATTTCTGATAATGTTAAAATAGAAGCTTAATTTGTGCATTTTAAAACTTTCCTTCAAGTGTACATTTTTTTCAACAATGGCTTCTTAAAATTAGCTTAACTTTAATTGGTTTGAATATCAGTACTTATTTTATAACCTCACAGAAGCAGTAATTAAGCTTTGGAGTTTTCACAGGTAATGTGTAAAAACGATGACTATATTGGATACCAATCAATTGCTATAGGGACACCAATCAATAGTTTCCAACATCTTTTGGAGATCCAAGTAGAGTCATATTCATAGCATATTTTGTAAAACAAACAAACAAACAAACAAAAAAACAGGTCATTTCATCCTACTGGACACCAATATTGATTGATTCAATGATACTAACTTTCAGGAGTATTGATGGGAATTTGGATTCACAGGGGCTTTCTTTCTCTTGCTGTTGGTGGAATGTTAAGCAGAAATCAGGACTGCCATTGCTGCATACATTAAGCTACCATAAGAGAAGCCAGCCTGAAATAAAAAGCCCCTATGTTAAGGAGAAACAAATCAGAGAATCCATGAAATTAGTGATAGCACACTAATCACACCATGTTTTTGATGACTTGCAACCGGTAGTTGTTGTCCCTTGTTCAACGATACAGAAAGAGTTGGTTATATCACATGCTGAGGGTGGCTAAAACATTAGAAGACCAAGGTGAAAAAAAAAAGAAATGCTAAAGTGGTTCAGTTTGTTGCAGCCGACAGTGAAAAACATTATACTTGCTTTCAAACTACTTCTTTAGAAGCACAGAGAGAAGAAAAATCAATCCTTCCTAAAACAGATACTCTTTTTTTGAGATTGTCAATTAATCATACTCAAAACTGTGAATATAATAAAGCAGAGACTTGTAAGGTTAGAAAAACTGAGTTTTTAATCATTACAGATCCAAAGCATAAAGTGGGAGAAAAAGAAAAAAAAAAAAATATATATATATATATATATAAAAAATAATATTTTACTGGTTTTATTTCAGTAATAATGAAGATTTTAAAAAGTGGTTTAATTTTATTATTAGTATTTAGGATATCTTCATTTTATTTTTATACTTTGAAATTTTACTCAATGTGTATGAAATTTAATAAAATATTAAAAAATAAAATTTTCATGCCCAATTATGTATAGAATATGGCAGTAAACCATGTAAGCAAAAGATATTCATACAGAAAATTTGGAAAGACATATTCCAATATGCATGTGTGACTGTGCCTATTTATGTTTATGTGATACGTATATGTTTATAAATGTTTTACTGATTTTTGAAACTATATTTATGAATATATCTTTCTCTCATAATCATAAAAACCATACAGTCTCCAGACTGTACTTAGGAAAATATTTAAATATTTCCTTTTTAATGCATCTTGTTGATTTTACTTATTTATTCTCCTATTTTTAATTATTTCTAATTTAGTTGACTTAATGGTAATAACCATAATAGAAAATAGAGCATATTCAAAGTTAATAATTATTAATAATGCTTTCTGGCAGGTTTTTATAGAAAACATATTAAGGTTGTCAAGTGAATTAATTTTTCCCTCAAAAGTGGTTTTTGGAGCACAGAGAAAACAATAGGTGTTTATTTCCTCATATGAATATTTTAAGCTACTCAATTCATTAAAATCATGAATGCAAAATGTAGTTTTCCTTAAGTGTTTTACGTTCATGTTCTAAATTTATTTACATTTTTAATTTAAAAAATTAAAAGAAATAATGTAGAGATCTTAAACTATTAGATCAATAAGTTGAAATGATTACAATTTTTTAAATATTTGGTTCATTTTACAACTTAATTAAATTCCCTTAAACACTTAAGGGAATTTGGATATTAAATACATTTGGATATTAAATGTATTTAGTGTTTGTTTTTTAAATGACTATCAAGGCAGTTACTAATCAAAATAATTTTCCTAGCAACTTAATTATTCTCGTGAATTAATACTGATGTTACGGTTCTAGAAAATCAAGTGCTGTCAAACATTTGGTACTATTAAAATTTACTGTATTCTTTTATATCTTGTAAACGAAATCATGTGTCTAAAATGATGCATTTTTAATTGTAATAAAAAGGCCAAATATTACATAACAGATATCACAAATATTTTAAACATCTAATAAGTACAGATTGTTCCAGGAATTAAAAATATATCTTTAAACTTGCCACAGATGTCAATATCATGGAATAATTCTAATTCAATTTGGATTTAGAAAAACAATTAGTTGCAAAAAAAATAAAATAAGTTTTTCGTTTGCTTATCTGTTGTTTGTTTCATTTTGTTTTCATTTCGTGCCTGTTAAAGTTATAAGTATGTTTCAATCTCAAATGGATTTCATTTTATGGTGCAGGGATTCAAATATAGGCCCATGTGTCAAATCCAACCAAGAAAATGGTTTTGTACTCCCCACAAGATAAGGTTTCTAAAATTTTTCAGTAATTGGGAAACACTTTTATAGCATTAAAAAATCATATGCAATTTAAATTTTAGCATTCATAAATAAAGTTTCAGTAAACATCTCTGCATGTGTTGCCTGTTACTGATTGGAATTACAATAGCAGAGTTGAGTAGTTGTGACAAAGAATGGATGGCTTGCAAAGGTGAAAGTAGTTGCTATATGACTATTTGTAGAAAATATTCCGACCACTGGGCTTCTGATTAGAAATTTCAGCCTGAGATGAGAAGCTGGGAATTATTCTTTTCATCCCAGAAATAAAAATGCTAAGCCCATTTTCTTTGTCATTGATGAAGAGGGGTTTGTTTTAAAAGACTCAACCTGTGAGTTTTTTAACAAGATATTTCCATTTTAAAGCCCAGCGTGGATTAAAAACAAACAAAACAGACAAAAATACTTGGATTTCCATTTAGGTAGTTTCACATCTAGAAACAAATCATGTGTTTACTGGTTTATTATCATATCTGCGATATCCCCTCATGTACTAATCCTCAGGGATTAGTACCCTTATCAAGGAGACCCAAAGAAGCTTTTTCGTTTCTTCCATCATGTGAGGACACGGCAGGAAGTCGCTATCTATGAGCCAGAAAGTTGGCCCTCACCAGATACCAAGTCTGACTTGATCTTGGACTTTCCAGCCTCCATAACAAAATAAATGTCTGTTGTTTATAAGCTACCTTGTTTAAGGAATTTTGTAATACCACCCAAATGTACTAAGACAGTATCTAAAGAACGAAGTTAAAGTGACTTTTTGCTGTATCAGAGGTGAAATACTTTGTAATTTTTCGGCATTTGGAAGAAAATTAATACAAACAGTCCCGGCACGGTGGCTCACGCCTGTAATCCCAGCACTTTGGGAGGCTGAGGTAAGCGGATCACCTGAGGTCGGGAGTTTGAGACCAACCTAGACAACATGGTGAAATCCCGTCTCTACTAAAAATACAAAAATTATCCAGGTGTGGTGGTGGGCACCTGTAATCCCAGCTACTCAGAAAGCTGAGGCAGGAGAATCGCTTGAACCCAGGAGGCAGAGGTTGCAGTGAGCCAAGATCATGCAGTGGCTGGCAACAGAGTGAAAGTCTGTCTCAAAAAAAAAAAATTAATTAAGCACAGAAACATTAAGTTATGTGGGTTATATTAAATGATTGAAACAGCACTTTTTTTTTCTTTAATCATAAGTGTGCAAACTGTTTTTCTTCTGAATGAGATTTGAGAAAAGAAAACATGGAAAATCCTGAAATGGTGTCAGGCTTCTATTTCTCTTACCGGATAAAAGGTAATCTATTTTATCACCTTCTTCTATTGTATGAAAAATATTACGTAAGTAAAATAAAAGTTTCCTCTATAATTTGATCATGAAATGGCGGAGTCAACTTTGTGCATGTTTGTGCTCCTTCTGTTGATTTTTGAAGTTGAATTTGCTCTTTAGAGCCTGTTAAAATCGTTTGGGAAAATATTTTTATCTTCAGACTGTTTTCAAGTGAACGAAAGGTATAAAGCAGTTTCCTGAAAGATAGAAGCCGACCATAGTGAAATAAGAATTGAAACTCTCTAGGTTTCCTCCAGCTTTTTGTAATGATATATAACCTCTTTCTGCCTGTGCATACAATGGCAAAGGTAAAACCAGGGAACAGATATATACTCCACCAGTGTCCCCAGGTGATCTGACATTCATTTCTCTGATGCTCTGTAGATGGGCTCTTCTGATAGTGGTAACCAGGCTGTCCTGAACTCAGAAAGATCTCCACGGGGCACTTGTCTTATTTTCATTTCCCTAAGTTACTCTCTTCCTTCCCTAGAGGCAGATAAGGTGCACAGTTCCTGAAATAACTGCAAACATAGATGTCAGAAAAATGTGGAAAGCAGTGATCATCATAGACAGGACAGGGGAAAGAGTGTGTCCACCTTGTTCAACTAGCCCCATCTTCTCCACATTTGTGGTGGCTTCCAGCAAGTGCTTTGTGGAGGACCCTTGCTCTTCTGATGACTTTCTTATTCACCTCTTTCTGCCTGGGGGCTACTGTGGATCCGTTAAATCTTTTTTCTCTGTTTCCCTGGAATCCTACGTCTTCCTCTTTGCCTTTGTACTACATTGTTAGTCATGGAATTCCATCCACTTATTTTCTCTTTGCTTTATTTTTTTTGAAGGTAAAATTTACAGAATATACGGTTAATGATTTTAAACTGTACAATTCAGTGATATTTAGTGTCTAATTTAGTATTTAATATATTCACAATGTTGTTCAACCACTAGCTCTCTCTCTAGTTCTAAAACCTTTTTATCACTTCATAAAAACATCCAGAGCACATTTTGCAATCAATTCCCACTCAATCCTTTTCCCATTCCCTGGTAGCCTCTAATTTGCTTTTGTCTCTATGGATTTGCCTATTCAGAATACATTATGTAAAAGGAAACATACAATATGTGACCTCATGTCTCTGTTCCCTTTTTACTAACATAATATTTTCCAAGTTCATCTAGTTGTAGCGTGATTGGTATTTTGTTTCTTTTTATGACACAATAATATTACATTGTATGCACATAGCACAGTATGTTTACCCATTCACATACTGATGTTCATTAGAGTTGTTGCCTTTTGGCTATATGAATGAGAGTCGTTATAAAAATACATGTACACATTTCTATGTGGATATATATTTTTATTTCTCTTGGTATATACCTCGAAGTATTGGGTTATATAGTAGTTCTATGTTTAAATTTTTGAGAATCAACCAAACTGTTTTCCACAAATCCTGCATCATTGTACATTCCCATCTGCAAAGTACAAGGATTCGTATTTCTTCACATACTCATCAACACTCATTATTTTTCATTTTCTTCCTTAAAGCCAACTAGTGAGTGTACAGTGCTAGCTCATAGTTTTGATTTTCATTTTCTTAAAGACCAATAACATTGAATATCTATTCATGTACTTGTTGGCCAATAATATATTGTTCTCATCTTGACTAGAATGCTTATGCAAGATCTTTGACCACTTTTAAGCTGGGTTGTTTGGTTTGTTGCTGTTGTTGTTGAGTTTTAAGAGTCTTTTATGTATTCCATTAAATCCTTATCAGATAATGATTTGAAAATATTTTCTTCCATACTGCAATTTGCCTTTTCACATTCTTGATTATATCCTTTGATGTACAAAAGGTTTTTTTTTAATTTTGTGAAGTCTAATATGTCTTTGTTTTCTTTTGTTCTTCTTGCTTTTGGTTCCAAATCAAAGAATCCATTGCCAAATCTGAGATCATGAAGATTTGCCCCTATGTTTTATATAAAAGTTTTATAGCTTTTGCCTTTATATTTTGACTGTTCATTTTGAGTAAGTTTTGGTGTGTATAGTTAGGTACAATGAGGTCTGTAATGGTGTCACTTGGCTAGGCTATGGTGATCAGTTGTTTAACACATACCTGTTGTGCAGGTATGTTTTAGATGTGATTAGCACAATAAATAGCCTTTAATTAATGCATATTACCCTCCATAATGTGGATGGACCTGAACCAATCAGTTCAAGGCCTTTAACTAAAGATTAGGTTTTCTGATAACAACAGAAGATATTCTGCCTCAAGACTGAAATACAGAAATTTGTATTATGTTTTCAGTCTGTTGAACTGGTCTGTGAATTGAGTAAATTTCACATTCAACTCTGCTTGAATTTCCAACCTTTTGCCCTGCCCTAAAAATTTCAGAATTCTCACCTCCTACAGTTGTGTGAGTTTTTTGCATTTGGTTATCCATAATGTTGATGTTCAATAAATCTTCAGCTTTCCACCAACTGTAGCAATTGAAAGCATTGGCTCTAGAGTTAGACTGCCTAGGTTCAAATCCAGATGCTTTCATTTACTAGCTTGTGATCTTGGAAAAAATATTTAACTCCTCCCTGCCTCAGTTTTATAATCTATAAAATGAGTATCTATATGAATGTGATATTATGAGGAATAAATTCATTTATAAATGAGTATTTATAAATCCCTAATTGCAACGTCCATAATAATTAATGTATGTTTTAAATAAAAAAATTCATTTTCTTTTTTTAAAAGAGAATAAGAGTTTCTAGAATTAATTATTAACTAGTTGCTGATATAATTTATTTATTAAATTATTTCTATTTCCTTTTGAGTTATGAAAACTTATTGGTGGATATACAAAATGCATCAACACACAGATGAAATGGTATAAATAAAATTTGTTTGATGAGTAATAGTTAGACTTGGAGAAAAATGTGCACGTGTTAACACACATACATACATGTATATGCATATACACAGACACATATAAATGCAATACATACATATAGAATATGTATTCCTACACAATTAGTTTTTGGTACACATGCACCTTCATATAAGACTTTATAAAAATGCAGCCAATTTTCATAAGAGAGATTATCTCTATTTGATATTGGGTGAAATTTAATATATTTTTCAAAGTTTTGCCTTTTTAAAATGCTTTACAATCAACACGCAGTGAGTTTAAAATCAATAGAGATAAGAGAGTATATTGATAACCAGATTATTGCAAAGTATTCATGAGAGACAGTAGGGTTTTGCTTGGCTTTTTAAAAGATACCTGCTCTATCACATTCCTAGAAGAAAAAATGACAAAGTTGCTTGTTTTTAACTTTATGTACTCCCATTCTCACTATTTTAATGTGACTATACTGTAAAACTAAGCTAATACTGTTCATTTTAAAAATGTAGATGTACATTCTTAAAATTCTGTTGCAAACTTTAAAAAACATTATTGTGAACAAAGAAATAAGGCCTTATCTAGTACTTAACTAGTTAATAACAAATCTGTGTAGTACTTGCTTAGAAACCAAACTTTTAAGTAGAGAACTACGAATTAAGGTGTCCCAGTGATGAGATCTTCTGACGTCGAAAGAAGAGCCGTGTTATGTGTTCACTAGCATAAACATATAGAAAGACTCTGCCTCTAAAATAATTTTTCAATAAATAAAAAACTAAAAAGAAAGTTTTTTGTCCTAAAACAGAAAGAAGACTAAGTGTTGGTAGCAGGAAAGAAAATAGAGTGCCCAATAGTTATCTTCCTGATGAAATAACTTTGCATAAAATTGTGATTGATCAAAACATATTATTGAAAGATAGTATTTTAAAAGTTACATTAAAATACATTTCATTTAGTATCCCATAATTAGCAATATACCTCAAGAAAAATAAAAACTAATTTCTAAATGCCTCTGACAAAATCTGAAGCTTGGTATTTAATATTGAACATTTTAATAATTTTTTGCTTTTTTGTATCTTAATAGACTGTCATTATTTTTAATGTAATCTTTTTTTTCTTTCACTAGCTCTGTTCTCTGAGATCAGAATGTTCTGTATTGCTGAAAATACTCAGTTTTTTAAATTAACAACAAATGACTAAGTAAAGCATCTTTACATAGAAAGTGGCAGTGCTAAAATTATTTTTTAATGTTTGAATAACAGAAATGTTTCTTTCAAATATGAAGAAACTATCTCCCACCATTACTTATCTAGATCTTCAGCACATTTCATGATGAAAGAGCTATTTACAATGAACTTATCAACTGTGTTGGGAAAATGTTTCATAATTGTTCTCTAAGTAGATGTAAGTCTATGTAATTTCATGGCAACTAAATCATCAGAGTTTTAAAAGTCCCATATATGTTAATGGAGTTTTGTGGAAGAAGCATCATTGCCTTTGAGCTCTACAAAAATTGAGATGAAGATGACAACAGATTCTGTTGAAAAATAAATAAATAAATAATACCACCAGGTTAAGTCTACTAATATGACAAAAATAGCCATCATAAAACCTTCATAATATAAACACTATAAATAACAGATATACTAAAAACAGACACAGAATTATTTTCATAGCTGAATTTGTAAGACAGAATAGAAAACATCCAAGTACCAGGAATACAGACTGCATCAAATGTTTAGGGGTAAATGTGTAGGTTGGCAATGTGGCAGTACTGAGGATGAAACAAAAATTTGGCTGAAACAGTAATTTATTTTCTCAGTTCAGGAGGCTAGAAATCCAAGATCAATGGGTCTTCAGGGTTATATTCTGGTGAGGCTTTTGTTATAGAAAAAAATATTCAGTGATACTTGCTAAAGCATGGTAAGGGAGCCATTATTCAGGACCATCGTGATAGGGATAGAGACTACTGCAAAGCGATTTTTGCAGTGGGGGAGACAGATTGAGCTGAACTCCAAATATAACATGATCAAATGATAATTTATTGCCGAGGATCAAGGTGGAGGTCAGCAAGTGGAAAATTATTTAGGAATATAATAACATCTGATTAAGGGGAATTTTGAGTAAACTGACATAGCAGGACTCTTGCTAAAAGTGGATTTTTCAAGAAACTGCACAGATAGGTCTATGAGAAGACTTAGGAGCCCAAGTAAAGTTTAGTCAAGCAAAGAATGATCATTGCTTATTTTCCTGATTTGTAGAGGGCTGTCTTCTGGCTGTGTCCTCACATGACCATTCATCTGTGCGTGCATAGAGAGAAAGAAAGAGAGGGGTAAGGTAGGGAGGGAGAGATCTGGTGTATCTTTTTCTTCTTAAAAGGACACCAAATCTATTAGATTAGATCACCTTTTGACCTCATTCAACCTTAATTACGTCTCTGAAGACCTGACTTCCAAATGCAGTTTCATTAGCAGTTACAGCATCAACATATGATTTGTGGGAGACACATTTTAGCTCTTAACAATGTGATGACACTTTACGTAGAAACTTCTTGATGCCCATCCACTGTAGACTGAATTTTAAAAAATGTGGTACACCATGGAATACTATGCAGCTATAAAACATGAGGTGGTATCCTTTGCAGCAACGATGGATGGAGCCAGAGGCCATTATCCTAAGCAAATTAACAAACAGAAAACCAATTACCACATGTTCTCATGCATAAGTGGGTGCAAAACATTGAGTACACAAGAACACAAAGAAGGAAACAATAGACATTGGGGCTTTTTTGAGGGTCGAGGGTGGAAGAAGTGTGATTGAAAAACAATCTATTGGGAATTATGCTGATTACCTGGGTAACAAAATTATCTGTACACCAGAACCCTGTGAACAGGAAATTTACCCATATAACAAACCTGTACAAGTATCCCTGAACCTAAAATAAAAGCTGAAGGCAAACGAAAAAGAAGAGCAAAGCAAGTGCTATGAAGAAAGACCTGGGCAAATATAAAAACCTGTTCTGCCACCACTGGTAACAATGTTGAATTCTGAAAGAGCACTCACATCAGGCTCTGAGCCACAATTAAAAAAAATGATGCAAAGATTAAAAAACTTTGAAATATGTTTTTGATTAAGAAGACCAACTCCCTGTTGATAGTATTATCAAATCTGGTACCCCTTACCAGGATGGCAATAGCTAGTGAAATCCAAGTACTACCTTGTTGAATCTAAAATATTATAAAAAGTAAAGGCAAGATGCCATTTCTGCTATATTTCACCAATTTTTTATTGCTCATGTTTTCAAAGATTTAATGACTGGCCACATTACCTTTCTAAGAATTAAAAAATAATAATTAAAAACAGAATCCAAACGTAGTCTTACACAAATATGTTCAATTAATTTTTGAAAAAATTCCCTAGATAATTCAATTGGAAAAAGACAGTCCATCAAAATGTATGCTGAAATAAATGTATATAGATGTAAAAAAAATCTCAAACTATAGTTACACGGTACATAGTAATTTACTCAAATTAGATAATAATAATATGCAAAATAACTTTATTCACTGTTCCAAGAACACATAAATCTTTATAAGCTTGTAGAGGGCAAAGATTACTGGAATAGGACATAAGTATCATTTATCATAAAATGATAAAATTGACTTCAGCAATGTTATAATTCTTGCTTTTTATAAGACAGTATGAAATCAATTTTAAAAACAATCTAACAATAAGGAGAAAGTATTTGCAATATATGTGGCATAACATGTCTGTTCACATTATATAAAGAACTCTCACAAGTCAGTATTAAGTAAAGAAGCAACATAGTATGGGCAAGAGATTTCAGAAATCACTTCACAAAAACAATATATAAGTGGATAATAAGCACATTCACTGTAATTATATCATCATTATTCAGGAAATTGAAATTTTAAAATCCAGTGAGATACCATTTCACACTCACTAAAATAACTTAATTTAAAATTGCAATCCAACTCTAACTGTTGAAAAAGATGTATAGCAACTGTATCCTCACAGTTTGCTCATAGAGATATAACTACTTTGAAAAACAGTCAGTTTCTTTTAAAGATAAATATATATTTATAATATGTCTCAGTGATTTCACTCCTTAGTATTTATACAAGAGAATCAAAATTATATGTCTACAGAAAAACATTTTTATAAATGTTCATAGCCGCTTTATTTGTAATAGCTCCAAAGCAGAAGCAACTCGAATATTCATCACAGGTGAATAAGTTTTAAAAATATGGGATAGCCAAACAAGGAAATATTATTGAGCAATAAAAACAGTGAACTACTGATGTGTGTGATCGTAGAAATGAATCTCAAAAATATTAGAATGAAGAACATGAATAAGAAAAATACACACTGTATAATTCTGGTTAATGAAATTTTGAACACACAAAAACCATCTTTATCCACAGAAAGAATGTAAGTAACCCTCTGCTGTCATTGTGAGAAAAATAAGGGGTTACTTGCCGGGCGCGGTGGCTCAAGCCTGTAATCCCAGCACTTTGGGAAGCCAAGGCGGGCAGATCACGAGGTCAGGAGATCGAGACCATCCTGGCTAACACGGTGAAACCCCGTCTTTACTAAAAATGCAAAAAAAAAATTAGCCAGGCGCGGTGGCGGGCGCCTGTAGTCCCAGCTACTTGGGAGGCTGAGGCAGGAGAATGGCGTGAACCCGGGAGGCAGAGCTTGCTGTGAGCTGAAATCGTGCCACTGGACTCCAGCATGGGCGACAGAGCAAGACTCCATCTCAAAAAAAAAAAAAAAAAAAAAAAGAAAGAAAGAAATAAAGAAAAATAAGGGGGTACTTAGTGTAATGCAACTTCCTATACTTAACTGTGGAAGTAATTATAAGGCATGACATTTTTTATAATGTGTTGAACTTAAAATGAGTGCATTTTATTTTATATAGGTTAAATCTCAATTTCAAAATGCATCTGCTGTTTTTAAGAAACAAACATAATTTTATTAGGTTATACAATAAGTGTACAAGTAAGATGTACCCGGTGAATATTAAAAGTTGAAAGCTAGTAGGTCTATATGTGTTTTATAATTAAATTAAAAATATCTGTTGGCACATGCTCACACACATGCACACACAAACAGATGATCAAATGGCCCACATTGAACAGAAAGGGAACATTTGTTAAGAAAATATAAAACATGAATCTGTGGGTATGTAAGAATATAGATTCAAAATATTAAAAAACAAAAAAGAAAAATTGATCAAAGTAAAAGCAGTAAATTATAACATCTCTGTTATAAAATTGGTCAGAACTTCTTTTTACAACTTTGAATTTGAGTGGTACATGTGCAGGCTTGTTACGATTTCTCTTACTAGATCACAATATTTCCAAAATCTTTAACTCCACTCTAACAAAATGCAGATAATATTCACTGGCATTTCCAGTTTCTCTTTTAGGATGCTCTTACTTGGAAGCAGCAGAAAATCTACTGATTTCTTTCTTTCAAATTTGGGGGAATATATTGGCTTGCAAAATGAGAAAAAGACTTAGGGCAAGATGATCTTCACATATATTTTGAAAAGACTCTAGGTCAGGCATGGAGGCTCAGGCCTGTAATCCCAGCACTTCAGTAGGCCGAGGCAGGCAGATCACTTGAGGTCAGGAGTTGGAGACCATCCTGAACAACATGAAGAAACCCTGTCACTCTCAAAAAATACAAAAATTGCCACTGCAATCCGGCCTGGGCTAAAGAGCGGGACTCCGTCTCAAAAAAAAAAAAAAAAAAAATTAGCAGGGCATGGTGGTACGTTCCCATAATCCTAGCTACTTGGAAGGCTGAGGCCCAAGAACCACTTGAACCTGGGAGGCAGAGGTTGCAGTGAGCCAAGATCACATCACTGCACTCCAGCCTGGGCGACAGAGCAAGACCCTATCTCAAAAAAAAAAAAAAAAGGCTCTAAGTCCCTTTGATATTGGTATTTCTGGCTCTGCTCTCTTCTGTGGTCAGCATCCTATTGAGAACAACTGTTCTCATTGTGGGAAAATAACTTGATGCAAATTGATAACACAGTTGCTCTGGGGGTTAATTCTATGTATCAGCTTGACTGAGCTAACGGATGCCCAGAAATCTGGTAAAATATTATTTTTGGTGTATTTATGAAGATGTTTCTGGATGAGATTAGCATTTTAATTGGTAGACTAAATAAAGAGTGTCCTTGCCAATGTGAGTGGGCATCATGCAATTCAGGGCCAGAATAGATTAAAAAAAGGCTGAAGCAGGGTGAATTTGCTTTCCCTCCTGTGGATAGGACATCCATTCTCCTGCCCTTGAATGTGAGTTCCTTTGGTTCTCAGGCCTTCAGACTTGGACTAAATTGTACCACTGTCTTTGGAGTTAGACTAGATCATACCATGGCAGACTGTGGGAATTCTGGGCCTCCATAATCTCATCAGCCAATGTTTATAATAAATGGTTTTGTATATAGATATTCATCTATATATTTTATTGGTTCCGTTTCTCTGGAGAACTCTAATACAGTGGCCAAAGAAACATCAAGCCAGAAATAATGACGTTATTTAAGGGTGTTGGATCATGTATTCAACATGATCAGTAACTTTCCTGGTGGATAGACCCTGGAGAAAGTGGTTGAGTCACCTTTCCCTCCACCACAAGAATTGGTAATGAAATTGTGCACATCAAAGGAAATACTGGTGCTAAACATAGTCACATGTTTTAGCAACTACATTCCATAGACGTACTGTTTCTTATTGGTACAATTTCAAAAATGCCCAGTCCTGAAGAGAATATATGTATA
The DNA here is from genome assembly GCF_028858775.2 of Pan troglodytes. Taxonomy (NCBI): domain Eukaryota; kingdom Metazoa; phylum Chordata; class Mammalia; order Primates; family Hominidae; genus Pan; species Pan troglodytes. The sequence goes on from NC_072401.2 coordinate 85,644,764, forward strand.
CTCTCCTCAGAACCTAAACTTACCTTAGAAGGTCTGAGGTTACTACATTCAGCCTCAAAGCCAGAATGACTGAGTGATATGTAATAGTGTCCCAGTGTTTGATGAATTTAACTAAACAGCATTAGTTATTGTCTATAATCCCAGCACTTTGGGAAGCTGAGATGGGAGGATTGCTTGAACCAAGGAGTTTGAGACCAGCCTGGGCAACTGCATTTTGTAAAAAATACAAAAATTAGCAAGGTGTGGTGGTATGTGCCTGTGGTCCCAACTACTTGGGAGGTTGGGGTGCGAGGATCACCTCAGCCCAGGAGGTCGAGGCTGAAGTGAGCTCTGATCACACCACTGTACTCCAGCCTGGGTGACAGAGTGAGATTCTATGCCAAAAAACTACAAAAACAACAAAAATTAGTTATTCATCTCAAAAACAGTACCTGTTTAATGATGGAGAGAGAAGAAAATAACTTTAATAAAATGAATATCTTTTGGAAAACTGAATAATGAAATACATTCAATGTTTGTTATTCTATACTACTTATTACATTCTCTAATAAATAAAAGCAAGTAATTTTTATACTTACAATAATTGGAGAGCCTCTGTAAACCACTGGCAACCCCTGTTACTTCTTTCGAGGAGGATAACTATTTTCCAATGCCATTTATGGGTAGGGTAACAATCAAATTTATCATCCAAACTGTTTTTTTTTTTCTCAAAATAAATAGGAAAGGGGAGCTATTTAAATGTCTTTGGGAAAACAAGGGTAAATGTGATTGTCTCTAACCAGTCACAATATACAGTAACCCCATATAGGGTCCTAATTCTAGTTTCTGTGAAAATCTTTCTTTATTGCTGGAACTAGATAATATAATTAATGAAGCCTTCATGTGGTTCTTGCATTTTCTAATTTCCCTTAATTCATTGCGATTTATGATCATTACTCTTCCAGCTGTGTCAATTATACTATGACTATCTCAATCACTGTCTTAAACCTTCCTTGTTGAGTATTTTCTGTTTCCTTCATTGTTACCTGGAATGTATCTTCATGTATCATTCAAAAACATTTATAGGCTGGGTGTGGTGGCTCACGCCTGTAATCCCAGCACTTTGGGAGGCCGCGGCAGGCAGATCACGAGGTCAGGTGTTTCAGCCCAGCCTGACCAACACGGTGAAATCCCATCTCTACTAAAAATACAAAAATTAGCCAGGCATGGTGGCACATGCCTGTAATCCCAGCTACTCAGGAAACTGAGGCAGGAGAATCGCTTGAACTTGGGAGGCGGAGGTTGCAGTGAGCTGAGGTTGTGCCACTGCACTCCAGCCTGGGTGATAGAGTGAGACTCTGTTTCAAAAAATAAATAAATAAATTATAATCTCATGCTTTTTATTTCTACAAGTTATTTTTCTTTTTATTCTACTTTTTTCATCTGTGGTCTAGGTTTATTTGGTTTTGCCTTTTCATTCTTTTAGTGAATATACTTATTTCTTTGAATATTGTGAGTAAAGATTGCTCAACAATCTAACAAATACCTTTTTTTTTTTTTTTTTTTTTTGAGACAGAGGCTCACTCTCTCAACTAGGATGAACTGCAGTGGTGCAATCACAGCTCACTGCGGCCTTGACCTCCCAGGCTCCAGTGATCCTCCTACTTCAGCCTCCAGAGTACCAGGGACTACAGGTGTGCACCACCACACCTGGCTAATTTTTTGTATTTTTTAGTAGAGAAGGGGTTTTGCCATGTTGCCCAGGCTCATCTTGGTCTCCTAGGCTCAAGTGATCCACCCATCTCGGCTTCCCAAAGTTCTGAGATTACAGGAGTGAGCCATCACACCTGACCAATACTTTTCTTAATACCATTTTTGATTTAATAATTTTTATCTGATTATTTTACCTTTGCATTAAGAAAAAGTTGAGTCAATCACCGTATTTATCTGCAATCTTATTTTTTCCACTGTTCTTCACTTACACCTTGGCTCATTAGTAAACCTAAATGGACACAGTACTCAATGATGATTCTTTTACCTTGTCTTCTTTTTGGCTGGATTTATATTTCTAATAAGAGATTATTCTGTATTCCAAGACTTCTAACTAATTTAAAAATATTTGTTTATTTTATTCAACTTTCCTGACAAGATAATTCTTGACTTAAACTGTATTCTTCTGAAGTCTTTACAGATGTATGTACAATTCTTCTTTGTGATTCATTATTTTGAGAAGACTATGGTATACCCTTTTTTTTTTTTTGTAAGGTACTTTTTATTACATTTGTCTAAGTGGTATTTTTTTCTCTTCCTGTCTTAGAATCTGTTATCTCATAAGGCTACATTTCAGGTTGCAATTTAAATGTTCCAGTAGTGAACTGTCTTAGGTGACTCTTGCTCAATCATTATTTCTTACTACATGGCATGCCAGTGTGGTTTGGTTTCAAGAGCATTTTAGCTTCATTCATATTCTCTTCCAATACTCTATTCAGGTACTGGCCCACTTCTGATAAAACTTGTTTTTGATAATACTTGTTTCAGAACCCTTGTTTTAATCCAGCTAACCATCACAAATATACATTTCCCTCTTTTGCTCTTTAGTATCAGTAGACTTCATCAATGACACCTTGATTCAACCAAGATAATCTTCATTTTAAATTTAAAATATTGTGGATTATTTTAGCCTTGTTCTCTGCTTTTCCAAAGGCTCTGAATTTCTTATGCACATTTATCTTGATCAGTTCTGGGTTTCAAGGAGGAAACTTCTTAAAACACACACACACATACACAGGCACGCACGCACACATGCAAATAATCCTTTATCCAGGATTGTTGTGTCTCATCTGAGCTTTTTTCTCATAACAACTAACATACCATTTGAGGGCAGCACAAAAAAAAATGAATGGCTTGCATAATTTCTGCAAGTACACATACAGTGACATTTTCTTTTTTTTTTTTTAATTATACTTTAAGTTTTAGGGTACATGTGGACAACGTGCAGGTGCTATGCAGTGATACTTTCTTACTCAAATTTAAGAGATTTGGGGAATAGTGTTAGCAATGTATACAATACTTATCTTAAATGGTTAGCCAGACATTTGTCTTAATTAATATACAAATATATTTTGAGGTCTTTCTATAATTCCAAGTACCTACAGTATTTTTTAATACAGATAAATATGCAAATTAGGAATATTGGGAACTCATTTAGCCTTTGTTGCAAAGTCTCAGCTTCGCAGTACATTTTTTCTGTGATTCTCCCTTCATGTATGTGGTCTTACTTATTTTTTAAAATTCTGACTTTTTAATGATCGCCATTCATTCTAACTGGCTTGAGATGGTATCCCATTGTGGTTTTGATTTGCATTTCTCTAATGACTAGTGATGATGAGCTTTTTCTCACACGTTTGTTCAAAAGAAGACATTTATGCAGCCAACATACCTTTGCCCGCTTTTCGATGGGGTTGTTTTTTTCTTGTAAATTTGTTTAAGTTCCCTGTAGATTCTGGATATTAGCCCTTTGCCAGATGGACAGATTGCAAAAATTTTCTGCCATTCTATAGGTTGCCTGTTCACTCTAATGATGGTTTCTTTCACTGTGCAGAAGCTGTTTAGTTTAATTAGATCCCATTTGTCAATTTTGGCTTCTGTTGCAATTGTTTTTGGCTTTTTCATCATGAAGTCTTTGCCCATGACTATGTCCTGAAAGGTATTGCCTAGGTTTTCTTTGAGGGTTTTTATGGTTTTAGGTCTTATGTTTAAGTCTTCAATCCATCTTGAGTTAATTTTTGTATAAAGTATAAGGAAGAGTTCCAGTTTCAGTTTTCCATATGTGACTAGCCAGTTTTCCCAACACCATTTATTACTTGTTTCCCCATTACTTGTTTTTATCAGGTTTGTCAAAGATCACTTGGTTGCAGATGTGTGGCGTTATTTCTGAGGCCTCTGTTCTGTTTCATTGGTCTATATATCTGTTTTGGTACCAGTACCATGCTGTTTTGGTTACTGCAGCCTTAGTATAGTTTGAAGTCGGGTAGTGTGATGCCTCCAGCTTTGTTCTTTTTGCTTAGGATTGTCTTGGCTATATGGGCTCTTTTTTTTGGTTCCACATTAAATTTAAAGTAGTTTTTTTCTAATTCTGTGAAGAAAGTCAGTAATAGCTTGATGGGGATAGCATTGAATCTATAAATTACTTTGGGCAGTATGGCCATTTTCATGGTCCTGATTCTTCCCATCCATGAGCATGGAATGTTTTTCCGTTTGTTTGTGTCCTCTCTTATTTCCTTGAGCAGTGGTTTGTAGTTCTCCTTGAAGAGGTCCTTCACTACCCTTGTAAGTTGCATTCCTAGGTATTTTATTCTCTTTGTAGCAATTGTGAATGGGAGTTCACTCATGATTTGGCTTTCTGTTTGTCTGTTATTGGTGTATAAGAATGCTTGTGACTTTTGCACATTGACTTTGTATCCTGAGACTTTGCTGAAGTTGCTTATCAGTGTAGGGAGATTTTGGGCTGAGACGATGGGATTTTCTAAGTATACAATCATGTCATCTGCAAATAGAGACAATTTGACTTCCTCTCTTCCTATTTGTATACGCTTTCTTTCTTTCTCTTGCCTGATTGCCCTGACAAAACTTCAAATACTATGTTGAATAGGAGTGGTGACAGAGGTCATCCTTGTTTTGTGCTGGTTTTCAAAGGGAATGCTTCCAGCTTTTGCCCGTTCAGTTTGATACTGGCTGTGTGTTTGTCATAAATAGCTCTTATTATTTTGAGATATGTTCCATCAATACCTAGTTTATTGAGAGTTTTCCGCGTGAAGGGGTGTTGAATTTTATTGAAGGTCTTTTCTGCATTTATTGAGATAATTAAGTGTTTTTTGTCATTGATTCTGTTCATGTGATGGATTACATTCATTGATTTGCATATGTTGGACCAGCCTTGCATCCCAGGGATGAAGCCGCCTTGATCGTGGTGGATAAGCTTTTTGATGTGCTGCTGTATTCGGGTTGCCAGTGTTTTGTTGAGGATTTTCACATTGATGTTCATCAGGGATATTGGCCTGAAATTTTCTTTTCTTGTGTCTCTGTCAGGTTTTGGTATCAGGATGATGCTGGCCTCTTAAATGAGTTAGGGAGGATTCCCTCTTTTTATATTGTTTGGAATAGTTTTAGAAGGAATGGAACCAACTCCTCTTTGTACTTCTGGTAGAATTCAGCTGTGAATCTGTCTGGTCCTTGGCTTTATTGGGTGATAGGCTATTAATTACTGCCTCAATTTCAGAACTTGTTATTGGTCTATTCAGGGATTCAATTTCTTCCTGGCTTAGTCTTGGAATGGTGTATGTGTCCAGAAATTTATCCATTTCTTCTAGAGTTTCTAGTTTATTTGCATAGAGGTGTTTATAGTATTCTCTGATGGTAGTTTGTATTTCTCTGGGATTAGTGGTGATCTCCCTGTTATCGTTTTTTATTGTACCTATTTGATTCCTCTCTCTTTTCTTCTTTATTAGTCTGGCTAGCAGTCTATCTATTTTGTTAATCTTTCCAAAAAAACAGCTCCTGGATTCACTGATTTTTGGAAGGGCTTTTTGTGTCTCCATCTCCTTTAGTTCTGCTCTGATCTTAGTTATTTCTTGTCTTCTGTTAACTTTTGAATTTGTTTGATCTTGCTTCTCTAGTTCTTTTAATTGTAATGTTGGGGTATCGATTTTATATCTCTCCTGCTGTCTTCTGTGGGCATTTAGTGCTATAAATTAAAAAGTCAGGAAACAACAGATCCTGGAAAGTATGTATAGAAATAGGAATGCTTTTACACTGTTGGGGGGAGTGTGGATTAGTTCAAACGTTGTGGAAGACAGTGTGGAGATTCCTCAAGGATCTAGAATCATAAATACCATTTGACCCAGCAATCTCATTACTGGGTATATACCCAAAGAATTATAAATCATTCTACTATAAAGACACATGCACACATATGTTTATTGCAGCACTATTCACAATAGCAAAGACTTGGAACCAACCCAAATGTCCATCAGTGATCGACTGGATAAAGAAAATGTGGTACATATACACGATGTAATACTATGCAGCTATAAAAAAGGATGAGTTCATGTCCTTTGCAGGGACATGGATGTAGCTGGAAATCATCATTCTCAGCAAACTAACATAGGAACAGAAAACCAAACACCACATGTTCTCACTCATAAGTGGGAGTTGAACAATGAGAACACATGGACACAGGGAGGAGAACATCACACAACGGGGCCTGTCGTGGGGTGGGGGGCTAGGGGAGGGATCACATAAGAGAAATACCTAATGTAAATGACAGGTTGATGGGTGCAGCAAACCACCATGGCACATGTATACCTATGTAACAAACCTGCACATTCTGCAGATGTATCCCATAACTTAAAGTATTAAAAAAAATTCTGTTTGTCTCTAAATTTCTCTACTATTATTACTTCCTACAGTTGTAGTCATTTTTTTTTTTTTTTTTTTTTTTTTTGGAAACGGAGTCTGGCTTTGTCACCCAGGCTGGAGTGCAGTGGTGCGATCTCAGCTCACTGCAAGCTCGGCCTCCTGGGTTCACGCCATTCTCCTGCCTCAGCTCCTGAGTAGGTGGGACTACAGGCGACCGCCACCACAGCCGGCTAATTTTTTTGTATTTTTAGTAGAGACGGGGTTTCACCATGTTAGCCAGGATGGTCTCATCTCCTGACCTCGTGATCCGCCCGCCTCGGCCTCCCAAAGTGCTGGGATTACAGACGTGAGACGTGAGCCACCGCGCCTGGCCAGCTGTAGTCGTTCTATTTTCATTGTAATATAATGTTGCAAATAAGCAAGCTATAATTGTTTTTGATTCCTAGTAAGTCAAAAGTAATGATCCTAAGCTTCTAGGGCTTCATGAAATCTGACTGGATGCACCCAGTACTTTCCTTCTCCACAAAGAAAAACCAAAATGGTCAGTAGATAATAATACATCAATTTGAGCTGCCAAGAGGAAACATCGGGATTCAGCAGGGAAGTGACAGGGAACCTCTGAGACACAGAAAGAGAGGAAGCAAAACAGCAGTTCCATGTCAGAATCAGCTCAGAGCCAGAAGGAGCTCTCCATTGTGGGGAAAAGATGAGAGATTCCCAGTGGCTTATATTCTCCCCACAGATTCCCAAAATTCTAGCCATAGAAGAGCCCCCTAGGGCCCTTATGTACCCTGAGACTAGTATAGAGAACTGTAGGGAGTCCAGGTGATGGCATTGTTCTAAGACGAGTTCAGGTTGGGTCCTTCACACCCCCTGAGATCCAAGCAGCTGCATCAGAGTGCAATTTTGAGACCTCAGCCTCCAACAGACTATATTCTTCCTGGGAGCCTAACTGTTCCTCAATCTCCACATCCCTAGAGCACTGTTGATATCCCCCATATCCACTCACAGAGCTGCAGGATCAGGATGCTTACCGGACCCAGTGATGAGACAAGATCCCCAGGACTCTAGCACATGTGGTGTCTTATGCCTCAGAAAATGAGCATTGCAGTGCATCACACCAGGGAGTCTGCCCCCAGCACTAAAGAAGCCAAAATGTTTACTCCCCAGAGCCTAAGAGCTGCCCACTTGGGCCTGCTGCCACTGAAAGTAACCCAATCACCCTCTGGCTACAGGGCTGCCATGCACCTACAAATGCCTTCAAAGAGCTGGAGGACTGGTTCACCTGTGTGCCATCCTGGGGCCTGCAGTCATGCCCATTGTGCTCACTTGCAGTTGATACTGGTACGCAAGCATGCTGTCCAGGGACCTAGAAATTGATCTGCCCTACTTGCCACCGCTAGACCCCATGTAAGCTTTCTGGGGGCCTGATGCCAGGTCTGCCCCACATACATTTACAACTGCTGGCATGCACATGTGTCACTGGGGGACCTGGGGTTCAACCCATCCTACTTGCCACCTCTGGATCCTACATATGTCTTCTGGGTACATGAGGACAAGTCCACTCTGCCCATTTTTTTTCACTGGAGCATGCCATCCAGGGCCTTGGGGATGGGCCTGCCTTTCCTGTAGCTATTGGTGAACAGGCATGCTGACCAGAGGTATAAGGGTGGGCCTAGCATGCCTGCTGCTGATGCCCATTCACACTTCCTGGGGACCTGGATTCTGGACCACCCAGCTTACCCCTGCCACCATTTGTGCCCATGCCTGCCAGTCATGTCTCAAGGGCTGACTCACTGCTGCAACCATCACTGTTGGCACCTGAGCATGCCATCTGAAGGCCCAAAGACCCACCTGATTGGACCTGCCATCACCAGTGCCCACAAGCACCACGTGGTTGCATTAGAATCAGCACTACTGGCCCACTGCCGCCACCATGGGTGCCAAAGGACCAGCTCATCTGGTGTCCTGATGCCCAACAAAGCCTCAACACAGCCGTCACTAACAACCATGCCGCCTAAGTCTCTGAGGAACTCACAGATGACACTATTAACTACAAAGAAATCATACAGAGACTACACTACCATGCCCACCCAGAATCTAAGCCAAAGCACCCTACCCATCCAAAACTATAGATACATCTATAGAAAAGTCTTTCACTACAAAACCAATGAACAAAATGAGAAGTAACTGTTATACCAGATGCACATATGTCAACATAATGACACAAGAAATATAAAAAAGCAAGAAAACATAACACCTTCAAACGAATACAATAATTATCAGTAACAGATTCCAAAGGAAAGGTAATCTATGAAATGCCTAAACTTTTTTTCAAAATAATATTAAAGAAACTCAGTGAGATACAAGAAAACACTGATAATAGAAATCAGGGGGAAAATCAGCGTACAGGTATATATCCTAAATAAAGAAATAAATGGAAAACCTGGAATTGAAGAATTCAAAGAATGAAATAAGTAATACAATTGAAATGTTCAAAATAGACCATTTCAAGTAAAGAAAAAAATTCCTGAACTTGGGGACAGGCCTTTTGAAATAACCCAGTCAGATAAAAAAGTCTAAAAATGAATGAAGAAAATCTACATGACATATGAGATATCATAAAGCAATCAAGTGTTCGAATTTGGGGAGCTCTGGAAAGAGAAGAGATGAGCAAATGCACAGAAAACCTATTTAAGAAAACAATAATTAAAAAAGGAAGTTTATATTGATAAATTCCTACATCAATGAAGAAGAATTTCAGATAAAATATGTAATAATGCATCTCAAGGAACCAAAAAAGCAAGAACAAACCAATCCCAAAATTAGTAGAAGGAAAAAAATAATGAAAATCAGAGCAGAACTAATCAAAACAGAGACTAAAAAATGCAACGTATTAATGAAACAAAAAGTTGTCTTTTAAAAATATAAAATCAACAAACTGCCAGCTAGATTAACCAAGAAGAGACAACCCAAATAAATAAAATCAGAAGAGAAAAAAATGGCATTACAATTGACACCACAGAAATACAAAGGATCATTATAGACTATTATGAACAACTGTAGGCTTACAAATTGGAAAACCTAGAGAAAACTGAGAAGTTCCTAGACACATTCAACCTTCCAAGACTGAACCAGAAAGAAATAGAAAATTTGAACAAATCAATTGTATGTAACCAAATTGAATCAGTAATAAGAAGTCTCCCAAGAAAAAAAGCACAGAACTGAATGGGTTGCCTGCTGAATTCTACCAAATTAATAAAGAAGTAACACTAATTATTCTCAAACTGTTCTAAACAATTGAAGATGAGAGAACTTTTTCTAATTAATTGTATGAGGACAACATTACCATGATATCAAGTCATACAAGAACATAACGACAACAAAAACTACAGGCCAACATCACCAGTCAACATTAATGTAAAATCATCAATAAAATACTTGTAAACCAAACCAAACAACACATCAAAAAGATAATACACCATGATCAAATGGGATTTATCCCATGGATGTTAGGATAGTTCAGCGTATCCAAATCAATAAGTGTGATACATCTTATTAACAGAAAAAGGGGAAAATACCAAATTCCCATTTCAATAAATGAAGAAAAATTGTTTGATAAACTGAAGCAGTTCTTCATAATAAATACTCTTAACAAACTAGGCATAAAAGGAACATACCTCAATATAACGAAGGCCATATATGACAAACCAACCAATAGCATTATAATGCATGGGATAAGCTGAAAACTTTTCCTCTAAGAGCAAGAGCAAGCAAGGATGCCCACTTTCCACATTCCTGTTCAATATAATACTCAATTCTAAGCCAGAGAAATCAGGCAAGAGAAAAAAATAAAAGGTATCTAAATTTAAAAAAAGAAAGTCAAATGATTTCTCTCTGTAGATGACATGATCTTATACATAGAAACACCTAAAAACTCCACCTAAATATGCTTAGAACTAACAGATTCAGTAAAGTTGCAGGACAAAAAAAAATCAACATATACAAATCAGTAGTGTTTCTATGGACCAATAATGAAGGAGCTGAAAAAGAAATTGAGAAAATAATCATTTTTATACTAGCTACCCAACAAAATATCTAGAAATAAATTTAACCAGAGACGTAAAAGACCCTTAAAAACCATAAAGCACTAATGAAAGAAATTTAAGAGGCCACAGACAAATTGAAAGACATCTTATGCTCAAGAACCAAAAGAATAGATACTTCTAAAGTGACCATACTAGCCATAGCAATCTATACATTCAGATCAATCCCTATCAAAGTACCAATGATATTCTTTAGAGGAATAGAAAAAAAAGCTAAATTAAAGTTTGTATAGAGCCACAAAAGACATCGGATAAGCAAAACAATCCTGAACAAAGAGAAAAAAACCCTAGAGGCATCACTCTTCCTGACTTTAAAATATACAGCAAAGTTTTAGTAGCCAGGACAACACAGTAAAACAGATACATAGACCAATGGGACAGAAAAGAGCACCTAGAAATAAGTTCAAGTATTTACAGCCAACTGACTTTTGACACAGCTGCCAGAAATACACATTTGGGAAAGCACCCCTTCTTTAACAAATGGTGTTTCTCAAGCTTTATATCCACTTGCTAAAGAATGAAACTAGACCCTTATCTTTTCCACATACAACAATAAATTCAAAATGGATTAAAAATTTAAACATAGGATTAAAACCTATACAACTGCTTGAAGAAAATGTAAAGGAAACACTTTAGGATATTACTCTAAGCAAATATTTTATGGCTAGGACTTCACAAGGACAGGAAACAAAACCAAAAAGGAACAAATGGCACTATATTAAACTCAAAAGCCTCTGCATAACAGAGGAAAAAATCAACAGAGTGAAAATATCTCCTGTAGAATGGGAGAAAATATTTGCAGGCTAATCATCTAACAAGGAACTAATATCTAGAATATACAAGGAACTCAAACAACTCGTCAGCAGAAAACAAATACTGCTATTAATAAGTGGGCAGAGAATATAAGTAGACATTTCTCAAAAGAAGACATATAAATGACCAACAGGTATATGGAAAAATGTTCAACATTGCTAATCATCAGAAAAATGCCACTCAAAACCACCATAAGATATCATTTCACCCCAATTAGAGTGGCTATTATAAGAAACACAAAAAAATAGCAAATGCTGAAAAGGATGTGGAGAAAGGGGACATCCTACATTCCTACACTATTGGTGGTAATATAAATCAGTATAACTACTATGGAAAAAAGTATGGAGGTTTCTCACAAAACTATAAATAGAACTACCACATGATCCAGCAATTCCACTACTGCATATATATCCAAAAGATAGGAAATCAGTATGCTGAGGAGACATCTGCACTCCCATATTTATTGCAGCATTATTCACAGTAACCAAGATATGGAGTCAATCTAAGTATTCATCAATAGATGAATAGATAGAGAATGTAGTAAGTATACACAATGGAATACTACTAAGTCCTAAAAAGAAAAATAATTTTGCATTTTCAATAACTTGATGGAACTGGAAGTCATATGTTACATATGTTAAGTGAAATAAGCCAGGCACAGAAAGACAAATATTGCATGTTCTCACTCATACGTGGAAGCTAAAAATCTCATCTCATTGAGGTAAAGAGTATAAAGTTGATTATTAGAGACTTGCAAGGGTGGGGTTGGGATGTAATGGGTACAAACATGCAGTTAGATAAAAGGTGTAAGTTCTAGTGTTCGATAGCATAGTAGGGTGAATACAGTTATTAATAATTTACAGTATATTTCAAAATAGCTAGAAGAGAATATTGGAAATGTTCCCAACACAAAGAAATGATAAATTTTTCATGTGATGGATATCTTAAATACTCAGACTTGATTATTACAAATTGTATATATGTATCAAAATACCATATGTACTCCATAAATATGTAAAATTATTATGCATCAATAAAATGTATTGATCCTATATAAGAAGCTTTTCTTATATGTATGTAAATGACTTTTTTAAGGAAATAGAAAATAATTGGGAATGTGCTTAAAGATGTTTAAAAAAGCAAAAAGCAATTCATTTTCCTTTTTTGTACATGTGCTTTGGACATAGCCCCTTTTTAAATAAATTCTATTTATAGAGCCATAATAACTTCTGCTCTTTCAGATATTTATCTGTATGCATTGTTTAGTTCCCAGGAAGAGATCTTTGCTTAATATTGAGTCATGACTTATTTATAGTACTTTCCAATCCATTAAACTCAACATGAATTCTTGGAGTTTTGCCAAGACAGGGTCTATTCTGTATGTTATTTTTCTTTTACAATTTTCAGACGCTCAAACATGGCTTGTCAAGGGAAATCATTACAAACATTCTCTCCTCCACTGGTTTTTGGCAAGGTTTTCTGCCTTATAGCATCTGGCACACACTATTATTTTTATTGAAGTGAAATACACTTTAATGCATCCACAACTACATGAGTTGATAGTTTATCTCTGAATTAGTATGTTTTCAACAGTATATACCCTAGAGAATCATTCTAAATTATTAATTACAAACTTAAATGAAGTAAGTAAAACTCTGTCTTTTATTAACTTTTTAAAATTCTTAAATGCCAAGAGACAACAAGATTTTGAAAAATAAAAAAGAGAACTGTTGACAACATTTAACCTTCAGGCACGACAAGAAGTAATCATTTTATGTAGTGCTTTTTCCATTCACCAATACATGCTATATTAAACTAGATAAAGCAATTGTAACTATTGCTTTTTCTGAAAGAATGCATTTTGTAGGAAGAGATAATTTCATTCTTTTTCTTCAATGGATTTACTCCCATTGTTGTCAAACATGTATTTTATTTTTGTTCTCTTTTTTGTTTTTTGTTTTTTTTTTTTTTTTGGTAAACCTTGTGCACATGACTCCAAACTATTTTCACAGGAATAACTGACACAAAATATAAAATGAGTCCTTAGAAGACAGGAGAAAATTTCTCCCAGTCTCTATTTTTGGAGATCTTTGTGTCTGTATTCTATTTTGCGGTCTTTGAGTTAGCTAGGTCTAGAATTGAATAGTTATTCTATTTTTAACTATGAGACCTATGACACTTAATTTGTCATTTTAAATCTTAGTTCTATTCTGTATAAAATATGGACAATGGTGTTTCTTTGAGGGTTGTTGCAAGAATTAAGATTACGTGAATAAACATACACAGTCAGAGACTCATGCACAAATAGAAACATTGCATTTGCCAACAAAAGGTACCACAAAAAAGAGTAATAGTGGTAATATTATAAACTCTTTTAACTCATTAAGAAATAATTTTAATCTAAGTATAAAAATATACCTTGTGTTTATTTGTAAGAAAAATTTACATATAACATTAATATATGTAGCTGCCAATGGATTATTAGTAATACTAAACAAATAGCATTATAAATATACTTAATTAGATTCAAACATAAGCTATATTTGTTTTAAATATCTACAGTAAATGTGAACACTATGTTGACAGAGGACATACATATTTTAAGCATATTACAGTTTACTTCTTTTATGCTATTTGAAGATATAGCTGGTTAATTAACTCAGTAAAAATTCTACCTTCTCCACCTCCAATATAGAGGCAGTAATAATTATTTTAGCCATATTGTTTGTAATTAAAACTGAATGTATACCAGTCATACCAATGACATGCTAAGTGTAAGTACACTAAGGTACTCTAGGGAAATATTTTGCATTCTTCTCTCTGGTAAACCTCCACTTTCTGCCTTGGAGTTAATTAAGTAAGTGATCTTGTGCCAATGAAGAATGAAATCCCTTGCCAACAGAGCTCCCTACCAACATTTGCCTTGTTATTTGTAAGCCTCTGATTGATGAAGCCAATTGGTTTTTCTGCCATTTACAGCTGAAAGTATCACTAATTGATACACTGTTCAAGCGAAGGGCTTCCTTCACCACTAAAAGACCCATAGAATCATAGACGCTGTAGCCATTTGGAAATTTAAAGCTCACCAAACCTAGTATTTAATCTCTTCATCCATGTTTATTGGAAGAATAATGATAGTCAAGTTAATTGATGGAGCTTAACCATCTAAGTACTATTAAATAATATAACATCCTGGATGTTAGATTTCTGCCAACAGTGTCTTTGATTCATCCAATAATACCAGATCCCCTCCCTAAAAATTCTGTATGCTAAAATGCTTAATTTGCAAGTTTATATGATAACTATTCTATGTAGGTGATTTGAAAAGTATCATCTAGCCAAAAAATGTTTTTTTAATAAAAGTAACAAATTGAAATAATTCCCACATTATAGATTAATTATTTTTAGATGACAATGAGAAAGAGTAGTAATACAAATGTTACGTTTAATATGCAGAGATGAAATAATCTCCAGAAACTGGAAACATGGTTATAATCTGAGACTAATAATAGTAACAAATGAGGTGTAATGGATGAAATAAACAAGTAAAAAGGTAATTCAGTATTAATAATGGGTTGTAAATACATGGATGAGGAGTTGTAAATATGTAAGTTCAATCAAAATTATGGCTACCATATTAGAAAATAAAATTTAAGCAGCTATGTAGTTGAAAGAAGAGGGTAGTAAGCATGAAGTGCTTTTTAAAGAAACACTGTAATTTAGAGCAGTTTTAAATGTATAGAAAAATGTGAAAATAGTACTGAGAGTTATAGCCAAAGTTTTTCTTGCTATTAATGTCTTACATTAGCTTCTATATATTCATGTATTTATATTGATACACCATTTTTAACTAAAGTCTACACTTTATTCAGATTTCTTAATATTTTACCTAATATTCTTTTTATGTTCCAGGATGCTGCCCATTGTACCATAGTAAATTATGGCTCCTGTTGGCAGTGGCAGTTTCTAAAACTTGCTATTTTGATGACCCTGACAGTTTGGAGGAGTCCTGTAAAGACATTTTGTGGAATATCTTTTTATGAGACTGTGTGATGTTTTTCACATAATCTGACTGAGATTATGTGTTTTGGGGAGGAAAACCACAGAGGCAAACTGCCATTTTCATAACATCCTATCATGGGTATATACATACACGTGACTTGAGTTTGCTGATGATCAGTGTTTGTCTGATGTAGTGTTTGTACAATGTAAAGTTATTCCATATCCCCTTTTCTTTCCGTATGTACTCTTTGGAAGAAAGTCTCTATGTACAATCCACAGTGAAGAAGTGGGGAGGTATGACTGCTACCTCGTTGAGAGCTATTTACATAAATTATATGAAATTCTTATTCATGGGAGGCTTATTTCTCTGCCACATTTATTTATTTATTCCCATATTTAATTTTATCAGTGGCAATTAATAGATATTCCATTTATATTTTGGGTTCTAATGCAACATTACTTATGTTGTTGAACAAATTGTTCTGCCTTTGGCCATTTAGAGCTTTCTTGGTTTGTTCCTGTGCCCCTTGTGTGTTTTTTGTTTGTTTGTTTGTTTGTTTTTCATGTTTTAATTATCTACACATACAAGATACCCCAGTTCATCTGTATATTTCCTTCCCCAGTCCTAGAATCAGCCATTACTCCCAGGAACTCTAGTTCCCTTTACTGGAGAATGATAGACTTCAAGATCTGGGTGCTAGGTATGCCCTTTGCTAAAGTAGGTTCAGTGCTGCTAGGCTCTCTCAGCTGACAGAGTTAGGAGATTTATGCGTGTATGCTTACCTGTATATATTCACATATCTTTAAATATTTCTATATGTAATCATTATTTATTTACATTGTAACATTAAACAACATGGGTCATGCTAGACTCCTTCCTTTGTTTCTCTGTACCTCCCACTCTAGCAATATGAAATCTTGGTCCTACCATTTAACATCCATTTACATAACTGTTCAATTTCAGTATGTGATATAGTGGAATTAGGATGGTTAGCCCATATTCCAATGGAAACAACTTATCAAATACTTTTCAGTGCTTCTGTACAGGTTCTTTTGCCTTTAGACACTGTAATAGACTCTGCTCATTTGCAAAGTTACTTAAGTCTACAAATTTCCCTCTGTGCCCATTACTGAGATGGTTTCATACACTTAAAATAATTAGGGTATCTTGTCACTCTTCATTTCACCCTGGGATACCTCAGACTCCCAAATGATGTTTTCCAATGTCCATTTACTGAGGTCCACTCTGTGTTCTTAAGTTCCATGGCTTTCACCAAATGCAGAATATCGTGTATCCACCATTGCAGTATGATAAAACATAGCTTTACTGCCCTAAAAGGTTTTTTTTTTTTTTGCTTCATTTATTTCCTATGCATCATATCAAACCACATCAAAAATTCTCTGTGCATCACATCAAACCACTGACATATTCTGTCACTATAGTATTGCGTTTTACACAGTATCTTTGATTGGAATCATACAGCATGTAGACATTTCAGCCTGATCCTTTCACTAAGAAATGTGCATTTAAGATTCATCCATGTTCTTTCATGGTACGATATTCCATTTCTTTTTATTGCTAATAACAGTTCATTGCATGGATATATCAATTTCTTCCTTAATTGATCTGTTGAAAGACATCTTGGTGGGTTCCAGTTTTTGGAGGTTATAAATAAAACTGCTATAAACACGTGAATATGTGTTTTTTTTATACTTTAAATTTTAGGGTACATGTGCACAACGTGCAGGTTAGTTACATATGTATAAATGTGCCATGTTGGTGTGCTGCACCCAGTAACTCGTCATTTAACATTAGGTATATCTCCTAAGGCTATCCCTCCCTCCTCCACCCACCCCACAACAGGCCCCAGTGTGTGACGTTCCCCTTCCCGTGTCCATGTGTTCTCATTGTTCAATTCCCACCTATCAGTGAGAACACGCGGTGTTTGTTTTTTTGTCCTTGTGATAGTTTGCTGAGAATGATGGTTTCCAGCTTCATCCATGTCCCTACAAAGGACATGAACTCATCATTTTTATGGCTGCATAGTATTCCGTGGTGTATATGAGCCACATTTTCTTAATCCAGTCTATCATTGTTGGACATTTGGGTTGGTTCCAAGTCTTTGCTATTGTGAATAGTGCCGCAATAAACATACTTGTGCATGTGTCTTTATAGCAGCATGATTTATAATCCTTTGGGTATATACCCAGTAATGGGATTGCTGGGTC
Organism: Pan troglodytes; assembly: GCF_028858775.2. Lineage (NCBI taxonomy): Eukaryota > Metazoa > Chordata > Mammalia > Primates > Hominidae > Pan > Pan troglodytes. Next base: position 85,662,310 of record NC_072401.2, read on the forward strand.
AAATGGTAATTCTAGTTCTAGATCCCTGAGGAATTGCTGCACTGACTTCCACAATGGTTGAACTAGTTTACAGTCCCACCAGCAGTGTAAAAGTGTTCCTATTTCTCCACATCCTCTCCAGCACCTGTTGTTTCCTGACATTTTAATGATCCCCATTCTAACTGGTGTGAGATGGTATCTCATTGTGGTTTTGATTTGCATTTCTCTGATGGCCAGTGATGATGAGCATTTTTTCATGTGTCTTTTGGCTGCATAAATGTCCTCTTTTAAGAAGTGTCTGTTCATATCTTTCATCCACTTTTTGATGGGGTTGTTTGTTTTTTTCTTGTAAATTTGTTGGAGTTCATTGTAGATTCTGGATATTAGCTCTTTGTCAGATGAGTAGATTGCAAAAATTTTCTCCCATTCTGTAGGTTGCCTGTTCACTCTGATGGTAATTTCTTTTCCTGTGCAGAAGCTCTTTAGTTTAATTAGATCCCATTTGTCAATTTTGGCTTTTGTTGCCTTTGCTTTTGGTGTTTGTTTTAGACATGAAGTCATTGCCCATGCCTATGTCCTGAATGGTATTGCCTAGGTTTTCTTCTAGGGTCTTTATGGTTTTAGGTCTAACATGTAAGTCTTTAATCCGTCTTGAATTAATTTTTGTATAAGGTGTAAGGAAGGGATCCAGTTTCAGCTTTCTACATATGGTTAGCCAGTTTTCCCAGCACCATTTATTAAATAGGGAATCCTTTCCCCATTTCTTGTTTTTCTCAGGTTTGTCAAAGATCAGATGGTTGTAGATATGAAGCATTATTTCTGAGGGCTCTTTTCTGTTCCATTAGTCTATATCTTTGTTTTGGTACCAGTACCATACTGTTTTGGTTACTGTAGCCTTGTAGTATAGTTTGAAGTCAGGTAGCATGATGCCTCCAGCTTTGTTCTTTTGGCTTAGGATTGATTTGGCAGTGTGGGCTCTTTTTTGGTTCCATATGAACTTTAAAGTAGTTTTTTCCATTTCTGTAAAGAAAGTCACTGGTAGCTTGATGGGGATGGCATTGAATCTATAAATTACCTTGGGCAGTATGGCCATTTTCATGATATTGATTCTTCCTACCCATGAGCATAGAATGTTCTTCCATTTGTTTAGTTTGTATCCTCTTTTATTTCCTTGAGCAGTGGTTTGTAGTTCTCCTTGAAGAGGTCCTTCACATCCCTTGCAAGTTGGATTCCTAGGTATTTTATTCTCTTTGAAGCAATTGTGAATGGGAGTTCACTCATGATTTGGCTCTCTGTTTGTCTGTTATTGGTGTATAAGAATGCTTGTGACTTTTGCACATTGATTTTGTATCCTGAGACTTTGCTGAAGTTGCCTATGAGCTTAAGGAGAGTTTGGGCTGAGACGATGGGGTTTTCTAGATACACAATTCGTGTCATCTGCAAACAGGGACAATTTGACTTCCTCTTTTCCTAATTGAATACCCTTTATTTCCTTCTCCTGCCTGATTGCCCTGGCCAGAACTTCCACACTATGTTAAATAGGAGTGGTGAGAGAGGGCATCCCTGTCTTGTGCCTGTTTTCAAATGGAATGCTTCCAGTTTTTGCCCATTCAGTATAATATTGGCTGTGGGTTTGTCATAGATAGCCCTTATTATTTTGAGATATGTCCCATCAATACCTAATTTATTGACAGTTTTTAGCACGAAGGTTGTTGAATTTTGTCAAAGGCGTTTTCTGCATCTATTGAGTTAATCATGTGGTTTTTGTCATTGGTTCTGTTTATATGCTGGATTATGTTTATTAATTTGCATATGTTGAACCAGCCTTGTGTCCCAGGGATGAAGCCCACTTGATCATGGTGGATAAGGTTTTTGATGTGCTGCTGGATTCAGTTTGCCAGTATTTTATTGAGGATTTTTACATCGATGTTCATCAAGGGTATTTGTCTAAAATTCTCTTTTTTGGTTGTGTCTCTGCCAGGCTTTGGTATCAGGATGATGCTGGCCTCATAAAATGAGTTAGGGAGGATTCCCTCTTTTTCTATTGATTGGAATATTTTCAGAAGGAATGGTACCAGCTCCTCCTTGTACCTCTGGTAGAATTCGGCTGTGAATCCATCTGGTCCTGGACTTTTTTTGGTTGGTAAGCTATTAATTATTGCCTCAATTTCAGAGCCTGTTATGGGTCTATTCAGAGATTCAACTTCTTCCTGGTTTAGTCTTGGGAGGGTGTAAGTGTCGAGGAATTTATCCATTTCTTCTAGGTTTTCTAGTTTATTTGGGTAGAGGTTTTTATAGTGAATATGTGTTTTCATACAAATCTGAACTTTCAAACCAGTTAGACAAATACGTAGGAGTATGATGGGGAAATATATGGTAAGATTATGTCTCACTTTGTAAGAAGCTTTTGAAACTGCCCATCAAAGTGGCTGTATCAATTTATAATTCACTAGCAATAAAAATGAGTTCCTGTGACTTCAAAATTTTGCAAGCAGTTGATATTGTCACTTTCTGTTAAATATCAGCCATTGTAATACAAGTATACTCATATATCCTTATTATTTGAATTTGCAACTTCCTAATGGCAAACAATGTTGAGTATCTGGCTATATTTTTGTTTGCCATCTGTATATCTTCTTTGCTGAGATTTCTTGTTCAGATCTTTTGCATATTTATGAATTGGGTTGTTTCTTTCCTATTTTTAAGGTTAAGAGTTCTTTGTATAGTTTGGAAACAAAACCTTTTCAGATATTTATCTTGCAAATATTTTCCACAGATTTTGACTTTTCTTCTGATTTTCTTAATAGTGTCTTTCTCTTATCAAATTTTAATTTCAATAGGCCTAGATATCTGTGTCTTTTTCATGTGTCATGTGTCTAAAAACTTTTAACCAAATCCCAGTTCAGCTAGATTTTCATCTACGGTATAGTCTAAAGGTGTTTAATTTTTCTGTTTCATTTTTAGGTCTATAATTCATATTGAGTTTATTTCTGTGAAAGAGAAAAGATCTATGTTTAGTTTTGTTATATGCTGAATGTTAATTTTTCCCAAAAATTCATATGTTGAAATTCTAATCCCCAATGTGATGATACTAGGAGGGTGGGCCTTTGGGAGGTAATTAGATTATGAAGTCATAAGTGGTTTAATGTTCTTTTCAAAGGTATCCCAGAGAGCTCTGTGGTCCTGTTTCTGTGATGTGAGGACGCAAGAAGATAGCAGTCTGCAACCCAGAAGTGGGCTCTCTCCAGTATCTGACCATGCTGGCACCCTAATCTCAGACTTCCAGCCTCCAGAACTTTGAGAAACGAATTTCTGTTGTTTAAGCTATTCAATCTGTTATACTTTGTTACAACAATCCAGGCTAAGAGGAAAGTTAGTATTGAGAAGCTTAGGTGCTTCTCTAACAAATACTTAAAAATATGAAAGCAGCATTTAAACTGGCTAGTAGGTAGAGGCTGAAAGAGTTTTGTGCTCCATACTAGGAAAAGCCTACACTGCTGTGAATGGACTTTGTGTATGTATGTATGTATGTATGTATGTATGTATGTATGTAAGTATTTATATACTTTATGTTCTGGGGTACATGTGCAGAACGTGCAGTTTTGTTACATAGGTATACACGTGCCATGGTGGTTTGCTGCACCCATCAACCTGTCACCTACATTAAGTATTTCTCCTAATGCTATCCCTCCCCTAGCCCCACTCCCCTGACATACACTGGTGGGTGATGTTCCCCTCCCTGTGTCCATGTGTTCTCATTGTTCCATTCCCACTTATGAGTGAGAACATGTGATATTTGGTTTTCTGTTCTTGTGTTAGTTGCTGAGAATGCAAACTAACAGTTTCATTGATGTCCCTGCAAAGAACATGAACTTATCCTTTGTTATGGCTGCATAGTATTCCATGGTGTGGTGATTCTTTCTAATGAGAGCTCAGAGAGAAAGGGGGAAAGTCGTAAAAGCTTCCATTTCCTTAGAAAATACATAAATAATCATCTAAAGAATGTTGGGAAAAATATGGGCAATGAAGTCCAAACTCATTTTCCCAGACACAAATGAGGAATGTGTTATTGGAAAGTGGAAAAAAAGCAATCCTTGTTAAACAATGGCAAAGAACTTGACTGAGTCATGCTCATATTTTAATGTTTTATGGAAGGTACAAATTTTAAGAGATGAAATTGGATATTTAGCTAAGGAGATTTTTATGGAATTATTTAAGAAGTTGTTTGTTTCTTCATATATGAAAATGCTTATATTAAAATGGAAGAAGAGAAAAAGTATATGAAGATGGAATTATTAAGCAAGAAGGAACAATGACTGAAATATTCGGAAAATTCTCAGCCTATCTATATTGCCAAAAATCCTGTTTATAAGAGAACACTAAGAGTGTGGCTAAAACAACCATTTGATAAGGAGATTTGTAGGTATATAACACACTGACTTAACCAGTGATCTCAATAGATGCCAGGTGCTGTTCTTTAGGACAAGGAAAGAATGACCCTGGAAGGCAATTCAACAATCACTGTGACTGCCATTCTTGCCAGAGGCCCAGAGTGTAAGGGAGGGGTTGAGAGCTAGTTCCTCTCTGGTTTGGCAGACCATGATACCCTCACCCAGTGCCTTAAGTGTGGGGTCCCCCAGGGAGCTGCTGTGTGTTCTGTGAGCAGTAGGGCCACCCAAAACCATGGATCCATGAACTCCTTTACCCAGTAGAGCCACCCAAAGTGTATTTAATTGAAACTCATCTTATCTTCTTATATGATAGGGTCATAAAATATTATTCCATGCATTCTAAAGTTTCCATTTCTACTAGATAAATCCCATCAAAAAATAAACTTGAAAAAGTACATTTTGTATTTAAAAAAAATTTGACCTCAAATCCCATTCTATGTTTTCTTTCAAACTTCTCGTAAGAATTGTCATTGCCAGCAATGTCCATGTTCTAGCTTTTCATTGTCTTTTGACTTCATTCTAATCAGGTTTGTATTTATACCACTCTTATCCCCACTCAGAGTGATCTTCAAATTATGAAATCCAGTGGACAATTCTCAGACCCCATTCTTATTCAATATAAAAATCAAAATCTCTTTCAATTTTTAAAAACTTTCATCATTTTATTTCTTGGGTAGTACACATTTTTGGCATTGTTCCTACTTTGCTGGAAAATTCTTCTTAGACATCTTTGTTTGTTCCTCCTCAGAGTCTACAATAATAAATATTGGAATGCCTCAGGGATTAGTTATTGGACCTTCTTCCCTGTCCTTATTCCTTCATTATCCATCAAGTTTCATGTCTTTAAGTATTATCTATATGCTCATAAACTTCAAAACTTTATAACTAGCCCGAACTACTCCCCTAAACTTCAGATTTGTATAATGAATAGTACAATCAAAATCTTCACTTAGATTTTTGACAAACTTTCCAAAATAAAATTCCATATGAGGTCTTTAAAAAAAGACATGTTAATCTAAGTAAGTTTATTTGATATGTTAAATCACATGGGGAACATTGCAGATAAGAAGTGACATTAAACGCTCCTTATGTTATATTCATATGTATACATGTCATTAAAGGAAGTGTCCCGGAAATTGAGTAAATTCCTAGATACCTGATATGCCTTGATATAATGTTATCAGTCATAATTTCAATTACTTAAAACATTGTATATCACAGAAATAACCAATTTTTGCCATATGTATAATAATAAAATCTCATGGGCATATCTTCAAATTTTGGTTCTCTGAAGTAGAGAAAGAGGAGAATTAAATTGGAATAAGAATTATAATGGATGTATGGTATACTAAATGAATTAACAAATGTAAATGAATGATTGTGACACATACAAAGAATCTCAAGGAATCACATTGGGATTGTGCAATCTTTTCCTAGAAATATAAAAATTCAAACGTTTTGGACAAGTTGTCATATTCAAATTAATTGTATCTATTTGTTGAATAATTACTATGTCCTGGACATTATTTTAAGTTTTTACCTATTAACTAACTTAATCTTTTTATAATTTATGAAACTAGTACTATTATTGTCATATTCAAATTAATTGTATCTATTTGTTGAATAATTACTATGTCCTGGACATTATTTTAAGTTTTTACCTATTAACTAACTTAATCTTTTTATAATTTATGAAACTAGTACTATTAACATTATTAGGCCCATTTGACAGATGAGGAAATTGAGGCAAGAATTAGGTTACTTCCCATCCTAATTATTAGTCCCACATAAGTGACTGTTTTTACAGTGGAAAAAAATGAATGACCTAAAACACAAGTGTGCAGGTAGCATTGATACAAGAAGTTTAAAAGAATACATATTAGCATACCAGACAACATCATCTGGGAGAAAATGCCTGAATGTAGCTGTTGTCCAGAGAAATGAAATTAAGAGAAATAAGTTATATTGCCTCATTGTCATTATGTCATATTTGTATATTACAGATGTTTGAGAATGTGCTCTGTCATAAAATAAGGAATGCATAAAAATTCATGGTTTAGACAGTATTAACATCCTGAGATTAGGTTATACAATCATGATATAAATCTATTATCTTGCAAAGTTATTTCTAAGGGAAATACTGCCTTGTGGTTTTCTCTCTGAGTGGTTCCTAACTTTGAGATTAAGTGACTAACTTTCTCAGTCATAGCCCGAAAGTAACCTTTAAAGTGATGATTGCCATTATAAAAATAACAGGATTCCGTTGTCCCTCTTGCAACCGAATGAGTGGCTGCTGCCTCCTCCTGCTCTCATTATCCTCCTGACACTGGGAGGAAAGTTGGCTTCTCACATGGCCAGGCATTATAGGTCAACGTTTTGAGGCAGTCTGCTTTCTTTTTCCTCTTCAATCAATTCATAGATGTCAAGTGTCATGATATGTGAACCAGAACAATGAGAGTAAAATGATATACAAGGAGTGCTATGTCACATGTCATTGCTGATACCTATCTATTTTTTCAAGAATAATTCTACCAGCATGTAGGTTCTGTTATTGTTTGCCTTTGGGATTTAGATTAGTTTTTCTTTTCAAGTGTTTTCCTGTCACGTCTATCCTAAGAATACTAAGAGTAAGATTCCTTTAGTGATCTTTAAAAAAAAAAAAATCCTACCGTGCTTCTCAGCTGCCTCTTGCATCAAATTAAACCACACTATTATGAATTTAAAAGTTAGACTTTTATCATTCTCCCTAAATATACTGCATCTAATATTCATTCACTAAAATTATTAACCATGTTTTTGAATCTTACTGAACCACTTATAATCTGTAATACATTTTTCTTATACCATTGAATATTTTATCATTCATTTAACTTAATAACATTGTCCTTTGCTAACTCATGTCACTCTCATATGGGTTAAAATTACCTTCTCAGGTATACAGTCTTTAACTAATAAGACCTGATATTTGTCGCCTATAAACCCAAACAAAGGTTTAAACTTTGTTATACAGGCAATTTATAAGGAGAAATGATATTGTGTTCAGAATTGGTGGGTTGTTGGTCTCACTGACTTCAAGAATGAAGCCGTGAACCCTCGCGGTGAGTGTTACAGTTCTTAAAGGAGGTGTGTCTGGAGTTTGTTCGTTCCTCCCGGTGGGTTCATGGTCTCGCTGAATGTGTTCAGAGTTTCTTCCTTCTGGTGGGTTCATGGTCTCGCTGGCTTCAGGAGTGAAGCTGCAAACCTTCGTGGTGAGCATTACAGCTCATAAAGGCAGTGTGGACCCAAAGAGTGAGCAGCAGCAAGATTTATTGCAAAGAGCAAAAGAACAAGGTTTCTACAGTGTGGAAGGCGACCCGAGGGGGTTGCCAGTGCTGGCTCAGGCAGCCTGCTTTTATTCCCTTATCATGCCCCACCCACACCCCACTGATCGGTCCATTTTACAGAGAGCTGACTGGTCTGTTTTACAGAGAGCTGATTGGTCCATTTTGAAAGGGTGCTGATTGGTGTGTTTACAATCCCTGAGCTAGACACAAAAGTTCTCCAAGACCCCACCAGATCAGCTAGATACAGAGTGCTGATTGGTGTATTTACAAACCCTGAGCTAGATACAGAGTGCTGGTTGGTGTATTTACAATCCCTTAGCTAGACATAAAGGTTCTCCAAGTCCCCACCAGATCAGCTAGACACAGAGCGCTGATTGGTGCATTTACAAACCTTGAGCTAGACACAGGGTGCTGATTGGTGTATTTACAAACCCTTAGCTAGACATAAAGGTTCTCCAAGTCCCTGCTAGACTCAGGAGCCCAGCTGGCTTCACCCAGTGGATCCTGCACTTGGGCCACAGGTGGAGCTGCCTGCCAGTCCCAAGCCTTGCACCCACACTCCCCAGCCCTTGGGCGGTGGATGGGACCAGGTGCCATGGAGCAGGGGGTGGGGCTCGTTGGGGAGGCTCAGGCTTCACAGGAGCCCACGGAGTTTGGGGGAGGCTCAGGCATGGTGGGCTGCAGGTCCTGAGCCCTGCCCCGCAGGGAGGCAGCTAAGGCCCCGCAAGAAATCGAGCACAGTGCCAGTGGGCCGGCACTGCTGGGGGACCTGGTGCACCCTCCGCAGCTGCTGGCTTGGGTGCTAAGCCCCTCACTGCCTGGGGCCAGTTGGGCCGGCTGGCTGCTCCGAGTGCGGGGCCGCAGAGCCCATGCCCACCCAGAACTTGCACTGGCCCGCAGGCACTGCACGCAGCCCCAGTTCCTGCCTGCAGCTCTCCCCCAACACCTCCCCGCAAGCTGAAGGAGCCTGCTCCAGCCTCAACCAGCCCAGAAAGGGGCTCCCCCAGTGCAGTGTCAGGCTGAAGGGCTCCTCAAGCGTGGCCAGAGTGGTTGCTGAGGCCGAGGAGGTGCCGAGAGCGAGCGAGGGCTGCGAGGGCTGCCAGCACGCTGTCACCTCTCAATATTTTCAGTTATTAAATTCCATAATACTTTTCTTTCTCTGTATTTTCCTTTTTCTTACTCTGGTTTTAGGAAGAAACTAGCTCTGTGTTCATTGTCTTAGAAAAATCTGATAGTATTACAGAAAAAAGATTTTTAAAAAACACTTCTATTTACAGTGTTTGTTTTTAAAATTCAAATTCCTAATTGTGGATGGGGAGCACAAATGGAAGTAAGGTAGAGAGAAGAATGGTAGCATAGCTGGGGAATGAACACATCCTGAAATTCACAGAAAACTAGATAATGTGCTTCTTGTTTTACTGTCATCACTCAACTTTTCAAGTCAGGGCTTCATCTTCAGCTGCTCTGCAAGACCTTGTAATATTTGTCAAAGTCTCCTTTAGGGAGATGGCTGAGGAAATGCTCACCAGGGATCATTCTCCACCTGTCTTTCATAATTCGTCACTTAACAGTCTCCAATGTTGTCTTGATGGTATTCCAGCTATATGAATCTGATTGATAGCGGATTTTTCAAGATCTACTCTTTTCATAGGTATGCCAGATGTTGGTGCAAAAGGGTTTAAAACATTTTTTAAAAGCAATGGAATCTATAATTTTGTATCTGGTCAAATTTTTATTCAAATGTAAGTCATTAATAAAATTTTCTATTTTATAAAACATACATTCAACTAATTTTTGAAATAAGTGTTGAAGTTAGAAGTTGAGTCAAATTCATGGATCTACCAGTGTTCAGGTGTTTCCCTAAACAACTCAGAATATATACCCAAAGGATTATAAAACATGCTGCTGTAAAGACACATGCACACGTATGTTTATTGCGGCACTATTCACAATGGCAAAGACTTGGAACCAACCCAAATGTCCAACAATGATAGACTGGATTAAGAAAATGTGGCACATATACACCATGAAATACTGTGCAGCATAAAAAATGATGAGTTCACGTCCTTTGTAGGGACATGGATGAAGCTGGAAACCATCATTCTCAGCAAACTATCGCAAGGACAAAAAACCAAACACCGCATGTTCTCACTAATGGGTGGGAATTGAACAATGAGAACACATGGACACGGGAAGGGGAACTTCACACACTGGGCCCTGTTGTGGGGTGGGGGGAGGGGGAGGAGATATACCTAATGTTAAATGACGAGTTAATAGGTGCAGCACACCAACATGTCACATGTATACATATGTAACAAACCTGCACGTTGTGCACATGTACCCTAAAACTTAAAGTATAAAAAAAAAGTCCCTAGCTTTATGCTTCTAATTCCTTATAGAATATCATTCATTTACCCTGGTCACTGGCCTCTACTTTCATTAGTCAGCACCTGCCTCAAATGTCACTGATTTGCTTAATTTACTCCATTGTCTTCTCTGTGCTTACAAAGTCGTACCTCTAACAGTTTTTTTTTTTTTACTATGGATTATAGATTTGTTTATAGAGGCAGACCTTTGACGGATTGTTAGCGATTTATGAATATGTCATTTTTTTCATCCACAGCATAAGGCCAGAAACGTAGCTTACACTTCATGATTAAGCAAAAAGCATTTCCTAAGTGGTTACATAAATGTGCATAGTAACTTTTATCTTGCATTTGTTTTGGATTTTACTCAATCTTCTGTTGTTTTTAAAATCTCTTTAACGTTTTTCTTCTTGAATTTCTCTGCTGAATATGTGGAGAACAAAAATGAACAGTGAAAACATAACTGATAACTATGCCAGGAAAGTTTTCAAGAAATTTTGATGTAATAAATGACATTATCGAAAGAGCCTGAAGTGCTTTTTAGAAAAGTATAGAACTCCAACTTACCTTGCATATTTTTCTAATATTTTGTTAAATGGCTACTATTAAAATTATGCAGTTTATTAGCATATTTTATTTTGAGTAAATATTTTATTTTTTAGCATTATGGATTACATCACAATCTATTGACCATTTAAAGCATTTGTGTGAATGTATGTGTTCTGAGCCTAATCCATTTATTATACTATGCTGGGTGTCATATCGTTACATACAAAATATATTCATCCATTGGTCTTTATAATATCACAAGATTATAAGGCCCTTAGAAGTAGTTTTAGAGGTATTTAGCTGTGTTTTCTACTTTAGAAAATATTCTGTAATCCTTTGGGCCCCATAAGCTAATAGTAACGTAATGTTTCAGGTTTAGTTAGCTACTAAGTTTAAGCTAACTAAAGTTTAGCTTAGACTTTCGTAATTTAGTTCTGCTAATATCTAATAAGTACTACTATGTGCCCAACATAATGGGAATATGTGAAGCATCATTCCATAGTTAAGAGCATGGACTCTGGAGCTACATTTTCTACACTGAATCCCAACATTTCCCCTCGTATTGCTATGATTTGGAGAGGAAATAACCTGCAAATTTTCTCATTTGAAAAAATGGATAAAAACAACACCTACTTCATGTGGTTATGAGGATTACATGAGTTGATACATATAGAGAAGAGTGTATTGCAAAGAATGGGCACAGGACATGAGTTAACTTTCGTTGTTTATTCTGCAGCTACTTACTGGATTTTATCTATGTGCAGGCCTTCTATTATGTTCTCAGATTCAAAAAGACTCAATGAATGACCTCTTGCTCACAACCTATCGAACTTCTTTTATTCAACATTTTCATCATCTCTACTTAATAAGGCTTCATATGACACTTCTTGTAAAATTCTAAACATTCTGTATTTAATTCTTCCTTTTTAAAAGCATTTAGCCATTACTGATAAAACTACAAATTGTGACAATATGAAGTTTTCCGAGATATATTTTGGTAGGAAAACCTGATCTTACCTGAACTGACATGAGGATAGCTAAGTTTCTTATTGATCTCACTCTTCTGAATACTCATATGTTTTGCTGAAGGAATACTATTGTGTTTGATTACAGAGGATTTCTCCAGAATCTGCTGGGATGTGATATTTGGTACATGTTTACTTTTGTATCACTAAAATTAAAAAAATATATTTTACTTATTAATACATGTGGCCCTCAAGGCTATACATAAAGAATTGTGGAGGTGTATCTGAACTTATTGAGCAATTATTTTGTGCCAAACTGAAAATACAATAAGACAAAATTTCAATATATTAGTAGCAAAAAAAAGAAATCAAATAAAATAATTACGGGTTGTGTTAACTGCCAGAGACAGAGAAGGATAGCTTTGGAGTACTTGAAATAGAAATGCCAGGGAAGACCTCACAGTAAGTAAGAACTATGAATACTATATCAATAAGGAATATTTTCTCTGTTCACTGTCTTTAACCATAACAAAACTTACTCTGAATGTAAAATTAAAACAATGTGCATTTATCCTTAGTTAGCGGTGACATATCAGTTTGTCTTCATGGTAAATGTACCTTCAAAAGGGGTACACATGATGGTCACATAGAGCTCCTATATTTACCTTACAAAGTCATAAATATTCAGCAGTGTATAAAAATGCATAAACTAAAATTTTAGGGCAATTTCCAAATTCAGTAAAACTCATTAAAACCTAAAGTTATTTAAATATTGAGAGAAATTGCATTAGGTGTACATAAATAGATAAGATCTATTATGCTGATAGTATTCTGCCATTTCAAGGCTAAATAACATTCCTTTTCTTATTACTGCCAATTCTAATATGAGAATTGCTATTCAGATCATTAAATATATTTAAGCTAATTCAAATATTGCTCCATGTGATCAGTGCAATGGATTAGACCAAGGTGTTAATAAATGTGCTCACAGTTTTGATCTCAGATTTCTATAGGAGCCCACATTGCCACTCCCCACTACAAAAAATTACTGCACTGAAAGAGATTGCTAGCAGAATGTAAGTACATTATATTTTCACAAAACAATTCATATATCTTTCTGCTGGTTGTACATAATGATGGTATTTTGATTTGATAATTCTGAATATTTCAAGGAAATTAAAGAAAATAAAGCTCTCAGATTACCAGATCACCTGATAACTTTCATTACATACACATACACACACACATAAATACAATAACTACCTGAGCCTATTTTGTTTTAGTGTAGGACTAAACACCTGATGTATGTCTGTGGAGATTTTTGTTCGTTTTCTTCACGGTAATGAATTTACAATGTTAGCTGCTTAACTTCAATGTATAAAGCATAATAGCATATATTTACATAACCTTTAATATGTACCACCACTTTTCCAAGTGTTTGAAGTATATTAATTATTATAAACCTTAGAGCTTCCCTAGGAGGTAACTCCTCACAGCTTTGTTTTAATATTCGCTGTTTTAGGAATGAAAAATGAGGAAAAAGAAAGAATTTATGCAACTTGCTCCAGGTCACATCACATAAAAAAGCTGGAGCTATGCTCTGAGCCTTGAGGATCCAGTCCTAGAACCGCACTTTTATGATGGTAATATACTACACAGGAAGTTTCCACCTCTGATTCTTAGTAAAAGTGTAGACATTAGCTATTCTTTTGTGTGTAAAACACAAATAAAATTGACCAAATTAGGTATGAAAAATGAGTGGATTTGCTTAGGTTATCTAATTTGTAATGTGAGGAGTTATTTTCCTAACATACCACTCAAATGCAACAGTGAATATTTTACTTGTCTTTCAAGCATCCCTTAGTCCTCTGTATTTTGCAGAAGTCATTCTTCTGGATAGATTAATGCTTTCCACAAAGTAGAGCTCTGATTGACATACATGAATGAGGTTAATGAAATCTCTATTATAACATATAGTCAAACTAAATCTAAAGTCATCAGTATCAAAGCATTTTACTATTTTTGACACATGGTATAGTATTATATGTATAAACTTACAAGCAGTATTTGCCTGGGGAACATTAAAATTCATTGTATGTTTCATCACAACCATCTTTAACAGGTGGCATATAAATTTTGAGTGACTCTCTGGAATGACAGACCCTCATGGACCTAGTTGAAGACATTTTTTCTGACCAATGAAAAATGGAACTTTTTAAAATAAACTATGAACCTGGTCTTCTTTTCTTGGCTAGTTGTAAATGAGGGCTTATTTCCTCAGATTACAGATGGTAGCCATCTAGTACTGTGAGGGCAAACAATCTTAGAATAAGATAATGTAGTTTCCGAAAGAAAGAAATGAAAACTTTGAGGCCTGGCATGGTGGCTCATGACTGTGTTCCCGGTACCTTCAGAGGCTGAGGTGGGTGGATCATTTGAATCGAGGAGTTCGAGATCAGCCTGGGCAACATGGTGAAACCCCGTTTTTATAAAAAATACAAAAATTAGCTGGGTGTGGTGGTATGTGCCTGCGTTACTCAGGAAGCTGAGGTGGGAGGATCACTTTAGCCTGGGAGGTCAAGACTGCAGTGAGCTGGGATCTGCACTTCAGCCTGAGCGATAGAGTGAGACCCCATCTCAAAAACAATTTTTTAATGGAAACTCTGATATTATTGAGCCACAGGTTTTACTCGTTCTGCATATACACCAACTCTAGATTTTCTAGCAGCACCATCCTAATTTCCTCACCATAATAATCATTTGACTTACCAGAAACAGTCATAACTGATCCAGATGCCAATTCATCTAATTAACTTCAAGAGATTCATATTTATTCTAGCCAAATTGAAATAGAATATGTTTTTAAATTTTGAAACAAATGAACTTTATTTTCTCAGAATGTAAAGATTAAGAATGGATACATCTTTGCATGGAATGAAGTAATCCAATTTAATGGCTATATTCCACAAAGTCCATGGCAAAACTGACTTATTCTTTGTAATCCGTCTGTGCAGAGGAGATGATTCTGGATAATCTACGTGAAAGTGCCAAACGTGCTCATTACAATCTGGAGTATGAGATAATTAAAGTTAGCTTATTCAAATGTGAATCAGAAATGCATATTCCAAAGTTATATATGAATAAGTTCTGAAATATAAACTATATTTTTACTATACATGCCATTATTTTCCTTTACTAAATGGGATAAGCTGGAGTCTCTGATACATAAATGCTAATCAATGTGATTAGTATTTGAGTGTCCTTTGTGGATACTGCAGTTGCATATTTTACAAATTAGCTTCTTAGTTTTAAATCCTCTTAGTGCCTTGTTTTGCATTCTATTTCATGTATACCCAGAAGTACTAAGAGGTGGAGAAAGAGGGATATGCTGTAAATGTTACTTTAATAAAAAGCGCAGAACTTGGAGTCCTGCAATTGTTCTATCAACCCCTAGTTGAGTGTCACTGATCAAAACATTTAACTTATATACTTTCCTCTGCTATGAATTAGGACTATAACAAAAATTGCCCTATTCATGTCTTGGTGCTACAATGTTAACTACAGCATAGGTATAAGTGCATTGTAAGTTGCAAAGTATTAAGCACACATGAAGTGGAGTTGAATCAATTTATAACTTCAAGAATCAGATCCCCTAATTTATCATCAAATGCTTCACTAACTCCATAAATAAAATTAGTCTAATTTTAAATGCATTTAGTGGCATTATACAGGATTTTGTAATATATAATGTCATTTTGATTGTATATTATTTATTCTTCCTTTCTAACCCAAATCAAACATTTTCTATATTTTTATTGCCTTACCGAGCATTTCATTTAGGCCAATTGGGAAAACAAAACATATGAATACTCATTTCTTGCCACAAGTAACCTAATACTCCACTTATTTTGCTGTAAGAAATCAAGTCAATGACTAGATACTCTAGACACAATCAGTGCTGTGTAATGAGGACACTTGATCAGAGAAAATTAAACAATTATATTGCATAATACATCCTTTTTGTCTATCTTACAAAGTTTTACTGACTACATTGAGGCAATCAACTTCACTTCTAAATCTTAACAACTAAAAAAAAAAGAAGATAGCAAAATAAAGCAAAGCAGTATGATTTCAAGACAGCAGAATTTCAATATTTTCATCATCACTACTGTGTGACTCTTCTATTTTTTAAAAATAGGAGTTAGGCAGACAATGGATCAGAAAGTAATTTGAATGGATTCATATGAAAGTTTCTATCCAGTATCAACAAATGGTTTCTAAACTTTGCCTGAGTTATAAATGACACCTTGATTTGAATGAAGTACAGCAATTATACATAACTGCTTCAACAAACCAAAATTAAGTCATTTTTGTCCTCTTTTGTGTGGTTACCAGAGGAAAACTCAGGCAAAGTAAACAGAGAGAAAGAAAGACTGGTTTATCCTGGGTTTTCCTTTAGACAACCCATACCAATATTCTTTCTATCAACATCCCATTGTCAAATGGAAACTCTTAGCTACCTCTTCAGCTTAGTGTGAAGTTGTTTTTCCTGTGCTAGTCTCGGAGCTTAACTTCGAAACTGGACATAAATCAAGAAATTCTGTAACTAAAATACATGGTACACAACAATTCTCAGTATATTTGAGCATAAGCCAATACAAATTGCTAAAGGATTAAGTTCCCCCAAATAAAAACAGATGTGTACATATATTTGATATACTGAGAGTAGAAACAAGGAATTGATGCAGATGTAATGCAACATATATATATATATATATATATATATATATATATATATATATATATCTACTTTAAAAAAGCAGTATTGGTAGATTGGTATAATTGGAATTAGATCTTCCTTTTCTGTTATATTATTATTCTGGGATAATAGAAAAGCAAGATAATTTATACCCTAAACAAAACTTCCGAATTTCTTAAAACTGCCTTATGAAAGAATCTGCATTTTATCCATCCTTTGATGTCTCTAAAGAACAATTACTATGAACTGTGAAAATCTTTATTTGACAAAAATATTTATTGTTCTTATAATGTATGCTAGAAAATAGCATATAACAATAAATTAGAAATGCAGCTGGTCTCCAAGTAAACTCATATATCATGCAAAAAAAGCTTTTATATTTCTAAAAATTTCAGTAGAAAATATCAAAGAAGCAATAAAAAATCTACTAATATATTTCACTCTTCTACTTTCTTTTTGTACTGAGAAGAAAAATGATTTAATGTTTGTACAAGTGCTTGGTAAACAATAATATTACCAGTTAAGTATTTTTATTACTTATGAATAGGGGAATCTAAACAAATATTTTGGAACAGCCATTAAATGGTAAATTATATATGAAAAGATTAAAATGTTGTCTCAAATATTTCTCTCTGAATAGAATACTGAATTAATCATACATTACTTCATATGATGGGAAAGTGGCTAGAGTTGTATGAGATGTGATGATCAGTTAACACCATTCTTTCCAGAATTTTAAATTTTCTGATAGCATATATTTAATATTCTTTCATTTCCTTTCAGGAGTCTTATTTTTTGCAAATCAAGTTGCCATAGCTTGGAAGTTTGTGCCCCCAAATCTCATGTTGAAATTTAATCCCCAGTGTTGAAGGTGGGATGGAATGGGAGGTGCTTTTATAACGGGGGCAATCCTTCATGAATAGTTAGGTGCTATCCTCTTGGTAATTAGTGAGTTCTTGCTCTATTAGTTCATGTAAGAGCCAGTTACTGAAAAGAACCAGGCACCTCCACCTTCTCTCTCTTGCTTCCTCTCTCAACACATGTTCCCTGCACATGCCTATTACCATTCACTATCTACTGTGAGTAGAAGCAGCCTGAAGCCCTCACTAGAAGCAGATGCGAGTGGCATGCTTCTTTTCTGATTTTTATGTAGCTACTATTCCTATCTATAACCTTCTAATATTTGTATCCTTTCAAGTAATTTATTATCTGTAATTGATGTGTTTATTTGGATTCTTTCACTATTTTTCTCTTAACATAATTTATTCACTCTGTATACTCAACTCATGCTCTACTCCAAAATCATTCTTTAATTTTAACACTGATAACTATTTCTTATTTAATTAACTATAGTTGTTTGTAGTGTTGATTGTCAGTTTTATGGTGAATCACTTTATTCCCTATCTGTCACCTTTCTTCTTTATAGGTTTACTTTTTATTTAAATAACCCTATGCAGTTTATGTCTTTGAATTTCTTCATATTTTTAAGTTCACTTTTGCTTCCAGTACCTATTTTAATTATGCTATCGTACATTAATTAACATTATTTTAGTTGTAATCAACTGAAACCAAACTGGTTAACTGGTAAAAGTAGATTTATTAGAAAGATATTTGCATTTCTTCTTCATGCCAATGCATGTAACATAATACATCTACAATTTTAAAGTGAAGGAGTGAAATAAAAAAATGGCTGGGAAAATCAATTAAGGCCAGCAATGACAAGGAAATATTAAGGGGATATTAACTTCCTCCTGATCTTCCATCTCCACTAGTAAAAACAGCATTGCTGTATCATGTCATAAAATAGAGCTATAACCCTATGTTTAAAGTGTACAGAATTATGTTTCTTGCATGTCTTCTTTGTCAATTCTGTTACCTTCTTCTAGTGTTTTTCAATATTTGTCACTTGTCCTGTTGTGGCTCTACATTCATTCTCAGTCAATTGAGAATTTTACTTCAAATGTGCTGATACAAAGTGGGCACACAAAACCAAACAGACAAAAAAGACTCTGAGTACGTTTAAATAGTTTAAATAGTTCAGAGTTTTGAAAAGGAGAACATTTTTCTTAAAACTATTTACTTTCTTACTTCTAGTTTCTGAGTTATGTTTTAATATTTGAGATTGTTGACAATTTGACTACTAAGAAATTGATGCTATATAATCTTTTCAATTTTATTTGTACTAACGAATCACATAGAAAGGTCTTAAAAGGTTTTCTTCTGATTCAAACTCTCACATTGAGAAAACAATGACATTTCACTGTGAAGCATCAAAAAGAGGCACTTTAAATGTGTGTGTGTGTGTGTGTGTGTGTGTGTGTGTGTGTGTGTGGAGAGAGAGAGAGTCCAGATAAAGAGACAAAAAAAAGCTTTTTCTAGAGCCAAAAGGGTAGAAGTCATGTATTAATGAGGAGGGCAGTAAAGAAACTGTTAATGAGAATCCAGGAAGGTGAGCCAAGGCTTCCAGAAGGCCATGCTAGAGTGAAGAGAGTAAGTGGGTAGAAAACCTGGGCTGCTTGCCTCAAGTGGAATAATACTAAAGGGCCATCTCAGTTCCAGAGTTGCATATGGGTTCAGGTAAGACTCCTGCTGCAATTTCAAAGCAGTTAAAACTCTCCTTATATCTTTCAAATACTGACAGAAGAAAAACTTCCAATCTAGAATTCCATATACAGTGATTATTTTAAAAAAGAAAAAAAGAAGGGATCTCACGCCTGTAATCCCAGTACTTTGGGAGGCCAAGGGCGGCGGATCACGAGTTCAGGAGATCGAGACCATCCTGGCTAACACAGTGAAACCCCGTCCCTACTAAAAATACAAAAAAAAAAAATTAGCCGGGCGTGGTGGCGGGTGCCTGTAGTCCCAGTTACTCCGGAGGCTGAGGCTGGAGAATGGCATGAACCCGGGAGGCGGAGCTTGCAGTGAGCCGAGATTGCGCCACTGCACTCCAGCCTGGGCGACAGAGCGAGACTCCGTCTCAACAACAACAACAACAACAAAAAAAAAAAAAAAAAAAAAAAGAAGGGATCAACACTTTCATCTTATTTTTCTGAACGCTGCATATGCAGAAAAGACTCAAAAACACTCAACTAAAAATGAAAGATCAACTGAGATAGAAATTGCTATACTGAACATGCTAGATAATGGACAAAAGCAGGCCAAATGTGGTGAAGTGTATACCCTGGCTTGGAGGAAGTTAAACATGGAGCTCTACACAGCTTTTACTCTGGGGTTAAGTAAAGTTTATGTAGCAAGCACCGTAGTCTCAATATAAAGGTGGAAAAACCAACAGATATCCTGTTCTGGAGAATCAGAAAACTATAGGCAGTTCACCACAAATGCTGGAAAATTATTGAGATGTCCCAGAGAATAAAAGCTGAAAAGGGCATTATTCATCTCTGTCATTCCACATCCTGACAGACTCTCAAACGATGCATATGCAGAAGAGACACAAAGCAACTCAGCTGGAAAGGAAAAAAAAAAAAAGTTCTGAACTGAGGCAGAGTTGCTGCCTCAAATGACTTTTCAGGTTAAGCCTAGTGAAGAAAAGTACATGCTAAAATAAATAAAAATAACACTCATTGCCTGAACATAGTAGGCTTCAGAGTTCCCACAATTTAACATGTATATGTCCAGGATATCATCCAAAACTACCCAACATACAGACAGAATGGGGTAGGTGTTAGTGGGCTAACATTAAATGGACAAAATAAAAGCCTCAAAATCAGCTGTTATGCTAGACCTAGTGTTTTACTAGAGCAGATCAACACAGTTTCTGGAACTTGATATGTGCAGTTCTCGTAAATCTTGATCAGGACAGGTGATCAAAACCAGTTCACATTCACTTGGGTATGACAGCAATTTATATTCACAATTTGCCACAGAGCTGTGTTAACATTCATGCTATCGTAAAACAGGCTCAAGAATTCCTGATCGCCTTAGTATTTCACAGCATATTCAGGTGTCCGACTACACTGAAGACATCATGCTAATCAGACCTGCTAAGCAGGGAGCCCCAAGCAATCCTGATGCCCTTGACACATGAATATGAGAAGGCGAGAGAAAAAGTCTAAATTTTACATGTATGCCACATCAGTGTAGGTTTTAGGGTTAAAATTTAGGACATGACGAGACATTCTAATAAGGTAGAGAAAAATTATAGTGCCTTATACCTCCACCACTAAAATAGTGGCACACCACTCATTGGACTTTTTTTTCCTGTATTTAGGAGAGAATATATACCACATTTGGAAATACTTCTCTAACCCATTATCTAATGATGACTCAAAAAACTGCTAGCTTTGAAAAGAGAACAGAATAAAAGAGGATTCTGCCACAGGCCTAGGCTTTGGTTAGTCTATCCTACCACTAGGGCAATATGAACTATTAAATCCAGTGGTGGTGGAGATAGCCATTGAACTAAATATAAATATTCTGTTCCTGGGAAGCCCCAAAGGAGAGTTCTGGGTTCTGGAGAAATGCCATGCTTTCTGTAGCTGAAAATGACTCATCATTGGAAAAGCAGCTACTAGCTTGATACTAACTCCTAGTAGATACTAAATGCCTGACCATGGGAGATAAGTGACTGTGTAATTAGAATTGTCTATCAGAAACTTGGTGTTGTCAGAACAATCAAGCCTTAAGGTCTGGGCATTGCAGTTACAATCTGTTGTTCTATGAAAATGATATACATGGACCTGAACAGATCCAGAGGGCACACTAAATGCTTCACAAAAGGTGGCAACGAATCCCATTATACTTATCTTTGATGCAACATTGCCTGTCTCACAGCTTACATTCTATGTCCTGTTAAAAAAAGACCTTGTGATCTGCAGAGGAAACAGGGAGAGCTTTATTTATATTTATATATATATATATGCAGGTATCTTCGGAACAGGGAGGCACAGCCTTCAGTACGAGTGAAAGTGTGCTCTCCAAAGAAGAAAGGAAAGGTTTGGCTTAAGAAAGGAAAGTTCTGGTCCAGGTTCCCAATCAGATTCGTTTATGCAAATAAGAGTCAAGCTTGTTCAATTCTGATTGATCACGATAGCTGAGCCATAATTGGATGACTTCCCAAGGTCAAAACCAGAAGTCTCTGTCAGATGGACGTTTTTCCCAAATGGCCAGTAAACGGGTGTCTCTGACTTCAGCTTTTCTTTGTTCCAGTCATAGGAACTGTTCTGACTCAAGGGCTTAAAGCAGGATGTTTATCAAGAGCTGCCTTTTCTTGGAACAAAGAGGGCATAATCACTTGTTCTCACCCTACCATAGCTGCTTGGTTCGGTTATGTAAATTTAAGCATCTCTATTAGCCACAGAGAGTTCATCTTGTCTGAACAGCATGTGGTCTTATTGACAGTTGCATTTCCATTTCTCTCTTCTGGTCCAAACCTGCAATAGGCAGCATTAATTACCAATTTATAATGTTGCATTTTGTCCCACATCATTGTCAGGACTGGTGTGGCTACTTTCCCTGGGTCCATCTAGTCCCTCAGTGGGACTTATGTGGCTGATATTTACACCCACTTTTTAACAACCTGGGCTAGACAAGGTAGAAAAGGTGAGGAGGTACCTGTTAAATGTCTAAGAGCTTTTCTTGTTGGAGTTTTGTGGAGGCGTCAGAAACTGGACAAAGCCCGCAGGTGTTGAGCTATCATAATTTGGGTTGGGGACTGGCTAAGGCATCTGGTTAAACAAACGAGAATCAATTTTAAATAGACCCAAATACTTAGACTCAACATAAATAAAACCATTAAAAACTGAAGGGTGGAATAAAGACAGAAGCCAATGCTGGAGGAGAGTGAGTGTGGGGAGAAGAAGTGCAATCAGGATGAGTACTTATAGCTTTGCACAGCCTAGAGTTGTCTACATATGGGAATACAGGGGGCTACTCTAGCATGACATAGAGCATCTAGAATACAAAGGATCCCTAAAGCTATGACAACCAAGTCAATAATGAGGTAAAGATGAGAGCTGAGCATGCACATTAATCTCACACCTAAAAAAAAGAGGTATTTTTACAGGCCTGGTCTGATGGGTCGGCTGTCAACTACAGGTGCCATCTTCTTCTTGGCCCAGTGATAGGACTTTGATCAACTCAAGTTTGGTGTAAGATACCGGTGTTGATGTCCAAAATTCATTAAGGGCTGATGCCTTCTTTAGGTGGAATATATGTATCCAAGAGTCGACACCCTGTAACTTGGCAGTGTGAGGGTTGATTAACAGTACCTGGAAAAGATTCTTCCAATAGGGTCTGAGGAAGTCTTTTAGTTAATGTCTTAACCAGTACACAGAATCACTTGGCTAGTCATGATTTAATAATATAAACTCACCAGTTTATAAAAGACAGTTGTATTCAAACTTTTTTCCTGACGAAATGCAATAAGGCCAAACTTTAAGATTTTTTTTAATTGGGCAATCTTATAAAGGCTGTGAACCAGATTTGAAGTATAGCATTTTCAGTCAGTAACTGATATACTAAATTGGACAAAGAATAGTTAAGTGTAAAAATGTGACTGAATTATGTGAGGAGGCCCAAAAGATAATTTATTCTAAAGGTTTTGTACAGATTTTTCTTGGTCTCAATTTTTTGTCCTTGAACACAAAAATGCCACCATTTATTTTAGTATGGGGAGGAAGCCCTTTCCAAGGGAATTTCATCTTTTCTGGCTTTCAAATGTTTTTACAAATAGTATGTCAGAATAGCTAAGGAATGTTGGAGGAGTTTTGGACAAAGGGAGCTTAGCTAAGAGAAAGACAAAGGGAAAGAATTGTAAAAAGGGAAGGAAAGAGTTCCAAAGAGAAAAGAGTTTCAGCTAGCTTTGGGACAGTATTTTATAGAAAGGCAATCTTTCAGTCTCAAATGGTTCTTCTTTTTTTTTAGCCTCAAGATATCAAACGTATATATGTATATATCTTATTTGGAATGTATGATTTTATAGCCATGGTCTTTTAATTTAGTTTTAAGGACAACAGACTGTTTGAAATATCCTGATAACGTCTGAACATGTTACCAGCTGGAGTCTCAGAAAATATCTTGGCATGCCTTTGATCTTTCTTGGTTTAATTTTATCCAAAGTCTTAAATAGGCACAGGGATTTTCCCCATAATTTTAAATATGAAGGCAGCTGGAGTACCGGAAGGCAGTTGGTCAGAAACCCCTCTCTTTAGAATAGGGGTTACCCATAGCACTCACCTAATGAAGGCATCCCTTCAAGTGCAGTCAGTGTGGGCATCCCCACAGAACATCAAATGTGAGCATACCCCATGAAGCACAAATGTATCCTGCAAAATGTGAGCATACCCCAAAAGGTGTGAGCCTACCCCCACCCATGGGGCACACGGAGCCAAATGACATGGATTGGCTCCCCGAAGAAAGTAAAGTCTCCAAGACTTCAACCCAAAAATGGGAGACCTTCGATCCAAGAGGGCTTAGTTGATTCTCCTCAACACAGATGAGAAGATAACTGAGCTCAAGGGGCTCTTGTAGGCCTGATGCATTTGTCTAGACAGCAATGGGAAGGTGCTTGGGGGACACTTCAGATTCCATCCACATCACCAAGAAATGTTTAAAAAATACCATGAGATCTGCAAAGGAAAAGGGGAGAGCTTTATTTTCTGTATATAAACAAAATAATGTGCAGATTAGGGAGGCATAGCCTCCCAAGTGAAAAGGAAAGTGCTCTCCAAAGAGCAAAGGAAGAGTTTGGTTCAAGTAGGGAAAGTTCCAGCCCTGGTTCTCAATTATGTCCATTTATGCAAACAAATAATTCAAGCTTGTTTAGTTCTGATGGGTGGAGATAGTAGAGCCCTGATGGATGGCTTCCCAAGCGTAAAGTAGAATGTTTCAAAAGCCACCTTTGCTATAGTTGCTTGGTTCTGTTATCTAAATTTGGTCATCTCTATTAACCACAGGGTGTCCATCTCATCTGGTAAGTTTGGAGTCTTATTTACTGTTTCATTTCACAGGACTCACACCTGATTTGATTAGCTGATGAAAGAGAAAACAAAACAAAAAACGGCCTGATTCACAAACGGATCAGTTCAGTATGTTTGTGCAAGGCGTTGTATTATATTATAGCCCCACCCAGTGTGGTATAAAGGATAGTGATGAGAAAATATTCTCTCAGGCAGAATTTTGGGTAGTACAAATGATTATCTCCTCTGTATGAATAGAAAAGGATTGAGGTAAAGAATGCATAAAATCTGGAAGATTAGTAGACGGTTTTTTAATGGTTAGTGCCTAGAAGGAAAAAAATGAGTCAGAGACAGACAAGGAGGTTTGTGGAAATGGCTACAGACAGGCTTGTGGGAATGTCATTAAACTACACAGATCTTTATGTCTCATGTCAAAGTACACTAGAAAGCATTTGCTACAGAGGAATCACTAAAAGTAATCATTTTAGAGCTAAAGAAATAAATTAGTTTCTAAAAATTTATAAATTTTGAAGTAGTTTAATAAAAAATTAAAAATACAAATGAAACTTTATTCAATTATCGAGTTAAACATAAAAATTATGATACATTAATGTATTTACTTTTGTTTTCTTTTTTTAATCATGATCCTTTTTTCCAATTGGCAAAAATTGACTTCTTTTTTAAAATGAAAAAATAGAAAAAAAATCAATTATATTTAAATTTCTTAACAGGCACAGTTTTGGAAAAGGAGTACGTGCAAAATATTTAAACTTACATGTTTCTTCCAGACCATAGTTGTGATCTGCTTTTCTGAAATCAAGTAACAACAAAATAATTTATTTTACCCTTGCATGAAAGAAACAGCATTTAAATTATTGGTTTCAAGCCGCAAATCAATTATTGTCAATGACAGGCATTACCAATTAGCAAAATAGTTTTAGGAGGTCACTTGCAGTAAACATTCCCACATTAGTACTTTCATTCACTAAATTCAATAAAACTTTAACCAATTGAAATGATCACTATGGGGATAAAGGTTTGGAGTTTGTGGATTTTACTAGGAAAATTGTTATTGTTTTTGAAAATGATTAAGTATAGCAGAAATTTAATCACCACATAAAGTTAACTGAAAAAGATAATCCAAGATATCTAACTGTGTTAGGGCATTTTCTGTTGCTATAACAGATACCACAGACTTGGTAATTTTAAAAGGAATTATTCAGCTCAGTGTTCTGGAGGCTGGGAGATTCAAGAGATGGGAGTCCATCATCCCATGGTGAAGAAGAAGAGCAGAATGGTAACATAATATTTGTGTGTGAAAGAGATGGCTTTTCAAACAAGTCCAATCCCATGATATCAATATTAATCCGTACATGATGGTGGAGTTTCCAAAATCTAAAAAAAAATGAAAAAGTATATGACATCTTAAAGGCCCCACCTTTTAATACTGTTGCAACAGCATTCATTTCAACGTGTTTTGGAAGGAACATTTAAACCATAGTGTTCTGACACTGGCCCCACAAAATTTATAGCCTTCTTAACATACAAAATACATGTATTCCATCTCAATACCCTCAAAAGTCTTAATATAGTCAAGTGCCAACTCTAAAGTGCAAAGTCTAGAGTCTCATCTAAATCATATATGGGCGAGACTTAAGGTATGATTTACCTTGGGGTAAATATCTTATAAGTGTAAGCCTGTGAAATGTTATTTACTTGCACAATGCAATGCTAGGAAAAGGAATAGGGTAGACATTCCCATTTCAAAGGGGAGAAATAGGTAAGACTGCAGGTGTTACTGGTCCCAATTAAATCCAAAACCTAACAGAGAGAACAACAACATTCAGTCTTAAAGCTGAGAATAACCTTCTTTGACTCTGTGTGCCACTTCCCAGATACACTGGAGTAGAGATTGAGCCCCCAAAGCCTCTGGCCACTCTGCTTCATAGCTCTGCTAGGCTCAGTCCATGAAGCAGCTCTCACAAGTTGTAATTGTGGGCCTGTAGCTCTCCCAGGCTGGAGTTGCACACTAGTAGCTCTACATTTTTGGAGCCTCAGCAGTGTCCATAAATCCAGTTGGCATTGCCCTGGAGCAAAGACCATTCTTATTATCAAGTAGAAAAAACTTTGGCTGAATTGTGTCTATGTCCTGTATTTTATGGTATGCAGAAATTAAGAGTGATAAACTAGGATATCTGGTGAAAGAAATATCTAAACAGCAAAGTATTCAGTCTGCTGCTTGGTTTCATTTAACTGTATATGTGAGATATAACAGCAAATAAATAACTTACAGATGGAATTTATAATTAAAAGGAAAGCAGAAGAAAAAGATTTGGAAACTTTCCAGCCTGGCCATGTAAATAGTGAGAAACTGTTTAAAAGAAAATATTAAGGGTGTGTTATCAAGTTTATGTCTATAAGTAATTCGGGGGATTCACTTTAATTTTCTTTTATTAAAAAATGTTACCCTACCAGCTTTTTGTGTTTGTTCATATTATTTTCATGTTGATTTTCTTTTTTGGCCATTACAAATTTTAAAATGTTTCTTCTTATTTGAGGTATATATCTTTTAAGCAACATGTATCTGGATTACTTTAAAATTTCAAGTTGTATCTTAAATGAGTTTTCATTTGCCTTTCTTATGATTATTTATATTTTTATCTATTTATTTTAACTTTTTATTTTATTAAATTTTAACTTTTATTTTAGATTCAGGGGATATATGCGCAGATTTGTTACATGGGTCAGTTGTGCGATGCTCAGGTTTGGAGCACAATTGATCCCATCACCCAGGTAGTGAGCATAGTACACAATAGTTAGTTTTTCAACTCTCAACCCCCTTCCGCCCTCCTCCTGGTAGTAGTCCCCAGTGCCTACTGTTGCTATCTTTATGTCTATGTGTACCCAATGTTTAGCTCCCACTTATAAGTGAGAACATGTGGAATTTGGTTTTCTGTTTCTATGTTAATTTGCCTAGGGTAATGGCCTCCAGCTGCATCCATGTTGTGGCATAGGACATGATTTCATTCTTTTTTATGGATGCATAGTATTCTCTGGTGTATATGTACCACATTTTCTTTCTCCAATCCATCGTTGAAGGACACCTAGGTTGATTTCATGTTTTTGCTCTTGTTAATAGTCCTTCCATGAACATAGGAGTACATATGTCTTTTTGGTAGAATTCTTTATTTTCTTTTGGATACATAGTCAGTAATGGGATTTCTGGGTCAAATGGTAACTCTGTTTTAATTTCTTTGAGAAATTTGCAGACTACTTTCCACAGTGGCTAAACTAATTTTCATTCCCACTAATAGTATATAAATGTACTGTTTTTTCTACAACCTCACCAGTGTCTTTTTTTCTTCTTACTTTTTAATAATAGTCATTGTGACTGGTGTGAGACAGTATTTCACTTTGGTTTTGATTTGCATTTCTCTCATTAGTGATGTTGAGCATTTTCTCGTATGTCTGTTGGCCACTCCTCTTTTGAGAAGTGTGTGTTCATGTATTTTTCCCACTTCTTAATGGAATTATTTGCTTTTTGCTTGTTGAAGTGTTTGTTTCTTGTAGATTCTAAATATTAGACCTCTGTCGGGTGCCTAGTTTGCTAATATTTTTTCCCATTCTATAGGTGTCTGTTTACTCTGTTGATAGTTGCTTTTGCAGTGCAGAAACTCTTTTTATTTCAATTAAGTCTCACTTTGTCAATTTTTGTTTTTGTTGCAATTGTTTTTCAGGGCTCGGTAATACATTCTTTCCCAAGGCTGATATCCACAATGGTGTTTCCTAGGTTTTCTTCTAATATTCTTAGAGCTTGATGTCTTATATTTAAAACTTCAAGCCATATTGAGTTAACTTATGTATATGGTGAAAGGTAGGGGTCCAGTTTCATTCTTCTGCATATGGCTTGCCAGCCACCCCAGCACTGCTTATTGAATATGGAGTCCTTTCTCCATTGATTACTTTTGTAGACTTTGTGAAAGATCAGATGGCTTTAGGTGTGTGGCTTTGTTTCTGAGTTCTTTATTGTTATGATTATTTAAATGTTTAGAAATATTGTCAGGATTCTTTATTTCACATTTTCTGTATACTATTTTAAAAATCATCTTGCTATATTATGTTTTCCCTTTAATAGATAGATATTTCTGTTTTTTATTTTATTTCTCTGTAGAATTTGAAGTAAGAGATTTCTGTTTGATTATTGGTTATATTTGCATTTTTATGTTTATATTGCTTTATACATTGAATAATCAAATTATGTTATTTATATTTGCTATACAGTTTCTAAGCAAAATAATTTGGTGTCACAATAACTTTATTATAAGAGATCTCTTTCCTGTGGAAAGCATATAGATACCCTTTCTGGCCATACTGTGTTTTAATTTTACTGGATGTGTCCATATCTGAATTGATTACTGTTATTTATTTTGAAGTCATTCTTATTAATAAAAATTTCCGCAATTATCTCTTCAAATATTATGTTTAAGCCATTCCTTTTTTCTTCTTCTGAAACTCCAGTTTGACAATTATTTAAACCTCTCAATCTATCTTTTAAATCTCCCAACTGCTCCTTTATTTATTCTACTTTTATTTTTTAATCTATGATCATGTTTAATTTAGAAATGAGGCACAAAAAGAAATTAACAACAATAAATAAAAATAAAAAAAGAACAAGAGCAATTGTAACAATGTACTGTAATCAAAGCTATGTGAATATGGGCAAAGCATTTGTAAACAAAGTTAAAGACTAACTACAAGCTGGGAGAAATTTTTGTAACATGTTAACCTACAAAATATTCTCATTCCGAATATTTACAGTTTATACGAAGTCATAAGCAAAATGTGAACAACCTGATAGAAAAATGGGCAAGGACTATCAATAAGCAACTCACAGAAATATAATACAAAATAATAAACATATAAAAATATTTTCTTTTTCTAACTTTCATTTTGAGGTCGAGGGGTACATGTGCAGGTTTGTTATATAGGTAAACGTGTGTCATGGGGGACTGTTGTACAGATTATTATGGCACCCAGATGCTAAACTTTGTAACCAATAGTTATTTTTTCTGCCCCCTCCCTCCTCCTAACTTCCATCCTCAACCAGTGTTTGTTGTTCTTTTCTTTGTGTCCATGAGTTATTATCATTTAGCTTCCACTTGTAAGTCAGAACATGTGGCATACGGTTTTGTGTTTCTGCATTAATTTGCGGAGGATAATAGCCTCCAACTCCATCCATGTTTTCCCCAAAAGACATGCTCTCGTTGTTTTGTGTGGCTACCTAGTATTCTGTGGTGTATATGTACCATATTTTCTTTATCCAGTCTTTCATTTACGGGCATTTAGGTTGATTTCGTATCTTTGCTATTGTAAATAGTACTGCAATGAACATTCACATGCATGTCTTTATGGTGGAATCACATATTCCTCTGGGAATATACCTAGTAATGGAATTGTTGGGCTGAATTGTAGTTCTGGTTTTAGTGCTTTGAGCAATCATCACACTGCTTTCCACAATGGTTGAACTAATTTGCACTCCCACCAATAGTGTATGTGTTCCCTTTTCTCCACAACCTCACCAGTATGTGTTTTTTTTTTTTTTTTGACTTTTTAATCATAACTCTTCTGACTACTATGAGATGGTATCTCATTGTGGTTTTTATTTGCATTTATATAATAATCAGTGATGTTAAGCTATTTTTCAGATGCTTGTTGGCCAATTGTATGCCTTCATTTGAAAGTGTCTGTTTATGTCCTCTGCCCACTTTTTAATGTGGTTGTTTATTTTTTTCTTGTAAATTTGTTTAAGTTCCATATAGATGCTGGATATTAGACATTTGTCAGATGCCTAGTTTGCAAAAATTTTCTTCCAATCTGTAGGTTATCTGTTTACACTGTTGTTATTTTCTTTTGCTGCACAGAAACTCTTAAATTTAATTCGATCCAACTTGTCAATTCTGCTTTTGTTGCAATTGCTTTTGGCATCTTTGTCATGAAATCTTTGCACATTCCTATGTCCAGAAGGGTATTGCTTAGATTGCCTTCCAGGATTTTTATAGTTTGGGGTTTTACATTTGAGTCTTTTATCTATTTTGAGTTTATTTTTGTATATGGTGTAAGGAAGGATTCCAGTTTCAATCTTCTGCATATTGCCTGCCAGTTATCCCAGCACCATTTATTGAATAGGGAATTCTTTATCCATTGCTTATTTTTGTTAACCCTGTTGATTAGATGGTTGTAGGTATGTGGCCTTCTCTCTGGGCTTTCTATTCTGTTTGATTGGTCTGTGCGTCTGGTTTTATACCACTATCATGCTGTTTTGGTGATTGTAGCCTTGCAGTATAATTTGAAGTTGGGTAACACGTTGCCTCCAGCTTTGTTCTTTTTGCTTAGAATTGCCTTGGCTATTCAGGCTCTTTTTTGGTTCTATATACATTTAAATATAGTTTTTCTAGTTCTGTGAAGAATGTCATTTGCAGTTTGATAGTGATAGCATTGAATCGGTAAATTGCTTTGGACAGTGTGGCCATTTTAATGATATTGATTCTTCCTATTCATGAGCATGGAATGTTTTACCATTTGTTTGTATAATCTCTCATTTCTTTGAGCAGTGTTTTGTAGCTCTCATTGTAGAGAACTTTCACCTTTCTGGTGTACTGTATTCCTAGGTATTTTATTATTTTTTGTGGCAGTTGTGAATGGGCTTGCATTCTTGATTTGGCTCTTGGTTTTGCTGATCTTGATGTACAGGAATACTAATAATTTCTGTATGTTGATTTTGTATCTGGAAACTTTGCTGAAGTTGTTTATCAGCTAAAGGAGCTCTTGAGAATATATCCAGTTTTTGTCCATTAAGTATGATGTTGGCTGTGGCTTTGCCATAGATGAGTCTTATTATTTTTAGGTATGTTCCTTCAATACCTAGTTTATTGAGAGTTTTTAACATGAAGAGATGCTGAATTATATCAAAAGATTCTACAGAACCTATTGAGATGATCATGTGTTTTTTTGTCTTTAGTTCTATTTATATGATGAATCACATTTATTGATTTGTATATGATGAACCAAACTTGCAACCCAGGGATGAAGCCTACTTGATCATGGTGTATTAGTTTTTTGATGTGCTGCTGGCTTCAGTTTGCAAGTATTTTGTTGAGGATTTTTGCAGCAATGTTCATCAAGGATACTGGCCTGAAGTTTTATTTTTTATTGTGTCTCTGCTAGGGGTTGGTATCAGCTTGATGCTGATCTCATAAAAGGAGTTGGGGAGGAGTCTCTCCTCATCTATTTTTGGAATAGTTTCAGTGGAAATGATACCAACTTTCTTTGTACATCTGGTAGAATTCATCTGTGAATATATCTGTTCCTGGACTTGTTTTTGTTCGTAGGCTATTTATTACTAATTCAATTTTGTAGTCTGTATTAGTCTGTTTTGGAAATCAGTTTCTTCCTGGTTCAGTTTTGGGAGGGTGTATGTGTCCAGGAATTAATACATTTCTTCTAGATTTTCTAGTTTGTGATCATAGAGGTGTTTATAATAGTTACTGACAGTTATTTTTATTTCTGTGGGGTCAGTGGTAACATCCCATTTGTGATTTCTAGTTGTGTTTATTCGGATCATCTCTCTTTTTTTCTTTATTAATCTAGCTAGTAGCCTATCTTAATTTTTTCAAAACATCAACCCCTAGGTTTGTTCATCTTTTGAATGTTTTTTGTTTGTGTCTTTGTTTCCTTCAGTTCAGCTATGAATTTGGTTATTTTTGTTTTCTGCTAGCTTTGGGGTTAGTATGCACTTGCTTCTCTAATTCTTTCAGTTGTGATGTTAGGTTGTTAATTTGAGATCTTTCTAACTTTTTGAGTATTCAGTGCTATAAATTTTCTTTTAACATTGTGTATCTTCTGTCTCAGAGATTCTGGTACGTTGTATCTTCATTCTCTTTAGTTTCAAAGAACTCATTGATTTCTGCCTTGATTTCACTATTTACCCAAAAGTTATTCAGGAGCATGTTGTTTAATTTCCATGTAATTGCTTGATTTTGAGTGATTTTTTTTTTCATTCTTTACTTCTATTTTTGTTGCTCTGTAGTTTGGGAGTGTGTTTGGTACAATTTCGATTATTTTGCATTTGCTGAAGTTTGTTTTATGTCTGACTCTGTGGTCAGTTTTAGAGTATGTGCTATGTAGTGATGAGAAGAATGCAGTGAGTGTTACAGCTCTTAAAGGTGGTGTGTTCAGAGTTGTTTGTTCCTCCCAGTGGGTTTATGGTCTCACTGGCTTCAGGAGTGAAGCTGCAGACCTTCATTGTGAGTGTTACAGCTCCTAAAGGTAGTGTGGACTCAAAGAGTAAGCAGCAAAAGAGATTTATTGCAAAGAGCAAAAGAACAAAGCTTCCACAGCATGAAAAGGGACTGAAGTGGGTTGCCGCTGCTGGCTGGTGTGGCCAGCTTTTATTCCCTTATTTGGCCCCACCCACATCCTGCTGATTGGTCCATTTTACAGAGTGCTGATTGGTCCATTTTACAGAGTGCTGATTGGTGCATTTTTACAGAATGCTGACTGGTGCGTTTACAATCCTTTAGCTAGACACAGAGCACTGATTACTGCATTTACAATCCTTTAGCTAGACACAAAAGTTCTCTAAGTCCCCACCCGACTCAGAAGCCCAGCTGGCTTCACCTCTCACTACACACTTTTAAACAACTAGATCTCTTGATAATTCATTCACTATGGAGTACCAATGAGGGATGGTGCTAAACCATTTTTAAGAACTCCACCCCCATGATCCAATCACCTCCCACCAGGCCCCACCTCCAACATCGAGGATTACAATTAGACATGAGATTTGTTTGAGACACAGATCCAAAACCATATTATTCCAACCCTTGCCCCTCCAAATTTCATGTTCTTCTCACATAGTAAAATACAATCACTCTTCTCAACAGTCCCCCAATATCTTAACTCATTCCACCATTAACTCAAAAGTGCAAAGTTCAAAGTCTCGTCTAAGACAAAGCTAGTCCTTTCTGCCTAAGAGCCTGAAAAATTATAAACACGTTAGTTACTTCCAAGATATAATGGAGGGATAAGCATTGACTAAATAGTCTTATTCCAAATGAAATAAATCAACTAAAAGAAAGAGGCTACAGTCCCCTTGCAAGTCCATAATCCAGAAGGGCAATTATTAAATCTTAATAATCCAAACTAATCTCCTTTGACTTCATGTCCCACATCCAGCACACACTGATGGGCTCCAAAGGCCTTGGGCAGCTCTTCTCCTATGGATTTAAAGGATTCAGCCTCTGTGGCTACTCTCACAGGTTAGCACCGAGTGCCTGTGGCTTTGCCAGATGCATAGTGCAAGCTGTCAATGGATCCACAATTCTGGGGTCTGGAGGATGGTGGACCTCTTCTCACAGCACCACAAGGCAGTGCCCCAGTAGGGACTCGGTGTAGAGCTTCCAACCCCACATTTTCCCTCTTCACTGCTGTAGTAAAAGTTCTCCCTCAGGGCTCTGCCCCTGAAGTAAACTTCTGCCTAGATTTTCCATACATCCTCTGAAATCTAGGTGGAGGCTCTTAAGCCTCAACTCTTGCACTCTGTGCACCTGCAGGCTTAACATCAGGTGGAAGTCACAAAGGCTTACAGTTTGCACCCTCTGGAGGAGCAGCTTGAGCTTTACCTGGGCCCCTTTAAGCCACTGCTGAAGCTGGAGTGGCTGAGATGCAGGGAGCAGTGTCCCAAAGCTATCCTGGGTCTGGACCATGAAGCCATTCTTTTCTTCTAGACCTCCAGGTCTGTGATTTGAGCAGCTACCTTGGTCTCTGAAATGTCTTTGAGACCTTTTCTCCATTGTCTTGGCTATCAGCACTTGTTTTCTTTTTAGTTATGCAAATTTCTGCAGCCAATTTGAATTGCTCCCGTGAAAATAAGATTATATTTTCTATCATATAGCCAAGCTGCAAATTTCTCATACTTTTATGCTCTTCTTCCCTTTAAATGTAAGTTCAAGATTTACATCATTTCTTTGCTCATGTATATGAGAATAGGTTGTTAGAAGCAGCCAGATTACTTCATGAATGCATTGCTGCTTAGAAATTTCTTCCTCCAGACACCTAAATCATCATTCTCAAGTTCAAAGTTCCACAGATCCCTAGGGCAGGGGCACAATGCAACCAACCACTTTGTTAATATACAGTAAAAGTGACCTTTACTCTAGTCAACAAGTTTCTCATTTCCATGTGAGACCTCATCAGCCTGGACTTTATTGTCCATATCACTCTCAGCATTTTGGTCACAACCATACATCAAGTCTCTAGGAAGTTCCAGCCTTCCCTCATCTTCCTGTCTTCTTCTGAGCCCTCTACACTCTTCAAACCTCTGCCTGTTACCAAGTTCCAAAGTTGCTTCTACACTTTTAGGTATTTTTATTGCAATACCCTGCTGCTTGGTACCAATTTTCTGTATTAGTTCATTCTGCATTGCTATAAAAAAATCTGAGACTCGGTAATTTATAAAGAAAAGAGGTTTAGTTAGCTCCATACAGGAAGCATGGCAGCTTCTGCTTCTGGGGAGGTCTCAGGAAGCATATACTCATGGTGGAAGAAAAAGCAGGAGCTTATGTCTTACATGGCAGAAGCAGGAGAAAGGGCTGTATGAGGGGAGTCCTACAAACTTTTAAACAACCGGATCTCATGAGAACTCATTCACTATACAGTACCAAGGGGAGATAGTGCTAAATCATTCATGGAAACTGCATACATATAATCAAATCACCCCCTACCAGGCCCCACCTCCATCACTGTAGATTATAATTTGACATGAGATTTGGTGGAGAAACAGATCCATAGCAGTCATCCTGCCTTGCTTTTCTCTATTCTCTGTGGGTCAAGTTGTTTCCTTGATTAGTCTCAATGCATGTACCTGGATGTTTCTGTTGAAGTTGTATTTAAGAGTGGCACACACCAGCTGCTTCTAGGTGATTATCTTGGCCACTCTCTATTAATTCTTTTTCTCTTGTTACTTATTCCAATACAATTCTTTGCTATCTTCTTAAAATTTTCTAATTTATTATTTGATTGACTATGAAGATTATAATATCTATGTAATTTTTATTTTGAAATGCTTTTTTTATTTCAGATATTTCAAATAATTTCTTTCAGTATGTCATCTGATATTTTAAAATTTTGCTTTAAAAAGTATATTTTAAAAAATCAGGCTTTAGTTGAACATTTTAAACATCTTCAACATGTTTAATTTAAATATCTGAGAGCCTTTCTAGAAAATTAATTGCTTCTGGAATAAAATTCTAATCACATTATTAATTTTTTGGTTATTTTTTGCCAGTTCTTAGTATCTTCAATTTTTATTATAGTTTTCAAGCTCTTCTTAAGTTGAAGTATTTGTCACTCTCTTTTTTTTTCTCTCTCCATTTGCATTAATCATATTGTAATGATTCTAGAGTTTCATCGTGTATCTTCTGAGTGTGTTAGGTTAGTGGCTAATCTAATTATGGTTACTCACTTTCTGGTTTTGAGTATGCCATTTGTTTTTATCTTGTCTCTGTAGTTCACAATTTAAGAAAAAGTTTAGTTTCTATTGGTTGGGAAACATCTATTTTTCTTATTACATCTATAAAAGTGGAATCCACACAGCTTCTTTACCTTCATATCACAAAAAGCCCTTTAGGGAGCCTATGCAGAAGCCTAAATTTCAGTTTAAATGACCTATTCTGCCTGCTCTGTGTCATGGAGCTCAGAAAGCCTGTAACTTTAGCTTCAATTCCTTAGTTTGTGTTTCTCTTCTCTTTTTGGTGTTCAAAGGTAATTTTTTTTTTTGAGACAAAGAGAATTAAAAGTCATATGCTACCCTATGGATGTCCCTCTCACTCTCCCTCTTTCCATCATGCCTATGTTTTTGAAACAGAGGGAATTTTTTAAGGTATAATATTGAGTAGATATTTACTGTTGGGATTCGTAAAATCTCTGAGTTGAGATACGTTGTAAATCCATGAATCCCTGTACGTTGGAGTTAGATATGCTGGGTATAAGCTTTGCATTTAAAGAGTTAGAAAAATAGAATTCTAGTCAGAGGGAAGAGCAAATTACTCTGCCAATTACTAGCTGCTATGAGGGCCATGTTGGTTAATATCTTTAAGTACCCTCATTTACAAAATTAACATTGTTTTCACCTCTCACTTTTGTAGAGTATTCAAATAAGATGATCTAGTATAAAATATAAACCACAGAAAGATGATCAATAGGGTTTTATTTTTTCCTGTATAATTTTATATTCATAAATTATAACATAAGACATTGAACAAATCTAAATATACAGAACACAATAACTATAATAAGCATCATATGTTCATTACGATGTCTAATTGGGTTTTCTTTCTCGTTGTATGAAAAATTAGACCATAGCGAACCGTTGGCCTGACCTGTTTATTAGATTCATTTATTCATGCATGAATTCATCTTATTTTACTGAATATTAACAAAACTACTGTCAATAAAGTGACCATGGTTCAACACACATATGGAACCAAATAAATGAGATAGACTTGAAAATCACTATAAATACAAACATATAACTATGACAAATGCCATTAATGTGAAGAACACAGCTTCATGATAGAAAATAACGGGGACATCTGTAGATACAGAGTAGGAGAGAGCCTCATTGTAAAAGTGACATTTAACTTGATATCTGAAGAACAACTTACCATGCAAACTGGGTCAAAGACAGTTCCAGACAAAAGATAGATCTAAAGCAGGAAAGACTTAAGTGTTTTGGGTGACTCAGAGAAGGCCTGCGTAGATGACTGAAGAAAGAGATGTGATTGGAGTGGTATACAGATTCCCCTTTACTGAGATAACTGAATTAAGCATATCAACTCATTTATTTGTGTATTTCTGTTGCTTGCCCCAGTGCAGAATGCATGGAAAATATTCAGTAAATACTAATTGAACAAGTAAATAAATTACATAGAGAAGAAACATAAAATATTATTTCCTGCTTGTCTCTATCTCTGCTTCTATTTATTTTATTTTATTTTCCTTTTTTTTAAATTTTTTTGGGGGATAGGGTCTCATTCTGTCACCTAGGGCCCAGGCTGGAGTGCAGTGGTGTGATTTCAGCTCACTGCAACCTCCACCTCTGGGTTCAAGCAATTCTTGTGCTTCAGCCTCCTGAGTAGCTGGGATTACAGGCACATGCCACCATGCCTGGCTAACTTTTGTATTTTTAGTAGAGACAGGTTTCACCATATTTGCCAGGCTGGTCTCACATTCCTCATTTCAAGTGATCAGCCCACGTTGGCCTCCCAAAGTGCTGGGATTACAGGTGTGAGCCACCATGCTCAGCCACTCCATCTATTTCTTTCTGTTTCTCTCTGTCTTGCTTGCACATATGTTATATTTTATTTCATTTTTAAAGAGGCTATTTTAAATTATGTTAGAAATAGTTTATTTCAAACTATTTTAGCATAGTTTTAATTAACAGAAAAATGGCAAACACAGAGTTCCTCCATGCCCTCCCATCCAATTTATCCTATTACTAACATTATACATTAATATGGTACATTTGTTATAAATAATTAACCAGTTTGATACATTATTATTAATTAAAGCACATACTTTATTAAGAATTCCTTAGTTTTCCCCAATGGCCTTTTCCTATCCCAGGATCTCACATTACATTTATCCCTTATGTGTCCTCAGACTCCCCTTGCCTGTGACTGTTTCTCAGACATTCCTTGTTTTTGAAGACCTGAACAGTTCTGAGACATTTTGGTCAGATATTTTGTAGAATATTCCTCAGTTGGGTTTTATCAAATTTATTTTAATGATTAGACTGGTAGTTATATGTTTTTGGAAGGAGGTCAACAGAGGTAAACTGCCCATTTTCATTATATCATATCAAGTATGAACATTATTAACATGATTTTTCAGTGTTAATTATAACCAGAGTATCTACCTAAATTATTTGTAAATCTCTGTGGAAGATTTGTCTTTTCACACTCATCTATGTACTTAATTGTTTGTTTATATTAGCATGGACTCATAGATATTTACCTTACAATTAGGGTTATCCATACTACTTTATTTTGTCACTCAAAGTCTTTAGTCCATGTCATTGCATTGGAAGCTCTTTCAGTTCATTACTTTTTCTTTTAGTGTTTTTTTTTCTTACTTTCTGACAGTAAAAGAATCTCCAGGTTTATCTTGTATATATTAATATAATAGAATCAGCCATTCTGGCAAGGAATGCTTCATCCTTTTGTGTCCGAAATTGGTGGGTTCTTGGTCTCACTAACTTCAAGAATGAAGCTGCTGACACTCACGTTGAGTGTTACAGTTCTTAAAGATGGTGTGTCCGGAGTTTGTTCCTTCTGATGTTCGGATGTGTTCAGAATTTCTTCCTTCTGGTGGGTTTGTGGTCTCACTGGCCTCAGGAGTGAAGCTGCAGACCTTTGTGGTGAATGTTACAGCCCATAAAGGCAGTGCAGACCCAAAGAGTGAGCAGCAGCAAGATTTATTGCAAACAGCGAAAGAAGAAAGCTTCCACAGTGTGGAAGGGGACACCAGTGGGTTGCCACTGCTGGCTCAGGCAGCCTTCTTTTATTCCCTTATCTGATCCCACCCACATCATGCTGATTGGTCCATTTTACAGACAGTTGATTGGTCTGTTTTACAGAGAACTGATTGGTCCGTTTTGACAGGGTGCTGATTGGTGTGTTTACAATCCCTGAGCTAGACAGAGAGTGCTGATTGGTGCATTTACAAACCTTCTTCTTCATTTGAAGAACCAGTCCCTCAAGGAGTAGCTCCTGGTATCTAAGTAGGTGGTTGTCTGATAGCCATAAACTTCCTTTGGCACCTAGTACGCCATTTACATCATGAGCAGTCCAGAGAGTGAGATCCTTTCCTTGTATTACCTTGATAGCCTCTGACACTAAGACAGCCATCGCCGCAACTACCCTTAAACAGTGAGGCCAGTCTTTTGCTACTACATCAATTTCCTTACTTAGGTATGCCACTGGTTGTGGGGTTGTCCCACGAATCTGAGTAAGGACTCCAAGAGCTATCCCTGCTCTCTCTGTGACGTATAAAGAGAAGTTTTGTCCTGTGGGAAGGCTTAAAGCTGGAGCTTGTACTAGGGCCTGCTTTAATGTTTTGAAGGCTGTTTCTGCCTCTGGTTC
The DNA here is from genome assembly GCF_028858775.2 of Pan troglodytes. NCBI lineage: Eukaryota > Metazoa > Chordata > Mammalia > Primates > Hominidae > Pan > Pan troglodytes. The sequence goes on from NC_072401.2 coordinate 85,701,818, forward strand.
CCATTCTACTAGATGAGTATTTGCCCTCTGGGTTTCCTTGATTAGAGTATAGAGAGGCTTGGCTATCTTGCTGCATCCAGGGATCCATATTTTACAAAAGCTGGTAATTCCAAGGAACCTCCGCAACTCTTTTAATGTCTTAGGGTGAGCATAAGCCAGTATAGGCTGTATTCATTCCTTGCTGAGGGCCCTGGTCTGTCTGGCTAAGATTAGGCCTAGATGTTTTACCTGCTGTAGGCAAAGCTGGGCCTTAGACCTAGACACCTTTACCCTTGATTAGCTAGAAATTTCAAGGGATCTAGAATAGCCTGCTGGCACAAGGCTTCTGAACTGGTAGCCAAAAGTAAATCATCCACATACTGAAGGACCAGAGTGCCTGGACTGGAGAAGTGGCCTAGATCTTGGGCCATTGCCTGACCAAACAGATGAGGGCTATCCCTAAACCCTTGGGGCAAGACCGTCCACATAAGTTAGGACATGTGGTCTGTGGGATCCTCAAAGTCAAAGAGAAACTGGGAGTCAGAGTGCAGGGGAATACAGAAGAAGGCATCCTTGAAGTCCAGAACTATGAACCATTCTGCTTCCTCTGGTATTTGAGAGAGCAGGGTATAGAGGTTGGGTACAACTGGATATAGAGGAATTACTGCCTCATTGATGAGTCTAAGATCTTTCACTAATCTCCACTGAGCATTCGGTTTTTGTACTCCTAGAATTGGGGTGTTGCATGGACTGCTGCATTTCCTTACTAAGCCTTGAGCTTTTAAATGTTTGACAATGTCTGGTAATCCTTTATGAGCTACAGGCCTTAAGGGATATTGCCTTGATAAGGAAAAGTGGTGGGATCTTTTAACCTGATTTGGACTGGGTGGGCATTTTTTGCCCTTCTAAATTGTCCTTCCAATGCCCAGACTTCAGGGTTGATTCCCTCCTCAAGTAGGGGACAAAAAATGGGTAACTTGTTCCCATAGTCATGTAGATAATAGCTCCAGCCTTGGCTAATATATCCCTCCCTAATGAGGGTGTGGGACTTTCAGGCATAACAAGAAAAGCATGTGAAAAGAGCAAAGTCTCCCAATTACAACTGAGGAGGTGGGAGAAATACCTGGTTACAGGCTGTCGCAGGATTCCTCAGCTGTAATGGACCTTGAGGACAGTCATCCAGGACAGGAGATTAACACTGAGAAGGCCGTGCCACTGTCCAGGAGGAAGTCAATTTCCTGGCCCTCAATGGTTAAACATACCTGGGGCTCAGAGAGAGTGATGACATGAGCTGGTGCTTGCCCCAGGCACCCTAAGTCCTGTTGTTTGATCATCTGGTTGGGGGCTTCTGACCCAGAGAGCCTTCATCGTCTGGGACAGTGTACCTTCCAGTGATTGCATTGGCATAGTGGACATGGATGAGGGGGCAGCTTGTTTCTCACTGGACAATCTTTTTTAAATTGTCATAGTAAACCAAACTGATAACAAGCCCTACCAGGTGATTGGCCTGCTCCACTTTCTGTCCTCTCTGAACCACCAAGGTTTGTTTGTCTGAGGGCCCTGACTAAGGCTGCAGCCTTTCTGTGATCTCACTTTTCCTTTTGGGACTGTTCCTCTTGGTCCCTATTATAGAACACCAAGGTTGCCAGGTTTATTAATGCCTCCAAATTTTGTTCAGGGTCCAGGGCTCGCTTTTGGAGCTTCCTCCTGATATCTGTGGCTGATAGGGTAATAAACTTATCTTTTAGAATCAATTGACCCTCAAGTGATTTGGGTGACAGTGGAGTATATTTTCTTAAGGCCTCCCGTAGCTGCTCAAGGGAAGCAGAAGGATTATCTTCCTTTCCCTGAGTTATGGTGGACATCATTGAATAATTCATGGGCTTTATTATAATTCTCCTTCGTCCTTCTAGAACACAGGTCAACAGATGTTGATGACTCCAGTCCCCATGATCTGAGTCAAGGTCCCAGTGGGGATCCATACTGGAGACGGCTTGCTGACCAGTAGGGAATTTATCCCTTTCTTCAGCTGTCATTCTATCATTTACTTGACTAAGATACCAGGTATCTCCAAATTCTCGGGCTGCAACTAAAGCCACATTCTTTTCATTAAAGGCCAGGGTTTGTTCTAACAGTAGCGTGAGATCTCTCCAAGTGAGGTTGAAGGTTTGTCCCAGACCTTGTAGGACATCTATGTACCTATCAGGATCATTTGAAAACTACGCCAGGTCTGCCTTGATCTGCTTTAAGTCAGAGAGGGAGAAGAGGACATGTACCCAGGTTGGGCAAAATCCCCTCCCCTTACAGCTTGAAGGGGACATAACTGATAGCCTTGGGGGTTGTGGTCCTTTGGATATTTCGTTGCTTATTTCCTTATGGGCAGAGGAGATTAGAGGAGAATTATCATTAATAGGAAGGGGAGATACAGGGAGGCTAGGATATGAGGGTAAGCTGAAAGGTCCTCCTGTGGCATGTAAATTGCAAGCTTTGCAGAGTTGTGTTTTCTCCCTCAATGAAAAGAAAGCTTGGACATAAGGTATTTCACTCCATTTGCCTTCCCTCTTACAGAAAAGGTCAAGTTGCAGGATAGTATTTTAATTCGTACTTCCTTCAGGTGGCCATTTTTTCCCATCAGAGAGAGAATATTGGGGCCAGGCCGTAGTGCAGTAAAAAATGAGCTGCCTCTTTTTCAGGGTTTGCGGGTCAAATTTGTCCCAATGGCTTAGGATGCATTTCAAGGGTGAGCCTGTTGATGCCTGAGTGTTTCCCATCCGAAAGACAAAACCGCCCACAGTTTTTGGTTTGTTTTTTTCTCCCCCTGCCCAAGAACCTGCAACGGTCCCTGGACCCTGCTGATCAGAATAGTTGTGCTCACCGATGCAGCAGCAGAAACAACCTCTGCCCAAGAACCTGCAATGGTCCCTGGACCCTGCTGATCAGAATAGTTGTGCTCACCGACGCAGCAGCAGAAACACTAGTTTTCCTCACAGACAACATGGAGGACCAAGGAAGGTCAGATTTAGTGGCCCTTACCGATGCATTCCCAAAAACCTGCACCTTTGCCTGTCCTCCTAGACCACAAGGAGGACTGAGAAAAATCGGATTTAGTGGCCCTTACTGATGCATTCTCGAAAATCTGTTAGAGTCCTAAGTATTCTCTTGTTAATATTGGGACCTTTCCCATGTCCTATAAAGATGTTATGCCCCAAAAATGAAGTGGAGGGCCATACCCTGAGGGAGGGACGGGATCTCCAGAGTTGGAAGAATGACACCTTTTGTCCTCACTTATGTGAATAGGAAGGATACAATTTCTGAGGCTCCCCATATCCTAGCTTCAGGAATAGCTTTTGTTAGGCCTGTTAGTCTGAGGAGGGATCCTAAAATTCCGTGTAGTCCCCCCCTATGATGGCGCTTTGGGCAAAAATTATATCTTTCTGATTGGTGAGCCAGGGTGCCTAAAGAAGGTAACAGAGTCTTGGAGTTTATATTAGAAATCATTCTTATAGGAGAAACTAGAAAAGCACCGGAGACAGGGAGTGATTTTTAGAAGCGGGACTAACCTCGGAGAAGAGAGGCAAGAGGAAGTTTGTCTGTCAGGCTTTAGAACCCAGAGGCAAGGGTCAGGATAGATAGGATATATGGGCGAGTCTTGCTTGGATGACATGCCTTTGAGAGTTCCGCTCATGGTCGCAGGGTCAACCAATTTGTTGTTGGGACCGTGGAGCTGCATGGCTTTCCTCTCTGTCAACCCTTGGCTCAGCCCAGAAGTACAGGAAAAGCAGAAGCTGGTTCTAGGCAAACCAATGCTCCCAACTCCGAAGAGTCGGGGGTTGTTAGAGAGCCCTTTCCCAGAAAGCCTGACACCCATGTCTTTAGTCCATCAGCCGCGCTAGTTGTTTTTAACTGGCCGACAGGTGCCTGGTATTTAGCCCCCTAATTCTAGGGAAAAATAAGATAGAATAGCAAGTGAAAGGGGTCCAATGGTACTGACTGCTTGGTGATAGGTGACAGTCTCACCGCTCGGTGATAGGCGATAGTCTCACTGCTTGGCGGTAGGCGATGGTCTCACCACTTGGCCATAGTCTCACCACTTTGCGATAGGCAATACTCCCTTCATGGTCACCAAAATGTGTCTGAAATTGGTGTGTTCTTGGTCTCACTGACTTCAAGAATGAAGCCGCGGACCCTCACAGTGAGTTTTACAGTTCTTAAAGATAGTGTGTCCAGAGTTTGTTTCTTCTGATGTTCGGATGTGTTCAGAGTTTCTTCCTTCTGGTGGGTTCATGGTCTCGCTGGGCTCAGAACCTGCAGACCTTCGCGGTGAGTGTTAAAGCTCATAAAGGCAGTGCAGACCCAAAGAGTGAACAGCAGCAAGATTTATTGCAAACAGTGAAAGAACAAAGCTTCCACAGTGTGGAAGGGGACCCGAGCGTGTTGCCGCTGCTGGCTCAGGCAACCTGCTTTTATTCCCTTATCTGACCCAACCCACATCCAGCTGATTGGCCCATTTTACAGAGAGCTGATTGGTCTATTTTACAGAGATTGTCAAAATGATTGGTCCATTTTGACAGGGTGCTGATTGGTGTGTTTATAATCCCTGAGCTAGACACAGAGTGCTGACTGGTGCATGTACTATCCTCTAGCTAGACACAAAAGTTCTCCAAGTCCCCACTAGATTAGCTAGACACAGAGCACTGATTGGTGCATTTACAAACCTTTAGCTAGACACAGAGTGCTGATTGGTGCATTTACAAACCTTGAGCTAGACACAGAGTGCTGACTGGTGTGTTTACAAACCTTGAGCTAGACACAGAGTGCTGATTTGTCTATTTACAATCCTTTAGCTAGACATAAAGGTTCTCCAAGTCCCCACTAGATTAGCTAGACACAGAGCACTGATTGGTGCATTTATAAACCTTGAGCTAGACACAGGGTGCTGATTCATATGTTTACAATCCTTTAGCTAGACATAAAGGTTCTCCAAGTCCTACCCAACTCAGGAGCCCAGCTGGCTTTGCCTAGCGGATCCCGCACCAGGGCTGCGGGCGGAGCTGCCCACCAGTCCCATGCCACACTCCTTCACTCCTCAGCCCTTGGGTGGTCGATGGGACTGGGTGCTGCAGAGTAGGGGTCGGTGCCCATCAGGGAGGCTCAGGACACATGGGAGCCCACTGCGTGGGGGGACTCAGGCATGGTGGGCTGCAGGTCCCGAGCCCTGCCCCATGGGGAGGCTGCTCAGGCCTGGTGAGAATTCGAGCGTGGTGCGGGCGGGCCAGCAGTGCTGGGGGACCTGGCACCCCCTCTGCAGCTGCTGGCCCAGGTGCTAAGCCCCTCACTGCTTGGGGCTGGTGGTGCTGGTGAGCCACTCCAAGTGTGGGGCCCGAGCCCACACCCACCTGGAACTCTTGCTGGCCCGCAAGCTCCATGCGCAGCCCTGGTTCCCACCCGTATCTCTCCCTCCACACCTCCCTGCAAGCAGAGGGAGCCAGCTCCAGCCTCTGCAAGCCCAGAGATGTGCTCCCACAGTGCAGCGGTGGGCTGAAGGGCTCCTCAAGTGTGGCCAGAGCAGATGCCAAGGCTGACTAGGTGCTGAGAGTGAGCGAGGGCCGCCAGCACATTGTCACATCTCACTTTCATTGGAGTATGGTATTAGAAACTAATACCAAGTTCTAGGTGCCAGGTGATGTTTCTCTTCTCAAGGGGCGTATTGCATCTTTGTGTCACTGACAGATAATGTCTCATTACATACAAAGCATATTACTGTTTAGAGGTGAGGTTAGAGGTTGAAAGGAAATAGCAGACGTTACAATTGCAATGTTTCAAATTAAAACTCAGAGTAAGCAACAGAATGTTATCAATTATGGCTGCCTACAGTTGGTCTGAATAAGGAAAACATGTTATAATTTCAGAATAGTTGTGTTAAATGTGAGATATGTAAAGCATATTTTATCTCATGACATTTTCTGTCATGGATAAAAAAATTTATGGTATATAATTTATTACAATTCCAGGAAGCTCTTAATTGAAAAAAAATTATGATGACAAAATTAAGAAATTTCCTTTATAATAATATTCAGTGACATAAAATTCTCAAATTTTAACAAAATATAGTTCAATGCTATTAACACAATAAAAGGAAATTTTATAAATAAATTCTTTAAACTTAATATATAGTCCATTTGTCTTACTGGGCTTTCTGCAAGCATTTTCCTTTGTATAATATTTATGAGTAATCATAGGTTGTGTTATATATTTTCAAATAGGCGTATTTTTAAAGATAAACCATAATAAACCAAGTCATTCTGTGTAGTTTTTAGTTAATGCCACATAGAAAGCTAATCACTGAGATGACAAGTATTGCCAAGGAAGAAGGCTTTAATTGGGCACTGCAGGAAGCAGATGGGAGATCAGTCTCAAATCCGTCTCCCTGACTGACTAAAACCAGGGGTTTATATAGCAAGCAAGAAATGTAACAATGTGTAAGAAAGCAGGAACATGGGAGGGGCAAGGAAGCAATCATGGCAAATGAAGAGTTCAGCATCTGGTGTGGTGATCTGTTTCCAGTTTTTTGTTCTTTTTGTGAGAGGTCTAAAGGTCATTTCCTGAGAAAGGAACTCAGATAAAACAAAAAAAAAGTTTCAAGCTTTTTAAGACTAGAAGGGTCAATTTCTATGTTTATCAAAAAGAACAGTCTATGGGACAATTGGGTTGTTTTCAAAAGAACTAATTTGTTTGAGGTGTGGGGAAACCTGAAAAATTGATTGTAGTCAATCTGTAAAATTGTGTTTTTTGAGAAGGGTTATCCCTCTGTCACTGAGGCTGGAGTGCACTGCAACCTCCACCTCCTGCCTCAAAGGATCCTCTTGCCTCACCCTCCCTAGTAGCTCCACAGGTGCATGCCACCATGTCTGGCTAATTTTTTGTTGTTGTATTGTTTTAGAGACAAGGTTTCTCCATGTTGCCTAGGCTGGTCTCAAACTCCTGAGCTCAAGCAATCTGCCCACCTCTGCCTCACAAAGTGCTGGGATTACACACCTGAGCCACTACACTTGGCCAAAAACCACTCTTTAGACTGTAACAGTGTCTCATTTCTCTCTAGATACTGGGCGTCAGAATGTTACAGATAAAGAAACTATTAATTCTATCAAGTGAGTTATGAGTCTATTATTTTGTATATTCAACATATTTTTAAAACCAGATAAGTAAGGCTAAAACTTCAAGCTGCTACTTATAAAACTATGACAACCATACCATTGGCAACTTTCTTTTTTCTTCATATATAAAAAAGCATGACAATGACTATTTATCAGGGATTCTGTGAGGATTATAATGTATGCCGATGGCTAAGCACAGTTTTTGGCACATGATAAATGTTTAGTAAATCCTAACTGCTTTTCTTCTTCTTACTTAGCAATTAAATTATCAACATCTAAGTGATACCTATTTCACCAGATTAATCTTAAACATGATGCGATTATATTTTAAACAAATAAAATTTAATTCAACAAATTAAAAATAGTCATACTAGGCAACATTTTGAACATTCATAAAACTTTCCCTTGGGGCCAGCCAGATCAAATCTCCTACACAGTTTAAAATGTAGGTAGAGGTTTCACACACACAAAAAAAATACTAAATTATTTCACTTAGAAACTACATAATTACAAAGAACAGCTATCAAGAATGGTTTCCAATTTTATATAATTTTTATTTGAAAACTAAATAAATTGTATGTTTTCCTATATTAGATACCAAGCCAAAAGTGAAATAAAATAAGTATGCTATATATTTTTAGTTTCCATAAAATTTCTCTTATTGGAATAAATCCATGATCATTGACCTTATATTCCTGATGTCTACCATCAAACAGTTACACTGTGTGTGAATAACCACTTAATTTTTTTTTTTTTTTTTTGAGACTGAGTCTTCCTCTCTCACCCAGGCTGGATTGCAGTTGTGTGATCTCAGCTCACTGCAACCTCCACAACCTCCACCTCCCATGTTCCAGTAACTCTCCTGCCTCAGCCTCCTGGGTAACAGACTACAAGTGTGCACCACAGCACTTGGCTAATTTTTGTATTTTTAGCAGAGATGGGGTTTTCCCATGTTAGCCAAACTGGTCTTGAACTCCTCACCTCAGGTGATCCACCTGCCTCTGTCTCTCAAAGTGCTGAGATTACAGGCATGAGCCGCTGCACCCGGCCTTCAAATTTTAATTATAAGTTTACATATAGGAATAATGTCCTTGGAATATGAATCAAATTAATTAATTCTTAAGAATCCCAAAGAAGATACTTACTTGAATAGTATGTTTTACTTACATTTTTCAAACTCCGTGCTAGACTACAAATATTCAGATGCAAATTGTGCTGCATTAACAATGAATCATATAATAACAGAGGTAACGAATTATTACTCAGATTATTTTTCCCCTTTCAAATGATCAGAAAATATATTGCATATTGGATAAATTAAGTCATTGAAGATCTTAAGACTGATAATATTAATTTGTTTATTTTCTTGCACAATATACTCTTACTAGATAATAATGGGGATATCGCTACGCAATATCATGTTATACAACTGATTGAATACATGCATAAGCATTATTATAGTTAAGTTGCAGATATTTTACTTTATAAATAAAAAATAAAATATCTTGATTAATATTAACCAAAATTTTGGTTATTTAACTGATGACTAAGCATGGAAGGCAATTTACATAAATAAATAAATAATTTCTAAAGTGTTTTTAATATATTATGATAAATGCAAAAACAGATTGATTTTTAAAGATACATCCTCTATATATTAATACCAAATGTAAAAAAGCAGTACTGTGTTAGTCTGTCAATGTAATTGTGATTCAAACTTCACTTTTGTTTAAAAAAATTACTAAATAGATTTTTATAAAGTAACATGAGGTCAACTGCATCCAACAAAGTCATTGGAAACAAGTTTCTCTGCTATCTGATCAGTTTCATTGGTTATATTTTTACATAAACCTTACTTCCAATTTAAGTTTTTTACTTAGTATGCAACATCCCTTTACATGTTTGTCTTTCAAAATTTTAAAAATGGTATAGAAGTGTTGCAATTTATTAGCATGTTTTCCCTAATCCTATAATATCTTCAAAATGTATGAATGTTTGCTAAATTTATTAAAGAATAAAAATTAATTACATAAGTTACATTTTATAAATATATTCTGTGTCAGATGTGACCTTTAGGAGGGAAACACTGAGGAGTTCAGAGAATAGACTTTATTTTGGAAATAAAGCCTACACATTTTAAAAGATTAAAGGGAGTGTGAATGTGACCTTGTGAAAAGAGAAAGAGGAGAAAGTGCAACTGGGCAGAGAAAGGTTTGGTCCATAGTGCAGATTTGATACATTCCCAGATGACCAAGCAATTCTGGAGTGAAGATGGCCCATTAGAGGAGTCCCACATTGGGCAGAAATGGTCAGGTCCTAGGAGCCTCACCATGGTCAATCATTGAGTGGGATTTCCTGAAGAGTGTATGGCCTCAACTTGATGGCAGAAAAGAAAAAAAAAAAAGTATCCAGAAGGCACTAGGAGAGTCTGTCAGCTAATTATACTTCTTGCATCTTAGTTACAGTATTTTCCTTGAAGGAAGCATCCAGCAACAAGTACACCCCTTTGCTGCCACACATATTACATTTATTTTCTTTGAAGAAGAAATTTTTTCAACTGTCAAAATTTTATTAAATAAAATCATAGAATTAGCTGGGTGTGGTGGCACATGCCTGTAATCCCAGCTGCTGGAGAGGCTAAGGCAAGAGAATTGCCTGAACCCAGGAGGCAGAGGTTGCAGTAAGCCGAGATTGTGCCACTGAACTCCAGCCTGGGTGACAGAGTGAAACCCTGTATCAGAAAAAAAAAAAATCATAGGTCACCCCAGTAATTATTAGTTATATCAATTAACAACTAATTATAGAAAACTTTTAACTGAATGATGACTATTTTAGACCTTTTAAATTGTTTATGCAAATAAGTGAAAGTTCAACTTCTAAAATAATATGTAAAAGCTGAAGTATTAAAATGTCAAGGATTGAGGCCCTTAAGTTTAAGTTAAATTTAATTTTTTTTTTTAATGAACATCTTCCTGAAATGCACTTACTAAAGGATTCTTGTCATGATTCAGTGGCAGGCAATAGTATTTCGTCTATCCAATGTCTGCTACCATATCTGCCAGTATCTTTACTAATAAGCATTTTGTATCAAGCATCAGAAGGAAAACAAATGCTTTTGTGCTTCCAAGTAGAAAGAAACGAAACAGTTTTGTAGAGCATATTTATGACCTCATGATAATACTTAAGTTATAAGGTCACAGACTGCTTATACATTTTGAAAATATGAAAACTATCAATGTGCTTCCTGCTTCATAGGGAAAAGTATTTTGTGACAAAATTTAATTTTTTAATTTTTTAGCATTTTCAAACATAACTTTAAAATCAACGCCCTTTATTGTGTATTAAGATGTTTTAAACATTAGTGTACTACTACTAATACTATTGATAGCCAATATGTTATACACATTTACTGTGGCCAGATATTTAGGCACATTATCTTTATTGTTCTTAGTAATGATGAAAGGAATTATTATCATTCCTATTTTTGATGTTTGAAATTAAATCTCAATAAGCCTTGACCATAAATCCAATAAATTATAACTGCAATTTGATCTCTAATGTGACTCACTCAAATACATCATCTGTCCAAGAAACTATTATGCTGCCTTCCAAAAAAAAATCAAAGCTAAATCAAATGCCCAAAATTATATCTTATTTGCGAAATGAATCATAACGTTGAATCCTGAAATACCTCAATAGTAATGATATTTGTACGCAAGGGACCATGATAAAGATGAAAGGATACAAGTAAAAATCTCCAAATCATGAAAAACATCTATTTTCTAAACTCTTCCCTCTATTTTATAACATGCTAAATAATATTATATCCAGGAAGGCGAAACGTGTTTCTTCTCCTGGAATTTTTTAAAAGGGGGGTGCAAATTACAAGTTCTTATATTCATTTTATTTTCTCTGGTAGAATAGGGATCACTTGCTTTATTTATGATAGCTCCACCTCTACAAAAAGGAATTACACTCACAGAGATATCAGGAGATATTCTTGGTTTGGATTTTGAAGTTTAAAATTTTAATTTAATTTAATGCGGATAAATCTAAGTGGCAAAGATTTTGCTGATGAGACCAACTTAACAGATACATTTTCCACGAAAGCAGTAGTTGCTGAATACATTGAGCACAACTATAAGTTTGAATGTCCTTTAATGAAAAATATTTAATTATACAACTTGAAAAGTTCCCCATTTCTTGGCATATGTTAAAGATAATTTTCCTGAAAAAATTGATTTTATATAAAGAAAATAACTTTGTGTGACGTATTTTCTTTTTTTGTTGTTGTTTTGTTTGTTTGTTTGTTTGTTTTTGAGATGGAGTCTCACTCTGTTGCCGAAGCTGGAGTGCAGTGGCACGATCTCGGCTCACTGCAAGCACCACCTCCCAGGTTCAAGCCATTCTCCTGCCTCAGCATCCCACGTAGCTGGGACTACAGGCGCCTGCCACCACGCCCAGCTAATTTTTTTTTTTTTTTTTTTTTTTTGTATTTTTAGTAGAGACGGGGTTTCACCGGGTTAGCCACGATGGTCTCGATCTCTGACCTCGTGATCCGCCTGCCTCGGTCTCCCAAAGTGCTGGGATTACATGCGTGAGCCACTGCGCCTGGTGACTTATTTTCTTTTGGTAGTCATCAGTCTTCCACAAATCCATTGAAATGTTCACACTATGTTATATCATAAGAAAATGTAATATTAAAAATATAACAAGTCAGGCACAGTGGCTTACACCTGTAATCCCAGCACTTTGGGAGGCCAAGGTGGAAGGATGGCTTGAGGATTTGGTGAGCTAGGATGGTGCCACTACACTCTATCCTGGGTGACAGAGCAAGGCCTCGTCTCAAAAATAACATACATTTAAAAATCAAAATATAAAGCTTTAAAGTCAGCTTTTCTCAATATGTACTTGCCAGACATCTTTTATCGAAGTTAACTGGGTTCTTGCACAAAATATAAAGTTCTGGCCTCCCCTGAGGTCTACTGAATCCAAATCTCTTGGTGAGTATTTAGAGAGTCTCACGTGAGTCTTAAAAGCACTCAATTTGCAATCAATCTATGAGAGAACAGGGTCTAATTGAAACTGGGGAAAATATCTGAACTCTCATTCTTTTCAAGTGAACTATAAATATAAGATTAGTTTGATGATCTCCAGGCTTTTGAATACCTGGACACCACACATTTTTAAATCCATACTTCACTTGTCTATTTCTGAAATACAACTCCATAACAAACAATAAGCAAAATTTGAAATAATTATGTTATAAATGTTATATTTTATAGGACAAATAATGTTATTCTCAAGGAAAATATTGTATACCACTATGAAAATAAAACATGTCACTCTCAATCCTTTTTGGAGTAAAATATTTATTTTCCCTCATGTTAATATTGTGTTTGCATGAAAATCTATTCTACTGTTTGACACAAATCAATGACTAATATTTGCTCTATGTTATCACTGTCAAAGTAGTCATTTAAGATCACCTTACAGATCAGTCGCAATTTTAAAAAGTAATTTATTTCTGCTAAAACCGTGAGACTTGGCTAATTTTCCCCAAAATATATTCTCAATCAAATTTGCAATTTGTTAAAAATGTCCTACTCCCATTGAGATATAACCAATTGAAATAAGTTGAAGCAAGCTGTCAGAGTACATTATTAGTAATAATTGTTTACTTACAAGAAAATAACAACAGAGAAGAGGTGAAGATTTTAGGTATAACATAGTGAATGTTACTCATTTTGAAATGTCTTGTGCCCAACTTCCGATGCAACAACAATGCAGCTTCATTCATTTACCGGCAGGAAAACTATTACTGAAATGCTGTTCTTTGTCAGGTACTATGTTTAGAAGCAGAATATGGAAAAAGCGCGTTGTGAAATCTAAAAGAGATCTTGTAATTAATAAGTGTTTTCACAAATAATTTTATTCCTACAAAAGCTTTTTAAAATCTAACTTGCTTTCCTGAAAATATGATGTTTAATCTCAGACTCAGAGAATGAACACAAATTATCAGAAAAAAAAGAGGAAAAAAAGACAACAAGGTTTATAAAACTCAAAGGACATGTTAAAAAGTTGAAAGCTTGAATTTTTTTATTAAAGCAAACAACAAAAAAACTTCAATCTTGTGACTCCAAGTGGCCCCATATTCCTCATCATCTGTCAGTGATTAGAGAGAAGAAAGGGATTCCATCTACTTCCATCTATGTTGAACAAATTCTTCTTCTATCTTAAGCCTTTTAAGTGATCTAAAAGCCTTGGCACATTTGTCTCCACCAAACTGCTCCTTTCCTAGCTAAATCTTATTGTGCTTCTCTAATACATGTGAGTAAAGTTGTTGTCTGGCTTGATTGTGTCCAAAGCATTTAGGCAACCATTATCAGTGCTCCCTCCCACCACCCCAGGAATCAGACCTAGCTTCAGTATCCGCCATTGTGACAAGGGTTTTATTCGAAACAGCAGTGTCTTCCTCACACCATGACATGGCAATCCACCTGGTTCCTTGTGGTTCTGTGACTAGAGGAAGTTCAATTTGCTCTACTCACTAATAAATTAATTCAGCCAGCAGAGAACAAGTTTTTAATGCTTACAGCTCTCTAACTACTGGATTTTAATTTTCCAGTCATTCTTTACTGAGTGTAACACCAAAAATGGTGTATTTCTCCAGCTCCAGTATTTCTCTTTACCAACTTCCCCTATTATCTAAAGCCTTGTTCATGCTGGAATGCCCATCAAGCATACATAGACTAGTATGGCTTTTACCAAGTTCACATGGGAATAATGGCTATATTCACTGATTTTTATGCAAAGGTAGTTCTAGTAATTGAAAAAAGTGATACCAGACCCTAAGTATCAGACTCCAAATTATTATATGCATCATTCTACAGAGCATGTTATCATAAACTTTATATGGATGATACAGTTATCCACACATGAAGATTTGGGGCATCCTATGGAATGAATTGTGAGCCTCTCAAATTCATATAATGAGGCCCTAAATGCCATATGACTGTATTGGAGACAGGGCCTTTAAGGAGAAGTTTGAGATTAAATAAGGTCAGAAAGGTGGAACACTGATCCTATGGACTAGTGCCCATAATAAAAAAGAAGAGACACTAGAGATCTCTATATCCCTCTGCCAATGTGAAGATAGAGCAAAAAATGACTATTTATAAGTAAAGATGAGAGCCCTCGGCAGAAATCAAACCCTTCTGGATCCTTGATCTTGGACTTTCCAGCCTTCAGAGCTGTGAGAAAATAAATTTCTGTTGTTTAAGCCACTGAGACTATCGTGTGGTGTTTCAGCAGCCCGAGAAGACAGATGGTGTAGTTATTATCAAATAAAACTATAAAATAACATTATTTTATCTCAATTTTAAAAAATAGATAATAATAGCTAAAATTTTGTAACTACACCTAAGACTGTAACTTTTTACAGTGTTAAAAAATTGTCAGTCATTCTGCTAAGATACCAGTGATAGGGTTCAAATAATTTGTTTAATTCTATGGCTTTATATTTTTTAAAAGAGATCCTTTGCAAAAAAGTATATTTTCTTATTTTATAATCCTGGTTTCTAACCCATAGCTGTGGGTTAGAAGAGTCTACTGGTCTCACATCTTTTTAATCTTGCAAATGTGCTGGATTCTCTCTGTTCATGTTTATATTACAGTGCTCAAAACCTCACCAATCAACTAAAATCCTCCCTAAATTTATTTCCATGAAAACCAATAGAATTAATACTTAGCCCAACCAACTGTGGACAGAGAATAAAATGAGAAAATGAGTTATAAGTTGTCCTGCTTTCCTTAGAGTAACAGTATTACTTAAAGAAAAAAAGAGCTATGCATACCACTGTTAATCTTGGGAAAATAGATGTTGGCAAAGTGAAAAAAAATATGAAAAAATGGACCTTTTCTGATTATTAGGGATTTAAAATTATTCACTATGTTAAAATTAGAAAGGAACTATATTGTACATACAGTATGGTTACCACTACATGAAAAATATACCTACCTGTTAAAATAAATCATGCTCACAGTGGTGCTATTCATAATAGCAAAGAGGCAGAAGCAATCCAAATGTCCATCAATGGATGAATAGATACACAAAATAAAAAAGAATTATTTTGTGCTCTTCCACCACAAGGATTGATTTGCTTAAGATTCAACTCAGAATTGGTCCTATATCGGTTCAACTTACCTGGGATGTATTAACATCTTATTTATTTCAGATGAATTCTGTATTTTAATTTTTTAAGCTATATTGAGCTATTGTCTTCTGTTAAATGAATATCTGACAACATTTGATGTAAGGAAACCAAGATAATATGTATCTCAAAATAATAAGAGCTGTTTATGACAAACCAACAGCCAATATCATACTGAATGGGCAAAAACTGGAAGCATCCCCTTTGAAAACCAGCACAAGACAAGGATGCCCTCTCTCACCACTCCTATTCAATATAGTATTGAGAGGTGAAGCTGGCTGGGCTTCTGGGTTAGGTGAGGACTTGGAGAACTTTTCTGTCTAGCTAAAGGATTGTAAATGCACCAATCAGCGCTCTGTGTCTAGCTAAAGTTTTGTAAATGCACCAATCAGCACCCTGTAAAAATGCACCAATCAGCACTCTGTAAAATGGACCAATCAACAGCATCTGGGCGGGGCCAAATAAGAGAATAAAAGCTGGCCACCGGAGCCAGCAGTGGCGAGCCAGCAGTGGCAACCCGCTCGGGTCCCCTTCCACGCTGTGGAAGCTTTGTTCTTTTGCTCTTCAGAATAAAACTTGCTGCTGCTCACTCTTTGGGTCTACACTATTTTTATGAGCTGTAACACTCACTGTGAAGGTCTGCGGCTTCACTCCTGAAGTCAGGCGAGACCATGAACCCACTGGAAGGAAGAAACTCCAGACACATCTGAACATCTGAAGGAACAAACTCTGGACACACCACCTTTAAAAACTGTAACACTCACCACCAGGGTCAGCGGCTTCATTCTTGAAGTCAGTGAGACCAAGAACCTACCACAAGGAACCAATATTGGAAGTTCTGGCCAGGGCAATCAGCCAAGAGAAATAAATAAAGGATATTCAATCATTTCTGTTTCCGTGCCCAAATGTTACATTTTCCAAAGACCACCTTGGCCCACCCCGTCCCCATCCTGTGCCTATAAAAACCCCTGAGACCCTAGCGGGCACAGACACAGGTGGCTGGATGTTGAGAGGAACACACCAGCAGAAGAGCACACAGATGGATGTTGAGAAGAGCAGAAGAACACACCGATAGGTGCCAGCAGATGCTTCAGGCCATCGACCTGTGGAACAACCTGAATGTCGAGGGGTATCTGGCCTGGGTGGTTGGAGGAGAGGGGAGCTGCAGCAGCTGGACTCCAGGAGAAAATGACCTTCCCACTCCATCCCCTTCTGGCTCCCTATCCATCTGCTGAGAGCTACTTCCATCATTTACTGAAACTTTGCACGCATTTTCCAAGCCTGACGTGATCTGATTTTTTCAGTACACCAAGGCAAAAACCCAGGATACAATTAGCCCTCCATTTTTGCAATAAAGCAGAGGGTCTAACTGAGCTGATTAACACAAGCGACCTACAAATGGCAAAACTAAAAGAGCACACTGTAACACAGGCACACTGGGGCGTCAGTAGCTGTAAGCATTCACCCCTAGATGCTGCCATGGGGTTGGAGCCCCACAACCTGCCTGTCTGGATGCTCCCCCTAGAGGTTTGAGCAGCAGAGCACTGAAACAGTGAGCCACTCCCCCTGGCACACTCCCTGCCAGGGGGATAAGGGAGCTTTACCTGTTTTGTTAGTTTATTAGTTTCCTTGTTTTAATAAGAAATTCAATTTCTGGGGCCGAGCGTGGTGGCTCACACCTGTAATCCTAGCACTTTGGGAGGCCGAGGCAGGTGGATTACCTGAGATCAGGAGTTTGAGACCAGTCTGGACAACATGGTGAAACCCCGTCTCTACTAAAATACAAAAAAAAAAAAAAAAAAAAAAAAAAATTAGCCGGGCTTGGCGGCATGCACCTGTAATCCTAGCTACTTGGGAGGCTGAGGCAGGAGAATCACTTGAATCTGGGAGGCAGAGGTTGCAATGAGCTGAGATCGTGCCACTGCACTCCAGCCTGGGTGGCAGAATGACAACTCTGTCAAAAAAAAAAAAATCAATTTCTGATAATATCTGTTTAACAATGTTTATTTCGATTGACAATTCCTATGTCTGAGGATGTGATTTTATAGAATGATAAGGGTAAAAGATGTAAACAAGCAGAATTAGATTATTTATTCCTAGATATACATTTCTGTGAGTATATTCTACATATTGTTCATTTTTATTTTTTATATCTTTTTGTTGCCATTTTTAGAGACAGAGTCTCTCTCTGTTCCCCAGGCTGGAGTGCGGTGGCACAATCATAACTCACCCTGCAGCCTTGAACTCCTAGTCTGAAGCAATCTTCCCCCCTTTGACTCTTGAGTGGCTGAGATTGAAGGCACAAGCCACCATGCCTAGACACATACTATTATTTATAATTTGTTCTCTCTTCTTAGAATCAAACCTGAGTATGTTAGACTAGGGTTAGGGCCAGGACGTGTAAATGTACACAATGACTACTTCCTCTTATATTTTCTTTGAATGTGCTAAAGAGTCTAATATTCATATTTTAAATATAGTATTTAAAGTGTATGTGTATCATAAAAGTATTTAGTTAACAGCTATGAATTTGTCTTGTTCAAATATGTAAATCTATAAATGCCTAAATGCCTGTTTGTATTGCTCCAGACAATTCAGGGCATTTAATTCACTAATTACATTTAGGCGTTACCAATTAAATGTATGTTTCAAACAGATGCATAGGAATTAAACTGACAATGTATTTTCTATTTGAAGTAGCATGGGCTAGTTTTTCAAACTCGTCTTAAAAATGGGGCTGTGGTAACTAGGGTCAAAAAGAAAGATGTTTAAGATATATTGCCTCAGCCTCTTACCTTGACATTTTTCTTTACTTTAAAAAATACCATTTCTCACTCTTGCAAAGGAACAAGAAGCAACAGTAAAATATTCACTGAAGCAATGACAAGTAAAGGTCAGATATATTCTCTAAAGAAATCTCTACAATTTCCATAAATCAATCTATATAAGTTCCTGCCACAAAGACAGTTGACGGTAAATTTGTTTTAAATTATTTTAAAAGTATTATTTTAAATGGTAGAACAAATGTCAGAGAATCTAAGAGAAGATGAATAATAACATCATTCTAGTTCCAAACAATAAAAATGCACAATGTGATTTATTTGCCAGAAAGGGTATACAAATACAGTTAAATCACTTTATATTTCCTAGATGACAGAGGCGTTAGAATTATCATATACCAAAATCTCACATCTAAAGCCTGTCAGAAAAAATTAAAACAATAATGGCAAGAATTTTATAGGTATTCGATTTTATTATCTTCTGATGGTTATAGTAACTGGAACTAGACTAACAAAACCTTTTTCTTAGAAGTCTTAGGTGACTTGATTTCATAATGAGAATAGAATGATACAAATTTATGATAAACATATTCAGAGAGACTTAGAAAGGGTGATATCTTAGCAGACCTACTTATAATCCACGTACCCATCTGTCCAGTGGACTTGTAGTGGTGATTTAGATCAATATATTGAATGTGTATTTATAGGCACTTTAGACATTAATTGACAAAACATTAACTGCTTACTATAAGCTGCAAGCAAGCCAAGTTCTGCCTAAACTTCTAAATGCTCAATATGACTAATAAATTCTCTCTTGAACTCTCAAGAAGATATCTATAAAGGATCTAAATTTGGATTCATTTGGGTTTTGCACAGACTCAAATGTCACTCTACCTTGAGGTCTGACATTGACCCTAAACTGTGTATGACGTTTCTTAGATCACAGCAATTCCGTAGGAAGAAGGTATAGAAATATTGACTGAATTGCAAGCATAAAATTACATGCATTAAAAGTGTACAGGTGAACCTGATAAATCTCATAGTGCTCTAATGCAGTAATGGAATGGCTAAAACATGGGGCCTGGTGGAGATATAAAATTGTGTTTTTTTCCTCAGTGAATGTGGTGGAAAGCCCTTTGAATAAGGGATTAAATCTGAGACTAACCCTTCAATAAATTAATTAAAATAAATAAATTAACTTTTGAAAGAAAGTGAAAATCTTGCATGATTCATTATCTGTTATCTACATGTCAAAGGCTGAGAGATTCACAAGCCCTAGAGATCAATAATTCATGTAGACTTACTGACAACATATTAAATGCAAACTATTATATAAATCTACAAATGTAAATTCAGTTAATAGCAAGCAGAGGAAACATGAAGAACACTTCACCAAGGACCATCATAATCAAATTGCATAGTGGCATAATCAAATTACTAAGAGAAATTTTTAGCAGAAAGCATGAAAGTGAAAAGACAGCGGATAACATCTTTAAACTACGGAATGAAGAATTCTGTTAGCCTAGAATTTTCTCCTGGTAAAATATTGTACAAAAAATTGAAGACAAAATAAATACATTTTGAGATGCACAAAAGCTGAAGGAATTCATGACCAGCAGAACTGTACTGTAAGAAATGTAAAGAGGAGTCCCTCGGACACAAGGAAAAAGATAGATAAAAAGCTGAATCTACACATAGGAATAAAAAAAATCAGATGACAACTACAAGGTAACTAAATAGATTTTTAAATGAAATATTTTCAAAATATAATTAGCTATTAAAAATAGAAGTATAGTGTTTATAAAATATGTTAAAGTTTAAAAGTATGACAATAGTAGCACAGATGCCAGGAGGGGAAAAATAAAAGTATACTATTATTGTAAGCATCGTTTTTATATGTGAAGTGGTACAATACCACATGAAGGTAGATTGCAGTAAGTTAGAGATATATACCATGAATGTTAAGTAACCATAAATTAAACAATGTATTATAGATAGTAAGCCAACCAAGGAGATATAATATAATCATGATATATAGCCAATTAAGATGAAAAAAGATCAAAAAAGAAAAGAAAGGTAGACAGAACAGATAAGGTGAATAGAAAACAATTTCAAGATGATATACTTCAACCAAAGCATAACAGTTACCATAATAAATAAATAAATGAATGTGTATATATATATATTTATATTTATATATATTGGTGTTTGTGTCTATATAAATAGTGAGTCTATATATTTATATATTCATATATGTATACATTTTAAAATATATACAAATTATGTATATGTATATTTAAAATACATATTTCTAAATATATCACATATATGTATATTTTTAAAATATATAAAATAAATACATACATATTTTTATATACATATAAATATATACACACACTTTACACACACACATACACACCAATTAAAAGACAGACATTGTCAGATTGGATAGAAAAGCAAGACCCAACTATTTGCTGGGAGCGGCATATAGTCTGTAAAGCATATTTTCTATAAAAAGACATGTACATTAAAAGTGAAAACATGAAAGAACATTCTAAAATGAAGCAAAGAAAAGTAACAGTGGCTATATTAAAATCTTACACAAGATAGAACTAAAAAAGAAATTAATGATAATAATGAATTCATCAAAGGTACATATAATCCTCATCATTTATACACCTAATATTGGAGCTTCCAAATACGTGAAGCAAAAACTGATAAAGCATCAAAGAGAAAGAAGCAAATACAAGATTATAGTATTTGCTTATATTTACTGTTTCAATTTCCCCCTCTCAATAACTGGTAGAAAAAAAAACTAATAAATGGTAAGAATTTAGAGCTTGTAAATAATATTGTCAAACAAGTTGTCCTACCTGAGATTTACAGAATGTTCTGTTCATTAACAGAAGACAAGTATTCTTTCTGAAATGTATGCAGAATTTTTATCAATAGTGAAAAAACCTATCAAAATCTTTGGTATAAAGCAAAGGCACGGCTAACAGAAAAGTTTAATAGCCTTAAATGCCTACATCAAAATGTCTAAATGAGCATAAATAAATAATCTAAGGTCACACCTCAAGGAACCAGAGAAACAAGGACAAACCAAACCCAAACTCAGGAGAAGAAAAGAACAAACCAAGATAAGAGCAGAGCTAAATGAAATTGAAACAACAACAAAAATACAAAATATAAATGAAACAAAAACCTCACTCTTTGTAAAGATAAATAAAATTGATAGACCATTAGCAAGATTAACCAAGAAAAGAAGAGAGAAGATCCAAATAAGCTCAACTAGAAAGGAAACGGGAGCTATTACAACCAACACCACAGAAATACAGAAGATCATTTAAGGTTACTATGAAGACCTTCACACACATAAACCAGAAAACCTAGAGGAGATGGATAAATTCATGGAAATATAAAACCCCCTTAGCTTAAGAAGAGGAGAATTAGAACCCCTAAACAGACCAATAACAAGCAGTGAGATTAAAATGGTAGAAAAAAAATTGCCAACAACAACAAAAAAATTCCAGGACAATAAAGATTCACAGCAGAATTCTACCAGACATTCAAAAAAGAATTGGTACCAATTCTATTAACATTATTCCACAAGATAGAGAATAAGGGAATCCCCCCTAAATCATTCTATGAAGCCAGCATCACCCTAATATTCAAACCAGGAAAGGACACAACAAAAAAATAAAACTACAGACCAATATCTCTGATGAGTATAGATGAAAACATTTATAACAAAATTCATTAACTAGCTAACCAAACCCAACAACATATCAAAAAGATAACCCACCATGATCAAGTGGGTTTCATACCAGGGATGCAGGGATGGTTTAACATCAGCAAGTCAATAACTGTGATACACCACAAAAACAGAATTAAAAACAAAAATCACATGATCATCTCAATAGATGCAGAAAAAGCATTTGACAAAATCCAGCATCCTTTTATGATTAAACCCCTTGGCAAAATCAACATGGAAAGGACGTAATGTAGCATAATAAAAGCCATCTACAGCCAACTACAAAACTACAGCCAACATAATAATGAATGTGGAAAAGTTGAAAGCATTCCCTCTGAAAACTAGAAGAAGATAAGGATGCCCACTCTCAGCACTTCTATTCAACAAAGTACTGGAAGTCTTAACCAGAGCAATCAGACAAGAGAACAAAATAAAGGGCATCAAAATTGGTAGAGGAAGTCGAACTGTTGCTGTATGCTGATGATATGATTATATACCTAAAAAACCCTAAAGACTCCTCCAAAAAGCTCCTAGAACTGAAAAATGAATTCAGCAAAATTTCTGGATACAAAATTAATGTACACAAACCAGTAGCTCTCCTATACACCAACAGCAACCAAACTGAGCATCAAATCCATAACTCAACCACTTTTACAATAACTACAAAAAAAATCTAAAATACTTAAGAGTATACCTAACGAAGGAGGTGAAAGACTTTTACAAGCAAAACTACAAAACACTGATCAAAGAAATCACAGATGACACAAACAAATGGAAATACATCTCATGCTCATGGATGGGTAGAATCAATCTTTTGAAAATGACCATACTGCCAAAAGCAATCTACAAATTCAATACAATTCCCATCAAAATACCATAACATTCTTTACAGAACTAGAAAAGACAATCCTAACATTTACATAGACTTGAAACAGAGCCCACATAGCCAAAGGAAGACTAACAAAAAAAATCTGGAGGCATCACATTACCTGATTTCAAACTATACTATAATGCCATAGTCACCAAAACAGCATGGTTCTGGTATAAAAATAGACATGTAGACCAATGGAACAGAATATACAACCTGGAAGTAAAGTGAAATGCTTACAGTCAACTGATCTTCGACACAGCAAACAAAAACATAAAGTGGGGAAAGGACACCCTATTCAACAAATGGTGCTGGGATAATTGGCAAGCCACATTTAGAAGAATGAAACTTAATCCTCTTCCCTCACCTTATACAAAAATTAACTCAAAAGGGACCAAGGACTTAAATCTAAGACCAAAACCATACAAATTCTAAGCAATAACATCAGAAAAACACTTCTAGACACTGGCTTAGGCAAAGACTTCATGACCAAGAACCCAAAAGCAAGTGCAACAAAAGCAATGATAAATAGGCTGGACTTAATTACACTAAAGGTTTCTGCAGAGCGAAATAAACAGTCACCAGGGTAAACAGATAACCCACAGATCGGGAGAAAATATTTACAATCTATGCATCCAACAGAGAAATATATTCCAGAATCTACAAGGAACTCAAACAAATTAGCAAGAAAAATCAAACAATCTCGTCAAAAAATGGGCGAAGGACATGAATAAACAATTCTCAAAAGAAGATATACAAATGACCAACAAACATATGGAAAAATGGTCAACATCACTGATAATCAGGGAAATGCAAATGAAAACCACAATTCATTTGAGAAGTGTTTGTTCATGTCCTTTGCCCACTTTTTGATGGGGTTGTTTGTTTTTTTCTTGTAAATTTGTTTGAGTTCATTGTAGATTCTGCATATTAGCCCTTTGTCAGATGAGTAGGTTGCAAAAATTTTCTCCCATTTTGTAGGTTGCCTGTTCACTCTGATGGTAGTTTCTTTTGCTGTGCAGAAGCTCTTTAGTTTAATTAGATCCCATTTGTCAATTTTGTCTTTTGTTGCCATTGCTTTTGGTGTTTTAGACATGAAGACATTTATGCAGCCAAAAAACACATGAAAAAATGCTCATCATCACTGGCCATCAGAGAAATGCAAATCAAAACCACAATGAGATACCATCTCACACCAGTTAGAATGGCAATCATTAAAAAGTCAGGAAACAACAGGTGCTGGAGAGGATGTGGAGAAATAGGAACACTTTTACACTGTTGGTGGGACTGTAAACTAGTTCAACCATTGTGGAAGTGAGTGTGGCGATTCCTCAGGGATCTAGAACTGGAAATACCATTTGACCCAGCCATCCCATTACTGAGTATATACCCAAAGGACTATAAATCATGCTGCTATAAAGACACATGCACACGTATGTTTATTGTGGCATTATTCACAATAGCAAAGACTTGGAACCAACCCAAATGTCCAACAATGATAGACTGGATTAAGAAAATGTGGCACATATACACCATGGAATACTATGCAGCCATAAAAAATGATGAGTTCATGTCCTTTGTAGGGACATGGATGAAATTGGAAATCATCATTCTCAGTAAACTATTGCAAGAACAAAAAACCAAACACCGCATATTCTCACTCATAGGTGGGAACTCAACAATGAGATCACATGGACACAGGAAGGGGAATATCACACTCTGGGGACTGTTGTGGGGTGGGGGGAGGGGGGAGGGATAGCATCGGGAGATATACCTAATGCTAGATGACGAGTTAGTGGGTGCAGCGCACCAGCATGGCACATGTATACATATGTAACTAACCTGCACAATGTGCACATGTACCCTAAAACTTAAAGTATAATTAAAAAAAAAAAAAGATTTAAAGGAAATATACCAAATGGTAACTGTGTAGATGGAAATACAGGTGATTTTATCTTTTTTTAAAAAAAAAAAGAAAACCACAATTCAATACCACCTTACTCCTGCAAGAATGGACATGAACAAAAAATTAAAAAATATTAGATGTTCGCAGGGATGCGGTGAAAAGGGAACCCTCTTACACTGCTCACAGGAATGTAAACTAGTACAACCACTACGGAAAACAGTGTGGAGATTTTTTTAAAAACTAGAAGTAGAACTAACATTTGATCTAGCAATCCCACTACTGAGTAGCCAGAGTTAAAGAAGTCCTTATATGAAAAAGATACCTGCACATGCATATTTGTAGCAGCACAATTTGCAATTGCAAAAATATAGAATATATGTAAATGTATAATGAAATACTATTTAGCCATTAAAAGAGGAATGGAATAATGACATTTCAGCAACCTGTGTGGAACTAGAGACTATTATTCTAAGTGCAGTAACTCAGGAGTGGAAAACCAAACATTGTATGTTCTCACTCATAAGTGGGAGCTAAGCTATGAGGATGCAGATGCCTAAGAATGATACAATGGACTTTGGGGACTTGAGGGAAAGGATAGCAGAAGGGTGAGGGATAAAAGACTTCAAATTGGGTACAGTGTATACTGCTTGAGTGAGTGATGGGTACATCAAAATCTCACAAATCACCACTAAAGAACTTACTAATATAACTAGTAACTAAATACCAAAACCAATGGAAATTTTTAAAAAAATGAACAGAATAGAAATAGTAAATCTTGTCTTATCAATAATCATATTAAATGCAAATGTACTAAATACCCTAATTAAGACAGAAAGTGGCTGAATGCATAAAGCAAACAAAAAATCCAACAGTATTGAAAGACTGAAAGGGAAAAGATGAAAACATACATTCAATGCAAATAGTAACCAAAAGAGAGGAGGAGTATCTTTACTCATTTTTTATTTTTGTGTATTTTGAGACAGTGTCTCACTCTGTCCCCAGGCTGGAGTGCAGTGGTGCAATTACGGATACTGCAGCCTTGATTTCCTGGGCCCAAGCAATCCTCCCACCTCTGCTTCCCAAGTAGCTGGGACTATAGGCACATGTCACCAAGCCTGGCTAATTTTTTGGTATGGTTTGTAAAGATGGCATGTCACCATGTTGCCCAGGCTGGTCGCCATGTTGATCTCCTAGACTCATGTGATCCACCTGCCTTGGTCTCCCAAAATGCTGGGATTATAGGCATGAGCCACCACACTGGCTATGTATACTTATATCAAACAAATTGAACTACATGTCAAAAATTGTCACAAAATAAAGATATTATATAATGATAAAGGGCAAATCCACAAGGAAAATATAACAATTATAAATATATATGCCTTCAACACTGGAGAACCTAAATATATAAAGCAAAAATTGGCAGAATTGAAGAGAGGAATAGACAACAATACAACAAACTACTAGGAGACTTTAATATTCTATTCCCAATAATGAATAGGACATCCAGACAGAAGACCAATAAGAAAACAGAGGATTTAAACAAAACTTTAGACCTAATTGATCTAACAGAAATATTTAAAACATTCCACTCAACAGCAGCAAAATTCACATTCTTCCCAGGTGTAAATGGGATTTTTTCCAGGATATATAATTATTAGGTCACAAAACAAGTCTTAACAAGCTTAACATTGAAATTATACCACATATCTTTACTAACCAGAGTGGTGTAAAACCTGAAATCAGTAGTGGATGGCAAACTGGAAAATATGCAAATATGTGAAAGCTAACATGCACTTAGACAACCACTGGTTAAAAAGGAAATAAAAATAAAAAAAAATACCTCAGGACAAACAATAACATACAAACAACATAACAAAAGTTATGGAATATAGAAAAAGCAGTAAGTACTAACAGAGAAGTTTATTGCAGTAAATACCTACATTAAAAAATAAAAGATTTCAAATAAATAACCTAACTTTACACAGGGAACTAGAAAAAGAAGAAACTAAGATCAAAGTTAGTAGAATAAAGGTAATAATAAAGATTAGTGCAAAAGTTAATAAAATAGAAAAATGATAGAAAAAATCAATAAAACCAAGAGGTGCTGCTTCGAAAAAATAAATAAAATGGGCAGCCTTTAGCCAGCCCTTAACTAATTTAAAAATTAGAGCGATGCTTCAAATAATTAGAAGCAGAAATGAAGCAGGAAACATTACAACTGATACCACATATATAAAAAGGATCATAAAATACTATTACAATTCATATGTTAACAAACTGGATAACCTAGAAGAAATACATAAATTCCTAAAAACCTATCTAAACCATACTAAATCATGAAAAAACAGAAAGTCTGAAAAGATCTGTAACCAGTACCACGATTGACACTGTATTTAAGAGCCTTCCGACAAAGAAAATCCCAGGACCAGATGGCTTCCCTAGTGAATTCTACCAAACATATAAAGAAAAATTAATGCCAATTCTTCTCAACCTCTTCAAATCAAAGAGGAGGAAACACTTCTAAAGTCACTTTATAAGGCCAGCATTTTTCTCATACCAAAGTCAGACAAGTACATCACAAGATTAAAAAATAAAACTGATTAATACTGTGATGTAAATAGATGCAAAAACCCTCAATAACATACTAGTAAGCAAAATCCAACCACACATTAAAAGAATTATATGACATGACCAAGTGGGACTTATCCCTAGCATACAAGCATGCCATGTGATTAATCATCACATCAACACAATAAAATATAAAAATCACATAACTGTGTCTATAGATGCAGAAAAAGATATTTCAACACCTTTTCATAATAAAAATTCTTATCAAATTATAAATGAACAATGAATTACCTCAAAATAATAGAGGACATATATGAAAAGCACACAGTCAACGTTATATTCAACTGTGAAATTTGAAAACTTTTACACCAAACTCAAGAACAAGGCAAAGATGTGCACCCTTGCTATTTACATTCAACACAGTTCTAGAAGTCCCAGTCAAAATAATTAGGCAAGAAAAGGAGACAAAAGGCCACCAAATTGTAGAGGAAGTAAAATTGTTCCTGTTTGCAGTTGTCATGATCTTATGTAAAGAAAACCCTGAAGACTCCATTAATAATTTTAAAAACCTGTTAAAATTAATAAACAAATTCATTAAAGATATAGAATATAAAATCAACATACAAATATAGTGGGATTTCTATACACAAGCAACAAACTGTCTTAAAAGGAAATTAGGAAAACAATCTCATTTATAATAACATAAAAAGAATTAAAAACCCAGAAATACACTTAATTAGAAGTGAAAAACTTACTAAAAATTGGAAAACATTAATGAAATAAATTAAAGAAGACACAAAAATAGACATTACATTTTCATGGATTGAAGCTGTTATATAGTTAAGAATGTCCAACTATCCAAAGAGATCCACAGATTCAATACAGTTTCTTTCACTTTTTTCTTTTTTTGAGACAGAGCCTCTGTCTGTCACCCAGGCTGGAGTCCAGTGGTGCCATCTTGGCTCACTGAAAGCGTCGCCTCCTGGGTTCACGCCATTCTCCTGCGTTAGCCTCCTGAGTAGCTGGGACTATAGGCACCCGCCACTTCGTCTGGCTAGTTTTTTTTTTTTTTTTTGTATTTTTAGTAGAGGTGGGGTTTCACCGTGTTAGCCAGGATGGTCTCAATCTCCTGACCTTGTGATCCGCCTGCCTCGGCCTCCCAAAGTGCTGGGATTACAGGCATTAGCCACTGCACCTGGCCTACAGTTTCCTTCAAAACCCCAATAACATTTTTATTAAATTAGAAACAGCTACTATTCAATTCACATGAATCCACAAAAGACAACAGAGCCAAACCAATTTCGAGAAAGAACGAAGTTGGAGACATCACACTTCCTGATTTTAAGATATATAAAACTACAGTAATAAAAACAGTATGGCAATGGAATAAAGACAGGTATAAACAAATGGAACAGAATAGAGTACAAAAATAAATTCACACATATAAGTTTATAATCTTTGACAAGAGTGGCAAGAATTCACAGTAATAAAAGTATTATCTCCTCAACAGATGGTGCTGAGAAAACTGTATTTTCACAGGCAATAGAATAAAATGTGACTCCTATCTTACAGAATACACAAAAATCAACTCAAGTTTGAATTAAAGACTTGTTCACAACATCTGAAACTACAGAACTCCTAGAAGAAAACATAGGAGAGAGGCTTCACGACATTGGTCTTGGCAGTAATTTCATGGATATGACAACTAAAATAAAAATAAACAAATTGGACTACATCAAACTAAAAAACTTCCCCAAAGCTATGTAAACAATCAACAGAGTCAAGAGTCAACCTACAAAATGAGAGAAAGTATTTGAAAATTATATATTTAACAAGAGGTACATATGCAAAATGTATAAGAAACCCCTACAATTTAATACCAAAAAATAATATCTCAAACAATCGGCTAGATCTTGAATAGACATTTATGCAAAGAAGGCATACAAATGGCTAATGGGTATATGAAAAAATACCCAATATCACTAGTCATCAGGTTAATACAAATCAAAACCATAACAAAATATCACCTTACAACTGTCACGATGGCTATTATCAAAAAAACAAAAAGACTCCGAGAGCCGATGAGGATGTGGAGAAACTAGAATCTTGTACACTGTTAGTGGGAATGCAAAATTATTCAGCTGCTGTGGAAAACAGAATGGAGTTATTCAAAAATTAAAAATAGAACTACCATATTCAGCAGTCTTACTTTGCATATTTATCCATGACTTGAAATTATGATTCTCAAGAAATATCAGCACTCCTGTGTTTATTGCAGCAGCATTCCCAATAGCCAAGATGTGGAAACAACCTAGATATCTCTCAACAGATGAATAGATGAAGAAAACGTGTTACATATATACAACAGAATACTGTTCATCCTTAAGAAAGAAAGAAATTCTGCAATATATGACAATGTAGATGAAACTTCAGGACATTATGCTAAGTGAACTAAACCAGTCACAGAAAGGTAAATATTGCATGATTCCACTTTCATGAGGTATCTAAAATGTCAAATTCATAATATCAAGTCAGAATGATGGTGACCAGTGGCTGGGGCAAGGGAAAATTGAAAGTTACTAATCAATGTGTATAAACTGTCAGTTAAGCAAGATGAATAAGCTTTAGATATATGCTAATACAATATTGTACCTGTAGTCAACCACAATGTATTGTATACTTAAAACTTGGTAATAGGGTAGATCTCATGTTAAGTGTTCTTACCACAGTAAGATAAAATTTATAGAAGACACCTCTTCTTCATCCACACAAAATACATGTAGAATAAAAAAAAGTATAAAGTGGGTTATTTTGAAAATTATGAATATACTTTCTTTTTTTCTGAGTATAAGATGACTCCTTGTTGACATTGGGAATCCCTCTGAATTGTTATAAAAGGAATGAAAAGCATGGCTATAGTAATTGTACAGTTTCTACAAAATAAGATAATATCATTTCAAAAATATTCATGAATTGTTTATTTGCCAAATTTGCTAATTTAAAAAAATTCTTTACCTTCTTTGCCATTCTACAATTTTGCATCTAGCAATCTAATTTGAAGCCATATAAACATAGAGCTTTCTAGAAGGCAGAGGAAATATCTTTGTAAATAATTATGGCTTTAGTAAAGGCAAAATAAAGCAGGATATAATGAGAGAGAGTAAAATTAAGGCCCATTTCATTGGTGACCGAATGTTATTTTGCAAATGAGATGTATAATATGCAGAATTGGATAATTTATTTAAAGTGTCTTTTAAAAATTATAAAATGGTGGAATTATTATTTATAACTCCCTCATAGTCATGCCGAAAAGATTAGATTGCATTACGTGGCTAATTTACACTCTCAAATATACAAAACACATAAAAACTAAATTAATATTAGCTTATGTATTAGTATTATAACTTTCTATCCATCATATTATGTGTTGTATTTAAGTGTATTTAACTCAACAAATATCTTGAGTTTCCACATTGTGTGCATTGACGTGTATACATATAAACAAACGCTTTTTAGAAGTCATATTATGATAGGTTATTGAATTCTGTTACAGTATTGTATGAGACAGGTAGCATATGAAGTATGAAGTGTTGTTTTATTAAGTTGCCTAGAAATGACAAAACATGAGCCAGACAACGAGGTGCTTACGTTTTACTGAAAAGTGAAATGCCAGGGAAACTTGAGTGAGGAAAATAGGAGTGTGAGGCAGGGAAGAAGACAGTACAAACACAAAGAACCAGTTACAAAACTGTCCACAGATTTAGGACAAGAATGTTTGATTACCAAGACACAGTGGATGTCTTTAGACATACTGTATGGAAGAAAAGAGAATTTATCTGCTATCTTTCTTCTATCTCCTGTCCTTCCCTGGTCAAAATTTACCTTAATTTAATTGACTCCCCTGGAGGGTTGTCACTTGGATTACTTGGATCCTTCAGCAGCCACTGGGGAAGTTGTGGAGTGTGACAGTTTCCTTCAGATGTTTGTGATACTAGGCCTTTACTCTAGTGGAATTTATACAAGGAAACTAGCATAGTGTCATTATTAAGGGCAACCATTTTTCACTTAAAAATATATGAATTGAGAAGCTGTGTAGGCCTTTACATCTGTTCAACTTTGGACAAATTGCTTAACTTCCCTATTTCCTGGGATACACATTTTAAAATAGGGATGATAACTGTGCTTGATGCATAGATTTAAGGTGAGAATTAAATACACTCTCAGTACTTATCCCAGGCTGCTACACAGTAAACTCACAATAAGATTTGCTGATATTGTATTGTGCTACTCTAATATGCTATTAATGTAATGTATCCAATATATGGAACTCTAGGATAAATGGAAAACTTACATAATGTCAGTAATGAGTGTGTCTTTTATCAGGGTATATTTGGAGCTTTAAACAGTTTCTTTGAAGGCATAATGATAGCACTTTGCAAAACTTCATATGCTGATGAGTTATCATCTTACTCCAGTCAGAACGGCTATTATTAAAAAGACAAAAAATAACAGATGTTGGAGAGGATGCAGAGAAAAAGGAACTCATACACTCTTGGTGAGAATATAAATTAGTACAGCCTCTATGGAAAACGATATGGAGATTTCTCAGATAACTAAAAATGGAACTACCATTCAATCTTGCAGTCTCTCTACTGGGTACACGCCCAGAGGAAATCAGTATATCGAAAAGATACCTGCACTCATCTTTATTGTAGCACTATTCAAAATAGCAAATATACGGAATAAGCCTGTGTCCATCAACGGATCAATGATAAAGAAAATATCACACATATATGTATACAATGGAATATTATTCAGCCATAAGAAGGCGTAAAATCATGTCCTTTGAAGGAACAAAGATGGAACTGGAGATCATTATTTTAAGTGAAACAAGTCAGGCACAGAAAGTCAAATATCACATGTTCTCATTCATAAATGGGAGCTAAAATATGTATACACATAGATGGACATAAAGAGTGGAATGATATAGAATGGAGTCTCAAAATGATGCAAAGGTGGGAACGAGGTGGATGGCGAGAAATGAGTTAATTGGTACAATGTGCATTATTTGGGTAATAGATACCCTTAAAGCTCTGCCTTATTAATTATGCAATCTATCCATAAATTTGTACACATAAAAATATATAATATGAGCCAAAAAAAATAATAAAGTACCAGTATGTGAAAAACAAAAAGAAAACTACCTTGACATGCTGAAGGAAAAACTTCAACCTGGCTATATATAAATCTATAGTCCTGGCTTCCCTACTTTTAACATCACTTCATCTATTTGTTGAAACCTTTTTGGAAACCACTAAAGAAACAGAAAACCTTCTTGTTCAGATAAAACTCTACCACAGACTAAATAAGAATGAGCTGCTTTTGAATTTTCCCTGTGAAATTGTTTTTTATGTACTTCAAGTCAGTGACTGTTATAGTAAATATTGGGCCCAAAATTAGGTAAAGGATAGCCTCATGGAGAGTCTTTAAAATTTAAAATTTTAAAGAATTTTAAAATCTCATTTCCTTTCCAAAGAAGCCTTCTTTAAAGTAACTATTTATTATAGATATAATAATATGATTTTCATACACATCGAATTTAATTTGATTTGGTTTTCTGAGGAAATACTCAGGTAATTTATTCTGAGACTTACAACAAAATAAGTGAAAGAGAACACTGTAGCCGTACCTTATTATTCTTTTCATGGGAGGTGATATTTTATGCATAGATAATTACAAAATGGTGGAGAGTCTGAAGGAGGTCACCCAATATAATTAATAGTTTTCCTGTCATAATTCTGAACAGGTGATAAATGAAGAAATATAGAATGAAGGCCAGAATGTCTCCTTTATCACTGATAAAGACAGCAGTATTAAAAAGACTTCTGTGAGAATTAAATAGGCTTTCACAACCAATCCCTGGACGTGGGTTGGGTTTGCTTTTCATGTAGTGGGGGATAACATGTCCCTGGAGGCAACATGTATAACCTGTTACTTTTCCCCAAACTTACGAGTCAGAACTTGTCTCTTTATGTTTTCATAGGCATCATGAGTAAGGAGACGAGGACAGAGATGAAACACTCCAGTGAAAATATCTCCACATCTCTCTAGAGAAATCAAGAATAGGGAACAAATATTACCCTCTAATACAAATGATCCATAATGCATTGGGATCCATGCTAAAAGTATATTTTAAGTAAAATCCTTTATGACTACAAAAAAGTAGTAGCTTCCCCACAATTTGGAAATTGTAAGAAAACCAAACCAAAACAAACCCCAAACCCTAAACCTTAGAAAAATGGCGAGGAAAAAATCTCTCCACAGCAGTTTCAAGATTTATTGATAGTTTTCATCAAACTATATTTTTCAAAACCTTATAAATATGACTCTGACACAAATATAGAGTGACCATGGGAAACATTTGGATAATAAATGAATGACTGAAACTGCATAATGGTACTTTGGTTCAAAAGAAATGTTTAGTAGATTAGGTATATAAAGATACTGAAAAAAAAGAATTCTAAAGACAGATCAGTAATTTAGATACAAATTTAGTTAATAGGATTATAAGACAATGAAACTATAACTTTTGGGATTGTGTAATGCACTGCATAGAAATAATTGGTATCTCTACCAGACACAAATTGATAAAGTATTATGATACTTTAGAAAGTCTGATTCCAAACTAATGGTAAATAGAAAGTGAATAAAAGGCACTTTTCCTTAATAATTAAGTATTAGATGGACCTGTTAAGACTTCATTTTAACCTAAAAAGACATGCAGTCATCATTTTGCCTAATTTTTAATTTCTGCCTAACCTTTTAACAGTTTCTGCAATGTGTTACTTCTTAAAGGTGTTAAATTGAAAATAACATGATAGTAGAACTCATAAGTGGTAGGAGAGAAAATAAGGACTTTGAATTGCAAAGCCAGTACCCTCTCAATTATATTACAAGCCTTATAAGCAACTTTCCAACAATATCGTCCTCAAAATAAAAGTATCTAACACTTAGTGTCAAGTAGGCAAGAGCCAGTTTTTAAACCTTAAAGAGAAGAGGAATCCAGAATTCTATTATTATCATAGCCACAATAAAATCAATTTTTTAGAATCCCAAGTCATCTTTAACTATTTAGTATTTACTTTCGACTAAGTACAGAAAAATCAGATTTTATTTTTAATTATAAATAGTAAAAATGAGTTACTAACGTATTTGAATTAAAACAGTGTTGTTGTAGGATGGAGTGAAAAGAATATATGTAAAAGCACCTAGTGTGTGGGGACACACTAAGAAATTGATGGATGAAGGCTCTGGGCTTAAGTTAGTTGACGCGTGAGAATTACATATGTGAAGCTTTCTGCTAGAAATTATGTATGTATAAATGGATTTGTATAAGTATAAGCATACTCGGGATGTTTTTCAAAATAGGTGCATTTATGCACTCTGCTATATAACCTTTTAATATGCCAGATGGGACAGTTTAATTCAAGGATCCACTCCCTGAAAGCACTAATAGTAAGTACCTAGTCAACGCAGTATCTGTAGTTTTAAACATTTACTGAGATGATTTTTTAAAGACTGATCGGTTTACTCTAATTTATGATGAGACTTGAGAATCATCAGGAGAGGATGTCATATCACATTGCATCCTCTAAAAACCTTCCAAACATTATTCTTAAAAAGGTCTGAAGTCCCCTTAGAAACATCTGCCTCTTCAGGGCATTTTCGCAGTATTCTGAAAAGATAACAGAGACACATCTTCAGTTATTCAGGGAGAAATATAAAAAGCTCATTTGGAGGAAATTTTATAATTTTAACTCTATCAATATTTCATGGACAGTAGGTTACATTCTAGAGAGCTACAAAGTTCGTTTAAACTGCAATTTACATTGTAAGTACAATAATAAAAATCTATTAGCTTATTGAACACTTGTTCTTCATGTGAGAATAAAATAGCACCCAATTACATTATTTCCAGTCACTTAAAACATTCATATATTGACCAAATGAAGTCATAGTGAATTTATTTAAATATTTTTTGATAGACTATTAATTGGGATTTAGTTCTCAATATATTATTGGCAAAGTTCAGAGTGAAAACTTCTGTAGAGTGAACTGTGTGGCTTTCAAAATGAAGGACAAAGTATTTTGAAAACTAGGTTAACACATGCCAATCATTTTTCAAAATGTGTTTCAGGAAACCTGTAGTGTTTTATGTTGATGTATCAGGATTTTTTTATTGTTTAATTCAAATTAAAATATAAAATGTAATTTTTTTCTTTATAAGAAGAGTTGAAATTTAAATTTAGTTATATATTATAGATAATAAAAGTGTAAACCAGCTACAAAATCAACTCAGAATAAAGCTTTTCTAGTCATCTGAGACCATATTCAAACTTCTTGTAAATGTTTCACTGATTTGAAAGGTTACAGCTTTGCAATTGTCTATTATTAAAAATGAGGTCTGGATATGTCCATTCATATACAGTTTTACAGACAGCACCCTGGTAGGACGAAAATCTATTTGTTCAAACAGCTGGAACAACTTAGATGCATGTTCTTGAAGAATGTGCTTACCATGGTTGCATCAAGACTCATGTAATGACAAGGTCATATTAGAGATATATAAACCATTTAAGTTTTCTGCATTTAGCATTTGGCTTTCATAGCTACAATAATTCTGAGAAAGTTTTACATATTTTATTTGCCTGTATCTAATATATTCTACTATTGATATAAGAGTCTGACTAGTTTAACTGCAAATTAGCCTGAAGTTGCAAGATAAGGCATTAAAAATGAGTGGTTTTCAAATTCATTTCATGTGATTTTTCAAATAAATTACCAAAATATGAACAAAAAATAGTCACTCTGCTTTCTACCAATTTATAGGCTGTTCACATAGAGTGATCTCTGACCTTCTGCCATGTGCTTCATTATTCCTGGTTTATTCTCAATCCATAGCTCAAATAGCAATTCCATTAAGTGCCTCAGATTACCCTATGTACCAGGCTTATTTTCTTCATAACAGATACACTATCTGAAATTATCTTAGTATTTATTTGTTTCTGTGACTTGTCTATCTAAATTTGTTTTGCTATAATTCCGATGAGGGCAAGGATTTTGTTTATCTTATTCAAGTGCCTGGAATTAAATATGCTAGGAAGAAAAAATAAGGAGATGAGGACAATAAGCAATGACACACCAGATACTGTCTTCCTGTTATCTCATAGACACTGAAAGGAATTTGGCTTTCACCAGGAAAGAGATTGAAAGCCACTGGAGAGTGTGATGCTATTCATGCTTCAAAACGTTCATTTTGCCTTTTTTTTGTTTTTTTTTCTGAGAAAGTTTGTGGAGAAACAAAAATGGGCAGGCACAGGAGAAACCACTTAGAATTATGAAAGCATAATAATTGTGATTTTATTTACACTGATTGTGTTTAGTTTCTGTCTTCACCGTTATAATCATTGTGGAAGTAAAATTGCCAAAAAAAATCTCATAAAGATATTAAAATGTCCCTGAAATTTTAGTAGGCTACAACACTCTGACATTTTCTTGACTAGTTTATCACACAAATTCTGTTTCACAGTTCAAGTTATATATACTGCCGGTATCATAGTGTATGTCAAAAATATTATTCTCATTAGTAACCAGTGTGAGAAATTTAACCCATCAATAATTCAGAGTAAGTTCCCAAATCATTGGCTGTAAAGTGCTGTGTTCTTAGTGTTGTAGTCCCTAAAGATGGACTTTTCTTAGCCACATATCCATCCTGCCCTTACTGTGCTTAATGCCATGGCTGCTTGTCTATAACTCACCTTAGTATACTTTTTGTCAATAAGACATATTATGGTTACAAATATTTATCTGTGGAATGTATGCAAAAAGCATGACAGTTAGTGTTGAATGCCTGCATTTTGTCAGACACTTGCCAGGCACTGCACAGCCCAACAACAGGAGTTCTGCTCTTATTTACAAATGAGGAACACTAGATCCATAGGAACTAAAGTGTGTGTGCATAGCCATTCTGTTGTGGGAAGTCAGGGACCACAAACGGAGGGACCAGCTGAAGCCATGGCAGAAGAACATAAATTGTGAAGATTTCATGGACATTTATTTGTTCCCCAAATTAATACTTTTATAATTTCTTACACCTGTCTTTACAGCAATCTCTGAACATAAATTGTGAAGATTTCATGGACACTTATCACCTTCCCAATCGATACCCTTGTGATTTCCTATGCCTGTCTTTACTTTAATCTCTTAATCCCATCATCTTTGTAAACTGAGGAGAATGTATGTCACCTAAGGACCCTATGATGATTGTGTTAACTGCACAAATTGTTTGTAGAGCATGTGTGTTTGAACAATATGAAATCTGGGCACCTTGATAAAAGAACAGGATAACAGCAATGTTCAGAGAACAAGGGAGATAACCTTAAACTCTGGCTGCCTGTGAGCCGGGCGGAACAGAGCCATATTTCTCTTCTTTCAAAAGCAAATAGGGGAAATATCGCTGAATTCTTTTTCTCAGCAAGGAACATCACTGAGAAAGAGAATGCCTCCCTAAGGGGACACCTCTGAAATGGCCGCTTTGGAGGGGCGGCTGTCTTTTACGGTTGTAGATAAGGGATGAAATAAGCCCCAGTCTCCTGTAGCACTCCCAGGCTTATTGGAATGAAGAAATTCCCACCTAATAAATTTTGGTCACATCGGTTGTCTGCTCTCAAACCCTGTCTCCTGATAAGATGTTATCAATGACAATGTGCACCCAAAACTTCATTAGCAATTTTAATTTTGCCCCAGTCCTGCGGTCCTGTGATCTCGCCCTGCCTCCATTTGCCTTGTGATATTTTATTACCTGGTGAAGCATGTGATCTCTGTGACCCACAACCTATTCGTACACTCCCTCCGATTTTGAAAATCATTAATAAAAACTTGCTGGTTTTATGGCTCAGGGGCATCACAGATCCTGCCGACATGTGATGTCTCCCCTGGACACCCAGCTTTAAAATTTCTCTCTTTTGTACTCTGTCCCTTTATTTCTCAGACAAGCTGACACTTAGGGAAAATAGAAAAGAACATATGTGAAATATCAGGGGTGAATTTCCCCCAATACCATTCAACTAGCAAAATTTGAGGGATTTTCATATATTCACTCTGACCCCAAATGTAATGAGTTTTGTTTATTTTTTATATGTAAGATTGACCAACCTCAAATGATTAAAAGAAAAAAAAATTAAAGTGGAGCATTGGCTGGTGAAAATAGACAAAGTCAATATTGATATTCTTGGATCTCATCAGTTTTTTAGTCTGAGGTGAGGAAAAATTTATAAATTTTAAAAAATAACTATGAGTTGTCTGGACACTACTTGCAAACACAAATCATTTTTCTTCATGCTCTAAGTTACAAAAAGCATATATTTCCAAGTGCTACCACAGAAAACAAACTACGGGATAAATTAAGGTTTTAAAACTAATAAAAAGGTCATAATCATATACCTAGTGTTATTATAAATAATTTAAAAACTATTTACTTTGATTTTCTTCAGAAAAAAAGCTAAGGATTTAAATTGACTTAAGAAAATTACTCTGAAAAAAGACTAAGAAAAATTATATTTAATCCCTTTATTAATAAAAGGCATTTCAAGGTAAATCCATTCAACTCAATTCAATCTGAGTCTCAATATTTTTATTTTTTGTTTTACTTATCTTTAAAAGGATAGTTCATTAACTTCTCACTAACCCCTTAAGTAAAGTCACATATACTATAGAAAGTTACTATCAGTGTGTGTATGTTATGTGTGTGTGCTTGCTGAAAATGCTTCTGAACATGTATTTTCCTCTAATTCTAATGTTTTATTTTCACCTTTTAAATATAGAGAGATATATTTCTGTCAAGATTGCGATCACTCATCTCTCCAAAGTGAAATGTTTTGGATAGATTTTGGAAAATCTCATAACAATAAACTGGGTATAAGCTGTCAATATGTAGGCACAATTTTCTTTAATGTACCATTCTGCAAAGTTATATACTTGATCATTCTGTGTCATTCTATAACAAAGTACTTATTCTATTTCCTAGTTTTAATTTTCTAATGTGACATACTTTACATATACTCAAGTGTAAAGACCTTAAGTGTTTAGGTTAATAAGCTTTATCACCCCAAATAAAACTGAAAAATAAATTCAATCATCCCAGTAATTTCCCTTGTTCTCTTTATAGTTAGTTTCTGCCATCACGCAGACCAACTTTTTCCTGGTTTCTGAGATCTTGAGTATTTTTTAATTTTTTAATAGTTCATACAGATGGAATTTTATGCATACAGTTGACTTTTGAGGAACATGGATTTGAACTGTGGGTGTCCACATATTTGTTAATTTTCTTTTGCCTCTGCCACCCCAGTGACAGCAAGACTACTCTCTTCTCTTTCTCCTCCTCATTAGCCTGCTCAATGTGAAGTTGATGAGGATTAAGACGTTTACAATGATCTACTTCCTAAATGAATAGTTAATATATTTTCTCCTCCTAATGATTTTCTTAATAACATTTTCATTTCTCTAGCTTATTTTATTGTAAAATTACAGCATTCCATAGCTATAACATAAAAATTATGTGTTAATCAACTATTTATGTTATTAGTAAGGCTTCTGGTCAACAGCAGGCTACTAGTACTCAAGGTTTGAGGGACTCAAAAGTTATATGCAGATTTTTGACTGTGCAGGGGTCAGTTCCCCTAACCTCATGCTATTCAAGGCTGAACTGTGTGTGTCTGAGTATATACATGTATATGCAACATTTTGTGTCTAATTTATTTTGGTCAGCACGATGGTTTCCAGATAGATCCATGTTATAGAATATGTGAATCGATCATTTGTTACTTATTAGATATGAGCATAGCCCTACGTTTTTATTCATTCTTTTTTTTTTGAATGATTTTCACAATTTCTAGTTTTAGCCTTAACAGAATAAGGTGATTAAGAACATTTCTTTACATATTTTTGTAAGAATTTTTTTCATTTCTTTTTGACAAGTAGAAAGGAGAGAAACTGCAGAATTAAAGATGCATTTTTAATGTTTTAAGAAAATATCAAACCATAGTTCAATGTGGCTATAATATTTTATGCTTGTACATAATGAATTATCAGTCATTTTATTTTGAAAATTCTATACTGTGAAATAATTTATTTTTGTTTTATTTTAGATTTTTCAGATAAAAACATTAAATGCCTTTTTATGTATACACATATATCATGTATATGATATTTGGGTATCATCTTTTGAGAAATATTTATTCATTGGCTAGCTTTTAATTTGGTTGTTGGTTTTTTATTGCAGATCAATAAGCATTTCTCATGTATTAGAGATTAAATCTTATTTCAGATTTATGTATTGTAAATATTTTCTATTCCAGCTTGTTAATTGCTTATTTGTTTTTAATAATGTTTTTGGAGAAAGTAAAATTTCAATTTTTATAAAATTCTATTTATTCTTTATTAAGTGATTCACGATTTGTAGAATTAGTCTTAGAAAAACATTTGCTTACTCTAAACATGTAAAATTATTTTTGTATATGTTCTAAAATTTTGAAGGCTTTGATTTAACACCTGTGTCTGCTATATTTAATGCCTATGTCTGTTCAGAATTGGTTTCAATTGCTTAATTGTTCTCCTTATTATGAATCACCTTTCACTGTATTTTTACATAGCTGGTAATTTGTTTTAATGCCAGAGATTTAATTTGGTTTTGTTGAGTGCTGGATACTTTTGTATTTCCCATGAATACTCTTCATATTTATTTAAGGATGCAGTTATGTTACTTGGGAAGTGTTTCATCCTTTCCAGGCTTGCATTTATGTTTTGTTAAATGGAGCCAGCACTGGGGTTCCAATACTTTCTTTCAGGCTTAAGATTGATCTCAAATTATTTGTCATGTATAGGGTTATATAGAAGCTAAAATTTA
Organism: Pan troglodytes; assembly: GCF_028858775.2. Classification (NCBI taxonomy): domain Eukaryota; kingdom Metazoa; phylum Chordata; class Mammalia; order Primates; family Hominidae; genus Pan; species Pan troglodytes. The sequence continues at coordinate 85,743,006 of NC_072401.2, forward strand.
CTTTCTTTACATACATGTCCAATTATCCAGTAAAATTTTTAAGAAATATGTGCGTTCTTTGATAATTCATTGCCCCTGTTTTAACATCAACTGCTTCTTCATGGAGCCTGGTATGGTTAGGCTTTTTGTCTCCATCCAAATCTCATCTTGAATTCTAATCCCCATAATCTCAATAAGCCCCACATGTCAAGGGAGAGACCAGATAGAGGGAACTGGGTCGTGGGGGTGCTTTCCCCCATGATAGTCTTGTGATAGTGAATGTGTTCTTATGAGATCTGATGGTTATATAAGGGGCTCTTCCCCCTTACCTCCACACTTCTCCTTTCTGCTGTCTTGTGAAGAAGGTGCCTTGTTTCCCCTTCATCTTCTGCCATGATTTTAAGTTTCCTGAGGCCACCCAGCCATCCTGAACTATGAGTCAATTAAACCTCTTTCTTTTTTATATTACCCAGTCTCACACAGTTCTTTATAGCAGTATAGAAATGGGTTAATACAGAGCATTTGTTCATTTTATTGGAGAGTTTTGTTTAGGTGTCAATATTTGGTTCTATATAGGCTCATTTCTACTGAGGAGTCATTGTTACTAGACCATCTCAGTAAATAGAAGAAAAAAAATAAGAAAAATATTGCATGATCTTGGTAGCAGGGGGTGGAGGAAATGAGGAGATGGAGGTCAAAGTGTACAAAGCTACAGTTATGCAGGATGCATGAGTCTAGAGATCTAATGTGTAGCATGAGGATTGTAGTTAATACTATTGTATCACAGATAAGACATTTGCTAAAGAAGAAAATTTTAGTTACTTTTACCCCACCCACATAAAAGGTCTATGTGAGATACTGGATATATTCCCATGTTTGATTGTAGTAATCATTTCACTATGTTCATGTATATCAAAACATCATGTGCACCTTAAATATATACAGTAAAATCAAATATAGATTATATATTTGAAATAAGTATATAAGCTATATCTAATAACTTTATAATAAAACATTTTCCATCAATTATTATGTAAGGAAATGCTACTGCTACTTTTTAGTAATAAAGTCATTACTTACTTCATGTTTAATTACAGAATAAGAGGTACAAAAATAGTTAGCAAGAATAAATAAGACCTACAATTTGCTAGCATGATAGGGTGACTATAGTTAAAAAATAATTTAATCATACATTTAAAAATAACTAAAATAGTATAATTGGATTGTTTGTAATGCAAAGGATGAATGCTGGAGGTGATAGATACCCCCTTTACCCTGATGTGATTATTATGCATTGCATGCCTGTTTTCAAAATATCTCATGTTGCTTATAAACATATACACATATTATGTACCAACAAAGTAAAAATTAAAAAATTAAATATAAATAAAATATAAATTTAAAAAAGAAAGAAACTATTAATATGCAATATTGGTTAAGAACAGGTCCTTGGTGAGATGCTAACTTGATTTCAAATCCTGATGATACTTACTAAATATATAAGCTTGATCTTGTTTTTAGCTTTTCAAAATCACAGTTTGTTCAGCTCTAAAAGGAGCATAGCTATAATAATTAGTTCTTTATTAAATAATAATTATAACATGAAACAGTACAGTTCCAAAAATAGTAGTAACTCAGTAAATTTCAATTATTTTCATTATTAATAATATAAAAACTTTGGTACACAGTTTTTATAAATATTTTGAAGAATAGGTGACTTTTGGGGAGATGATGAATATGCCTGGGCAAATCAACAACACTCCAACCAATATTCTTAGAAAACACAAATCTAGATTCTCAACATCCATATTATGCTAATACTTCACACTTAAAACTGTTTTTTACAACAGTCTTTCTACTTTACAAAAAAAAAGATATACTTTTGAACCATCTTGAACTTTAGAGTGCCAAACAAAAGGCAGTTTAAAATATTGGTGTGGGTGAATTATTCTTTTTTTTGAGACAGGGTCTCACTCTATTGCTTAGGATGAAGTGCAGCAACCTTGACCTCTCAGGCTCAAGCAATCTTCCCACCTCAGTCTCCCAAATAGCTGGTACTACAGACACAGAGCACCATGCCTGGCTAATTTTTATATTTTTCATAGAGATAGGTTTTGCCATGTTGCCCAGGCTGGTCTTGAACTCCTGGGCTCAAGCAATCTGCCTGCTTTGGCCTCCAAAATGCTGGGATTACAGGTGTGAGTCACCATACCTCACCTGAATTATTCTTTACTTAAGGCACTGTGTCTCTGCACTTTGGTCTTGTTTATTTTCTTGTCTTATATCTATTACTTTTAAAATGAAATATGATGCTAACGATAGTCTTTCATTCATACTGATATTCTGAATTGAAGGTATTGGGGCATAAGTGTGACTATAACTGATCTAATTAATTCCTAATCAATCTGTTCAATTCTAGTTTCTCCATTTTACTCCTCACATATCTTCCTCTGATGTATTCATACTTCAAATACCAGGTTCAAATTCCCATTTCTTCTCAACTAAAATACTTCAATGTTGATAAGGTGGCTTATGTGCCATATTGTCCAGGATAGTCCTTATTTATGCCTGCTGTCCCAATATCCAATCTGGTTTAGCATTTATCTCAGACAAAAGTAATCTGAAGTGTTCAATTATGTAGTCGCCCTATTACTAGGGAATTTGTGTAGATATTTTAGAGGAGAAGAAGAGACAACTAGTATTAGGGTGACTGGGTAGCTGTAAATGAGAAGATTAAAAGATAAGTTGGGCTTTTGGAATGAGTTCCAGGATGTTGGTACCTTTTTTTGAGATAAAAAATGCAATACATTGAATATTTTTGGAAAACTGTGGGAATGATGACTCTGCTTCAGCCATTTGAACCAGCTTTGTATATGTGTGTGTGTGTGTGTGTGTGTGTGTGTGTGTGTGTAATGTCCATGTAGTCTTATCCAGAATGTAAAGCATATAAAAGCCATAAGAAAGTAAGAATAAAAGTTTGGAAGCTTTGGCAGTTGGTAAGAACAGCAGACAGCAATTATAAGAGAACTGAAAACAAAATATTTTCAATAATAATATAGTAAATAATGAGTGTATTACACACATTCTATGTTACAGGTTTCTATCTTGTTTAATCCCCATAATAATTCTATGAAGTGGAAACTACTGTTTTTCCATTTTGCAAATAAAAATTTATGCAGCAGGTTGAGAGGAAATAAAATGTTACCTGAAAATATTTTTAATGCATTTGGTTTATAAGGTTTATATAATTTAAAACAAAAACTTAATTTTCAATTTCTACAAGTCAAATATGTTTATTTCCTTATAAATGTTTATGGCGGTTTACAATACACTTTAGACTCCTAACAACAGGAAAAACCAGTAGTCAAAGATGAGTAAACTAGTTTCACTTCAAATTCTGCACTTGATATTTTATCAGAATTCACATTCTACTACAGTAGAATATATGACTGTGGGAATTATCCTGAGAATTCACAAAAAAAGCTTTTGCCAAATAATCATATATAATTTTTCCATATTGAAGAGTAATTTCAGTAATTGGGCTTAAATTAAATAGAATGATTTTATTTTATTCAAGTAACTTGCTTTTAGAAGGATGATCAAAATAAACTACGCTTCTACTGAAAAATTTGCTTTATTATTTAAACTTACTGTAAATTTATTTTAAACTGCTCACTGATATAATGGTAAATGTTTTAGTAATGAAAATGAACACACTGAATTCTTCCTTTGAATCTTAAGTTTTTGTAGATATTTAGAGAAAAAAGAACACAATTAGGAAAGCAGAAAGTAAGGGTCAAGATTTTCACTATCCATTATGGTAGTCACATGAAGCTGCTGTGCACTTGAACTATGGCTGGTCTGAATTAAGATATGCTGTTAACATAAAATATATGCTGATATGAAAAATGATTATAAATATCTCAATGAGCTTTACATTTATTTAATGTTGAAATGACAATTTGGATATAAACTCAATTTTACCTGTTATACTTTTAAAGGAACCTGCTAAAAATTTAAAATTGCATGTGTGGTTTGTATTTGTGGCTCACATTATGTTCTACTGGACAGCATTTATCTAAATAGTAGGTATAGATGTAGAAAGCAACCATAAGAGGAAGGCAAAGTGCATTTTAGAATCACCCTCTGCATCCATTTATAAGAGAGATAACAAATATATGACCTAATAATTGTAAATTTTAGAAAGAGGAATTAAATTTGTTGGCTCGTGTAAATACAGTAAGGAAAGAAATCTCCCAGTTTAACAAGTGAAAATAAATATGTCTGGAGTGACAAAGTTTTCTGTAATTGGTCTCAATTACAATACGGGGGAGGGGAAAGAAGAAAACAATATCAACATATCAGATAGCAGTGAAATATATTGACTATACTTAATTAGTATGAATCACCATCCCTTATTCCAGACCACCAAGCATTAGGCCTCAATGTTTTTAAAAAAATATTTTTATTTTTGATGTACTCAAAAATTTACTTATGCCAGTACATGAAGCATTTATTTATTTGTGATAGTTTTAAGTAGAAATCAATGTATTAATGTGCAATGAAAGTTTATCTAAGTTAAAGGCATTAAATAATTTCTGTAGGAATTAAGTTTATGGATCTAGTATCAGTATAAAAAATTTTGTTCAATAAAATTATTCATGTCTCATTATTTAAGAAACCAGATTCTCTAAAAAAATAAAAATAATAATTTTCTTTTTGTTTATATTAAGATAAATCTCTTAGAAAATACAATCAGGATGCACAGGCTTGATAGTTGTATTTATTACATAATGGTAACATCTAAGCAGATTCTGACAAAATAAAAATGCTAAAACATGATCTGGTTATATTTTGAGTTGTGCTTTTAGAGATGTATTTGCTGGAAATCAGTCTTCTGACTGTCCAAAATAACATGTATTTTCTCCTTGGAGCCATTGCAATTTATTTGATTTACAGCAATCATCATGTAGTAATTTGAGTTTTTCAAAGTGTTCACTGTTGTAAACGTGTGATCATTTGAGCATTACAAATTTAAATAAAATTTATTTAGAATTAATATAACGGGATATTAAAACATTGAAAATTTTGTTCTGCATACCATATTCCTCATGTATAGTAGGTATATTTTATTTTCTAAATTCAATTTTAAAGAAAACATTGCACTCTGATCCTATCTCTAAGCACAAAGTCTCACCCAGCCCTTCCCCTTACAAATGAAAACAGCATGCTATTCACCTAATATATATTTTTAATCACATTCATATTTATTAAAACTCTATTGTTTTCAGTCAAGCACAACAATGTCACCTACAAAGGAAAAAAAAGTCCGTGATAGCTGTTATTGTCAGAGCACTACCCTAGACTATTTGCAGAAAAGAACAAAAGAAGTAAAAAAAGAAAGGGAAAGGAAGAAAACAATATGAACTATTTGTTCCAAGTAAATTAAAAAAAAAATTTCCTTAACTTTTAGAATAAGCACTTCAAAAATAATTTAAAAATAATTCAAAAACTGCTGCCTTAAGCACAGATATGAAAGCTGTTGCTGAAAAATAAAAACAGCTGGCAAGTCTGTGTATTGGAAAACAAAGGCAATCAATTGAGAACACTAATTTCACTAGGAGTAAATTTTAAAAATTCCAAAAATAGTTTATTTTCTATTAGGGTTATTCATCTTAGTCCTTGTGTACAGTTTTGGGAAAATTTTTTTTCAGATCATAAAAGAATGGTAAAATAATGTGAATTTCAGATCTGGAAGATGTTTTCAGGCCATTAACTCACAAAGCTTTAGTGTTCAGAAGCACATTTTTGTTGTGCTTATTTTTGTAAGATAAAAAAGTGTACCATATGAGCAAGTTTTTAATGTTTGACATTTGTCATTAAAAAGTGGCTATTGAAGATAAAATTTTCCAAAGCCTGAGAAAAATTGCTCCATCTTTTTAACTACCTATTGTTTATTTGATTGTAAAGTTTGTCATTCATATTGACCAAGATCTGTTTCTAGGCTAATATTTTACCTGAGTAAAGTGGTATGGGAATACTCATTATTAAAATGTTAAATTAGACCAGGTGTGGTGGCTCACGCCTGTAATCCCAGCACTTTGGGAGGCCGAGGTGGGCAGATCACTTGAGGTCAGGAGTTCGAGACTAGCCCAGCCAATATGGCAGAACCCCGTCTCTGCTAAAAACACAAATGTTAGCTGGGCATGGTGGTGGGCACCTGTAATCCCAGCTACTCGGAAGGCTAAGGCAGGAGAATCATGGAGGTTTCAGTGAGCCGAGATCACACTGCTGCACTCCAGCCTGAGGCAACAGAGAGAAACCCTGTCTCAAAAGGAAAACAAAACAAAACAAACCAAACAAAACAAACAAACAAACAAAAGACCAGTAAATTATTTCTTTTCTGCTACTTGTCACATTCCTCCCTCCATTCTCCATACTACTTTGACCACACAGATGACCTCCTCCCCTCAACATCCAGATGATCAGAACCATTAGGATTAACACCTGCCACCACAGGGTGTTTGTTGGGGTGCCAGTGATATAAAAATGCACTCACTCTGACTGGTTTGTGATGGTATCATACAGGTTTTAAAAGTTTTGAATAAAATTCCATATTTGAATGTGGGGTTATGTCACTGTCTGCACCAGTTTTGACATCTCTATATGCATACTTTCAGAAATGCTTACTTGTTTAAATGCCAATAATTTAGCATTACAGAAGTATACGTCTTCATGAGTTAATAAATAATTGTGTTACAAAAATATTCATCATTAAAGAATAATTCTTCTATTTATTCACATAGTGTCTGAGCACCTATATATATTGATCAAGATCTATTTGTAGGCTAATATTTTAACTGAGTAAAGTGGTATGGGAATACTCATTGGTAAAATGTTAAATTAGACCAAATGCTGTACTTGTTAGATAGAATACAATGTTGAATAATCAAGACTTTTTTTATTACACAACATATTATATTTTATTTCTCCCTTCAAATAAGCTTTTCAAAGTGACATAATCACAAATGTGTAGCAGATTATACAAATATGTCATGTGCTTTTTACTAGTTTTTTTCTTTTTAAAATGTATTAGCTAAGTAAGCAATAATAAATTACTGCCTGCCTGATATTGAAATGAAATATTAAGAGTATATCAAACAGCATTGTTTGCTTCTGTTCAAAATGGGCTTTTCTGTACGCATGAATTTAATATATATATATATATATGTATACACACACACACACACACACAAAAAAAAAAAATCCAGCATTGAACAGCTTGTAGTAGGCAATTAATGAATGAAGACTATAATTACTATTCAAGTTGTGTCATACTTAATATGTTCCTTTAGTTAACCTGCACCAAAGAAAACAGTTTCTCTTATTTTTTCTTTGAAATACCTTCCAAGATTCAAACAACTCCTCCAATTTTACAATTCTATGATTTTGTATATAAGACATTGTTCAGATTATGTATATTGTGCTTGTGTTTATTACACATCTGCAACTTTGCATAGTAATTCATTCACAGAAAATGATATAAAAACTGAACTGGAATTAATTGAAAGGTACAACATATTCACATCTCCAGACTTATTCTAAAAACCTACACATTCTTTAGTTTTGAATGTGATCATGTTAGACATTAATATAAAATGTGGGAAATTATCAATTTATTTACACTGTCAGAAAGCCAAACTTACTTTGAGAAATTATCTGAATTGTCTACACTGATCAACATTAAAAGAAAACCATTTTCTACAACAGTCCTTAAATGAACTCATTTGAAAAGAGTTACATCTTTGAGTATTCCTTAATTTTAATTCTAGATTTAGATTTGTTCTCCATCACTTTCATTACTTTGTTCATATATTCATTGAGCAAATATTTTTAGTACATTATAAACAGTAGGCATTACATTTTTGAACTACAGTGGCAAATTCAAGCTCCTTCCCTATTGGTGTGGGAGAATTGAAGAGGAAACAAGCATTACATGCAGAACATAGTGAAAGTGCTATGAATAAAAATAAATAAAGGAATGGAATAGGATTACCAGGTTTGTGAATAGAAGATATTATAGGTAGAAGAAATGTCAGGTGCAAGTGCCTTGAAGAACAGCAAGTAGACCAGGGTGTGGATCACAGAAGTATTGAGGAGAGTGAAGGACAGAGTCAGAAAGGTAACAGGTATTGGTTATGATGGGTACATATGGGCTTCTGTCCCTGTATTGATTGATAAGAAAACACACTGAAGAGGAGGAATTTAAAAGATTAATAGCATGAAATAAATTCTTAAAATATTATGTAGCTGCTGTGTTTAAAACAGAAATGCAGTGTCAGAATTGTGGAGAAGATTTAGAATGCAATTGCAAGAATAATCCAGGTGAGAAATGATGGTTTGGACCAAGATAGCAGATATGACAGTATTAAGAGGTGGTAGAATTATTAATTCATTTTCAAAGTAAAGCAAATAAGTTGCTGGTGAACTTAATCTAAATGAAAGAAAAGGGAAACATTCAAGGATGAGTCTAAGTTTTGGTATCAGAAATTAAAATTAGAAAGTAGTCTATAATTGAAATAGGTCTGGATGGAAAAGACACAGTTTTCGAGATAAGAAAGCAACACGTTTTTGGATATGTTAATTTTCTAACTTCTGTTAGACACCTAAATGGAGATACCAAAGAAATAGTTGAATATATCAGTCTGCAGTTCAAAAAATAGTTATCAGCCAGGGATACAAATTCTGTGAACATTAGCTGAGATATGATTCTAAAGCAATACAATTGCATGAGATCACCAAGAGAGTACATGTAGATGATTAAGAGAAGAGATTCAGTTACTAAATCTTATAGCCCTTGAATATGAAGTGGTCAAAGTAATGCAGAAACACCAGCAAAGCAGACTTGAAGGGAGAAGGCAGTGAAATAGATGACCTAGAGGCCAAGTGGAAAAACAAAAACCCATCAAAACGGAGCAAATGATCAACTATGTTTAATTTTCTGTCAACTGCAATAAAGACAGAGTGTTTGACAATGTGGAAGCCACTAATGTTTTTATATAGCAATTTCAAAAGAACAGTGGTAGAAAATCCATTCATTGGAATAGTCTTGACTCAGAATGGCAAGAGAGGAATTGAGGACATAGAGTAATTTTTTTTGGGGGGGGGTTGAAATAAAGGTAATAAATATGGTGATTGATTACAGAGAAATTTAAGAAACGTGAATTTTGAAAAATTTAAGCAAGTTTAAATGCTATTAGGAAAGTTCTAATAGGTAGGAAAAAAATTTGATGATGTAGGAGAAAGGAGAGACATAGGAATATTGATAGATCTATGTCCTTCAGTAGGAAGAAAAGGATGGAACAATGGGCACAAGCAGACAAACAGGTTTTAGATAGGAGCCCAGACAGATTGTTGTTGGTAGCAGAAGGAAATATTGAGTAACTGGGCAAAGCTTCCAGTACATGCGTACTGTGCTGGTGGCATTGTGTTGAAGTACTCTTCCACCAGCTCATAATTTTTTAGTCAAATAGGAAGAAAACGGTCAGTTGAGAATGACAATGGGGGTACGACTGGAAGATGTGACAAGAGAAAAATTAATAAAATTACCTCTAGAAGTGTGTGAGAGTCAATGGACCATTAAACTGAAATAAGATTACCTGGCATCACTATGAGCTTGCTTTAATGAAATGATCATGGATTTAAAGTAAGCCCTGACAGTATGGTTGTGTTTTTCTCTTGTCACATTCAGCTATCCCAGAATAGGCTTAAAGCAGGGAAAGAGGCTGATTTACTGACGTTTGCAGTTTTGCAGTCAAACAGAGAGGTGCCAAAAGGCTAAAATTAGATGCAACAGTCATTATAATACTATAAGATGAACAGAAAGAGGGGTGATGACTTGAAGGAGTAGCATAGGTAGTAAAGGTGTAGACTCAGTAGACTTTTGATGTAATATAAGAGAAATAGTGAACTATAAAATCAAGAAGTCCTGATGGAGAATGGGATGACCCAGTTAGAATATTTATTTCAATTAATTAAAGAACATGAGTTTTGTTCTCAAATAAAACTTGGCAACTTACTAAATATCTGTACTCTTCTCAATTTGCTCATGTGTAAACCAGAGAAAATAAATTTATCTGTAAGACTTTTTAGGACGAATACTTGAGATAATCCAGATAACATGCTTAGGCCTGTGTCTATATATGTTAATTATTGTGGAAGTGTTGCTAATATTATTAGCACTGTATTTTACTACACTGCTATTGATCAGGACATAAAACAACATTGATCTCTGTTTTAATAATGATATCTTAGATTCATGGGCTGAATTATAATTCACACCTTAAGGGTAAAGCTGTCAACATAATTTTACATATTTCTTGTATTTTATTTTTCATATTTTCATGAACATAGAATACTAATAATAAAAAATTTCAAAGAATTGTGTATGGATGATGCTACAAGTAAAACCATCGTTGAACTATTATGATAGGTTTGTTTTACTTCATTCAAAAGAAAAAATCCATAAACAATTGCTAAGTATTAATTAAATATATATTCCATGTTTAATACTGGGCTAGATGTAATTCAAAAAAGATATGTACTTTAATCTCTTAAAAAGTTTATGACATACTTGGGGAGAAATATATCCACACATGAATTAAATGAAAATATAATCAATCATACATACTTAAATTATGTAGGAAGTATTTTAAATCCACTGTTTCTTCTTATTAGCTTTTTCTGGCGAAAATATTAATCATTTTTAATGCTCTTATTTTATCCTTTCGGGAATGACACTTCAACTTGAAGAAATTACAGGTACTATTAATTTTCAGATATGAAAATAATAGAAATTTACTTTCAACCATATGAAGCAAAACTACTTTTTTTCTAGAGAAAATGTGTTTGCAGTTATAAAAGTCAAAACAATGCTAGAGAATATCCTTTAAAATCTTTATCAGATTTCCCAAAGGCAAAAATTGCAGCTATACTGTTTTCGGCTGATCCTAGAATGCCCTGCCCACTACTCAATATTGATTGTTAAAATATAATTAATCTAGTGATATTTCCAAACTTTTTCAACATCTGAGGCAATTCATTCTCAAGAAAGCGTTTTCAGTTATAAAAATGGAGAAGCTGGAGATGAATTGAAATATTTATTTTATAGCATTTGTGATGACTAGATGACTATAGAAAAACACTAATGTTTCACATCACATTTTTTGGCAATATTATGACATTTTTGCAAGCTTTTTTATGAAGGCTAGTGACTCATCATCTATACATTTTTCTCTGCAATTTAATAAATGTTTAGAACGAACTCTAGCCATCTCTTGTGTAATTTCTTTTGCCAATGAAGTATGTGAAATTAGCTGATTAAGCTCCAAAAATGTTTCTGAAGTTTATGTTTAAGACCCAAATTTTATAAGCATTAATTTATATAGGTTATCAACGAGAGCAGTTCTTTAGAAATCTGATTTATTTTTTATTAAAATGTAAACAAAAATATTGTATGTGAATTTATTAGTATAATGGTACAGATAACAGATAATAAATATTGTGTATTTTTTTGTAGTTGGAGAATTTGGGCCATGAACCCTACATAGCCTATTAAATTCTCACAAGAAAAAGCCTAGGCAGATTAAAATATAGACATTCAGTCATTTTTCTGAGAGAAATATAAGACATTTAGTATGACTTGTAAGAAAAAATTTTGAGAAGGACTAGAGGTCAATTTTATTTATTAAAACTCAATTCCACTTTCTATCCCTTTCCTCTTTACAGCCTGGCACAGTGCCTGCCCCATGTAGGTCCGTGAGTACTTGCTCTGCATCTCAACAATTACGGTTACTGGAGGCAAATGCCTACAAAGTATGTCAACTAATAGTAAACATTCCTACAATTTTGGCATAAAGCATTGAGATATACATGTTGCTAGAGGCTGGCAAGTTTTCAGGGGAAAAGAAAGATTGAATTCTTGAGATAGGAATGATTGAGGTAAACTTTACTTCTCCTTCATATCTAGCATAGGCTCCAATGGGGATGGTGGATTCGGAACACGGCAGAACATTAGCCCAACTACATTAGCCACGTTATTTCAGCCGGCATTCCTACGTGCTCATACCTACACACACATTTCCATTATTAGTGTACTTCCGTTCGGATGAATTTAACTCACTCAGATATTTGACTTAAAACTACAACACATAATCTTACAGAGCCAGGATTTATTTATTTATTTATTTATTTATTTATTTATTTATTAGTAAGAAAATCAAAACTATAGAGACAGGGAAAGGTTACTGGTTGCCAGGGGTTTCAGTCTGTAGTGAGGGGACAATTAGGTGTAGCAGAGGGGATTTTTTCAAAGTGAAACCATTTTTATGATACTACAGTGGTGGATACATAATATTATTCACATGTTTATCAAAATCCATAGAACTATAGAACACACAGAGGGAACTCTAAGGTAAACTACGAGCTTGTTAGCAATAAATTATAAATAATGTGTCATCAATTGTAACAGATGTACTACAGCAAGGCGTAAAGTTAATAACAGGAGAAACTGTGATTGGAGGAAGGGTAAAGAGGGGATATTTTGGAATTATCTGTAAACTTTGTTTAATAACTTTATAAACCTAAAACTGTTCTATAAATAAACTCTACTTTAAAAAAACAAGAAGCCACTGTCTTGGTGCTTACATATTGTCATTATTTTACATCTGTAGAAATTTCATCTTAAGTGATTTCAAGAAGCATATGGTATCATTACATTATATGAAAAATCATAAAACAGAATCATGCATTGATACCATATTTACTGAATTCATTGAAAAAATAAGTAATAAACAGTAAATAATATTTTATATAGCTACTACAATAAGATAAAATAAATTCCACAATATTTAATGTAGTAGATCATATAGAATAAATAGTATATAATAATAAATAGTAAATACAATAAACAATAAGATAATAAAACAGTTTAACAACTTCAGAAATGCAAGGATGACTTAATGTTTAAAAAAACCTTAATATAAGTCAACATTTTTATAGATCAATATACAATAAGCCATAGAGTCATCTGAATAAAAATATAAAATCTTTTTAAAACTCATAATAAAATGAGAATATCTCAATATAATTAAAATAATTAAAAACATATATAGATATAAAACCTAATATTTTGCCTAATAGTGATATAATCAAACATTCCCATTAAAGTCAGGAATTCTATCAGTAATCAACCACATCTATTACTTACATTAATATGGTAGTATACACTAACACAGTAATATAAAATACTATAATAAAGAAATTATAAAAATTCCTGCTATGTATGGTTGATATCATTGTATGCTCATGAATTATAAGAAAATAAAGCAATAGCTATATGAGGAATAAGTCAAGTGACCAGTTAGAAATTATCATAAGAAAATAAAGAGAAATATTTTGATGTAAATGTACATTATATGAGGAAAGTTTTAAATATTTACTAATTTACTTAAGAGCCTATTTTAATTAATTGGAAATCATATTTTATTCCTAGCCAAGAAACGTACATTTTCTAAAAATATTGTCTACAAATTTGTAAACACATCCACTGTAATTCAAATACATAATACAATTTGTAAAATATTTTTGTGACCTAAAACAAATAAACTCTTCTTAAAAAATACTCATGTGAGGGTGATAACTAAAAAGGTAAAAAATGATATATTTGTGGAAAACTTTTCATATATGATATTGAAACTTAGTGAAGTCTTAATAATTAAAACAGTGTGATGCCAGCATAGGAACAAAGCAAGGTTTTCAGCTTGGCAGAAGATAATAAAATATCTGAGGGGCCATGGTTTAAGAGATAATGTTTTCTATTATTTACTTAAACCGTCTGGAATTGGGTAGCTTTGGATTTTTTTTTTCCAGTAGCTCTGGATCTGTGTCTCCTCATTACAATATGCCTTCCAGGGTAACAGACAAGTCCTAAACAACAGCAAACCATGAGGAAAGAAATCGGTGAGTGGAAAGAAAATATTCTTCCTGTAATCATCTCTAATATGGAGAAAGGCAATATTCTTCCAATATGTCATTTACCAGAAGTGGGTTTACATGCTTACCCCTTGTCTAAACACTAGCAAAACGGTGGGATTATAGTGACTGATGTAGTCCTATTAAGTTTCATCCCCTGATCTTTCCTCACACATCTGTTCAGTAGATGTAGCTGGGATAATGTTAACAATATCAAGAGCCAATGATGGATATTAAATAGGCCAGTCATACTCTGTGCCTACACTTCAATCAATGGATCAGAATTGAGAGTACAGAGACATTTACTGTAATATTTGATTAAAATATAATTTTTAATAAATGGAGTAAGGGATGTATTATTTAATAACTGCTATTGGGGTAATTGCCCACATCATCTGGAACAACAATTAAAATAAATTTGTATTATTCATTATAATTCATAATAAAAGAAATGTCAAATTTAATACTAATTCCAAAGTAGAATTTAGAACAGTAAAATTAGTGAAACAAGATAGTAATAAAATGTTTTAAACCTTGAACTGGAGAGGGTTATTATGAATTGACCATAAAATCTTGTTTTTATTTAATTAATTAATTTATTCATTTATTTATTATGTTTACTTTTAAATAAATTTTAATGGAATGCCTCAGGAATTTGTATGTCATCCTTGTGCAAGGGCCATGCTAATCTTCTGTGTATCATTCCAATTTTAATATATGTGCCATCCAAGTGACGACTAATCATAAAATCTTAATAAAAAATAACAATTCCTGTGAATATTTGAAAATTTAAAATTATTTTAAAGCAAAGGAAATAGTCATTAAAAAATTTAAAATATAAATGACAGAATATAAAAATAATATTTTTCTCAGTTACAACTGAGAAAACAACTTATATCCAGTAACAGCATTATTATTATATCAGAAATAATAAAGACTAGATTTATTAAATGCTTACTCTGTGTAAGAAAATGAATGTATATTAGCTCTTGCAATCAACACAAACAATCTAATCAGATACTTCCACTGCAGTAGTTTCCTCTATGTACGTAAAAAAACAGATACACAGAGGGGTTAAGAAATAGCATAAGCACATGGAGTAAGTGGAAGAGTTAATATGAGTTCATGTAAAAATTGCACACTCTTCTCCCTTAGAAATTACTTTCACTAGGAATTATACTAAAAAGAAAATCAGACTGCAAAAATATAGGTACACAAGAGTATTTACTCATAATACATTTTACAATAACACTATTTAGAAGCTGCATAAATGTACATCATAAGGATTGGATAAGTTAATGTGATATATCTACAGCAGGAAAATGGAGAGAATAGAAGACAACTAAAATAGTTGAGTGCTGGGGATGAGAACATGGAAACTGGAAGAAATGAAGCAAGAGATTCATTTCATTTCATTTTTTTTTTATTTTTGCCCTAAACTGTGGATTGCCATTCAAGTTTAAAGATTACATATTTTGCTTTATAACAAATTCAAATATTTTGCATAAAGTCACTGCATCGTATGAATCTTAAGCCATTTATGTAAATTGTTATGTGTGTATAAAAATATGTCTACAAGAAAAATTATAGAAATGCTAGCAGTGATTTATTTATGGATGAGATTTCAGGTGGTATGTATTTCTTTATATTTTCCATATTATTGGAATTGCTTTATATTGATACATATAAATATTGATAAATATGTATGTATTTAATTTTAAAACATAAAATATGACTTATTGTTTCAGAACATGAAAGAAGGGCATGCAATATCACATACATTAGATTCAATAGGAAAATGAATTAAGTTGACATTTAAATAAGTTTATCACAAACCTAAGGTTGAGTTACAAATTGATGTATGTAATTTATTTATTTTTATTGCACAAGGTTTGTTGTAAGAAAATATACAGGAGGATTAATTTTTTACAAAACTAAATCTAATAAGAACTGAGTTGTTCTACTAAAGGAAAATAATTTCACATTTATGAATTTCACATTTAAATTTAAATCATTCAAAATATTAATCTGTCATAATTTATCCTGCATCTGATATAATCTTGAGTGTTATTTGTTATAACTTAAACATAAAATGCTGGCATACAAATTTTGATTTTTAGTTATATTTACTATAACAATAAAAAATGGAGTCTATCTTGAATTCATTGAGGTATTAAATAATTAGAATTTATACTGAGTTCATACTATATGTCAGACATGGTATTAAATATGAAATTTTAGGATGGGCACACTGGCTCACCCCTGTAATCCTAGCAATAAGGTAGGCCAAGGTGGGTGGATCACCTGAGGTCAGGAGTTGAGACCAGCCTTGTCAACATGCCGAAACCTTGTCTCTACTAAAAATACAAAAATTAGCCAAGTGTGGTTGCACACACCTGTAATGCCTGCTAATCGGGAGGCTGAGGCAGGAGAATCACTTGAACCCGGGAGATGGAGGTGCAATGAGCAGAGATTGTGCCACTGCACTCCACCATGGGCAACAGAGTGAGAGTCTCAAAAACAGACAAACCAAAAAGTGAAATTTTAAATATATAAGGTACCTGCTTCTACTCACATTCATCAAGCATGCTTGTGTTTTACTCAGTTCGAACTGTTATAACATAAATACTATAAACTGGGTGACTTAAACAACAGATATTAAATCTACACAGTTCCGAAGGCTGAGAAGTCAAATTTCAAGGTGTTGGTGGGTGTCTGGGAGGGTCTCATTCAGACTTACACCATCTTGTGTTAGCCTCACATGGAGAGAGATCTCTGGTCTCTCTTTTGTATACTAATCCCATTAGGGAGGCTACATCCTAGTGGTCTCATGTAAACCTAATTTTCTGCCAAAGGTGCTGAGAAGTGACAGCATGCTGGCAGCCCTCGCTTGCTCTCCGTGCCTCCTCTGCCTCGGCACCTACTCAGGCCGTGCTTGAGGAGCCCTTCAGCCTGCTGCTGCACTGTGGGAGCCCCTTTCTGGGCTGGCCGAGGCCAGAGCTGGCTCCCTCAGCTTGCAGGGAGGTGTGAAAGGAGAAGCATGGGCGGGAACCGGGGCTGAGCACGGCACTTGCGGGCCAGCATGGGTTCCGGGTGGGCATGGACTCGGTGGGCCCTGCACTTGGAGCGGGTGGCTGGTAGCCACTGGCCCTGGGCAGTGAGAGGCTTAGCACCCAGGCCAGCAGCTGTGGAGGGTGCACCAGGTCCCCCAGCCATGTCAGCCCACTGGCACTATGCTCGAATTCTCGCCGGGCCTCAGCTGCCTCCCCACGGGGCAGGACTCGGGACCTGCAGCCCGCCATGCCTGAACCTCCCCATCGCCGTGGGCGCCTGCACAGCCCAAGCCTCCCTGATGAGCGCCACACCCTGCTCCACAGCGCCTGGTCCCATTGACCGCCCAAGGGCTGAGGACTGTGGGCACACAGCACGGGACTGGCAGGCAGCTCCACCTGCAGCCCCAGTGCAGGATCCACTGGGTGAAGCCAGCTGGGCTCCTGCCTGAGTCTACTGGGGACTTGGAGAACCTTTATGTCTAGCTAAGGGATTATAAATACACCAATCAGCACCCTGTGTCTAGCTCAAGGTTTGTAAATGCACCAATCAGCACCCCGTGTCTAGCTCAGGGTTTGTGAATGCACCAATCAGTGCTCTGTGCCTAGCTAATCTAGTGGGGACTTAGAGAACTTTTGTATCTAGCTCAGGGATTGTAAATGCACCAATCAGCACCCTGTCAAAATGGACCAATCAGCTCTCTGTAAAACAGACCAATCAGTTCTCTGTAAAATGGACCAATCAGCAGGATGTGGGTGGGGCCAGATAAGGGAATAGAAACAGGCTGCCTGAGCCAGCAGTGGCAACCCCCTTGGGTCCCCTTCCACATTGTGGAAGCTTTATTCTTTCGCTCTTTGCAGTAAATCTTGCTGCTACTCACTCTTTGGGTCCACACTGCCTTTATGAGCTGTAACACTCACCGCAAATGTCTGCAGCTTCACTCCTGAGGCCAGCGAGACCATGAACCCACTGGGAGGAATGAACAACTCCGGACGGGAGGAACGAACAACTCCAGACGCACGATCTTAAGAGCTGTAATACTCACCGTGAAGGTCTGCAGCTTCACTCCTGAAGCCAGCAAGACCACAAACCCACCAGAAGGAAGAAACTCTGAACATGTCCGAACATCAGAAGGAACAAGCTCTGGACACATCACCTTTAACAACTGTAACACTCATCGCGAGGGTCTGCGACTTCATTCTTGAAGTCAGTGAGACCAAGAACCCACCAATTACGGAGACAGTGCCATTTCCTGATACCATCTTATTAGAAGTTTGGGTTTCAACTTATGAATTTGTGGGGGACACAAATATACAGTCTATTATAGCTTGCTAAGGCATGTATAATTAAAATTGAGAAGGCAATTCCATAGGAAAGGAATAAAATCACAAGGGTATTTACTTTAGAAACATGGTGAAAAATCTGATTTAGACTGTGAAGCAAGGAAAAATATTCTGAGGGAATTACTACTGAATTACATTACAAAGGGTAATTAGAATTTAGATGGGTGAAAAATGTAAGAATTAAGGAAAGAGAAAAGAAACATGAAAGGTGGCTCAACAGTCAAGGACAGGTTTATTTTAGAGAAAACACCTGAGAGTGGCTTCTGGCCGAGTTTGGTCAGAGGCACACTCTCTTACAGACTAAAATTTTAGGGATTCAGGGTGGAATAGTTTATCAGACGGTGGTACTGCTTCTGTGTCTTTTTGTTGTGCTTATCTGGGAGGGAGAGTTGTGTGTGTCTTCCCATTCATATTTCTGCAGCAGCAGGCATATCCCCCAAGTCTGCTCTTAGCTTCCTTATCTTAGTGCACCTGAATGGAAAGGAATGTGTTTATTAAGGCCCACTGTTTTACTGGGGCCCATTGTATGAGGGTGAAGTTTGGCAGTTAACCAAGAGACATTCTCCCCCCCTCCCTCTGTGCCTGAGCTGTCTTATCTGTGTTTTACTGTCAGCTGTTTCTGGCTGTGTGGCTGCTTGTAGTTAAAAGAGAAGTGATTTCCTTGAAATGCATGAGGCTAAAAAGGGAACTGGAACTTAAAGAGGCGGTGTTTGTCCGAGATGATGGTTCAATGCTCCTGCTCTGTCAAAAGGAAGGTAAGGGCAGAACCCTTGCCCCTACAAAGTAAAGGCCCTATATTCTTGGATGGAATATTGCATAGGAAAAAACCGCGTGAAAAATTTGAAGTCCGAAAGCTGAAGTGTACATCAAGGGAGAATGTGAGAAAGTGTTTTAAGTTCAAATGAGGGAGGCAGGCAAGTCACAAAGGTTATACCATCTTGTAGGCCGCATTAAGAAAGGCACTGAATGTGAGTTTTAAGTGACAATTATGCAGAGTAAATTAACACATTTTTAATTTAAAAAATTGCTTTGGCTGCATTGTGGAAAACAAATGAGAGGATGCATGCTGGTCATGGAAAGCCCAGGTGACAGGCTATTAACACCTTTCTTGTGGACTATATATATGCTTTGCTTCTGTTCTAAAATGCAGTTAGAACCAGTTTACTATCATACTGTTTCCATCACATGATTATTGAATCAAATAAACCTGTGATACAAATTTGATTGAGCTTTTCATAATTGCCATACTTTTAAATTTTTGAAAATTAACCTCCTGCAGTTTTAAAAGTCTCACCAAGATGACCAAGGAATTTTTTGGCACAGCCAGGAGATCTGTCAGGGTAGTGGGAGAAATTGTAGGAAAAACAAACCTTCTTGGAAGGCTGGGTGGGGATGGGGTTGCAAAGCTTCTGGAAGAATGAGCCTAAGGTGGTGGTTCTTACCCGGGGGCACAGGGCAAGAGGTAAGTACAAAAGAATGCAGGGGAGTTTATCTGAATAGCTTGTTTACTCATGTCTCCAGAAACCTGGCCTTTAATCATCCACGTGCAATTACCTACAAGTGTGTTGACTCAAGGCCTTTGTCATTAAATCTATACTGAATAAATACCTGCAGAGCCATCTGGTTAGGGCCATGGCTGCTGACTCTTTACAGCAACCTTCTCGGTGTCTGTGGGCAGCCCGGTCCCCTAGTCCATTCTTTCACTGGATATCCGTGTCGGAGGGCATTTGTTCATCCGTTTTTCAGCCAGGGTCTGCGGGTTGGACCTGGCAGCATTACAAGTAAAACTTATGAGTTCTTTAGCTATAGGCACATTATTATTTTTTCTTTTTTTTAAGTCTCTGGTGTGAATCCTTATAGGCAGTAGAGTATTAACATTTTCTGTCCATGTTTCTTTTACTCATTTTCTTTGACTCCGTGTTTTCATTTCTAGTTCTGATTCTTGGCCAAGTTTGGTTCTTGTTCTATTTTTTTGTTTTTGTTTTTGTTTTTTTGTTTTGTTTTGTTTTGTTTTGTTTTCATGGCCAGTTAATGATTTGTCATTGGTTACAGCAATGATGAGGAATCAGGTTTTACAGTTTAATCATTTGGTGATTTCTGTCAGGTGACTATTGAGGATCTATTCTGTTATGTGATAAAGACCAAAAAATATGGTTTGTGGGCTTTTTTTGTTTCTGTGGTATGCACGGTTTTAAGATGGTATCTGGGCTTTCCTCCCCCTGGTGCTACCTTGTGATTATATTATATTACCTAGTCAGACAGAGTTTTGTAGACATATCTTAGATCTCTAATAAATTGCCTTTAAATTAGAGAGATAATCTGGGTAGGTCTAAACTAATCATGTGAGCTCTTTGGCAGATGGCAGAAGGATACATTAGAGAGAGTCCAACATCAAAAGGATTTGCCACAAGAGAAAGATTTGGTGCAAGCTTTGAAGGTGCATGGGGCTAGGTATAAAGAACTTGAGAATGAATAACATTTAAAAGCTGAGAGCAGTCCTTGGCCAAAAAGCAATAACAAAATAGAGATCTCTGCCCTGCAGCAAAAGGAAAATTGATTCTGTCAACAACCTGAAGAGCTTGGAGGCAGATTAATTCTTAAAGCCTCCAAATATGATTCCCTCCCAGCCAAAAGCTTCAGCTTGAATTTGGCCTTGAGAGACCAAGCAGAGAACTCAGTTGAGCCAGCTCAGACTTTTACCTACTGTGAGATAATGAATAGATGTTTTAAGCCACTAAGTTTATGGCAAAGTTTTCCTTAGCAGTAGAAAACTAATTCAGTTTGTCCATTTTTTTGTTTGTGATCTCAAATCAATTAAGAAAATACTCTGATTACTGGAAAGGGACTCAGTGTATTGACATTTGAACAAATGTTTTCAGCTTTTCTCTTACGCCTGCCTGAAACTTCTGCTATAAGTTTCAAGGAATAAAATGTACAATCTCAGAGCCTACTAAAAAGTACTGTACTAAGTGCTGTCAACTATTGATACATCAAAAAATACAACCTTGGATACAATTTTCCAAGTTGACAAGTCTTAGACCACTTCTTGTAGCAGGGAGCTGAGTCAGGATTATTAGGAATCTTTGTGGTCCAGAAGCACCTAACATTGTGAAAGTAGACTGCTGACCCATGATCCAGTAAAAAAAAATAATTTATTACACAGAGATGAAGGAACAAATAATAATAATTTAATAGCAGAAACTTTTGAATTTTTATATTTATTTATTTTCTAATCAATACATGAAGGATTCCTTTTTATTTTTCCTTGATCAATCTGTAATAATCATTTTTGGTCAGTTGTGTTTTTATTAACTGAAATTAAACTTTAAAATGTCATATAATTCTCGGTGACTTCTCAGATTTTTGAAACAAATACTTTTACTGAATATTCTAACTTCTCACAGCAATTTAGTTATTTGTGTATGTTAAGTGGGAATCTGTTCTTTTTCTTACCAGGACGTATAAATTATGCAACAAATGTTACAGGATCTTTCGTGTGTTGCTCTTCTGTCTGAAAACTTACGTGGCCAGTGGTGCTTTTGCCCAGCTTTTTCTTGGGCCTACTTGGCTTGTCTGCCCACTTAGCCTGGCAGGCTACACTCAGCTCATGCTCCTGGCCTGAATCCCATTCCTACCAAGGGTGAGCCAGGTACAGAGCAGCAAGAGGTGGGTGAGTGAGTGAGTATGGCATCTGGCCACTGCACAATCAGGCATGCTGGCTGCTGAGTGGGGCAGGAAGCTCCAGGTGCCAGCATAGGCACTGACTCTCTGGGAGGCTGCAGTTGCACCAAGCTGACTGCAAGCAATTTCCCTTGCTGGCACCGTGGAATGCAGTGGTGTCTGGAAGCTCGGAGATGCTGGGGACTCCCAGGGCCTCAAAGAGGGAGTAACAGCCCTGGCTCAGGGAGTTCCCAGATCTGGGCTCCCCAAAGAGCTGCAGCTCTTCTCTTCCTCTCTTTGTCCACACCGTGGTGAGCAAGGGGCATGTTTCAGCCCTGTTTCTGTTGTAGTTCTTCTAGCCTTGCCATTTGGTGGGCCTTAAGTTCTTGCCCTGCAACAAGAAAGAATGAGGCACACAGACAAGTGGAGGGTGAGCAAGATGAAGAGGAACTTTAATGAGCAGTAGAACCACTCAGAGGCCTGCTATTGGTAGCTTCTTTCTGTAGGCAGGGTGTCCCAACAAGTGTTCAGCCATCAGCAGACAGTAGGAGGCCCTGGGGTGGATGGCTCCTCTTTGCTGGCAGGTGTCTTTTTGGCTCAGCAGCTCTTGGCAGAGAGGAGGCACTGGAGTGGGTTGCTCCTCTCTGCAGGCACATCATACATGGAGTGGGAAGCTCCTGTCAGCTGCTGGTCATCCTAACATTCTCCAGTTATCAACAGAGAGGGTAGCTTCTCTCTGCAGTTGGTCATCTCATCATCTTGCCTGCTCTGGCTGAGCCCGAGGCTTTTATTGGCCTCAGAGTGGGGAAGTGCATGTTGATTGGTCCATGGCAGCCATAGGTGGACCCAGTAAAAAGAACCATGAGATCCCCCTCCAGTCCACAGGACTGGCAGCCCAGCCCCCAGGCTTCAGGCCTTCCCTAGCTGAAGGTGGGGCTTCGGAAGACCCATCCCCTTCTGCCTAGAAGTCTTGCTGCTTTCTGGGGCTATCCATGCATCCCAGGCTATTTGTAACAAAATGCACCTGCAGGCCAGTGCCAATCTGCCCTCAGTGCCCCCCTGGCTTCCCCTCCCATGCTTGTCAGTGCCCAAAGCTCAAAGGGGGCCAAGGTGGCAGGAGGCTGGTGTGTCAGCACTGCACTGCCCATGCACACACCTCATCAGGCTGTGACAGCACCCAGGGTCAGCCACAACCCTGCTCTGATATTGGAGAAAGTGCCAGGAGTGGGGAGAGGCCAGGCAGTGGGAGCAGACGCCCCTAAACATGCAGAGACTTGGTGAGGGCGGCTTTCCCAAATCCCGATGATGCTGTGACACTGGGTCCAGTACTTCAGAGGGTGGCAGTGCACCCAGAGAGGGCAAGGTTCCTGCTTGATCCATGGAGCGAGAGGGCTGGGCCTGCCTCCCTGCTGCAGCCGGCATCTTGGTGGCAGCCACTCTAAATGGACCTCTGCTGCCATCAATAATGGCCTTACCTGGAGTGTTACATTCGAAAATAAATTTTATTTACTAAGGAATGAAAAGCCTTTCATTAAGGAACAAAGATTGTATTTTAAAAGTAAACCCAGTACTTACAAAATCCTTTCAGAAATAAAACTAGCTTGATACTTGTTTTATGGATAAAGGGTCCCAGCTTCATAGAAGGTAGGAAAGTTCCCTTTTGGGCAGGGCAGAAATTTCAAAATCTCTTAAGGATCTCAAAGAGAAAATAACTCACGAAAATCTTGTGTGTGTGTGAAATTTCAACAATAGAGTTTCTTGGGCTTGGTTTCCTACGTTTAGGATGAAAAAGCAAATAATAGAGGCATCATGAAAATCCAACTCTATATTACTGAATGAAATTTCCAGATAGAAGTTAATTATCTGTACTCATAGTCTCCCATAATAGACTTATATGACAATAAACACCTCTTGTTTCACTGTGAAAATAATCAGGGCAAACAGGATCAGCTTCTTGTGCTATAGAATAATCCTTGACAAATTTATATGAGCAAAATGGGCAGATTTTTAGAAAAATATTAAAAATTGATCAATGAAATGGTAGACTGACATAAGGATTATTTAATTATACAAGAAAATGTACTTGGAGTTCACTTTATATGTACTATAAAGAGCTCAGAATCCACACAATTACATGCTAACTTGTATGTTTCTGTTTGGTAGGGAATATAATCTTAAAATTTACAGTTTTGTAATCTTGCAGGATAGAAATATGCTTTATATTTAACTTAGTAAACCTGCTTCAAAATGCCCTTTCTGGGATATTCTAAATACCTTATTTATCAAAAATGTTAGTTGAACCAGCTTTATCTTCTTATTAGTTCCTGCAATAAATCAGGAGTCAAATAAAATATTTGACATGTGTTCACTTTGTATTTACATAGGAGTCATGTTTTTAACTTATTAGAAAATTGTAGTAACCTGATGTGGTATCCCTGTAAAGGGAGTAAAACATAGATTCAAGAACAATTACACAGGTAAAATTAGGAGAAATTGGTCTGCCATTTGATGTGTGGTTTTACGGTGAAGGAGAGGACAGATACAATTTCTAGGTTTAGACACATGGATGGATTTGAATACAATTCAGTCAACTATAGACTGGTAAAAAAATAGGAGCAAAGTTGTTGGGAGAGTAGGAAAGTGGAACAATGAAAGGTAATGATTCTTGTCATAGACATGTTTGAATGTGAGGTATATTAAACTTTTCATGTTAAGATTATAAATTTGCTCTTGGCTACTCATGGATGGTGCTCAGAGTAGAGATTTAAGATGCAGATATAAATTAGATAGTCATATATATCTATGTCTTGGTTGAAATTGTGGATATGGGCCATGGAAAAAAAGTGAATCTGGAATATTTCATTCATGGTCACTATCCAAACACTCTAGGTAAAAGTGAAAAAAGATACTCAATTAACTTAAGAGGAAACGTAGGATTTTTTTTTTTTTTTTTTTTTTTTGGTTCATGTAAGAGAAACATTCAGTAAAACATCTCCTTTTGGGCTGGGATTAACGCACACAGCCACATAATATTAGAAATCTATCTTTTCAGCTCTGACTAAACTTTACTGCCTTAATTTTGGGCAGGCATTGTGGAGTGTGATGAAGATGGCCTGGTAACACCAATATTACTTTTGACAAGAATAAAAGAGTTTCATCTTCAACTAAACATTGGCATTGGAAAAATAATCAGCTGAGGATGTGAGGTAATCAGCCCTGGTCACCTGAGCACCTCTGTTGGTGGGGAAATCATGATCTCCTGGTTGAAATCTCTGTCAGATAAAACATGAGAAGTTCCTCAGAGAAAAAGTAGTTTGTCTTTCTAGAAAATAACAGAAGATATCTTCTCTCAGGAAAAAGCAGAAATCTACCACAGGGGATTATTTGTTTTGGGGGAATAAAATGGAAGAAATTAGCTACATAGAGCTGAAAAGAAAAATCTGATCAACTGCTAACAGTAAAAAATATATGTATTTATAACAAATTGGTGTAGATTTTTATAAAGGTCTTTGAGTAAATAATTTTATTGAACAATAGCAACAACAACAAACTCACTACATAACGAGTAAATAGTTCCAGTATTTTTAACAAAAATAAAGAACTACTACTTTTATCAAAACTAAAATTATGATGATCCTAAACAAAAGTGATTAACCACAAATTCTAGCTAAAAATGTGTTTACACCAACAGATAAAACCAAAGAATTTTAGTATTAACATTATGGTGTACCAGATAACTCAGAAAAAAGAAAATACTGAATAAGTACAAGTACACTTTCAGTGTATTGTTGAACTAGAAAGAACATGAAAATCTGCAGATGACAAAAATTAGAGGTAATTTAAAATCACAGTGACGAGCTTAAATTAGGATTTGTGTTGCCCTGATCGTGGTTGAATGTACTAGGTTAAAAATATCCTGAGGTTACACAGGAGCCACCCAGGAGAGAATAGGCATTTGGCACATGAAAGAATGTGATGGATGAAGCTAGGGCTGAAATTCCCTGCTTAAGACATAGTCATCTTAAAGCGCTGCATCTTTAGCAAATGTAGTACACATTTAGGGTGCCTCTCCCAAAAATCAGCTCACTGGCAAAGAGATGACAAGCAATGGCATGGATTCTAAATTCTAGACAGTAAAACACAAACAAACAAAGGAAAAGGCTATCATGAAAATTTAAAACCAAAGATTTAGGGTATGCATTTATACTATCTGTAAATTCTAGGAAATCTTAATCTGAAAAACTAAATTTGAAAATGTTTGTCATTGGGATCCCTCACATCCTGACAGGAAGAGAGAAATAGGATAGAGAAATTCATTCATTCAGGCCCCAAGGAGTTCCTGATTGCATTTACCCAAGGAATTGCTCTGCAGGCTCCCAGCTACTTCAGACCTTCAAATGCCCTCTCACTCAATCTCTCTACACATTTTTATGACCTTCACACTTATGTGCAATCATAAAATGCAGTGCTTATTCATGATATAGGGAAACAATTGCACAGTTCATAGAACAGAAACATTCTCTAGATATTCCCTCATTACCAGGATACTTACTACATTCAAACAGAGAGACAAGACTGCACCCACTTCCTTTCAGTTCATATTTCATTTCTTACTAATTAATTGCATTTAAAGAAAGTCTGTCAATTTGTACATTCAAAAATTTCCTATAACTGTACATTACATTTCTCTAACCCTGAATTTAGTCTTTATGGTGAATATAAAATGTGGTAGAGACACTTAATTCCTAGCACAAATGACAATAATTTTTAAAGAAGCAGCTCCAGGGTTATTTAATGAAAATTGGTTTATATAACATTTAATTTAACACACATTGTAAATGCTTTAGTGACAACTCCAGTGAAACCACATTAATCTTTTATGAGCTGTAGGTGATATATAAGAAAAAAAATCATACAGATTCATAATAGTACATGCAATTATAGTACCATGTTATTTTATATGCGAACTGAACTAAGAATTTATATGACAATAGAAATGAAGCAGATTGATCACATAAATTTTTATAACTTAATTTCACTGTAAGATAATCTGAAAAAGTCACATTCTTTATCCATCTAGTAATGTTTTCATCTCTAATATGTGCCAGACATTGTGCTAAGCAGCCAGAGATAATCTTCCTAAGTATGCCATTACTTGTTTCTTTTGCATTTTTTCAGTAAGCATATTGATTCTGATATGTCACTAAGATAATTTTAGTATTATTTCAGACCTTTTAAAGAGGGGTGGGGGTGACATGGGTTCATCATCATGCATTCTCACATATTCAAATATCGGTAGAAAAGTTGCAATCTGGAAAGCAAGTGCACGCTGCCTGGGTGTATATCACAGAGTGATATTTTCATTTGCATGCCATAGTGTGATGGTGTGATGCGGTTTTGTGGGCTAGGCATTTTCACTTGTTGTTACAAAGGTCAAACTTGGTTGACTCAAGGAGATTTTGAAGGACTTCATTTGAACAACATATCCACAATAATTCTATGATGTGTCACCTAAGGCTATTCCAAACCATTAAGTTAAGGCAGAAGTACAGTTGGAGAATCTGAGAGAAGAGTGAAATGTGGCTCTTACACTTGCTGATTGTATTAATTTCATGGCTGTATTAATTTGTGAGACTGTAACAAACTACCCCAATATATGGTTTAAGGTTACAGAAATTTATTTTCTTAAATTTCTGGAGGTCAAGAGTGAAATAAAAGCGGGGCAGGGGGACTTACAGAACTAAAATCAAAGTGATAGCAGAGTTATCACTAAAGCCTCCAAAAGTCAAGCACACTATTATAATAGACAGCCAGATGGATAGATAAATATAATGATGATAAATGATAGAATACAGTGTGTGTATGTATATGTGTACATTATTACTAATTTAAAATGCCTAGAAGCTCTTTTTGGAGGCTCTAGGAATGACTTTGTTGCCTCTTCCAGCTTTTAGAGGATGTCTGCATTCCTTAGCTGGCTAGTCTCTTCCTTCAAAACAAGCAGTATAATATTGAATTTTCTCTTTCTCTCTGACTTCTGTTCTTCTGTCATTCTGTCATCACATTTTCCTCCTTCACAGAACCTCTTTCTCTGATTCTGACTTTCCTGTCTTTCTCTTATGAGAATCCTTGTGATTACATTGGACACATTCAGATTATCCAAGATAATCAGCCTATGTCAAAATCCTTAATCGTATCTGATACGGTTTGGCTGTGTTCCCACCCAAATCTCATCTTGAATTGTAGTTCTCATAATCCCCACGTGTCGTGGAAGGAACCAGGTAGAGATAATTCAATCATGGGGCCTGCTTCTCCCATCCAGTTCTCCTGATAGTGGTTCTTACGAGATCTGATGGTTTTTATAAGGGGCTTCCCCCTTTGCTGGGCACTCATTCTTCTCCTTCCTGCCACCATGTGAAGAAGGATGTCTTTGCTTCCCTATCTGCCATGATTGTGTTTCCTGAGGCCTCCCGAGGCATGCTGAACTGTGAGTTAATTAAACCTCTTTCCTTTATAAATTACCCAGTCTTAGGTATGTCTTTATTAGCAGTGTGAGAATGGACTAATACAACATCTTTTGCTCTTTTGCCCTACAAGGTAATATTCATAGATTCAGGTACTAGAATGTGGACATCTTTGGAGGCCATTATTTGGCGTGCCACATTGTGTGAACTAGGACAAGTTACATAAGCTTTCATGGTCTTAATTTCCTCATCAATAAAATGAGTTATTAATAGCACTTATGTCCTGAGTAAACTGAGTGTGTATGTGTACATATGTGTATATAAAACTGTGTGTATATTACTCATGTATATATACACACATATACATCACTGTGTTCTATCATTTATCATCATTTTAATTATCCATCTACCTGGCTCTCTACCATAGTACTGTGCTTGACTTATAGTTAAGGAACACGTATTTTAGACTTCGAAAAAATATTATATTAAATACTATTAATAATAACAATGATAGCATCCTGAGCACTTATTTGCTCTCTATTTAATTTTATTTATTGTTCGTCTCCTATCTCACTCCCATTAATCTTCACCACTCCTTATAAATTTAATATTCTTAAGTTTTTACGTATCCTTGAGAAATATGTAGTGGTGCTTTGAGAGTAATTTGTTTTTAATTTATATAAATGGCATTTTGCTATCATATTCATTATCTTACATTTTTCACACGCTATGTTGTTAGAGAGCTCTAATTAAAAGCACAGTCTTTGAAAGGATATAACAAGAGTTTGTAATGGTGCTACCCACTAATATTCATGTGATGCTGGAAAAATTGCTAGCATTTCTGTTTCTTGATGTTTCTAGGTTATTTCCTCAGACCACATCTCTGATATTTAACATGTTTTTTCTTCTGGTGATAGACAACTAAGGCTTCTCTAGCTCACTACCTTAAATGGAACTATAATGAACTTGTTTATATGTATTCCATTATGGAATGCGCATCAACTATTATGAAAGTGAGATATCCTAGTCTTTAATATATGCACATACTTAATTTCAATAACTAACGCCAATTTGTCTTCATGTATTCATAAAAATATATGTTCAAATTCACAGTCTTTTTATGTCCTAATCAACTCCTGATTATATGACACTTTACCCTCTGCCAAAGTGATAGGTATACATTGGTGAAATATCTTATTTTAAATTTGGGCTTTACTTACTTCTTGGCTATTTGAGTATTTAGTTAAGCATTTGTTAAAAATTCAAGTGTTTACTTCTGAGATTTTATTGCTTTATGTTCATTTTTTGGGGGTTTACTTTTTTGATGTTATTTTGTAGTTTTTAATAGATTTGTACATGATATCTTCAGAGTTGTTATATCAATATTCTCTCAGTGTTTTATGTTAATTTTGGCCATTATGTCATTTGAATTCACGTTCCTCTGTGGACTTATTCCTTATTTTCATTTTAACACAGTTGTGGCTTTTCATAGAGCCAAAAGTTTTTTTCCATGTTATCAAAATGGACCTTTTTTCTATAATAAAAATACATTATTATTTCTTTTTTTGAGACAGAGTCTCACTGGGCCGCTCAGGCTGGAATGCAGTGGTACAATCTTGGCTCCATTCACTGCAACCTCTGCCTCCAGCGTTCAAGGGCTTCTCAGGCCTCAGACTCCCAAGTAGCTGGGGTTACAGGTACACATCACCATGCCCTGGGCTAAATTTTGTATTTTTAGTAGAGACAGGGTTTTGCCATGTTGGCCAGGCTGACCTGGAACTCCTGGCCTCAAGTGTTCCACTCACCTTTGCCTCCCAAAGTGCTGGGATTACAGGCATGAGCCGCGGCACCTGGCCTAAAAATGAATTCTTAAGGAGCAAACAACCAATAATAAACCACCACTACCATACATAATAAAGAAAAACAAGCTCAGCTTCAAGTCTATGAAAAAAGCAACTTTAAGGTGCATCACTCCAAAAATCTCACTTTTACCTAAAATATATGTAGTGCAAAACCAGAAGAATATATTCGAAAAATGCCTATTTTATTTTCATGTAATATAAGAAGGCATTTATTCTCTCCATTAATTAAGAAGAAGTTGTTTGGTGGAGTCAATAGAATGTAGGAAAGATTGCATTAGAAGAGAATCATGATTGTCAAAGAAAAACCACATTAGGAGTAATAAGAGTGGAACTGACACTTTAGAAAACCCAATTAGAAATTCACAGACACACTTGAAATACCCTCAAAACACAAAAGAGGAAAGTGGAGAAATGAAATTGAAGAGAAAATGAAAAGGATATGAGGGCCAGATCTTAGAAATTCAGCATAAATATAAGGGTAGATGTTTGCAAAGCAAAAAATACACCAAATGAATGAGGCAATAATCAAAGTTACACATCTGGGGAAAATAGTTGTAAATTTTGAAAAATGACTACCATATTTTAGGAAAATTTCAGGAAAAAGTTTATTCATATATAAGTACACACACATATACTTATGTATATACACACTTATTACCTATATACATACAGTTATTTTCATTCTGCAATATCCAAGGAAAAATAAAAAGACATGTGATTGCAAAAGAAAAAGTACTAGATTTTTCTTTACTTTTTCTAAATATTAACAGAAAGTAATAAAAAACTACAAGATTCTTAAAGAAAATTCTATATCTGTTCTAAGACTTTGCAGTAAACATATTATAGATTTGAGTTGTTTCAAATATTACCAAATAATCATAAGTTGTACAGATTATTATTTAGAATGCACACAAAAATGTGACTTGAATCCCATTTATTTAAATGAAGAACCCAATCTAATCATGATACATCATCAGGAAAATTGTATGAAGAGGGAATTATATAAAGTTCAAAGTTCACATATGGATATAGGTGAAAATCTTTACAGTATAATGTGAAATAAGGTTGAGAAGTAAATTGAAAATTAAAATCACTATGTTAGAACATTTTTATAGAAATTTTATTAAAGAATATACATCATTACATTAAATAAGAAAAAAAATCCAAATATACGTGACACAATTCATAACATATTTCTTATAAAATAATTTAACAGATAGAAGCAGATATATTTTTATACATGATGAAGATAATATATAATTTAATAAACATCACATTTATTGGTCTAATAAAAACTGGACATATAAAAGTACACTTCTGCCTGATGTAGTGGCTCACGCCTATAATCCTACCACTTTAGGAGGCCAAGACATGTGGATCCCCTGAGGTCAGGAGTTCGAGACCAGCCTGGCCAACATGGCAAAAACCTGTCTCTACAAAAAATACAAAAATTAGCCAGGTGTGGTGGAGGTCACCAATAATCCCAGCTACTCAGGAGGCTGAGGCAGGAGAATCACTTGAACCTGGGGGGCAGAAGTTGCAGTGATCCGAGATCACACCACTTCATTCCAGCCTGGAAAAAAGAGCAAAACTCTGTCTCAAAAGAAAAAAAAAATTATGCTTCCATGTATATAATATTTTTTTCCAAGAAGTTCCAAATAAAGAATAGAAAAAGGGGCAATGCTATCTATTATTACATAAAACGTGAGTTTGATTAAAAGTTAGGCTCTTAAGTTAGGTCACCTATATTAAAATTCTAACTTCAACATTTAATCTCTGTGTATTCTTAAACTGACTTTTAAGCCTCAGTTTCCTCATCTGAAAAATGGAATAGTAATTATACCCACATCTTAAAATTATTCTAATAATGAAATTGAACAACCCATGTAAAGTCTTTAAATGTGATTTTTTTTTTTTTTTTGAGATGGAGTCTCGCTCTGTCACCCAGGCTGGAGTGCAGTGCTGAGATCTCGGCCCACTGCAAGCTCCGCCTCCCAGGTTCATGCCATTCTCCTGCCTCAGCCTCCTGAGTAGCTGGGACTACAGGCTTCCGTCACCATGCCTGGCTAATTTTTTTGTATTTTTAGTAGAGGCGGAGTTTCACCTTGTTAGCCAGGATGGTCTCAATCTCCTGACCTTGTGATCTGCCCTCCTTGGCCTCCCAAAGTGCTGGGATTACAGGCATGAGCCACCATGCCCGGCCTTCAATGTGATTTAAAAT
Organism: Pan troglodytes; assembly: GCF_028858775.2. Lineage (NCBI taxonomy): Eukaryota > Metazoa > Chordata > Mammalia > Primates > Hominidae > Pan > Pan troglodytes. The sequence continues at coordinate 85,775,617 of NC_072401.2, forward strand.
ATTATTGTTGTAATTTTTATAAAAAATTAATAAACCAATAACTCAACCAGAAAATTCAGAAATTTGACTAGATACTCTCATTTTCAAAAGCTTTTTATATATGCTAATTTCAATTAGCAAGTAGATTAAAAAACACGTTTATTTCATAACTTGTGTTTGATGATACAAACAAAACTTTTGTTATTGATGTCTAAATTATTATACAAAAATACAAGTTATTGCAGAATTATATACAAATGTAAACAAATGGAAATATTCAATATATTTCTAAACACTAAGACTAAGTATGTCTATCATCAATTATTTCTATTTAAACCTCAATGGGAAAATTATTTTCTTGCTGGTTATTTTGAAGTTTAACTTAAATACTCATTTCCAAAATTCATTTGTTAGAATAAAAAGGTAAAAGTAAATAAATGAGAAATATTTAAAGGGATAGATTATCTTTTCATTTATTACCCATATAAGTATTAAAATATTCTCCATGCAATATAATATTTCATAATTATTAACACTGTAAAAAATAATAAAATAAGAAGCCACAAACTATCAGCAGAACCTGCCCTTGATAATTCAACATGGGTCCTTTTCTATTTTCCCTAAGTGTCAGCCAGTCTGAGAATTAAAGGGAAAGAGTACAAAAGAGAGAAATTTTAAAGCTGGGTGTCTGGGGGAGACATCACATGTCGGCAGGTTCTGTGATGCCTCCTGAGCCATAAAACCAGCAAGTTTTTATTAGCAATTTTCAAAGGGGAGGGTGTGTACAAATAGGATGTGGATCACAGAGATCACATGCTTCAAGGGCGACAAAAGATCACAAGGATCACAAGGCAGAAGGTCAGGGCAAAACTAGAATTGCTAATGAACTTCCATGTCTCACTGTGCACGCATTGTCAGGGTTCAAGAGCAAAGAACCGGTCTGACTAAAATTCGCCAGGCTGGAATTTCCTAATCCTAGCAAGTCTGGGGGCACTGCAGGAGACCAGGGCATGTTTCATCCCCATCTACATCTGCATAAGGCAGACATTTATAGGGTGGGTATTTTAGAGGCCTTCCCTGGGAATGCATTCTTTTCCCAGGGCTGTTAATTATTAAGGTTCCTTACTGGGGAAAGAATTCAGCAATATTTATCTTACCCGTTTTTGGTAATAAGAGAAATATGGCTCTGTCCTTCCTGGCCCAAAGGCAGCCAGACTTTAAGGTTATCTCCCTTGTTCCCTGAAAATCTCTGTTACCCAGTTCTTAAGGTGCTCAGATTTCATATTGTTTAAATACACATGCTCTAGAAACAATCTGTGCAGTTAATGCAATCATCACAGGGTCCTGAGGTGACATACATCCTCAGCTTACAAAGATGACAGGATTAAGAGATTAAAGTAAAGACAGGCATAGAAAATCACAAGAGTATTGATTGGGGAAGTGATCAAAGTCCATGAAATCTTCACAATTTAGGTTCTTCTGCCATGGCTTCAGCTGGTCCTTCTGTTCAGGGTCCCTGACTTCCTGCAACACAAACCCAACACCCAACTCAATACAGAGTATCATAACACCGAGGGTCCCTCTGTGCTCTGAACTCCCAGACTCTTGCCTTATGCCAACTATAGAAGTAACAACTATTCTGTAACTTATTTTTTTATTCCTTGCTTTTCCTTAAAAATGACCACATAGCACATGCCTCTACACAAAATTTTAAGAATTATTTAATCTAAAATGTATTTGAAATATGATACCATACTCTAAGAATTCTTCACATATATGGCTTGTTTTTTCACTTAATATGGTTTCTAAGATACATCTAAGCTGATCTTTCTAGACATAGTTATTTGCTGTATAATTTGATATTTTGTGATGGCCTCACAATGCATTTATTCATTTTCCTATTGATGGACATTTGCAATTACTAAGAATGACATGCTGAGCATTATTATACATATTTACTCGTGTAAATATGAAAGAGTTAATGTACATGAAATAACTGAATGAATTGCTTGTCTTACAGTTTGCTGTTGTGTGTGTGAGTGTGTGTTTGTGTGTATCTATCTTTAAAATTGTTTTCCAAAATTGTTGTACAGTTGGCCCTCTGTATCTGTGGGTTCTGCTTCTGCAGATTCCTCCAAACTTAAATAAAAAATAGTTGAAAAAATAGTAACTATACAACAATACAAATAATACAAATAAAATACAGTATAACTATTTATACAACATATTTCACATGAGGATATATACTTTCCCCTACTATAACTTGACTAAAAAATCTATTTTGCCACATTATTTTGCTTTAATATCTATCAAAACATTTGAGAAATATCTCTTATTTTCTTTTATGACCTTTTTTTTAACTCTCTACCCATAAGTGAAAATAACATTCCAGGATAGAATTGAAAATAATGAACATAATGATTACTTAAAATCAACCAATATCGAATCCACAAAATTTAAAAGAGAAACAGACTGACAAAGTTGCATCAGGTTTTATTGGAATTAGATTTAAAATATCATAAATACCATCAGGAGATGCTCAACAAATCATGTAATAGGAATTTAACCTTCATGAATAGGAGTTAGTCATTAGTTTCAAGGTTTGTCAAGAGTGGGAAAGGGGCCATTTTAGAATGTCAAGCACCAAATTTGAAGAATTAACATATTTCTTATATTTAATCTGACAAAATAGCATATGGTATGCAATCTGATATTATGACCTACATTTCTGGATTATAGAATTTAATTCATTATAGCTATATTTACACTAGAATTGTTAGTTGAAAAATCACATGGGTGCCTGTCATTGAGGAGAGATGTGTTGCAGGCTGCTCTGCCCTCCTAATGAAACAGTTCTTGGAAATAGATATCAGATATGTGGGGTTTTTACCCTTATTTCAGTATATTCTTTCTCAAAAAATTACTTTTCTTATTTCAGCATTATCAGAATAATGGAAAAATGCAGTAATTTGTTGTTTATAAAAGTGATGCAGAATATGAATAAAATTCCTGTATTGTTGCTCAAGTCTTAGAAGTACTAATTGCTAACAAAAAGCACAAGTCACAGTTTAATGTCTCTTTACTTGTCTGTTTCCAACTATGAAAAATGCTGATGCAAAACATCTAAATCCTGTAATGATTTGATTTGTATCTTTTGTGTTTTGGCATAATAGAGTGTGTCTGTTCCTAATTTTTTCATGTTGGGTCAACATGGCTTAGAGTGCAAAAAACCAGAGTACTTCAAAATAATAAATTTCCTGAGTGCTTGAACCAAAATTTCTTTTTTCTTCCTTTCTTCCTTTCTTCCTTCCTTTCTTTCTTTCTTTCCTTCTTTTTTTCTTTTTTCTTTTTTTGAGATGGAATCTCTCTTTGTGGCTCCGGCTAGAGTGCAGTTGCACGATCTTGGCTCACTGCAACCTTCACTTCCCAGGTTCAAGTGATTCTCCTGCCTCAGCCTCCCAAGTAGCTGGAACTACAGGCGTGCACCACCACACCCAGCTAATTTTTGTATTTTTAGTAGAGATGAGGTTTCACCATATTGGTCAGGCTGGTCTTGAACTCCTGACCTTGTGATCTGCCCCCCTAGGCCTCCCAAAGTGCTGGGATTACAGGTGTGAGCCACTGTGCCCAGCCAGAGCCAATATTTCTTAGAAGTACCACATGCACTTAAGAGGTAGAAGTTGTAGTGAGAGGTGACAGCATGCTGGCAGCCCTCGCAGCCCTCGCTCGCTCTCGGCACCTCCTTGGCTTCGGCTCCCACTCTCGCGGTGCTTCAGGGGCCCTTCAGCCTGCCGCTGCACTCTGGGAGCCCCTGTCTGGGCTGGCTGAGGCTGGAGCCGGCTCCCTTGGCTTGCAGAGAGATGTAAAAGGGAAAGGCGTGGGTGGGAATGGGGGCTGCACACGGTGCTCGCAGACCAGTGCGAGTTCCAGGTGGGCATGGGCTCAATGTGCCCCACACTCAGAGTGGCTGGCCGGCACTGCCAGCCCTGGGCAGTGAGGGGCTTAGCACCCGGGCCAGCAGCTGCGGAGGGTGCACTGGATCCCCCAGCAGTGCCGGCCTGCCAGTGCTGCACTTGAATTCCCGCCGGACCTCAGCTGCCTCCCTGTGGGGCAGGGCTCAGGAACTGCAGCCTGCCAGGCCCGAGCCTCCCTGCCGCCGTGGGCCTCTGCACCGCCCGAGCCTCCCGGACGACTGCTGCCCCCTGCTCCATGGCACCCAGTGCCATCGACTGCCCAAGGGCTGAGGAGTGTGGGCACACCACACGAGACTGGTGGGCAGCTCTGCCTGCGGCCCCGGTGCAGGATCCACTAGGTGAAGCCAGCTGGGCTCCTGAGTCTAGTGGGGACTTGGAGAACTGTTATGTCTAGCTGGAGGATTGTACACACACCACTCAGCACCCTGTGTCTAGCTCAAGTTTTGTAAATGCACCAATCAGTGCTCTGTGTCTAGGTAATCTAGTGAGGACTTGGAGAACCTTTATGTCTAGCTAAAGGATTGTAAATACACGGATCAGCACTGTGTGTCTAGCTCAAGGTTTGTAAACACACCAATCAGCACTCTGTGTCTAGCTCAAGGTTTGTAAATGCACCAATCAGCACTCTGTATCTAGCTAATCTAGTGGGGACTTGGAAAATTTTTGTGTCTAGCTCAGGGATTGCAAATGCACCAATCAGCACCCTGTCAAAATGGACCAATCAGCTCTCTGTAAAACAGACTAATCAGCGCTCTGTGAAAATGGACCAATCAGCAGGATTTGGGTGGGGCCAGATAAGGGAATAAAAGCAGGCCGCCCGATCCAGCAGTGGCAACCTGCTTGGGTCCCTTTCCATGCTGTGGGAGCTTTGTTCTTTAGCTCTTTGCAATAAATCTTGCTGCTGCTCACTCTTTGGGTCCGCACTGCCTTTATGAGCTGTAACACTCACCACAAAGGTCTGCAGTTTCACTCCTGAGCCAGGGAGACCATGAACCCACCAGAAGGAAGAAACTCCGAACACATCTGAACATCAGGAGGAGCAAACTCCGGACACGCCGCCTTTAAGAACAGTAATACTCACCGCGAGGGTCTGCGGCTTCATTCTTGAAGTCAGTGAGACCAAGAACCCACCAATTCTGGACAAGTAGCACTGCACTCACAGGCATTTAGGAGCAGGCCTTTGAATATGGCATCCATTATGCTATACCACTGTATGCCTGTCCATTCTTTCAAAAGTACATTTGTATTAATAGTTTTCATCTAAGTACCTATTAGAATGTTACTAATCAATGTGTAGTAGATAAAGCCTGTTTTTTTAAAAATACTCATTTTTTTCTAATTCTTGAAACTATCTGTTAAATAATTTGAAACACACTCTGATCTAATTCTCCTTTAAAAAGACATGTAATCAGTTAAAGTTATGGGTCCTTTTAGAGAAATGGGATAATTTGATTTTTAGACAGCATAGAATATAATGTATATTTCTTTAGAAGGCAAGGAAAAGACTGTCACTTTAGACTGTACCATATTCATAGAGAACACAGAAGTATTGGTAACATTCCTGTGTTGATGCTAATAACAAGCAGTCATCATGATGTTTTAGGGGCACTGCACTTGAACAGCATTTTCATAATTAGTATTCCAACATAACAAAAATAAGTGAACCACAAGTTATAGAGAAAGGGATATAGACATAGAGTCAGAAAAAAATGCGGAAGCAGAAAGGTACTGGACAGTGTGTCATAGGCAATTATTATTTTTAAAAAAGGAAGAAACTTTTCTGAAAATCAATCTAAGTCATTATAGGTAGGGGGTCTCTATCTCTGTCTGAAACGAATATTGCTTCCTGCTGTTTCTGTCAAGAAAAGAGACATTGTAATTTCCAGTGTAATTTCAAACCTTGTGATATGAGGTTGGCAGTCTGTTCCTCCAGGATGCTGGAAGATCTCATACCTGAATGAAAGGCAATTTCACCTCTGTCATAGGGTGACGCTAGAAGATGTGCTGTGCACAAGGAAGGATAATACAAAATCTTATCTTACAAACACAAAATATTGCAAGATGCTTATTGAATCTTAACTTGGAATTATTTTGTTACATTATGTCTCCTGTGCTTAATAGACAGTCCAGAAAAAGGGATGAGTGGGGAAAATTGCCAGGAAATTTGCCAAATGTAATTAAATTAACTGCTAAATAATTTAAAATAGTTACCCAGATAATGACAATAAGAGAAACTATTGTATTATGTTGCAATATGGGGAGAAAATGTAATAATTAGCTTCAAAATCTATGAAAACGGGACATACTTAGTTGTGAGCACACAACCAAGAGTCTAGCAATTAGGTAACTTACCCGATGGAAGGACAATCTTTAAAAATTTATTTTAAATGCAAGAGTAGAGAGCAGCTGTTTTTCCTTGTAAATTTCTTTAGACAACATTGACTGGCATACTTTGATACATAAATTTTTAAAATGTAAGATTATGGATACATTGTTTTAATATTTCCAATTTCCTACTCAAATAAATTTCAAGTAAATGTCCAGCAATTCCCTTCCTAGTTATATTCCCCAAACAGTTGAAAACAGGGACTCAAACAGGTACCTGTACACCAATGCTCATAGTGGTATTTTTTAAAATTCACCAAAAGTCTGTTTTTGACACAACCCAAAAGTACAATAGATTAATAGATACAAAAATGTAGTATATTCATACAATGGGAGGTTATTCAGCCATAAAAATACATAAAGTTCTGATACATCTTATGATATGGATAAACCCTGAAAATCTGTTAAACAAAATAAATCAATACTCAAAAGGATAAATATTGGATTATTTGGCTTATGCTGGATATCTAGCAGACAAATTTTAGACAAAAAGAGTAGCATAGAGGTTACCTTGGGCAAAAATCAGAGAAAAATGGGGACCCACTGCTTAGTGAATTTAGCATTTCTGTTTAGGATGTTTAAACATTTCTGGAAATACATAGTGGTAATGGTTTAACAACATTGTGAATACATTTAATGTCTTCAAATTGTGCACTTGGAATGTTTAAAATGGGAAAATTTACATAATTTATATTTTACTGCAAAAACCAATAAAAAAGGATACATGGCAAAGTCTTCCTCCCTCCCTGAGCATCACCCATCACAATTGGGAAACAATTTTTATCATTTTTCTCCTAAAGCCTTCCTGAGTTTCTTCCTACTTTTAATTAAGCAATAATTTAAATGTTCTCATTTTTTAACATTAGGAATGTAATAAATGGTGACAATTTCAGCAATAACAGCAAAATAAAGATCCCAAGATACACAACAAACTATACTAATAAGCTGGTTCAAATCAAGACTTAGAAACCATATAGTGAGTAACACAGTAGGCACATAATTAGGGAAAAAGTCTATTTAGTGCCCTAGAGCTAAAGGAGAATACCTATGGAAGGACAACTTTGAAAGTGCCTCCCACCGCCCCTCAAACCACCACTACCCAGACTCTTGAAGGCTGGTGTCTAGACTTTATTGGAGAAGGTGTAGTTTTACCCATTGAATATCAGAAATATTCACCAATTTGACTAGGCCAAAAATTAGCCTGAAGTCAAGTCACTGGACAGGAAAAAGAAACACTCGAGATAGTAGGAGGGGTGCCGTTCAACAGCAACTGATGGCACAGGCAGCAAGTGGATGTCAGAGACATGGAAAAGAATTCAGGATGCCAAGGTAGAAAGCCTTTCAGGCACTGGTTTCTGTGTTGAGAGGACAATGTGAAGGTGATCACTGGGCCATTTTGGGGCTGCAGTGTCACCAGGAGACCATATATTCTGGCCAACACCAAAGCTGGAGTTGAGCTTCACCTGATGGCTTCAGCCTGCACTGTTGACTCAACAGGGAAACCGGAGAGCCCTTTCTTTTGCAATATCCCTCTAGTGCCCTCTACTGAGAAAGCTGAATAGTGTGTTCACTCTAAAGTAAGGATGCTTAAAGGAATTCTGTGCATTTTGAGAGACAGAGAGAGTGTGTGTATAAATTCGGAGCTGAGAGGCAACAAATTGATATGTGGGGCAGATACTATGATTAAACTTCCTACACTCACACAAATTCAGCTTAAACTCTGGGATAGTGGAAGAAGGAGGGGTAGTTTGTATAATTTTAAAAGTAGACAGAAAAACAAGATTATTCCTTTTTGGTAGCAGATTTTAATGAATGTGGTGTTTTGGGACTGACTAACCATATCACAGTGATACCAAGCAAAGAAAACAAGTCCCAATAGATGTCAGACTCACCCCCAAATTATGTTCAATTAGGTGCCCCCCCCCCCCTTCAAGGGAAATAATTGAGAATAAGTGATATATAGGTTAGGACTGATCTATGTGATTCATTTCCTTCTGCTCTGTGATATGTTGAAGTAGAAGAACCCGTTTTCTTCCCACTGACTTCAACTACCTTGAAGTCTACATGAAAAATGAATTCATGTGCCAAACTTTTCTTTGTTCTCAAGTATAGTTTTACAAACTCAGGGCTGTTTTATAAGTCACGTTCATGACTAAAATGACAAGGAATAGCATTTATGCACACAAATAATAACCTTGATTAATATACCATACGAAAGCACCAGTTAACTCTTTTTTCCTTTTTATGGTGCTATCATAGGAGGTCAGATTCTTAGTTATAATTCCATGTAGAAACAGAAGCTACTGGGTGTAATTATTAATTGTTCCTTATATTATAATAAAAATCTCATAAATCAGTTGCCCTCTCTGAAAATTTGATATGGAGATACAGGCAGCAATTTAAGAAATAGAAAAACAATGTATTAGAAATAGACAATGCAAGTGTACCAGTTGTCTACATATTAGAGATAGAAATGATATGAAATGTTTGCTCATTTTAAAGCAGTTTTTAATTTTTATTTACATACAATAAGTGCATTATTCAATGTCGTTAGTAAATTTATAAAGTTATGTAACCAAAACCACCATCTAGGTTTTCTGTTTTGTTTTGTTTTGTTTTGTTCTTGAGATGGACTCTTGCTCTGTTGCCCAGACTGGAGTGCAGTGGCACGATCTCGGCTCACTGCAAGGTCCGCCTCCTGGATTCACGCCATTCTCCCACCTCCGCCTCCCGAGCAGCTGGGACTACAGGCAACCGCGACCGCGTCTGGCTAATTTTTTTGTATTTTTTAGTAAAGACGGGGTTTCACCGTGTTAGCCAGGATGGTCTCGATCTCCTGACCTCGTGATCTGCCCACCTCGGCCTCCCAAAGTGCTGGGATTACAGGCGTGAGCCACCGTGCCCGGCCACCACCATCTAGTTTTAAATCATTTCTGTCACCCCAAAATGTTCCTTCGTATCTATTTTCAGTCAGTCTTCACTCTCAACCTCAGCCCGAGGCAGTTACTGATCTTCTGTCTTTATAGATTTGCCTTTCCAGGAAATCCCTTATAAATATAGTAAGTCTTTTGTTTCTGCCTTCTTTCATTCAGTGTAAGGTTTTTGAGGTTTTTCTGCGTTAGATGGATGTATCTTTAGTTTGTTCCTTTTTATTACTGAATAGTGTACCATTGCATAGATATGCAACATTTTGTTTACCCATTCACGGTTGACGGTCACATGGATTTTTTCCTGGGTGTTTTGTTGCTCTTATGAGTTACCATGATGTGAATATGCACCTACAAGCCTTTGTGTGGACATACATTCAATTCTTCTGAAAAGACATGTGAGAGTGAAGTTGTAGGTTCATATGGTTGGTTTATGTACAATCCTTTAAGAAACTGTCAAAACAGTCTTCAAAATGGCTAAAATTGGCCGGGCATTTTTGCCCGGTGGCTCACGCCTGTAATCCCAGAACTTTGGAAGGCCGAGGCAGATGGATCATGAAGTCAGGAGATTGAGACCATCCTGGCTAACATGGTGAAACCCCCGTCTCTACTAAACACACACACACACACACACACACAAAAATAGCAGGGCATGATGGCAGGCACCTGTAGTCCCAGCTACCTGGGAGGCTGAGGCAGGAGAGTCGCTTGAATCCTGGAGACGGAGGTTGCAGTGAGCCGACGTGGTGCCACTGCACTGCAGCCTGGGCAATAGAGCAAGACCCCATCGCAAAAAAAAAAAAAAAAAAAAAAAAAAAGGCTACAACTTTTACATTCCCACAAGCAATATTCAAGGTTTTCAATTTCTCCAGACATTCTCCAAACCTTATGTTATACGTATATGAGGGAGGAGGAGTGGTGTGGAGGATAATAACAGCTTTATTGAGATAGTCACATATTATACAATTTACAATTTTAAGTATACTTTAATATATTAACAAAGTTGTGCAACCATCACTACTACTATAGTTTGCAACACTTTATTATTCCCCCCTCAAAAAGCCATTGGCAACTGCTTCTACCAAACAGCACAACCCCAATTTATTGAGGACAATGTCCTTATTACTCATCCTGGCACCAGCCAGATGCTCCAGCAATGAGGTCATGTGAGCTATTCTCCACACAGAAGGCTGAAGAGCGGGCAATGGGTATCTGGATCATATCAAAGAACCATCACCTCTTTATTCATCAAAGAGTTTGTTGATTGTTAAAAGTGTCCAATCAGTTCCAGAGTTCCTAAGTAGTTAATTCCAATCACTCTTTCCAGTAAACTGATTTTTTTCTTGGTGGTGCAGGTGACAAGCCCAACTTTAAGAGCCTCTTACTCTCTCATTTTGCATGTCTTCTTTTTTTTTTAATCCTCTCAATTGCTTATATGCTAGAGTGAAGAAGTTTTAGGCAGATACAGTCCTACATTCTTAATATACAGACCATTTCCCAGGAAATGGCATTGAGGAGCAAAATTCAAATCAGGACCCCAAGTTTTTGGACAAGGCAATGGTGATAGGATTTCTAGATGACAACACTGTGGCTTTTTATCCCGTGAAGCCACTGTAAATATTAAGAGCAACCTTGGCTGGTGCCCTCAAGAACATGTTTGAAGAGTTCAGTATTTTTAAAAGTGTATCTTAAGTGTCAAGATGAGCTAATGCAGTACTTCATATCAATAAATACAGGTGTGGTGAAGGGCAGGAAACACTCTCTCATGATATTTTAGTTGGATGATCAATTAACTTTTTCTAAAATTTAGTGGACAGCCACCTGACTGGTAAATACTAGCTGATATTTACAGGCAGTGATGTAGGAATTATTGGACATCTTTCTTCGATGTATAACAAATGTGCATTTTTTTCGTCTTAAAATTAATCTCATTCAGCACCACAGTCTGAATTTTAAACCATGGAATTGGATAAAGTGAATGTGGTTGTATTAGTCCATTTTCATGCTGCTGGTAAAGATGTAGCTGAGACTGGGCAATTTACAAAATAAAGAGGTTTATTGGACTTACAGTTCCATGTGGCTGCAGAGGCCTTACAATCATGGTGGAAGGTGAAAGGCACATCTCATATGGCGACAGACAAGAGAAGAGAGCTTGTACACGCAAACTCCCCTTTTTAAAACCATAAGATCTCATGTGACATATTCACTATCACGAGAATAGCATGAAAAAGACCCGCCCCCATGATTCACTTACCTCCCACCAGGTCCCTCCCACAACACATGGGAATTGTAGGAGTTACAATTCAGGATGAGATTTGGGTCAGGGCATAGCCAAACCATATCGGTGGTTAAAAACTTCAGAGTAGGATGTGCACAGCACAACTCTAGGGGGTGCTGTTCTTGTCATAATAATTATGACAGTCTTCAATATTTCTTACAGTATTTTTTCAGCACATAGTTACAAAGTATCAGAAAAGGCATGTAATATTTTTATTCCTGTAATTCACATGGGGTAAGGAAGATGCTGCCCAGTGAAAAAGGTTTTGTCTAATGGTTGTGTTAGTCATGGATAGATAATGATAGGTAATGTCTGATCCTCTGTCCCAAATTGTGCTTCTTTATGCTCTGAGTAATTTAATCTAAGGCTAAAGATGGAACACTAGTAGTAAAACTTGACGAGTCCACAGATCTATTAGACCCCCCCACACTGCCTCTGAGGTTCAATCACAGAGTATGGTAATTTTATCAATGAACACATAAAGACAATTGGGGAAGAAGCCACCTTTAAAAGATACATAACATCTCATGAGCTTGGAAAAGAAATACATCTCTAGGGCATTATTACAAACACACAAATAAGGAGGTAATTAAAAAGACACACGAATATGAAAGATTGTTTCTGAGAACGGTTTGCTCTGAGATTCAAAAAAGAAAGTTCAAAGAGAAACATTTTTTTCTTTAACTCAAAATGAGAGCAACATTAAAAAGGAAAATGGAGATTAATAACATAAGCTAATTATTTTGGAAAAAAAGAAAACTTTAGGGGAAATGTAAAAATCTGAAAGATCAGCTTAGATAAATATGGAAGGGAATAGGAAATGCCCTTCACTGCTCTTGTTGGTGGGTCTAGTGGAGACAGAAATCTTTTCTTTTAATTGATAAAAGATGAGTGACACCTAAAATATATTTGACAAAAAGAGGGGAAAAAATCACAGAGTCTATGGAACTATATCTCTCTAAGAGGATATAAGTTCATAAAATTATTTAGAGACCTTACCTCAACATATGAGAGAAAACCAAGAAACAATTTTGGGAAACAACCCTTGTGTAACTGGAAACCCATATTGTGTAGACGTAAATAGGAATGGAAGCCTAGGAAAACCTAGATTCAAGCATTGTTTTAAAAATATGTTGATGCAGTATTTTTAAGGTGCTATGAAATCATATCCACAAATTTATTTAGTAAGGTTAAAAAGGAAAGCTTAGAGAAGATGATGCACACTAAAGGGAGTCAAGAACAACAACAAAAAAATCAAGAGTACATTTTGAAAGAATGAGACGGTAGAATTGTTTTATTCAGAGAGGGATGATTGACAGAATTTGTCTGTGCAATGGATGGTTTGGACAGATGAAGAAATTATTATTTTCATAAATATGTATTATTGAGGATGGAACAAGACCATATTTGGAGAATTGTTTTAGGAAAGAAAAAAGATTGATGTGCTTTATGCCTGTAAACATGATGTAGTGGAAGAGAATTACTTAAGACTACTTAATAAGTAAAAATTATCTATCTATCATTGATCTATCCATCTATCCATTGATCTATCTATACAATTTGGTTTGCTCAAGAGGAGGCAAGAAACTGGATGAGGCAATAATGCAAAATACTGTAGATACACCCCATGGATCGAGTAAAATGACATTTGAAGGAAAGAACATTTCTGCTGCCATAGGTCCAAGAGTTCAAAAATTCGAAATTTGAGAAAGACTAAATTTTCACAAATGGTAATTAAAAGAGATCACATTGATTGTAATTGGATCCCTAAATATCACATAAAACAATCAACAGGTGTTTCAGTTGAGGAATCTTTGAAGTGTCCTTAGACACCTGAGTTAAATGTGGAGGCAAAAGCAAAATCATCACAGGGCGAGGGTTCAAATATTTGAGGAATTCTACAGCCAGAGACTAAAGCAGCCACTGTGACATAGGATTAAAGTGCTTGGGAATATTTCTGGAAGTGGAAAAATAAACAGAATAACAATGGAATGAGGTTGGTAATGAGAAAGATTAAGGAAATGAATTACAGTTAGACAATTTTCTTTACAGATGTAGCTTACCCTGTTCAAACTAATGGATGGAAGCTGTGTTAGTAAACAGGGCTCACACTTAATTTCAGGATCTGCTTACTGGAAAAACAGGATTAAAAAAGAAATACTGGAATAAAATGTGTTGAAATATTCAGAGTAGATTAATTGAAGAAGGAATAAAAATTAATTAATGACTCTTTAACAGAGGCGGCATAATTACACATTTTAAAAGATGTCTCCATTGCTAACAACTCATACAAGCATCTATATGCCTTGGGAATTTTTTAATTCATTTCAAATGTTGCATACATTTACCTTGCTTCTCCATTAATGCATGATTATTACCTAGTGATTTTAATGGGCTATAATTTGAACTCAAAAATATCTCTCCTAAACTTAAAAAAATTTTGAAAATTGCTTGTCAAAAATAAGGTAAAACCTATTTTAGAACAAAATATGTCTCATATATTCAAAGCAGACTGTACCAGTATGTGTGTCATTTAAACTACAAGGGAAAAAAATGTCTCCAAATTAACCAAGAATTTATGTAAAAATTTTCATAGTGCAAACCCTGGTTGTGTTTCCTAATTGCTACTGTTACTGTGCTTCTGTGTTCATTTGCACTAATTTCTAAATGTTTCTAAATAAAAAGCTACATGATTTATCTATGTTTATTATATGAACTCGGAAACAAAAATAAATAAATAAAACCATTCTCAATCTCACCACCTAGAGCTATTACTAATGTAGTTATTATTTTATATGAAGTTACTTTTTTTTAAGACCCTTGAGATCTAGGTAAGCTTGCCTTTGACCTGTGTATTCCACTTGTAAACTAAAATTAAAATTCCAAGCCCCCACAACCCACTGGATGGACCCCCTACAGGGCCAGGGAAATCCCAAGAAACCTGAAAAACTAGTTCAGGCCTTGATGAGAAAAGGGGCTTGGACATACATGCCTGTTATAACCCCTCTCTTTGGCCTTTAGACACAATTGACCAGTATTAACATTTAAATAGAGATCAAAGATCATAAGACTGACAAAAGTGACTCTGTAGCAATAGGATACCTGACTCCAACCTGACTCTGGCGTGGCATCACATAATAGACAGCAGGTCCAGTGAATCAAAATATTTTACCCCAAAGTATATTTTTCTTTAACACATTTTGAAATGGCCATGCAAAGCTGTCTTTTGTGGGCGAAATTTGCATTCTGCAGAGAATCTCTTTCCCTTACTAGGTCTTTTCTATAGAGTCTACTCTGTATTATAAGGTCCCATAAGATGTATTTACCATCTATTCCTTCTGAAGCCTGTTACATGCAGGCTTTATATACACAACAAGAACCTTGGTTTCCATAATCCCCCATATCCTAACTCAAGCATTTCTTTATGTTGACTTCAACTTCTTGGGCAAAGCTTAACTCTTTCAAACAATTACCACCGGAAATCTTTAAATCCACCTAGAATCAAGAACGTGCCTTCAGTTTTAAGATGTCCCACCTTTCTAGGACAAACCAATGTATATCTTACGTGTACTGATTTATGTATTTGCGTGTAACTTCTGTCTCCCTAAAATGTATAAAACCAAGATATAACACAACCACCTTAAGCACATGCCCTCAGTACCTCCTGAGGCTGTGTCATGGGCCATCAACACTCATATTTGTCTCTGAATAAGCCTCTTTAAATATTTTGCAGAGTTTGGCCATTTTCATCAATGCTCTGAACCATTGTGATAATTCCTATGGCCAACATTGTCTCTGTGTCTGGTTTCATGCACCTACCATGCAGTATTTTTGTTCTAAAATTTAATTTCTGTCCTACAATTATTAGCCCAGGTTTGAAAATCAGGCTTTTCCACATGGCCTTTCCAATAATTTCAGCAAGAAAACTTAGACTTCAGTAGTCTCTCTCAAAGGATTTGTCCATGTGATAGTGAGAAGGGTTGTAGAACGGGTAGCTAAAATTGTTTCCTATTTTTAGCAGTGTAAATGGGCTTAATTTCAGTATTATGTAGTTTGATTTATAAAGTTCATTAGAAAATGAGTATTAGGGCTCTCTAAAGGGGGCAAAACTAATAGGATATATGTATTTATGAAGGGGAGTTTACTGGGAGAGTTGACCCACACAATCACAAAGTCCCACAATACGCCATCTATAAGCTGAGGAGGAAGGAAGCCAGTCTGAGTCCCAAACCTCAAAAGTAGTGAAGCTGACAGTGCAGCCTTCAGTCTGCATCCAAAGGCCCAGAGCTCCTGGCAAACCACTGTTGTGAGTCCAAGAGTCCAAAAGCTCAAGAACTTGGAGTCCAATGTTCAAAGGCAGGAAGCATCCAGCATGAGAGAAAAATGAAGGTTGGAAGACTCAGCAAGTCTAGTCCTCCCAACTTTTTCTGCCTGCTTTATCCTAGCCATGCTGGCAGCTGATTAGATGGTGCCCACCCAATTTGAGGGTGGGCTTGCCTCTCCCAGTCCACTGACTCAGATGTTAATCTCCTTTAGCAACACCCTCACAGACACACCCAGGCACACCCAGGAACAATACTTTGCATCCTTCTATCCAGTCAAGTTGATACTCAATATTAACCATCACAATAAGGAACAGTGTTAGGCATATAATAAGTGGTATCCTTAAATATCCTTAAAACCCTTAAGTTTTAATTTTTATTTCGGTCATGCTATAACTGTCGTTCTCTCCCTGACTCCTTCTCATTCGATCTCCCCTCACCCCTAGCCTAAGTGACTGTCTTAGGCTCCTATGTTCCCAAATGTTTGTCTGACTTTTTTTTTTTTATAAATGTAATTTATCTTTTATTCAGTATGAAGAGTTTACACTGTAAAGAGTTTTGCTCTTCTCTTTTGAGCTCTTTGTTTCTGCCAATTCCAACGTCTTCAGATTTCTCCCTTCTGCCAGTAATACATTTATTTAGACATCTTTCTCAGTTCTCTCAACTAAGGTGAATTTCCATACCAGCTATCAAAACATTTTTTACCCTCGTGATTGGCATACATATAAAATGATATCTTATGTATCTTTTCTGTTTTTTTAGCTTAACTATACATTATGAAACTTTCCCACAACTATGCAGCCACATATATCTACAGTAATGTAGGGTAGGCATCCAGCAGGACATAAAGGCAATCACAAACATAAGGTTTTCTTGAGATTGAGATCAGAGAAGTTTTATTTTTGGTATCACTGAGTTTCATAAAAATAAGAAAATATTAACACAAATGTGTGCCAAATATTGACATCTAGCTTTTCATTAAACAATTTTTTATAATGTATCATATTATACAACAGTGTATTAAAACTAATACTAGGCCATCACATCTAAAATTGGACTGTAGTACAAGATTTGACTTTCACAGGATTGTATAGTGACGTGCTAGTCTTATGTTTATTCTCTACATAGAAACATAGGTACTAATGTGAAACTGATGTATCTTTCATAATTCTTTCATATTCAGTATTATTCATTAATTACAAAACAAGTTATTTGTATAAATGACATTAAGAAAAAATTAAAACAGACATCATTTTGATTTAGCTCTTGCTGCCTCACTCTGTTTTCCAGAGACAACATTACTTGGAAAAAAACAGCAAGAAAATAACTGCTGTATAACTCAATTTCCTGTGACAAAACTACGCTGTTCAAAATCTGACACCTTTTAGACCCAGTGGGTAATGCTCCTCGACTAGAAATTGAGAGGTGTGATCTCTATTTTTTTATGGCTTTGATTTGTATGATTAAAAAATAGCCTAATCTTCAAAAGTCTTTTTATGCTTGATTTCTTTTGAGTATAGGTGAGTGCCATAAAAACATCAGGTATGATAATCATAGAATACAAACCAAAATGTTTGATTTAAAGTACTATCATTTCTATATATTACTTAGCCCCGTAGTAAGACTATAAACCTTTAACAACTGAAAGTAAGTGAATGAAACATCACCTCTTTTTCTGAATCTTTCAAGCAGTGACTTCTAGTTCAAATTTATGTTTTTGTCAAAAAGACAAGAAAGATGAAAATACCTAATGGAATTTGGCTGAGGTGAACAGTACAGACTGTGCCAACTTGGCATTTGGATTTAAAAAAATCAAATCGCAGTGTTTGACATAAGCTGATTTAATATTTTAGTGTTTAAATGGAGAGACTTTTTTAATCACTGTGAAAATTGGTTTTATCAGGCAGAATAGGCTAGGTTATTGTATTAGTCCGTTTTCACACTGCTGATAAAGACATACCCGAAACTGGGCAATTTACAAAAGAAATAGGTTTATTGGACTTACAATTCTACATGGCTGGGGAGGCCTCACAATCATGGCAGAAGGCAAGGAGGAGCTAGTCGCATCTTACATGGACGGCAACAGGCAAAAAGAAAAATTGTAGAGGGCAACTCCCATTTTTAAAACCATCAGATCTCGTGAGACCCATTCATTGTCCTGAGAACAGCATGGGAAGGATCTGCCCCATAATTCAGTCATCTCTCACCGGGTCCCTCCCACAACACCAGGGAATTATGGAAGCTACACAGTGAGATTTGGATGGGGACACAGAGTCAAACCATATCAGTTATGTTGCAGTGACAAACAATCCTCACATTTCGGTGGTTCAGTGTAACAAAGACTTAATGCTCATTCATATTACATGTCTATCACAGATTATTTTTCTCCCTTTGGTTTTCATATTGACTCTAAGACTGAAGTGATGACAAGACAGATGCTCATGACCTTGGCAGAGGCAAAATAGAGCTCTGGAGGGTCTTTCAAAGGCAGTTCAATATTTAAGACAAAATATTATCTTATTTTGTCTTACTCTACTATCTGTACACCTCTACTGTACTGTCCTGTACTGTACACCTCTACTATCACTCCTCGGCCAGCACTAGTCACATGGCCTTACTCAACCACAAGGGGGCAAGAAAACACAATTCTGTTTAGTGTCTGCAAGGGGATAACCAGAATTGGTAAATAGAGATTCATTAATGCTAAATTTGATCTGTAACTATTAGTATGCTGAAACAGGCTCATAGCAGTTTGTAAGAGTTGGTTGTGCATGTCTCTTCCCAACTCCTTATTCAGTGATGTCACTCTAGAAGCTTGAGTATTTATATCATGGATATTGGCAAACACTACACATTAGGATTTTTTTTTTGATCCTCTTGAGAGCTAACTATTAAGCATTTACAGCTCATCAGTGTTACCCTATGAAGACAAAGACTAGAAAGTAAGTCCAGTAAAAGAAGAACAAGTATTTCTATCTTGCTCATATCTCTAAAAATTTCAAAGATACCTGTAATGTATTCCTGTGTTCCCTACATTTACAGAAAGTGTTTATGAATAAGAAAACAATCTAATTGAAAAATGATTTGTTTCTGCCTAAGCCCTTTCTTGAACTACAATCCTTGGATAATTATAGGTCCCTGATATCCTCCTTAGTTAAAATCAACCAATTTTAGCTTCTTTGTAAAAAGTAACATATTGAGACCTTGTTAAAACTGCACATCTTTAAACTCCATTATATTGTAGACTAGAGCTGCATATGTTAGCAAAAACCCTTCCAGTACTGGGGAGAACTTATTTTCAGGTGTGAGCTAATGTTATCTCCAATGCCTTACAAATTGCGTTGTAACACATTAAGTTAAAATCAGAGGAATTCATTATTCAATTCACTGAAATTTTAACTATATCCAACTACTGCAAAGTTATGTTCTCTAGAAATATTCTTTCATAAGTAAAAACAAATGAATAAATATTCCCAAATTTTTTTATAATTTCTTACTTCTGACATAGTTTTATTCTCATTAAGTATTCTCTGTTCAAATAAAAATTGGACTGGACAAGTTAACACTTGTCCAGAAAGATTGAACTCAACTCTAAGTAGGTTCAGTAGGTAGAAAAGTACAATTTGAAGCCCAGAAAAACACTGGAACTAAGTGGCTGTCTAAAGAATCAAATCTCTAAATAAGTTGGTTCTTGAAATTGATGCTAGGTACAACTCTTCCATAACCGATTAAGTGTCATGATTTAGTTATTAATGGTGCTTGGATTAAAATATAAATAGAAAAACTAAAAAAGTTGACTTAAAAATTTATTTGGAAGTTAAAATGACTCAGAATAGCCAAGATACCCTTGAAGGAAAACAAAGTTCTGGTACAGACAGATGACACATAGTAGAAATACTTCCATGCACAGATGGTCACTCAATTTATGACAGAGGTGGCACTAGAGATCATTAATAAAAAGATGGGCTTTTAAATAAAATACTGCCAACAAATAAACAAATGCTGCTTAGAATATTGAATATCTAAATATGGGAATTATTGACCTAGGCTCTTGTATCACACTATAATAAAAATCAGTTCCTTGTGCATCAAGATTTCACATGTGAAGAGCAAAATTACAAGTATTTTAGAAGATAATAAAAAAGAATATTTTGTGACTTAAGGTTCCATGATAGTTTCTTAAAACAGATCACAAACAGCTGCTAATTAAAAAAAAAGGTAATGCATTCAAAAGCATTGCAAATCATTACACCACAAAGGCAGTGTAGAAAACACTGACTGTGAACAAATATTTGCAATTTTTACATCTGAAAAAATAACTAATTATTAAAATATTGAAAATTACATTCAATAAGAAAATGAGAGAGACTCCATTTAAAACTAGGCAGGAGCCTTTAATGGGCATTTTACAAAAGAAAAAATCCAATTAGGCAGTCAACAAGTGAAAAGCTGTTTACCAGTTACTAAAAATTCAAATTAAATCACACTGTAAGACCACTGAATACAGATAAGATTAGAACAAATTTAAATGTTTAATTTGGCTAGAAAATGGAGCAAGAGGAATATTCATATGCCATTGTGACTTATAAACTTTTATCACCATTTTGGAAAATTTTTTAAATGGCCTAATGAATTTGCATTCTCACATAGCCTACAACCCATCAATTTCAGTCATAAATTTATATGTTAGGTAAATTATTATATATTTGCACTGGGTTGTATGTAGAATACATATCGCAGCATTATTGTGTGTAATAATGCATATAATGTTTAAGAGTACAGTATTTGGAGCCAGACAACATAGATTTATATCTGAGGTCCATCACTAATAACCTGATACTGATATCATTGTATTTAATAAGAACATAGAGTGAATAATATAATAGAATAATATCATCTTCATAAATTTCATCAACAACAAAAATAAACTACAGTTACATGACACAGCATAGATAACTCTAATAAATAAAACAGAGCAAAAAATAATTAAACATTATTATACACAGTGCAATTCCATTTGTATAACATTTAAAGACAAGAAAGATAGATATAGTTAAGGGATATATACAGATATAGTATATCTAAAACAAAGTGAAAAAAAGGTATAAAAAGTGACAACACAATGAATACTTCTGGGAGTGGCAGGCTGATGCAATCAGAAAGAAACAGCATCCAGGTTACTGGAAAGTTACTGATGTGTGAACAAGGTGGTAGATACCTGCTTGCTTTATTATTTAATGCTTTAATATGCTTATTTACTATGTATTTACTACCCTACATGGATGATATATTTCACAATAAAAAATACATGAGCAATAACAAATGACAGCCCAAATTAATTGCAGCAAATATAAAGTTATCTCAACGAAATAGAAACTTACAAACCCTTTCTTCACTGGTAAAGGAAAGAATGGTCAACCAAGAATTAGGCACATATCAATAGGTGTGTGTTGCATATTATCAGCATGGTTCAGAAAAACATAGCAGGGAAAACATTTCTTATTTAATTATTTTCTTGCTTTGTAGACCTAGTGAATATAGTTATGGTTACCTTTAGTGAAATGTTTCAGGTTAATAGTTTTTTTCTTAACAATAATGGCATTTCCATGACTTCTGAATTCTTTATTCCACTAAGCCTGGAGAGTTTGCTTTCAAATACAGATGACATAAAGTATGTGCTATGCTTACTATAAAACCAATTTTTGTGTGTGAAGAAGCCATATTTAAAGAGAAGACAGCTTCAGCTTGTTACAAGTGAAGTTTACAAAGGAACTAATTATTTAAATGTTATTATCTTAAGCTCAATTTATAATTAACACAGTACCCCAGCTGAATTGGGAACTGAAATTATTTTGAGCCTATACCTTGCATGTGAGCCAGATAAATTGATTAGCATTCAGAGATGTTTCACCCAGCACTAGTCTCAAATCAATCCTGAGGTTTCATTGCCATCATTCAGTAAACCTGGGTGGCATCAGACACTTGAAATTTGTTTTCTTAATAATTTAATATTATGTTCTATCAAAGTTTCAATAATTTTTAAAAAGTAGATTTTAGCTTAAGTTCTAAAATAAAACACTTGTTTACAGAGCCTGTCACTCTATAGTCCAGCATATTATACTATACAGATATAAGTATAGTCCTTAGATTCCTGTGGCTTGTACAAAAGGAAAAAGATTATATATATATATATATATATATATATATATATATATATATATATATTTTTTTTTTTTTATATATATATAGCTTAAAGCTATATGCAGTCTGGTTTATATGACTGCTAAATGATACCACCAATCCAACCACAGAACAAATGAAGAAATTATTGTTCTCTGTTATATCCCTAAAAAAGCCCATTTACATTGCTGTTTGAAAATTTTGGAAGCTTTGAAAAACAGTGCCTCTCAATATACAATTTGAAATTTTTTCATTGATGGCAAATAAAAATAAAGTATTGAGAAGCATAACCTTAGAATATATGTGTCACATGCCTGAAAATTGCTCTGGACAAAACAGATTGTCATGAATATCAAGGAGAGTAAAAGAATGCAATGAGAATTTCTTTCAGTGTCCATATCCACAGTTTTGTGAGAGACACTGAAAAATGTCTGGTTCAAAAGTCTTCCTCTAAAGAAATCAAGCTTCTAACAGGGTAAAAATGTGCCCAAGATAACAAAGGTGGTTAGATACTAAGGACAAGAATTTGAGACTTCCAAATCCTATTTTTGAGCTTTCTTTGACAGCATATTATTAAATACTGCATTTATTATTTTATGAAGATATGTAGTTATTTTCCAGGATTAACATTTTCTCTAAACTTCTTTTGCTCTTTTTTCGGATGTGTTTTTTCTGAAATAAAATCTGAATTGAAATATCATTTTAGTATTATATAAAATGTTATATAAAAGCATCTTGTCACAGCCAAAGATTCTATTCTGAACTCAGCCTTGATAGCCATACAGAAATAGCATGATGACTCATCACCAGAGGCTCCCTAGAAAGGCTGGGAGCTTGTTTAAAAGTTAATAAAATTTCTTCACCTTATTCTCATTAGTCTTGGCTGACAGTCTCAATCACAATTCCATGAAGACTAAAATAGAATCATGGAAATTTTGAAGGCTACACGACTAAAGCTAAAATCTACCAATGCAGACAGCCAAGCCTATTAGCTTGTAACATTTATTGAGTGCCTACTCTGAGACAGGTGTTGAAACTCGATGACAGTGATGAATGAAACACTCTCCCCCTCAAAAAGCAGAAAAATTCTGCAGTCTAGAG
Organism: Pan troglodytes; assembly: GCF_028858775.2. Taxonomy (NCBI): domain Eukaryota; kingdom Metazoa; phylum Chordata; class Mammalia; order Primates; family Hominidae; genus Pan; species Pan troglodytes. The sequence goes on from NC_072401.2 coordinate 85,798,763, forward strand.
ACAGAGGGAATGCTAACAAGTATCTGCTGAGGGCTTACAGGTTTACCAACAGGCATAATCTATATCACCTTATTTCACCTTCACTTAGTGATATATATTTTTATTCCCACTTCACTGGTGAAGAAATTGAGGTACTGAAGACTTAATAGAATTACCGAAGTCAACTAGTTTCTAGAGTTTTTTAACCTTACATATGCCCCATATACGGAAGATAGTTAAATAAAAAATTAATCAGCTTTAGAGGAATTATTTCCTGTAATCTGATATTTTATAAGTCATAAGATTTATTTCAATTTTAAATAGCGAAATTAAAATTTTCAACTAAGATATCAATCCAAAATTCCCACCTAATTACACATAAGTTCTCCTGTGTGAGCTTGTCTTATTCTGGCATCTCCAGCTTTTACCAGGCTCTGGGATCTATGCCAATCCCCAGAGCTGAGTATCACTCATTAGAAACTTTGTCATAGATATTTTAAACTGGAAGATACTTTAATTTTTTTATAATTTCAACTTTTATTTTAGATAGGGTTGGTATATGTGCAAGTTTGTTACATTGGGTATACTGTGTGATCCTGAGGTTTGGGGTATGGATTCCATCACCCAGGTATTGAGCATACCACCCAATAGGTGCTATTGTAGTCCCCAGTGTCTATTATTCCCATTTATGTCCATGAGTACCCAATGTTTAGCTCCCATTTATAAGTGAGAACATGCATTATTTGGTTTTTTGTTCCTGTGTTAATTCACTTAAGATAATGGCCTCCAGCTGCATTCATATTGCTGCAAAGGACATGATATTTTTAATTTTTTTATCACTGTGTAGGATTCCATGATGTATGTGTACCACATTTTCTTTATCCAAGCCACTACTGAAGGGCACTTAAGTTGACTCCATGTCTTTGATGTGAATAGCATTGTGCTGAACACAAGAATGCATGTGTCTTTTTGGTCAAATGGTTTGTTTTCTTTTGGGTATATACTCAGTGATGAGATTCCTGGGTCAAATGATAGCTCTGTTTTAAGTTCCTTGAAAAATCTCCAAACCGAGGCCTGATGTGGTGGCTCATGCCTGTAATCTCAGCACTTTGGGAGGCTAAGGTGGCGCATCACCTGAGGTCAGTTTGAGACCAGCATGGTCAGCAAGGTGAAACCCTGCCTCTACTAAATATACAAAAATTAGCCAGGCGTGGTGGTGAGTGCCTGTAATCCCAGCTACATGGGAGGCTGAGGCACGAGAATCGCTTGAACCCGGGAGACTGAGGTTGCAGTGAACCAAGACCGTGCCATTGCACTCTAGCCTCGGCAACAAGAGTGACACTCCGTCTCAAAAAAAAAAAAAGAAATCTCCAAACCGATTTCCACAGTGGCTGAAACTAACTTACATTCCCACCCACAGTATATAAGTGTTCCCTCTTCACAGCCTTGCCAACATCTACTGATTTTTGGCTTTTTAATAATAGCCATTCTGCATAACTTAGAGGTGAGAGTGGTGGGGAGTAAGGAATAAAATTTGGATTTCATCAATTCTTAGCAGATACTGAGATGAACTTTTCTACTACTTTCTAAATAAATGTTAACAGATTATATTTATTAATTTAAAAAGTATTTATTGGGCCATAATACAAATTCCAAGTGTGTATGTGTGTGTGTGTGTGTGTATGTGTGTGTGTGTATATATATATATATATATATATATATATATATATATCAAAATTTAGTGTCTCAACTACTCCAAGAAATCAATTGAGCTATCAGTTGAATACAATTGTTCTTGTCTTCAAATTCAAGTAATAAAGAATTTAAACAATGCAGGCTCATTAAAGAATGGCAAGTTTAAATGATTGGATACTTTAAATGGATAGAATCCTATATTAGCTGTACTAATAGCTAGAATGTAATTAGTATGTAATAGATGCTGGACATACGGTAAACACTTTACACATTTTTCCAATTTATTCTCAAAACAAGCTGATGGAATTGGTACTAATGTTACTTTCATTTTATAAATGCAGAAATTGAGATTCAAGGGGCTAAATAATTTGCTGAGTGCCACATGTAGTTTACTAAGATGTAGAAACACAAAACATATCATTTTAATAGAAAAATCAAACAGACCTCTTTGTTTTATTTCTCCAAAGAGAGTTGATTATTTTCCACAATCTAGTAAGTTTACTGAATTAAATGTCTGTTGCTACTAGCAACAACATGGAATAAAAACTGCTTTCTCTAAAGGCATTATATGATTTAGAAGAGTAGAAAGTATAAATAATTTAATTTTATTACATAAAGAGTTGGTGCAGAAAATCAAATTTTTTTACAAGCTATTTCAACAAGCTCACTTTTAGACCCAAGACAGAGAAGGAGAAGGTTCAGACTAGCATATGTCATCCATCCTTGTTGATCAAATTTGCAAATATTCAAACAAGGTCAATTAAAAAGTAAGAATGGATAAATGAATCATATTTCTTTAATGCCTCTCTTTTTAGGAGCCTTCAAGAGATGTCATCCAATTTGTCAATTATAATAATTTCTGAGATATAACAGTTTATTTGAATAGCCACAGATCTTTAATGTTTCTATTAAGTAAAAAATAGGTTTTAATAAAATATTCATTATATAAAAGATGTTGCAAAAGCCATAGAGAAAGCCCTTCACATGTAGTGAATTTTAGCTTTAGGCTTGATTTAAAAAAATAGGACTTAGTTTATTTGCTATATTAGATTGCTAAATGGAGACATGCTAAGTTGTCATAAAGTATTTGGAATTGTACTCAAAGAACTACCTGGTGCTTCTGTCAAGAATAATTGCAATTAGAAAAAACAATCAAAAATCTATTATTTCTTCTAACATGGTCTTGACAGGGAACTAGTCATGAGATCCACAAACATTATTCTTCTACTAATATTCCTAGGTGTCTAGGCTGGAAGAAACACAGTTCACAACAGAAAGCAGGGCTCCATACTATCATATGAGGTGCAGTAAAGAAAACAGGTTCAGGGGTAAATTCTTCCTGACTCTGACATCTGTGTTTATTTTCTGTAACTCTTTCAATAAACAGAGGACTTGCAGATAAAATTAGGGGTTTTTCCTTGGGTTGAAAGATTTTCCTTAGGGACTGTAAAATAGAAGAAAACAAGAAGAAAGAAAATATAGAAAATACAGGAAAACAAGAAGAGAGAGAAAAAGATAATGGATAAAAAGTGTAATTTCCCTCTGATTCTGGAGGACACATGATTTTTCTCATAAAACTGGAAGAAAAAAATCAGAATGATAAGAATTCTTGTGTCTTGGGAAAATATGTTATCCTTAAAATAAAATCAGAAATTGAAGAAGAAACTCAAATGAGAGTGCTAATTACAAGAGGCTATTGTCAGGTAGTATGAAGTGGGAACATTCCAGCAAAATGAAAGCTTATGTTGTCTACCAGAGCAGTTAGCAGCATTTCAGTTCTATTTTGATATTTTATTTTTGAGAATCATAAAAATGATGAAAATAGTATTCATACATAAACATGTTGTCAATATCTTAGTAAAGGAAAATAAATCAATGTTAAGAAATATAAATAAATCTATAACTCACCTATAATGGAAATGTCCATCTAAATAGCGAATATCTGCCAAATAACACTTTCAAAAATTCAACTATTTAGTTTATAAACTTCATTGAGACAGGCAAACAAATAATGTTAAAGTAATGAGAAAACACTCTCCCAATACACACCTTTACTAAAGAAAACACTTGACAAAGTCTCTAATTTGTTTGATATGATTGCCATAGTTCCAGAAGCTCTATGTTGAACAAGCACGATTCCTGGGGTTAGATAATCCCATAATGTTGTCTCCTACTCTTCCATTAAATGCACTTAGCGCTGATATAATAGTTTTTTGACTTATTTGAAACCTTTGGCAGAATCCATGTACTTATTGGTTACTCTTACAATAGCATTCTAATTAGACTTTAAGTTTCAAATCATGGTTCATTTTCTGAAATGAACCTCTCCAGTCTCAGTTACACTTCTAAGAAATGGTCACAAAACTGGAAAAGTCAATTTAAAAAATAAAAATGATAATAGGATCAAAAAACATCAAATAACTCTTAAATGTATTAAACACTGTGAATGACATATACCCTAAACTATTTATCATTACTGACAGAAATTCCAATAACCTCTTTAAATCAGGCATATATCATACAGATTAACTGAAGGTTAAACTGTTAATTCTCCACAATCCACCCTTTATATTAAATGCAATCCCAAATAAAATGCCAGCAGATTTTGTTATTGAAACTGACTATAATATTGATTTAAAGAGGTGATTATAAAGTTCATATGGATATGCCAAAGGCAAAGAAAAGAGACCTAAGTTTGAAGACTAAAATTGAAGGAATTATTCCAAAGCTTCAGTAATTAAAGCAGTGGAGCGTTAGTGCACAGAGACAAATAGACCAATGGAACAGACTGTAGATTCCAGAAAGAGGCCTACACATATGCATTCAGTAGATTATAACAAAAGTGCCATTGAAATGCAGTGAGGTGACAATGTTCCTTTCAACAAAATGTTTTGCCTGTAGTGGGGTTTCAAATTTGGAAAATAAATTAAACCTTGACTTCTGCCATACATCATATATACCAATGAATCTCAGGCACAACATAGACCTAAATGTGAAGGTAAAATTATAATGCTGGTAAACATAACAAAGAAAAATATATTCATGAAATCAGGATATGTAAGGATTTCTTAAACCAATTTAAAAAATAACCATGCAAAGACATAAATTGACAACATTAACGATTAAAAAGTGCATTATTTTTAAATAGAGCAAACCTACACAAAACGTGAGAAGATATTGCAGTCCATATGTGTGAAAAGAAGTTATATGTAGAATATATAGTTTTCCAATGAGTCAATAAAAACGATAAATTATTCCTTTCCCCCACGAAAGAAAAATGAATAAAATATTTGAACAGGTAATTAACAGAAAAGGATATCCAAATATCCTACAAGAATATCAAAAGATGTTCAACCTTTTTTAGTCAGAAGAAAAATAAAAAGAATCATGAGATGATCTTACAAGAACGGCTACAAAAGAGAAAAAATATATACTGATAGAATACTGAGTAATAGTGGAATGTGTAAGAATTGAAACTTCCAAAAGTTGTAGGTATTTTTAATTGTTAAAATTCTTTTGAAAAACAACTTAGAAGAGTCTACCAAATGTGAATATATGTACACCCAATTTTCCAGCCATCCCACTTCTAGCCATTCTACTACTACCCAAAAGGAATATGCAAACTGTGTACTAAAAGACATGCATTAGAATTTTCATAAGACTATTTATCATAGCTGAAAAAATGAAGACAATTCACTTGGCCATTTGGCAATTACCAATATATTAATAAATATAATGTGGATTATTTGGATAATGTAGTACTATGGATCAATGGGGAAAAACTTAGTGCAACATGTAATAAAAATAATGAATCTCGCTGAGGTAATATTAGGTAAAATAATAAGTAACCAGTAATTATATACAATTTTATTGTATTTATATAATTTTCAATAATTGGCTTAATTAAACTAATTGAGAGAGGTAAGAAAATGTAGTTTATATGAAGAGGGAGCATGGGGGAAAAATCTGGGATTCTTAAATACTTGTTTATAGTTATAATGTTTTCTTAAATCATCTTTTTTCTGCTAGTTTCACCATCTTTGTCATTTATGGGTCTATTTCTCAACAGAATTTTCTTCTGATTGAGTCACATTATCTTGCTCTTGGCCTGCATAGGAAGTTTTGATTGGAAGATTCATGCCTTATTTTAAAAAGCACAGTGCTTTGTTTTGGCAGACAATTGAGTTATGTGCTGAGTATGTTGACACTTCTTAGCTCTGTTTTTAATATTTGCTAGGGTGAATCTAGAAAAGTCTTTACTCCAGAGATAGTTCACTTCCACTACTAATTCATGGTTCATCTGGGCTGTCTCCTAATGCTCTGAGTGATCATTGAGGATATTTCATTTTGTCTGGTATGAGATTGAACGTCTCCCCACCTTGTATTGTGCTCTGGAAATTTTCAGTTTAAAATTCTCTGGTTGTTCTTTGTCTATCCTTGGGAGGTTCAAATTTCTCATGTGCAATCTAATCTTCAGGAAACCCTCAAAGAGGACCTTATGCAAATTTCTGGAATCCATTTTTTGCATAGCTCCCAAGTGCCCAGAACATTATGCTGAAATTTCTAAGCACCTCAGCGCCTCTAACTGCTATTGCCAATTCCTCAACTCAGTGAGTTCCCTTGTTCAGCCTGGAATTCTTCTTGTATTGTGTCCTAGAAAATGCCTTCAGGAGGAAAGCCAAGATGATTCCAGGGCTCACCACATTTCTCTCCCTTCTCTAAGGGATCATAGTCCTGCATTGCCTGTTGTCCAATGTCTGAAGAGTTATATAGATATGTACTTTTAAATTTTTATTGTGGAAAGTTAAATCTGGTTCTAGTTAAGCCATTTTGTTCATAAGCAGAAGTCTTTACCCTTACTAATAGATGTTTTAAATTGTTTAAGCAGTTTTTTAGTATCCGAAACATGTTTTTAGTTTCTTTGTTTTTTGACTCTTAATTTTCTTAAAATCAGATATCTAGTTGAGTCCTATTTGATATATAGTTAAAACAATTGTGTTGAATTATTTACAAAGTAATCAAACTTTGTGACCCTCTATTTTTTGCTATCTATCATTTCTTACTAGGTTCTTCATTTATTAATCCTACCCATATATTCTTTGTGGGGGAATGATGGTATCCAAACTCAATTTGTTAAAACTTTCAAACTACGTATAAAATGGATAAATATAATAATAATAATAATAATTTTTATCAATTCTACTTACAAAGTAAATACTATTTTCAAAATAGCATGGCATTATTTAAGTCACACAAGTCAGAGATTGGATCCCCGCTCTGTCATTATAAACTTTGTGTACATTAGCAAGTTTTAACCCTGTATGAACTACTGTGTTCCATATCTAAAACCAAAACACTAACCTCTTACTTTATGGGATTAAAAGAGATAAAGTATGCACTTAGTAAATAGTCATTATAATGATAGCACCCCCATTATGTTTTACTGTTATTCCTATGTCGGTTGCAAATTCTTTGAGAGGTGTGTTATTGTCTTCTCAGTATAAAAGAAGAAAACAGATCCTTTTTTGTCCTTATAAAAGAGATATATTTTTAATTGAATTGTTAATGTTGTAGAGATATCACATTCATCAGAGAATTTAAATACATCATCTTGTTTTTTATTAATTCCTCTCGAGGTCAACAACTCACATGCATAGACAGCCATTTGCAACTGCGTAGTTTCTGAGCTACTTCACCTGCCTTGGGTCTTTGCTCCAAACACCAATATGTGTCTTGAGCATAAAGAGCAAGACCACAGATAATTCAATACTCTACACAGAGAAATCAAGTTAATCAGTAATGTATATCATCTCAAAAAGATAGAAACGATGAGTTATACTATGAAATGAATGGCGTTGTTTTCAAGGTTCCTACCAAAATGCAGAATCTGCTACTTTATTATCTTGACACTTTATGTTAATGGTAACATAGTTCAACAAATTAATACATTCTTCTGTGGACTGCACATGCATTATGTTAATGCAGACATAGAAGCATAATCACAAAAGACATAAACTGCAGCAAACTTGTCTGATGTTTGCAAGGATAATGTTACAGACTATTAATTCTAGCTGACCTTGTAGGATATGTTAATTGTTTGGTTCATTTTGATATAAGACAAAAAGACTGAAACTAAACATCGATAAACTATAAAAGTATAACATAAACATAAACTTCATTGGTCATCTGCTGAATTCAAATTAAAGGAAATATTTCACAAGATTTAGTAATCATCGAAGATGACTTAGGGATAGAAGAAAGGTATTTTCAATTTTTAAAATGTAATGTGTCTTAACCCCCTACCTAACCATGTTTTCGGTTTTGTTGTGATATTTTTAATAATATTGTTGCCTGATAGCTGAATATAAAGGAATATTTTGTTGCTAAAATATTTGTTTCTAATTTTCAGCCTCTGAGAATATGAACCACCATCATTTTTTTCTTAATCGATGCTAAGAATGCTCATGTAACAAAAAGAGATATTTGATGTGTCCCATTTCAATCAGATAAAACTTGCCATCATCAGAGGTTTTAAATTTTCTTCTCTTTTTAAAAATATTTTAACTTTTATTTTAGGTTCAGGGGTACATGTGCAGGTTTGTTATATAGGTAAACTTGTGACTTGGCATTCGTCATACAGATTATTTTATCATCTGGGTACTTAAGTATCTACCTGACAGGTTTTTTTAAAAAAAGAAAAGAAAGATAATAAAGTAAAAGGTAAAATGGAAAGTAGAAGGAATGTCTCATTCAAAAAAATAATGAGTTAATATTATAGATCAGTATTACAAAGTTTCCATAAGTATTTTACATTTTTGACTTTCTTTGTCTTTTTTGTGTGTGTCAATCTTGAAAACAATTTACAAATTGTACTAGTCTTTTTCTAAAATCTAGTTCTTGTCTTTGTGGCCATTCTTTATTATATATTTTATTTCTGACTAGCTAATTTTGCTTGTATATTTATTTTCTTTATTACATCCTTTTATTTTAGTTTCTTTTTAGATAGTTGGCATATCTTTTATTTCAGCCTTTTTTCTTATCTATTAAATGCATGTAATTCTTCAAATCTATCTCTAAATATGGAGTCAGCATCATCATTCATGTGACATGTATTTAGATATAGTTTTTTCATTATACTTTTTAAAAGATATTACTGAATTTTCAGTGGCTTTTTCATTGACTGGTGTTATTTAGATGAGAATTTCTTAATTTTCAAAAGTATAAGAATTTTGAATAATCTTCCTTTTTCTATTTTCTGGCATAGTTACAATTTGGTGAAAGAACATACTCCTTGTAAATTAAACATTGAAATGTGTTGAGGCTTTGTATGGTCAGTTGTTTGTTCCATTTCCTGTATGCAGTACGTTGTTTTCTCTGGATCCGGTAAATGTTTGTTCTTTATCTTTGATTTTCAAGAGTTTGATTACGTTGTACATGTGTGGTTTTCTTTCTGTTTATCTTCCTTTTAATCATGGAGTCTTTTGAAACTGTGAAATTATAGTTTTCACGTTTGGGAAAATGTCATTATTTCTTTCAATTTTTTTCACTATATTTCTCTCTCGTCTTCCCTGAGTCTCTCAATATGTTAGATAACTTTAGATTGTTACACAGTTTACAGATATTTGGTTTATTTTCTTCAAGTTTTTTTCACTGGTCTGAGTATTGGATATTTATATTCATTTATTCTCAAATTAATTTAAGACTTTTTTATTCTTAAATCTGCCGTTAAAGTTATTCAGTATTTTTTTTTTTTTTTTTTGAGACAGAGTCTTGCTCTGTTGCCCAGGCTGGAGTGCCCAGGAGCTATCTCGGCTCACTGCAAGGTTGGCCTCCCGGGTCCACACCATTCTCTTGCCTTAGCCTCCAGAGTAGCTGGGACTACAGGCACCTGCTACCACACCCGGCTAATTTTTTGTATTTTTAATAGAGATGGGGTTTCACCACGTTAGCCAGGATGGTCTCGACCTCCTGACTTTGTGATCCACCCGCCTCAGCCTCCCAAAGTGCTGGGATTATAGGCGTGAGCCACCACGCCCGGCCAAGTTATTCAGTATTTTTTTTAAAACAGTTTATTACTTATTTTTTTGAACAAAGAATTATCACATGGTTCTTTTCCATAGCCCTAATTTATCTAATGAATTTCTTTCTCTTTTGATTCCTGTCTTTATTTTTCTTTAAGTCTTAACTCATTGTAGTTTAGGTACAATAGGTACTTTAAAGTCTAATTCCAACATCTGTGTCATGTCAGAATCAGTTTCCCTTTTCTATTTTTGCCTTTATCTATGAATCACATTGTCTATTTTTCTCATTCTCTATGGTTTTGCTCCTTTTTATTTTGTACTGATCATTGTAAATGATATTTTTTGCCATTAGAATTTCAGAAATTTTCAATAGTTGTTTTCTTATGTTTTGTGATACCACCTTACTCCTGCAAGAATGGCCATAAGAAAAAAAATATAAAAAATAATGATAGATGTTGGCATGGATGTGCTGAAAAGGGAAAACTTCTACACTGCTGGTGTGAATGTAAACTAGCACAACCACTACGGAAAACAATGTGGAGATTCCTTAAAGAACTAAAAGTAGAACTACCATTTGATCCAGCCATCCGGCTACTGGGTATCTACTCAGAGGAAAAGAAGTCATTATACGAAAAAGTTACTCGCTCATGCATGTTTATAGCAGCACGATTCACAATTGCTAAAATGTGGAACCAACCCAAATGCCCATCAATAAACAAGTGGGCAAAGAAATGACTGAGATATATATCTTAGTATTACACCATATATATATATGACAGAATACTACTCAGCCATAAAAAGCAATGAATTAATGGCAATCATAACTATCTGGATAGGGTTCGAGACAATTATTTTCAGTGAAGTAACTCAGGAATGGAAAACCAAACACCATATGTTGTCACTCATAAGTGAGAGCCAAGCTTTGAGGATGCAAAGGCATAAGAATGACACAGTGGACTCTGGGGACTCAGGGGGAAAGGGTGGGAAGGGGGAGAGGGAGAAAAGATTACAAGTTGGATTCAGTGTATACTGCTCAGGAGATGAGTGCACCAGAATCTCACAAATCACCACTGAAGAACTTACTCATGTAATCAAATACCACTTGTTCTCCAAAAACCTATGGAAATATATATATATAGTTGTGTATATATGTGTGTGTGTGTGTGTGTGTGTGTGTATATAGTTGTTTTCTTATGTTTTCACCCATTTTTATTATTTTGATTTGATTTTTAGTGGAGTTAGTTTCAACGAGTTACTCCACCATTACAGGAGGCAAAAGTCTTCATATTTTGTAACTATATATCAAAATTTACTCAGGTTTTAATTTTTATGAGTCAAATTCACACTGTACTAGTCACCTGTAAGGGTAACAAAATCAGAGATAGTTAAAGGGAATTATAAAACAGATAGTTATTACCATATACGGTAATAATTTGACAAGAAATTAAACTTTCTACTAACAAAAATTGTTTCACATCCTATATTTTGAATACTTAAAATTTATCAGAATACTTCAGTAATTGTTGATTTAAGATTAGAATTAAGCAGTGAATGATAATCATGTCACCGCACCCTGGCTTAGGCAACAGAGCAAAATCCTGTCTCTATAACAGAAAAAAAATGATTAGAATCAATTGTAATCTATTTTAGATGGCATTTAAATAATAAGCAATTTCTTATGACTAATTTTGTTATAATATTTCTAACGTATTTCTAAATTATGTTGGCTTGAGGGATTTCTTTATATGTATCTATGTTTTTTCTTCACAATTCATAGATATCCTTATCAAAAATATGTAAGGGTTCTTATGATACCAAAATAGAGATATAATTTACATATCTATAATATTTTCCCCAAATGCCCCAAAGTTTTACCTGTAAAATTTAACTAGATTGAATTACAGGTAAAATAAGACTAAAGCTCATCCTGTCTTGGGGGAAACCATAACTACATATTATAATAGTTTTGGGCATAGTAATTATACTGTTTAGATATCCATTAAGGTATGGGTCCCCAAGCCCCTGATATTAGTCCATGGCCGGTTAGAAACCTGCCTGCTTATCAGGAGGTGTGCAGCAGGCAAGTGAACAATGCTTCATCTGTATTTATAGCCTCGTACCATTGCTGACATTTCCACCTGAACTCCACCTCCTGTCAGACCACTGGTGGCATTAGATTCTCATAGGAGCATGAACCCTATTGTGAACTGCACATGGGAAGGAACTAAGTTGCGTGCTCCTTATGAGAATATAATGCCTGATGATCTATCACTGTCTCTCATCACCCCCAGATGGGACTGTCTAGTTGCAGGAAAACAAGCTCAGGACTCCCACTAATTCTACATTATGGCGAGTTGTATAATTATTTTATTATATATTACAATTTATAATAATAGAAATAAAGTGCATAATAAATGTAATGTGCTTGAATCATCCCCAAACCATCCCCCCACCCCCCAGCCCATGGAAAAATTGTCTACCATCAAACTGGTCCCTGGTGCCAAAAAGGTTGAGGACTGCTGCATTAAGCCACATTTAGATTTTGATTTACGTTACTTGTTCTCATACAGGCCATATAATTATGCATAAAGTTAATAAAATATGAATAATCTATATATTATATTTGGTGCTAGGAGATAATAACTCTCTTTACTTTTATTTGAAATAGATCTGCTGCTAATAATGAATAGATAGCAATATTAACATTAAAAAATAATAATTGAATGTCAGAAGTTTACCTCCTACATGGAAGGGGTTCCATCAGATAGGTGAATCATAAGACATAAAAAGAGATTATCTGAGTGGATAAAGATAAGTGATTACCTTGACAATTAATTTGACTTGGGCTTATCAGTGTATCTATCTTTAGAAATGAAATGAGAATTGACTAATTTCTCGAAAACAGAGGAAGTCTAACATGGGTCAGACCCATTCCAAATACACATTCACAGATGCTGTAATTAATCACTGAAAAGAAGCTGATGAGATGAAGTCATCAGTGGCATCTGCTTTTTAAGTCACATGTGCCACTAGCACAACTAGGCATAAGTGTGAACTTACCCAATGATGATAATCTTATAGAGAGGGCATATGAAAGGGTCATTGTTTTTATATTTCAATACTACTAAAATCCAAACACATCTCACATTTGATGCCAGAAGAAATTTTTCAGAGGTGTAAGATGTAAATTTTCTTTGTGTTTGCTAATTTATTAATTAAAATAACTTACATGCTAATCTAGTTTTCACCTGAATAAACATATTTATATTGATAACATCACACGAGATTAGCCTTTTTCTTAAATATGAATGATTAGTGGTGCCTAATATATCTTCAAAAATGTCAAACCTTGATGCACTGTTGAAATAAATTTACCAAGCGTACCAATGTATAAACACCTGTTAATACAATTAAAGACAGAATAAATGACCACTTCTCAGAACTGAACATTTCCAAATGTTCATACTGGAAAAATGTAAATTCAGTTGAAGAAACCCAAGGATAATAGCTAAGCAGGAAATACAGACAAATGTAGTATTCATATATATATAATATGTATATGAATTATACATATATAACTATGTGTATACATAAGGAGGAAAGATGTGTGTGTATGTGTGTGTGTATCTTCATCAAATTTAAATTTAAACCATTGATCTGCAAAAGCTTTCTGTCATTGTGATGTTATGCACAAACAAAAATGATTCTGAGACTTTAAGGTCTGACTAGCAACCTGATGACCAACATTTAATTTTTAATCAGGGTGATGAATGTCATTATGGCTTTAGTCCATGTTTATATCAATTCCAAAATATATTTGCATAACTCCTAAGTCATTTCTGGCCTCCAAATTCTAACTCCCTGTCACTATAGAAGATAAGAAAACTCTCTGGATGTACCTGAATCCCTGTATTTACTTTCGTCCATAATACCTAAAAACATCTAAAATACATATATTCTATTTATGTTTTAATTTGTTTTCCTAAGCCCAATCCCCAACAGTGGCCATGGCAAGCCCTGCCCAAGGAGAGTCTGAGCCCTGACCAGCCCTAACCTGCCCTCATCCAATGGTATTTTTCTACCCACCCTGGTAGTCAAACACAAAAGCCATAAATTATTGAGAGCTTTATGGCCTCACCCATCAGCTGAGAAACCAGAATACTTCCCCTAGACAACTTACGGCAAGCTTATATCCCCCTACTACCACTGCAGCTGGTGTTCTTTTGAAAGTGCCACATCCTGGCTGGAGGCCAATCGACTCAGGCCATTACAACAACTCATGACAGAATAACCCTGCTCCCAGGAAGGAGAAAACAATGGCTAATTCCACTGTCTGCAACATTGTATCTAACCAGAGGTCCTGAGTGTGTCCACATGACAACTTCACTGGTAGCATAACCAGCATTTGAGAAAGCCAACACACTAAACATATCTACAAGCAAGGACTATCACAGAGTCTACTTCAATCTCCTGCCACCTCCACCACAGCAGGTGCTGGTATCCATGGCTGGAAGACCTGAAGGCAGATTACATCACAGGACTCTTTTCAGACATTCCCTAGCACCAGCCCAGAACTAGGTAGCCCCACTGGGTGACTAGACCCAATAACAATCACTGTAGTCCAGCTCTCAGAAAGCCCCACTCTTAGGGGAAGGGGAAGAGCACAATATCTAGGGATCACCCCATGGGACAAAAGAATCTAAACAGCAGGACTTGAATTCCAGTCCTTTTGCACTGAGATAGTCTACTCAAATGAGAAGGAACTAGAAAAGTAATTCTGGCCATATGACAAAACAAGGCTCTATCACAGCCCCAAAAGATCATACTAGCTTCCCAGCAATGGATCCAAACCAACAAGAAATCTCTGAATTACCAGATAAAAAATGCAGAAGCTTGATTATTAGGCTACTCAAGGAGATACTAGAGAAAGGTGAAAAAAAAAACTTAAAGAAATTAAAAAGAATAATACAGGATATGGATGAAATTGATATTACAAGGAAAAAACAATTACAACTTCTGGAAATGAAAGACACACTTAGAGGAATACAAAGTGCACTGGAAAGTTTCAATAATACTTTAAGGCAAGTATTAAAAGAAAGAACTTCAGAGGTCAAAGACAAGGCTTTCAAATTAACCCAATCAGACAAATACAAAGAAAAAAGAATTAAAAATGAGCAAAGCTTCCAAGAAATTCAGAATTATGTTAAATGGCCAAACCTGAGAATAATTTGTGTTCTTAAGGAAGAAGAGTAATCCAAAAGTTTGGAAAACTGATTTCAGAGACTAATTGAAGAAAACTTCCCTAGCCTTACTGGAAATCTAGACATTCAAACACAAGAATCTCAAAGAACACCTAGGAAATTCATTGTAAAAAGATCATCATGCATGCATATAGTCACCAGGTTATCTAAAGTGAAGACAAAGGAAAGAATCCTAAAAGTCGTGAGACAAAATCATCAGGTAAACTATAAAGGAAAATCTGTCAGATTAACAGCAGATTTCTCAGCAGGAGGCTTACAAGTGAGAAGGGATTTGGGTCCTATCTTTAGCCTCCCCTGAAACTAATTATCAGTCAAGAATTTTATATCCAGCAAAACTAGACTTCATAAATGAAGGAGAGATAAAGTCTTTTTCAGATAAAACAAATGCCGAAAGCCTTCACCACTACCAAGCCAGCACTACATAAACACTAAAAGGAGTTCTAAATCTAGAAATAAAACGTCAAAATACACCAAAATAGAACTTCCATAAAGCATATATCTCACAGGACCTACAAAAAATACAATGAAAAATGACTAGGTATTTAGGCAACAATTAGCATGATGAATAGAACAGTACCTCACATCTCACTACTAAAGTTTTATGTAAATAGCCTAAATGCTCCACTTAAAAGACACAGAATGGCAGAATGAATAAATTTCCACTAACCAAGTAACTTCTGTCTTCAAGAGATTTACCTAACATGTAAGGACTCACATAAACTTAAGGTAAGGCATAGAAAAAGATATTTCACACAAATTGATACCAAAAGCAAGCAGGAAGAGCTATTCTTATTTCATGAAAAAACAGAATTTAAAGCAACACAGTAAAAACAAAATGACAAAGAGGGACATTATATAATGATAAAAGGATTAGTCCAACAGGAAAATATAGCAATCCTAAATATATACACAGCTAACACTGAAGATCCCAAATGTATATAACAATTACTACTAGACATAAGAAATGAGATAGATGGCAACACAGCAATAGTGGGGGACTTCAATATTCCACTGACAGCACTAGTCAAGTCATCAAGACAGAAAGTCAACAAAGAAACGATTGACTTAAACTAAACTCTAGAACAAATGGATTTAACAGATATTTACAGAACATTCTACCCAACAACTGCAGAATATACATTTTTTTTCATCAGCACAGGGAAAATTTTCCAAGATAGACCATATGATAGGTCACAAAACACGCCTCAATACATTTAAGAAAACTGAAATTATATCAAGTATCCTCTCAGAACACAGTGGAATTAAACAGGAAATTAACTACAAAAGGAACCCTCAAAACTATATAATACTTAGAAATTAATCTCTCTTGAATGATCTTTGTGTCAACACTGAAATCAAGATGGAAATTAAAAAATTATTTGAACTGAATGATAATAGTAAGATAACTTATCAAAACCTCTGTGATACAGCAAAACAGTGCTAAGAGGACATGTCATAGTATGAAATGACTACATCAAAAAGTCTGGAAGAACACAAATAGATCATCTAAGGTCACACTTGAAGGAACTAAAGTAACAAGGACAAACCAAATTCAAACCTGGAGGAAGAAAAGAAATAACCAAGATCAGAACAGAACTAAACAAAATTGAAACAAAAAAATACAAAAGATAAACACAACAAAAAGCTGGGTTTTTGAAAAGATAAAGCTGATAGACCATTAGCTAGATTAACCAAGATAACAAGAGAGAAGATCCAAATAAACTCAATTTGAAACAAAACAGGAGATATTACAACCAATGTCACAGAAATACAAAAGATCATTCAAAGCTACTGTGTCCAGAATTGGTGGGTTCTTGGTCTCACTGACTTCAAGAATGAAGCCACGGACCCTCGCAGTGAGTGTTACAGCTCTTAAGGTGGCGCATCTGGAGTTTGTTCCTTCTGATGTTCGGATGTGTTCGGAGTTTCTTCCTTCTGGTGGGTTCAGGGTCTCGCTGGCTCAGGAGTGAAGCTGCAGACCTTCATAGTGAGTGTTACAGCTCATAAAGGCAGCATGGACCCAAAGAGTGAGCAGCAGCAAGATTTATCACAAAGAGCGAAAGAACAAAGCTTTCACAGTGTGGAAGGGGACCCGAGCGGGTTGCCACTGCTGGCTGGGGCAGCCTGCTTTTATTCTCTTATCTGGCCCCACCCACATCCTACTGATTGGTAGAGCCAAGTGGTCTGTTTTGACAGGGCGCTGATTGGTGCGTTTACAATCCCTGAGCTAGACACAAAGGTTCTCCATATCCCCACCAGATTAGCTAGCTACAGAAGGTCAACACAAAGGTTCTCCAAGTCCCCACCAGAGTAGCTAGATACTGAGTGTTGATTGGTGCATTCACAAACCCTGAGCTAGACACAGGGTGCTGATTGGTGTATTTACAATCCCTTAGCTAGACATAAAGGTTCTCCACCTCCCCACCAGACTCAGGAGGCCAGCTGGCTTCACCCAGTGGATCCCGCACAGGTGCTGCAGGTGGAGCTGCCTGCCAGTCCTGCGCCATGTGCCCATACTCCTCAGCCCTTGGGTGGTCGATGGGACTGGGTGCCCGTGGAGCAGGGGGCGATGCTCATCGGGGAGGCTCCGGCCGCACAGGAGCGGGCGGGGGGGGGGCTCAGGCATGGCGGGCTGCAGGTCCGGATCCCTGCCCAGTGGGGAGGCAGCTAAGGCCCAGTGAGAAATGGAGCGCAGCCCCAGTGGGCCGGCACTGCTGGGGGACCCAGTACACCCTCCACAGCTGCGGGCCCAGATGGTAAGCCCCTCATTGCCTGGCAGGGCCTGCCGGCTGCTCCGAGTGCGGGGCCTGCCAAGCCCACGCCAACCCGGAACTCCAGCTGGCCCACAAGCTCCGCACGCAGCCCCGGTTTCCGCTCGTGCCTCTCCCTCCACACCTCCCTGCAAGCTGAGGGAGCTGGCTCCGGCCTTGACCAGCCCAGAAAGGGGCTCCCACAGTGCAGCGGTGGGCTGAAGTGCCGCCAAAGTGGGAGCCGAGGCAGAGGAGGCCCCGAGAGCGAGCAAGGGCTGTGAGGACTGCCAGCACGCTGTCACCTCTCACTACTATGACCAGCTTTATACATACAAATTAAAAACTCTAGAGGAGATGGTTAAATTCCTAGAAATACACAGTCCTCCTAGATTAAATCAGGAAGAAATAGAAACTCTGAACAGACCAATACAAGTAGCAAGATTTAAATAGTTATTTTAAAAATTGCCAACAACAACAGAAGACATCCAAGGCCACATGGATTCACAGCTGAATTCTAACAGACATTCAAAGAAGAATTGGTACCATTCTTACTAAAACTATTCCAAAAGTTAGAGAAAGATGGAATCCTCCCTAAATCATTCTATGAAGAGAGTATATCCCTAATAACAAAACCAAGGAAGGACATTAAAAAAGAAAATTACAAACCAATATTCATGATGAACATAGATGCCAAAATCCTCAACAAAATACTAGCTAACTGAATCCAGCAGCATATCAAAATATACCATGATCAAGTGTATTTCATATAAGCAATGCAGGGATAGCTTAAAATATGCAAGTGAATAAATGTGATACATCATGTAAACAAAATTAAAAACTAAAAGTCATGTGATCATCTCAATAGATGTAGAAAATGCATTCAACAAAATCCAGCATCAATTTATGTTTAAAGCCCTCAGAAAACTTGGCATAGAAGAGACATACCTCAAGGTAATAAAAGCCATCTGTGACAAACCCACAGCCAACATTATACTAAATGGGGAAAAGTTTAAAGCATTCTCCCTGAGAATTGGAACAACACAAGGATGCCCACTTTTACTGCTTTTATTCAACATAGTACTGGAAGTCCTAGCCAGAGCAATCAGACAAGAGAAAGAAATAATGGGCATCTAAATCAATAAAGAGGAAATCAAACTGTTGCCATTCACTAATGATGTGATTGTATACCTAGAAAATCCTAAATACTCATCTAAAAACCTCCTAGATTTGATAAATAAATTAAATAAAATTTCAGAATACAAAATAAATATACAAAAATCATTAGCACTCCTGCAAACCAACAATTACCAAGCTGAGAACCAAATCAAGAACTCAATCCCTTTTACAACAGCTGCAAACAGACAAACAAACAAACAATACTTACGAATATTCCTAACCAAGGAGGTGAAATATATCTACAATGAAAACTAGAAAACACTGCCGAAAAATAAATCATAGATGACAGAAACAAATGGAAACACATCCCATACTTATGGATGGGTAGAGTCAATATTGTGAAAATGACCATACTGCCAAAAGCAATCTATAGATTCAATACAATTCCCATCATCACTCTTCACAGAACTAGAAAAGACAATCCTAAAACTCATATACAACCAAAAAAGAGCTTGTGTAGGAAAAGCAAGTCTAAGCAAAATAAGAAAAAAAGATCTGGAGGCATCACATTACGTGACTTCAAACTATATTACAAGGCTATACTTACCATGGTGCTGCTATGAAAGCAGGCACATAGACCAATGGAAAAGAATAGAGAACCCAGAATAAAGCAAGTACTTAGAGCCAACGGATCTTCAACAAAGCAAACAAAAACATAAAGTGGGGAAAGCACACCCTTTTCAACAAATGGTGCTGGAAAAATTGGTAATCCACATGTAGAAGAATAAAACTGAATCCTCATCTCTCACCATATACAAAAATCAACTTAAGATGAATCAAATAGTTAAATCTAATACGTGAAACCTTAAAAATTATAGAAGATAACACTGGAAAAATATCTCCTAGATATTGGCTTAGGCAAAGAGTTCATGACCAAATACCCAAAAGCAAATGCAACAAAAGTAAAAATAAATAGGTGAGACCTAATTAAACTAAAAAGCTTTTGCACAGCAAAGTAAAAAATTAACAGAATAAAAAGACAACCCACAGTATGGTAGAGAATATTCACAAACTATACATCCAACAAAAGACTAATATTCATAATTTTCAAGGAACTCAAACAAATCAGCAAGAGAAAAACGAATAATCCCATCAAAAAGTAAGTAAAGGACATGAATAGACAAAAGAAGATATACAAATGGCCAAAAAAACCTATGAAACAATGTTCCACATTACTGTCAGGTAAATGCAAATTAAAACCACAATGAGACACCACCTTACTCCTGCAAGAATGGCAGCAATTAAAAATTCAAATAATAATAGATGTAGGTGTGGATGTTGTGAAAAGAAAACACTTTTACTCTCCTCATGGGTAATGTGATCTAGTACAACCACTATGGAGAACAGTATGGATATTCCCTAAAGAGCTAAAAGTAGATCTACCATTTGATCCAGCCTTCCCACTACTGGGTGTCTATCCAGAGGAAAATAAGACATTATATGAAAAAGACACTTGTACATGCATGTTTACAGCAGCACAATTTGCAATTGCACAAATATGGAGCCAGCTTAAATGCCCACCAACCAGTAAATGGATAAAGAAAATTATATATATATACACACACACACACACACACACACACACCATGAAATACTACTCAGCCTAAAAATGAATGAAATAATGGCATTCACAACAACCTGGATGGAGTTGGAAACCATTATTATAAGTGAAGTAACTCAGGAATGTAAAACCAAATATCGTGTGTTCTCATTTATAAGTGGGAGCTAAGCTATGAGGATGCAATGGCATAAGAAATATATAATGGACTTTGGGGACTCATGGGGAAGTTGAGCGGGGGTGAGGAATAAAAGACTACACATTAGGTACAGTGTACACTGCTCGAGTGATGGGCGCACTAAAATCTCAGAAATCACCACTAAAGAACTTATCCATGTAAGCAAAAACCACATGTTCCCCCAAAACTATTAAAATAAAATAAAATAGGCATGTTTATTACTGGCAGCAAGGGCAACAGAAGCCTAGCGTTCATTGCTAGCCAGTCCCCCAAAGCTCAGGAAAGCTGCCTGGGGTGAACAGAGTCTCATCTATGGATTCCCCACTTGTATCTCAGCAGAGGGACCCCAGAAAGTAGCCTTCCCTGGTTTTCACACCCCAGGGATATGTATATAATTGCACATCTGGCCATTTCTTCTTCCAGACAAAGTGCACAACCAGGTGCATTACCTGAAATACTGCCCACTGGAAAGATTTCCCTTTACCACGGTCTTTCAAGGATGTTCTAGAGAGAGGCTGTAATGCTATAGCTATTCACTTTTTGTTGGTACCAGCATGTCATGCAGAATAATTTGTAAACCATACCCAAGTCTTCTCTTCCTCTCTCAACCATCCAGAGGGAATGCCCCATGAGGCTATAAGTGAAGATGAGGAGATAGAAAATAATGTGTCAAGATTGGGAACCATGGGCATTTGGCCACTCTTCATAGAGTGTACTTATGCCTTTAGGGCCTTCTAGGGCCTGATCGTGTTTATATCACTTCCATTTGATGATGGAGTATTGCTGTGTATGTCCAGCTTTATGGCTTGGTGAGTCAGAAAACAGCCAGTCCATGATAGGCAGCTCAGGTCACATGATAACATGGTGACCCATGGTTTTGTGTTCAGTTTATATTAATGTCCAATAGCAGACTGAGGGCTGTTTCTCAGAAGGAGAGTAGATATCTGGGAATCATAGTAGTGCCTTGCTCCAAAATCCTAAAGAATTACGCTATGATTCACCTATAGGGACCTGAGGAAGGCCTCAAACTGCATTTCCATCTGGAATTGACACATTAGCACCATTGGATCTGTGTGATCATATGGCAGAAGTGGTAGAACAACTTGCACAGTAGCCTGGACTTGTTGCAGATCCTCCTCTTGTACTGGGCCCCACTCAAAATTAGTAACTTTTCAGGCCACTCCATTAATGGGCTGGAATAACACACCAAATAAGGATATGTTGTCTCAAAAATCTAATTAGGCCACTAGGCATTGTGTGTTTTTCTTGGTTGTAGGAGGGAGCAGATGCAATCCAAAAACTTATAAAGGATATCTCAACAACACCGGACTCCTAGAAATCTTACTGAGTTGAAAAGGTCTACAATTTCAGTCAGATTTCTTTCTTTTTCTCTGATGCAAATGTTTTACCAGTAAGTTCAGAGTAGTTGCTACTTCTCACTCACTACGTCTAATCAGCATGATGTTAATAAGTGTAATGGACCAGAGAAATATCTTGTGGAAAGATAAAGTGTTCAAGATCTCTGTGAACTAAATTATGACTCAGAACTAAAGAGCTGATATACCCCTGAGACAGGACAGTGAAGGTGTATTGGGGCCTTGCCAGCCTAATGCAAACTGCTTCTGGTGGACTTATTAACAGAGATAGAGATAAAAAAAATTTTCAGGTCAACAGCTTGCACATACCAGGTACCTAAAGATGTGTTGATTTTCTCAAATGGTAAATTTACCTCTTGTACAGCAGCTGCAGTTGGAGTTACCACTTGGTGAAGCTTTCAAAAACCCACTGTAATTCTCCAATATCCATCAGTCTTCTGCATAAGCCATATAGGAGAGTTGAATGGGGATGTGAGGAATCAGTACCCTGCATCTTTCAAGTCCTAAATAGTGGCACTAACCTTTGTAATCCTTCCAAAAAGGCAATATTGCTTTTGATATACTATTTTTCTAGGTAGAAGCATTCTAATGGCTTTCATTTGGACTTTCCCAATGTAATACCCCTCGTTCTGTAAGTCAGGAAATCTATGTAGAAATTCTGCCAGCTGCTAGGTATGTCTATTCCAATTATGCATTTTGGAACTGAGGAAATAGCCACAGGATGGATTTGTGGACTCAGTGGACCCACTGTGAATGAACTGGGTCTGAAACAAAATTCCATTAATCACTTGACCTTCATTATCCTATACTCTGACTGGAGGGCTAAGTGATGTTTTGAGTCTCTTGGAATCGATGTCAGTTCAGAGCTTGTGTCCGGTAGTCTTGAAAAATCACATTATTTCCTTTCCTTCAAATGCACAGTTACTCTGGTAAAAGGATGTAAGTTCCTTTGGGAAAGCCTGGGAAGAAGATTAAAAGTATAAATATTTCATAGTGTACCAAAATTATTCCCCAAGGTGACCCCAGACTCCCTTTTATTTTATTCAAGACACTCTGGCATGGGAAGCAGTTCTGTATTTGGACCTACAGAGCTGAGAATTTGTCTTCTGGAATGCTTTCCAGAAGGCAAATGAATTGTATGGCACTTGGTGTTAAAGCAGCTCTTTGAAGAGTAACACAATCTTCCCATGCACAAGATGATCAACACAGACCTTAGCAGAATCTAGAAAAGCCCAGAGATCCAAAAAGCCCTTGGAATACCACACAGAATGATTCATCATAGAGTCTTGAAGAAGAACCTACTGAAAAAAATCTGAGAATCATGTTGGAGCTAAACCCATAAGTAAAGACCAAGCACCGGAACACCATTCTTTACCCAACCAGGAATCATGAACTTTGCATGGATAAGGTGACCGCAGCAGCAGCAGAGGCAGTGCTAGAGGCCAAATCAGATGAGAAGGGCGTTGGAGCTAAACCCATATGTAAAGACCAAGCACCGGAACACCATTCTTTACCCGACCAGGAATCATGAACTTTGCGTGGATAAGGTGACCGCAGCAGCAGCAGAGGCAGTGCTAGAGGCCAAATCAGATGAGAAGGGCATTGCAGGCAAGATGTTTGTGCTAGGGAAGAAAACAAAGAAGGCTGTTTGTGTTAAGAAGAATAAGAAACCTCTGGTGGGGAAAAAGGAAGCAGCTACCAATAAACCAGCACTTGCAAAGAAGCCAGCAGAAACAAAACCTACAACAAAACAAAAGAAATCTGCTGCATAAACTCTTAAATTTGTTTACTCCATAAAAGTCAAATCATTTTTGCAGCTTATTTTGAATACATACCTGATCAAATAGGCAGTTAGAAAAAAAAAAGAAAAAGAAAAAGACATTCTGTATCTACAGATTGGCTTAAATCTGGTCACTGACTGAGTGGCCATGACTCACTGGTTTTATAATTTGAGTTAGATTTTTGTTCATATCACCTGGAACTCTTTTGCTTATATGAATCAAATAAGAATTTAATAGGCTTTGTATCTATTTCATTTCTACGAACACCATGATTTAATAACCAATGTCATAAATCTGCTTGAGCCATAAGTCTGATGGCTGCTTTGATTCTACTGTCCTTTACATAACTACTCACATCTTGTCTTTGGTGGCTCAATGTTGCCACTTTACTCATCCTGTTATCAAATTGCTCTCATTGCATTTAGGTTTTCAAATTCAGTGCCTGCAATTTTTACTATAATGTCTGGCCTATAGGGAAAAGTCATCACTGAGAACTTCCAGGATGCAGGAGCTCCTCTTACAAATTTATTTATCACCGTGTTCATGAAAGTTATGTCTTCTGGACCCTCTAACATTCGAATCATCAGAAGCCTTTGAATTTCTTCCTTTACACTAAACTAAATGTGATCAGGCATCTGCAAATTGCTCATAGTGGGCCATCTTTGATCCATGTTTTAGCCAACCAACCAAACTATTAGATTCCTTTCTAACTCCTCAAGCTGCACTATTAAATGCAATATCTCTGCTTGAGTACCCATATCAATCAATTCAGCCTGATACAACTTCTTATTATGTCTACCATTATGCCACATTCTTAATATCCAGTCCTACACTTATTCTCCAGATTTCTGCTTGTATAAATCAGAAAACTCAAGGAGTTATTTCAGAGTGTAGTGCATCTCCTCATGGCCCACACTTTTACCTCTCCTAGACTGGCCTACTTGAACTTAAGTATACTTATATATCTAGAAGCAAAGAGGGATAGTGGAGGTGGGACAATCAGCATTGTCTTGCATTGTAACCACTTCAAGAAAGGCCAATACTGTTTTCACAGTCAGTTGGGGCTAATCCCCTCAAAGGTGGGGATTTCACTCAAGCAGGGAATTGATAGACCACTGTCACTGAGGTTGGAAAGGCTACTTCCACTGGAGATGGAGAGACCACTTTTGCTGGGAATGGGAAGACCTCTTCCACTGTCAAAGAAGACTTTTCACAATTTAGGTGTTTAATATCCTCAGCTTCATTAGAGTTCCCTGACATCTCCCCACTACAACTCACAGGATCCCATTCTTTCCCAATCATCACACTCTTTTAAATAATAGACTTATTTGAGGCTGGTAGTTCAATTTGCTTTGTAATTCAGGAAATTCCAGAAAAATGTCTTCTGTTGATTTTCAACAATTTCAGCCTCGTTGCTACAGGAGAGATGGCTTTCCTTCAGGGCAGACCTACAAGCTCTTAGACTCTTTATGGAGTGCTTGAGCTAAGAATTTGAATCCCTGGACTTATATTTTTCTTTCACCCCTTTTGTCTCCCAAAGTTAGGGACAACCAACCAATGTCATTGTATTCCTTAGTTCCTCAAAAATATTTGAAAGTATCATATACAGAGTTAATTAGCTCCTTGTTTTTCATAAGTAGTTGACTAGGAGTATTCAAGGCATGTATTTTGCCTATCTCTGTAAACAGTTCACACCAAAAACTATTATTCCTCTCTTTATTACTGGAATATAGCTATTAACATCTTACAATCTAATCAGATTAGACAGTTGTATTGCTATAAAGGAATACCTGAGGCTGGGTAATTTATAAAGAAGAAAGTTTTATTTGACTCATGTTTCTGCATGCTGTACAGGAAGTATGGCACCAGTGTCTGCTTCTGCTTCTGGTGAGGGTTTCAGGAAGCTTCCACTCTTGGTGGAAGGGAAGAGGGGAAGGAAGAAAGAGGAGAGAGGTACCAGACTCTTTTAAATAACCAGATCTAGCAGTAGCATATATGTATAAATATATATATATTTTTATATATGTATATATATTTATACATGTATAAATATATATATATTTATACATGTATAAATACATATTATATACGTATATAATATATATTATATACGTATATAATATATTATATACGTATATAATACATATTATATACGTATATAATATATATTATATATGTATATTATATATTATATACGTATATAATATATATTATATATATATATATGTATATAATATATATATTTGGGGAATTGGCTCAGACTATTATGGAGGCCAAAAAGTACCATTGCCACCTGCAAGCTGGAGAACCAAGAATACCAGTAGTACAGTAGTATAATTTAGTCTGAGACTGAAGGCCTGAGAACAAGGGAGACAATGGCATATTTCCAGTCTAAAGCAGAATGGCTGAGAACCAGGAGCTGGGGACCACTGGTATGAGTTAAAGTCCAAAAGCCACAGAACCAGGAGCTCTAATGCCTGAGGGCAGGAGCAGATGGATGACCCAACTCAAGGAGAAAGAAAGAATTCATCCTTCTTCTGTCAATTTGTTCTATCTGGGTCCTCAAAAATTGAATGGTGCTGGCCCACACTGGTAAGAGTGAATCATTACTAAGTCTACTGACTGAAATACTAATCCCTTATGGAAGCACCCTCACAGACACATGCAAATATAAAGATTTACCAGCTATCTGGGCATCCCTAAACCCAATTAAGTTGACATATAAAATTAACCATCATGAGATTTATCTAACATCATGCTAAAAAATGTTGACAGAGAAACAAAAAAAAAGGACTTGTTGGAAAATGGCACCAAAAGGTGTGTTTAATGCAGGGTTGCCACAATGTTCAGTTTGTCAAAACATTATCTATGAAGCACAATAAAGTGAAACCCAATAAAATGAGGTATGCCTATAGATTTTCTAGAACTTGAACAAAATGATTAAGCAAGGGGACGTGGCACTACAGCATCCTATAATGGTCTAGTATAGGACGAGTGAGGAATTCACAGAGACGGAGAAACAGTAGTGAATATAAACAATCTTTCATTTGGGCCATATTCCTGCAGTAAGTATTATCACATAAACGAGATTACCACTGTGAGGGGTTATTAATGTGAAAAATTGCTAAATAAAGCAGAGTAACTCAATTATAGCTCAGTTCAACTGTCAGGTGTAGACAGTTCAGCTGTCTCATACATGGTTTATTAGTTTTCTGTTGCTGAATAACAAGTTACCACAAATTTAATGACATAAAACACCAATGTATTATCTCACAGACTTTGTACATCAGAAGTTAGGTTTGGCATAGGCTTCATAAAGCTGAAATCAAGATTTTGGCAGGGCTGCGTTCCTTAATGGAGGCTCTAGGGAATAATCTGCTTCCAAAATCATTCATGTTGTTGGCTAAATCCATTCCCTTGCTCAGAGCAATGAAGTTTCCATTTCTTCACTGGCTGTGAGCCAGAAGTTTGTCTTTTCTCCTAAATGCTGTCTATATCCTTTCTTGTGATTTCCGCATGGCCCCTCTCATGCTTTGAATATCATTGACTTATTCTGCTCCCTCATCTCTTTGATCTTATCTACATTTAAGGGTTTGTGTGATTACATTGGACCTGGTGAGATTATCCAGGACCGTCTCCCTCTTTGAAAATCCATAACCTTAAATAAAACTGTAAAACATTTTTGCCTTATAATGTAACATTTTCATAAATTCTAGGGATTTTGGTGTCAACCAAATTGTCAGGGGTTCATGCTGATGACATATAAGTATACTTTTAAAAACATAATGGGGCTGGGAGCGGTGGCTCATGCCTGTAATCCCAGCACTTTGAGAGACCGAGGCAGGTGGATCACCTGAGGTCAGGAGTTTGAGATCAGCCTGACCAACATGGTAAAACCCTGTTTCTACTAAAAATACAAAAATTAGCCAGGCATGGTAGCACACACCTGTAATTCCAGCTACTCAGGAAGCTGAGGCAGGAGAATCACTTGAACCCGGGAGCCAGAGGTTGCAGAGATCAGCCATTGCACTCTAGCCTGGGTGACAGAGAGAGACTCTGTCTCAAAATAAAAATAAATAAATAAGTAAATAAACATAATGGAATTATCCAAAACACTTAAGCCAAATTTGAATATATATAAAATACTTGCATATGCTTATATACATATATTTATATAAATTCATGTGTATTTGCATTTTCCCAAAACATCTAAGTCATTAAACTGAGATGTACTTTTCCATATATCTCCCAATAGCCTCAGCCCAACATTTCATTTCAGTGTATAGAAAACAAAAAAACCAAACAAACATCAAAACATGTCTTAAGAAGTCAAACATCTTGGTATACGTGATTTTAATTTGGCAAGTCATCAAAGCAATTTTATTAACAAAGTATCAAGGAGCCCTTATGATATGTACATTTAATTTTGTTCCTTTTCCTCATCATGGACAATGATTGTTCTATTTTCTGTTGAAGAGTACATTAGCTGTTTCTGAATTACAGTTACATTTTACTGCTTAAATACAGGGAAGCAAAATTGTTTTAAAATAGGCTGCACTACCTTGTATTTCTCTGTGGGAAATTCTGGGAAGAAATGAAAGTGATTTTAGCTACTGTAGTGTAGCACTGCCTACATCAAAATAGAATGATAATTATGTTGCAGGTGGCAAACTACTCAAGGTACCTGCAGAGTACTGATAAAGTGGTTCATTGGCCATCCATTTCCCAGGCGGTTTAGGTTAATCTGCAGAATATGTATCATGCATATTAATCCAAATAGCCCTGAACTCCAGCCAGCTGGATAAAGTACACCTAAATCTGCCTTTAAGAATATGTTTTATAAAACAATTTTTTGGTTCTAATCATTATCCCTGGGTATTTTTAAACCTATCTGGAAACCCAGATTGTTAGTCTAAAATGTTTACCCAGAATTTTCACCGTTGTGAGATTAGCCAACAATAAGGAGAGTAATGATGCCCTGTTTGTGGGCCATGTCAGAAAATGTTCAAAGTATCACATGAAGGCTAAAAATATGTAGACTGTGAGTCTGCATAATTAAAGCAGGCAGATAGCTTAAGTAAAGTGGAAAATTCCCAATTCCCAAAGAATGAGACATTACATCTTTCTTTAAAGAGACATCAGTGTCAAAAATAAAAGCATAGCTTGGCCATTTCTACAAAAACATTTATGTTCTATATATACTAAACTTTCACATACATTTTAAGATATTGTGCCATTATGCCAGATGGGCTTATTCATTTAATCTGTTGATTACACATCTTACATGATGAGATGATAAGTGGCTTGCGGCTTGGAACACAAATAACAATTCAACAACAGCAAGTATGATGCCAACTACCATTTGTAAATCAATAGCAGCTCTAATTCACTGATGTTCACAGATTTTCAAAGTCTTTTTTTACAATTTATCTGATTACCTCTATGCATTTTAGGCACAATATCTACAAAAATTGCATACTATCCAATATCATTTTACTACTTAAAATTAACATTTCTTAAACTATATAAAATATTAAATAAATATTAAATATATTTTATTTGGAAGAAAATTAAATAAAATGAGAACTTCAAATATTTATAACAGACTTATCTACACACCTCATGTATTATTTAATGATTTACAGTCAAAGTAATTATTTGAATTAGACACGTAAGAAATGCATTTTCTTATATCAGCCTTGAAAATTATACTCAAAGATATAGGAACTTTGTACAGAGCCCGAAAAGTGTCCCTGAGTCTCACCAGCGAATACCAATGACACTTTTGGCTAAAGTTACTTGTTCCCATTTCCTACCTGAGAGTCTTATATTAGGAGGAAAGCAAAGTACACTCATTTAAAAAAATATACCTACTGTTAATATATGAATTAATAAATGGAAATTTTCAAATCAGTAGACATTAAAAGGAAATTCAGGAAAATTATTTCTTTTTTTTTCATTTGACTTAAGGCAACATTCTTATTAAATCCATCTTATTATTTTTTATCCTACACTTTTAGGCTTATTTTCTTGGCTGGTAAAAATCTCTACCCAGAAATTTAACAAAGCACAGTGCTTTATCTAAGCTCTTTAGTCTCTTAAGTTAAAAAAAAAAAAAAAACTAGAATAGTGTTACTTTATAAACACAAGTTTTAAAAGATGAAATCTGTATAAATTATCAATATATACCCTATAATACTAAAGGAAATATGATTTCTTATTTTTATTTTAATTCTACAACTGAAACAAAAAATGTAACTTCATAGGTAATCCCAGGAATGCAATGTTACATATGAATTAACTAAACATCAGCTCTGTTGTAGAATTTTTATTTTTATACTTTTTAAAAATAATATAAAGGAAATCACTTCAAAGCATTCAGTGAGAATTTTTATAGGTTGTATTCTTTGCTGTGTAATTTGTGATTTCATCTGGAAACTCCAGGAAGCTTGAGCGTTGCTTAGGATGTGTGAGTGACAGTGAATGATCGACTTATCTGTCTACCGCAAAGGTCTCTGATTGAAAAATAAGCTTTATGGCCTCTAGTCATCAGGTATTCACCATTTGAAATTTGATGGACTCAATTTGCTAGAATAGATGTTTTCAATAGATTTTGTTCAGGGAAAAATTCAGAATTCTAAAATTTTTGTGGACACAATGAAAGGGCTTAACTATTTCAAAAATAGTAAACAAGTCAGTAAAATTTGCATTGCAATCATTATTTTGTCATTATATTATGTCTCATGGTTTCACAAACAATGGAAGACTTTTCTTTGTTCACTAGATCATCTCTCAACCCTGTCACTAAGGATTTAGGTTTTAGCCCTGATTCCTTTCTCTTAGATCCAAGAAATAATTTGTAAAATTAATTTTGTGTCTCTTGTCTCTAACTATTTGTAAGACATCCAAGTCTAGACAAATCTTTGGCTGACACCTTTGAACATTACATATAGCTAGTTGAGAAAACATAAATTTTGAGTACTTAATATTTGGCATCTGCAGAGGATTTTAATACATCATTATCTAGGACCCAATACCTGAACTTATTGCTTCAGAGCTACCAGCAAACATAGAGGACTCATCAGAATTGTACCTTTAATCTTATTTGTTTTATTATTGCTGAAGATATAATCATTCTCTTTAAATATTATTTTAGGAGGTTATAATCCTTCCTGTACCTTTTATTACCTTAAAGGTTATGCCCAAAGTGTTTATGAATATTGTTGTATGATTGCTTTTTTAAGTATTTATATTATTTTAAGTGTTTAATATGATTTTTTAATTTGCAATATCTATCACTTTATGACATGACTACATATTTCCATTGTTGGATATTTTTAAAATTGATTCTGCATTACTGTAGAATATTTAGTTTTAAGCTTAGTACATAACCAATAATTGTGGTCCTTGTCTTTTGCTGGTTGCAGTATTGCCCTATTTTTACATGATTAGGTTGTGGGAGTTATAAACACATGCTTTGAAATGCCATAGGCAATGCTTCCCCACTGCCTCATCCTCATACCTGCTGAAACATATGGACAAGTTTTGTGATAACTCTTAGTCTCTGTTTATTCAGGTTATGCTTGGATTAAGCCCCAAATATTCTGCAGCAGAAAACTATGCATCTTTTGAAAATGCGTGCTTTGAATGCTGTTGCACCCTGATAATGTTTGGGTGTCTAACCATGAGATATCAAATGTCTATATAACCAGAACCATCTATTATCAGCGAGGTGTACTCAGACACTGAGTCATAAGATCAGGCAGAACTAGTAGAAAAGCATCTGTAATAAAAAATAGCAAAGAGAGTAGAATTGAGTAGAGAGATAAACTCTATGAACAGGTGATCCAAACTCCTTTGTCTCCTAACCCTAATATTCCTCAACTCACAATGAGTTTACTTTAAGTAGGTAGATTCCCTATGACTAGTTAATGGAAGAGGAAAAAATATAAAGACTGGTACAATAAAAAGTTAGCTAAGTATGTTGGTGAAAGTAGAAAATAGACTGTCCCTGTAATATATACCCATGAAGAGCTAGCCCTGAAAGAAAATGATAAAAAAAATTCCTATCACTGTTAGAACCTCAGGCAATATATCTGCACATCAATTTAGAGTGGACAGAGTAATGACTCAAGAATATAATTAATGTATTTGTCTAGGTTCTCCAAGGAAACAGAATCAATAAGATATGCTACGTGAGATTTATTACAAAGAAAATTATTATAAGGAATTGTCTCATGTGATTCTGGAAGCTAAGTTTCCAGCTCTATAGTCAACAAACTGAAGAACCAGGAGAGTCAATGATATAGTTCTAGTCCACATTCAATTCTGAAGGCAGAAAATACTGTTTTCTTAGCTCAAAGACAATCAGTCAGAAATAGTAAATCTTCCCCAACCCTGTTTTTAATTCTATTCAGGCCTTCAGTGAATTGGTTGAGGCTTGCCCATATTTGAGAATGAAATCTACTTTATGAAGCCTACTGATTCAAGTGCCAATCATCCAGAAATACTCTCACAGACACACCAAATATCTGGGCACCCCATGCTTCAGTGAATTTGACACAAAAAATTATCCACGTTCGATTTATAAATATTGAAAAATGATTTGACTATGTGGCCAGAAGAATGAAAGGAGCCAAACTGGAATATTGAATGTGAGGAGGTCTGGGAAAGAAGCTTGTGATTAAACCAATGCGAGTTGATACAAAGTGAGTGAGTTTCTGTCTCACATATCAATGTCCATAAGAGAGTATCCTCTACAGAAGAAATGTGCCTGGAAAACCCAACACAATGAACTGAACATTACTACAAAACAGGAGGCTTTTCAATGTAGTGTAAAAGATAGTATAAGGTATAAAATTAGTATTAGAGATCACCAACCTCCACTTAAACAAACAACTCCTTACACACAGCAAAAGAAAATGCCATTTAAAATAGTAACAATGTTGTTCACAATAAATACATATAATTTTATCTGTTAACATAAAATTAAAAAGGAACAAGAACAAGAGAAAGTAAAATATCTAGTGTATCTACTGA
The DNA here is from genome assembly GCF_028858775.2 of Pan troglodytes. Lineage (NCBI taxonomy): Eukaryota > Metazoa > Chordata > Mammalia > Primates > Hominidae > Pan > Pan troglodytes. The sequence continues at coordinate 85,831,577 of NC_072401.2, forward strand.
TACATCTAAAAATAAAGGTGCACTATCTCTAAAAGTAAAACATCCATAAAGATCTCACAATAACTAAACAAACTGGAAAGCTACTATATCTGGGGGATACTATAATTTATATAATTATTGGCACCAATTCTGTTTTTTTTTTTTTTTTGAGATGGAGTCTTGCTCTGTCGCCCAGGCTGGAGTGCAGTGGCGCGATCTCAGCTCACTGCAAGCTCCATCTCCCGGGTTCATGCCATTCTCCTGCCTCAGCCTCCTGAGTAGCTGGGACTACAGGCGCACACCACCACGCCTGGCTAATTTTTTTGTATTTTTAGTAGAGACGGGGTTTCACCATGTTAGCCAGGATGGTCTCTATCTCCTGACCTCGTGATCCGCCCACCTCGGCCTTCCAAAGTGCTGGGATTACAGGCGTGAGCCACTGCGCTGGGCCAATTCTTTTTAGACCCATTAACTAACACCTTTTCACTAGCCCCTCCTCCTTACCCATCCCAGTCTTCTGTACCCACCATTGTACTCTCTACCTCCATGAGATTAACTTTTTGTAGCTCACACATGTGAGTGAGAATATGTGATATTTATCTTTCTGTGCCTGGATTATTTTACTTAACAAATGTCCTCCAGTTTTATCTATGTTGCTGCAAATGATGGGATTTTATTTTTATGGCTGAATAATATGTCATTGTGTAGATATATATACACACACACACTATATATACATCATGTATATACACACACATCACATTTCTTGATTCATTCATCTGAAAATGGAAACAGGTTAATCCATATCTTTACTATTGTGAATAGTGCTGCAATAAACATAGAAGTGCAAATATCTCTTCAATATATTCATTTCCTTTCCTTTGGATATGTAACCAGTAGTAGGATTTCTAGGTCACATGGTAAATCTACTTTTAGTTTTGGGAGGAACTTCCATACTCTTTTCTGTAATGACTGTACTAATTTAAACTAAAGCGTTTCCCTTTCTTCACATTCTTGCACTTATCTTTTGTCTTTTTGAAAAAAGCCATTCTAACTGGGGTGGGGTGATACCTTATTGTGGTTTTGATTTGCATTTCCCTAATGATTAGCGATGTTGAGCATGTTTTCATGTATCTGTTAGCCATTTGTATGTCCTCTTTTGAGTAACGTCCATTCAGAAAATTTGCCCATTTTAAAAATAAGGTTATTCTTTTTTCTTTTTGGTGTTGGGTTGACTTTCTTTTACATTCTGGCTATTAATCTCTTGTCAGATAGATAGCTTGAAAATATTTTCTTCCATTTTTTAAGTTGTCTATTTCTTCTGTTGATTGTTTCTTTTCCTATGCAGAAGCTTTTTAGCTTTGTCTATTTGTGCTTTTGTTCCCTGTGTGTTGTTAATATTGAGTGTCAACTTGATTGGATTGAGGGATGCAAAATATTTTTCCTGGTTGTTTCTGTGAGGGTGTTGCCAAAAGAGGTTAATATTTGAGTGAGTGGACTAGAAGAGGGAAACCCACTCTCAATCTGGGTGGACACCATCTAATCAGCTGCCAGTGAAGCTAGAATAAAGCAGGCAGGAGACGATAAAAGAGCAGACTTGCCGAGTCTTCTGGCCTTCATTTTTGTCCCATGCTGAATGCTTCCTGCCCTCAAACAACAGACTCTAAGCTCTTCAGCTTTTGAACTTTTAGGCTTATGACAGTGGTTAGTCAGGGGCTCTTGAGCCTTTGGCCACAAACTGAGGCCTGCACTGTTGGCTTCTCTACTTTTGAGCTTTAGGGACTTGGACTTATCCACCACTGGCTTCCTTTCTCCTCAACTTGCAGATGGTCTATCATGGGACTTTACCTTGAGATTGTGTGAGTCAATTCTCCTTAATAAACTCCCTCTCATGAATACATATATCCTTCTGTCCCTCTAGAGAGCCCCAACTAATACCCTGTGATCTAGAGGTCTTATCTGAAATATCTCTACCCAGACTGTTAAATCAAGTTTGGCCTAAAGTTGCCTCCTTACATATTTTAAGCTCAGCCTAAAACTTTCTCTGTACTATGACCTAAATTGAGATGTAAAGAGACTGTAACCTATTCTTGTGCCAATTACTGAGATTTAGCCAATGGGGGTCAACTGTTCAAACCATGTTCATATAAGGTAAATATGGAGCTGTAACCAATCTGGCTGTTTCTGTACATCACTTCTGTTTTCTGCACGTCACTTTCCTTTTTCTGTCTATAAATATCCCACAATGTGGCTGCACTGGAGTATCTCAGAGCCTACCCTGGCTCATGAGGCTGCCTGATAGGTGAATTGTTCTGTGCTCAGTTAAACTTTCTTAAATTGAATTTGACTCAAGTTTTTCCTTTAACAGATGGTGTCAGAAGTGGGATCCAAAGTAGCACTTCTAATTACCCCCAGTAGTGCCTAGTGACCAAGCAAAGTATGTTCCTGACCCATTGTGTCCATTGCTTTCTCACAGCAACTGGGGATCATGGTAAGTTCTCTTTTGGAAATCAAAGCTCCACAAATTTGTGTTTTGAGTTATCTGAGTTTTTTCTTTTCTTTTCTTTTTTTTTTTTTTTAACATATTTCTGATCCAAATTGGATTTGGAAGTCATGACAGAAACTGGACCAGGTCCAAGATCAGACTGAATATGATAATTACCTGGCTGGAACTCATTTACAAACCTCTTATATCTGTCTTGGTCTGAAAGAAACTGATAGTAAATGGCAATATTGCAGGGAGTATAAAATTTGTCTTTTGGAAATTTGCAGAGATTTTAGTGTTCTACCCCCTTGGTTTCTTTTTTTTCTTGCATGCTTAGGTAGGGAAACCAAATAACTGGCTAAGTTCATCAAGGGGGAACTAAGAGCCAAAGCCAATATTTGAAATAAAAATTGGATCTTTAGTTTCTGAAGAACTGAGCATTTTCCAGCTAATACGTGGATAAATATTAGGCCCCAGAAGCAGCAAAGTCTTACAGAAATTGCAAAATCTTACTAAAGATAAGTTGCAGTAAAACACTCCAGATGAACAACACTTCACTGAAGAAGTGCATTTGAAAATGAGGGCTCCCAAACTAGTGTCTAATACAGGGATGCCTAATGATATGCAGAAGTTTCTAAAAATATTTCAGTATTTTTATTTAAATACTCTTTATAAAAGGTGAATAAAAACCTTAAGCAAATAAGTGATAAGAATTATTGAATCTGACAAACTTTTGGCTTAGTTACTAACCTGCCCAAAGGTGAAAACATAACTATCCTAAGTAAAGTGTTTCTAAAAGTTAGGCCCTCAGGTAAAACAGACTCACTTCTTTTTCAGATCTGTCCATGCTCAGTCCAGGCATAGAGAATGTTTTCTTTGCCTTAGTTGTTAATGGGATCCACCCTTAACTCAGTAATTTTAGCTAAGAAACAGTAGCTAAGTTAAAAAGAACACCTATCAAACTAATATATGCCTTTCTGAAATTTTATTGCCTATCTTGAAACCCTCTTGTAAAAGAAATTTACATCTATTAAGGACATTTTCATTTTTAATGATATCTCCCTTGGTGCATTAGAAACTCTTAACATTTGTTTTAAATTTAAAGAATAAGTCATACCTCTGTTTAAGGTACTTTTCTGGCCATCTTGTCTTGACTTCACTTTTACACGAGCACTGTTATTGCCTTGGTTAAGCAAATGATGATAGAATATTTAGGCCTAAAATCTTAGCTCTGTGCTTATGAAATATATATTTTTTTGTTTCAACCTAAGAGTTGTCCCTTTAGAAATGCAAATTGGTGCCTAGTTAACAATTGCTTAGAGCAATGAAATAGGTATTGGAAGACTAATAGACCAAATGGGGAAAAGAAAAACTATTTAAATGCAGGAAAATGAAAATCCTTTCTGAAAGCTGTAAGATCTCCTTTTGTGTTTATATGTCTACTCATGTTATGTGTATGTGATAATATTTGGTAAATAAAGCTAGCTTGAAAATTGTTGATAAAATAGGAATGGTTTCAAAATTATCAGGTAGATATAATTAGAAATGTGCTTGATTTGAGTGTGAGCTGTTTTTGGTTAACAGCCTCTGGATTCAGGGGTCTGGATAGGTGGCCACATTGAGGTCTGGAGACATATTCTTAGTGCATAGAACAGCAATTACAAGCCAGAATCAAGCCCAATATGCCCCCTTCTTCCTTGCTTTCCCTGTTTGTCTACTGGCTATTTTGGGAGGGGTTGGATACTCCAGGTAGAGTTTACACTATTCTGTCTTCTAACCTCTAGAGCTGGTATGTAAATTCAGGACTCAGGCAGACCCTGACCTTCATAGTCCTCCTGTGTGCTGTATGGCTACTTGGGACCCATGATGGCTGGGCAAACCCAGGAAGGGTACCTATGTAAAAATTCTTCTCAGTAATTTAAGATCTTGAAGCTATGTTATGTTAAATTAAGTAATAGCTAATCATAACATGTCTTAGTCATTTGTAAGTTAGAACACTGAAATATTAATTATTAAATGTCTGTATTTATAATTAATTAATTAATTCATTCATTCATTGATAATTTTTAAATGTCTATAAGGTATACATTAAATGTCTATATACCTTAACATGTTATTTTATATGGGATGAAAAGGCTAAATATATTTATATCTGTTAAAAATAGTTTGAAGAACCCTCTTTGTAAAAACTGATAAAATAGTTTTTATCTACAAATACTGATATAAAATAGTTCAATATAAATTTCTAGGGTTTTCACTAGAAATCAGGGTAACTAAGAGGTAAAAATGTAGTTAACATATACAATTAAAGCTACTAGATATAAAATAAACAATTCTATATACAGAGTGCATAAACAAAAGCAAGATATCATTTTGATGAGGAAAGTTATAAAGGCATAAAAATGTATTTAAAAAATTTTGTCTGGTTTAAAGTTACTTAAAGTTTTGAAACTGAAGGAATAAAAAATAGACAAAACAAGATGAATACAGAAAGCCAGGGGAAAATGTAAATGAAAGGTTTATGGAAATCTTGTGTGGTTAAATGATGCCAGATTTGATAAATTTATTTATGAGGTTTTATTAAAATTAGCTTTAGTATAAATAATACATTAATGCAAAGATAAAATTTGGTTTTCTTTTGAAAAAAGTTTTGTTAGTATTAATAAGACACAGTAAAACATTTTCGTTCACCTTGTGAGTAAACTGCAAGAAGGAGAAAAAAAGACAGGAAAGAAGAAAGGACAGATTTCTGTATCATTCTGCCTTGGCTCTTTTGACTGTTTGGAAGACTGAGTCTCCTCCATCAAAGAATATAGGTTTTTTTTTGTTTGTTTGTTTGTTTGTTTTTTTACAAAAACAATGTTTTAATGATCACTTTAGCTAAATAAATGACTATTATTTTAGGGCAACCTGTGATCCTATTTTGATCAAATGTTTTAAACCTTTGACATATTTGACAGGCTTCCCAAAATCAAATTTCAGCTTCAAAATTAAGTCTTTCTTGACCTCTAACTTTGGGATGCTACACAGGGCCCCTGAAGCATCCCAAAGAGAGACAAACAGAATTATTTGACATGTTAAATTACATGGGAAGTATTTTAAAATAAGACATGATGTTTAACCTTCTTCAAATTATATTTTAATAAATATGTTATTAATGTATGTTCCAAAATTGTATGGAATTTCTAAATTTCTAGTATGTCTTGGTATATGCCATGAGTCATAATTATGGTTTTAGTGTTGTTATTGTAGGCCACAGAGAAATAACAAAATTTCCTTGCAAATTGTGTCTTTATGACCATTTAAAGTCATTTTCACAGTTAATTGCTTAATTTTGGTGCAGTTTCTGAAAAGTTCTAAAGCACACAAAATCCTAGACTATGGTGTCTTTAAGGAGGTTCATGAAAGGATAGAAAGCACCCTGACAAGCACCCTTTAATACAGGTTTCTGGTAACCTTAAGACCTTATCATTTGAACAGGGTAAGAATTTTCAGAACTTGAAGTAAGATACTGGTTTATAAAATTGCTAACCCGATCAGAACAAAAATTAAACACCAAGAAAAGACTTTGCCAGATTTTTATGCTAAATCAGCCAGTACTAAAATTGCTTAGATAGGCAATTTGAATGAACTCCATGGTTCCAATTAAATCATCTATAATAACCTTCTAGTTTTCAGTAATAACCTTCTAGTTATGCACCTAAATTGGAGAAACAACTGGCATTTAATAGGATATAAGTCCAATGTTAAACGTGGATTCATGGAGAACCTAGACGGTTGCCTTGTTTTTTCTGAGTCCTTAAAGCTGTTAGTATTAAAAGCTCTGCATTCCATGACTCATCATGGAAGAGAGAAAAGTATCCAAATTTAAAAATATAGATAGATATTGGTGTTGCGACTTTTCTAAATTGCTAAAATAGTTTTTATGGCCACTGTTTGGTTTGTCAAACTGATATTCCTGGGAAGATGATCAAAACATCAGGTACATCTTTGCTGCCTGATGGGCCATTTAAACAGTTATAGAGATTTCATTCCATTATAATTTTCAATGCACGTTTTGTGTTTGTATAAAAGCTTTCCTATGCAAGAAGGCTGACGTTATCACACTAGGTCATTATGCCAAAGTGTATTTTCACCAGGTAAAGAAAGCTTTTCATGGTCCACTGCTGAGGACATTCAACTCCTTCACAGTCGAAAACCTGAAATTTGATTTCCTGAGAACATCAGAGATAGACTTCCCCTGACATCTAAACTTAAGCAAAACTTCAGGACCTTGAATTTTGAGTTCATAATCTCACAATTCAGAAGTGTCCCTCCATACTCTTGGAACTGCATACCCATTGGAAATCTTAAAGTAAAGCTAACCAGGGAAGATTCTCCCCAGAAGAAGATGACATCCATGATGTGGACAGCTTTCTCCCAGGGTTGTGGATTGAGATTTCTCTGCTGTCATGAGGCTCTTAATCTTTCAGTTTTTGTTTCTTTGCCTATGCTTCTATGAACAATAGAAGTGAAAGGGGGATCTGTTTTGTTCACTCATGGAGCATACTTTAGTTTGTGAAAGATTTTGCAGGTAGCCTTATACACGGACAAACTTATGCCTTGAGAGATGTTAAATGAAGGCCTAACGTAGGTGAGAAATTTTACTGATAAATTTGTTGCCTCATAATCAATCAGAAATAGAACATTTTGTGGTCCACTCCTCTTAATCTACATCATGCATGAAAGAAAGCATCGCCAAGAAGTCTTTACTCTTCTATATGGGCATCATTTTTTTGGTCTACTTTTCCATGGTTTGGAGTAAATGAGGCAATGATTAGAAATTTATCCCTCATAGGCTGGGTGTGGTGGCTCATGCCTCTAATCCCAGCACTTCGGGAGGCCAAGGTGGGAGGATCACAAGGTCAGGAGATGGAGACCATCCTGGCTAACATGGTGAAACCCCGTCTCCACTAAAAATACAAAGAAAAAATTAGCTACGTGTGGTGATGGGTGCCTGTAGTCCCAGCTACTCGGGAGGCTGAGGCAGGAGAATAGCATGAACCCAGGAGGTGGAGCTTGCAGTGAGCTGAGATCAGAGTGAGACTCCATCTCAAAAAAAAAAAAAAAAAAAAAACCAGGAAATTTATCCCTCATGATAGGCTTTATACCAGATTCTCCTGTAAAGGTTGTGGTCACACAGCAGACTTTACATTCTCTTGTGAAAGTTATACTAAATAATAGAATTACTCTAGTTACTGCCAAAGAGAGAAGTATCTGTGCAGCTGCTGGCACTTCTTGTTGCCCTTGGAGAAATACATCAGTTATTATAGAGATTAGGTTGTAGGGAATTAACAAACTGTTTTGTTACAGAGAGTAGACTCTTTAACTCATTCTTTGATCTATTTTATTTTAGTTAGTTTGTTTCATGGGACCCTGGCTAAGGAGCATACTCCAAACTCTTGGTATTATCCTCCTGATAGTCATAACAATAGTCTCCCTGGTGTGCTGTATTCTCTTAAAAGTTTTAAATGTTTCAGAAAATTTGCAGCTTGGGCTGTTGCTTCAGAGGACAGAATCCCCAAGCCTTGGCAGCTTCCACATGGTGTTAAGCCTGCAAGTAAACAGACGTCAAGAACTGAGGTTTGGGAAATGCCGCCTAGATTTCAGAAAATGTATGGAAATGCCTGGATGGCCTGGCCAAAGTTTGCTGCAGGGGCAGAGCCCTCATGGAGCAACTCTGCTAGGGCGGTGCAGAAGGGAAATGTGGGGTCGGAGACTCCAGACAGAGTCCCTACTGGGGCACTACCTGGTGGAGCTGTGAGAAGAGGGCCACAGTCTTCCAGACCCTAGGATGGTGGATGAACTGACAGCTTGCACCGTGTGCCTGGAAAAGCCACAAACACTCAATGCCAGGCTGCGAAAGCAGCCAGGAGGGGGGCTATACCTTGCAAAGCCACAAGGGTGAAGTTGCTCAAGACCATGGGTATCCACCTCTTGTATCAGCATGACCTGGATGTGAAACGTGGAGTCAAAAGGAGATCATTTTGGAGCTTTAAGATTTGACTGCCCTACTGGATTTCAGACTTTCACGGGACCTGTAGCCCCTTTGTTTTGGCCAACGTCTCCCATTTACAATGGCTGTATTTATAGAATGCCTGTACCCCCACTGTATCTAGGAAGTAAATAATTTGCTTTTGATTTTACAGGTTCATAGGCAGAAGGGACTTGCCTTGTCCCAGGTGAAACTTTGGACTGTGGACTTTTGAATTCATGCTGAAATTTGCTGAGACTTTGGGATTGGAGGTAATTGAATCATGGGGGCAGGTCTTTCCCATGCTGTTCTCATGATAGTGAGTAAGTCTCACAAGAACTAATGGCTAATGGTTATTATAAGGGGGAGTTTTCCCGCACAAGCTTTTTTTTTTTTTCCTTGCCTGCTGCCATCCATGTAAGATGTGACTTGCTCCTCCTTGCCTTCTGCCATGATTGTGAGGCTTCCCCAGCCATGTGGAACTGTAAGTCCCATAAAATCTTTCTTTTGTAAATTGCCCAGTCTTGGGTATGTCTTTATCAGCAGAATTAAAATGGACAAATACATTGGTCTTAGGATTCTTTATCATTGCTTTTCATAAATTTGATTATATATCCTTGTGTGGTTTCATTTTTCTTTTTCTTTGCTTTTATTGACGTTTTGGCTGTGTAGGTTTAGTTTTCATAAAATTTGGAAAATTTGGGGCCTCTACTCTTCAATTATTTTTTTCTGTTCCTCCATTCTCAATCTGAGAATCAAGTGTGTATGTGTGACAAGTGGAGATTATTTGAAGTATCTCATAATCTGGGATTTCAGTGTACGTTAGATTATTTTATATTACTCAACAGCTGTTACACTAGAACACTGTTCTTATTTTAGTCTTTTATTCCCTCAGTGTTTCATTTTACATGCTATTATTCATTCAGTGAAATTTTCATTTCATATACTGCATGTTTTCATCCCTAGAAGTTTTATTTGGTTCTTTGTCATATCTCGTATTTCTTGCCTCATTTTTATGTTGTTCTCTAAGCCCTCAGTCATATTTAAAAGAATTGCTTTAAAGTACTTCTCTAATCACTCCATTACTATGGCTGTTGTTCTGTCTGTCCCTCTTAAGTGATTTATCTCCTTCAGTCACATTTCCTACTTTTGTGCATAGCTAGTATTTTCTAATTGGATGTTAAACACTGGGAGTGTTACACTGTCGGATGCTGAAGCTTACTGTTCTCTTTAAACAGTAATAGACTTCCTTCCATCAGCCATTTTAGTTTTTGCAAGATTAATTTTATGGTCTCAGGGCTTGTTTTTAGGAGGACATTATGAGCTCAATTTTGTCTCCTTCATATTTGTATGCTGAAGCCCTAACAGTCCACTTCCTCAGGATGTAACTATTTTTTTTAGGTAGGAGCTTTCAAAGACATAATTAAATTAAAACAGGCCATCTAGGTAAGGCCTAGCCCAATCTGGCTGGTGTCCTTGTAACAAGAGCTAATTTGGACACCAGAGAGAAACTGAGGTTGCTCATGAATTGAAAAAATATCATCTGCAGTCATAGCACTAAAGTAACCATCTACAAGCCATGGAGACAGGCCTCAGAAGTAACCAAATCTACTGACACCTTGATTTTGGACTTCCAATCTTAACCACTGTGAGAAAACAGATGTTCTGTTTTTTAAGCCACCTGTGCTGTTTCTTTGTGACCAACCTAGCAAACTGTTAACAACATCAGTCAGTTAAAGTAGCCTCTGCTCTAAGGATAATGCTTTAGCTCTCTAGTAATCTCTGATCCTGTGAGGTCACAACTAAATGCTCTAGGTGTCCACCATTGCTGGTTGGAACTCAGTCCTCTTCCAGCCTTGCGTGAGCTCTTGGATTTGTTGAGCCTACATATCTCTCGCCATTCTTTGCCTAAATTTATTTAGTTTTATTCTATGAATGTATAGCTCAGTGTTCCGTAAGAGTCTCAAAGGGAATCAGTGCTGATTTTCCAGTTTCTCTGCATGGCTCTCTTGTTTGACATTCCACCCTGAAAATTCCAACTTCTTTACTCTGAAAAATCTGTTCTTGGCTACCTCAAACTTGGTTGTTCTGCTTGTGTTCCCCTTTATAGCTCTACTATCTTTAGTGTGTCTCCAGACATGAACCAGGTTGATTATAAGACTGACATAAAATATTTACCTTAAATTAGGTATCATAGATCTATACTATATGTTGTCCAGTGTCTAGTAAGTGTTATTTAATATATTGTTTCAGTTTTATAATTGCTTATCATGGGAAGTTAAGTATAAGTCCAATTACTCGATCACAGTCAAAGTGAAAGTTGTCTACATATTTTTGTTGTTGTAAAATTAATAAATGCGTATTGTGGACATCTTAGGGAATTCAGAAAAGCCAAGAAGCAAAAATGAGTAAGTAGAGTTATCATTAGTTCTCTAACATATAGATAATTGATATGTTCACACCAGTTACACAATTGTGTATTCTCCTTTTTCTAAAAATGCTATTGTGATTTTCAAATGTCAAAGATTTTCCAATAATGAAAAGCTTTTGATCAATATTATCCTATAATTTAGCTAGTCTGAATGTTATTCACTAATTTATTCATTATTGACTATTTAATTCTAATGATGTTTACCCCAGATTCCTCTACCCTGATTACTCAAACATTACATCTGCTGTGAAGCAACTTGAAGATGTATTTAAGGTAACTAATCATTAACCTTATGTTAGAAAAATTAACCTAGCATGACCAGGTAGCCCAGGCTAGTCACAGGAGCTCGTAAAGGCATAAAAGAAGGCATGACAGTCAGTCAGAATGATCTAACAGAAAGGGAGAAATTTGAAGCATGAGAGAGATTCCCCACCATTGTTAAAGGAAAGAAGGACACATAGAAAAGAAGACAAGGAATATGGGCATCATTAAGAAGCAAAGACCAGCCCCTTGTTGACAGATGGAAGGTAAATGGGTTCCTCATTACCACAAGTGAAAGAAGCTGAATCCCAGCAACTGAATGAGCTTGGGATCAGATTCATCCCTAGAGTCTCCAGAAAGGACCGTAGCCTTAATTGGAGTTATAAGCAAAAGCAAAAAGAATGTTGTATATTACACGTCAGTAATTGTAGAGATACTAATCGGAAGTTAGGTGATACATTTATTATAGTTTTAAATGTTTTGCCTACTTTAATGCACGGAAAAGCCAATGCTTATATTTTAGATACTAGAGTGAAAAAATCAGCATAGCAGATTTTGACTCTTATGGGCATTTTATTTTTCTCACGTTTTCACACACATTCAATTTATTCCAAATTTAAGCTAATAATAGACATATTTTAGATGAAAAAGAAGTGGAAACAGTGCTTGACTATGTGAACAAAAGATTAAAATGAAAGAGCAAAAGAGAAAAAACAGCTGAACAGAATAAGTCTGTGGGGTGACCTATCTGTGCGGTGCAAGTGTTGTTGCTTTTTAAAAATTGCTTACAATTAAAGTAATAAACCTTTACTTAAAAAAAAACATTTTAAAGATTCTCTGGTCTACTTCACTTTATTGCTATAGAAATTGGAAGAAAATAAGCTCTGGTGGTTTACTCGAAACCTTAGTGAGACAGTAATATAATCTGTAATAAAATATAGGACACTTTATTTCTTGAAAAGTAATGAACTATCCCTTATTTTAACAAAAATATAAATTATATTTCCATAGATTATGCTTTGTTGAAGTGAATTGTATCTACATTTAGTGTTTAACCTGTATGAATATATTACTTTAAATTGTACATAAAATTGTAAATATTAATACAAAATAATATTTTAAAATAATTTATTAATAACAAAATAAAGCCATGAATTTCTCAACATGCTATATGATTGTTCACCTGCTAACTGAACATAGTACTTGAGTGTTGTGATAGAATGTATTATGAAGATGATTATAATAGTTAAACATAATACACCATGGAATACTATGCAGCCATAAAAAATGATGAGTTCGTGTCCTTTGTAGGGACATGGATAAAACTGGAAACCATCATTCTCAGCAAACTATTGCAAGGACAAAAAACCAAACACCACATGTTCTCACTCATAGGTGAGAATTGAACAATAAGAACACTTGGACACAGGAAGGGGAACATCACACACCAGGGCCTATTGTGGGGTGGGGGGTGGGGGGAGGGATAGCATTAGGAGATATACCTAATGTAAATGAGGAGTTAATGGGTGCAGCACACCAACATGGCACATGTATACATATGTAACAAACCTGCATGTTGTACCCATGTACCCTAGAACTTAAAGTATAATAAAAAATATGTATATATACATATAAAACAAATAAACAAACAAACAAAATAATACAGCCAGTTTGGAAACCAGGCATCGATAGACAAGACAATAATAATAACGAGTCCAGACCACTTAACTTAAAATGAAAATCTAAATAAATCTAAATATTTACATTTACTCGTATCTGAATTTGTATAGTTAAGTAACATATCCAGAAAAAATTTTCCCTTGAGGTTATTATTAACTTTTGAAGATTTTCCCCATCCTATATTAAGAGGTATCTACTTCAAGATTTCTTTCATAAACCAGTACTCACACTATAGTCAGGATTTGTAATTGAAGTGACCCAAACTAAACTGTGGTAACTGCATTGCAGTTGACAATAACTGTCAATGTGATTAGAGCTGACAAGGCTAATGTACAATTTGTGTCTGCTGATACGAATTCCTATATGTTGCCAATGAAGCATAACCTTCTGCTTATGCATAGTTCTTTGGGAAAATAGGCAGACAAATGAAAGGCAAAATGAGAAAAGAAGAGAAGGTGAGAAAGGAAAAGAAATGAGAGTGGGAAATGTTCAGATGATTGGGGCAGGATAAATGGAGCAAATCATTTGTGGGCTTCAAAGTATGATTGTTGCCATAAGACAATATAGGCTACATTAGTGAAATATGGATTACAAATAAGTATTTGTAAGTATAAGTATTTGTAAGTATGGATTACAAATAAGGTATTAGTATTAGTAGACTTACACAATGTCAATATTTCTGAGGCAGAAGCATAGCCTTAATAATACAAAACTTTTTTAAAAACTAAAGCCCTTTAAAATGTGCCTTGAAAGACTGCTTAAAGAACAGCATTGAACACTAAGTTCTAGATGAACTTTGGTATTAATACTAAGTTTGACAATATGAAATAATTCATCAAGGCATCGTAGTGTTTATGTCATCAATATGTTATAATTCAATAAAGTTGTATTATGTTATATTCCGTATGCTTATCCAACAAAGACAGGATGGGCACAAGAGGGATCTTATATATTTATAATAAAACTATAAGTGTTTTTGTTTTATCTTAATTCACAAATGCCCTGGGAAGATCCTTTACAGTCTTTGTCTCATTCTTTCCCTTCAATACATATCTGAAAAATTTCCTGAAATACTACTAAACTTGTATTTTTCTCAAATATAAATACTCTTACTTCAGAGGAGGGAGCCAAGATGGCTTACTAGATGCAGCCAGGAAAAGCTTCTCCCACCAAGAGAGACCAGACCATCACATAGATTGGCACGCTGAACAAATATTTGGAAAGAAGGGACTCAGATTCCTGGCTGAAAGGGGAGGAAGCTGAGAACCCTGCACAGGGTTGCCAGGCACCAGGACTTGTTCCTGGCCACGGGTGGCTCCTGGGAAAGGGGTGAGTGAAATAGACGTGGAGTGGCCCACTCTCTCAATGGACCTCTGGAATCCTAGTTATGGGAGACCTCATAACCCCCATCGACACTTGACCTGTTAGGGGGAATTGCACAGAGAGTTAGCAGAGACAGAAATTCAGCCTGCATGGAGCCCAGAGGGTTTGGCATAGGAACAGCTGCAGTGGAGAATGGCCATGGCTGCCCATGCCCCAAGGCTTGCCATGCTCCTCTAGGTAGCTTTAGTCTTTGTCAGCTGCTGGACCTAGATCAAGCAGGGTTATCTTGCCCATGGGACTAGGCCAGTCTGATCTGAGCACTCTCCAATTTGCTGCCTTATTCCAGGGTCCATGCCTACCTGCACTTGCTTGCAGCATGGCCTCAGCAGCCAAATCAAGGCACTTGCCAGCAGCAACTGTTATAACTCTTTCACCATCTGACACTGCCTAACAGCCAGAGAGCTTCTGTGGGTGAGTTCCTGCCAGCAAGTACCCACTTGTAATCTTCCCCTAATGGCACTCACTTGCCCACAGCCTCTCTGGTGCTTTACCATCATGCACTCGCCCACAGCCTCCCCTCAGTGCTTTCCCAACACACACACATGGAACCTACTGCTGGTATGCATGTAGGACCCCCACCACGACTGCCTACCCCCCAAATGTTTTTGCCAGCACCTCTCATTATACAGTTGTTGCCAGTAGACTGGGAATACCTTGATCCCTCTAGGGCACCAGGTTCTTAACCTTTAGGGGCCAAAGCAAAAACCCATGGGCCTGGCTCCAGACCCTATGGTTAGAGCACTAGGCACAGGAGTGCTGAGCTGAGCCATGCTCCACTGAAGTTCAGAAACAAAGTCAATTAACTAAAACCAACTTGTATCACAGTTAGATCCTCAAGGGAATCAAATATTATATAAACAAAAATCCCCATCCAAGGGACAATTAGAATTCTTCTAATTCTTCAAAGATTAGAAGAATGCAGCCCATACAGATGAGGAAGAAACAACACAAGAACTCTGGTAATGCTAAAAGCCAGAGGGTCTTCTTTCCACCAAATGATCACACTAGCTGCCCAGCAATGATTCTTAACTAAACAGAAATGGATGAAATGAAAGACATAAAATTCAGAATCTGGATGGCAACGAACATCATTGAGGTTCAGGTGAAGGGAGAAACCCAATCCAAGGAATCTAAGGAATCCAATAAAATAAAAAACAAGATGAAAGATGAAATAGCCATTTTAAGAAAGAACCAAACTAACCTTCTAGAGCTGAAAAAGTCACTACAAAAATTTTGTAATATAATTGGAAGTATTAACAGCAACATAGACTAACCTGATGAAAGGATCTCAGAGCTCAAAGACCAGTTCTTCGAATCAACCCAATCAGACAACAATAAAGAAAATTAAAAAATTTAATAAATAAAACCTCTGAGAAATATGGGATGATGTAGAGTCTACACCTATGATTTATCAGCATCCCAGAAGGAGTTAGAGAGAGCAAGCAACCTGGAATACGTATTTGTAGACATTATTCATTAAAATTTTCCCAACCTTGCTAGAGAGGTCAACATGCAAATTCAGAGAACCCCAGTGAGATACTACATAAGATGAACTTCCCCAAGACACATAGTCATCAGATTCTCCAAGGTCAATCTGAAATAAAAAATATTAAAGGCAGCTAGAGAAAAGGGGCACGTCGCATGCAAAGGGAAGCCCGTTAGGCTAACGGCAGAACTTTGAGCAGAAACCTTACAAGCCTGAGGTGACCAGGAGACTCTATTCAGCATTTGTAAAGAAAAAAATTCCAATCTTTTTTTTTTTTTTTTTTTTTTTTTTGAGACAGGTTCTTGCTCTGTCACCCTCGTTGGAGTGTAGTGATGCTATCGCATCTCACAGCAGCCATGAACTCTGGGCTTAAGTAATCCTCCCACCTCAACCTCTTGAATAGCTGGGACCACAGGCTAATGCTACCATGTCTATGTAAATTTTAAAAATTTTTTGGTAAAGATAGAAACTCATTATGTTACCCAGGCTGGCCTCAAACTCCTGAGTTCAGGTGATTTTCCTGCCTTGGCCTACCAAAGTGCGGGAATTACAAGTTGAGCCACTGTGCATGGCCCCAATCAGAATTTCATATTCAGCCAAACTAAGCTTCATAGGTGAAAGATAAATAAAATCCTATTGAGACAGGAAAATGCTAAGGGAATTCATTACTACCAGGCATGCCTTACAAGAGGTCCTTAAGGGAGTACTAAACATGGAAATGAAAGACCATTACCTGCCACCACAAAAACACACTTAAGTATATACACAAGTGATACTATAAAGCAACTATACAATCAAGTCTACATAAAAAAAAAAAAAAAAAAACAGCTAACAACATGATGGCAGGATCAAATCCTGACACACCAATATTGACCTTGAATGTAAATGGGCTAATTACCCCATCTATAAGGCATGGAGTGGCAAGATGAATAAAGAAGCAGGACCCATCTGTATGTTGTCTTTGAGAGATCCATCTCACATGCAATGGCATACATAGGATCAAAGTAAAGGGATAAAGAAAAATCTATCAAGCAAATGGAAAACAAAATAGAGCAGTGGTTGCTAGTCTTATTTCAGACAGACTTCAAACCAAAAATGATGAAAAAGGACAAAGAAAGGCATTACATAATGATAGAGGGTTCAATTCAACAAGAAGACTTAACTATCCTAAATATATGTACACTCAACACTGTTGCACCCAGATTCATGAAAGATGTTCTTAGAGACCTACAAAGAGACTTAGATAACCACAAAAGTGGGCAACTTCATCATTCAACTGACAGTGTTACACAGATCAACAGGGCACAAAACCAACAATGACATTTGGGAGCTAAAGTAGACAAATGACTGAATGGACCTAGCTGACATCCGCAGAACACTCCAACCAACAACAACAGAGTATACATTTTTCTCATCTGCACATGGCACATACTCTAAGATTGAACACATGTTCAGCCATAAAATAATTCTCAACAAATTCAAAAATAACCAAAATTATACCAACCACATCTTGGACCACAGCACTACAAAATAGAAGAACTCAATAGAAATAATATCTCATAAAACCATACAATTACATGGAAATTAAGCAATCTCATCCTGAATGACTTTTGGATAAAGAGTGAAATTAAGGCAGAAATCAAGAAATTCTTTGAAAGTAATGAAAACAAAGATACAACATACCAGAATCTCTGGCATACAGCTAAAGCAATACTCAGAATCTCTGGGATACAGCTAAAACAGTACTCAGAGGAAAGTTTATAGCCCACTAAATGTTGACATCAAAACATCAGGAACAACTTAATTAAATAAGCTAACAGCACACCTACAGAAACTAGTTAAACAAGATCAACCAACCCCGAAGCTACCAGAAGAAAAGAAATAACCAAAATCAGAGCAGAACTGAATGGAACTGAGACCCAAAATACATGCAAAAGATTTAAAAAACAAAGGTTTTTTTTTTTTTGAAGAATAAATAAGACTGATAGATCACTAGCTAGACTAATAATAATCAGTTTTAAATGTTTATTTAAATGACAAAAGAGGCATTCCCATCAACCTCACAGATATACAAAGAACCCTTAGTGACAATTACAAACACTTCTATGCATATAAATTAGAAAGCCTAGAAGAAACGAATAAATTTCTGCAAACTTACAGCTTCCTAATGTTGAACCAGGAAGAAATTGAATACCCTAACAAACCAATAGCAAGTTCAGAAATTAATTTAGTAACAAAAAATCCTATCACCCAGAAAAAGCCCTCGACCAGACAGATGCACAGCTGAAATCTCCCAGACATATTAAGAAGAGCTAGTACCAATCCTAATGAAAATATTTAAAAATATATCAGAGGGGAGGGACCAGCATCATTCTGATTTCAAAACCTGGCAGATACACAATGAAAAAAAAGAAAATGTCATGTTAGTATCCCTGATAAATATAGACACAAAAATTCTCAACAAAATACTATCTAGTCAAATCGAGCAGCACATCAAAAAGTTGCATCACTATAATGAAGTAGACTTTATTCCTGGGAAGTAAGAGTGCTTCAACATATGCAAATTAATAAATTTGATTTATCACATAAGCAAAATTGAAGGCAAAACCACATGATTATCTCAATAGATGTAGAACACACTGTAGAAAAAATTCAACATCTCTTCTTGTTAAAAAACCTTTAACAAACTAAGCATTGAGGGAACATACCTCAAAATATTAAGAGCCATCTGTGACAAACCCACAGCCAGCATCATCCTGAACAGGCAAAAGCTGGAAGCATTACCATTAATGGCTAGAAGAAGACAAAGATGCCCACTCTTAGCACCCCTATTCAACGTGGTCCTGGAATTCTAAGCCAGAGCAATCAGACAATAGAAAGAAATAAAAGGTGTCCAAATAGGAAGAGAGGAAGTTGACTTATCTCTCTTAGCAGATGGTATTATTCTAAACCTAAAAATCCTCATAGTCTCTGGCCAAAGTCTCCTAGAATTCACCAATTACTTTAGTAAAATTTCAGGATACAAAGTCAATGTACAAAAAATCAGTAATATTTCTATTTACCAATAACATTCTAGCTGAGAGCCAAATCAATACACAGTTTCATTCACAATAGCCACAAAAAGAATGAGATACCTAGCAATACAGCAAACCAGGAAGGTAAAAGATCTCTACAACGAAAATTACAAAACAGTGCTGAAAAAAAATGAGATGACACAAACAAATAGAAAAATATTCCATGCTCATGGAGAGAAAGAATAAATATTGTGAAAATGACCATAATGTCCTAAGCAATTTAGCAATTCAATGCTATTCCAATCAAACTACTAATGTTAGTTTTCACAGAATTAGAAATGAATTTTATATGAATTCTAAAATTCATATAAAAACAAAAAAGGGCTCAAAAAGCCAAGGCAATCCTAATCAAAAACAACAAAGCTGGAGGCATCACACTCCCCAAATTCAAACTATACTACAAGCTTACAGTTACCAAACCAAAACCGCAAGGTATTGGTAGAGAAACAGATTCATAGACCAATGAAACAAGTTAGGGAACTGATAAATAAAGCTGCATATCTACAACCATCATATCTTTGTCAAAGTTGACAATCACAAGCAATGAAGAAAGGACTCCGTGTCTAATAAATGATTCTGGGATAACTGGCTAGCCATATGCAGAAGATTGAACCGGGACCTCTTCTTTCACTATGTACAAAACACACAACTCAGGATAGATTAAAGGCTTAAATATAAAACCTAAAATTTTAAAGACTTTATTAGAAAACCTAGGAAATGCCATTCTGGACATTGCCGCCAGCAAAGATTGCATGATGAAGAAGTTAAAAGCAATTGCAACAAAAACAAAAATTAGCAAGTGGGACCTAATTCTGCACAGTAAAATAAACTATCAATAGACTAGCATAGTTTGCAAATATTTTCTCCCATCGTGTAGGTTGACTAAACAGCCAACAATGGCCTAATATCCAGAATCTATAAGAAATTAAACAAATAAACAGAAAAAAAAACACCCCATTTAAAAAATGGGCAAAGGAAAATGAACAGATACCTCTCAAAAAAACATACACAGGCCAACAAACACATGAAAAAGTGTTCAACATCACTATTAGAGAAATGCAAATCAAAACCACAATGAGATATCATTTTGAATCAGTCAGATTAGCTATTATTAGAAAGTCAAGAAACAACAGATGTTGGTGAGCTTGTAGAGAAAAGGGAAAGCTTATACATTGCTGGTGGGAATGTAAATTAATTCAGCCACTGTGTAAAGTAGTTTGGATATTTCTCAAAGAATTTAAAACAGAATGACCATTTGACCCAGCAACCCTATTACGAGGTATACACCTAAAGGAATATAAATCTTATTACCATAAAGACACACGCATATGTGTGTTCATTGCAGCATGTTTTTATAACAGGAAATACACGAAATCAACCTAAAATCCCATTAATGTTGGACTTGATAAAGAAAATGTGACAAATGTACATCATGGAATACTACTGAGCTATAAAAAAGGAGAAAGTCCTATCTTTTGCAGCAACATGGAGGAAGCTGAAGGTGATTATCCTAAGTGAAATAACACAGGAATAGAAAACCAAATATCACATAGTCTCACTTATAAGTGAGAACTAAACATTGAATATACATGGACACAAAGAGGAAGAGTAGACACCAAAATTTACTTGAGGGTGGAGGGTAGGTGGAGAATGAGGATAAAATATAACTACCTGTCAGGTACTAAGCTCACTACCTGGGTAACGAAATCATTTGTACACCAAACCCCAGTGACACTCAATTATCCCGTGTAACAAATCTGTGCATGTACCCCCTGAACCTAAAAGAAAAGTTGGAAGAAACAAACATAAAAATAAATTGATTGATATATTGAGCACTATTGGATCCCTGCCTTGAAAAAAATTAATAATATTTAATTTTTATTTCAATATTCTAAGAAATTTGGAACATAGTACAACAATAAAATCATCCTTACGATGTTGCATATTGATCAGGGATATACTTTAAAAAACATAGAAGCTGCAGATTTTAATGTTATCAATAATCAGAATTCCAGATATTTGCAGCACTAGTCTTACCAAGAGAATGACCAAAGAATGAATTCAGCCCAGCATTATCTAGTCTCTTAACTAAGAAGTTTCCATTCCCTTCTACTGTTTTCACCACAGTTTTGGCAGAACTGTAATATACACTCATGAAATTTGACATTAGAACGACCTAAATTTGTATCCAGTTTCCACCATTCATGGACTCCATCAACTTGGTCAAGTTACTCAAATAAAAACCATGCTTAATTAAAATTGAGTTATGGGGAAGATTAAATATATCAAGAAATATATGATATGTGAAAGTGTATGCTTATTTCCCTTCTCTTTTTTTTTTCTTCACTTGGCAAAATAGCCCTGTCTAATAGAAAAGATGTACTCCGTTAAATTATGTGCGCCTTAACACAGTCTTTGGAATAATATTTGTGGCATGCCTTCCACCTCATTATTGAGAAATCATAGTCGAGTCTTAGTCCGTTTTCATACTGCCATGAAGAAATGCCTGAGATGGAATAATTAGTAAAGGAAAGAAGTTTAATTGACTCACGGTTCAGCACAGCTGGGGAGGCATCAGGAAACTTAACAATCATGATAGAAGGTGAAGGGGAAGCAAGGCAGCTTCTTCACAAGGCGGCAGGAAGGAGAAGTGCAGAGTGAAGCTTTTCCCTTATAAAACCATCAGATCTCATGAGAACTCACTCACTATCATGAGAGAACAGCATGGGGGAAACCACCCCCATGATTCAATTACCCCAACTGGTCTCTCCCTTGACAAGTAGGGATTATGGGGATTACAATTCAAGATGAGATTTGAGGGGGATACAAAGCCGAACCATACAGAGTATGGAGGTGTCATATGGGATAATTAAAATCTTCTGCCTTGAGAAAGCAAGGGAACCTTTAGAAATCATTGATAGTGAAAATAGCCACTCAATAAACAAATGACATTTTTCATTGTCCTACCCACTATTGGAAGACTTAAGTTGTAAGTATTGATCTGGGGAATGTGTTATATATGAAGATTATTGGCCCCACCCAAACCTCTTGATTTAGTACGGGAAAAACAAGTGGTTGGAAACTGCTTGTTGTTCATACTGTCAAATCCTAAAATTCTAAAGCAGGTGGCTCATGGAGAAAAGGAAAAGAAAATCTGATGTGTGTGTGTACACTTATATAATATATATACACATATATTATATATTATATATGTATACCTTATAATACATATATATGTTATATATTATATATGCACCTACATGTGTATATTTGTATACTATATATTATATAATATTCATATATGTGTATACACATATATTTATGTGTGGATTATTTTAATGAAAAGAAAACTTATACTGCTTAAATATGCTGATTCTCCTTTTGAGTCTAGGTATGGTACTCAAATGGTGAGAACTTAGTTTGGAGCAAAGTTTCTCAAATACTGACATTCAAGCTAATCATTTGGGGAAGCTTATAAAATATTGTGATGCAGGTCCCAAACTGCTGAGTAACAACCACAAGAGATCAGGCTAACGTATGAATATTTATAAAGCCATTCACATAATTCTGAAGCAAGTTATACTTGAGAACCACTGGTCTAGATTACAGAATGACTTTGCCAAAAGCCAAATCCGTAACCCATATCTATCAGAATTGTCGAAAAATTGATACCTTAACCTCAGGGTCAAATTTTCATGTGAATGACAAAAATATTCAGGAATCCATTAATTCATGTACTCATGTGCATTTAGAAATGTTCTTGGTATAGTTCATGGTTAATGGGGTTGTTAGCATATTAAATTCAGAAGAGGAATTGCAGACCCCTACAGGGTGCTATAACTGCTCACTGACTATCCTCCCCAAGAGGAAAAATTTAGAAGCCTCATCAGGAAAGTCTGATTTGATTCCTTGAAGTGTATTTTCTGATACCAGACATTAAAAATGGCTTAATTAAATGTGTTTGAAAACATTTGAATGCGAAATGTAACTTTCAAATCTACTCTTTGTCAGCTCTTTATAATCAGAAGAGAGCCTGAAATAAAACATATGGTCAAAAACTTTAACAGATGGAATTTCCATTCTAAGAAATCTAAATATATTGCTACTCTCATTTTTTGGTATAAAAAAATGGAAATAAATGAAAAAGTGTATTTTTTAATAAATTGTGAATTATATAACTACCTCATTGGTGATTAATTAGTTGGGATAAGACACTCTAAATTTTTAATCAATATTGTAGTATTATGTAACCCAACTGCATTACCAATTGGCAGTACTTTTGCTGTTACAGTAAAATGTATTTCATCCTTAAGTAATTACTGTGTATCCTTTTCTTCATGTAAAACAAATACATAATTAGGTAAAAGACACTAGATTTTGTTCATGTGGCTGGAGATAGAAAATAGAAACAAATTCCTACCAGTTTACTCCTCTCCGGTAGAGGGCTGGAGAATACCTTGAAATTTATCAAACTTATATTAAAAGACTATGTTAAATGCACATATGCTACATTCTAGGTATTCAGGGAAATTTTTATTATTTGTTTATTTTATATAGGAGGTACAAGAACAGCTTTCTTACATGCATATATTGCATACTGGTGAAGTCTGGCTTTTTAATGTACCCATCACCCAAACAGTGAACACTGTATCTAATATGTAATTTTTCAACCCTCACCTTACCCTACCCTCCTATATTTTGTAGTCTCCAATGTCTATCATTTTGTAATCTCCAATGTCTATTATTCCCCTGTAGAAGTCTAGATGTCCATGTGCTCCCATTGCTTAGCTCCCACTTTGTACACGATAACATGTGGTATTTGACTTTCTGTTGTGAGTTATTTCAGTTAGGCTCATGGCCCCCAGTTCCATCCATGTTGTTACAAAAGACACGATTTCATTCTTTTTTATGGCTGAGTAGTATCCCATAATAGATATACCACATTTTCTTTGTACAATTCTCTATTGATGGACATTTAAGTTGATTCCGTCTCTTTGTTATTGTGGTATTCAGGGAAATAAAAAACAACTGTTTTTTGTATTCAGTAAAGACTGATGAATTCTATGATATATGTTTATTTTCACGTGCTCATGTGTTTATAATATGTGATATTTGTGTTTGTAGTTTTTTATGGAACACATGAGGCTGTATTGTCAGATTGTTTTGTTAACTAATTAGTAAATATGAATGCCTATGTTTCAGTACAGCTTAGCTCATGTCAACTCATTATCCCATATCTAGTACTCTAAGTTTAAAATCAAAATAATAAATAACACTGTGTCTTACTGAGAATAATCTAGAAAACCAAGATAATGCTTCTTGTAAGACCTGAAAATGAAGCTATGTGAGCAAATCTTAACTAGAATATAGAAAATTTTGGTGAATTTGACTGTGACTCAGCTAACTCTACAATCTCCATATAGAAATAAAGATAAAAATTATTTCATACAGTTTTCCAGCCAGTAAAAAAGTTGTAAATAGTTTAAAAGAGAATAATTTATGACAGCTGAAAAAATAATTAATGTGTGGTATGAAGATGTGCATAGGAAACATGTGATTATTGGTGGAAATATGATTTAAGAAGATGCCAGAAGCCTGTAAAAAAAAAAAAAATGTTTCCTTATAACCACGGGTGCTGAAGTTACCAGCACAGCATTTGAAGCAACCAATTTTATGGGCAAGGATTGGTTCAAGAATTTTAAGAAGCATTTTCATTTGCATAATGTGAAGTTAATAGGAAAGGAGGCAACAGTTGAATACATAACTGAGAAAATATTCCCTACCAAGGCAGAAAACACAAAGAGATCAGCCATAGACAGAATACATTTCAGTTAGAATTAAAACATTCGATAATGGGAAAAAATGGGAAAACATGTGTTTCTAAATATACATTCATGCTGTTTGTAGCACACACATACAAGACAGCATCAATCACAATCATTTACTCTTACTATTTTAGCTTTGTCAATTTAGCTTGTTAATAATTAACATTACTATAATGATATATAAATTATACGATATACTTAAGTAGGAAAACAATTTAATATCAAAATAAATTAATTAAACTTAAATTAACAGTGATATTTTGGATGTTATTCTTTTGAGAATTAATTAAAATATTCACTAAAAGATATAATTTGTATTGGAGTGGTTTATATATTTTATATATTTTATATATCTATTTTCTATATTTTGTATAATTTTACAAATTTGGAGATCTGTAAAGGTCTTGCAAAGTATTGTTCACAAACATCCAATTTTCAATATATCTCCTTTAAGCAAACTTGATATATAAATATTGCTGGCTGCCTATTTTTTAAGATAATAAAGTTGCAGTTTGCTACATTAAATAGTGTACCATTTTATTTGACAGTTTATATACAGATAAATGTGACTTCCAGAGGGATATAAGAAGTTTTCAGTTTCCTAATTACATTATGTATGAAGAATTTTTTCTAACTTTTTCCTCGAAGGAACTTAGTTTAAAATTGTTAATGATTTAATGGCTATTTGAATTATGCAAAGTTAATTTTTTGTATGTGAAACATAGGAACTTAGATACCTGTTCTTATCCTGAGGAGATTGTTCCAAACCATATCTAAGCCATATTTGTCAGGATAGGGTAAACCCATACAGTAGTTTAGCCACCGCCACCTTACGGCTTCCCTCTTACAAGGTAAAGCCGCCTCCATTATTCTTCTAGCAGGGGAGAGTGAGAGACTATAACTTCCTAATGACTTATTTTCTGTGTTAGCCTAAAAATGATATATTTCTTCCACACACGTTTTAATGGCCAGAAATATACACATGGCCCCACTTAATTAAAAGAAATATTAGAATTTTAGCCTCTTTTGTACAAGGAAAGCAATACCAGAGATATTGGTGAATACTAGTAATCCGTATCACCAAAACTTATCCCAAAGTTACAATGTTCTTGTTTAACATATTAAAATCAGTCAAACACCAAGACAGTTACATAAAAAAAATAGATAAAATAATAATTGGTATGACTATTTAGTTTATTTATCACAATGAATCTAACAGTTTTGGGGAAGAGGAAAGAAGTACAATATTCTATTTCTTAAAAATTTATCCTATTTTTAAGATAGGATAATGACTGACTCCTAAACATGAAATTTTCCCACACAAACTCCAACTACACAAAGTCAACTGTAACCCATTTCTAGAGTACAATAAATAGATAAAAATTTCTAGAAACTGGCCGGGCACGGTGGCTCATGCCTGTAATCTCAGCACTTTGGGAGGCTGAGGTGGGTGGATCACCTGAAGTCAGGAGTTCGAGATCAGCCTCACCAACAAGGTGAAACCCTGCCTCCACTAAAAATACAAAAATTAGCTGGGCATGGTGGCAGGCGCCTGTAGTCCCAGCTACTCGGGAGGCTGAGACACGAGAATTGCTTGGACCTGGGAGGCAGAGATCACACCACTGCACTCCAGCCTGGGCGATGGAGCAAGACTCCATCTCAAAAAAAAAAAAAAAATTCTAAAATCTCCAATTTACATAAACATCTACAACCAATATAGCCTATTTTGTGGCCTTTTCTAAGTAGAGAAACAGAAAAAATATCCATGACATAGAGGACTTTGCAATAGTCTTAGTAGTAGAAGAACACAGAAAAGAGCATCCTTGAAAGAGAAAGTTTCACTCTAACAGAAAAATTAGAACATGTCAAGTATCTGTGCATCAAAGAAAATGTCTCTTAGGGAATTAAAAAGAAGAGGCTAGAACGTATGTAGGGTCAGAGGTAAAGAAGTGAAAAAGTATGACTTTGCAATGGATGATAGAGTCCACATGAAGGGGAGGCATTATTTAGGAGCTGGGGGACAAAGGAAGAGAAAAAAAA
Source organism: Pan troglodytes (assembly GCF_028858775.2). NCBI lineage: Eukaryota > Metazoa > Chordata > Mammalia > Primates > Hominidae > Pan > Pan troglodytes. The sequence continues at coordinate 85,858,234 of NC_072401.2, forward strand.
AACAATGAAAAATATGGAACCTTCAAAACAAACAAAAATATCATATCAGAAGCAACTCTACCTCTCCAATATTCAAAACACACAAAGGAGAAAGACAACAATTAGTAAAAAAACTTCACTTAATTGTACCAACAGAATATAGTAAGCTTGAATAACAATCTTAGTAAGCCATTCAAACCACTCAGGCTCATCTGCATGTAATTAACTATAATTACTGTTTCAGAAAAATAAAAGGTACTTAAAAAACACACAAAAATTCACATAGCATCCACTTTAAATTTACTACAAGAAAGCAGAAAGTGTCAAAACTTTTTAGCAGATGAAAATACCTACCAACAACAATTATGAAGCAGAAGAAAATTATAATACAGCTCTCAAACATAAATTAAATAACATTAAATAAGCAATGGGAAAAATGAAATAATGTTATGAATCAGAAAGTCAACATCCTAGAATTTAAATGGACCAGAAATAAGCCACAAAGCGGGAAATGTGAATTAATCTAAAAAATAACATGCTAAGTAAAAGAAGCCAGTCACAAAAGAACAACATATTTTATGTTTCCATTTCTTTTAAATGCCCAGAATAGGCAAATCTATAGAGACAGAATGTAGATTAGTGGTTGCTAAGGGCTAGAGGGGTGCATGGGAAGTGTGTGCTAATGGGCACAGGTTTCATTCTGGGTGATAAAAAATGTTTTATATTTAGATTATGGTGATGGTTGCAGAATTCTGTGAATATCCTAAAAATCATTCAATCATACCCTTTAAATTGTTGAATTACGTAGTACATAGATTATTTCTCAATAAAACTATAAAACAGACACACATACACACACACACACACGAAAATTTGAAATCAAGTTGCCTGACCTGAGGCATGAAATTCAGAGAAAAGACAAAAATATCTATAAACAAAGACTGAATCTAAAAATTCTCAAGGGATAAATAATTAGCCATGGTAATTATTTAGCATGGCTTAGATCTCAGAACTAAAAGGGAATTTGAGGGAAGGAGTAAACGCAAAGAAGATCACACCAACAACATAAAAGATAAAAATGAATGAACAAAAGCAATAGATTTAGAATGTAGGCAATAAAGACCCATTGCATGATTTGAATCTCTGAAGCAGAAAGTCACCACAATAAAACAGAACTAGTATTTGAAATTATAATGAGAGAAAAGTCTCTAGAAAGATGACTTGAGTCAACATTTTGAAAGTGTGCACTCATATCTCATAAAATTGAATTAGATTTACTAACTTTTAGGAATTTTTGTCTATTAGACTTGAAAGTATAGATAATCATTGATCTTCCTAGTAAAAAGACAAAGTCACAAAGAAAAAAATATAAGGAGGATGTATATAGCAACATGTAAACCAAGTGGTAGTGAAGCAATATTGTGAAGAAATTTAAGAGAAGTTAGGGATGTCCACGGATTTAAGTAAAACTACTTTTCAGCAACCTAAGCTTTGGAGACAATCAATAAGACAGCTGATTTTAGGAAGCTTCTAAGCCCTTGTTTCCACCACAGAAACGTTTTTTAAAAAACCAACTAGCATGGCCAAAATAACTTTACAGGAGCTCCGTAAATCAAAGATCTAAAAAAATTAAGCAAATGTCCAATCAAACAAAAAACTATATTTAAAATATAGAAAATCGTGTGGTATTTTTGCTTTCTCTCATCCCACCCACTCCCTAGAACGCTGTAGATTAAGGAAGCAGAGGTCCTCAGTTAACATTCTCAATCCTGAGAGAGAACAGAGCAGACCTAATCTTCAGTGTTAAACTGGCTGTGACTGTTGAGGGATTGATTTCTGTGTTGCCTAATTTGAGAGCTCAGATAACCAAAAGATGCATGGCTTAGATCTCAGAATGGTTAAACATCAGAAAATAAATCATTATAATAAACCACAATAAGAGAATAAGAAAAAATTATACATTATCATCTCAATTGATGCAGAAAAAAACATTTGACAAAATTCAACATCCCTTCAGGGAGAAAAAAAACACTCAACAAGCTAGGAAAAGAAAAAATAAACTACTTCAACATAATAAAGGTCATATATGAAACACCCACAATTAACATCTTACTCTGTGATGGCAGACTGAAGCTTTTTCTCAAAGATTTCAAACAGACAAGGATGCCCACTATCAATGCTTCTATTCAATGTAATACTAGAAGTCCTAGATAGAGTAATTAGGTAAGAAACATAAACGGAGGGCATACAAATTGTAAAGAATAACTAAAATTATCTCTGTTTGACAGGTGACATGATTTAATATATAGAAACCCCAAAAGACTCCACTACAAAATAAACAAAAGAGAAAACAACTGTTAGAGCTTATGAACAAATTCAGCAGTGTTACAGAATACAAAATTAACACTCAAAAATCAGTTTCATTTTTATACACTAACAATGAATAATCACATTTACTATAGCATCAGAAAGAATAAAATACTGAGGAATAAATTTAACCAAGGAGGCAAAAGCCTTGTACAATGAAAATTACAAACTGTTGTTGAAAAAATTAAAGGCATTAAGTGGAAATATATTATGTATTCGTAGCTTGAAAGACTAAATATTAACATGCTGGTACAATTGAAAGTGACTTACAGAGTCAACACGATCCCTATCGCAATCCCAAATAAATTTTTTGAAGAAGGAAAAAAATAAAATTAATATGGTGTCTCAAGGATCTTATGGAGAAAAACAACGTTGAAAAATAGAAACAAAGTAGGAGGTCTTATTCGTCCTGATTTCAAAATGTAAAACAAAATTATAGTAATCAAAAAGGTGTGTTATGGGGTAAATATAGACCAATGGAATAGAACACCAAACCCAGAAATAACCCCTCAAATACGTGGCCAAATGATTTTAGACAAGACTGCCAATAATATTTAATGGTGAAAGGACAAATATTTTTAACCAATGATGTTAAGAAAACTGGATATTCACGTGCAAAAGAATAAAGTTTTGCCCTAACCTCACACCATATGTGATTAATTAACTCAAAATAGATTAAAGGCCTAAATGTAAGAGCTAAACTATACAATTAGAAGAAAACATAGGAGAAACCTTTCTGACATTAGATTTGGCAATTAATGTAAGCTGTATCTACAACTAAGTTTTAGTAAACTAAGTAAATAAATAAATACTAACTCATAAAATACTATTCTAAAGGTCTTTTCTCAAGAATCTAGTAAAGACAAGATATATCCTATTAATCTATGACAAGGCAGATAGAAACTGTGTTGAATGTATTAATACATTTATAAAATCAGGAACAACTTTAGGAATAGTATGTAAATAGTATTTATTCTGAAAAAATAAAAATACTATAGCAAAATTTGGATAAACTTAAAGGGAAAGAAGAAATCGCATATTCTCCCTGATAGTAGGGAATCAAAGAAATCATGTAAAATTTTCCCTAATAATCCAAATAGTAGAAGTTAATGCAATAAAAGGAGAGACAACATTACAAAAATTATGAAAATTAATTTCTAAAACTAAAAAAGTAATGCTTAAAATAAAGGTAAGAAAACATTCCAACCACAATTCATCCACATATTATAAACTGTAACATAGCTTAATAAGATAGCTCATTAGCTTAATTAACCCACAAAAAGGAAAATATTTGTAGTTTGGACACCATATCAAAAACCCAGCTCTACACAGAAAAGAGAAATATCTAAAATATTGTGATTACAAAACATTTAAATAACATGATGGTAAATAATAGAAGGTAGAAGCTAAGATTGTGCTCATATGCCAGATATAATTCAGACCCATAGAAAATTAGATTAATTAGTTCAATTTAATTATTCTACATTCTATACATATATCAAAACATTACATTGAACTTCATGAATATAATACTATTATAACTTGTCAATTAAAATAATATAAATTTTTAAAATAAAAAAGAAACAAAGAAAAGAAACAGTCATTGGACCATAGAAATAATACATTTATATTAAACTTAAAATGGAAACATTTTCAATCCTAGGATGATTGAATGCTAATTCTTCTCTGTTTAACACACCATACACTATACACTAAAGACCTCTAACTCCATCCTCTGAGACTGTTTCATTTTCATTATTTTCTGCACACGTATTTGAAATGCATTCTTTGGGTGAGGCACAGTTGCTATAGTTCACATTTTACTGGTTAAAGTTTGGAGGCTGAGGTTTGACTTAAGCTTCAGGTAAACAAAGTTATTTTTAAAATTCGACTTTAATTTCTTTACAGACAACGCTTCAAATTTTGTTGAGCTTCTAATCTGTTTGCTTCCTGTCCATCTATGCACTGGGAAACATCTAACCACAAGCAAAATTATTTTCTAATTGTGATCCTAAAGCCTGCTGTATTTATTTGTATTTTTAGGTTAATCTCCCTCTCTCTCTCTCTTTCTCCCATGATGAACATGTTTGAATGCCTTCAGGTCATCTAAAATAATAGGCTTACTTAGGTTAGCATAACTTAATCTGAAATTTGCATGAGGACAGTTATTTTGTTTTCCTGAAACAATCTGTTGCTCAAATCTAAGTGTTGATAGTCCAGATGCAGCCAGATTTTTTCAAATTTTTGTAAGTCTCCGTGAAATATCTTGCTGGAAGCAGATAATACAAGCCAATACACACTGTAATTTTAGTTGTCACATTTCTTAGAACTACAGAGTTAGGAAGCATGTAGCCAATCTAAGTCATCAAGGGCAACAGCTTTAATAAATTTATTGCCAGTACACACAAAGACTACATCTTTCTAAACTCTAATGTCAATTTCTTAGAAATTACTAATTGCTGATCCAATCCTATGTAGCCTATGAGTATATTATAGAATTACATCAGTCCAAAGTATCATGTCTACATTAATTAAGGAAATGCTACCATTTAATAACAAACAAAAATGTGTAATGGCTCAATCATAATAGGAATTTAGCTTATATAAAGTTCAATTTGTGACCTCAATTTATTGGTTCTTCTTTACTAAGAAATGGCCACACACAAAGCTCCTTCCATGTTTTTTAACATCTCACTGTGCACATTTGCCTCAAGATAGTAGAAGGAGAAAGAAACTGGAGAAACATTAATGAGAAATTTTTATGGCCCAGTATTAGAAGTGGCACCATCCCTTCTGGTCATATACTGCCTTAGTTCATTTGGGCTGCTACAACTAGCTAGCATAGACTGAGTGGCTTACAAACAAAACAAAACATTATTTATATAGTTCTGGAGGCTATGAAATCCAAAATCAAGGCACTGGCAGATTTAATGTCTGGTGAGGGCCTGCTTCCTGGTTCATAAATCTTTCAGTGTCTTTGCAGGGCGGGAAGGGTGAAGGAGTTCTCTGAGGTCCCTTTTATGAGGGCAAGAATCCCATTCATGACGGCTCCACCCTCATGACCTAATCGCCTCCCTAAGGTCCCACCTCCATCCAATTCCATCACACTCAGGGTTAGAATTCCAGCAAATTAACCTAGGACAGGGAATGTGGGAGTGGGGTGGTGGTGGAGGGAACCTTCAGTCTATTGACAATACTACTGGCTCCAATTCTTCAAATAGCAGGTTATGGTTATCCATGCCTAGTGTTAGATCTGAGGTGGCTGGAGGATTTTGTCTGTATTCCTGTTTTACCTTCAGCTTTCATTTGTCTCTGCACAGATCTTATCTTTCACAGAGGTACAGTCTTTTTTTATGCTGTGCTCTGCAGCAGTAGAGGGCTCTAAGGTGTTACTGCATGCTCGGCTTATAATGGTGACAGTTCATTAGGTCCATCCTCAGTCTTAGTAAAGGTCTGTGCACTTGGGTCTTGTAGGTGGATAGCGCGTTGTTAGTATTTCTGGCATTCCTTTTTGTGACAGCAAACTGATTTTCCATCTTTGGTGGGTTTTAGGAGGAAGAAAGTTCCCTGTCCCTCTCTAAAAGTATCAGACCTCTGATTTTGATGTTGTTGTTGTTGTTTTAAAATTTTAATCTATTTAGAAGATTTTATGTTTTAGAAGTTTAACTATCTACCTATTTATCTATCTATTTACCTATTTATTTTTAGAGAAAGGGGTCTCGCTATTTTGCCCAGTTTGAAATGCAGTGGCTATTCACTGGTGCAATCATAGCACACTGTAGCCTTCTACCCATGGGCTCAAGCGATCCTTCAGCCTCAGCCTCCGGGGTAACTGGGACTACAGGTGCACAGGTAAAACTCTAGTTTTTAATGGTGCAGGACCCAAGGTCCAGAAGTTTTCCTAGACCTTTTCTAGATGAAAGGACTTTTGCCGTTCTTGAAGTTGTAGACATTTTCCTGATTTAGGGCATCTACAATGGGAATTCCCAATCCTTCCCCCAGGTACCGACGAATTTTGCCCCTATTACTCCCATGAAGGTCACCTCAGTGGCTCAAGGATTTGGATTACTTTGAGAGGAGGGTACCGAAGAGCAGGCAGCATGACCAGAAATCATACCATACATGCCTATACCACAAACGGAGCTTAATCCCGTGTTCAGCCTTGCCAATCTCTCTAGTGAGCATCTTCAGGTGGCCTGTGAAGAACTCCAGTGTGTCTGTTGCTCCCAGGTATCTAAACTGATAGCCCAACTTCATCTTTAGTAATTCATCAACTTTTAACCAATTTCTTTTCACATGATTCTATTGAAACCAGCTATATCTTCCGTGCTCTGACAAAAATGAAACAGTTCACTTTTTCTTTTCTTTTCTTTTTTCTTTTTTTTCTTTGAGACGGAGTCTCGCTCTGTCACCCAGGCTGGAGTGCAGTGGCGCCATCTCGGCTCACTGCAAGCTCTGCCTCCCGGGTTCACGCCATTCTCCCGCCTCAGCCTCCAGAGTAGCTGGGACTACAGGCAACCGCCACCACGCCCGGCTAATTTTGTTTTTGTATTTTTAATAGAGACGGGGTTTCACCGTGTTAGCCAGGATGGTCTCGATTTCCTGACCTCGTGATCCACCCACCTCAGCCTCCCAAAGTGCTCAGATTACAGGCATGAGCCACCGCACCCGGCCTATTTTCCCTTTTCTCCTGGGAGGGTTTTGCCACTCAAAATTCAGTTCCCTTGATCGTAGGTTCAAGAAAATTGTACTTTTTTTCACTGTTAGGATGGGGGTCACACTAACATTCTCTTGCTTTCTACATCTTGCTGGGAAACAGAACTCTCTTGATTATCTACTATTGTCTTTTTAACTACACTGTAAGCTTCAGGAAGGATTTATTTATCACTGTAAAATTGTGTACAAGTAATGCCTGGTACATAATAAGACATGTACTTGAATAAATTGTATATTATTTACTATTTTGTTTAATTTATTAAATAGTATCTTAACTATATATGATATTCTAAAAGAAAAATACATAATATTGGATTATACAACTATATATACTATTTAACTTTCCCAAGAAAGACACATACTTGTATTTCACTCTCATATCACTGAATTTTATGTTTTTATGGTACTTGTCACTATCATAACCATGTGTTGGCATGCATATGTGGGTATACGTATTTCATTAATGTTTCTTTCTCCCATCAGACTGCAAGATCCATAAGCCTGTATTTTTTATTATTGTTTTTCTAACACCTAGAACCATATTAAAAGTAGAATCTCAAATAACTTTTGAATGAATCATTAAGTTACAGTGACATAAAATAAGTACATAACATCAGGAAAATAGCACAAAAATCGTAACAATAGTTTCATTTCAAGAATGATAAAACATTTTAGAAAATTATATTTGAAACAGATGTTTAAAAATATTCCATTCAAACTCTTTGATGTGTAAATGAAAAAGTTAAGGGTAGAAGGAATCAGACAGCTTTTCCAAAGTCACAGAACTCATTAGTGGCCAAGCCTGGGATAGAAACTAGGTCTCCTGACTCTAAATCCATTGCTCTCTTGAGTTGGATGCTCTGAGAAAAAACATTTTAAAACATTGGTTTATGGATTTAAAATGCCTGTGTTGAAAAATAGAGAAAAAGGAAGATATGCTTTGAAATACATCACAGCTGCAATACCCAAACAGATGGCCATGTTGCAGCAGCTCTCTCAGCGAAGTCATGTTCAGAAAAGGCAACAACATCACCAGGTCTCATAATCCCAACGGACAGTAAATGATTTCACAGTGTATCAGGCAGTGCAACAACTGACATTTCAATATTTCTTTCTGAAGGGAAGATGAATGTAAAATAGCTTTACCTTCATGCTCTAGCTGGTAAGTTCCCTGCTATGCCCTTTATAATATTGCAGGTGGAGACAGCAGAAGGGCATAAATACACCCTGCCAGCCATTCCACATATTCATACGAGCAAAGAAAATCCCAAAGTTTCTATCAATGTCAACTACAACAAAACAGCTAATAATATTTCCTACCATGAACTAAATATGGATTATTATTTAAAACTCTCAACCTACAATCATATAATAGCACAGAGGCTTTTTTTTTCATTAAATGATTAAAACTATTGGCTTAAAGTAAAAGTTTAAAGATCTCAGAGAACTAGGAAGTGATAGAGATAAAATTCAAATATAAGTTGTTCACAGTTATTATAATATACATAAATAATGATGAAATAAAACGTAAAAAGTAATTAATTTATTGAGGTCTTAATAATATGTGGAAGCCTTGGTTAGTTTCTTGATTGTTATAGTAAGGGTCTGAATTCTGTCATAACAAGAAATTCACTTTTACTTTTTTCAAAAGTACGAAGGAATATATCATTGCTTTAAAACCACCATCTCCATTAGTTCTGCCCAACCGAAATATAATGAGGGCCACCTATGTGATTCACATTTTATGTTGCCCCCATCTTTATAAAGTACAAAAATACAAATAAAATTAAATTTAGTAATATTTTATTTAATCCAATATATCACACATATTTTCAATCTAACAATCAAAAAAGAACTGTTAATGTTTTGTTTTTATACTTTAAACTCCAATGTGTATTATTTTGCAATTATACCATCATATTTTAGTTTCCAAGTTACTATTTTCTAATATGTGCTTCACACTAATTTATCCTGCATCTGTATTGTAAACATTATTACAGTACCAATAGTCTTATTAAAATGAAATGTTATTCCAGTATGTACAATAGTGCCCCCTAAACCACAGCTTTGCTTTTTAAGGTTTCAGTAACTTCTGGTCAATCTCAATTTAAAAATATTAAATGGAAAATATAAGAAATAAACAATTCATAATTTCTAAATCACTTTTATTATGGTATATTGTTATAATTATTTTATCGTATTATTAGTTATTGTTAATCTCTTACTGTGTCTAGTTTATAAATTGAACTTTATCAAAGGTATGTATGTGTAGGAAAAATTGTAATGTATACAGAGTTTCGTACCATCTGAGTCTTCAGGCATCCTCATAATGTCATGGAACATATCCTGCTCTGATAAGAGGAGACTACTGTAGTTGTTTCCAAGTTTGCCAATAAACCACATTTGAATTCTTTTGATTTGATAACTATATTTTTCACAAATGTTTCTAGTATAAATATCATCCTTTCCTACTTTCCTTTTTCATATATTATACATTTTTTAAGTACACAGATTTTGAATAATGTTGCTTTTCTCTGTTCAAGTGCACTGCAGCTTATGCCTAGCTGCCGTAAGCTATCAAGTATAATTGTTATTTCCATTACTTGATGTCTGAGTCATTTTCTGTGTGACTATTCACAATGGGCTATGAATATGTCTTCATTACCATCTCTTTGACTTATTTAGTATTGCTTCCCAGCCTGATTAATTTTTAGACTGTATAGCATATTTATTTCTAAATTATGAAAGTTTTCCTTTCTTACCATTTACTCTAAATAATGATTTACTTTACTAGTGATTTATTTTTTAATGTGAGAATTTCAAGAAAACAAGAAAGAAAAATCAATGAAGACGAAAAAGAGTAGAATATTAAGGAAAAGGCACAAAGGACGGAGATAAAAAGGAGAGATGAAGAAAGAGCTAGGTTCTAAATGGAACCTTTTTATTTTCTGAATATTTCCCCCACTCGCTGGGTGGTACTCCAGCAGCTAAGGTGTATTATGAGATAGCTATGTGCCAGGCACTATTCAAAGTCTTCTATAAATATCAACCGGCTTAACTCTCAAAAGTCTATGAGGTAGGCAAATTTATATTTCTACTTTATAAATACTAAATAACTAAACTATAGTACATATAGTATAGCCTAAAGTAACTAAACAATTTTTTGTGAGTCACGCAGTGAGTGCCGGAGCCAGGATTTGGCCCCAGTGTTTGGTCCCAGACACTGAGCACTTAATGAATGTGATCTTCTGTTTCCAAGCTACTATAGAGTTGGGAAACTGTTATATAGCAAAGTATACTATTTAGTGATAGTTGATATTTAGAAAATTAAGTATCTCTTCATTAGCTATGTGGCTAAATGCTGACTGTAGATATGCAATGTTATTTTCCAACATTAAAATATTTCTTTGTAAAAGTTGCTCAAATAGTGAACACATTTTAGGTTTTGTCTGCATGTTATTTTTATCATCAATATCACAATATCTTATGTGTTTTGATTTAAAATATTTATATTTTGAAAGACTACAGAAAATAAAGTTATCAAGAGAAAGAGATTTTTCTATGAAGTGCATGCCTATAATTAAAGTCATGAATTGCACTTCTACTCAAACAAGACCTTTTAAATCGAACTGTTTTTAAGTTGAGATAACTCAAATATGATTTACAGAGAGTGACATTCATTTTTATAGGTATACGAAAGCAAAAAATCATTAGAATGTATGTTTCAAGTTACTACTTCTTCAATTAATTAATGAAGAAAAATAATGATTGGAGTCTTCAAGAACAACTTTAATGTGGAGGTTAAAATGAATTCTTTTTGCTTCCCCAGAAAAAACATCATCATCCTCTATGATACTATGTATTCAGTTGCTTTAGCCTTTACCCTTTTAATAAAGGAAAAAAATATAAGTTGAAAATTTTTGATTAAAAAAGTACTAAAAGAGGAATGTGTACAGTAGCAAATAAATATTAAAAGGATGTTAAAAATTTTAAGGAAGAAGGGAAAATAAAATGACCTAAGAAAACACATGCAATTTATTTATTCAATTACTATTATGCACTAATGTGTGCTTGGCTGGGAACCACATAACATATGAAGGAAATAAAAATTGGTAAAAAAAATTATAACATAGAAATCATACATAGCTTTTAAAAAAAATCGTGGTTCAAAACTGACTGCCAAATGTCTTAAGACAAGTTTAAACAATTAGAAAAATTAAGTTGTCCAGATTTCAGACCTGTGTTATTCAGCTGGAAACTGACATAGATAACAAACAATTGCATAGTGATAAAAAATGAGATTGATTGTTTTTCACCAAATGATCATTTAGTGGAATGACATAAACTGTGTTATGAAAAATATGTTTCATGTTCAAGTATATTTGGGAAATACTGGGCTATGCAAAGTAAAACACACATTTTCACTGCTGGATTACCCAAATGCTTTACTACATTGATAAATATTGTGAATCTCCAAGATTGTTTTTGTTTGTTTGTTTGTTTGTTTGTTTTTTTTTTTTTTGAGATGGAGTCTCGCTCTGTCGCCCAGGCTGGAGTGCAGTGGCGCGATCTCGGCTCACTGCAAGCTCCACCTCCTGGGTTCACGCCATTCTCCCGACTCAGCCTCCCGAGTAGCTGGGACTACAGGCGCCTGCCACTGCACCTGGCTAATTTTTTGTATTTTTAGTAGAGACGGGGTTTCACCGTGTTAGCCAGGATGGTCTCGATTTCCTCACCTTGTGATCCGCCCACCTCGGCCTCCCAAAGTGCTGGGATTACAGGCGTGAGCCACCGCACCCAGCCAAGAATGTTGTTATATCAATCAATTTTTCTATTGCTATAAAGGAATACCTGAGGCTATGTAGAAATACCTATAAAATAACTTATAGAGAAAAGAGGTTCAATTTGGCTCATGGTTTTGCAGGACGTACAAGCATGAGTTCAGCTTCTAGTGAGGGCTTCAGGAAGCTTATAATCATGGTAGAAGGTGAAGGGAGCCAGCATATCACAGGTTAAGAGAGTAAACAAGAGAAAGAGAAGAGGTGCAGTACTCTTTTAACAAGTAGAACTTGTATGAATTTAGAAAGAGAACTCACTCATTGCCACCAGGATGGCACCAAGCAATTCATGAAGAATCTGCCCCCATGACTGACACACCTCCCGCAGCCCCTAGCTCCAACACCAAGGATCACACTTCTACATGAAATTTGGAAGGGACACACATCCAAACCATACAATTTATATAAGATAGTTTATTTCCAAACACATTTGACCTCAGACCTCTAGAATTGAAGAAATGTCATTCTTTCTTATGGGAAATCAAATATACATAAACAGAAAGAATACTGAATTTGTGGACATAACATTTTGATTTTGAACTTCTAACAACACATAATTTGAATTGTCATTTAATTTTTTTAAATGAAATTCCTTCACTAAGCTGTGAAGGGTGAGTTTTTCTTATTTAGTATACATTCATATTCCCCACTTCTGATTTAATAATCAATAAATCAGTCATTTTTATAATGACAATTTTCACATATGATATTAACATTTTATATAGTAAAGATTCTGCCATAAAATAGCTACATTAGTTGGTATAAATCACTTTACCCTCTCTGGGTCTCAACTTCCTTACCCCTAACATCAAGAATCTTGCACGAGATAATTTTTAAGACACTTTATGGCAGTCAGTTGAAAAACTGGTGTGGATCCTTTAATAGCTCTCATTCTACTTAAAGGTAAATCTGATAGATTCCAGAGAATCTCCCTACATCTACACTGACATCACAGAAAGCATCTTATACAAAATGTATTTAATAGTTTTGATGTCTACTTTCCAAACTATAACCTACCACTTGGTTTTCACCTTAACATCAGAGGATTTGGTTTAATGTTTTTGTTTTTGTTTGTTTGTTTGTTTAGTAGAGACAGGATTTCACCATGTTAGCCAGGATGGTCTTGATCTCCTGACCTAGTGATCCGCCCGCCTCAGCCTCCCAAAGTGTTGGGATTACAGGCGTGAGCCACCGCACCCAGCTTGGTTTGATGTTTTGTCTTTACTTTCTGCTTGGCTCCTTTTCTGTTTTGCTCTCAAATGTAGTTGTTATGGTTTAAATGTGTCCCCGCCAAAATTCAGGTACTGGAATTCTACGGCCAACGTGATGGTATTAAGAAGTGGGGTCTTTAAAAGGTGATCATGTCATAATGGCCCCTACCTCATAAATGGTATTAAGATTCTTATAAAAGAGGTTTCATGCAGCATTCAGCAGGCTTGCCTTTCCGTCTTTTGCAATGGGAGGACACAGCATCCTGCCCCAAGAGGATGCAGCAACAAGCTGCAATTTTGGAAGCAGAGAGCAGCTTCCAGACAACCAAACTGCCAGCACCTTGATCTTGGACCTCCTGGTTTCCAGAACCATGAGAAATACAATTTCTGTTCTTTATAAATTACCAAGTCACAGGTATTTTGTTATGGCATCAGATAAAAGACTAAGACAGTAGTCATTCCCATTTATTTTTTGAATCCACACCAGGCTGTTCCAAAGTCAGTTCACAACTACCTTCACACCCAGTTCAGTCTCCTACAATCCTTATCACCTACTCAATAGCCCGAGCAATATCCATCTAGGAGGAAATAATAAATAACCACTGCCCATCTGATCACTGATGAAACCAATATGGTTATCAGTTAAGTACCATGCCACATTTTGAAGAAAATAATGTGGCTGCACAGCCGAGAATCAAGGATGTGTTTGTTCACTGTTTGTGTGGTAAACTGAACAAAATACCATTTGGGGCCTAGAATTAGTGTTCAACAGTGAAATTGTTAAAAAAAAATAAGAAATTTTTGCTCACAGTGACTGGAATTTAAATACCAAATTCGTTGCCTACTATCTGCCTGGACTTGAACCACCTAATTTGCTGCTACTCTCCATGTCTGTTACCTTTTCTATATATTTGGGATAGTAATTCATATTTCACAAAGTTAAGGTGCATGCAAGTGAGAGAAATATTTTTTAATGCCAATTTCTGTGCTTAGCATGTAGATGGTGCATAATAAATAATACTTTTTTCCTTTGTTTTTATGAACTTTGTTTTCTTACATCATGAATCTTTCTACTTCACTTGACTTCTCTAAACTCAGCATTTAATCGGCCTGATAATATTTTCTCCTGAGCTTTCCAGCCCTCCTCTTTTACCACTTAAATTCTTTTTTGACTGAGCATTGCTCTCTGAGCTCTTTTTTGACTGAAGTTTGGTATTGTCTTGCTTTTACTAGAATAATCATACCTCTAATATGCTTGCTAAATTTAACTGCCAACAAATATATCCAGTGACTGTTCATGTATAATATATGGTATTTTATTGCACAGACATAGTTAAAACAATGTTTCAAGCCTCAAAGCAAATGAAATTACCATGCACTTCAGATGACTGTGTGAGAAAGACATTCATACTGCTATTTTACAGATCAGTTAAGTTCACAGAGGGTCAGGGAAATGATGTGAATTCCCAAAGGGCAGAAGACTTACCTTAAGACTTACACCTATATCATATAATTAGCCTCAGGTGTATAAAAAGGACTTCAGAATAATCCTCAGTCCATGGTATATTACCATCATGGGGCCCCTCTTGTATTATTTTCCTTCCCTGATCCATTTCTCATTCCTATCACTTTTAAAGTGCTCTAATAAACACAGAATGTCTCAGATTCCATGTCAAATAAAAACTTGTGACCCCAGCTGTCAGCAGATAGACTCCAGCTATTCACATCTTTAGAATATGATTCAGTTGCAATGATTCTTGCCAAGAGGAACCCATATTGAGCAAGCAATCAAACCAGGAATCCAAAGACCTATCTGTGTTAGCTCCTGGTGAGCTCACTGAAATTTTGTTGATATCACATCACAGTTATTTGTATCCCTTGGTCCAAATCTGCTTTCCCTTCCCACTTTCCATAGATCTTGATCCCTGCATAGTAAACTCCATCACAGCATCTGTTTCCAGAGAACCCAACGTATTGCAATAGGAACCAATGTTAATGCGTATGATGTATGTAAGCATACCTGTTTCCCCAATCTCACAAACAAAATGTGTTATTACACTTTTTACTTTTATCTAAGTATGAATATTATTCTGCACAAGCAGAGGCAGATACCTGGAAATTAGTCAAACTAGATGCCAGGAGTATGTTTTCAAGGGGAAAGAAAAAATATATGTAACACACACACACACACACACACACACGACAGCCCATCTCTGATTGCAGCATTTCAAAAAAATCTCTTCCAGTTCCAATGACCATTTTATAACATACTTTACACATTCCATTATAAGCCATAGAGGCAATACATTGACAGAAGGGAGCATTGTGCCAATTCCTTTTTTCTTTTTGTCATTCTATTTACCTCTTCCTTAACTTAGGACATTGTGCTTTTAATTACAAGCTTTACAAGCTTTTCTCCCAATTTGGAGGTGCTTAGATTTATACATCTCATCCAGATGTGCAAGGTTCATATTTAAGTGAGTTTCAGCATTCTCCCATATGTTTGAGGACAATTTACTGTCTACTATCTGTCTGCTATCTATCTAGCTAATTCTCTTTTCATATCTTCTTTTCTATTTTGATATCAGATTTTGGCCATTATATGTGTATTAGGCATGATATTCTTTCTTTCCATAGAATATGTCACAAATATTTTTCTTGCAGTTTCCTAAAGTGTCTTAACTTTGAACTTTGTTCATAGTATTTTTGCCATGGCAAAATTTTATTTTATCCTGTTGGAATTTTTAATGTTATATTTTATTGCAAATGGATTTTAAGCCATAGGTTTTTTTTGCATGAAGAATAAAAAGGACTACACTGATATCTTATTAAGCATGAAATCATTTTATCCTTGACATTTTTGTTTCTGGTAGTTTATTCTATATACTATCTGTTACTTATTCAATATTATCTTTTTGCAAATACCTACTCATTTGTCCCAGCCCCATTCAATCAAAAGTCTACCTTTGTCTCAATGTTTTGAGATGCTACCTTTAACATATACTAGGTACCACTCTGTTTTAGTTATAAAGATTTTAGAGTATATTTTGTTTTGTAGAGTTATTAGTTCATTCTCACATTGCTATAAATAAATACCTGAGACTGGGTAATCCTTAAAGAAAATAGGTTTAATTGGCTCACAGTTCTGCACGCTGTGCAGGAAGCATGGATTTGTAGGCCTCTAAAAACTTACAATTATGGCAGATGGTGATGGGGAAGAAGTCATGTCCTATGTGAATGGAGGATGAGAAAGAGAGCAAAGAGGGAGAGGTGCTACACACTTTTAATCAACCAGATCTAGTGAGAACTCACCAACAACAGCAAGGGGGAAGTCCACCCTGATGATGCAATCACATCCCATCAGGCTACTCCTCCAAAACTGAAGATTAAAATTTGACATGAGATTTGGGTGAGGACAAAAATCCAAAACATAATATTCTGACTCAGCCTCTCCCAAGTGTCATGTTATTCTCACACTGCAAAATACAATCATCCCTTCTCAACAGTTCCCAAGTCTTGACTCATTTCAGCATTAATTCAAAAGTCCACAGTCTGAAGTCTCATCTGAAACAAGGCAAGTCTTTTCCATCTATGAGTCTGTAAAACCGAAAACGAGTTAGTTACTTCCAAGATACAGTGGGGGACAGGCATTAGGTAAATACATCCATTCCAAAAGGAAGAAATCAAGCAAAACAAAGAGGCTACAGGCCCCATGCAAGTTTGAACCCAGCAGGGCAGTCATTAAATCTTAAAGTTTCAAAAAAACTCCTTAAACTCAATTTCTGACATCCAGTCCACACTGATACAAGGGGTGGTCTCCCAAGTCCTTGGGCACCCCTTCTTCTGTGGTTCTGCAGGGTACATCTCCCACAGCTGCTTTCATAGGCTGGCATTGAGTGTCTGTGGCTTTTCCAGGTACACAGTGCAAGCTGTCAGTGGATCTACCATTCTGGGATCTGAAGGACAATGGCCCTTTTCTCACATGTCCACGAGGCAGTGCCCCACTGGAGACTCTGTGTGTGGGCTTCAACCCTATATTTCCCCTCTGCACTGCCCTAGTAGAGGTTCTCCATGAGGGCTCTTCTGCAGCAGACTTCTGAGTGGACATCCAGGCATTTCCATATATCCTTTAAAATCTAGTTTGAGGCTTCTGCATTAGTCCATTTTCATGCTGCTATAAAGACATTCCCAAGACTGAGTAATTTATAAAGAAAAAATGGTTTAATTGACTTACAATTCCACAGGGCTGGGGAGGTCTCAGGAAACTTACAGCCATGAAAGAAGGGGAAAAGGCACATCTTACATGATGGCGGGTGAAAGAGAGCGAATGAGCGAAGGAGAAAGAGTCCCTTATAAAACCATCAGATCACATGAGAACTCACTCACTATCATGAGAACAGTCCCGCACATGACAGGTGGGGATTATGGGGATTACAATTTGAGATGAGATTTGGGTGGGGACCCAGAGCCAAACCACATCATTCATCCAGTGGCTGCTTCCAAATCTCATGTCTTTTCACATTTCAAAACCAATCATGCCTTCCAAACAGTCCCGCAAAATCTTAACTCATTTCACCATGAACTCAAAAGTCCACATTTCGCAGTCTCAACTGAGATAAGTAAATTCTCATCTGGCTATGAGCCATAAAATCAAAAACAAGTTAGTTACTTCCAAGTCACAATGTGGGTACAGGCATTGGGCAAATGTTCCTATTCCAAATTAGAGAAATTTGCCAAAACAAAGGGGCCACATGCAAGTCCAAAACCAGGAAGGGCGTTCATTAAATCTTAAAGCTCCTAAATGATTTCTTTTGACTCCATGTCTCACAAACAGTTCACGCTGATGCACAAAGTGGCCTCCCACAGCCTTGGGCAGCTCCAGCCTCTTGATTTGCAGGATACAGCTTCCTTTCTAGCTGCTCTCATGGGATGGTGTTGAGTGTCTGTGGTTTTTCCAGTTGCACAGTGCAAGCTGTTGGTAGATCTACCATTCTGGGGTCTGGAGGAGAATGGCCCTCTTCTCACAGCTCTACTTGGCAATGCCCCATTGCAAACTCTGTGTGGGACCTCTTACCCCACATTTCCATTCTACACTGCCCTAGGGAAAGGTTCTTCATGATGGCTCTACCCCTGCAGCAGACATCAGTGGGGACATCCAGGCATTTTCATACATCCTCTGAAATCAGAGGTTCCCAAATCCCAATTCTTGACTTCTGTGCACCTGCAGGCCCAACACCACATGGAAGCTGCCAAGGCTTGGGACTTGCACCTTCTGAAGCAATGACCTGAGCTATACCTTGGCCCCTTTTAGCCATGACTGGAGCTGAAGTGGCCAGGATGCAGAGTGCCATGTCCCAAGGCTGCACAGAACAGCAGGGGACCTCAGTTTGGCCCAGGAAACATTTGTCCTCCTAGGCCTCTGGGCCTGTGATAGGAAGGGCTGCCATGAAGTTCTCTGAAATGCCATGGAGGCATTTTCCCCATTGTCTTAGAGAATAACCTTCAACCCCTTGTTACTTATGCAAATTTCTGCAGCTGGCTTGAGTTTCTCTAAAGAAAATGGGTTTTTCTTTTCTATTGCTTCATCAGGTTGCAAATTTTCCAAACCTTTATGTTCTGCTTCTCTTTTAAAAATAAGTTGCAATTTCAACCCATCTCATTGTGAATATATAGAACTGAATGCTTTTAAGAGCACCCAGGTTAATTCTTGAACACTTTGCTGCTTAGAAATTTTTTCCACCAGATACCCTAAATCATCTCCCTCAAGTCCAAAATTACAACAATCTCTAGGGCAGGTGCAAAATGTTGCCAGTCTCTTTGCTAAAGCATAGCAGGAGTTACCCTTGCTCTAGTTCCCAAGAAACTTTTCATCTCCAACTGAGACAACCTCAGCCTGAACTTCATTCTTCATATTACTATCAGCATTTTGGTCAAAAACATTAAACAAGTGTCTAGGAAATTCCAAACTTTCCCACATCTTCCTGTCTTCTTCTGAACTCTCCAAACTGTTCCAACCTCTTCCTGGTACCCAGTTCCAAAGTTGCTTCCACATTTTCAAGTATCTTTATAGTGGTGCCCCACTCTACAGATACCAATTTACTGTAGTTGCAAGTTTTTACACTACTATAAATACATACCTGAGACTGGGTAATTTATTTTAAAAAAATGTTTAATTGACTTACAGTTCCATAAGGCTGGGGAGGCCTCAAGAAACTTACAATCGTGGTGGAAGGGGAAGAGGCGCATCTTACATGATGACAGGCAAGGGGGAGCCAAGGAATGCAGCAGAAAGAGCCCCTTATAAAATCATCAGATCTCATGAGAACTCACTTACTACCATCAGAACAGCATGGGGGAAACTGTACCCACAATCTAATCACCTCTTACCAGGCCCTGGTCATGACACATAGGGATTATGGAGATTACAATTTGAGATGAGATTTGGCTAGGGACACAGAGCCAAACCATATCAGCCCCCATGCCTCAATTCTTGCCCTCCGTGCACCTGCAAGCTTAACATCACATGGAAGCCACCAAGGCTTATGGCTTGCAGCCTCTGCAGCAGCAGCCTGGCACGTATCTGGGGCTCTTTTAGTTATGGCTGGAGCTGGAGCAGCTGAGATTCAGGGAGAAATAACCCGAGGTTGTGCAGGGTAGTGGATTCCTGGACCAGGCCCACAAAACAGTTTTTCCCTCCTAGACCTCAGGACCTGTGATGAGAGGGGCTGCCATGAAGGTCTCTGAAATGCCTTCAGGGCATTTTCCCCATTGTCTTGGCTGTTAACATTGGTTTTCTCTTTACTTATGCAAATTTCTGCAGCTGGCTGGAATTCCTTCCCAGAAAATGAGTTTTTCTTTTCCACCACATGGTCAGGCTGAAAATTTTCTAAACTGTTACACTCTGCTTCCCTTTTAAATATAAGTTGCAGTTTCAGATCATCTCTTTGCTCATGAATATAAACATGTGAGTTTAGAGGAAACCAGGTCACATCTTGAATGCTTTGCTGCTTAGAAATTTCTTCTACCAGATAGCCTAAATTATCTCTCTCAAGTTCAATGTTCCACAGATCTCTAGGGCAGGGGCACAATGCCTCCAACCTCTTCACAAATGCATAACAAAAGTAACCTTTGGTCCAGTTCCTAGTAAGTACCTCATTTTCATCTGACACCACCTCAGCCTAGACTTCACTGTCCATATCATTGTCAGCATTTTGGTTACAGTGATTTAACAAGTCTCCAGGAAGTTCCAAACTTTCCCTCATTTTCCTGTCCTCTTTTGAGCCCTCCAAACTTTTCAAACTTCTGCCTGTTACCCATTTCCAAAGCTGCTTCCACATTTTCAGGTATTTTTTATAGCAATACCCCACTTCCCCTCACCAATTTTATGTAATAGTCCATTATCACATTGCTGTGAAGAACTACCTGAGGCTGGGTAATTTATAAAGAAAAGAGGTTTAATTGGCTCAGTTCCACAGGCTGTACAGGAAGCATGGCTGGGGAGGAATCAGGAAACTTACAGTCATGGCACAAGGTGAAGGGAAAGAAAGCAAGTCTTACATAGCTGGAGCATAAGAAAGAGAGAAAAGGGGTAGAGGTGCTATACACTTTTAAACAACCAGATCTCGTGAGAACTCACTATCTCGAGACAGCAAGGGTGAAGTCCGCCCCCATGATCCAATCACATTCCACTAGGCCCCTCCTCCAATGTTGGAGATTACAATTCAACATGACATTTGAGCAGGGACAGAAATCCAAACCATATCTGGTTGTATTTTTCTTTTTTCATATTTTTCTACATATTATTGAATATTTATTTTTCTATAGGGTCTTTAATGTTAAACTAATGTCAATAAAGTATTTATTGATATATTTATTGAAATTGTGTCACATTTTAAGGGAATTACATCTTTATGAAGTTGACTTCTCCTATTAAAAGCAAGTAAAATCTTTCTGTTTGCTAGGTCTACTTTTGTGTTATTCGAGAATTCTTAAAAAATTTCCTCCAATAGTTTTTGTAGATACTTATTTCTATAGTAAACAGAAATAATGCCTATCTCCTTCCATTACACCCACCCACCCCTACACACAGATCATGTATTAACCCTGATGACCTATGAATATGTCAGGACTTTACAATTGTGATTAAGATTAAAGACCTTGAGACAGGGTAGATTATCCTGGATTATTGGGTGGACCAAACCTGATCACATGAGTCCATAAAAGTGGAAATCAAACAGTGGATCAGAGAGCTATGACATGAAAAGTATTTGATCATGCTGTTTAATTTGAAGGGATGTTTTAATTTAATGGAGGAAGGGATCCAAAGTCCAAGAAATTTAGTGGCCTCTACAGGATAAAAATGACTTTCAAATTAGATCCAGCAAGAAAATGGGCACTTCGGTTCTACAACCACAAGAAACAAAATTATGTCAACTTAAATGATCAGTAAACAACTTCCCTAATAGACCCTCAGAAAAGAAGATAGGCTGTGAACACTTTGGTTTTAGTCCAGTGAGATTATCAGATTTCTGATTTATCAAAGTCTAAAAATTTGTGTTGTGTTAAGCCACTAAATATGTAGCATTTTTTACAGCAACAATAGAAAGCTAATTTCTAAGTTTTACAAATTAATATTGCTTGTTGCTATGTAAATGAATTTTTCTTTACCATAATGTTTCTAACTGATAATTGTTTGTATATATTACAGCTATAGATGTCTGTATGTTAATTTTATACACTGCTAAATTAATGAATTATTTTTATTGTATTTCTTTTATCATAGATTCACTAGGGTTTTACAGAAATAAAATGTCACAACAACTCAAATCAAGATAATTATATTTCTTCTTTACCAATTCTTATTACACTAAATTATTTATCTTGTGTATTGGCAAATACCTTGAATACAAGAATGAATAGCAGTGAAGATAACTGCATAATTGCCTTTTCAATTCCATACTCCATTAATTTCTACTTTTATCATCATTATCTTCTTACTTATTCTTTCTTTGGTTTACTTTTTTATTCCAATCATTGAGCTGGGTATTCAATTTTATACTAAAATTTCATCTACACTGGTAAGTCTTAATTATTATTAATTTACCTCTCATCACTGCTTTAAAATTCCATATTGTGATTTGCAGTGTTTCATAATTATTTATTAGAAATTCTTTAGTTTCATTTTATAATTTCATTGTAATCCAAGAGTTAATTAATGGATAATTTTGTAATTTTCATAAGAAATATGATTTTTGTTGTTGTTAATTTCTTGTTTTATTACATTATGACCAGAAATATTGTTCATATATTTCTAATTTATTTAATATTGATATTTTTGTGTGAACTAACATATCAATTTGTTGAATATTTTATGAACACTTGGAAAAAAGGTACATTCTTGATTATCAGGGTAAAAATTTGCTATATATCTGTAACATCTTATTATATTCTTTAGGTATTTATCCCCTTACTAATATTTTGTCACTTCATCTGTCTCATAGTGATTTATGTGAAAGCCGCTTCTTAGTATTTTGCCTACTAATGTCTCCTTGTATCTTCTCTAGTTTTTGTTTCAAAAATGGTTGCTCAGTTATTTGTTGCATAGATATCTATAAGTGTTATGATTTCCTCATGGATTTTGGCATTTTGCATTAAAAATAGCCCCTAATTTTCATGTTTTTCTGATTTGAATCTTAATTGGTTTGATATCTGAATTCCTAGTCTTGCTTTGTTATTTCTATTTGTCATGTCTTTATGTATAGCTTTTAAAAATCACATTGTTTTTGGTGTGTCTTATACATAGCGTATAGTTGGGTCTTGATTTGAAAACCAAATTTAAAATGGTTTTAACAGATGAGAAGAACCTACTCATATTTATTGATGTGACTGACATGTTTTGTCCCAACTACATCATATTATTGTACAATGATATATCTTATTTTGTATATTCTTTAATTATACTTTTTTGACGCCTTTGATTAATAATTACTACTTTATTTCTAATTTTAAAAGTGTTTAGAAGAATTTGTTTTTATTTTAATGCGTATCATTGTACTATTAAAATACATTTAAGTAATTGTTTTCTTATTTAACCTTTTTACTACTTGACATGTCTGTTTTTATCAGCATTTTTAACTCCCATTTATTGCCTATGTTTACTATAAGCTTATTCCACTTTTCTTTTTAATGTCTCTCTTATCTTCCTATTTAATCGTTGAATTATTTCTACTTTGTCACAACATATAATATTTGTGCCTTAGTTTTCTTTCCTCAGGTTTACTTTTTCTTCTTAGATCTATATTTATTTATATAAATATGATTGCAATCAGACCTTTTACTGAAGTCTTCCTAATCACCTCTTGGAAAAATTGATGTTATCATTTAGACATCTCATCAAAAATGATTTAGTCATTAAAGATCAGTTTGGCTGCATATAAATCTTAGATTCACACTTTCTTTCATTGAGAGTTTTATTTTACTTTTTACATTTTTGTTTTGTATAAGGGTTCATATTATTCCTATTCTCTTCAATGCTTGATGTTTTTCAAATTCCAAATGTTTGTCTATTTACTTGGTATAAAATACCATGGCATGTTTTCATATGCATTACCCTGATTAATAGAGTTTAATTATTTCTTCATATAATTACTCTCTTTTCATGTTTTTATTTTTAGACTTTATCTTTTCATATAATTTTCTAATTGATTTTTCATGCATTTACTTGTTTGGAGGCATTTCATATGCACACTTGTTGTTTAACAATTGTTAAATTGAGACCTGTTTTCTCTTAACAGGTCATATAAAACATTAATTATATCTAAGATATCTTTCACTGAAACACTATCTTATTTTGACATAATGAAACATTTTTATCTTGTTATTTTGTGCTTTAAAGAGTAAGAATTCCATCTCCTTTTCCAGATGTTACTTATTTTCTTTGCATAGATTTTTAGGTTTATATTTTATACTTAAATCTCTAATTCATCTGAAGTCTACCTTTAGGGGTCCAGATTTTTTTTTCATATATTGTGTACATTTTCTTAATACTGTTTATCATTTTACCATTGCATTGTGAAGACTCATTTATTAATATCTATTTAACCACATATATGCATTTTCAAAAAACATTACATTCCATTTGTCTATGATATGTTTTCAAAGCATAATGTAGAAAATAATGTTATCTAGAAAAAAAGGTTGCTACCATCATACAGTATATATTTAGTAAGGAAATCAATCGATGCCCTTTCATATTGTATTCATCCTATAGCAGCACTGTCCAATAGAACTTTCTGCAACAGTGGTACATCCATCTATTGTTAATAATATAATGGACAGCACAATTGAAGATTTGTACCAGTGAGAAGTAGAAACATTTTAAAATTCTGTATTTGACTGTATGGTCATCATTTTGAACTAGTAAATTTATTTGAACTAGAAACTTTCCTGTTTTACTGCACTGTCCCGTTTCCCACATCCTTCTTTCTGCTAGAAGACATATAAAATCTCATGTAGAAGAATGGAACCAAATGCTAAGGAGAGTAGAGAAATTTGAGAGTGCTCTTGAATACGGCTTTTAAGCATTCCGATTTTACTATCTCTGGTATAATATCAGATCTGGATCTTTTATTTTCAAAATCAATATCTTCCAAATGTGATACAACCTATGTTTTCCTTTCCATTAGATAAGTGTAGGCATATTTATAAGCTTATAGCACAATACAAAGCAAAAGGAAATGGGTTATTATTTTAAGTGTGTTCTAATACATTCTTTTTAATTTTAACCTGAATATTGTAAATGTATATATTAGACCCTATTAAATTTTTAAATGAAAAATGTTTGAATCAGTGTCGTCTCCATTTCACACCCAATATTTAGTTTTATATGTATGATCATGAAATACTTTGATTTTTAAAGTCACAATAATTTATGTTTGAGCTCTTAAATAACAGCTAATAAATTCTGTTATTAGTTTCTTTTGGTTTCATCTGCTGGGTTAACTACCATAAATTTCCTTATCCAGAGTTTTTTTAGTAGATACTCAATGACATGAAAAGAGTAGAAATACTCAATTAGCTTTCGCTATCTGTGTTTGAATCTTTGTGCATCTGTTGACTTTTATTTTTCAGCCCATGGCAAGGACTTAAAAGTGCTCATTCGGAGATGTTGGAAGGAGGAATAATCTGGCCATCCTTCTGATGCTTTATTCACCTCTACTTCACCATGTTTGCAACATACAATACTAAATGCCTTTTTCTGCATTTTCTCCAGTGAATGTGTGCTTGTTGGATATCACATATTTTCTTAACTATTGGATTCAAATTGGACACTAACACTCTTATTTTCTGTTTCATATTGATTTTTACAAGCTACTTCCTTTTTATCACAGCAATCACCCATGAAGCAGCTTCACAAAAATATTGAGGTATCAAAAGCATGTAATGTGCATGATCTGATGTTGAAACTGCCAATTGCTTCCAGCTTGTTAGTTCAAGCAGTGTCTGACAGATGGAAGTCACTGTGTTTCCTTTCTAGTTTTCTTTAATGTTCCAAGGTCTTTCCTAATTCAGTACTTTCATGTGTTCTTCTTGCTGGATGGAACTCTTCCCATCTTTTTTCACATGCTGTCTTGCTCTTTTTGTCCATGTGCTCAACCTACATTTATAATGCATTTAATATACTATGGGATTCAGTTAACCAAACATTTTTTAAAGATATTTGGATATTTGTTCATAAGTGAAAAGAACCTATAAGTCTTAGAAAGAGATGATAAAGCCCTTAAGTATTAGGTGAAATTCACCAAGAAAAAAATTAGCACACAGGTCTAGGAATTTTGGAGTAAGCAGATTATGAGGCTTTAATTAATTTCTACTTATTAAAAAGTAACTTATTCGAGACTTCTCTTTATTTTCCTGTCATTTTTTTATATTTATAGTTTTATATAAATTTATTTTCAGATACATTTGCAAATTTATAAGGATAAAATTTATTTGAATATTATTACATTATATTTTATAAATCAATGTGTTAGAAGCTAATTTGCATTTTTATTCTGAATTTTAAAAATAGATTTAGGAAGTATGAGTGCAGTTTCATTACACTGATATATTTTATAGTGGTGAAATTTGAATTTTTAGTGTAACCAACGCCCATATAGTGTACACTATACACATTACATAATTTCTCATTTTTCACCCCCTCCCATTGTACATTCATATTTTCTTTCTTTTTCCTTTATTAATTTTTATAATAAATTATAATTATAATTATAATAATTATAATAATAATAATTATTATTATTATAAATTATATAATATATAATATATAATTATATATTATATATTATATAATATATAATTATAAATTATATAATTATATAATTATATAATTATAAATTATATATTATATAATTATATATTATATATTATATAATATATAATATATAAATTATATAATTATATAATATATAATTATAAATTATATATTATATATAATATATATATAAATTATAAATTATATATTATATAATATATAATTATATATTATATAATTCTATAATATATAATTATTAATTATATATTATATAATTCTATAATATATAATTATAAATTATATATTATAAATTATTATTATAATTATAATAATTATAAATTATTATTATAATTATAATAATTATAATAAATTATAAATTATAATTTTTATAATTTATAAATCACGTCAAGCATTTCAAAGAACCAGACTTAGCTTTTATATTTTGCTATTTTGCTTTATTTTATAGTTCATTTATTTACTCACACAAGAATCCTCAAGAATTTTCTAAGCTTATTATGTCTCTTTCACTCTTATTATTTCAAAAAAAATCAATAACATTTAGCCATTCATCACTAATACACAGCTAAAAAAAACTTGTCAAGTTAACAAATGCCCATTGTCTATATTTTTGTCTCCATTTTGTCTTCCATTTTGTGTTGAGCCCACTCCAGTAAGAAGTTGGCTCCACTTAATAAAGTGAAATATAATTTGTCAATGTCAACAATGACATCCATATCACTGTACTCAAGATTAAGTTTTAGTCTTCATCTTATATATCTGTGTGTGTATATATATATGTGTGTGTGTGTGTGTATTTGTGTGTGTATGTGTGTGTAAGTGATGCAGTTGCAGATTTTTGAAGCACATCTTTAACTTGGTTTCTTTGATGTCATTCTCAGTCTTCTGACAATACTAGTCATTCTGTCTTAGATGGTTTGCTTGTTTCCTTCTATCTCTACATATATTAATACTTAAATGAACTTATCAGGTCTCATGCTAGCCATACCATTTGTGTGGTGATAATTGCCAGTATCATTCCCTTTAAATTCAGACTCATATTCAATTGCCTATTCAGTATCTCCACCTGATTAAGTAATAAACTTCTTGTATTCAACACCACCTAAGTCAAGCTCCTTTTCCAACCCTTCTGTGCAACTTTTTCTATCTATAGGCTTTATCATCTCAAGAAATTTCTCCACGCTTCATCCAGGTGCTGAAGACAAGAAAAAAAATAATTTGGTCATCCAAACTGTCATAGATCTTGAATGACAAAATAATTATGACTTAAGGATTTGAATATATAAAAATATAGTTTAACAAGTTAGGTTTACTACATTTCAAAAAGCTTCACAAAAGTATTAACCTTTTAAAATGCAGATTGCTTGATGTTTTTTTTTAAGCCACTCTTTTCTCTCTTATAACACAAAGTAGAAAATTTGACCTAAAAAATTATATAATGGAAATATTCAGGTGTTTATGTATTTGAAAACACTTGTGTCCACATATAGTCTTATTTAAAGAATAATAATTTGGGTCAAGATGATACAAGGGGTTTTTCTTTTGGCAATGCCATGAGAATTACATTTGCTCTACATATGGCAATATTTAGCCTACTGTCAGATATCCATACATGGAATTTTGTCTTCCATGTGTAAGCGAGATATTAGATATCCTAAAACCAAGAAAATCTATCTGAAAACTTTATACTATATGAACTCAGGAAAACCACTGTAACTTAACAAGTTAGAAGCATCTAATTATTATAGCATAACTTTTACTTTAAAGTCATAAGCACAGTCAATAAATTAACAATGTTGACAAGACCAAACAGATGGGAATCTATAAAGTAGCTATAAATTGCTGTAGTATTCACAACTTGTATTTTTGACTGTGTTTCTATTGGATTTCACTATTTCTATATAATTATGAAGCAACTGTTTAAAACAGGCAGTTATTGGAAACCATCTGAGCACAATGACTATGCTTCTGAGATGGAAAGCATTAAGATGGCATCACTTCATATTCTTGAAATTGTGGCAAAATATAAAACTGGCTAGAGTCCTAACTCTAAAATCTTTAACATCAATCAAGTAATTTAATAAAAATTTTACCATATTTTAATATAAAAATGTTCATGAACAAAACTAAATACCCAGTACACAACATTTTTGCTGCAATTCTGTGGTAGAAAAATTATAAATTTGTCCCAAATATTTTCTAACTTCTTGGTTTGCATGCTCTTGTATATTTCTGAATTACTCTATTACAGATTCATTTCATTCACTTCTAATGAATACAGAAAGCGATGGGATGTTACATCTGCGATTAGGTTACAAAGAACTCTGGCAGTCTTGCTCTTCCTTTTACTTTCGCTTTCTCACTTGTATGGAAGCCAGTTGACTTGTGAGCTTCTCTGTGGAGAGGCAAATGTGGCAAGGAACTAATATTCTCTGCTGGTACCCAGTGAAGACCTAAGTTCTGCTAACAATTCTGCTTGGAAGTGAGACTCCAGACAAAATCTCAGCCCCAGCCCCAATTTTTGTAGCCTTGTGAGAGACTTTGAGACAGAGCTATGCTGTGATCAGATTCCTTCTCCCAGGAAAACTATAACAAATATTTGCTGTTTTAGGCCAATAAGTTTTTGTGTAGTTTGCTACACAACAATAGATAACTGGTATAAACCCCAACAGTAATAATATTTCCATATCTGCAGTTGATGCATCAATTCAAGATAAATGACTGTGATGTTTCATAGCATTATCTTACACTAATTTATCTGCATTCTTACCATGGCACATAGTTCATGATCAATAGCACTGATACTCACTAAAAATATTATTGTTACTGAAAAACATATTACTTAAACTTGAAATGAAGAAGGACAAAGTTGTTTCTCCTATTAGGTGATGATTTTCTTCTGAAATATAATGTTTATGCATAACATTTAAAGGGCCAAGTCAGCATGTTTAACAACTGATAGTAAACTTAATTAGAGAATTCAAATGACTGTCATATATGTTCAAATATTTAATGGTGGTCTTGTTCCCTAATTTGATGTGTTTAAATAATTAATTAAGACAGAACATATTATTATGTGACAATAACAGTAGTAAATTGTAAAAATTTCAACAGAATACAAATAAAAGATAATAATTATCATGTATACAGCTCTCTTACATTTTTAATGTCTTTATATTTTAGAAGGGACACTTTTTCTTATGAATTTAACCAGTAATAGTAAAATTCACATTTTTAGATTTAGAAGAGATGTATCATCTACTTACTAGCACCTCCCTTTTTAGTTTTACAAATAAGGATTTAAGTCTACAGAGTCATGGCTTATGTGCTTCCAATTCAGTGCATGGCTTTTAATTTATCTTTTATTATCTGTCCCAGTAAGTCTCAGTAGTTGAGAACCCTATCATATTTTTGGTAGAAAAGCAAAAGGGATTGAGAAAATAATATTTGTCAAGCATTACTTACCATACATACATAAAAAGATATATACTCATGTAGCTTGAAATTAACTTTTAAAAAAGTATTGGACAAATATTTATTCGAAAACTTACTGGAAAAAATGGTACATTTACTATATGCCAGACACTGTTGTAAGTACTTTACAAAATTAACTCATTTACTTCTCACAATACCCCTGTGAGATATATACAAATATGATGCACAGTTTGTAGATAAAGACCGACACAGAGAATTTAAATAATTTGTGAAAGTTTGCCCAGTTATTATATGGCAGACACAAACTTTGAGCCTGGCAATCTGGCTCAATAACCATAACCTTGACGACTATACTATATTCCTCATTCTTAAGGCCACTAATTTGAACGCAACTCATATGATATTTTGAATAAACTTAAGGATCAAATAAGCTAACAATTTCTTTATTATTATTATTATTTTAAATTTTACTTTAAGTTCCAGGATACATGTGCAGAACATGCAGGTTTGTTACATAGGCATACGTGTGCCATGGTGGTTTGCTGCACCTACTGACCCATCTTCTAAGTTCCTTCCCTTTGCCCCCAACCCTGCAACAGGCCCTGGTGTGTGTTATTCCCCTCCCTGTGTTCATATGTCCTCATCGTTCGACTCCCACTTATAAGTGAGAACATACCATGTTTGGTTTTCTGTTCATGTGTTAGTTTGCTGAGGATGATGGCTTCCTGCTTCATCCATGTCCCTGCAAAGGACATGATCTCATTCCTTTTTATGGCTGCATATTATTCCATGGTGTATATGTACCACATTTCATTTATCCATTCCATCATTGATGGGCATTTGGGTTGATTCCATGACTTTGCTATTGTAAATAGTGTTGCAATAAACATACATGTGCATGTGTCTTTATAGTAGAATGATTTATATTCTTTTGGATATATGTCCGGTAATGGGATTGCTGGATCAAATAGTATTTCTGGTTCTAGATCCTTGAGGAATTACCATACTGTCTTCCACAATGGTTGAACTAATTTACATTCCCACCAAAAGGGTAAAAGTGTTTCTGTTTCTCCACAGCCTCGCCAGCATCTATTGTTTCTTGACTTTTTAATAATCACCATCCCAACTGGCGTGAGATGGTATCTCATTGTGGTTTTGATTTGCATTTCTCTGATGATCAGTGATGTTGAACTTTTTCTCATGTTTGTTGGCAGAGTAAATGTCTTCTTTTGAGAAGCGGTTTGTTCATATCCTTTGTCCACTTTTTGATAGGGTTGTTTTTTTCTTGTAAATTTGTTTAAGTTCCTTGGAAATTATGGATATTAGACCTTTGTCAGATGGGTAGTTTGCAAAAATTTTCTCCCATTCTGTAGGTTGGCTTTTCACTCTGATAATAATTTCTTTTGCTGTGCAGAAGCCCTTTAGTTTAATTAGATCCCATTTGTTAATTTTGGCTTTTGTTGCAATTGCTTTTGGCATTTTCATATGAAGTCTTTGTCCATGCCTATGTCCTGAATGGTATTCATTTGTTTTATTTTTTTACTATATTGTATTATGTGCTCTGGTTATAATCCAGCAACTCAGAATTTCAATTTTCTGAATATAGGCTTAAAATATCTTACTTTTTATGTTTATATGCCTTTTGTTAAAATTCATAAAACCTTAAAATATCAACAATAAAAAAGGAAAATGCACTTTACAAACTCATTTTAAAAAACTGGATAAATTGTCTTGTATTTTAGTTTTTCTGGGCCCCTGATTAAAACAATACGATTTGGGATTTTTTCGCACAAGTATTAGGGAACAATTAACCCTAATGTAAAGCAGTCACTATGAATGTACATGGGAAAAAATGATTCAATATTTATCCTAGATAAATACAATGTTCTACTTGGTATATAAGACATATTTTTAATGTTATTTGATGCAAATGTTTGTTATGGTAGTGATCATAGGTTTAAGTTATTTTCTTTTAAATGTGTAAAACTGAGAACTTTGTCCTTTAAGATGTTAGTGCTAAATTTAAAAAAAAAAATCGTACTTGAATGGCTAAGGAAGGAATGTTTTCAGTGAAATCTGGATTCTTCTCAGACTAAAATATTTCACATAGAATAGAGCTGCTAGTGAAAGTCTAATGTGAACACATGGCATTTAATTTCTATCAAAGTTTTAATAGTCTGAGTAAAATGTGGCTATGAGTAAAATAATAAAATACAAGTGGAATGGCATGACAATAGTGCCCTACTGGTACTCAGGCAGCAGCAGTGGAAGGGGATGTTTCAAGAGCATCTGTCTCTTTGGCAGAATTCAAAGGCAGCTGCTCTGGTTACTTTCGTAATGCTCATGAGATTTCCATTTGATTATAGAAGCAATGTCTGCTCTCTGTTGCAGGCCTGGAGCCATCTGCATTTGCCTTACCTGTGATGCTGAGTTATTTGTTTAATTGCTTTTGATGAGAAAAATAAAGGCTTCTTGAGAAAAAGCTTTGAAAATGTTTAGCAAGCTATTATAATTTAAATCCAGCTTTGCCTGCGTATATCCTTTTTCAAATCTCATTCTTATTTGTATTCCCAGTATGATGGATGACAACAGTTGCAAGCTTATAGTATCACTGTTCTTATCATGCCACGGTCTCTTGTAAATGTTGTTCTGTTTTTTTGAGGTGACCTATTATATCTCTCTTTGCTGCCCAATTATTTTCATATAAGGGACTGATAAGGTAAGCACGTATCTGCTATTTTTCTTTCCATGAGTATTTGTGCCTTTTTACAGATACTTGAAAACTTGGGACTTTCTTATCCTACCAATATGAAATAATTGCCAGTATGCTTACCTCTAAAAGTGAGATTGTAAGAATCTGTTTACATGCACCTTAAATATTTGTACAAGTCAACTGTACACAAATTATGGAGCCTGTAAACCTGGCTGGGATTGCTATTTTGTCATTTTTTAGCTGATGTCTTGGGCAATATACTTATCATTTCCAAGTCTCACTTTCTTCCTCTGTAAAATATTGAGATAAGATAACACATATTTTGAGAAGGTATAATGCACAGATACACATTAAAGTTTCTACAGAAAGAAAATATGTGTATTGATCTGCTGAAATTAGCTATATCCTTGGGGACATTAAAGAAATACAACTAACTACTAGGTGATGAAAACCTCATTTAAATGGTTTATTTTTTAAAGCACATTTCCTATCAATATATCTCAATCCAGTTATCTACAATAAATGACTTTTGGAAATATAATCTCTTGAAATATGTGTTTTGTCTTGGATTCACAATTTTTATGTGACAAAAGGGAAAAATACAGGACAGAATACAATTTATAAATAAAAGTCAATACAACTCATCAGGATTATAAACAGAACATTATTAAAGAGAGAGATCAGAAAGTTAGTTATGGAAATTGAAAGAGCAGGATGACACATGGATACAGAGGTTAAGTGGAAATTATGCAGCCAAAATTTAAAAGAAACACACAAGGTATGTTTGAAAATGAAAGATTGTTATGGCAATTCAAAGTGCCAAGAAGAGTACAATCAGTGAACTCATTATATTATGTAAATTAAAGCATCAAGCATTTAAAAAGCTTCTAAAACTAGTTTACTTTCAAAGAATGTAAGAGGTGGTTACTAGAGGATTGTATGAAATGACGTGATAAATGCATAAAATATTCAGAGTTATCACACCCTTGAAATTAGCAGCTGTGTTGAGTATTTCTTATTTATTCTTCCAAAGCTATTTCTTACCCTCGTTTTCTCTACTCTGTGCCTGGGAGCACAAACCTCTCTTGATTGAATAATTAGATTTCCCTTGCCCATTTCCTATTGGGTCTAGAGAATATCAGACGATGGGGAGACAGTGAGGAGAGAACATGCTATTTCCCCAGCTCCTCTCCCACCGTGCTATGGGGTGGTAGGGGTTTTTTTTGTTTTTGTTTTTTCCCCTTGACCTCATCCCTCATCTTCTGTGCAGCCACAATATTTTGAGCACTTACCTACAAAATAAGAGAAAGTATTCACCCTCAACTTGTCTCTACTCCTTAACTTTCTCGATGCTAGTAAACTACTGCAATCCTACAACCCTCTGAATCCTACCACTCACCCAGATTCTGTCTACTCTCCTCTCTCTCTCCCACTTCACCCAGGCTTGCCACAATCATGATTTTGATCACAATCCTTTCTTCTCTAGATTAATGATTCAGGCTTTTGATTCCTCTCTGTACTCTAAGTTTGTGTCTGACCCACATGTTCTCCATATAGTGACCTATTTTTGTTTTCTCTTTTGCATTTGTTTTGAAGATAAAAGGAGCTTTTATTGGATTTTAATATCTCCATTTATTAAAAACAACTCTGATATTTGCAGAAAAAATGATCAAAACTTGTTCTTAAACTGGCTTCTGGTGATTTGATTCTCATCTCATGAGAAATACCGCAAAATGTATTCACAGGCTGTTTCTAGTGGGATGGTGTGGTGGGAAAAGAATTTAAGTATTTGAGGCACTCGGTCTTACATTTCTGATTCAACTAGGACAGCTTCATTTTTATCTGCTTTATACATGATTTGTATTGAAGAAAAGATGTGAAAATGTTGGGAAACCATCATTGTATTATTTTTCCTAACAAAGATTCTCTTTATTGCAAATTCAATATAATCATGCTTACTACATAATATCCTAATAGACAAAAGCATAAAACATGCTCCTTGCCCCCAGAATCTAACATTATTCTGGAAATTATTTTGGTTTACTCATTTTCTAGTGCTAGGCCTGTTGTCTTTTCTCTGATGAGCAGGTTGAGAAGATCCAAATGCAAGTCAACTTCCCCATCAAATTGCACAATTAAAAGTAATATAAGTGTTATTAATTTACTAAATGTATTCTTAATAGATGACACGAACATATAATTTTCAAAAATGTTCCCAAAAGCTACAGAAGGAATTGATTTTGTGGCTAAAACTCTACAGGTAGTCCAAGTGAGCTAATTTTTTAATGCCTCCTTTCTGATTATAGAATCAGAAATGTGTATGTTTGTTGGTTTGTATATTGAAATTTGGGGTAAGAAAAGCTCCAGGCTAGAAACACTAGTTATAAATAATACTAATCGGCTGGAATTTTAGATTTTTGCATACTTTTGATTTTTGCAAGCCTTTTGATTCTTGTGTGCTCTCCCTGCTCATGTTAGAAAGCAGACAGCACTAATACTTGCAATTTTGTCCCCCAAACTGGTAGTTTTTACTTTTTAAACTATTGTATTCTTTTATGTTGAGTCCAAGGAAGTCAGCTGCACTGCCACTTCAGACAGTCACAATCAAATCAATTAAGGACAGCACTCAATTTGAAATCTATTTGCCATCTTATTTCAACTTTAAAATTTTTGAGTAAATATTTGTCCTGTCACTTGAACTACATGGATTCTGAGTCACCTTCTGCTAATAATAGCTAAGGTCAAGAAGAATTTTCTCATTTGTAATATCTGCATGCCCACCTGGTGTTCAGTCTTGCCATCTTTTACTAGGACAGAAAAGCTGGAGAAAAAGAAAGATTCCAAAAGATACCCATCTTCTGTGGCCTGTGTTATTTCCGAGATACGTTCCTTTCAGTCAGCACCAGAGTGAACATACCTTGTTTCTGTGGCAACCAGCTGCTTTTGGTTAAGTTATTTCTACTATTTCTAATTTTCATTAGAAACTCCATGTTAGTAATTACTTACTAAATTAAACCTCTGTATTTAGTATCTTCCGAGTCTGAGTCCTCTTATTTTCTAAATTTGTTGCTTTCTGCTTTTAAGCAATTTTAAATACAATTTTACCTAATAACTCGAGAAAATTTTAAACCAACAGTAGACAATTTTTCTGGATCTCTTTTTATCGTCAGAAAAATAAAATAATAAAAATAATTAAAAACAAAATTCTATTAAAAGGCCAATATACTGTGCAATGGTACAAATATAGTTGATAAATTGATTGAAAAATTAATATAAAGTCAATGTTTTACTGGAAATAAAGATGTTCAAAGCGTGTTTTTTATTTACTTTCATTAAGCAATTCCATTAGCTCCTACCCTATTTTAGAGTAAAGTATCAACTGCCCTTTATGTGATATAACTAGATTTCTTGGTTACTTACTTGTTGGTTAGTGACTGAAGTTTTCAGATATCAGTTTGAAAATGTTTTATTCTTTTTGGGAAACACAAGTGTTAGCCAACTAAAAATTTGTGAATATTAAATTGTACCTAATATAAATATTTAATAATATAAATAAGCTATGTATTTTAAAATATAGACAAATCATGCATATGAACTACTTTTTATTCAAATGATTGATGAAGAGAAAGCAAAAGATAGTAATCAATGAAATTTATTAAATTTAGTCTTTATGGGTCTTTAATTTCTCTTGGGTATATCCCCAGAAGAGGAATTGCTGGATCATATGGTAATTCTATTTTAAATTTCTATAGGAACCTCCATACTGTTTTGCACAATGGCCATGCCAACTTACAGTTCCACCAAGAGTGTACAAAAGTTCCCTTTTCTCCACATCCTGCAAAAATGAAATTACCTATTAAAGATATTTGAATGTTCATGTTCATTGAGACAATAGCCAAGATATGGAAACAACTGACGTGTCTATTGACAGACAAATAGATAAAGAAATTGTGATATATTATATATGTATATATATAATCTAACATATAATGAAATATTATTCACCCTTTAAAAAAGAGATCCTGCCATTTGCTACAACATGGATGAACCTAACATCATTATACTAAGTGAAATACCCAAAGAAATAAAAATACTACATGATCTCATTATATATGGAATCTAAAAAAAAAAAAAAGTCAACTGCTCAAAAGAAAATTAAACAATGATTACCAGGAGTGGGGGGTGAAGGGAGGAGAAAAACAGGATGATGTTAGTCAAAAGACACGAAGTAGCAGATATGTAGAATAAACAAGTATGGAGATTTAATCTACAGTTAATAATATTGTATTCAAGATTTTTGCTAAAAGAGTCTATTTCACATGCTTTTGCCACACACACACACACAAACACACATGCAAGTGTAACTATATGAGATGATGGTATATTATTTTGCTTGACTATTGTAACCATTTCACTACCTATATCAAAACATCATGTTGTATTCCCTTAATATATGCAATAAAATATAAAACATTAATTCCTTCTTGGAATCTTTGTTTTACGAATCTCAGAATTAACAGATTTGAAATTATCAGCAGTCTCCCACTATCTCTATTTTATTTTTGTTACCATAAATGATCATAATTTTTAATATCATGACTTTTTAACTCAATGTTTAGAAATCAAAATGTCCAATTGTAGACCTGGCTTGGTGGCTCACACTTGTAATCGCAGTGCTTGGGGGGCCAAGGTGGGAGGAGGGCTTGAGGCCAGCAGTGTTCAAGACCAGCCTGGACAGCATAGCAAGACTCCATCTGTACTTCTTTTTTTTTTTTTTTAATTAGACAGATATGGTGGTACAAACCTGTAGTTCTACTACTAGGTAGGCTGAAGCAGAATGATCCCTTGAGCCCCTGAGTTTGCAGCTGCAGTGAGCCATGATCACACCACTGCACTCCTGTCTGGGCAACAGTGCAAGACCCTGTCTATAAAAATAATAAATAAAAAATAAATAAAAATTCCCAATTTAATTTGATTGTTTACTTAAAAATTCAGCAAATGTGTATTTCAATTAGCAAGACAAGAATTCAAGTGCAACAGATTTATGCAAGTGCAGGATCAGATCCTTCATTTAAAATTCGATATTTTGATCATCATGGAATTATTTGCCTTAAAATTGATTTTTACTATTATTGAGTTAAAATATTTATCCTGAATATTGAGCTTTTATACACCCTAACTTCTTTCCTTCTTCAGTGCTAACTCATATTACTCTATCATAGTCTTATTTATTACCAAGATTCCTTAACAAATTTGACATATTCACTTCATATTATTTTAGAGTTTGCAGCTAAAATTGAAGAGGATTTATGAATCCATGAAAATACATTTTAAAGACAATTTTTCATTCTGGACAGCATCAAATTTTTCGAAACAACATATTGTGGCTTTTCTTCGGATAACCTCCGATTAAAATGAAATCAGAGTAAACAAAAAGAAAATAAATTGTCCTTCATGAGTACTCTAAATATGTAATTGGAAGTTATTTCTATCTGATGCATTTTGCTTAAAGAGAAACCTCATTTAGTTGTATAAAAGTTGCATTTTTATCTAGGATGAACTTTTCAAAATCAACAAAAATCTAAATATCAAGTCAATTTTATATTATAACACCACCGATGTTTATAAGAGAAATATTGCTTTAAAATTATTACCTGTAATTAAACCTAACATTTTCTAGTGTGTTCTTCATTTTAAAAGGCTACTTCCCTATTCTGTTGCATATTTGACCAGGCTTCCCATAAGTGTGATGAGAGTTTAATACGTAATAAATTATGTGATGGGTTTGTCCGTCCTGCTGGGGTTATGGCGAGAGAAAAGAAAAGCAAAAAATTTTACTATAAATAAATATTTATATCTTGGATTTGAAGGTTTATATTTGTGGTTAGAAATATATAATTACTAAAAGACCATGCATAATATGCCTGTTAGTTTTTACAAGTCTGAATATTATGTGATGTAATTTCAATGTTATTTCATGCCATATATTGCTCGGGTTTACTGAGTAATTCCTATGTACATTGGTATATTTGTAGCATTTTTAATCCTTGAATATATGTTTTCAAATATTTTACATTTATAGCTGGAAGGATTCCATGGGCAAAGCCAATGAGTGGAAAACAATTATATCAAATAAAGAATGATTGAATTCTGTTTCTTTGAGGTAAGGTTTGGTATATTTGATTCAGTCATAGGAAATCATTTAATACTTAAGTGAGCTATACAAGTGAAAGTATGTCTCTTTAACATCTGGCTTTAATAACTCTTATACGAAATTATGTGTTCATGTGCTTTGCTTCAATGTTAATATAAATGAAGGGAATTAACTTGGTGTGAATATACTTCACAACATGTTATGCTACAGGAAATAAAGCCAAATATACAAGTAGAATTAGTAATTAAAATTAGGCATATACTAATTATCATGGCATGAATAAGTATATCTACCTTCTTATTGACAACCATCATTGAAGATAGTACTGAGAATAAGCAAGAAAAGGTTATTTTGTAACTCAAGACAAATGTAGTTTCACCGAAAGCCTCAATAACAAACTGTGATTTTTAGTTTGTGTGTATGTGTCTGCATGTTTATGTTGGTTTTCACAGGAGACAGAAGTGAAAGTAGTGACTTGACTATACTAACATCTAATGCCACTAAGGACCAACCCTTTATACATGATAAATCTTGCGTTTCACAATGTCATTACTACATACTAACCCACTAAGTAGCAACTGCTGCTCCAACTACTGGCATTCATAAGCCAAATTAATGCCTCAGCAGAATGATCAATTACTATAGAATTAGAAATTTTGGTGTTCCTTATCATAGTCTAATCCATTATGTTTAATATCCTAACTCCACAGTTGTCTTCCATCATCATCTCTTTGACACAGCCTTGAAAAAAGCCACAGTAGATAGGTATCATGTGATACATTGTTTTATATATATATATATATATATATGTACAAACACATATATAATATAATATAAATATATAATATACATAATAAACAAGTCTAGAGATTTAATCTACAGTTAATAATATTGTATTATATTCAAGACATCTAAGTATATATAATATATACAACATATAAATTCTATATATAATACATGAAATTCTGTAGTTTTAAAAATGAAGTCTAGACGCAAGACCAAGTACATATAGAAATATAATAAATTAGACATTTTTATAATATATAACACTTATATTATTAACAAATATCAAAAGTATATCCCTGCATCATTTTAGGTAGTACAAAATCATGCCTGATTGACTGAAAATACGGATTTAAAAAATAAACTACATAAATATGAATAGAATAAACATGTAATTGAAATATATACAGTCTTAGAGAAGAGAATGACTCAAGAAGTAGAAAGCATAAATAAGAAACTGATATATTTTAAAGAGAAAAATTTAAATACTACTACAAGTTAATAAACACATTTAAATAATTAAAATTTGAATGACAATGATTTGAAGAATTCAAAATATAACCTAAATAATTAACACCTAGGATGCATAATTAGTTTAATACCAATATAAAAGCAAGAACATCACAAAATGAAAAACATAAAATGTTCAATAAAAGTAAATCTCAGTATGAATCAAATAAATGCACTGTTAAAACAATAACAGAGCATTTTCCTTGTTAGTAAAGATTTAATGGGAACGAAAGCAAGCAGGTGGGTAAAGTGGTGAAATTGAATTCCTTGCAATTATCTGTGAAAATATAAATTTAGTAATAATTCTCAATAGACTTTACATATATACATATACAATTTCATCTAAAGATTGCTTTTCTAGAAATGGGTCTTGTTAGAAATACTGTTTAAATATATAGCTAAAATAAGCTTAACTAAATTTTATTTTAATATTAAGAGGTTGGACGCGGTGGCTCATGCCTGTAATCCCAGCATTTTGGGAGGCCAAGGCGGGCAGATCATGAGGTCAGGAGATCGAGACCATCCTGGCTAACACGGTGAAACCTCGTCTCTACTAAAAATTACAAAAAATTACCTGGGCGTGGTGGCGGGCGCCTGTAGTCCCAGCTACTCGGGAGGCTGAGGCAGGAGAATGGCATGAACCCTGGAGGCAGAGCTTGCAGTGAGCCGAGATTGTGCCACTGCACTCCAGCCTGGGCGACAGAGCGAGATTCCGTCTCAAAAAAAAAAAAAAAAAAAAAAAAAAAAAAAAAAAGGAGAGAGATGAGCATACATGTAAACGATTAACGGCCAAATCAATTAGATGATTACATAATAGTATGGGGTTCTTAAAAGGTGGGCTGCTATTATAAGACATAGAAGGGTGTATAGTGAGCAGCCATGAATAATGAACATGTTTTCTATAATGAAGAGAATAGTAATGTAAACTAAAACAAGTGTAGTGATTTTTACTTCAAAAAAAATCTCCACTTTCATCCACATCACATGTATTATGAATGACCTTCATGGCATGATGCCATAGCACACATACAATAGTGTCCATTTATATATCTACCATGAAAAAGATCAGTTACCATGGACAATATCCATCTTTATGGTAAAACAAAAGAAAAATCAAATGAAGTAATCTATAAAGATTAAAACATGAATGGCTATATATTTCATAAAAAGCTAAATTGTACTTTGCTGAAAATGCCTCTTAGGTAATAATAAACTTCTGGTTGATGCATTTATTAGTATTTTTATGGCTTCTTAATAAATCATGGTGCAAGAATTTCAAATTCTTACAAAGTAATGTGATGGAACAAATTACTGGAAAATAAAACAATAATAGAACCATGACAACAAAACAAAAGTCTTGCTATTTTTTTTTTATTTTGGTGCAAAGTATAGCTTAATTGAGTTGCTTTCTGAACACTTAACCCATAAGGTGTGTGATTACTATAATCAGTAGTGCTTACAGAGATTCATGAGCACAGCAAAGAGAGAAATAGGTTTTGAACAATGGGTGCACAAAATGAATGCTTCACGAAGAATCCATGCCTTGTAAAACATTGGCTGCTTCCTGCCCTATCTCTAACCTTGAAAAAGTCAAAGCAGGTGCTGTTAATCTTCTGCCAAATCCTACTCTCCTTCCTCTGGCTCTTGCTGGATGAAATGAGAGAACATGGAGGGTAGAGACAGTCTCCATGCATCAAGAGCTAGTGATGTTAAGAAATAGAATGAAAACAAAGGCATACCACTGCCCAGTACTCTGCTTTGCTAGTAAAATGTAGCGAATGTAATTGTCCATTACCTGCCAAATAAAATTATTCCCAAATGGAGCTACGTGTCATTTATATGGGAAATTATGTAATAAAATAAGTACTCAAGCAATAAGAGTAATCAGCTGGAGAATTACGTTCAAAACCTATCAAAGGAGAGATAAAATGTGGACATAAAACAAGTGGGAAAAATCAGCACAAAATATTTATTTGTCACTAATGGTTTGGGATATTCTGATCACTTTTAGCTACATATTCTGCTTGTACCTTTACAGAGATAAAATGAATCATACCAAATATTGTGACCTTTTTACATTGTGGGTTTACTATTCAATCATCTTTAGAATATTATGAACCATTACATTCAAATAAAATATTCATGAACATTCAAAGTAAAAATCAGAGTCAGCATTCTGAATAGTAACTATATTCCCAGATGTGACAATATATTTTCTGTGATATAGTCAAATAAGGAGAAATAATTTTGCTCACATATCTCCATGCATGATTTTCTGGCACACAGAATCTTGAGAAATTCAAAATCTAAGTCATATGGACTTGACTGGATTCTTTGTTAAAACCTCCTGGAGTTTTCTTTTACTTAGAGATTATTAGCTTATGGTCATTTCAGGTGCAGGATAAGACTTCTCTCAACCATATTATATTGGTCTACCATGTAAAATATTATCACAAATATTTCAAGACAATTAACACAATTAGTGGAGAAAACTATGAAAGTGTAATCAGTCTCTGCATGCTTTTATTAATAAAGCGAAACCCAACTTTGGTAGAAAATCAAAATTGTGATATTTTTACAGATTTAGTGAAAGTACATAATAATGTTTTGTTTTGTAAGTGAAAAGCTTTCATCTGGAACACATTAAAGAATAGTCCAGAAACTGAACCATTACCATTTACTAAAGTAAATGTAGAGTTTCGAAGATTTTCACTAAAGAAAGAGAAAAAAAATAGTGGAAATAATAAAATCAAATTTATTTAGAAAGTAAAAGAACAGAGATATGGAAAAAAGAACTACTGTATAAATGTGACTAAGAATACTGAAACAATAATATTATACTAAATGTGTGGTGTACCAAGCCCTCTTGTAAACAATGCAAAACTCAAAGAGGAATAAAATCTGATTCTTTTTGTCAAAGAGCAAAAATAGAGTTAAATCCATGTATTTTCCACAAAACTCTATCTAACTGGGAAATATGTACATACATATGTAAGTTATAAGATGAAAACCATACCATCTCTATTTTTGAATAGAAGAACCTAGAAGCATCACTTTTATGCCTATTTTCAAACAAGCTCAATAATGTAGAGAGGAAGTATCCTTCAGCGCTGCCTTTCTTCTTTCTGCAGTCTTCTGGCATGTACTGAAATCAACAAAACTTCAATGGCAGAAGAACATCAGCAGATACGTAGGTGACCTGAGAGGGACTGACACGAATAGAATAAGTACTGCACAATGAGAGTGGGAATTGCTGTCCTCGTGACAGGCTAGACAAATTGGAGGAGGTTTTGATGCATATTAGTACAAGAGAGCTTTAAGTTGTATGTTGAATTTATGATTCTCAATAAGAGAGTGGGGGGCTAGATAGACATGTAATAGATTTGATTTGGGTAGAACTTAGTTCTAAATGCAATGCCACATCACTCTAGATTTATTATTATTTTTTTCCATTCTGAATTTCTAAACATATTGAATTTTTTTTATTATCCAGATCAGTGGATGGTAGAATTGACATAGATGCAGAAATTTCAAGAAATGCAAATTTTCTTATATTTAGCTTTAGTGTGTGATTTTGTTTCAGCCCTAGCTAAACATTTCTTAATTGTATATATTTTAGGCAACATTCAAATTATTTGATACTCACTGAAAATACATAAATCACCAAGAGTAGACATGAAGTCTCCTGAGAGGCAGGTGAAGTCAGTTGTTAATATGTTTAGGGTACTTTATATATTGATTTTTAGGGCGGAATAGAGAGCATTCCCTTTTACCACTAATATCATCACATACTCCATTTATATGCCAGGTGCAAAAATATTAATCACATCAACAATATTTTTCAAATTATACATTTTTAAAAGTTAAATCCTATATTGGCTTCTGTACCTGACCAGCCTGAACTCCCAGCAGAAAGTACAGATTGAACATCCTTAATGTGAAAGTCCATTCTGAATTGCTCTGAAATCTGAAACTTTTTGAGCATTGACATGACACCTCAAATGGAAAATTTCACCCTTGACCTCTTGTGATGGGCCGTAGTCAAAGTCCAGTCAAAACTTGGTTTCATGCATAAAATTATTAAAATATTGTATAAAATTTCCTTCAGGTTATGAGTATTTTTGAATTTAAAAATATATAAGAAATATAAATTTATATATATGAAAATATTCCAAAATGTGAAAACAATCTAAAGTCCCAATCACTCTAGTCCTAAGCTTTTCAGATAATAGATACTCAACCTGTAACTTAATAAGTTAAGCTACATCAATAACACAGGCTAGTATGAACCTATTAAAAATTGTATGTAT
Source organism: Pan troglodytes (assembly GCF_028858775.2). NCBI lineage: Eukaryota > Metazoa > Chordata > Mammalia > Primates > Hominidae > Pan > Pan troglodytes. The sequence continues at coordinate 85,902,580 of NC_072401.2, forward strand.
GAGATAAATTATATGTGTGGAATAATAAGAAATATTTATTACTAAAGCATAAACTGAATAATAAAATGTAATATTCAAATATAGCCGCAACCATATAAAGATCTCTGTGGTATACATGAACAGGCATGAAAAGGAACTTAATAAATAAAATAAAGCTAAACCAATTAGCCAGCGTAGTGGCGGGAGCCTGTAATCCCAGCTACTCGGGATGCTGAGGCAGGAGAATTGCTTAAACCTGGGAGGCGGAGGTTGCAGTGAGCTGAGATTCTGCTGTTGCACTCCAGCCTGGGCAACAGAGGGAGACTCTGTCTCAAAAAATAATAATAATAAAAGCTAAACCACAGAATTATAGTCAACATATCAGCTTTTCATTAAATGTTTACCCCCTTTGTGATTTTTTTATATTCATAATAATGTCTTACATATTAAATTTCAATAATAGTAAACATTTACCCAGATATTAATGAACTAATATATGTGTCCTTATATCCGCAAACTTTTATGTTGCATAACTTCAAAATATATTTAATTACACTTAAATATATTTATATAAGTACAGAAAATAGTATAATTGAGTAAAATCATAATTCAATTTTGATCAAAAGAAACGTAAAGGTAATATGACTGATACAAAACTTATTCATTGACTATTCCTGTGTTCCATACAATATTCTAAAAGGGAGATTTGTTGGTTAAGTACAATCTCTTGGGTCTTTCTAAAATGAGTCAGAAGATGAAGACATATTTTTCTTTTGTGGCTATAAGGCATAACTAAAGATTCATTTATTCATTCCTTCCTTTTATTTCTCTGTCCATTCATCCATTTATTATTCAATCCTTCATTCATTCAACAGATATTTGTGCATGAGAATTACATCCAAGGATAAACAGATTATCATATAAACAAACATTACTGGCATTTATTTAATCTATAAAACCAGTGAGGTACAAAAAAAAAAAAAAAGAAAAAAGAAAATAACCCAAAAAGCTACCACATAATTACATTTCATTCTAAATAACATTATATTTGAAAGTATCAGGGGAACTCTTTATTTATGTCTTGAGGAAAAGCATATCTAGAAATGTAAATAAAAATTCTTAATTTATCAACATAATATTCATATGTCACTTTTTAAAAAAATAAAAGGTACACTTGTTTTTTACTGTAAAAAGTGCCACGAAAAGGAGCAACATACTTTAGAAATATTTTACCTGTAGGGGGTATATTATCACTAGCTTAGAGTTTTAACTCCAATTTGTTTCTTACAGTTCTGTAGGTCAGAAGTCTCACAGGGTTCTCACTGGGCTAAAGTCAGAGTCAGAGGTTTGCGTTCCTTTCTGAAGTTATCAAGTGAGACTCTATTTCCTTGATTTTTAGATTCTAGAGGCCTCCTACATTCTTTGGCCAGGGTCCCTTTCCTCTATCTTGAAAGCTAGCAATGTTGCCTCCCTCTGACCTTTTTCCTATTTCATACATCCCTCTGACCACAGCTTGGAAAGGTTCTCTACTTTTAATAAGCCATGTGATTAAAGGTGGCCCACATAGGTAATCCAGGCTATGCTCCTTTTCTCAAGGTCAGTAAACTTAATCAGATCTTCAAGTCCTTTCTTCCTACCTAACGTAATATATTTACAGCTTGCAAGGATTAGGGTGTAGACCTCTTTGAGGGAGGACATATTCTGCCTCCCACAGGGACAATACTGAAGAATTGGAATGATGGCTTGGTATTTGCAAAAATAGTAATGTTCATCTTGATCCGAAAATGTTCCTGACCACCAGAGAAGAGGCTCGAGGAGGAATAGAAGACTTCTTTTCACTCATGAGACTGGCTAATAGAGTCTACTGTATTGTAACAAACATCTGTTTTTCCATAAGCCTTCAGATATAGTAGCCATCAATTCCTACTTGTTTATTTTCAAAATGATCCTCTATCTCATGAGTGTGGTTATGAATACAAGTCAACTTTATCTGTAAAAGTTAACATTTTGTTAAATTAATGTCTGCCTGAGGAAAAATCTTTCCCTCAAAATCTGGTAAAAGAGAAGTTATTTCTTTATATTGAAAGCTTTAATTTTAAAAAGTAATAAATATTCCTTAATTTTAAAATGTACTGAATTCTCTATATGAATTGGAAAGGCACTAGCAATTATTTCCCTCTACAGATTACTTTGGAAGTGCTGTGTGTGTGCCATGTATTCCAGCAGCCCCTCTTATCTGTTTCGTAAGGAGGGCATGCTGCAACTCTGGTCTGCCACGTTTGGATGTGCAAATTACGTATTACCCCCCTCCCGAGGGATTCCATTTATACAGACTTCATAAATTAGTGTATTTAGTTGCCATAATATTGGTCAAATTAACAAAAAAGTATTTGGAGTGATATTATACTACAACAATTTTTTTCACAGAAAAAGAGAAGACTCCTTTTTAGACTTCGTCCAAATTCAAAAGTAGATGATGATGTGACTTCATAATCTGGGAGTGGTATCAGAAAACAAATATGCTGGTATCTAAAGAGTTACAGTAAAAATAAATGGCTTAGACAACTCTTCTGAAACCAATGATGTTTCAACTAATTGTTTACCATAGATCTGTTTGTCTAGCTTTGCCTACTGTTATTCCTTCAGGCTTCTCTCTCTTTTCTATTTACAGGAATTATCGTCCTGAACTCTCTGGCACTTCTTCTTTCTCCACTCCACCCAGGAGGAAAAAATACTGCTCTGTTTTCAGATGGGGATAATTGATTAAAAATCCTGAATCCTCTTCACTGTGACTAGGAGCAGATGAGAAAGAAAGGAAAGCAGAGATAGAGGAGGGGAGAAAGAGAAATCCAACCTTTCTATTTGGTTGGATTTTACATTTTGCAATTTGAGGGGGTTGGAAGGAATGGGGGGAAAGAGAGAAAGTAAGCCCATTTTAGCCCTTGGAGTACTTGTGACTTTCAACCTAGTGTGATGGTTAATAATAAGTGTCAACTTGATTGGATTGAAGGATGCAAAGTATTGTTTCTGGGTGTGCCTGTGAGGGTGTTGTCAAAGGAGATTAACATTTGAATCAGGGGACTGTGAGAGGCAAACACACTCTTAATCTGTGTGGGCACCATCTCCTCAGCTGCAGCACAGGCAGAAGAAAGTGGAACGAGCTGACTTGCGGAGTCTTCCGGCCTTCATCTTTCTCCTTTGCTGAATGCTTCCTGCCCTTGAACATCAGACCCCAGATTCTTTGGCCTTTGGACTCATGGACTTAAGTGGTTTGCCTAGGGCTATTTGTCCTTCAGCCACAGACTGAAGGCTGCACTGTCAGTTTCCCTACTTTTGAGTTTTTGGGGCTGGAACCGATCCACTACTGACTTCCTTTCTCCTCAACTTGCAGACGGCCTATTGTGGGACTTTACCTTGTGACCACGTGAGTCAGTTCTCTTTAATAAACTCTCTTTCATATATACATATATCCTATTAGTTCTGTTCCGCTAGAGAACCCTGACTAAATCACCTAGCTTTTATATGTAATCACAAAATCACCATCATTTCTCCTAATTTAGCTCTTGCTTTTGGCTACTGGCTGAGAATACCCTCAGATTTTCCATTAACAACCTAGCTCTCTAAATGTTCAGCCAGGCTGGGCGCGGTGGTTCACGCCTATAATCCCAGCGCTTTGGGAGGTGCGTGCGGGTGGATCACTTGAGGTCAGGAGGTCAAGACCAGCCTGGCCAACATGGTGAAACCCCGTCTCTAGTAAAAATACAAAAATTAGCCGGATGTGGTGGCGCATGCCTGTAATCCCAGCTACTCAGGAGGCTGAGGCAGGAGAATCACTTGAATCGCAGAGGCGGAGGCTTCAGTGAGCTGAAATCGTGCCACTGTACTCCCTTCTGGGTGAAAGAGCAAGACTCCATCTCAAAATAAATAAATAAGTAAATGTTCATCCAGTTTCTCTGCTTTTCCTCCACTTACTTTAGGTGACATATGCATGCTGTTATATATCCTCCCATTTATGCAGGAAATTCTATATTGTCTCAGTATCATTACTACAGCAGTTCTCTCTGACTTACCCTATATGACAAGCTTTCATACTTGACTATATCAGTTCCATCATTTGCAGGTATTTGTACCCTCTTGAAATAAACATGCTCCTGATTAATAAATGTTCTTGTCACTCCATTCTCCACTTTTGCCAACCAACTACTGCCCCATTTCTGCATTCACCTCTGCAGCAAACTTCCTCAGATGAATATATTCACATTTCCAATGCTTCTCTTTTGTTTCTCATAAGTGTACTCCAATTAGGCTTTCTACTAAAGCCTACTCTACTAAAATTGGTCTTATCAATGGCTCTGATGATCTCACATTGCAAAATCAAAACGATGGCTCTTAGTCCTCATGCTAAAAAAAATCTACCAGCCGTGTTTGAAACTATTGATCACTCTCTCCTCTTTTTTATATTTGTTTATTTGACAAGTAAAAATTATAATAAAAATTATTTACATTTATGGTGTCAACATCCTGTTTTGATGTATGTATATGTTACAGGATGACTAAATCAGGCTAACTAACATATTTATTAACTCACATACCATATCATTGGAAGCAGAAAGTAGAATGGTGGTTATGAGGGGATAAGGGGGGTTGTGTTGATTGGGAAGATGTTGATCAAAGAATGCAAAATTTCAGTTAGGCAGGGCAAATTGGTCCAGGAGATCTGGTGTAGAAATACAATATGGTGACTACAATTAAAGATGTATTATACACTTGAAAATTGCTAAGAGAGTAGATTTTAAGTGTTCCCACCACTCCCTTCTCTTTAATATACTTTCTTAACTTGGCTTTCAGAATACCATGGCTTTCTTCCTACCCTACCCATGGGTCTTTCCCAGTCCCTTTGATTTTTATTCTTTTCTCTTCAACCTTTTTATTTTGTATAACCTTGATCCTCTTGCTTTGAATATAATTTATTGAAGATGCCATTTAGTTATATGCTTTTTAATACAAATACCTGGTGATAATTCCAAAATTAATATCTCAGCTAGATATCTTTTCTGAATCTAGTCTCTTGCTTATCCTGCTCAAAAGTGTCTCTTGATGGTTAAAATTTGAAAGCTAACATCAATAAAAGTGAATTCATGATGTCTTCCTTAAACCTTGGAGTCCCTATCACTTAACAATCTTAGAAATGCCACTCCAATCTTCTGTTTTCTCAGGAAAAAGAATTTGGGATCACCTTTCATTCTTCATACACAAACAAATAATCAATTGTGCTGGATTTGTTAGAAAACATGCATGTATCACAATTTTCTGTAAGATGATGTTAGATAAGTCAAATTCAAATGGCTTTTTTAATTGTGGCAAGAGGGCAGAAAACATGACTATTTGGTTCACCACTGTGCAAATAGTACCTGAAATGAATGTTCTGGATACAGAACCCAAAAGCAATGAGAAAAAAAAGGGAAATACTTACTCTAGGATGAGGGAGTAAAGTCAAACCTAAGACTTAATGATCAGTAAAAGAGAACTTTTTCCCAAATGTATCTGTCATATTCACAAATTATCATTAAATATTTTAGAACAATTTTTGTGAGTAACCAAAAGTTCCTAGATATCGTGCTTGTTTTTATTAAGTCAGATTTTAAAAATGTGTAATTCAATTTAACCTAATTTTCATTCTATAGTAGGCCTTACCCTAGCATCTTGCACAATGTTTAGGGATCAGAGCATGAAAAGGGTTGTATGTACTTTTTTCTTCTGCTAGGACATTTTTAGAGTACCCCTATTGCAGTGTTAAAATTTTTCTTATGCTTTTTGTCATTTTATTGGAAGGAAACCACCATGGATATTACTTTGACCACTGTTAAAGAAATAATTATTCCGACACTAAAATTATCAGGGAGACTTTATTCAGGATTACTGCAATAAGTGTCAAGACTATTGCAGTAAGGAAGAAAGGTTAGTTCAACTTGAATAAATAAAGCAAAGATAGCTAAGGATTCATAGCAAATGAGCAGAAGGGAGGAGTCAGTGAATGGGAAATTACTAAGAGAAGATATCAAGGTAGGGGAATTCTTGCTAAACAGACTTAACAGGATTCTTGATATTAACAGGATTCTTCACCATTCCTACAGCAACTTGTAGACAGAAAATCTGTGCCCAGTTCCCATTTTCTCTCCCCTCCCACGTTGATTCAATTTTTAAGTGTGGTTTCTCTATCAAACCCTTCACTGAACACAGACCAAAGATGATCAAATACCAAGAGTGGGGATGAGGAATTTAATGAGATATTGAGTATAATCAGATATAAAGGATGGGGGGATTCTTTCCAAACTGGCTTACAGGAGATTCTTGCTAAAACTGGGCTAGTCAGCCCACAGACAATGTATAATGACAAGACCTAGTTGAAAACAGGGATCAGACCAGCCTGTCTAAATTTGAGCAAGCAGAAAGTCTTTGTCAGCACCACCATTTATCAAAGATTTTAGGGCTTCTTGATGTCCTACTGCTTTTATTGTTTCATAACATTATGATTGACCAAAATTATCCAAAGAGTGTGGTGCCAATAGCAGTTCTATACCCAAACCACCGTGTGATACACTACTTGTATCTTCCAACCTGAACATATCTCTCCAGGTAAAACATCCATGAGAGTTTCCAAACTCATTCCTTCATCTATTTGTTTTGCTATCTCTAGTTATATCCCTGAAATTCACTTTGCAGTGTTACTCTTTGTTATCTCTTTGATGACTCCATACTTCAGTTTCTACCTTGTACTTTTCTAAGATGCTAGATTTTGTACCCCAATATCACATGGAAATGTGTTTATGTCATGTGTTCTCAATAGGAAGATACCTCATAAAGTCTATCTTATTTTAGTTCCAAGGCCTCTCACGTGTCTCAGAAGAGTATCTCGACCAAACTGTTAGAGTCACATGATATTTTATTTCATTTAACTTAAAAGTGTTATTAATTATAGTAATATTTTTTAATTCTTTGAATATCAATTGATTATTTTTTGTTTCATTTACTTTGTAGAAATCTTCTGTTTGATTGACTGTTCAATATAACATGTTTATCAATTTTTAAAGTTAATTAAAAAATAGTGGGTTTTTTTGTCCCTGATAGTGTGATGTCATAAATTTCTCTCTTGTCCTCCCAAGTTATAATTCTGAAGTATTTTACCAGCAATCTCAATGCCACTCTGGTTTTTTTAAAAAAACTGTACTGGAAGAGGAAGCAAATTTTGAATCTAATAAGTCAAGCCTGTTGTGCAATCTGGATATTTTTTTTTCTAATGGTTCATTCTTCAATGTTCCTATAGCAACTTGTGGACAGAAAATCTGTGCCCGGCTCCCATGTTCTCTCCACTCCCATGTTGATTCAATCTTTAAGTGTGCTTTCTCTATCAAACTCCTCACTGAACACTCAGTTCTTATAAAGACCAAAAGTATTTTCTGAACCATAAATCATATGTTGAAGACCTTGACACTTACTCCAGTTTCTTCTGGATTCTTCTTCCTACACAATAAAATCTTGTTAATATTCTAAATTAATTTTCTCTGGTTCTAGCAATATTATGGAATACATAATGGATCACAGTGTTACTGCTCACCAGGCTATGTTTCCCTTAGCCTATAACACACTGTTATGTAAGGAACTACATCATCTATTCCCTATATAAAATGTAATTTTCTTGAAGACAGGGTACTCTTGTATAACAAAACTCAGCAGAGAAGAAATAGAAAACCTAAATATTCCTACAAATATTTTTTAAATGGAATCCATATTTTAAAACCTTGAAAAGAGAAAACTTAAGACCCAGATATTTTCACTGGCAAATTCTACTGAACATTAAAAGAAGAAATAACACCAATTCTATACATCCCTTCCAGAAAATAGAAAAGGAGTGTTATGGTTAATTTTATGTGCCACTTGACAGGGCTAAGGAATGCCCAAGATAGCAGCTAGAACATTATTTCTGGTGTGTCTGTGAGGGTACATCCAGCAGAGATTAGCATTTAAATCAGTAACTGTGTAAAGAAAATCATTCTCACCAATGTGGGTGGACATTATCCAACCCATTGTGGGCCCAAATAGAACCAAAATGAAAAGAATGAGCAAATTTGCTCTCTCTTCTTAAGCTGAGACGTCCATCTTCTTCTTCTTCTGCCCTTAGATATCAATGCTCCTAGTTCTCTGGCCTTCAGACTCAGACCAGGAATTGCACCATCACCTCCCAACACCCACCCCACAGGCTTTAGGACTTGGACTGAATTATGCCACCATCTTTCATGGTTCTCCAGCTTGCAGATGGCAGATCGTGGGACTTCTCAGTCTCCATAATCATGTGATCCAATTTCTATAAAATATACACACATACATATATCACATATATCTTCTCAGTTCTGTTTCTTTGGAGAATCCAGACTAGAGAAAGAAGGGAATATTTACTTGTACTAAAATGTGAGACAGCCAGTAAAAGAAAAGACCAATATTTATTTTGAACATAGATGCAAAAATCTACAATGAATTATTTTCAAATTAAATATATCAACATATAAAAAGAATACTACATCAAACATAACCTAGTGATATTTTTTCCAGAAATACAAAGTTGGGTCAACATTCAAAATTCAATCTATAGCTCATCATATTAACAAAATAAAGAAGATATACAGCTGGGTGTGGTGGCTCACTCCTGTAATCCCAGCACTTTGGGAGGCCGACTTGCGGATGACTTGAAGCCAGGAGTTGGAGACCAGCCTGCCCAACATGGCGGAATGCTGTCTCTACTAAAAATACAAAAATTATCCAGTTGTGGTGGTCCCAGATATAGTCCTAGCTACTCGAGGGTTTGAGGTGGGAAAATCACTTGAACCCAGGAGGTGGAGGCTGCAGTGAGCTGAGATCACGGCACTGCACTCCAGCCTGGGTGACAGAGTGAGACTCCATCCCAAAAAAAAAAAAAAAAAAAAAGGTCTGTTAAAATACAACAACACATTCTCCTCTCCTGGGCCCCTGTGTCCAGCAGGCTGCCCTGAGAAGGCAAGGAAAAGAAGGCTGAGCACAACAGAAGGTAGGTGAGGTCTGCACTGCCACCAATTGTACTGCAAAAGAGCATACAGTTTGACTTGGCTTTTTCCAGTTTCCCACCGGATCCAGCCAGATGCCAGAAACAGGTAAATTGTAAGAGAGTGGACAGAAGAGAAAACATCTGATCAACTAAAAAAACATTGTCAAGTATGTGCCAACTACTTTGAGACCTCTTATGATCTATGGAACTAGTGCTTATAGGATAGTTATTTAAGATAATGTAATACCAACAATAGTTGATCTTAGTCATTTAAACAATCTAAATGACAGGGAAAATGAATAAAAGAATTGAGTGAAGATGAAATCAGAACACATAAAGCAGAAAATGTTCACAACATTGAAGAGGAAAATGCACACACACATACACACACACACACATGCACACACACACACACACACACACACACACAGAAACCAGTAACAGCAATGCTCAGAACCCCAGTGCAGAGAAGGGGATGAAGAACAGATTAGAACATTTTACCTCTAATCTTTGACAAGAAGGAAAACAAAAAAATACATAAAGTCTCTATTTGAAGTTTTGATTCTCATGGGAAAGCTAAACATAAAGTCTTTATTTGAAATTTTGATTCTTAAGGGAAAGCTAAACATTCCTTCTGGGGTGATGAAACCCCAGAAGGTAATTTTACTCCTGATGACTGTCAAGCACTGCTGGAGTGCCAGATAAATTCTGGTGAAGAGGTCCGAAGAAAGCACTCTGAGACAACAGTGGCTAACACAACCCACTGTTCTGTTTGGAAACACAGTAGAATCATATGCTAGAGATCTGTGAGAGCTGTATTAGGGAAGAAACTCTAAGAGAAGTGAGAATTTCACACTTCCTTGTCATTATCAGTCTTTGTCAGTTTGTGTTGCTATAAAGGAATACCTGAGGCTGGGTAACTTATAAAGAAAAGAGGATTATTTGGCCTATGGTTCTGCAGGCTGTACAAGAAGCATGGCACCACCATCTGTGTCTGGCGAGGGACTCAGCCTGTTTCCACTCAGGATGGAAGGAAAAGGGGAGCTGGTGCATGCAGAGATAACATGACTGGAAAAAGAGAGGGGAGGGAGGTGCCAGGTCCCTTTCAACAAGAAGCTGTTGTAGAAACTAAGACAGCAAGAACTCACACATTACACAAGGACGGCACTACATGATTCATGAGAGATTTACCCCATGACCCAAACACCCCCTGTTGGTCCCCACCTTTAACATAGGGCATCACATTTTAACATGACATTTGGAGGGTCAAATATCCAAACACAGCCATCACTGACAATGTAGTGGACATATCAGGGGAAGAGTGCCCACTTGTGTTGGAGAGGTTTGTTTATGAATCGCATAACCTGAGAGAGGAATCTGTGGGCTTCCTGCCTTATGAAGCTGAAGCAGAAATTTTGGCTGTGAAATTTCACACTACCATAACTGAGAAATGGGGACTAAATATGGAGTATTATTGTCATGGCCAAGTTTACATTGTGTACAATGGATTCTCTTCCAAAATGAAAGTTGTTTCTCCTAGACTTTTAGAAAAATATCCTCAAGGTATCTACCCGCCCTGCCTTTCCTGTGCCTTAAATATGTATGTGATTGACAAAATCAGTGCCTATTATGGGTTTGTCTGTTGCATTAGGAACAACTGCAGAAGTTTCTTCATTTTTTCCATCAATCACAACTGCTTTTAGGAGTTGACGGTGTCATTTCTGCTCTTTTTCAAAACAGTGGAGAAAAGGGTAAATTACTAAAGGAAATCTGGTATTCCCATTGAACAGGCAGGCATGATGCTTTTGAAATTTTAGTGGACCTCATGCTAGCACTTCTTTATGTTTAAATGATATAAATGATGATGCAATATTAGATGAGATGACTGAGTATCCAGCCAAGAATTTGTCCTCTGTAGTGCAGCAACAGACTTTGATTTCGTTGTTACCATTGTTATTAAAAAAAGTCCTTTACATGAACCCTTTGAAGAAATCTCCAGGGTCACACCTCTGATATCGTCTTTGTAGGCAGTAGTTTGACTGCAGTACTACATTCGTTCAATGAAGTGATGGAAGATATTGAAGTCTATCATTATTTTTAGTTTGAGGAAGCCACAGATTTGGTAACCAAACTTGATAGTCAAATAAAACTCCCTGGGAAATTCCACAGAGCTTAGCAAGGTAACATGGCACCTCAACTGACCTCTGAGAGTTTTTATAAAGAAACCCTAAGTGTTCCAACTGTGGAGCACATTTTTCAGAAACTGAAAGATATATTCTCAGAAGAGTACCTCAAAGATATGTTCTCAGAACAGTACCTCAGAGCTATAATATGCTTATTTCTGGTACCTTCAGTCATAGGACAGCTTAAATTCAGTACATCTGAGGAACACCATGCTGACAAGTACAGAAGTGTCACTTACCCAGTCCAGACATGCTCTCAGCTGAGCTTCCTTGTTGAAGAGTCATATGGAAACACAGAGTAAAGATATAGGACTTCTGTCCCCCATGTATGAAGCATTCCACCTGCCTGACATCTTTTTTTCCTAATATATATGGATCGTTAAAGGACCTGTGTATTCTTTCTGTGACAAAGATTGAGAATAAGTGCTATGAAAATCTATGAAAGTGTCTGAAAGCATACTTAAACACTTTGATGGAACAAAGGTTGAGTAACTCAGCTTTACTTAACAAAACTTTTGATATAAAACACACCAGACTTAATTGGGAGTACATATATCAAACTCTATACAACTAACAGCTTCCTGTGGATAATTCAGAAACCAGTGAAAATGCCTAAGAGACTTTTAAAATATGTCTTCTTTTATATTTGATGTTTGGAAGAAAAGCTGTAAGGCATATCTTTGCCTATAGGCTTTCCATTGAGTACCTTAGCCATTAATGATCTATGTATTTAAAAGGCCCTTGTTTTAACTCTCATGCTTTGAAGACCAATCTGTTCTTCCAGAATATAGTATGGAAAGTGCTGTGTTTCACTTTCGTGTGATCCCTGCTAGCATCACTCTGGAATTGTTTAGGTTAATCCATTTTAGACATAACATTTATTTCCACTGCACATCGAGTTATTGGGTATTGAATTATCAATTCTTTTAAGAAATAAATTTTGAGGAGTTGTGGCAAGACAAAATACATATCATAAAATATTACAGTGAAATCCACAATTGGCTTTTGACTAGTAGAAGTTTTAAATATGTTGTTCATAATCTATAATAAACAGTTAAAGAAATTACCAGAGAAAGACACTTACAAAGCTCACCAAACCAGGATTTCAGTGTGGATTTTGTCTTTATCAAATGAACTTAAAGGAACAAGTTTACAATTAAAGTTTAAATGGAAGAGTCCACCATTGCTAAGTTTTCAACATATGCTGGCTAAACAGCTTATGGAGATGTAGGCTCAACAAAGGAATGTAAACAGCAACAACAAGATGTGGGACAAAAATGGCAGACTCTTCCATTCAAACTCCAGTTGTAAACTTCTTGTTGCTATTTACATTCTTTTGTTGAGGCCATATCATAAGCTTTTTAGTCAGTATATGTTGAAAATATAGGTTTCATGGTCAAGGCAGAATCAGAGGCCATGGATACGTATATCTGACGTGTCTGTTTTCTTCCATTTTTTTTGTCATAACTATATCTAATGCCTCATCTTGATTCATAAGCCAAACCTGGAAAACCTGTAAATATAGGTGTTTTATGTTTTATCTGGAAAAAATACAGAAAATACTTCCGTATTAAAAAAATAAATAAATTTAGTACAGTTTATTTTAATCTAAATAAAATGTAAATTTTGTCAGAAAATTTGGCAAAATGAATAAAAGGTCTCTATAAAAATGAACAAATCCTAAAGCAAACATTGTATTTGTGATGAAAGATTGAATGTGTTCTAAGACTGGGAACAAGGCAAGGATGTCTACTGTCAATGATCCCATTAAGAAAAGTAAATAAAAGTCTAGCCAATTGAAAAAGAAGAAATACAATTTCCTTATTCACAATATCTTTAAAACTATAAAATATTAATGAAAAAATACCAAGGAAAACCTAAATAAGTGGAAATGTATCATGTTCACATATTGCAAAAGCATAGCCACAATATCAATTTTCCTAATTTATAAAACTTACCTATATCTTCACTGCAATTCTAACCAAGTTTCAGAAAGCCTTATTGGAGGTATCAACAAGCTGATTCTAAAATTTATATTGAAAGTCAAATAAACTACAGTAACAAAAAGAATTCTGGAAAAAAAGGTAAAAGTTGGAGGATATACATTAACCAACTTTAGCAATAACTATAAAGGTACAGTAATCAAAATAATTTTCTCATAAAAAATCTTAAATGCATAAATCCATGACTTTATATTACAGACATGGAGTCTTGGAATGTTTCCAAGACTGGCTTCAAACTCCTGGGCTCAACAATCCTCCTGCCTTAGTCTCCTGAAGAGCTGGGACTATAGGCATGTGCCACTTCACCTAGCTTTAGTCAACTGAGTTTTGTAAGTGGTGCAAAGGCAATTCAATAGAGAAAGCATTTTTTTAATCAAATAGTATCAGAACAAATGGACATCCAAATTTAAAAAAAAAAAAACCCTGATTCTCTCAACAAACCACCAAAAGCACCAAACTTATCAAGTGGTATACGTTAAATACATCCGGTTTTAATTATGTCAATCATACCTCAGTTACATAATTTGAAAAATCAAAAGACTAATAAAAAATGTTAAATAAAACTTGCATAAATGAGTCATAGATATGAAAGAAAAACTATAAAATTTTAGAGAAGAAGATCTTGGAGAAAATCTTTACAATCTTAGATTAGGCAAAAAAAAAAAAAAGCCTTAGACATGGCAACAAAAAATAGATATCTAAAAGAAAAATATTGATAACTGGACTTTATCACAATTAAAACTTTCGCTCAGTGAAAGACACTAGCAAGAGAATAAACAGACAATCTACAGACTGGGAGAAAATATTTGCCATTGCATATCTTATATCCAGAATATACAAAAACATTCTCAAAACTCACTATGAAGAACATAAACAAGTCAGTTAAAAAAATGGACAAGTCTTTAGCCGACACTTGACCAAAAATATGTAAATGGTAAGGACATGAAAAATGCAGATGGAAAATAAGTACATGAAAATATATTTAACATAATCCATTTGAAAAATGCAAATTAAAACTATAATGAGATACTACTACACAATTGTTAAAATAAATTTATAAAAGCTTACAATATCAAGTGCTTTCGAGGATGCAGAGCAACCGCAACTCTCATACATTGCTGGTGGGAAAGCAAAATTGTATAGCTGCACTGGAAGTTTGAGGATTTCTTGCAAAATTACACATACACTTACCATACGGCCCAGCAATTCTACTTCTAAATATAGAAGTTGTGTTGGGTAATATTAAGTGTCAACTTGATTGCATTGAGGGATGCAAAGTATCGTTCATGGGTGTGTCTGTGAAGGTGTTGTCAAAAGAGATTAACATTTGAGTCAGTGGACTGGGAGATGCAGACTCACCCTCAGTGTGGGTGGGCATCATACAATCAACTGCCAGCACCACTAGAATAAAGCAGGCAGAAGAAGAGGGGAGAAGCTGACTTGCTGAATCTTCTGGTCTTCGTCTTTCTCCCCGTGCTGGATGCTTCCTGCCCTCAAACATCAGACTCCAAGTTCTTTGGCTTTTGGACCCTTGGACTTACATCAGTGGCTCTCAGGCCTTCTGCCAAAGACTTAAGGCTGCACTGTCGTCTTCCCTGTTTTTGAGGTTTTGGGACTCAGACTGAGTCACTACTTGCTTCCTTGCTCCTCAACTTGTAGATGGCCTATTGTGTGAATTCACCTTGTGATCCTATGGGTCAAATCTCCTTAGTAAACTCCCTTTCATATATGCATATATTCTATTATCCCTTCAGAGAATCTGAATACATGTTCCAAAAATAGACTGTAAACAAGGTATCTACCATCTTTATTTGTAATCATCTTAAAACTGGAAACCATCAAAATGCCCTTTAATAGGTGAATGGATAAACAAACTGGTCCATTCATATAGTGGAAGGCTACTCAAAAATGAAAAGCAATGGATGCTCAAAAATGAAAGTTTTGGATAACACATAACACATGAATGAATCTGAAAGGCATTATGCTGAGTGACTAAAGCCAGTATCAAAAAGTTGTGTTCTGTGTAGTTCCATCTCAAATAACATTATAAAGAAGATTAAACTATAAGAACAGAGAAAATATTGATAGTTACCAAAGATTAACTCAGAGGAGAGTGACTGACTATGAAATTACAGCAAGAAAGAATTTTTGGAGATGAGGGAACTATTCCCTATACTGACCATGTTGGTATTATTAAACCCAATCAATAAATCTAAAGAAACCCACAAAAACACACACCAAAAATAAGATAATTTTACTGTATGCTAATAAAAAATGTATGTTCTACATACATGAGGACATTAAGATGTTCTGCTTGTTATATTCCTCAGTCAGTACATTTAGAAAGGGTAGTCACCATCTCTAAACATTTCCAGTTCCCATGTGAAGGCAGAGATTCAAAAAAACAGGAAAAAAAAAATGAACCATTATTTAATGCTTCAGCTGCAATGGTATACATGCCATTTCTGCTTGTATGTTCTTAAGAAAAATCTCACATAGCCATATCTAGCTCTGACGTGTTGGGAAGTATAATACAACTTTGTCACTGCAAGAAAAGCTGGATAATTAACAGCATTAATCGTGACTATGCTTGCTAATTAGTTTATAAAATCCTTAGTGGAAGGGCTAAAGGCAGATATTCTATTGCACTCTATTATTCCGCAAAATATATTTCCTTTACTTTGCCTCTATTTCGAAATGGTAATGCAGATATATCTGGTCATTTGCCAGAATGCAAATATACATTAATACTATTTGTAAGCAGAATTGGTACTTTGGGATGAGAAGGAAATGTTTGGTCATGGCCCACAATGACATTAAAATAATCATTGGTCTGGGATAGGAACAATCTCAACCTAGCCATAAAATCTCTTCTTTTATTAACTAAAAATGAGTATTCCTACATTATCAGCTATAACACAGAACTACTGATATAATAAAAGTGAAAATAATTAGAAAAAATTAAATACTTTTCAGTTATGGAGGTTAATCAATATTTTATATTATCACATAATTATAATGATAAAATCTTAAAATGAGTGGTGTTTGAAAAGTTGTAAGTAATTTTATTTATATAAATTCATAATAATAGATACATTTTTTCTTTATAAGTAGAAAAAAATAGATTATTTAAAAATATATTTTTGAAGATTTCAACTCCTAAGCCTGCCTAAAGCTTCCCTGATAGCCTTAAAAAAATATCTTTTCAACTGGATATAATAAAAATTAACTTTTTGATAATGCATATTCATTTTCCATTGATATTTACCAATTAGTTGTTTTTGGCTTCAGAATAATAGTATTTAATATCTGTAATCTAAAAAAAAGTCAATCTCTTTTCCTCTTTCCTATTCTAATGCCTTGTGGTTTTATAAATAATTTCATAGTAAATGCAATTGAGAGATTACAAAGCGATGTGGGAGAAACACACATATCATGGAATTGCTTGTCCTTTAGAAGTAACAATTGAAAGAGATCAGAAAAATTTATAAGAACTTTTTTTATAGAACTTAATTTTCTTGTTAAATCTCACATACAAATAAAACATTTTAAAAGTGATTTCCCTGTAGGCTTTGAACAAACTAGCATTACAGAAAATTTACAAAAGTCTTTCTTTGTATATACCAACACCATGTAATTGCACTGGACAACAAGGGGTGATGAGTTTTCTCAAGTGCTATATAAAACCACTGACCAGAAACACAATAGCAAAACATAGCTTTGCATTAAATAATGTTTCTTTTATGTCTTTTTCTTTCTCTGCAAGATTTATTTATTAGAGTATGGCAGTATTTGCTTTATAAAATGTTGCTCTCCTGTTTCCAAAATAAAGCTTTAAATAAGATCCAATAGAAAATCAGTTGCTTGAATAAGAGTCCCAAACAATGTTTTGCTTTACTGTTGTTTATCTGCTGTCACCATGGTGTATACTACTAAAATAAGAATCATCCATCAACATGAAATAACCAACTAATATTAATAATGCCTGTCATATTGGTCAATTATGCTTTTTTTATTAAAGATCAAAATCACCCAGTTTAAAGATTATAGAAAGCATACAATTCACAAGGAACAAATTCCAAATAAATCACTTAAAGACGTTTGTTCTGTATCATCACTTGAAAATATTAGAGGCAAAAAACTCCTAAGTCCTTTACCAGAAGAATGATTATGTGTGCTGGTTAATGAACAATTTTAATCCCTGTTCTTTGCTTTATGTTGAGCTACTTGGTTCTGCTAGTATCATCATGTTCCCCAGCAATAACACCAACTCTAGCAGCTGATTTCAAATCCTTACGTCTCTCTCACATTCTGACCCCTACCACCATTGGCGGAACATTATAGCTTACTCAGGCTAAGCTTTATGGCTATCAGCTCACATGACTCATAAACACTACTGATGAAATTCCAACAGTGAGCCAAGCACAGCAGAGCTTATAGCCTCAAAAGTCAAAAATAGTACCAGCCAAAACTTGCAGGAAATTGCTGCAATCAAGATTAGAAATAATGCTCTTTACCTATGAACTAAACTGATTGCACAGCATGTGCTTCATCTTAAAAATACAGATGAATTTTAAACATATCTCATAAACAGACATTTTGGTATTTTCATTCAAAGTACTCAACCACTTTCTATGTAGGCCTCCTCTATATGTTCCTATAAACTCTTGACAAAATATTTCATTAGATCTCAGCCTTACAACTATGAAATGTGGACAAATGATAATCCCTTAAATTCCTTCTAGCATTAATATTCTTTAAGTCTATGGCTTTTTATTGTTAAAGTTGTGGGGTGAGAATTCAGTCCAACCTCCAGTTATTCAAAGTATAGTAAGATAAAAGTATAACTAGATAAGTCCTTTATTTATCATGAACCATGAATTCTATAAAATTGTATAGAAATTAGGAAAAAGATAAAAACTATAATGTAGATGATACAGTTTACTTACTTTTATTGCAATAAACTGAAGAAATTTTGATGAACAACTGGCACAGATCTATAACCATGGCCAGACAGAATGGCTTAAGACTAATAATTCTTTCCACCAATACCACCAAAAAAATATCATTTTGGGTAGCTTTCATTCAGTTTTTACCTAATTTAACAACAAAACAAACCTACTAATTAATGAATCTAAGAATATACTTTATAACTGTTTCATCTTGAAGTTTTGACAAGATACCACATAGTTCAAATTTTGTGGACGTTCCTCCTTTACAGTCTTACTCTCCATCCCCTTCACCCTTCCACCTTTCTACACTCCCACCTGTCCTCTCTCTCTCCATCTCTCTTTATTTCTTTAATTCACTATTAGAGATTAGAAATGACCAAATTCTCCATGAAGGTATTGAGCAATGTCTGTTTTACGTAACAGTTTGCATTCAACTCTTGGCACACAAAATAGGTATTGAATACATATTTGCTGAGTGAGTGAAGAACCTACTACCTACTTCTCTGCCAGTATTTTTAAAAACAAACAAACAAAAGCTTTAGACTGCTTATCAATATGGTTTCAACTCACCCCTATGTGGGAAAAAAATACATTTTTATTTAGGGGTATGTAATTATTGGGTCTTTCAAACTGCAGAAGTTTTTTTTATAAAGCCTACTTCTAACTCAGCTTATTATTAAAGAACTTGTTTTCATTTAAATAAAACATTGAACATTTGTACCCTACATCTTGCCAAAAGGTAGGATTTCACTAATGCTCAACAATTACAAAAATTCAGGTATAAACCTCAATGTTTATAAAATGCCATCTAAATATACGTTGTGATCTTGCCTTTTATCAAAGGACAAAAGCTCAGATTGTGGGTTGAGTTTGACCAACAGATACTTTGTTTGTTTTAAATTACACATTGTTTTAGTTTTTTTAAGCTAACATTTAAAAATTGGGAAAGTTTACATAAATGCCTTTTTTGTGTGTCATTATAAAATTTGACACTGGACCCTCATTTTCATATTAGGAACTATTATCCAACTTAGGCGATTATAGTTCCTTCCTTAGGTAGGTAAAAATAAGACAGGGAGAGGGAGAGAGAGAGAGGGAGAGGGATGGAAGGAGGAAGCAAAAAAACAAGAACCCTTTCAATAAGCTATACTTTTCTAAAGTGTGAATTTCTTCTATATTAGTAGCTATACTAGCCTTCTTTCTTAATTATCTGTATTTGTATTTTCTCCTTACAAATAAAATCACCTAAAATAGCTAGTGATTTATAAGTCCATTGCATTTAAAAAATAAACCAAATCTTCAAAGTCAACTATTTCTGTTCTCTTTTATTAATGTTTCAAATTTTAATCTCTTTTATCTCTATTCCAGCTAGAATGCCTGGATGTAAACCCTAGCTCCCACATACTAGATATTTTACTTTGTCAAGTTATTCTTTATGCCCTTTCTTCTAAATAAAAAGAGAATGATTATAATAGTGCTTACTTTAAATGGCTACTAAGCATATTCAATCAGTGATAACTCATAAAGAACTTAGTTCAATCATGGCATGAGTGCCTGTTATGGATTGAATGTTTGAGTTCTCCCAAATTTCAAATGTTAAAACTCTGACTTTCATTGTTGTGCTATTGGTAGGTAGAACCTTTGGGAGGTAATTAGATTTAGATGAGGTCATGAGATTGGAGCCCCGATGATGAGAGTCATTTCCTTGTAAGACAAGGAAGACACTAGACTCTGTCTCCACCAGGTTAAAATACAATAAGAACACAGCCATCTGCAAATGAAGAAGAGAGCCTTCACCAGATACTGAATCTACCAACACCTTGATCTTGAACTCCCTGTCCTCCAGAAATACTAGAAGTAATTGTTTGTCATTTAAGCCACTTAGTCTATGGTGATTTTTATTATAGCTCGAGCTAAGACAGTGCTCAATAAATGTTAATGATTAACATTTTTGTCTTATATTCTACTTGAATGGCTCATTACTTTTCAATGTTATCGGGTATCATTTGAAACTACAGAACATGTTTTACTCTTTAAAATTCAGTACTTTTAAATACTGTACCTTTAAATGGTTTTTCCCTTCAGTATACCAATTAACCATATTATATATATTTTCTCTTTAGCCTTGTGTCTATATCTCTCCTCTTAATGCTTTTAAAATTTTCATTTGTTTCTCTTTGTTCAAAAGACACCCTTTCCAGCTTATATCCTCTCATCTAATTTTTTAAATTTATTAAACAGAATTGTGGTGCTGTTTTCTTCTTCTATTATTTTTTAAAATGTGCCAGTGCATTTCCTTGTTATATTCAGATTCTCTCTTATCATATCATAGCTCATTTTTTATTTCACATAACTCATGTTTTATTTCTGTTACAGTGTTCAACAGATGTTCTTGAAAACTTATTTGTGTTACCTGGGGTAGTTTTATTTCAAGAGCATGTTCAGCCTCTGACAGCAGTTAGTTCCCAGTGTCCAAAGAGGTTTCAATGTGTTATTTCCATATATGCTTACTCTGTCCATCATGCTTCCAGATAATGAATTCCTCTTTATTTCAGAAAAAAATAACTTGCATCAGAATAATTCCCTTACAAAGCACATAGTCACGAATACTGTTTTTGATATTGTTATGTTCTTGTTTTCCACAATGACAAAAGGGTTTCAAAACAAGCTATTACCTGTGTTTTTCCCTTTGCTAGCCTCTGAACATTGCTTTTCCACTTAAATCAATGTTAGCAGGATGTCCCTATGCTTTTCTTTACTGCTTCCTGTACCACTGGAGTTTATTCATTAGGAGGGAAGCTCCAATTCCACTTAGTGAAGTTCTATTTGCTCATCTTTGTAATGAATTTAGCAATATTTTTTTCAATAGTTTTAGCATGCATTTGTCACTATTTCTAGGCTCCATGGTGATAACTTCATTTTCCTGTTTTAGTTTATTATCTTTGACACTTTATTCAATTTTGGAAAGGCTAGATGAGAGAGCCTTGCCTAAAATAGCTAGTGATTTATAAGTCCATTGCATTTAAAAAATAAACCAAATCTTCAAAGTCAACTATTTCTGTTCTCTTTTGTTAATGTTTCAAATTTTAATCTCTATTTTATCTCTATTCCAGCTAGAATGCCTGGATGTAAACCCTAGCTCCCACATACTAGATATTTTACTTTGTCAAGTTATTCTTTATGCCCTTTCTTCTAAATAAAAAGAGAATGATTATAATAGTGCTTACTTTAAATGGCTACTAAGCATATTCAATCAGTGATAACTCATAAAGAACTTAGTTCAATCATGGCATGACTTTTACTGTGACTGAGATGACAATCACTCACAATGTCTTGAACAGAGGGATGTTATGACCGGACTTAAAATTTTTCAAAGATCACTCTGTCTACTTAGTTGATAATAGTCAGGAGACACAATCAGGAAAGTCAGAGTATAGCTTAGAAGGCAATTACAATACACAAGGAGAGAGAAAATGGCTGCCTGGTTAATGGTTCAGTGCTAACATTGGATGTGTTGAAAGTATGCAGATGCTTAATATTTTGAAGTTAGAGCCAACACTGTTGATGATGGATGAGATGTAGAAATGTTAGAAATGAGAACAGTTGAAGATAAGTCATTCAAATATTACACATAAATATCAGGAGAAAAACCACCATTTTCCCAGAAATTTGTCTCACTTTAGCCAGTATTGGCCACTGATGAATTTTAGTTATTTTGGAAACTCAGGTAGTTGAAGTACATGTTTGTTTCATGTAAAGTAACCCTTTGCTAAATAGGCATGTCAGATATAAATGGAAGATAGGTCATTAGCTAGTAATATCCAGACTTGAATTTCAATGGATATATTGGGGATTAAAATAGTATCTGATTCAACTTACCAACATCATTGAAGTCCTAAGCTAACTCCTCACCAAAATTTTCTTTCTGCAGCTAAACCAAACTTACAAAGCTCTTTATTTAGGCATATATTCACAAATATGATACCCTATGCTTAGAATATATCTTCTACCATTTCTACTTTGTTTCCACATTCACCTTTGGCATCATGATCTCTACCCATGGCTTCTTCCTTACAACATTATCTGGACCCAGTAACTATCTGATGTGCTGTGAAGTCATCTTATGTCTAAATCTTTTTTAACATTCATATTGGATTCCAGAAATTGTTTTTGATTCTTACTAAGAGGAAATTTCATGATGAGTGAGATTAAGGCTTTACATTGTCTTCACCTAGCATAGTTCCTGTAAAAAAAGTCAGTAATTAAATCTAAGTTATTATGATAAATGTTAAGAGAAATTCAGGAAAAAATGTGCATAGAAAGTGGTCAAGATAATTTTAACAAATACTGTTGGTATCTTCTCTGCAATAACCCTTGTGATGCATGTACTGTACCTACAACTGTGCTCAAGGCTTTCTCCATTTGTTCTTTTCTGTGTGTGATAATTTTATGGGTATTTTTTGTATATTTTATTTTGCATATTTAAGGTATAATACATATTATATGTTATATATATATACACACACACACATATATATGGTAACTATAATGGAACAAATTAGCACTTCATCATCTCACATAGTTATCCATCTCCAACTACCCCTTGTAAAGAATGACTGTAATTTATTCATTTGGCAAAAATCCTTAATACAATACACTGCTATTAACCATAGTCCTTGTGTTGTACATTAGAGCTCTAGGCTGGTTCAGTCCACATATCTGTTGCTTTTTATCCTTTGATCTGTATTTTTCCATTTCCTTCCCCAACCCAGACCTTGTTTTATTCTCTGTTTCCATATATTTGAGCACCCTGCCCCCAGGTTTTTTCTTAGGTTCCATATAAAAGTGAGATCATTCATTATTTTTTTTTCTTTCTGTGTCTGGCTTATTTCACTTAGTAAAATGTCCTCTGTAGGTCCATCTGTGGACACGGCAAATTTGCCTCCTTTTTAAGGCTGAATAATAGTCCTACATATATAAAATGTTTTCTTTATCCATTCATTCATCGATGAACACTTAAGTTGTTTCTATATATTGGCTATTGTGACTAATGCTGCAATGAACTTAAGAGTGCAGATATTTTTATGAGGTAGTGATTTCATTTCCTTAGGGTACGTACCAAGAAGAGAGAATGCTGGGTCATATGGTAGGTCTACTTTTAATTTCTTTAGGAACCTCCATACTGTTATCCACAATGGCTGCATCAACCTACATTCCCATCAGTGGTACACAAGGGTTCTGTTTCCTCCATAGTCTTGTATACGGAGTTATCATTAACATTAGTTGTCTCTTGTCTTTTTGATAGTAAGTATCTTAACAGGTGTGAGGTAGTATCTGATAGGAGTTTTGATTTGCATTTTTCTGATGATTAATGATATTGAACACATTTTCATTTACCTGTTGGCCATTTTTATGTTATCTTCAGATAAATGTCTATTTAAGTCCTTCATCCATTTTTGTTTTGTTTTTGAGGCAGGGCCTCACTCTTTGACCAGACTGGAGTACAGTGGAATGATCACAGCTCACTGCAGCAATGAGCTCTTAAGTTCAAGCAGTCTTCCTGCCTCAGCCTTCAGAGTATCTGGGAGTACAGACACACATCATCATACCTGGCTAATTTTTTTTTAGTTTTTGTAGAGACAGGGTTTCAGTGTGTTGCTCAGTCTGGTCTCGAACTTGTGGGCTCAGGCAATTATCCCACTTCAGCCTCCCGATGTTCTAGGATTACAGGCATGAGCCACTATGATGCTGTGGCTGTGTAAGACTTTTCTTAGGTCTAGAAGTACTTGTTTTATTACTCTCAGTGCACCACAGTTGGGTGCGTATATATTTAGGATAGTTAGGACATCTTGTTGAATTGAACCCTTTATCATTATTTAATGCCATTCTTCATCCTCTTTTAGTGTTATTGGCTTAAGATCTGTTCCTATGCTGAAGGATAAAAGAGTTTTTCCAACATTATCTTCTAGAATTGTTGTGATATCAGGTCTTCAATTTAAGTATTTGACTCATCTTGGGTTAATTTTTTTTTACAAGGTGAGAGATGGGGATCCAGTTTCATTCTTCTGTGTGACTTGCCAATTATCCCAGGACCATTGGTTGGTTGAATAGGGTGTCCTTTCCCCATTTTATGTTTTTGTTTGCTTAGTCAAAGATCAGTTGGCTGTATTTGGCTTTATTTTTGGATTCTCTAATCTATTCCATTGGTCTACATGCCTGTTTTTTTTTTAACCAGTACCATGCTGTTTTGGTAATGATAGCCTTGTAGCATAGTTTGAAGTCAGGTAATGTGATGCCTCCAGATTTGTTCTTTTTGCTTAGTCTTGCTTTGACAATGCAGACTCCTTTTTGGTTCCATATTAATTTTAGGAATTTTTTTCTTCTAGTTCTGTGAAGATTGATGATAGTATTTTGATGGGAATTCGATTGAATTTGTAGATTGCCTTTGTCAGTGTGGTCATTTTCTAACTGTATTGGTTCTAACCTTCCATAAGCATGGGATGTGTTTCCATTTGTTTGTGTCAACTACGATTTCTTTCAACAGTGTTCTGTAATTTTCCTTGTAGAGATCTTTCACATCCTTGGTTAGGTGTATTCCCAGATTTTTTTTTTTTTTTTAGAAAGAGTCTTTCTCTGTTGCCCAGGCAGGAGTAGAATGGCATGATCTTGGCTCACAGAAACCTCTACCTCCCAGATTCAAGCAATTCTCCTGCCTCAGACTCCCAAGTAGCTGGGATTACAGGCACACGCTACCACGACTGGCTAGTTTTTGTATTTTTAATAGAGACGGGGTTTCATCATGTTGGCCAGGCTGGTCTTGAACTCCTGGCATCAAGTAATCTGCCTGCCTCAGCCTCACAAAGTGCTAGGATTACAGGCATGAGCCACTGTGCCCGGCCCAGATATTTTACTTTTTCTGTAGCTGATGTAAAAGAGATTGAGTTCTTGATTTGACTCTCAGCTTCATCTGAGTTCCAATGTTGGGTACATATATATTAATACTTGTTATGTCTTATTGATAAATGAAGCCCTTTATCATTAAATAATTACCTCTTTTGTCTCTTCTGACAGTTTTTGAATTGAGGCATATTTCATCTAATATACATATAGCCATCCCTGCTTTCTTTTGGTTAACATTTGCTTGAAATATCTTCTACCATCCCTTCACTTTCAGTCTACGTATTCTTAAGGCCAAAGTGTGTCTGTAGACAGAATATAGTTGGATCTTATTTTTTTAAGTTCATTTTGACACTTCATACATTTTGACTGGAGAATTTAATCTATTTAAATTGATCATAGGGCACAGTCGCAACTCAGACCTTAGGAAATAAGGTACTGCACAGTGTTGACTCTGGACCCTTGGGTAGTGGGACATGGCAATATCCCAGACTGTAAGGTCAGGTACAGTAGCAGCAAGGAACTGAAAAATGGCAGAGAACAGCTGTCGCTTAGGCTCTGGCTTGCAAAGAGAAGCAGAAAAATAACTCTATCCCCTGGGGAAGGGAGTATCTCAGCAGCTCAGACTCTAGGGGGCTAGTCCAGTTTCAATGAAGGATGGTACTACAGTTATGCAGCCTATAGAAATGAGCATTATTGTCTTAGCTCAGCGAATGCTGTTTCCCCAGGACATGGGTTATCATGTCAGGTCAGCTCTGGGATGCACACCTGCTCAGCTAGGCCTAGTAGGCAATGTGCTTCTTGAACTTAGGCCCTGGGGATGTGGCTGCTCTGATGGCCATGGCAACCTTTTCCTAAGAGGCAAAGCTCTGCTTCAACTCAGTCCCTAAGGGATAGAGTACAGCAGTGATTGGAAGGAGTAGATGGAATAGCTCAACAACAGCTTGGCCTCACAGGCAGGGTGTAGTAACATCTTAGCTCCGCTTAGCTTAGCAGGCCACTGGGTAGGGGCGGTTCAGGTGCAACAAAACCTCACAGATAGAAGGTTACCATGGCTACTCCAACAGTTGATCCCATTCCAAGATGGTGCAGTACAGTAGCCTTAGGGCTACAGAAGGAGGAGCACGGTGTTGGCTCCTTCTCTGAGGTGAGCAGCTGTGTGGAATTCAGGCAGCTCTCTCAGCTGAGCTTAGTGCTGGTGAGAATTGCAGGAGTTCCCAGTACTGAGAACAAACACGTTGCTGGAAGCTACTGAGGTCCACTTTATAATTTTTTTTTTTTTTTTTTTTTTTGAGACGTAATCTCGCTCTGTCACCCAGGCTGGAGTGCAGTGGCACGATCTCGGCTCACTGCAGGCTCCGCTTCCCAGGTTCACGCCATTCTCCTGCCTCAGCCTCCCGAGTAGCCATGACTACAGTCGCCCGCCACCACGCCTGGCTAATTTTTTGTATTTTTAGTAGAGATGGGGTTTCACCGTGTTAGCCTGCATGGTATCGATCTCCTGACCTCATGATCCGCCCGCCTCGGCCTCCCAAAGTGCTGGGATTACAGGCGTGAGCCACTGCGCCCAGCCACTTACCTTTTTCAGCAAGGAAGGGTCCATTTGGTTCCAAGCTGATCGCAACTAAGGGGTGAATTGGCAGAAGCAAGGTATTTTCTTACATGCTTTATGTGGCCATATTGAGTTTCTGTGCTCTACAGGGTTTCTGTTACTCCTATGATGTAATCTGGCACTCTCCTGTAGTTATTTTTTTTAATCAAAATAGA
Organism: Pan troglodytes; assembly: GCF_028858775.2. Lineage (NCBI taxonomy): Eukaryota > Metazoa > Chordata > Mammalia > Primates > Hominidae > Pan > Pan troglodytes. The sequence continues at coordinate 85,929,437 of NC_072401.2, forward strand.
GTAGTTTTTTCATTGTTCTGGCTGCCTTTGTTGGGGGGATGAGTGCTGAGACTTCTAGTCAGCCACCTTGCTGACCTCTTTATTCTTGATAACGTGTTCAGTCAATGTTCAGGGCAGGTAAGTGGGGCTTCAGACTATCAACGCCAGGAGAACAACCAAAGACTAACTGGAGTTGGACAAATGCACTATTTTTCTCATCCCTCAAGTGGTATGATTCTGAAGCAAATTCTGTACTATTTCCAGTCCTCTATATGATTCAGATTCATTAGCCAACAGGGATAATATGTTCTTTAATGTGTCTACTTTCATTTCCTATTGTTGCCATGGCCAATTACAAAACAACAGTGGCTTAAAACAATACACATTTATTATGCTCTTGTTGTGGAAGGTGGCAACTCAAATTATTCCTCAATGGCCTAAACTCAAGGTATCAGCAGGGGTGTGGGCTGCATTCCTTCTCAAGGCTCTAGGAGAGAATCCATTTCCTTGGATTTGTCTGCTTCTAGAGGCCACCTGTTTGCCTTGACATGTGTTTTCTTCAAACTTCAAAGCCAGCAGAATAGCATCCTCAAATATCTATCTTACTGTAATTCTCCTGCCACTCTATTTTAAGAACTCTTTTGATACATTGGATCTGCTGAGATGGTCCAGGATCATTCCATTTCACTATGTTTAACTTAATCATGTCTGCAAATTCCCTCTTTTCTTGTAAGGTAGCAAATTCACAGGTTTCAGGGATGAGTGGATGGGCACTTTGGAGGATGATTATTTACCTAACCATGATCTATACTGTTATTTTCCTTTCCTTTTCTGAATCTCCCATTTCCTAAATGTGTTTTTTAGGATTTCACTTAAACTCTAGTCTGAGCATCTGTTTATGAGAGAAAACTAACTTGAAACAAATATTATTGAATAATTAAGTTATTAATTATTCAGCCAACAAACATTTATTGAGGAATTGTTCAAACTGCTGGGGGTAGAATGGAGAACAAAACTAAAAAAGTCCCTAAACTTTCAGGGTTTATATCCTCATGGAAACATAAGCAATAAACATATACATAACTTTAGCAAATAAGCCAAAACAACAACAACAAAACAAATAGTGAAATGTGTCTTTCAGAGAATTACAATGAGCAAATATGACTGCAGTGCAAATAAAAAATAGTCAAGTGTTACTTGGATTGGGTGATCAGACAAGTACTCTCCGGGAAGATGACATTTAACCTGAGATTAAACTACTACAGGGTTTTAGCATTGTGAGATTTAAGAGTTAAGGGAAAGACTCTATCAGATAAATGAAAAGGCTACTTTAAAGTCTTTTAAGTAGAATCTATATTGACCTCATCAAGGACAAAATTAGAATTTGAAATTTAAAAACAATATAATTTACTATATATCACCAATGAGGGAAATTGTTAGGTAAAATTGTAACAAAATATTTACACAATGTATATGTAGACAAGAACAGATCTCTGATGAAGGAATTCAAAAAAGATATGTTCCATGTTTATGTATTGGAAAACTCTATACTGTTATGATGTTACTTCTTCCCAACTTGATTTATATATTCAGTTCAATCGCAAACAATAACCCAGCAGGCTATTGAAAAACTCATTTTAAAGTTTATACAAAAAGTCAAGGACCTGGAATGGCCAACACAATACTTAAGAAGAAAAAAAAGTTGAAGGATTCATATAACTTGATTTCAAGACGTTCTCCAAGGCTGTAGTATACAAGTGTGGTATCGAGGAAAAAATAGACACGTAGATTGATGGAAGAAAATAGAGAACCCACTAATAGACCCACACATGCTCAAATAACCTTTAGCAAAGGCATGAAAGCAATTATATGGAGAAATAATAGTCTTCTCAACACATAGTGCTGAAAAGATAAGACATCTATGTGTAAACAAAAAAAAGGGGGGAAACCTGAGCACATATCTTATATCCTTCATAAAATTTAACTTAAAATGAAACATAGATCAAAATATAAAATGTGAAACTCTAAAACTTCTAAAAGAAAACATAAAATACATAAAATTTACATGACCTTGGAATTGATGATGACCTTTTAGATATAACAGTAGCATAGTCTATAAGACAAAAATTGAAGTTGGACTTCATTAGCATTAAAAACCTCACTCTGCAAGATAAATTTTAAGAAAACAGCAACAACAACAAAAATTGAGTTACAGACTGGGAAAAATAATTGCAAAATATATATCCAATAATGACTTTTATTGAAAATATTTGAAGATCCATTAAAATTCAACATTAAGAAAAGAAATAACCCAATTAGAAAAAAGGCAAAAGATCTAAACAGATACTTCATAAAGAAGAAATACAGATGGCACATATGTATGCAAAAAGATGTTCAACATCATTTATCATTAGGGAATGAATTGCACATTAAAATAACAATGAATTACTACCACAAATGTTAGATATGCCAGTATGTATTACATTTTTTATTTGATGATCACCTTCACAAAGTTTAAGAAAACGTGAAAAAAATTACATTTTTATATTTAACCATATGTTTTTCATATCTAGTGTTCTTTCCTTAGCTCCAAGTTAAATCTAGTATCATATCTCTTTAGTATTTTCTATGTTTTTGTCTATTGTGAATAAATTTTCTTCACATTTTTTGTTTGGCTTTTAATTCTAAAAGTGTCTTTGTTACAGCTGTATATTAAAAAATATCTCTTTACTGGGTATACAGTTCTAAGTTGAGAGAGTGGGTTTTTGTTTTTCTTTGGTTTTCCATTTGTTTTCTTGTTCCATGATTTCCTGGCCTCTATTTTTTTCTAATAACAAATTGGTAGTCAATCTTATCATTGTTTCCCCGAATGCAGTATGTGGGTGTCTTTTTTGTTTATTTGTTTGTTTTGTTTTGTTTCATTTACCTTCCATTTCTTTTAAGACTGCTTTTATTTTTGATGTTCAGCAGTTAGATTATGATGTTTCTAAACATGGTTTTCTATAATTTCCCTGCTAGGCGTTTTCTGAGCTTCCATTGTCTTCTAGGTTTAGATGAATGTGAAATGCTTATGTGGCTTTTAAGCATCCTATCATAAGCCATTGATGCACTGTTCTATTTTTAAGTATTTTCCCCTTCTGTGTACCTCTGAGGAGGTACCTCTGTGTACTTCACAGAAGGGGAAAATACTTAAATAGATAGTGGATCTATCTTCAAGTTCATGGATGCTTTTCATTTTGTGGGTTTGTCAGGGGAATAGTGTTCAATCTGCTATGAATCCCATGCAATTAAAGTTTGATTACCAATATTGTAGTTTCCAAATCTAGCATTTCAATTTATTATGATTACTTTTGATAGTTCTGAAATTTTACTTGTTAAATGGTGGCCCCTAAAAGACATGTTCACATTTTTCTTTCATTTCAAGGCCAAACATCTGTCAGGTTACCATCTAATTTATGCCTGCTTTTGTTGTTCCACACCTTCATATAGTTATTGTATTTTTACTTTTAGATTAAACGAACACTAATATGCTATTACCAAAAACTTTGAAACTTTGATGTTTGTTTCATCCCGGTATCTGCTGCTTGCATACAATGAGCCTGACACTTGAAATCTGTAAATTTTATTATATGTATGTTACATTTCAAAAAAAAACTGTTGCAACAATCACTTGACAATTCTGGCATTCCTATTTTGGGCAGTGATTTCAAATATATATATATCCATGAATATTACAGATGTTTCAAACATGACATATCCAAAACTGTGCTCCTAATGGTTAGTTTCTTTCAACCTGTTCATCTGCCAGTCTTACTCATATCAAAACATGCCAACTTCTATTTTTATTTTGAGCTCAAGACAAAAATTTCTGAGAAATCCTTCAATCTTCTCCTTACAATATACATCAAATACAAAATTTTACTTTTGAAATTATCAATAACTACTTGTTAAATGTTGAATAAATGTGACACATATGAATCTAGACATAATACAATAAAGTTACTCGTACATCTCTTTCCCTCATATATAGTCTCCAAATAAAGCAAATACCAAGATATGTCCTGCCATTTCTCTAAATTATTCTTTATCATCCAACAACTGACTTAATTGATTAGCCTCTTAATTTCTTGCATCTTGATTTCATAATTTAATTGATGTTATATCAATTAAAGAGGAAATTTAACTATTGCTATTGGTTAAGCTCCTTGCTCAAAAAACATTATTCAAAGAGAATTGAGAAAAAACAAGTATTTAGAGTGGGAGCTTAATTCTGGTATAATTGAATTATCATTTCAATCACCAGAGTTAAAAAAATACTCTTACATTTAATTTAAAATGCTTCAAAGTTTAATTTTCACATTTAAATTCTTAATTTTGGAATCAAATTTTGTAATTGATATACAGTGATTAATTTTCATTTTTTTCCATGTGGAGTGTACATTTTTTTCACCTCTATCTTATGGATTGTCCCTCCTTTCTGCATTGATTGACATGCTTCTGGACTAATATTTTTGCTCCACTGGTCCATGTATTTTAAGTGTTTTTTAATGAGGATATATACTTTTTGGTACAAATTCCTCTCCTGCCCATGTAGGACACACCCCTTATTCTACATCTTCAGAAGTATCTTGACTATTTTTGGCCCTTTTTTCTTTCACATATATTTTAGAAAAAGCTTGGTGAATTCTATTAAAAAGTTGTTTGGGGTTTTTATTTGATCCATACTAATCTTGACAACTGTATCTTTGTGAAATTGAGCTTTCTGCCACGGAGGAATATCTTCTGCTTCTGCTGGAAGTCAGTGTTCATCATCCACCATCACTTTAGCTTTCTACAGAGAATCCTGGTCAGTGCATTTTTCTCTCTCAGCTGCGTCAAGCCCCAGTATTGCTTTAGACATTCACCCGGAGGGTAAACTTAACCCTCCTTCTTATATGCATTCCTGGTTGTCATTGAAAGAATAGCAATGAATCAAAAATAGGTGTTTTGCAAAATAGTTCTGTAGCAAAAGGTTAGCAACTGATCTGTATAATTACCCTATTCATTTTTTAACCCTTGAAAAAAGTAAAAACAACAATCACTTATGTTTCAGGAATTAAAAAATGATAATTAAAAATTACCAAGAAAAGCTTAATCCAAATACACTTGAAAATTAAAACAAAATAGATAAATTATTGAAGCACATCTTCCCAAAACTGGCACAAGAAGAAATAAACCAAAACAGCGTGGTAATGGTACCAAAACAGAGATATAGACCAATGGAACAGAACAGAGCCCTCAGAAATAATGCCGCATATCTACAACTAACTGATCTTTGACAAACCTGACAAAAACAAGAAATGGGGAAAGGATTCCCTATTTAATAAATGGTGCTGGGAAAACTGGCTAGCCATATGTAGAAGCTGAAACTGGATCCCTTCCTTACACCTTATACAAAAATTAATTCAAGATGGATTAAAGACTTACATGTCAGACCTAAAACCATAAAAACCCTAGAAGAAAACCTAGGCAATACCATTCAGGACATAGGCATGGGCAAGGACTTCATGTCTAAAACACCAAAAGCAATGGCAACAAAAGCCAAAATTGACAAATGGGATCTAATTAAACTAAAGAGCTTCTGCACAGCAAAAGAAACCACCATCAGAGTGAACAGGCAACATACAGAATGGGAGAAAATTTTTGCAACCTATTCATCTGACAAAGGGCTAATATCCAGAATCTACAATGAACTCAAGCAAATTTACAAGAAAAAAACAAACAACCCCATCAAAAAGTGGGCAAAGGATATGAACAGACACTTCTCAAAAGAAGACATTTATGCAGCCAAAAAACAATGAAAAAATGCTCATCATCACTGGCCATCAGAGAAATGCAAATCAAAACCACAATGAGATACCATCTCACACCAGTTAGAATGGCGATCATTAAAAAGTCAGGAAACAACAGGTGCCGGAGAGGATGTGGAGAAATAGGAACACTTTTACACTGTTGGTGGAACTGTAAACTAGTTCAACCATCATGGAAGTCGGTGTGGCAATTCCTTAGGGATCTAGAACTAGAAATACCATTTGACACAGCCATCCATTATACCCAAAGGATTCTAAATCATGCTGCTATAAAGACACATGCACACGTATGTTTATTGTGGCACTATTCACAATAGCAAAGACTTGGAACCAACCCAAATGCCCAACAATGATAGACTGGATTAAGAAAATGTGGCACATATACACCATGGAATACTATACAGCCATAAAAAATGATGAGTTCATGTCTTTTGTAGGGACATGGATGAAATTGGAAACCATCATTCTCAGCAAACTATCACAAGGACAAAAAACCAAACACCACATGTTCTCACTCATAGGTGGGAATTGAACAATGAGAACACATGGACACAGGAAGGGGAACATCACACACCAGGGCCTGTTGTGGGGTGGGGGGAGGGGGCAGGGATAGCATTAGGAGATATACCTAATGCTAAATGACGAGTTAATGGGTGCAGCACACCAACATGGCACATTTATAGATATGTAACAAACCTGCACATTGTGCACATGTACCCTAAAACTTAAAGTATAATAATAATAAAAATAAATAAATATAAATATAAATATAAAAAAAACCTGGAAAAAAATTTTTTCATCATTTCCCTTTTATAAATAAGAACACATGAGCACATACTTTATAAAACTTGCTTCAGGTCACAGAGCCAGTAAATGAAGGATCTGCAATAAAACACAGTTTAAATGTGACATCTTATGAGCTCTTATCTGATTTTATAGCCCAAAGTGAATGCTTTCTTCAATATCCTATATTATTTACTACAAATATGAAATGAAAATGGGTTTTAACTCATGGCCTTCTCTGTCAAATTGATAGTGGATATTTAGGACATTGTGATGAGTCATAATCCATTTAGGGTAGGATAGAGTCATAAATGATTAATGATATGACATGCAAAGTGAAGAATAATGCAGCATGCATATACTGTCCTTGGAATAAACTAGACTGTATGGTTATTTCACTTTATTATGCATATATTTAACTTCTTTCAACTTTATGTACTTAAAGGGCGAAGATCATGTTTTAATTTTCTGGTTCTTCTATGCCCAAGATGAATGTTCCTTATTAAATATGGGTGGAACAGATATAAAATATTAATTACTTTGAAATCATACTAAAACTACAATTAAAATCCTGGATATTAAAAACAAGCATGAAAAGTATTTGAAAGATAAAGAATAGATCTAGGGACCTCAGAAACTGAGGAATGAAAGGAATGTTAGTTACCTTGGCATTATTTTTGCCTCATATAGCCAAGATTAGATACTGAAGAAGCTGGTGACAAAAATATAAAGCCAATTGGTGCAAACAACAAAGGCTCCAAGAAAAACCTACTCCTTCTAACCAAAAGATCGGGGAAAGGACATCTAAACAAAGCAGAAAACATTTAGATAATAATTGCTTTGCTCCAGCCACAATTGACAGAATAAAACTCACCATACTTTATCTCTCCCAGAAAACACTAATTGGAGAGGCTAGACCTCCCATTTTTCCAGACTATGATGGGGTACCATAACCCCTTCCTGGGATGGGGTCAGAGAAGGCCGAATGGAGACCAAAGATTTATATACTCAATGGGTAATAAAAAGTTATTCTTCCCTACGGGAGACTGTGGAGCCACATGGGAATCTTGGACTTTCACCTTTACCCACATGTAACAAGGCACCTTCCACTCTCCTTACTTGAGTGGTGTTAGAAGAGGCTTACTAAAATATAAGTTCGAGGCCCTATACCGTATTATCTAAAATGGTCAGAAATCATAAAAAGTAACTCATCATGGTACAAGCAAGAATAAACACAACCAAAATTTATTGGTAAATGTAAATAGAGCAAATAATCCAATTTAAAGGATTTATATTCAGCATAAATATTTTTCATTGTGGTTTTGATTTGCATTTCTCTGGTGATTAGTGATATTGAGCATTTTTCATGTTTGTTGGTCATTTGGATGTCTTCTTTTGAGAAGTGTCTGTTCACATCCTTTGCGCACTTTTTAACAGGATTATTTACTTTTTTACTTGTTCAACTGTTTAAGCTCCTTATTGATTCCTGATATTAGACCTTTATCAGGTGGAGAGTTTGTGAATATTTTCTCCCATTCTGTAGGTTGTCTGTTTACTCTGTTGATAGTTTCGTTTGCTGTACTGAAGCTCTTTAGTTTAATTAGGTTGCAGTTTTCAATTTTCATTTTTGTTGCAATTGCTTTTGAGGACTTAGTTATAAATTATTTGCCAAGGCTGATATCCAGAGGTAATTTCCTAGATTTTCTTCTAAGATTTTTACAGTTTGAAGTCTTACATTTACATCTGTAATTCATCTTCAGTTAGTGTTTTGCATATGGTGCTAGGTAAGGGTCCAGTTTCAATCTTCCGTGTATGGTTTGGCAGTTTTCTCAACACCATGTATTGAATGGGCAGTTCTTTCCCCATTGCTTATTTTTGTCAACTTTGTCAAGGATCAATTGGCAATAGGTATCCAGTTTTATTTCTGGGTTCTCTATTCTGTTCCATTGGTCTATGTGTCTATTTTGTACCAGTACTATACTGTTTTCATTACTGTAGCCATGTAGTATAGTCAAAGTCAGGTAATGTGATGCCCCTGGCTTGCCTCTTTTCAAAATTACTATATGATAAAAACACCATGATAATAAAGATACTAATAATTTAAATTTCTTAAAAAACAATATATCTATATATATTAGAAATACTAACAAGGACAAAATTGATGTGGCTATATTAATATTAATAAAAATAAAATTTAAGTCAAAATATTTGTTGAGCTAAAGAGAGATATTTTCTAATTATAATAGAATCCATTTAAAATGAAGTTGATATAGATAGATAGTTGATAGATAATTCTAAATTGGAATGTAACAAAGAGCATCAAAATGTATACAGTAAAAGATGACAGACTTTAATAAAATAGATATATCTATAATCAGTAAACCATTTTAAATATAATGTACCACCTCATATAAAAGACCTCTGCAATAATTTGAGTCAATTTATATTCCACCTAGCCTTTGTTATATTGTTTTCACATATTTTAATTCCACTAATATCATGTAACTCACGATATATTATATTACTTTTTATTTGATGAACAACTCACTTTAAAATAATTTAAGAAAGGATAAATAATATTTTTATATTTAATCACAAAATTTTCATGTTTATAGTTTTTAATTTCTTTCTTTAGATCCAAGTTTCAATCCGATGTTATTACACTTTAGTATTTCTTGATTTCATGTATTGTTCATGTGTTTGAACAAATCTCTCCCCATTTCTTTCTTTGTTTTTTTAAATCTGAAAATCTTTTTATTATAACTTCAAATTGAATGTTTCTCATGGCAAGAACAAGAAAAATCTCAAAATATCAGAGAAAAGACAATCAACAGATGCCAACACTTAGATAATACAGATGTTAGCATTACCTAACGTTAATTTTAAAGCAGCCATCATAAAAATCCTTCAATGAGCAATCACGAACACCTTTTAAGTAACATTTTTGAAAGTTTAGCAAAGAAATACAAGATACAAAGAAGAGCCACATAGAACTAAAAAAATACAACAACAAATAAAATACTTAGTGGATGGCCTCAACAACAGAATTGAAAAGAAAATGGAAAGTATCATTGAATTTTAAGATAGAACAGAAATTACCCAATATGAAAAATAAAGAAATTTTACACACACACACACACACACACACCTAACACACATTGTATTAGGCCATTCTCAAATTGCTATAAAAAAAGATACCTAAGACTAGGTAATTTATAAAGAAAAGAGGTTTAACTGTCTCACAGTTCCACAGGATGTACAGGAAGCATGATGCTGGCATCTGCTTGGCCTCTGTGGAGGTCTCAGAAAGCTTCCAATTATAGTGGAAGACCAAGGGGAAGCACACACATCACACAGCTGGAATAGGAGCAATAGGGAGGCAGGGGAGGTGCTACACACTTTTAATAATCAGGTATTATGAGAATTCTTTCACAAGAACAGCACCTAGAGGATGGTGCTAAACCAAGCTTGTCCAACCTGCAGCCAATGGGCTGTATACAGCCCAGGACAGTTTTGAAAATGGCTCAACACAATCTATAAACTTTCTTAAAACATTATGAAGTTTTCTGTGTGATTTTTTTTAGCTCATCACCTATCATTAGTGTTAGTATATTTTATGTATGGCCCAAGGCAATTTTTCTTCTTCCAATGTGGCCCAGGGAAGCCATGAGGGTGGTTCATTCATGAATGGTTTAGCACAATCCTGTTCTAAATCACTCCTGATGGATCCACCCCCATGATCCAGTCACCTTCTGCCAGGCCCCATTTCCAACACTGAGGACTACAATTGAACATAAGATTCAGGCCGGTCAGAGATCCAAACCATATCACTCACATAAGAATCAACAAGGCTTCATGGACATGGGGGTCTATACCCAATTATTTGGCACTAATGTCACTAAAGTCCTACAGGAATGAAGAAAGAGGGTGGGGCTGAAACATTAATGGAAGAAAATGCAATGGCTGAAACTTTCATACATTAGGCAAAATAGATAAAGCCCTAGCTTCAAGAAAGTGAATAAACCTTTTTTTCAAAAGTCCAAATAAATACATGCAAAGACTCATCATAGTCAATCTTCTGAAAACTGAAAAAAAATCTTGAAAGTAGTCTTAGAGAAAGCAAACCTTATGTATAGGTATTAACCTATTTGAATTACAGCAGATTTCTCATTGGAAACTATGAAGGTTGAACAAAGTGACAAAACAATTTTCAACAATTTTCAAGAGTGGAAATAATTCTTTCAATCCAGATTTCTATATCCAGTGAAAATCACCTTCAGTTATGAAGGTAAAATAAAATTTTTTTCGTGTAAAGGAAAACCTAGATAATCTGTTGTTAGTAGATCTACCTTTAAACAATGTCAAAAATACGTTTTCTAAACAGAAAACATTAAGGAAGGGAACTTGGAACATCAGGAAGTAAGAAAAAACAAAGTAAGCAAAATCTATGGGTAAATGCTACATACAGATTTTCCTTTTACTCTTGTTTTAAAAAATTGTTTGAATGTAGAAGCGATAATTATTACATTCTGTGATGTGGTTCTAAATGAATTTAAAGGAAATATATAAGGCAATTATATGATAAATAAAGGAGGCTAGAAGAGATGTAATAGTAAGATTTTTACACCTTACTTGAGTGGTTAAAATGACAATTTCAGTAGACTGTGATAAGATGTATATATAATATAATATTTAGAAACCACAAAAAAACTTACAATTACATAAACTAAAAATAATGTAGATAAATCCATACTAATACTCACAAATATTCATGTAACCAAGAGGAAAACAGTAAAAGAAAAAGAGAGAAATTAAAACAGAAAAATCAAACAGAAAACAAATAGTCAAATGCCAGATTTAAACCCTAATATATCAACAATTACATTAAGTGTAAATGGACTAACTATACTAATTTTTAAAACCAGAGATGTGTAGGGTGAATTAAAGAGACTAATTCAACTATCTGCTATCTACAAAAACTCATTTCAAACATAATGATGTGGGCAGGTTGAAAATAAAAAGACATATTGTAAAATGTTAATCAAAGTAAATCAAATTGCTATACTAATATCAGATAAAACAAATTTCAGAGCAAAGAGAATTATCATATGAAAAGACATACTTTATATAATAAAGGGTTCAATCTACCCTGAAGACACAGCAATCCTAGATATGCATGCACCAAAGAACAGAGGTATAATATATGTGAAGTCAAAGCTTAAAGAACTGAAATGATAAATAGACAAACCCACAATTATAATTGGAGACATCAACATCCCTCATTTAACATTTGGTAGAAGAACTAGAGAGAAAATTCACATGTATCTGAAAGAACTAAACAATACCATTAACCAACAGGATCTTATAGAAATTTATAAAACACCCCACCCAATAAAAGCAGAGTATACATTCAAGAAAAAACATTTCAAATATCAAAGGTATCACCTCAAGAATCTGGTAATATAAGAGAAAAATAAGCACAAAACAAGCAGAAGGATGAGCAGAAAAAAACAAACAAATCCAGAAAATAATATAGGAAATGTATTAACTAACATCTATAAAATTGTCAGACCTCTAACCAGAGTGATAAAGAAGGAAGAGAAAACACAAATTTCCTATATCAGCAGTGAAACATGGAATATTGCTAAAGATCATGCATATAGTAAAATAATAAAGGGATACTATATATAAATCTGTACAAATAAATTGGTCAATTTAGATGAATTGGACCAACTCTTTGAATAATATAAAACATCACAACTTATCCAATATAAAATAGGTCATTTAAATAAATTTATAATTATCAAAGACATTGATTTTATAGATTAAAAATTCTTAGAGCTGAAACCTTTCATCCTAGATCATTCCACTGAATGAGCAAAACTTTAAGAAAGAATTATCACCAATTCTATACAATACTTTCTAGAAAATAGAAGAGCTGGTTATATACCATGACCAAGTAAAATTTGCAAAGTTAGTTTGATACAGTCATGCATCTTTTAACAATGGTTACATGTTCTGAGAAATGCACTGTTAGGCAGTTTCATCTTTGTGCAAACCTAGATGGTACAGCCTCCTACATACCTAGGCTAAGTGGTATAGCATATTGCTCCTAGACTACAAACTTGTACAGCATGTTACTTTATTGAATAGTATAAGGAAATATTAACACAATGATAATTATTTGTGGGATAGGAACTTTTTAGCTCCATTCTAATCTTACAGAACCACCATCTTCTACATAGTCCATCCTTGACCAAAACACCATTATAAAGTGCATAACTGTATTTGAAAATCAGTCCGTGTAATCTAACATATTAACAGGCAAAAGAAGAAAAACCACATTTGTCAATCAATTCATAGCATGGAAAAAGCATCTGATAAAATTCATCAAAAATTTGTGACAAAAAGTCCTAGAAAATAAGAATGGGAGAACTTCCTCAACTTTATGTTGCTGATTTTCATATAATTAAATTTAATTTATGTGAAGAAATTTGTTGAATAATTTTTTCCCTTTGTAACCATTCCCATTTTCACATGATGATTGCTAAGAAGTCATAATAAATGGTAAATTAAATTACATCATTATAATTGAATAATTTCAAAGGCAATATTATTAGAAAGTCTCTCAATACTTACATCAAAAATAGTACTACAGTTGTTACAAAGTGGAATAGAGACTGTAAGATAAGTGGTTTAGAGCAATGAATGTATTAATGAACTCTGAGAATTAAAATAAATTTTACTAAATTTGGCTTTGGTCTATTAAAAAACTATTAAAAGTATTAAAATATTGCTACTTTTAATTAAACTGATTTTTCCATGAATAGTTATTTTTCTTGTAATTTGATTAAACTGTTAAGCTAGAATAAGAAAGCAATGAAAGAATAAAGTAATATTAAAATATTCAGTATAGGTAAATAATTTTGCATTCTTTGGTAACAGTATTTTTCAGGAAAACAAGAAACAATTATAATAGAATGTAGTTTTTAAACATTAAAATATAAGACATAAAAGGAAGTAGTACTTTATATATATTTTAGGGAGGTGACATGACAGCAAGTTAAGACTTGTGGAATAATATAGATCAGAATTAAGATGACACAAAACGCCAATTATAAAATTTTCAGCCTCATATTGGGATGTCAAATCATTAAAATAAGATGTAAAGCAGTGGTGTTCTAACTATGATATAAAAGAAGACAAAATAATCATTAGTTTCAGAAGATATTATATCTCTCACAACCACATACATATAGAAACACCCTACTTATACAATAAAGAAAATCAACTAGAAATGTATTAGAATTCAAATTTTTGTTGGTTTCCTTAGGATGTGTCAATGAAAAATAAATATTTCAAAAATATTAAGAGATTTACTGCATACCATTCATACAATTTAAAATAAAATTCAAATTTAAGAATCTTGGTTCACAGTGGAATAAATATACTATGCACATAAATTTTTAAAACACTATAAATTTTTTCATAGACAAAAATCTGTGCGTTCACCAAGAAACAAACTAGATATGAATAAATAGAAAACAACAATGTTCTTGAAGAGAATTTAATAAATTGAAGACACCAAGTAGCTCTGAAACTATGTTTAGATTTAATGAAAATTTAAATAATATTATTATGTAACTTTTGAAATTTTAGAGTTATTTCATAGTTCATCTAGATTTATAACTGTTGAAAATATCTAAGAGATTGTGTACAAAAATAATATGGGGCTGCTTTCAATATAAATATAAAAGCAACTTATATCAATTGAAATAATATAGTACTAGCAAATGAATAGGCAGACAATTCAGAAGAATCAGTCAAGAACAGTAAGATTAGAATGCAGAAACCCTACCCCCAATGGAGTGCCTTAACTGAGGTCAGAGAGGTCAGAAGGCAATCATTAGGGGTTTTTGAAACACTAAAGGGTTTTAGCAGAAAACATCATGTTGAAACATTTGTTTCTCAAGATCACTTTGGCACAGTAGACTTCTCTCTCCATACTGAAAGCTTCTCTTCCTTGATATCTGTGATACCTCATTCTTTTAATTTTCTTCTTACTTGTTTCTTTGTCTAATCTCTAGCTTGTTTGTCCTTTTCTAATCAATCCTTAAATATTAGTTGTGTGTACCCTTATATTTTTAACTTATACTCCCTTCAAAGCCATCTTGTTCATCCACATCCACATAGCTTTGTTGCCCTTGATATACTGATCAATGAAATAATCATAACAAACATGCATCAGCTTAATTGTGACCTGATTGTCACAATTTATAATAAAATAATTATTGGTTCCGTTTCTTGATTAATGGTTGATCCTCTGCCCTCTCATTAAATTATAATGTCCTTGAAATCAGGCATGTGCTTATTTTAGCTCACCTATAAATATTTGGACCTATCACAGGGCCCAAGAAATGATAGAAAGCAAAAAAAAATCTTAACATAAAACAAAAAGGAAGGAAGAATTTAAGTATAAATGGTCAAATGCAAACTGGAATTTAGCATAGAGCTACTGAATACTAACACACAGACAGCAGATTGCAACTGAAGCTATGACAGTGTTTGCAATTATTCTGCAAAATTTAGAGTTAGAAAAGGAGTTGGCAAACCACAACCCATTGGCCTAATCTAGCTCCCCACCTGGTTTTGTAAACAGAATTTACTGGAACACAATCACACCCATTTATTTACATATCATCTATGACCTCTTTCACACTACAATGGCAGAGTCTTGTAGTCATAACAGAGACCTAATGACTAGCAAAGGCTAAAATATTTACCATTTGGCTGTGTATGGAGAAAGTTTGCCAGGCCCTGAGTTATTTCAGTAGGCTTCAGTAAACACCTAGGAGGAACATTAATCTTTTTCTGAATCAGAAGCAGGTATTACAAAGGAAGACTAAAGAAGACAAAGAATGGAGGGAAACCAATACAGTATTAAAGAAGTACCAATACAGACTTAAAGAAAACCTATGGAAACCAGAGGAAAATATTATTTTAATAAACACAGTGATTATCAGCCTCATCTGCTGTATGAAAAGCCCTCACAGTATAAGTAGTATTCAGTGAATTTAGGACATCCTAATGCATGCTACCATAAAGATAGCGTTTGTAATGGGATGGTGATTAAAGTAGTCATCAATTGGCTCTATGGTTTCACTAGAGTAGACATTAATTACAAAACATGTGCATTTCAAATGAATGGAGAAAGATTACATAAAAATATCTGTGGTGGAGCTTAAAATTTTATATTTTGTAGTAAATATCATATGTGTATTATACACATACTTATGTGTAGATGGGTTCACTGTAATATTGAATTTGGAATGTTCAATTCTTTAGCTAAAATAAGACTTATTTGAGAACTGTTTTACAGATTAGCACCTTCTTTGTATTTAAAAGGCAATATAATGTATTGGTTTAAGTATTGTATTCAAATCCTAGTGAGAGAGAAAAGTTAGGTAGTTAGCGTGGTCCTTGGTAAAATTACTTTTAACAGAGAAACAACCTGAAAAATCAGGCTGCAGGTTCAGATAAGGAAACTTGCACAAACTTCTGGCCCACTCAAATAAAGAAACAAGGCCCAACATAGAAACGCCTTTGTTCTTTGTGCCTAAAGACATGCCCACAACTACAGTGATAAGGGAAGAAGACCCAACCATATATATATAAAACCAGTGGGCTTCCAGTAAATAGTCTCTTCTCCTTTTGTAGGCATGCACAGGGTGGGCTCTGGTGGGTTCCGGTGGACACTTTCCTTTCCTTTTCTGGACAGGCTTTGGACTGTGAGTCGAGCCACTATGAATCATCACTCCAGCTCCTGATTGGTCCCAGGCCGAGGTCCCAGGCCAAGCTGAGTAGCACTTTGTCCAAGACCAGTCAGTGCATTCCTTATCTTCCCAGTCCGTAAAAATCCCTGCCCCCATAGTCACACACCAGCCTGCCCACTCCCTCCCCACACTGCAACATCTTTTGGGCCCATGGCAACCCCCACATCGCTTTGCTGGTGCATATGTGTATGAGAAGGTTTTGCCTTCCTTGACCCACCAGAATACATGTGTGCATGTACCCTCCTCTGCCACTGCTACGAAGTGTGCTCCACCTTCGCCCTTCCCCACCAGACCGCCATTGCAGTCAGAGCCTAGGTGGAAACAGAGTCAGCCAGGCCTACTCCCACCATGGCTTGGCCTTGCACCAACACTGCCCACAGGAGTGAAACTAGGCGCAGAGAACCGTGGATCCTCCCCCACCCAGAGCAACCAACTCTACCTGTAGCTTACAGCACACACAGACCTATGCCTGCCAGAATCCTGCCCCTGTGCTAACACCATCACCCATATGACCACATGCACAGTCACCAGCAGAGGCCCCTCACCCCTACGCCTAGCCACACTGCCTCTACCACTGCGGTGAATGCCTGCACAGAGGCAGGCACCTTGGCACCCATTAGAGGCTGGTGAACATATACCCTGCTGCAGTGCCCCTGCTGCTGCTGGCACATGTGAGCAGATGGATCCTGTTGCCACCGCATTATGAAACACGTTTGCTGACATCACCAATTCAAGTGTAATGACTAGTAGTCCAGGAGCACCTTGGCTGCCCCAGCACAGTGGATTCCTAACCAGGAGGACCCAGGGAACAAAGTTAGGGCACAATACAAGTCCCTGAGAGTTATAGCATGCAGTCCAGGAGTTGGGACCTAAGCATTGGCCCACCAAAATCTTTCAGAAATGAAGCCAGTTGGCTGAATCCACCTTATACCACAATCAAATACTCAAGGTCATAAAATAGGGTGAAAGAAAAAAAATCGAAAGGTCAGCAACTTCAAAGATTAAGAACCATCAGTCCACAAAGATGAAAAAGAACCAACACAAGAACTCTGACAACTTAAAAAAGCCAGAGTGCCTTATTTCCTCCATTCAACCACACCACCTCTCTAGCAAGGGTCCTAAACCAGGCTGAAATGGCTGAAATGACAGAAATGAATTCAGAATACGATAAGAATGAAGATCATTGAGATGCAGCAGTACCTTGAAACTCAATTTAAGAAAGCTAAGAATCACACAAAACAATACAGGAGCTGACAGACAATAGAATAGAAAAGAATGGAACTTACCTGATAGAGCTGAAAACACACTACAAGAATTTCATAATGCAATCACAAGTATTAATAGAACAGACCAAGCTGAGAAAATAATCTCAGAGCCTGAAGACCAGCTTTCTGAAATAAGTCAGTCACATAAGAATAGAGACAAAAGAATGAAAAGGAATGAACAAAACTTCCAAGAAACACAGATTTATAAAAAGAGATAGAAACTATGACTCATTAGTGTTCTTGAAAGATGGGGAGAGTGCAAGCAACTTGGAAAACATATTTCAGGCTATCATTCATGAGAACTTCCCTAACCTAGCTAGAGACACCAACATTTAAATTCAGGAAATTCAGAGAACCCCAGTAAGATAGATCAAGAAGATCATTCCCAAGACATAATAATCAGATTATTCAATGTCAAAATGCAAAAAACAAACAAACAAACAAAAAATTAAAGGCAGCTAGAGAGAAAGGTCAGGTTACCTACAAAGGGAAGCCCATTAGACTAACAGCAGACCTCTCAGCTGAAACCCTACAAGCCAGAAGAGATTTGTAGGCCACTACTTAACATTCTTAAGGAAAAGAAATTTCAACCCAGAATTGCATATCTAACCAAACTAAACTTCCAAAGCAAAGGAGAAATAAGATCCTTTTCACATAAGCAAATGCTGAAAGAATTCATTATCACCAGACCTGTCTTACAACAGCTTCTGAAGGTAGCACTAAATATGGACAAGAAAGACCATTACCAGCCACTACAAAAACATACTGAAGTACATAGAACCATGATATTATAAAGCACCCACACAAATAAGTTTGTGTAATAAACAGCTAACATCAAATCCACACATATCCATACTAACATTGAATGTGTATGGGCTAAATGCCCCAATTAAAAGGTACAGAGTGGAAAGCCAGATAAAGAATCAAAACCCATTGGTATGCTGTCTTCAAGAGACACATTTCACATACATGACACCCATAGACTCAAAATGAAAGGATAGAGAAAAATCAAACAAACAAACAACAACAACAATTAAAAAAAAAACAGAAAAAAGGAGGTGTTGCAATCCTAATTTCAGACACAAGAAACTAAACTAACACAGATGAAAAAAGACAATAACAGGCATTACATAATGATAAAGGGTTCAATTCAACACAAAGACTACCTATCCTAAATATATATGCACCCAATACAGGAGCACCCAGATTCATAAAGAAGGTTCTTAGAGACTTTCAAAAAGACTTAGACTCCCACACAATAGTAGTAGGAGACTTCAACATCCCACTAACAGTATTAGACAGATCATGGAGGGAGAAAATTAACAAAGACATTCAGGACCTGACCTCAGCACAGGATCAAATGGAACTGATAGATATCTACAAAACTCTCTACTCAAAGCAGCAGAATATATATCCGTATTGCCAAATGGCATATACTCTAAAATTGGCCATATAATCAGAAGCCAAACGCTCCTCAACAAATGCATAATAAATGAAATTTTAACGACCACTGTCTTGGACAACAATGCAACCAAATTAGAAATCAAGAATAAGAAATTTGCTCAAAACCATACAATTACATGAAAATTGAATAACCTGCTTCTGAATGACTTTCAAGTAAATAATAAAATTAAGGCAGAAATCAAGAAGTTCTTTCAAACTAATGAGAAAAAAATACAACACACCAGAATCTCTGGAACACAGCGAAGGCAATGTTAAGAGGTAAATTTATAGTGCTAAGTGCCCAAATGAAAAAGTTAGCAAGGTCTCAAGTTAATAACCTAACATCGCAACTAAAATATCTAGAGAACCAATAGCAAACAAATCCCAAAGCTAGCAGAAAACAAGAAATAGCCAAAATTAGAGCTGAACTGAAGGAGAATGAGATGCAAAAATAGCATGTGAAAGATCAATAAATTCAGGAGTTTCTTTTGAAATAAATAAAATAAAAGACTACTAGCTAGACTAATACAGAAGAAAAGAGAGAATTTCCAACTAAACACAATTTAGGAATGACAAAGGAGATATTACCACTGACCCCACAGAAACACAAATAACCATCAGAGAATATTATGAACATCACTATGCAGATAAACTAGAAAATCTAGAAGAAGTGTAGAAATTCCTGGACACATAAACCCTCCCAAGATTGTGCCAGAAAAAAATTGAAATATTAAACAGATCAATAGGGATATCTGAAATTGAGTCAGTAATAAATAGTCTACCAACCAAAAAAAGCCCAGGACCAGACAGATCCACAGCTGAATTCTACAAGGAAGATCTGGTACCATCTCTACTGAAACTATTCTGAAGTATTGAGAAGGGACTCCTCCCTAACTCTACCTATGAGGCCATCATTATCCTGACAATAAAACCTAGCGAGACACAATAAGAAAAAAAAGGAAATTTCCGGAAAATATTCTTTATGAACATTGGTGCAAAAATCCTCAACAAAATACTGCAAACTGAATTCAACAGCACACCAAAAGGTTTACGACCAAGTAGGCTTTATCCCTGGGATGCAAGGTTGGTTCAATATACACAAATCAATAAATGTGAGACAATACATAAACAGAACTAGAGACAAAGAACACTTGATTATCTCAATAGATGTAAAAAAGGCTTTCAATAAATTCAACACTACTTTATGTTAAAAACTCTCAATAATCTAGACATTGAAGGAAAATACCTCAAAATAATAAGAGCCATCTATGACAAAACCACAGCCAACATTGTACTGAATGAAGAAATGCTGGAAGCATTCACCTCAAAAACCAGCACAAGACAAGGATGCCTTTTTTTAAGACTCCTATTCAATGTAATATTGGAAGAATTGGCCAGAGCAAACAAATAAAGGTCATCTAAATAGGAAGACAGGAAATCAAACTATCCCTGTTTGAAGATGACATGATCCTATACCTAAAATCCCCAGTCTCAGCCCCAAAGCTCCTTTCACTGATAAACAACTTCAGTAAAGTTTCATAATACAAATTCAATGTACAAAAGTCACTAGCATTCCGATACACTGACAACAGCCAACCCACAAGCCAAATCAGGAACTTAATCCTATTCACAATTGCCACAGAAAGAATAAAATACCTAGGAATATAGGAATATAAAATACCTAGGAATATACCTAGGAATACAGGTACAAAAATCTATATAAGGAGAACTACAAAACACTGCTCAAAGAAATCAGAGATGACATAAAAAACTGGAAAAATATTCCATGCTTGTGGATAAGAAGATTCATTATCATTAAAATGGCCATACTGCCCAAAGCAATTTATAGATTCAGTGGTATTCCTATCAAACTATCAATGACATTCTTCACAAAACTAGAAAAAAAAATTGAAAAATTCACATAGAATCAAAAAGAAAAAGCCCAAAAAGCCAAGCCAATTCTAAGAAAGAAGAACATAGCTGGAGGCATTGTGCTACCTGACTTCAAACTATACTCCATAGAGAGGCCAGAAATAAGGTCACATACCTACAACTATCTGATCTTCAACAAAGCTGACAAAAATGAGCAATGGGGAAAGGACTACCTATTTAATAATGGTGCTGGGAATTGGCTAGCCATATGCATAAGATTGGAACTGTACCCGTTCCTTATACTATATACAAAAATTAACTCACTATGGATGAAAGGCTTAAATCTAAAACTCTAAAGTATACAAACCCTGAAAGACAACTTGGCAATCCCATTCAGAACATAGGCACAGGCAAAGATTTCATGACTGTATTTGTCAGGGTTCTCTAGAGGGACAGAACTAATAGGAGATATATATGTATGTGTGTGTGTGTGTGTGTGTGTCATATATATATATATATATATATATATATATATAGGGGAGTTTATTAAGTATTAACTTACATGATCACAAGGTCCCACAGTAGGCTGTCTACAAGGTGAGGAGCAAAGGGAGCCAATCACAGTCCCAAAACTGAAGAACCTGGAGTCCAATATTCAGGGACAGGAAGCATCCAGCGCGGGACAAAGTTGTAGGCTGGGAGGTGAGGCCAGTCTCTCCTTTTCATGTTTCTCTGCCTGCTTTATATTCGATGGCGACTGATTAGATTGTGCCCACCAGATTAAGGGTAGATCTGCCTTCCCCAGCCCAATGACTCAAATGTTAATCTCTTTTGGCAACACCCTCAGGGACACACTCAGGATCAAATATTTTGTATCCTTCAATCCAATCAAGTAGACATTCAGTATTAATTATCACAATGACAAAGTCACCAAAAGCAATTGCAACAAAAGCAAAAGTTAACAAATGGTATCTAATTAAACTAAAGAGCTTCTGCAGAGAAAAAGAAAGTATCAGCCAAGTAAACAGACAACCTACAGAATGGGAGAAATGTTTTGCAAACTATGTATCTAAACATAGTTTAAATAGATCTAAACATAGATCTAAAAGGTCTAATATCCAACATCTATAAGGAACTTAAGTTCATGAGAAAAAAACAAGCAGCCCCTTTAAAAAGTGGGCAAATGACATAAATAGACACTTTCCAAAAGAAGACACACATGCAGCCAACAAGCATATGAAAAAAAGCTCAATATCACTAATTGTTAGGGAATGCAAATCAAAACCATGGTGAGATACTATGTCACACCCGTCAGAATGGCTATGATTAGAAAATAACAGATGTTGGCAAGGTTGTGGAGAAAAAGGAACACATCCACTGTTGGTAGGAGTGTAAATTAGTTCAATCTTGACGGAAAACAGCATGGCGATACCTCAAAGACCTAAAAACAGAACTACCATTTGACCTAGCTGTCTCGTTACTGGGTATATATGCAAAGGAATAGAAATCATTCTATCATAAAGACACGTGCACACATATATTCACTGCAGCACTGTTTACAATAGCAAAGAAATGGAATCAAAATAGGTGCTCATCATTGGTAGACTGGATAAACAAAATGTGGTGCAAACATATCATGAAATACTATGCAGCAATAAAAAAGAAGATCATGCCCTTTGTAGAAATATGGATGAAGCTGGAAGTCATTATCTTTAGCAAACTAATGAAGGTACAGTAAACCAAATATCACATGTTCTCACTTATAACTGGGAGTTAAAAGATGAGAACACATGGACACATAGAGGAAAACAAGAGACACTGAGGCCTACTGGAGGGTGCAGTGTGGGAAGAGGGAAGGAGGGATCAGGAAAAATAACTAATAGATACTAGGCTTAATACCTAGGAGACAAAATAATCTGTACAAAAAACCCCTGCGACATGGGTTTCCTTATATAACAAACCTGTACATGTATCCCTGAGCTCAAAATAGAAATTTAAGATAAAATAAAATAGAAAACAGTTGAAGGAAACAAAATGTTTTATCCATTCTGTGGCATGCAAAATGCAAAAAGAAAAATTCTAAGTTAAATGAACTTTCTACATAGTATACATCAATATATTTTGTTGCTTCCCCATCTAATATGCAGTCTACAACTCAATTTTCTCCCAAGTGTCACAATTATTCAACCAACTAGCTTTATTGGAAATAATTTAATCTACTCACTATGCTAGTATTATTGAGAGTGTGTATAAAGTCTACTTCATTATATGTGTGACAGAAAGAGCAAGAGAGAACAAATGATATTGAGGCAGAAACCACACACCAGAGAGAAATAGAGAGAGGCATTTGTGTTTATAGATGTGTGTGTTTATGTCTCTGTTATTGATCTACCCTGCTCTTACTACCAAAGAATATATATAACTATGCTCTAAAACACACTTTGAGTTCATTGACCTATTCTGAAGTATACTTTAAATTTATAAATTCTTGCTATAAAAAAGCTATGAAAGTTAAATGTTTGTAATATTAATGAAGATAAAGCATTATATTTGGGGAGTTCTCACTATTTTCTAATTTATCCTTTAAGGGCTGTCCTAATTGCAGTGTAATAACAGTAATTTATTGAAAAGTTCTGATTTTTTTTTTTTGACTCATGGCAAAACAAACAAAAAGATGCATATGCTAATGAAATAATTGAAATGGAAAATCTTATCGGAATGATCAGCATTTGAAATGTACTTTATTTTCCTTTTAGAGATTAGTATCAGAAATTATTTTTAATGTCTCTTGGTCCTCTTAACTATTATTTAATAAATAGATAATATAATATATTGAGTCATTGGTTTTCAATAATTTTCTAAAAACATCATCAAACAATGTATTTTTTTAGATGTTAGATTGGGACATTCAATTATCTTAAATAAAAAGGTATGAGATCAGTTTGTATCATCTGGCTCTCCGGAGATTAGAGAGCCATGCACAAGCGTAAGGATTTTCACTATTTACTTAGACCTTAATAAATAAATACTTAATAAAAAGTGAGTTTCAACAACTGATTTTTTTAAGCATTTATTCTTAATATTCAGAATAGTTGGTTATCTACACTAATTAACACATCACAAATGACTAAGGAACATTTCTAAATGTCTTACATTTTTATAGCATTTTTTTCAGATATGCAAACAATCTTGCCTAAAACTCTGATTTGTATGTTCCAAAAAGAAATAGGCGTAAAATATTGTTTGCTTGATTACATGTCGATTTCTGTCAGTTTTGTAAGTCGTATCTCCATTAAATACTCGCCATAGAGAATAACTGATTATCTTTCAGTTATACTTAAAAAAAATGTTCTAGAAACAGGTATGGGTGAATCTTGAAAAATAATTTAATCATTTTGATTGGTGAATTGTCTTGTCCATTCCCTCTCTTTGCTATGATGGTCAACCAGGATGTGCCCTGTTGGGCTAAAAAAAATGAACAGCAGGGCAATAACTCACTCAGATCACACCAGGTACCCAGAGGAATGAATCACTAGAGGACATCACTTTGTAAGTAGGTACTTATGACCAGACCTCCCTGTAAAGTTAATAGTGTTAATTAGAAGTGTACCAGGAAATCTCTAACTATAAAATAGTTTTAGCCAGATGTATGCAGTCTTTCTAGATTGCTTAGTGCATTTCAAAGAGGAATGTATGCATTTATGGAACATGGCTGGCTGGAAAATGTGTGGGGGAGTGTTACATAACCATTTTCCTACCTATGTAATTAGCAGATTATAAAAGAGCTACGAAACAAAAATGGCTTTGCTTATGAACAGTACTTTTACATGTATTGCTTGAAACTTGTCCTTTAACGTGAAACCAAAACATTGACTAATGAGGAAGAAGAAAAGAGAATCTTGGAAGGTACATCTGACAGTTTGAAGCTTCTTCAGGAATGGATTGTTTGGTTTGTTTCTGATGATGGTAAAAGCAGCCTATCTGGAGCAGCTGCTGTGAAGACGCTGGCGGCAGCAGAGGAGGCACGGCTGGGGCTGAGCGCTCCATGGAACTAGCAGGAGCCGGGAACAGGCAGGAACCCTACCCCCTTCTGAGTTGGCGCAGCTGTGGACTTGGGCATCCCTGCGCTTATGGGGGCCCAGGAAGTCCCCCTGCCCCTGCAGGCTTGGGAATGCCTGCTTTTGCTACCTGGCCTCTCCTGGCCTCTCCTGGCCCCCGGCACCTGCTCCAATTTCAGAGCAAAGTTGAAACCGAGCCTGGGCACTGTTGTGAACCGGCTGGGTGTGCATGCACTTGGGGCAGCACTGACACGCCAGCCCCCTGCTGCCTCAGCGCCCTCTGGACTTTGGGTGTCTATGAGCGCGGGAGGGAGGCTGATGGGAGCTGCTGAGCGCAGCTGGTTACGGGCCTGCAGGAGCCCCTCAGCACGAACAGCCTGGATGCCGTAGATTACATGTAGATGGTGGCAGGGGGCAGACAGGCTCCTGGGTGGAAAAGGGTTAGTTCCTGGTGATGCCCCACCTTCAAGCCAGGGATGGGCCGGAGCATGAGGGCTGGGATGTCAGTTCCAGGTAGAGTCTCGTGGCCTAGAATGAGAACTTATGCTTTATCCTGGCCCTGCCATGGCTGTCCATGGATGAATCAGCAGGTACTTCCTCTCTTCTAAACCCCAGAAAAACCCCAGACTCAGACAGACTCACAGAGATGTTGGGATGACCTTCCTGTGGATAGGAGCTACTCATTCCAGGTCTCCTCTCCACTGAAGGCTGCAGACTCAATGGGACAACCTGCCTGCAGATAAGAGCTGCCCACTCTGTGTCTCCTCTCTGCTGAGGGCTGTACAGATGTCAGGAAGTCTTGCCTCTGGGTAGAAGCTACCCACTCCAGGTCCCCTCTCTGCCGAGCGCTGAACTCCTTGGGACGACCTGTCTGTGGAAAGGAGCTACCCACTTCAGGTCCCCTGAGAACTGTACTGTCACTCATAAAGCACCTTTTCACCTTGCTCACCCTCCAGTTGTCTGTGTCACCTCATTCTTCCTGGACATAGAACAAGAACCTGGGACTTGCAGAATGGCAAGGTTGGAAGAGCTGTAACGCAAACAGGGCTGAAACATGCCCCCTCTTCCCTGCTCTCCATGTTGCAGGTAGCAAGGAGAGAAGAGTCATGTGGCCTTTCCAGGATCCCAGACCTAGGGGCTCCCTGACCCAGGGCTGTGACATCTTCTGTGGGGCTCCGTGATTTCTGACATCTCCAAGCTTCTGGGTGCCACTGCGTTCCCCTCATCCAGACATGGGTGCCCACAGCAGGAGCTACTTGTGGTGCATCTGATCCAGCCACAGGCTTGCATGGAGCCAGCACCTGTGCTGGTGCCTGGAGCTTCCTGCCCCACCACAGCAGCCAGTGTGCCTGGGTGTGCACAATGGCTGGACCCCACACTCGCTTGCTCACACAACCTTCACCACTCCATGCCTTGCTCGCCCTCAGGAGGCTTGGGATCTGGGCCGGTAGCACGAGCCACGTGCAGCTTGCCAGGCTGAGTGGGTGGAAAGAGCCCAGTGGGCCCAAGCAAAACTTGGGCAAAGGTGCCACTGGCCACAGAGGCTTCTGGCTGAAAAGTGACACCCTAAGGATACTGTGACACTGGTGCCTACCTTCACTGTTTAAATCATTATTAAAGTTTGGAGCTGAAAGCCATCTGTCACTGGTGTCTGCTTTGACATTTAAAGATTTGTGGTAAAAAGATTAGTGGCAGCTGTGGGATTACCTTTTAGACCCATAAATTGTAATGTCTAAGGCATTATTTGGCAAGAAAAGGAATGAGTTTGGAAATAATGTGAATTTGATGTTGGGATGGTTCGCTAAGCATCCTTGGTGTTAATGGAACTTATCGTTTGCTATACACTGGGAATGCAGTGGTGGAAAAGATGGACATAATTTTCTTATTAGTTTCATCTTCATAGTCATTATAACAATTTCCGTAAGTTAGTGATGAAAAACAACACAGATTTATTGTTTTACAATTCTGAAGGTAAGAAGTCTGAAATAGGTCTTACTGGGTTAAAGTCAAGGTGTCAGTAGAGGGCAAGATTAGGTTCATTTCTGAAGGCTGTAAGCAGCAATCATATATTTTTTTTTTTTTTTGCCTTTTCCCTTTCTAGAGGCTACCCACGTTCCTTGGTTCATGCCCCTCTTTAATCTTGAAAGTCTGGGATGGCTAGTTGAGTCTTTCTCACATTCAATCACTCTGACACTGACTCCTCCTTGACCTCTTCAATTTACATTTAAGGACCCTAGCTGGGTAGCATGCTCCTGTAATCCCAGGAGTTCAAAGCTGCAGTGAGCTATGATTGCATTACTGTGCTCTAGCCTGTGTGACACCGTGAGACTCTATCTAAAAAATAAAGAAAAGTATGTTTGTGATTACATTGGGGCCACCCATACGGTATAGAATAATTTTCCTATTTTAAGGTCAATTAGATTAGAATTAGAATTGTGTGATTAGTGATTAGAAACTTTAACTGCATCTGCAACTTCAATTCCCATTTGTAATGTAGCATAATATATTCACATATGAATTAGAAGATTTTTCTTGGTTATTCATAAAGCCTGAAGATACCCAGATTTTATATTAATCTTTTTGACTCTGATGGCCTTGCTTTATTTATTTTTTATTTAAAAGCTGCAGAAAGGTTTGTGTTGTTCTAAACAATATATTATAATAATCTTAATTTCAGTGATAGCCCATAGATTATCATTTGGATGTCTTGAACTTTGTGTCTTACGAGCAACACCATAGTACAAAGTAATGTCTGTATAGCACAGGCAATGTAAGTCAGGATGGCATTATTTGCCTTTTTATTTTACAAAAGGAAAAATAATAAAGCTGTGAAAAACTATTTGGTTATTCCACCAGGCATGGCTAGGAGCACTGGAACTAAAAAACATAGTTTTCTGCTTTTAAAACCTTTGCATTCTAATCTATCTTCAGATGTTTTACGGTATATTTTTTAAATATAAGTTTCCATTTATCTGTACGGGGTCACTAAAAGATGGCTAATCTATAGCTACTAAGGACATCCATAGGTACTTTCACATTTTTGCTCAAAGGATGTCTCATTGAAGTAAAATTTCCAGACCTACCCATATAGAACTAGTCTTTCTCTAAAGCACGATGTTTTATCTTATATGAGTATATCTGATTCATGTTGATTTTATTTCCAAGGTTTAACTTTTCTTATAACTTTATAAATCATGTACAGTTCTATATACCCACCATAACCAATTATTTACAATAACAATAATACTAAAGAACTTGAGTATTTATAAGTTTTAATAATAACTTCTAAATTCTTACCTTTCTTGTTTAAGTGGCATAGCCTTGCTCAATTTGACAAATCAGTAGAGTTGAGAAGACTTATTTTTATTTTTATTTAGCTTAAAATTCAGAAAGTCAAGACAAACTTAACTAATTTTTGCTATTGTCACCTACTTTTTTCTGAAAAAAGAAGTTGCCATATTCTGTGCCTTTCACCAAAAAGACCAGGAATACACACATTTAAAGCTAAAAAAAAAAAGAAAAAAAAGAATAATATAAGCAATTATGCTTCCTGTACCATGCTTGTGTCTTTTCTATAACTCATGTCTTTGGTGATTATTTAGGATAGTAATGAAATTGGGATACTACAGTTTAACTTAACATCATGTAAGGCACTGACTAAAATATTGATAATGCAAAACCTAAATAATTTTCAACAAAACAGTAGTAGTTTACTACCCAAAAGGGAATAATTTGTGTGCTAAATTGTTTTTGAGATTCTTGAAACTAGGCATACCTTAAAGCTCATTTCTAATTGTCACTAATATTGATTTAATCAGAACTTTGCTTTCATACTAAATATTATTTCTTGAATGAAAGATTGCACATAAAACTATTCAGGTGGATTGTTCTTTAAAATCACGACCAGTAAGTATGATCACAATGTAGCTTCATATTGCTGGATAAATATGAAGCTACCATCCGTGGATTTTGGTGACCATGGGGGTTCTGGAACAAATTCCCCGTGAAAACCAAGGGACAACTGTATTTATCCAAACATATAAACACCTCTTCATTGGCAAGCAGACCAAAACAGTCAGAAGGCATGATGATGAAGTGGTTCCTAGCTCAGCTTCAGAGGCAGATCCTCTTGGTTCAAATCCAAGGTGGATACCTTGCTAGCCCTCCAGGCCACATTTCTAAAACTCCATGTGCCTAAATTTCCTTATTGGAAAACCTGCGTAAGAACAGTCTAAGGGAATAAAATAAGTTTTGACATATAATGTGCTTAACAAAATCTGACATAAGTGCTCAATTAAAGAAAGTTACATTTACTATGTCCAAGTTCAAGATGAAGTCTTCTGAAATCTGGTATTTGTCATTTTGGTATATAAATTATCAATAAAACAAAAATTTTAATTAAATATCCACATTGATCTCAGTACTTTATTAGGCACAACCAGCCCTTAAGAAGCTCATAAGTTAGCACATGCCATGAGTCAAGGTTGGCAATATTAACTTGCCAAGATCAGCTAGAATGGTTTCAGTTCAACCATAAGGAAAGTCTGCAGGCTGTAGCACAAATCATCTAGGCAGGACATGTGTGCAGGTTCAGTGCCAGCAATACCCACTTACTTTCTGTGTGCTGGGCTCAAATAGAATTACTGGAGGCAGGGAAGATTCCAAAGATTCACTGTGGCAGAATTTCAAGCAGGGCTGTATAGACATTGACCGCTGGGAAACTGTATCTTCTGGCAGACCAGTGGAGCAAGCAATTGTCATTTGGAGCCAAATGTCTCAAAGCTGATGAAAGAGAAAAACAGATCTTACAACAATAGTAGGCCATATTAGGCATGACTTTTCAGAGGCCAGAGGAAGGATAAGCACAATCAGTGTGGGAATCCCCGGGAGACATTGCAGGTACAAGGTCACATGGACAGAACTCACTATTAAATATGATATTGTGACTTACTTGCAATTTTGTTACAATCAACAAAGCAATTTCCTAACAGTTATCCCATTAAACACCTACAGTAATATTGTAAGGTAAGTAGGCAGTATTATTTTCATTTTGTAATTTGGGAAACTGAGGGTCAGAGATTTCAAGCTAGGTGCCCAATCCAAGATATACTAAGCAGTCAAACTATGTCTAAAAACCATATTTTTAAAATTCATTTTAATATTTTTTAATTAAACCTATTTTTATTTCATGTAAGAAAAACAATGCTGTATGTATATATATAAATAATACAGATAAAAAAGTAATAATATTAAATAGATGAAATAAGAAAAAGTGTGATTATTGGAAGACCTTTTAACTAAATCTTTAGATATATTTTTCTCAGTCATGGAAGTATTTTTATTCTAACAAATAAAGGAAACTGATCTGCAATAAAAAATTTCTCTCCAGGTATCACACACAGTATTGCTTATCTTTGACAAATTCAATTTTAAGAGCAGTCATTAAATGGCAATTAGAATGGTTCAATATAATTTACTGAATGGTTCAGTAGTGTTTACGTGTGTGATTTCTACATCTGTTGGTTAGCTTAGAAAGAACCCTTTATGTTTTCGCATGTGATATAAGAGATATTTCTTCTTTTGCCAGAGACATTATTTATAGCTACTCTGTTTCCAAAATCTTCAGATTACATATGGGGCTATGTACATTGCCATAAACCTTCACTAAAAGCAGCCCAGAACTGTTCTATATTGCTATTTTGCATTGCTTTCAGAATCAAAGTCTTTATATTTTCTGCACTTTACCATGTAATCACCAGAAAGATAAAACGACACAATGTTGGTCTAGCTAACAGTATGCTTAAAGAAATAAATTTAATTGGGTGATTAACATATCTTACCAGGAATCAAAGCAGTTTTCCTTGTATTTCTTCTCAGCATGAATAAAACTACAACTCATTTAGCAGATTTCTTTTTTCTTTTCTTCCCTTGTTTCACCTTGTAATAGGACCTTGACTTCTTGCTCTCTCACCTGCCAGAACTATAGTTTGCCATCCTGGTATATGTGAACAGTTCTTTCAATGTACATTTTAGGCTTCTGAATACAGAATTAAAAGGTTTTGAAAAATAGTATATACATTAACACGAATACTAAATAAAGTAGGATTTAATATCAATTTAATTAAATAAATTGACACTGCAGTTCCTTCAGTTTTCATTATAGTCTCAAAGTTAGAACAGGCTCACAGATTTCTGAACATCATTAAAAAGCTGAACTTTCAATGCTTTTGAGTATAAAATGGAGAATGTTTCTAGTATCACTATAGAAAGTATAATAACAGCTTCATTTTCAGCAATAAGTCCCTATACACATCATTCTTTCCATGTTCCTCTTCATATCACATCCCAAACTTGTATACTTGTGTATGTTTGTATCTAACTGATGCTTCTTTGATTATAAGTGGTTTCACTGTAGCATTAAAAAAACTAGTTTTAAATACCTATATAAGAATTTCATTGATTTCATTCAACAAATTATAAAAATAAATACTTTGCACTCTTACTTTCTTTTACTAAATTAAAAGCTCATAGGTGCTGCATAAATATATGTTCTTCTATTTTATCTTTTAAATCTCTAATACTCAAGATTGTAATATAGACTGATTTTTGACACCAACTGCATTTACATTACAGATGAATTTAGAAAAAATAAGCACTATACTTGTAACTTCTCACACATACAATGCATCACTGACTTTATTACAATCTCCTGTGTTTTCAAGTTTTTTAAAATTTTCAGTTATGTTTAAAATAGGTTTTCATCTATTCTTGCTACAGCTTATTCTTAAATATTTAAATTTTTTATTTTTAATGTGAATGGAATATGTTTAACATATTTTCTCGCTAGTTTTTCAATATTTATAGAATAACTATCACTTTGAAATATTTATTTTTAAAAGCGATCTCACTATATTTTTAGCTTTATTAATTTGTTGATTCCACTGAGTTTTCTAAGTAAGTTTATCATACACTTATAATGTTATTTTGGCTTTTCTTCTTTGCAAAGGAAAGAAAAATATGTAATATTTTTATATAAAAACATATCTTTTTAATTTAATAGTGTTTCTTAGAACTTTCGGAACAATTATAAGCATTACTACCAAAAAATGTCATTTTGCTCATCTTCTTAACTATAATGAGAATGTCCATAGATTTTTAACTGTTATTTAGTTTTGACTGTTACTGTAAAATGGGTATTCACTGTAAAATATTTAGTTAGTACCAACTCTTTGACAGTTACTGTGCCAAAAATGTAGGGGAAAAACTAACTGCTATAATGAATGAGTCCAAAAATGTACAGTGGATGTGGCAGAAGTTCCCTTCTTCTCATAACAATACTGGATGGGGCCATCCTCCTCAATCAGTGACCGAGGGTTCAAGGCAGCTTTCATCCACATGTGACTTCAAAGTCACCGTGAAGATTTAATACATTCCAGGTAAGCTGGAAGTGGATCAGAGCAAAGAGTAGTGGTTTTACATTTTAAGGGTCTAGGTGTTGAAATGTGACACATACATTCTTACATTCCACTAACTATAATTCAGTCACAGTGTTCACACCTTACTGTAGGAGGGTGGGAGGGCCAGGAAAAATAGGAGGACATGAAATTGGAGAGAAGCTAATAGGCTCTACCACACAGGTGAATAAAGAAAAACTTGCAGAAGTCATGCTGTATGAATTAGAGGCTAAGTTATAAAAGATACAGTTTAGCATCTCTTTCTCTCTTTCCCTCTTTCTCCCAGGCCAAATGTAGATGTTCAGGCTGATAGCTCCAGCTGAGTTCTCAGTTGACAGCTAGCAGCCCCTGCCAGACATGTGAATAAACGGGCTTTCTTATTATTTCAGTCTCTCAGCTTTTGTGCCTTCTAACCGAGGTTCCAGACGACAACAAGGAAAACCTGTCCCTGTTTTGCCCCATTTAAATTTCTTTCTAATCCACAGAATTCATGACCATACTGACTGGTTGTTTCGTGCCATGAAGTGGTAAGGTAATATGTTAGTTACATAGGTCACATAACTGGAATATCAACAATAAAATAATCGCACAGCAATACCTAAATATCTACACATATTTTCTTTGGAAATTGTATCAGAATTATTCACCTCACACATAACATCTTAAAAATTAGTGTTGAAATGTTTTTTGTGAATATTATTAATTCCACAATTACTTATGTATGTAATTTATGAGCCTATAAAACAACTTGGGCAAGAGGTTCTCATAGCTCCCACTCTATTCTAACTTTAAAATAAGTTTCCAAGCAAGACTCTTGAAAGGATTAAATGAGACTAGATTCATAAATAGTTTGGGCTTGTTGACTTGTACATCATAGGCATTGAATGGTTCCTAACAATAATAAAACGAAAATGATGACTTTCAAAAGACATAAAAATTTAATTGTAGGATCTTTTGCCTGTTAAAGAACTGCATATTTAAGACCTTATTCAAACTCCTCAAATATCCACCCCATTTAGTGATAGTAAAAATTATTTTGATACAATTTTGAAATAAAAGGATGTTAATTACAATATCCTTGGTTTTTTTTTTTTTTGTAC
Organism: Pan troglodytes; assembly: GCF_028858775.2. Taxonomy (NCBI): domain Eukaryota; kingdom Metazoa; phylum Chordata; class Mammalia; order Primates; family Hominidae; genus Pan; species Pan troglodytes. The sequence goes on from NC_072401.2 coordinate 85,963,073, forward strand.
ATTAACATTCTAGCTTTCTGAGTCAAATACAAGTCAATTCTTCACAAGAATTTTTAATAGCATTTTCTCACTCATTAAAAAATAAAATTGACCGGGCGCGGTGGCTCACGCTTGTAATTCCAGCACTTTGCGACTCCGAGGCGGGTGGATCATGACGTCAGGAGATCGAGACCATCCTGGCTAACGCGGTGAAATCCCTTCTCTACTGAAAATATTAAAAAATTAGCCGGGCGTAGTGGCGGGCGCCTGTAGTCCCAGCTACCTGGGAGGCGGAGGCAGGAGAATGGCATGAACCCGGGAGGCGGAGTTTTCAGTGAGCCTAGATTGTGCCACTGCACTCCAGCCTGCGCGACAGAGTGAGACTACATCTCAAAATATAAAAATAAAAATAAATAAAAAAATTATATTTGCTTGGTACACACATAGGAAAAAAAAAACAACAGAAGAAATTCAAATGCTTCTCCAGGAGAGAGAGAATCCGTTTGGACAGAAAGAAGCAGTTTTATATAGCTGGGTCTCAAAGAGTCAGTTCGAATGCTAAAACACAAACTTTCCAGCTGAAAATTTTCTTGACAATTAAATGGAGAAATCTCAAATGTCAGATAATTCCAATGTCAAGGAGCAAGGAGAAAAAAAAAAAAAAAAGCTTTCTTCTAATTTATGGCTAATTCCACATGGTGTAGGCTGAATAATCATCCAGAATGCTATCATTCTCTGGTCACAATGACCTCTCTTAGAAATCTTTTATTTTTTAATCACTTCCACGTGTCTCGAAACCACTGGATAAGCATATTTTTGTACAGTTTTTTTTTTCCCAGCTCAATGAAGAAGAATTAAAATGCAACGAAATCTCCAGGTTATAAACAATTGAGATGCAGTTTGGGACATGATAAGAAGGGGTCAGAAGATTTCCTATACACGAGGTAAATATTTGGCAAATTAGAAACAATCAAAATAGAATAAACAGAACTAATTTAAAGAAAACAGCAGATAAGGTTAACTTCAAAAATTTCCATTTATTATAACAGGTACACTTTTTTTTTTTTTTGAGACAGAGTCTCCTGCTGTTGCCCAGGCTAGAGTACAATGGTGCGGTCTTGGCTCACTGCAACCTCCGCCTCACGGGTTCAAGCGCTTCTCCGGCTTCAGCCCCACCGAGTTGCTGAGATTACGGGCACCCGCCACCACGCCCGGCTAATTTTTTTTTTTTTTTTTTGTATTTTCAATAGAGACGGGGTTTCACCGTGTTGGCCAGGCTGCTCTCGAACTCCTGACCTCAAATGATCCATCCGCGTCGGCCTCCCAAAGTGCTGGGATTACAGGCGTGAGCCACCGTGCCTGGCCAACAGCGACACTTTATTTTAAGACAGCACTAAAAATCTTTCCTAGGACTCAAGAACTACTTATCAGCCTTTCTACTGTTCTTTTTAATTTCCTCCTCCTCATCTTCTTCCTCTTTTTTCTTCTTCTCCTCCTCCTTTCTTATATATTATTGACATGTAATAAGCAGCTCATATTAAAAGTGTCCAATTTGATAAATTGTGTGCTATATAAATCGACATTCATGAAATCATAGCCACAATCAAGATAGGAATTATATCCATCACTCCCAATGGTTTCTTCATATGTCATTATAATTATTTCCCCTTCTTTCTGTACATCTCACTGTCTGGTTCCAGGTTCCCTGACAAGCAATATACACTTTCTGTCACTATAGATTGGTTTTCATGTTCTAGTTTTTAATATGCATGCAATAATATAGTATATATTATTTTTAATCTATTTTCTTTTACTCAGCATAATTATTTTGAGTTTCACTCATGTTGTTGCATATATCAGTAACCCATTATTTTATTGCTGAGTAGTATTTTATTCTATCAATATACCTAAACTAGTGAATTTATTCCCAGTTGGACATTTGAGCTGTTACCGGTTTCTAGCTATTGCAAATAAAGTTGTCATGAGCACTCATGTACAAGTCTTGTATGGTCATATGCTTTCATTTACTTTAGGCACATTTTTAGGAGTAAAATGGTAAGATAATAAAGTAGTTATATGTTTAACTTTTTAAGAAACTACCAAACTGTTTCACAATTTGTTTGTACTATTTTACATTCTCAACCAGTGTGCGACAGTTCCAGTTCCTTCATGTCTTCACTAGTTCTTGGTATAGTTAGCCTTTCTAATAGATATGCAGTGATATTTCGTTGTGGTTTTAATTGCATTTCTCTGATTGCTTTTGATATTGGGCATTTTTTATGTGCTTATTTGTAAACTTTATATTTTCTTATGGCTGGTGAGTTTACCTATTGAGTTATCAGAATTCATTATATTTTAGATATGAGTCCACAATTTTTCTTTTACAAAATGTTTAGTTTTTCTGCATCCCATCCCATATGAATTTTAGAAACTGCATGTAAATTTCTACAAAATATATTTCTTGGATTTTAATTGGAATTGTGTTGATTTATAGATTAATTGCTATAATTAACATTTTAGCAATTTGAGTTTTCTGAACAATAAATACAGCATATGTCTCAATTTATTTAATGTGTCCTTTAAATGTTTCCTTCCACGAAATCTAATTTTCAGTGTGCATGCCTTGCACATCTTTTTTCAGATTTACTCTCACATATTTCATATTTAAGTGCTATTGCAAGTGCTATTTTTTCAGGTCTTCTATATCCTTACTGATAGTCTCTCTATCATTCTGCCTAACTGAAAGAGCAATTAAAGGAATTATAGGAGAAAGGGAATTGAAATCAGTGGTTATAATTGTGAATTAATCTATTTCTCTCTGTAGTTCCATCAGTTTTTGCTTCATGTATCTTGAAGCTCTGAAAATAGATTCATAAACATTTAGGATTATGACGTTTTATCAAGGGATTGATTTTTTAGCATTATTAAATGACCTTATCCCTGGTAACACTTTTGCTTTGAATTCACGTTGCTCCTTGCTACTATAGCCACTGTACATATTCTTTCAAATAGCATTATTATGAAGTATAGTTGTCTACATTTTACTTCAACCTAATGTTGTTTATATATTTAAAGAGTCTATTCCTTTGCCAATGCATGTTCTTGGCGATTTTGTCAAAAATCAGTTGGCTATATATATGGATATATTTCTAGGTTTCCTATTCCACTTCATTAGTCTGTGTATTTGTTTTTATACCAGTACAATCCTGTTTTGGTCACTACTGCTTTTCAGTTGTTTATATATTTAAAGTGTATTTCTTACAGGCAGATTATATTTGAGTCATGTTTTTTTCATGCAATCTGAATATCTCTGCCTTTTGTTTAGTACATTTAGACTATAATATTTAATATAATTGCTGGTGTACTGAGGTTTAACTACCTTTTTTTTCATTTGTTTTATATTTTTCTCATCTATTCATTTTCTTTCTTCTTTTCTCATCATTTTTGTGCTTTTTATATCTTTACCATATTGCTTGTGTTGGTTTATTATCTATAACTGTTTTTTATTTTTAATTGACAAAATAATTGTACATATTTATGAAGTACTGTGTGATATTTGGATACATATATACAAAGTATGATGATTCAATCAGGGTAATTAGCACATCCACCTCCTCAAATATTTATCATTTGTATATTTTGGGAACCTTCAAAATCTTCTATTTGAAAATACACAATGAATTATTGGTTCCCTAAACAGCTGTAATATTGTATCCATTAAACAACCTCCCTCTCCCCATTTCTGCTTTCCTCTACCCTTCCAGCCTCTTGTAATCACTATTCTACCATCTACTTTCATGAAATCAAAATTTTTAGCTTCCACATATGAAGGAGAACATTCAGTATTTATCTTTCTGTGCCTGACTTATTTCACTTAACCTAATTTCCTCCAGGCTCATCCAAGTCACAGCAAATGACAAGATTTCAATCTTTATTTGTGACTGAATATTTATTTATGAGATATATATATATATCACATCTTATTTATTCATTCATCTGTTGATGAACTCTTAGGTTGATTTCATATCTTGGCTATTGCGTATAGTGCTGTAAGAAACAAGAGAGTGCAGATATTCCTTCAATATACTAATTTCTCTTCCTTGGACATATACCCAATAGTGGGATTGCTAGATCATATGGTGGTTCTTTTTTAGTTTTTAGAAAAACATCCGTACTGTTTTCCATAATGGCTGTACTAATTTATATTTCTACCAGTAAGGTATAAAAGTTTTCTTTCTCCTCGTCCCCATCAACATTTATCTTTTGTCTTTTGGATAGTGGCCATTCTAACTGCAGTGAGATGATACTTCACTGTGGTTGTGATTTGCATTTCCCTGATCAATAATGGTGACCATTTTTTCAAATAATTATTGGCCATTTACATGTCTTCTTTTGAAAAATATCTATTTTGATCAATTGCCCATTTTGAATTATTTGAGGTTCCTTATTTTTTGTTTTTGTTATTGAATATTGAGTTCTTTGAGTTCTTGAATACTCAGGGACTTAATTCCCTGTCAGATAAATAGTTTGTGGTTTCTTTCATTCTTCAGGTTGTCTCTTCACTCTGTTGTTTCCTTTGTCTTGCAGAAGGATTTTAGTTTGATTTGGTCCCATTGGTCCATTTTTGCTTTTATTGTGTATCCTTTTGAGGTCTTATCCAAAAAATATTTGCCCAGACCAATGCCCTGAAGCATTTCCCCTATGCTTTCTTATAGTGGTTTCACAGTTTCAGATATTACATTTAAGTCTTACATCCATTTTAAGTTGATTTTTGTATGTGGTGAGAGATAGGGATCTAGTTTATTCTTCCCTTTATGGATATCTAGTTTCCCAGCACCATTCGTTTAAGAGTCTATTCCTTTCCTTTCCCAGTGCATGTTCTCGGCGATTTTGTCAAAAGTCAGTTGGCTATATATATGGATGTATTTCTAGCTTTCCTATTCCTCTTCATTAGTCTATGTATTTGTTTTTATACCAGTACAATCCTGTTTTGGTCACTACTGCTTTTCAGTATGTTTTTAAGTCAGGTAGTATGATACCTCCAGAATTGTTCTTCTTGTTCAGGATTGTTTTGGCTATTTGTAGTCTTTTTGTTTTCATTCATATTTTAGGATTGTTTTATTTTCTATTTATTTGAAAATTGTCATTGGTATTTTGATGGGGATTGCATTGAATGTGTAGATTGCTTTGGCTAGTATGGCCATTTTAACAACATTAATTTTTCCACTTTATGAACATGGGATGTCTTTCCATTTTTGTGTGTCTTCAACATATTTCATCAGTGTTTTTTGGTGTCCTTGTCTTGTTTTGGTATAAGGGCAATGCTGCCTGTGTACATTGAGTTTAGAATAATTCTCTCTTCAATTTTTTTGAATGGTTTGAGAAAAATTGATGCTAGTTCTTTAAATGTTTGATAAATCTCAGCAGTAATCCAATCCAGTCCTGAGCTCTTCTTCGTTGGGAGATTTATTACTGATGCAATCATGTTACCTGTTATTGATCTACTCAGGTATTCTGTTTCTTCCCAGTTCAATTTTGATAGGTTGTGTGTGTCCAGGAATTTATCCATTTCCTCTAGGCCTTTCAATTTGTTGGCATATACCTGTTCATAATAGTCTGTAATGATTCTTTGGACTTCAGTGGTATCAGTTGTACAGTCTTTGTTTTTGTTTCTGATTTTATTTATTTGTGTCTTCTCTCTGAGTTAGTCTAAGTTGATCTTAGCTTTTTCTTAATCTAATTAATGGTGTGTCAATTTTGTTTATCCTTTCAAAAACACAACTTTTTGTTTTGTTGGTATTTTGTATTGCTTTTTCATTCTCAATTTTATTTATTTATTCTCTGATCCTTATTCTTTCTTCTCTTTTACTAATTTGGGGTTTGGTTTGTTCTGGCTTTTCTAGGTCCTTGAGGTGCCTCAGTAGGTTAAACTCTACTTTTTTGATGTATACATTTATTGCTATAAACTTTCCTCATGGTCCTGTTTTTGCTGTATCCAGTAGGTTTTGGTATGTTGTATTTCTATTTTTATTTGTTTCAAGCAATTTTAATGCTTTTTAAAATTTCTTCATTGATCCATTGGATGGAACATGTTATTTAATTTCAAAGTGCTTGTACATTTTTGAAATTTCTTCTTATTGATTTCTAGTATTACTTAATTGTGGTCAGAAAATATGCTTGATATGATTTCAATTTTTTTAAACTTGAGATTTGTTTTATGGTCTAACATATGGTCTATCCCGGAGAATATTCCATGTGCTGATGAGAAGAATGTGTATTCTGCAGCTGTTGGATAAACCGTTCTGTAAATGTATGTTGGGTCCATTTGGTCTATAGTAGAGTTTCAACCTAATGTTTCTTTGTTAATTTTCTGTCTAGATGATAGGTCCAATGCTGTGACTAAGATGTTGAAGTTTCCAACTATTATTGTATTGGAGTTCATCTTTCCCTTTATATCTGATAATATTTGCTTTATATATCTGAATGCTCTTGTGTTAGGCGCCTATATATTTACAGGTGTTATATCCTGTTGTTAATTGCTCCTTTTATCACTATATAAAGAACTTCTTTGTCCCTTTTTACAATTTTTTTAATCTAAGTATTTCTTTTTGGCTAGATGGACACATCTGATTAGTATGATCTTTTTTTTTTGTAGTGCTCTTTGCTGGAGAAAAATCATTCATTTTAAACATTTTTATTCGTTATAGAACGCTGAATTGTCAGTTATTTCTTTCACACTTTAAATATTTTGTTCTACTGTCTTCTTGCTTTCATTGTTTCTTCTGAGAAATATGCTGTCAACTTTATATTTGTTACAGTTTTCCTATATTTGTTTTTCATATTTCCTCTTTATTACTAGTTTTGAGTAATTCAATTTTGATGTGCTTTGGTGGTTTCTTCAGAGCTCTTGTTGAAGCGCTTTTTGGATATATAAGTATATTGTTTTCATCAATTTTTTTAAAAATGGCAATTATTTTCTCAATATTTCCTCAAATATTTTTTGCCCCCTCCCTTTTTATTATTATCAACAAAGCTGTGGTCTTCATACGTCCTGATTTCAAATTTATTTCGAAGCTACAGTAATTAAAGTATTATGGTCCTGGCAAAAACATACAGACCAGTGCCTGTAATTCCAGCACTTCGGGAGGCTGAGGCGGGCAGATAACTTGAGGTCAGGATTTCATAACCAGCCTGGCCAACATGGTGAAACCATGCTTCTATTAAAAATAGAAAAATTAGCCAGGGGTGGTGAGGTGCACCAGTATGGGGAGAGGCAGGAGAATTGCTTGAACCTGGGAGGCAGAGGTTGCAGTGAGCCAAGATTGTGCCACTGCAGCCTGGGTGATAGAGCGAGACTCCATATCCCCCCAAAAAAATTAAATTAAAAAAAGTATATATATGAAAGGAATAAAATGGAGAGCTGAGAAATAACCCTCATTTATCTCACTTATCTAGTCACCTGATTTTCAACAACAGTGTCAAGATTATTTAATGAGGAAAGGACAGTCTTTTTAACAAATACTGTTGGGGAAATTGAGTATCCATATGAAAAGAATGACGCCAAACCTTCACTTTATACTTATATGAAAAAAATTAACTCAAAATAGATTCAAGACCTAAATGTAAAAGCAAAAACAAACAAACAAAAAAACCTCTTAGAAAAAAATCATAGGAGAAAACTTCACGACATTAGATTTGGTAATGATTTATTGGACATAACACCAAAATCACAAGCAACAACAACAAAAAAAGATAGGTAAATTGACCCATCAGAAGTAAAACTTCTACAGAGAAAAAGGGTGCAATCAACAGGATTAAAATGCAATGCACAAAGTAAAATAAAATATTTGCCAATTATACATCTGAAGAGAGGTTAATATATCAAATATATAAAGAACTTTTACAACTCAGCAATAACAGCTACAACAAAATCAATAACTAAATTAAAAAATGGATGTGGGGCTCAAATACACATTTCTCTAAGAAAGATACACAAATGGCCAATAAACATATGAAAAGCTGCTCAACATCACTAATCATTAAGGTGATGCAAATGAAAACAACAATGAAATTCCACTTCATCCACTAGTATGGCTTTTTTTTTAATTCCAGAAAATCACGAACGCTTTTGAAGATGCTGAGAAAATGGAACACTTGTGCATTGTTGGTAGAAATGTAAAATGGTGCAGCTATGATGTGAAATAGTATGGCATGTCCTCAAAAATATTAAAAATGGGATACCATATGATCTAGTCATTTCGTTTCTGGGCTTGTACCATCAATAGTGTAAAGCAGGGACTCAAATAGATGTTTGTACATTCATATTCATAGCAGAATCATTTGTAATACCTAAAATGTGAAGGCAACCCAAGTGTCTATTGACAGATGAATGGATAACGTGGAACATACATACAATAGAATATTATTAAATCTTAAAAAGGGAAGGAATTCTGACGCATGCTGCAACATAAATGAATCTTAAGTACGCCAGGTTAAGTGAAATAAGCTACTCACAGAAAATACATATTGTATAATTCAACTTATATAAAGTATCTAGGGTAATCAAGTTCAGAGAGACAGAAACTAGAATGGTGATTTCTAAGGGCTGGGGGAGGGGAGAATGGGACATTATTGTTTAATAGGCACAAACTTTCAGTTTTACAACAAAAAGAGTCCTGGAGATAGATTGTGATGATGATTATATAACAATGTGAATGACTTAATGATACTACAATGGACAATTAGTTATGGTTAAGATACTAAATTTTATGTGTATTTTACCACAATAAAGAAGAAAAACAGGCTGTGGGATGGATTTGGTTATAAGCTTTAGTTTTCTGGACTCCTGATATAAAGTAGTAGTTTAACTAATACATGTTTTATGTCTATAGGGTAGTGGTGTTGTTTTTAATCCTCACTGCTCAAATGTGTTCCCAAAACATTCCCAGAATAGATTAAGTGAAAATGCTAAAGAGAGTTCTCTTATAAAACTGGAGCAAGTAGACTATGCCAAAGACATAGGAATGAATTATTAATTGTGCCTATTAAGTCTGGTAAATGAATCCAGATTAACTCTTTCTGAATTTCTATCACTGACTCTCTTCTCATGCAAATCTTGATTCTCTCTTACTATGGTACTTCTATTGGTTCATTTTTTTTTTTGCCATTAGATTCTTTTGTTTGTTATGCTTATCCTACTTAGTTTTATCAATTCATCAGTGAAATGCATGACAACATTTATTAGTACTGTTTTTTCTTTTTCTAAAATTGTACTTTAAGTTCTAGGATACATGTGCACAACGTGCAGGTTTGTTACATATGTATACATGAGCCATGTTGGTGTGCTGCACCCATTAACTCATCATTTACGTTAGGTATATCTCCTAATGCTATCCCTCCCGCCTCCACATGACAGGCCCCGGTGTGTGATGTTCCCCTTCCTGTGTCCATGTGTTCTCATTGTTCAATTCCCACCTGTGAGTGAGAATATATGGTGTTTGGTTTTTTGTCCTTGCAATAGTTTGCTGAGAATGATGGTTTCCAGCTTCATCCATGTCCCTACAAAAGACATGGACTCATCATTTTTTATGGCTGCACAGTATTCCATGGTGTATATGTGCCACATTTTCTTAATCCAGCCTATCATTGATGGACATTTGGGTTCCTTCCAAGTCTTTGCTATTGTGAATAGTGCCACAATAAACATACGTGTGCATGTGTCTTTATAGAAGCATGATTTATAATCCTTTGGATATATACCCAGTAATGGGATGGCTAGGTCAAATGGTATTTCTAGCTCTAGATCCTTAAGGAATTGGCACACTGTCTTCCATAATGGTTGAAGTCCCACCAACAGTGTAAAAGTGTTCCTATTTCTCCACATCCTCTCCAGCACCTGTTGTTTCCTGACTTTTTAATGATCACTATTCTAACTGGTGTGAGATGGTATCTCATTGTGGTTTTGATTTGCATTTCTCTAATGGCCAGTGATGATGCACACTTTTTCAATTGGTTCTTATAATAACTTCACCACTTAGGATGCCATCATTTCATAATACCTCATATTTCTCCAGTTGTTCAACAGACTCCCTGTTCAGGCAGCCTCATCTTTATAGCAGGAATAGGCAAATGTTTAGTTCCTTGTTAATTCTCTAAAGAAGTTATGAATATTGGAAATGAAAAAGAAATACAAGAAAACTGGAGAGAAGAAATATTTGTTTCAGAAGGTAAATAAAAACTAACCATCTTGTTAACCCTTATTGAACAAGCCAACAAAAATACTTATTTGTGGGGTGCTTTTCATTCCATTAAATTTTACGAAGCATATGCCCCTACACTGTTTCTATAGTAGGGTTATAATCTTCACTGAACTATACCCAATCCTCGAAGCTTTTCAGAAACTGTCAGTTACATAAAACAGAACAAGGAAAATCCTTAGTTCTTTGTAAGGTCATAAAGAGTGATAAAGAAAATATATAAATGGCACATGCAGAAGAAAAAAGGCAATACTTCATTAGAAAGTCCTCACCTTGTAGATAGTCCCTTTAAACAAAATACAGTCATTAATAAAACAGTATATGCATTTTTTTTCTGTCTTAAGGGCTATAAACTGCTAGGTCCACACTCTGTTGATCATTTCTTTCAATCAAAATTATTTTCCTGGAGTAATGCTACTGTATTTCTTCATTGTGGGCCAATGACTTGAGGCCTAAAATGATGCTGACATGTTAGTTATTTTCTTTTATTTTTGAACAGGAAAATAGTGTTTTAAAAATTCTGATTATCTTAGTGGGGGAAAATAAAGCAAAGCAAATAAAAAACTCCTCCAAAGTAATCCATATACCCATTTCTTTTCCAGGCTTATTTCCTTTACCACATCTTCAGAGTTCCCTTTCAGTGAGAGTAAGTGTGCATTACATTGTCTTATTGGGCCTTTCCTTTTGTATTACATATGCTTAAATTGGTTTTATAAACACATTTATAAGAATTTGGGGAAAAATCAGCCATATTCAAATAAAGACTATAATATACATTAAATTGGTAAGAAGAAAAACCAAAATATTAACTTGATTCAAATGTGTATAAAATCAGAAAGCAGCATGATATACTGGAAAATAAAAACACATTATTTATCCATGCCAAAAGTAGCACTACATCTTATTTTCTTTTTCATCCTCCAACACAGTTACTGAATGTACCACTAGTACATTCATTGAAACTTCCTGTGACTATGGTGAAAAGATTTTATCTACCTGTGTTAAAATCTAGAGGAATAGCTTTCCCATAATTGAAAAATCTGATTGAGAAATCTTGCAAAACTGTCTGCTCTTGATTTTTTCTCAATTGGAAATGTACCTTTCTTAATTGGATTTATGTTCTGAACTTTATTTTTATTATTGCTCTCTGTACATTTTGGAAATATGTGTGTGCTAAAATGAAGTTGCTCTGACATTTAGAATTTTTGTTTGCTTGTGTGTTTCTACTCTAAAAGCCATATGCTAGGATGATTTCATTTTACCGGTAACATGTGGCCCATAAAGAAAATTGCTGTGACTTTTTTACTGCTATATTTTCTTAGATAAGCCAAAAAACTCATCGCATACTAAAAAAGCAGTCTTTTTCTTAGTTGAACTGTAGAAAAGGTAAAACACTAGATATGGAGTAAAATAGTTATTATACCCAATTTCTAAATTAGCAGATTAATTCCATCACTGGTGCTAAAAGAAGGAATGCAACCCCATGTTGTAGATTCTCTATATAATTTCAGGCATTACAATACGAAATATTTTATAATATATAATTTAATTCATAGGAAAAACCAAAACTTACAACACTGTTCAAGGTGTAAAAATCAGCAGGTATACAGAGTTACATTTATATTTTTAAAACCTGCTGACATTTATTATTACATCCTACATTCAAAAGATCCAGAAGTTAGTCTTCTGCTTAAAAGTCAGTATATGATGCTTGTATTTAGTTTCCCGTGGCTGCTGTAACAAATAGCCACAAACTAGGTGGGTTACAAAAGTAGAAACTTTTTCTCTCACAATTTTGGAGGCCAAATATCTGAAATCAAAGTGTTGGTATTGGCAGGGCTGCAACGTCTGTGAAGACTCTGATGAGAATCGTCTTTTTTTGCTTCTAGTTTCTGGTGGGTCCAGATGTTCCTTGGCTTGTGGCTGAATAATTCCATTCTCTGCATCTGTTTTCACATGCTCTTCTCTTCTCTGTTGGTGTCTTCTCCTTTTCTGTCTGTTACAAAGACCTTTATCATTAGATTTAGGGCCCACTAATAATCCAAAATCTCAACATTTTTAACCTAACTGAATCTGCAGAGACCCTTTTCCCTAATAAGGTCATAATCACAGATCCTAGAGGTTAGGCCTGGAACACTGGCACACAATCAACAGCCCACACTATCAATATATGTGTATATCTTATTCTTGTAGTCAAAACTCAATCATAGTTAAATTTATCTAAAATCTAGATTATATCGTGCATTCTGCATGACTTTTATACATCAAAAGTATAAATTTGTTTACCTTTAGTTATCAATTTCAGATAAAAAATTAATTTTCTATTATCCTTCTCAGAAAGGTGACTATTTTCAATACCATATGGACCCATGAAGTTAAACATATTTGATGTATTTTAATCTATTACAGTTACTTAGATTGAAACACAAATTGTCCCCTTGTTGGACAGAAATCTTCATGTGGATTCCTGATTTCTTTTGGCATGACCTTACTATTTTTCGACAGTCTTCTCAACGTGGAGAATGACAAGGTGTGCCAGGCTCAGCCATTTCCCCAAGAGCTTATTTTAGCTGAAAAAACAAACAAACAAAAAAAAAGGTATTTCAAGATCACACTCTATGTGCTAGTGTTGCTTATTCTTCTGAGGTTCTTATTTTTCCTAGACTTCTTCTGTGGCCAGAGCTAGAGATTATACACATGTTTTATAAAGTACCTTACAAGAATATATTATTTCTAATTCAAATTAAAGATTATAGAGCTTCTGATTGACCACTTTCTCTATTATATCTGTATCTCCTTTATTCCACATCAAGATTCCTGGTGCTTAAGAAGGACAGGATGCATAACATTGGAATCACCCACTCATATGTTTTATTCCAAAAACCAATACTAATTCTACCCTCAGTGCTTACCAAAAACATTTTAAAAGGTTTATTTGCATACTTTCTTTCTATTCTTCTTGCATTCAAAAAATTGAGCTGTATATTCATAATTGTAAAATACAACCACCGTATATATTTTTTCCCTCTTAGTCCTCATTTAGCCTTAGTTTTACAAGGAATGAAATAATTAATGTTCAACATTTATCCTTTTGTCAGTGTCTCTCTAGTCATATTTATTTTCAACCTCTGTCTTTGGTAGATTACCGGGACAGCTAGTGGAATAGTATTAACTGAGTCTTGAATGTTAGTAACAATTTTAATGGCCTTTATACATAACAGTCAGTGTTTCTGATTTTAATAATTGCTTGTTTCACACTTTATTTCCTTAACTATTTAAAATACTTCACTCAATTTTCATCCAGCGTAAAGTACTGCTGTAAAATTTTGATAATAATCTAATATTATTATATATACAGAAAGGATTTTGTTTTTACTTTGAAACCAAGAAAAATATTTTGTCTTGGCATTGACCTTCCTAACTTAATATTTACAGATGCCTTGTCTACTCTTTAAAAATGTAGATATTATTTATTTCCAGAATTTTCTTGAGTTATAGTTTTTTATTACTATTCAGTTCTCTTACATTAGTTTTTGACTCTTTGCCTGTCTTCAATATTCATCACTGTCTTGACTCTCTTTATAATTTTTTTCCTGTTGTGTGTATTTCCCTGTCTATTTTTACTATGGGGGGTTGGAGAGACTGAAAAATTGGGCTTCTGCCACTGTCATCTTCCAAGAATCTCACCCATGACTTTTATTTTTCATTTCCCATGATGTTTTTGCAACTCAGCCTCATGGATAAATGCAGCTATGCTCTATTACTTTCTCTCTTACAGAGTATACATCTATATGGATATGCAAACAATGTATTTATCCATTTGTCAGGTAACTTATTATTTAATGCTTTTTGTTCTACTGTAACAATGTTTCTATATTTTGTGCACTGCCACTCCTACACATGTGGAAAAGATTCTCTAAGGAATTGCCCCTCAAAATGTGGCCCAAGTTTTGGAGAGAAACAGTGAAAATATCACACAGGGAAGGATGCTAAAGATGATGATAGGCTGAGAATTTTTCCTAAGTGAAACTAAATATTACCTAAAAGGGACTATTTCTACTGTTATACCATATTGATTTAAAATTGGTAAGACTAAAATTATTTTTTCTTGTTTATCAGAAGTCAGTAGGGGCTTGTGAAGAAGAGTACATATATGATAGAAAGCACTGTAGCTATAGCTTATCTGCACAACTTAGTTGTATCATGAATAAACTTTGTGACCTTTCAATGCAAAGTTCTCCTAGCTCTGTCATAATCAAAGTTAAAATCCCTACAACCTTTTTGTACATATGGCTCACAATTTAAGTATTATTTCCTCCTTCCTCATTTGAGGAAAAGTTTTATTATATATGAAATAGGCAATCAGAGATCTGGACGTGTCTGGAGATAATAGGAATGGAGGGAGAAAAATATCTACTCTATTGAAACTTTTTTTTCTGCTGCAAGTTGGATAAAAAAACAGAAACTAGAAAATGTCCCTCTAAGATGAAGCAGGAAAAGACATTTAATCCATGAACTAGAAGTGTTTCCATTGAGTGAATTTCAAATGGTTTACAGAGAGTGTTGTAAGAGACAGGGATTAATCCAGGAAAATAAGCTGATCTAACATGATAAAAGATAGCAGCAAAACTCCTATATTTTTGTTTATAATTATTCCCTCTCTCTCCTATAGAAGATTAACTCCCTTTCCCTTTTGCCATGTGATTTGCCATACCTCCTGTGAGAAGGGAACACATACCAGCCTCACTTGAGTTTCAGCTTGGCCATGTGACATCTTGGCCAATGGTTTGTGAACAGACATGATGTACAACATGTCTGAGTAGAAGCATTAATATGCAGCGCAGCTTTAAGATGTACCGATGACAAGAGCATGATCTATATATAGGTCTCTGTTTTCAGGGTGCAAGAATAAAAAAAAAACACCTGGAGCAAGCAGATAAACAGCCATTAGCTGACTCACAGCCTACCTTCAGGTAGGAAATTAATGTTTCTTAATGCAAATCCCTGAGATTTGAAGATCATTTGTTAGTGTGGCAAAATTGACTAATACAAATGATAGTGAAGAGGCACTATGACATATATAGATGGTATTTCCCAAGTTCATATTCTTAAACATAACCCCATAGAGCTAATTGTTTAAAAATGGCTTGCCTTAAGGTAAAGATTGGTCCTACAAACTGAAGGAAGAAAAACCTGGGAAAGAAAGGCAGGAGATCTTATTTGTTGGTAGTAGAAGAAAATGGCATTTGCTAACAAAAGGGCTTAAATATATTCCCTGTTATTTTTAATGTTATGCTGCAAACCTTGGATTTATCTCATATAGAAAATATAGCGTTTCGGTGTTGTAGACATGAAGTCCTTGCCCATGCCTATGTCCTGAATGGTAATGCCTAGGTTTTCTTCTAGGGTTTTTATGGTTTTAGGTCTAACGTTTAAGTCTTTAATCCATCTTGAATTAATTTTTGTATAAGGTGTAAGGAAGGGATCCAGTTTCAGCTTTCTACATATGGCTAGCCAGTTTTCCCAGCACCATTTATTAAATAGGGAATCCTTTCCCCATTGCTTGTTTTTCTCAGATTTGTCAAAGATCAGATAGTTGTAGAAATGTGTCGTTATTTCTGAGGCCTCTGTTCTGTTCCATTGATCTATATCTCTGTTTTGGTACCAGTACCATGCTGTTTTGGTTACTGCAGCCTTGTGGTACAGTTTGAAGTCAGGTAGCATGATGCCTCCAGCTTTGTTCTTTTGGCTTAGGATTGACTTGGCGATGCGGGCTCTTTTTTGGTGCCATATGAACTTTAAAGTAGTTTTTTCCAATTCTGTGAAGAAAGTCATTGGTAGCTTGATGGGGATGGCATTGAATCTATAAATTACCTTGGGCAGTATAGCCATTTTCACGATATTGATTCTTCCTACCCATGAGCATGGAATGTTTTTCCATTTATTTGTATCCTCTTTTATTTCATTGAGCAGTGGTTTGTAAGCAACGGCAACAAAAGCCAAAATTGACAAATGGGATCTAATTAAACTAAAGAGCTTCCGCACAGCAAAAGAAACTACCATCAGAGTGAATAGGTAACCTACAACATGGAAGAAAATTTTGGCAACCTACCCATCTGACAAAGGGCTAATATCCAGAATCTACAATGAACTCAAACAAATTTACAAGAAAAAAGCAAACAACCCCATCAAAAAGTGGGCGAAGGACATGAACAGACACTTCTCAAAAGAAGACATTTATGCAGCCAAAGAACACATGGAGAAATGCTCACCATCACTGGCCATCAGAGAAATGCAAATCAAAACCACAATGAGATACCATCTCACACCAGTTAGAATGGCAATCATTAAAAAGTTGGGAAACAACAGGTGCTGGAGAGGATGTGGAGAAATAGGAACACTTTTACACTGTTGGTGGGATGGTAAACTAGTTCAACCATTGTGGAAGTCAGTCTGGCGATTCCTCAGGGATCTAGAACTAGAAAGACCATTTGACCCAGCCATCCCATTACTGGGTATATACCCAAAGGACTATAAATCATGCTGCTATAAAGACACATGCACACGTATGTTTATTGTGGCACTATTCACAATAGCAAAGACTTGGAACCAACCCAAATGTGCAACAATGATAGACTGGATTAAGAAAATGTGGCACATATACACCATGGAATACTATGCAGCCATAAAAAATGATGAGTTCACGTCCTTTGTAGGGACATGGATGAAACTGGAAATCATCATTCTCAGTAAACTATCGCAAGGACAAAAAAACCAAACACCGCATGTTCTCACTCATAGGTGGGAATTGAACAATGAGAACACATGGACACAGGAAGGGGAACATCCCACTCTGGGGACTATTGTGGGCTCGGGGGAGCTGGGAGGGATAGCATTAGGAGATATACCTAATGCTAAATGTCGAGTTAATGGGTGCAACACACCAGCATGGCACATGTATACATATGTAACTAACCTGCATGTTGTGCACATGTACCCTAAAACTTAAAAGTTTAATAATAATAATAATAAAAAAGAAAATACAGCATTTCATGTATATTAGCTTGCAAAGCATGAAATATTTCATGACAAGTGATCAATTTATGATTTTTCCAAATAAAATGTAGCATTTCCACTCTATGCTTAAGGGAGGCACAAAATGTCTTCTTCCTTCTTTATTTCACCTTACATTAGCAACTACTGTTGTCTCAGAAAAAAAAAAATGCTTAAGAACTTCTTCATTGACAGCCCACAATTTATATAACTTGGCTCAATAAGATTTCCCTTCTGCAACTGCTTTCATCATTTAAGAATGTAATAGTTTATAAACAATAATTGCTCACAATTTTAGAAATATTCATTTCTATGGAAGCCCTAAAATCTAGTCCAAGAAAGTTATTGACCTATGTTCTTTACTTGCAGAAATAATGTATGCAAATAATTAGAAAGCTTCCTTTAATTGTACAACGAATGGCAAAATCTGTACTAGAAGCCTTGTTTTCAAACTACAAAGTCTAACAGACAATGTTATTCCACTAACAGAGAATGTTTGAGAATAACACACTTTTTTTTCCGCCTCTCACTGGTTTGTAACTCCAATTCATATAAAAATTATAAAAATTGATTTCTATCATTATAAACAACTATTACAGAAACATTAAGAAAATCAGAGTGGTCTAAATTATAAAAAAATAGTAAATATTGGATGCAAAGATATTTTAGTGTAAAGTCAATTGAATGGAGGAGAAAATATAATTAGAAAATGATTTCAGTATCATTAAACTTTTATATATTTCTGTTGTTTCTTATACCTTAAAAATTCAACCTAAAAGATCATTCATTCACATACACTCATCAGCATGCAAAATGATATCTACTCTTAATCGAAATTGTATCCAGTCCTTTTAAGTCTAGGACTTACACAGTGAAGTTGCAGGCACATTTGAGAACACTTTTAGGCTATGTTGCTATGTTATTTGACCCATTCTACGTGAATGTTCAACAGACCACTGATTGGTATCTTATAAGCCCAATACATTTTCAATCTCAAACCATTAAATTTTCAATCTCAAAAGCCCATAGATTACTGATATTTTGGATCAGATATTTCCTCATCAATGTTTGAAGAATAATTTTCTGAATGAGTCTGAATATAAAGTTTTATTAAATTGCAAATAGGCCTTCTGTGAAGAGGAAACAATATTCGCTTCTCTCACAGTTGTTTTCATTATACCAAGGCACCTCTCTAATCCTACATGTACTGTCTTCATATTTTGGGGGAACCTACTTATTTTTCTGTTTTGTAAAAACTGAACATATATCTTTAGACATAGGAAATACAACATACTATAAGTATTTTAAGTTAGATTTAACAACTTGATATATCTATAATTTATTAATGTTTCTGTGCCTTATATTAGACAAAGTATTTATTTCAGCAATAAACATAGTGATGATGACAGTAAAATAAAGCCTAGGAAGTGGAAATAATTTTAACTGAAGGAAATGTATATAGCAATAGATTACTGATAATTATATGTAAATCCCTTTGCTGTGAATCCCCTTGAATTGTAATTCGAATAGTAATCCCCATGAGCTGGGGATATTTTCATGTATGAATTTTAGGAAGTTATAATTTACATTATGGTATAGTTATAATCATATTTCATTTAAGAAATTCAACTATGTGGGCCTAGCAAAAATTACAAACCATAGAGTGAGAGAGAAAGAGACAGAGTAAGAGAGAGAGAAAGAATGCAGTGAGCATTGCCTAAAAGCAAGTGCAATATAAAACATCAGCTGTTCATTTCTGTGCATACCAGTTATCTTCGTCTTTTCCTAACATACAGTGAAAGATTAATTTTTTGCCAAAGAAGGCATTTTTTTGAAATTTACTTGTGGTTAAATTTAATATTAGAAAATATGTTAATGCAGACATAATTTTACTTCATTGTCTTTGTTGACCATGAGGTACCTGTAACTTCTTGATTAAATATAGTTTATTTTTAATATACATTGCAGGTACAAAATAATGCCACATAGTTTTGGCATTTTCTTTTCAGGATTTTCAACAATTATTAGTACATGAAACAATAGAAGCACAAATAAGGCATGGATAATTTCTTCACATGTATATAGAATATTCAGAATATATTATACATATATTAATAAATATTTCAACAAAAAAATTATATCTAGCATACAAAATTTAAAGTGATACAATTTTATCAGTGGTCTTTAGTTCTCAAGAGTTTTGTGACCTGTGATCAAATCAGACTGTAGAAGTAGCAGAATTGGAATGATAAAATAGGAGGAACTCACTTTGGGACACATAATGATTTAGTTTTCTTTCATTAGTAAAATGATGAGTAGATACTTAACTATACAAATCTATAGGTGCACACCAGAAATTCAGGGACTTGTTCAGACTATTGATATAAATTTGAGTCAGACATATTCACATAGCCTTTAAAGTAAAAGATTGAATTAGATCACAAATAGAGTAATAGACATGGAAAGCAGAAGTTGATTAAGGATTGAGCTGTAGGGCCTTCCAAGCTTAGAAGTTGATATGGTCTGGCTGTGTGTCCCCACCCAAATCGCATCTTGAATTGTAATTCGAATCGTAATCCCCATGAGCTGGGGGAGGGACTTCATGGGAGGTGGTTAGATCCTGGGGGCTGTTCCCTCATGCTGCTATGTTATTCTCGTGGTAATGAATGAGTTCTCATGAGATCTGATAGTTTCATAAGGGGCTTTTCTCCTGCTTTGTTCTGTACTTCTCCTACCACCATGTGAAGAAGAACTTGTTTGCTTCCCCTTCTGCCATGATTGTAAGTTTCCTGAGGCCTCTCCAGCCATGCGGAACTGTGAGTCAAGTGAACCTCTTTCCTTTATAAATTACCCAGTCTCTGGTATCTCTTCATAACAACATGAAAATGAACTAATACAGAAGTGAAAAAGATGAGCAATAAAAACTAAGAAAGAGAAGTCTGAGAAATAGGAGAAAAAGCAAGTGAAGATAGTGCCTTGAAAGCCAAGTAAATAAAATGTTTCAACAAATAGAGAACAATCATGTCAAATTCCTCTGATAAGTTGACTAAGACGAATAATGAGAATTGGCTGTGTTTATTATGTAGTTATAATGTTTATATATGTAGACATTTATTTAAGGCATTTATATATATGTACACATAGTTTAATATATATGTACACATCAAGCAATTTCTACTTGCTATTTAGTGTTTTAAATGCTTTCCATATATTAACTAATTTAATTTTCTACCAATCATGTGAAGTAGATGTTCTTATTATTCCCATTTTTTAGATGAATAAACTAATACACACACACACACACACACAGAGAGAGAGAGAGAGAGAAGTAAATTGCACAGGGTCATATATATCATAAGGGGCACAGCAAAGTCAAATTCAGGCAACCTGTATACACTTTCCCAAGAACAGTTCTATTTCAGTTGTCTTCTCTTTTTAAAACTTTTATATATGTGTATTTCTGACCCTGTAACTCAGAGAGCCAAACATGGATCTGATATAAACACCATGTGCTCATAAAGCTTGAATTCCCTAGGATACCATTTTTTAAGGCAAAAAAAATGATTACAAACTCATGATATTCTTTATTTCTCCAAGAGTGGTTTTGGATTCTAATTAGCAATATTAATATTTATATTCAGAAAATATCTATT
This sequence comes from Pan troglodytes, assembly GCF_028858775.2. Lineage (NCBI taxonomy): Eukaryota > Metazoa > Chordata > Mammalia > Primates > Hominidae > Pan > Pan troglodytes. The sequence goes on from NC_072401.2 coordinate 85,984,014, forward strand.
CTAAGGATTTGTTTCTGAAATTCTGTAATCATTAATATATTTTCATCAGTGTTTGTGACAGTGTACTAGACTCACATAGTGAGAATTATAAAATACAGTTTTCTTTTAAGATTTTTTAAAGTAAGCAGTAATCAGATCATGGAAGACTAGTTTTGACTTTAGGTTAATGGGAGCTTATTGAATTGATTTACATAAGGGAATATAGTGTGATTAAATTTCTACTTTTAGGTGTGTAGAGCATTCAAAGTGAAGACTGACTTAATGAGATAAAGTCTATAGTCCAGAAATACATCGAGGAAACCTCCCTAACAAGTCAGGCAAGGAATGTGATGGAAGTAGTAACTAATGATGGAAATAAGCAAACAAGCTTTAGGGCTATATAAGGATAGAAATGGCATATTTAGTGACTGATTGACTGTGTGGCTCAAAGAACAAGGAGTAAAGAATAATCTCCAGATATTTAAGTAAATAAGTGGATGGTGATGTCATTCATTGGCATAGGGAAAAGAGAAAGGAATAAATGTAAGGACTAAAGCATTAAGAAAAAATTAATTTTATTTTTAAGCTGATTAGATTGAGATGCTTATAGAACTTTAAAGGAGATATTTCATTGTCAGTGACACAATGGACCTAAATATCGGGAGATTGATTTGGGTTGGAGATACTTCCTTAAATCTAGGTCAAAAATCATTTCAGGGAAATCTTTACCCTTGTTAACTGTTCTTGTATCAACCATATAGGGACATAGAAACCATACAAGTTATTTCAACAGAATTTAAAACGATGAATTTTTATACAATTGCTGAAAATCTGAAAATATAAAAATAGCAATTACGAGAAGTAGCTACCACTCTAAAGCTATCGAAACGAAAAGAAGAGGTTATATCAAGTTTGTCTAAAATTCTTATTGTTTAGGAAGGGGAACTGCCTAGTGAGTGAGTCCTTCTGAAGCTAAGAGGATAGTGTCCATAGAGGGGTTTCCAACCTCTGAGGAAATGGCACTCTACTGCTAGTTTTGTTATCTCTGATAGAGTTATAATGTGGCAGGCTCTGAAAATACGAGAAAATCTGAAAACTGGAAACAGCTGCTGCTGAAAACAATTCCTGCTGTCGGGAGGTTTGTTTTTGTTTTTGTTTTTTGTTTGTTTGTTTTGTTTTTTAAACAAGAACAGCAAACAGAGAAAGACACCATTGACTTATCCCCATCTAGTGCCCCCTACTAGCAGAAGCTAAAAGAAATTTAACCTGCAAAAAATAAATGTAGTTATTCAAGTCCCTGCCCAAGCATCACAGAACCCATAAGGTTAGGCTTGTGAAAGAGAAAATAGCTTAATAGCAAAAATAGCTCTCATAGCATCCTATATTTTCCTTTCATTGCATTTGCAACAGTTTGCAATTATGTAGTTTGTAATAATATGTAGTTACATGTGACTTTTTATAGAAATAAGTGGAGGTAAACACTTGTCATCATTTCTAGACTGTGAGTACCAACAGAGCAGAGTTTTTGTACTTTGCTTAGCCATGTGTCCCCAGTATATAGCATAATACCTGTCTATAGTAAGTGCTATTTGTTATAGGAGTATAAATATAAATAAATGAGATTTTGATCATAAAAATCTTTGGAAATAATTTAATAATCTAGTACAAAAATATTATTTGGACTGAATCTTAGAATGTGCATAGCATTAAAAACAAAATTTATGGTATGCTTTAATCATATGCCAGAGGTAGCAAATTGCCTATATAAGTCTCAGGTTTATTAATGTTAAACATTGAGAATTGTAGGAAAACACAAAAAAAATCATTAAACCTCTTATTGAATGAAAATATAAGAACAATAACAAATTATGTGTTCAGATATGAATGAACATCTTTGAAACTCTTATATCAGAGAGCTTCTGTATTAGTATCATAGCCAGAAATAAGGCTAGCTGGGCTGGACAGAATAAGAACAATTCACACATTATAATAAAAGCCTACCTCTTGTTTATATTATTTCAATAGGAAGGTGAAAAGAGCAAATTAGAAGCAGCTGGCAAGCAACTGCCAAATAAAAAACCATAATCTAGTTTATTAATATCCTGCTGACCTTATTTTCACGTTACTGTGAATACATAGTGGGAAAGCAGTGGTAGAATGCTTGTTTTTCTAGCATCATGGGATCCAGGGAAATAAGTATGTTGGTAATTATGGATATAAAGTCCTTATTTTAATTCTATTAAATTGAGTTTCTACTTTGGATTTTAAAAATCTATATTTCAGAAGTTGGTACACTCAACAAGCATTTAAAATTCTTCAGAATATAGCAAAGCTAGTACTAAAGACACATTTTCACGTTAATAGTTTCTGTCACTACCTTATCACCGAAAAATATATGACAAATATAAAATTATTTAAATTTAATTTACCTGAAACATTTTTTTATTATAGAATAAATGAGGCAATACAGAATTTTGTTCATTTAACTCCCACTTCAACTCACCTTATTATTTTCATGCAATCTTCACCAGTTTTAGGAGACAGGTCTTTGGTTAAATAGAAAACAGAAAAAGTAAAAAGTTCTGTTGACACAAAAACATCAGGTTATGTTATAAAAAGAAGTTTCTGACCCCATGCAGACAGGTACAGACAATGGAGGTGGGAATGAAATGTTCTAGGAGTAAGGGGAATAAAGGAAAAATCAATGTTCAAGAGCCTGATTAGAGATTCAGGCAAAGTAAAGAACTTCTAAAAATTATACCGTGTTCTCTGAATATTTATGATCATCCAATAATATTTTTATATTAATGAACCATTTCTCCTTCTTTTCTAGATACTACATGGCATAATTATGAGATCAAGCTAATTTCAATCTATTCTCCATTAAAATCACATTTTCTGTTCTTGTTACTACACAAATGTCTTGTTAATAATTCTGGCTTTGTCTGAGCTTGGCTCTGGGTGGTTAGGTCAAGAATTATGAACCCACATTTGGGCCTCAGAAAAATGGAGCCATGATTTGAATAACCTATTCTTCAAATTAGGTATATATATATATATAAATACAATGTTCTTAAAGAGAATCCTCTTCTTCTGAAAGTGAAGATTAAAATGAGTTGTTTTAGAAACCACACTAAGTGTTGGTATCTTTATAAAACTTTTTTCTGTATTACTTATAAGTATAATTATTTTACAGTTAATTTTGTATCAGGTACTGTACCGACCTTAGAAATACAAAAAATAGGCCAGTCATGGTAACTGATGCCTATAATCCCAGCAATTTGGGAAGCTGAGGCAGGAGGATCACTTGAGCCGAAGAATTGGAGACCAGTCTGGGCAACATGGCAAAACCACATCTCTACAAAAATTCAAAGATTGGCCAGGCATGGTGGCACACACCTGTAGTCCCACCTACTTGGGAGGCTGAGGTGGGAGGGTTGATTGAGCCCTGGAGGTCAAAGCTGCAGTTAGCCTTGACCATGCCACTGCACTCCAGCCTGGGTAAAAGGGTGAGATCCTGTCTCGAAAATCAAAACAACAATTAAAAAAAAACAGAAATACAAAAATAAATAGACAATTGAATTCTTGCCCTCAGGAATTCTCAGTTCAATGAGGAACACAGACATGTAAGATGTTAATAATTTCAAAACAATTCTACTTTAGATATGAGGTTTCAGAGAGGGGGTGATTGTTTCAGACAAAAAGCTTACATGGCTCCCCAATTTCCAGAATGGTTTTATTCCGTCCTCATGACCCATCTGCCTACAAATCTGTCCAGTGAACAACAGAGAGGACACTCATCCTGAGAGTGCATGCCAGCTTGACCAACACAATGCCAGGAGTTTCCAGCCTCCCACCATTTCTAGATGGTGGATGGAACAATGGATTATGTGGCATTGGATCTGGCACCAAGTAAGGTGACAATTGTAAGACAGCAATATAAGGTATCAAATGATGCAACCTGCAAGGGCAGAGATTTAGTTTCCCATGGGTGACCTTTGACCAATGGAAAACAGGAAATATGGTGGAACATTTATCTCAGCTTTCCACAGGTGAAAGAATAGGTGGAATATTTTTATGTGACAGGAATTTTTAGAATCCTTCTTATTAAGAAATGGAGTCCCTATTTCTTTCAGATAAATTTATTATAGGATAATAAATGAGTACCTGACTAAATGCTCCAGAGGGGCCCAGATGTTATCCCCTTCACCTAGCAATTAAAAATGCACTGGTAAAGTGGGATTCAGCATTTCTGAAAACCAATGCTGGCAGCTAACTACTATAAGCTAGAGTTTTTGGTGAGGGATGCCACCATTAGCTTGAACCCCCTAATATCAGTGGAGAATCATATAACTCTGTAATGCAAACTAATGACAGTAGTTAACCATCAGAAACAAAGGTAGACATAATTACCGCAATGGACTATAAAGTCAAAGTGACAATCAGAGAGCCTTGAACCACAGGAAACTATGGAAGTGGCTAATGGGTATTCTTAGGAAAGTTTTTAGATACCTGGGTGTCTGGGACATACTGGAATATCCACTTTGATATAAGTAAAATGCTGTTTTATTTGTATAACCAACAATTTAGAAAGAGGTAGAGTACCTTTGGAGCCTCTTCAGACTTTGAAGGCAGCATATATTTCAATTTGGAATATTGTTCCAAACATTTATTGGGCAACCAAGCAGCGTGGAAAATTTGAATGAGTTCCAGAGCAAGACAGAGCTTTGCAGTAGATTTAGGCTATCAGTGCAAAGTTATCTGATTCATGTGTCATATGATTTAGCAGATCTATGTTGCCAATAATACCCTAAGTAATAATATTGGCATATTCAAATTTAAAAGTCTTAGCATTCTGGAGCAGGGGTATGTGGTCTGTGGCCAGAAAATAATCTATTCATAGAAGTCCTGGTGTCCCATTGTCACTAGATTGAGCCTCAGCTTCTGACCATGAGACATACCAAAAGACTGCATGACCTGAGGTTTATATCATGAGCTAGGTCAAAAGACTGTGTGACCGGAAGTTTATGTCATCAGCTAGGTGTTATTCTCTGAGTAAAAAGGTGTGGATTTACAACAACAAACTATTGTGTGATGGAAAAGGTATATTGAGGACTGAGTTTGTGCAGGTCCAGAATTCACAAACAAATCATCTCAAAAGAGTGGCCTAGACTGCTGGTCTACTACTGCATTACTAAATTTCCCTCACTGCACACTGATGGTCTGTTCCCTTTGAATAATGAACAAAAGAGGAACAGACTCTGCCAGATTCACAGATCAGCTGGCATAATATGTTAGTGCTGTCATGGATAGCTGTCATGGATAGCTGAACATGGATGGCTGTCACATGACAACTCTATCTGACTGTCTGTAAAAGATGGTGTTGGAAGGGAAATAAGAGTAAGGAGCTGTGGGAAAACTTGGCCACCCACTTCATGTGGAGGGATTATTTATCTAAGGTACATTGTAGACTGACTCATGGGCAGATTTAAATGGTTTACTGATTGTTCAGGATCCTAGGAGACATAAAGCAGAAAGAAGAAAGAGACAAGAGCATCTGAAAGAAGATATGTAGATGAACTTGGGCTTAATGTGTGATGAAAGTGGGCTTAAAGTGTGAAAATAATTTATTAGCTTATTGTAGCCACCCAAAGATCATATTCTTCCTAGTGAGCTCTGAAAAAAAGCAGGTGGAAGACCTAAGTTCTATGTACATATAATCAGGCATTTTCCTTTCCAACCCTGCCAGTGCTTACGGCAAGGTCTCACGAAAAGAACGTAAATGATGGCAGGAAGGAAGGCTATGCATAGGCTCAGCAATGCCTTTTGCCCATTTTCCTTTACTATGTCCCACTTGAGTTTTGCCATGCTGAGTATGTAACCTACTAGCAGCAGACACCAATACTGAACACTAAATAATACACCATTCATTGGGTGAAGAAGCGACTACTAAATTGCAAGGTGATAATTTCTAAAGCTTGTTACCAGGGGGAAGGAAAATGGCAATTTACCCCTAGAGAACTTGATAAGAAAAAAAAACCCTCCAGATATAGGTGTTTTTTCCCTGTCTATGGTACCTTTATCAGCACCGCCATCCCAGGGATTATCCATCCACATGATATCACACTTCTTATTTCAGTCTAAGGAACCTATATTGCAGAAAAAGATACATGACAACATGCTTATTAAAATGACATTTTTAAACCACATTTCCCAACACTCAGATACTGTTGACCTGTTAAAAATATGGAATGATTGAAGACACAGTCGAGTTGTCAAAAGCAGGAAAAAATACTGTTCAGTTGGGATACTGTTCCTTATACCTGAAGTTGCAGTATAAGCAGTGAATTGATAATACGTAAATGCTACTTTGTCTCCTATTTCTAGAATACATTGACCGAGGAACCAAATATTGTGTAGATGAGTGGTCTCTCTTTCACTGTTATACCAGATCACATACTATCACACTGTTCTCTCACTTGAGAAATTTGTTCTTTTTCTGTAACCCTGGGGTTTTCTAGGTAAGAATTTCTGGTTCCTACAACGACAAAACTTCCCACTGAATGAAAGTTCTCCAGGACAAGGACACATATAAAATTTGTACTAAGCTGGAAGTTGTGACTATTATCTGGTCACTTTGAGCTCCTCATGTGGTGGAACAATGCATAAAGAAAGGAGTTACATCACTAGCCCAAGTCATAGATCACCAGTACTTAAGGATCCAGAGTTGCCCCTTCACAATAAAGTTGAAGATGAATGTGTCTAGAACTCAGGAAGTTCACTAATGCTTCTCTTTGTTGTTCCTTGTTCAGTAAAGAACACCAATAAGTGATAACAACCACCACAACACAGGATAGGGCTAGCAAGAATTCTAAAAACTAAGAATGAAGATATGGCAAATGTGAGCCAGACCATCTGACGTACTAGCAAAATATGAGATGAACTAAAATAGGTAGAGGACAAGGACGATGATGAATGTAAGTTATGATCACAAGACCACATAAAGCAGCAAAGACTGTATCTTATTTTAACATCTCCTTTGCTGAAGTCTTCTAGGATATTATAACTGGCCTCCAACTTGAAGAATGGTGTACTTCCCCTTTGAGAGAAGGAGTGAGAATATCTTTATTCTTATAAAAAAGCGTAAGCTTAATATTGTAAAATGGAATCTATATACAGTGGGAAGACATGAGTGCATTGAGTGGCACAAGAAGTAGACTGTATCACACAAATCTTATTGGCCTATTTTGTTTTGGTTCTTTCTGTCTGAATACACCTTCTACCTCTTGGACTGTGCGGCCACAATCATGGCATAATCACTTGTTCTGGGACAGCAAAGCATAATCAACCTGGGTTTTTTGTTTTGTTTTGTTTTGTTTTGTTTCTGGATCTTCTCACCAGATTCAAATCTTAGTGAAATGCCATAACAGGGTTTGTGGTATTATGAAATAATGAACAATCACCTATGTGATTCTCCAATGCAAATTGGATGTGAGGAGAGCTTACTATTGCATGAGGTAAACTTCAACCAGTTGGTAATAGGAGATAAGAGGGAGTTTGGAAAAGAAATTACCCTTCCTTCTTCTCTTTCATGGGATACTCCAAAAGGCAGTTGCTCACTGGTCTGCATGTCAAGTAAATGTGACTGTTTGTGACCTACTGTTGTCTTGCAAATTAATACTTTTATAATTTCTTACACCTGTCTATACTGCAATCTCTGAACGTAAATTGTGAAGATTTCATGGACATTTGTCGGTTCCCAAAACAATACTTTTATAATTTCTTACGACTGACTTTATTGCAATCTCTGAACATAAATTGTGAAGATTTCATGGACATTTATCACTTCCCTAATAATATTCATATAATTTCTTATGCCTGTCTTTTCTTTAATCTCTTAATCCCGTTATCTTCGTAAACGGAGAATGTATGTCACCTCAGGACCACTATTGTACAAATTGATTGTAAAAATATGTTTGAACAATATGAAATCAGTGCACCTTGAAAAATAACAGAATAACAGCGATTTTCAGGGAACAAGGGAAGATAACCATAAGGTCTGACTGCCTGTGGGGTTGGGCAGAATAGAGCCATATTTTTCTTCTTGCGGAGAGCCTATAAATGGATGTGCGAGTAAGAGAGATATCGCTGAATTCTTTTCCCAGCAAAGAATACCCTGGGGAAGGAATGCATTCCTGGTGGGAGGTTTATAAACAACCGCTCTGGGAGTGTCTGTCTTATGCAGTTGAGATAAGGACTGAAATACACCCTGGTCTCCTGGAGTACCTTCAGGCTTACTAGGATTGGGAACTTCCAGCCCAGTACATTTTGGTCAGACCAGTTCTCTGCTCTGGACCCCTGTTTTCTGTTAAGACGTTTATCAAGACAATACGTGCACAGCAGGCCATAGACCCTCATCAGTCATTGTAATTTTGCCTTTGCCTTGTGATCTTTATTGCTCTTTGAAGCATGTGATCTTTGTGAGCTACTCTCTGTTCGTACACCCCTTCCCCTTTTAAAATCCTGAATAAAAACCTGCTGGTTTTGTGGCTCAGGGGACATCACGGACCTACCGATACGTGATATTACCCCAGAGGCCCAGCTGTAAAATTCCTCTGTTTGTACTCTTTCTCTTTATTTCTCAGACTGGCCTACACTTAGGGAAAATAGAAAGGACCTATGTTGAAATATTGGGGGCTGGTTCCCTCGATATGTTTCAACACATGAATTTTGGAGAGGACATAAACATTCAAACTGTAGCAAATAATCTTCTGGAGAGCTGTGTGTGGCCTACCCCAAACGTTTCTGGTAATCAACTCCCTATTTTCCATTAAAATTCATATGATTAAATAAAAATCTTTAATTTTATAATACCTAACACAAACTCTACTCACACTGATTTGCCCTAACCTAAAGGTGGGCATCTGAGCCAGACTAAGCTAATCTGAGTTCCTTCTTGGGCATTTATGAACTGAAATCAAGAAAAACCTCAGTCCTGTGAACTGAAAGTATAAGTTGTAAAAGCCAGAAATTGCCATTAACTATGTTTTCCGTCATAAAAAAATTTTTTAATTGTAGGGAGAGAAAATTTGATGGGTATAAAGGAGCAGAGGTGAGAAATTGAGACAGATTCTTGATTATTGCTAAAGCACAGTTTCTAGTCATTGACAAGGCCAACTTCTACCTTTTCCTTAAGGCAGGCCTGATTTGATGTTTTCAGTCAATAAATTTCCAATTTTTCTTAAGGTAATTTTAGTTGTACTTTTGTTAATCATATCTAGAAAAAAAAGATTATATAAGCACTTAGCCCTGTCGTTATCATATAGAATATACTTTATAAGTGGCAATACACATATTTGTAAAATAGTTAATTCATTAAAAATAGTAAAAGGTAAAATTTTCAAAAATTTTCTGCGGCATACGTGACACTTTTGTGTAACTGCTTATTGTAGAAACACTTGTGTATTAACTACAACCTTAAAGGATTATTTGTGAGAATAATCTCCCTAAGGGAAGAAACAGCTAAGAATGGAGTCAAATAATGAGAAAGATGGACATTGACTTATATGATATCTCTTTTAGCTCTTCCCCAGTGGTTATCCTAGTTGAAAATGACAAAGAAAATCCTAAGGCATTTTCTGAAAAAATTTAAAAAATATACAAATTAAAGAGAATTTCCAGGCCTTTGGTCTATATTTCATCATTTCATATGTCAGTTTTTAGAATCAAAGAAATGTTCAGCTTGAGCATTGGAAACTAAAATTTTGCAGAAAGAATGCTTTCAAAGTTAAATGGATATAGGAATGTGACCACATAAGATGAAGCAATCTACTATGTCTTCAGTGACATTAAAGATTATTATCTTCATTTTTTGCTGCTAAAATGAATATTTGGGCATAAAAATTATATTCAGAGACATAAACAAGTGAATAGTTGAGAAATTGTCATATAACAGTGACAGTTACAACATCACTTTATTGAACTTTGTACATTTTACACTCTCCTAGAAAAAAAATTAGAGATTTATAAAAAGCCACTGTTAGAATATGGTAAAATATAGTAAATGTTACAACACTTAATTTTATCAGGTAACTTAGTTATGTAACATAATATGACAGCAAATGCATAGTTAGCTCACAAAGCCATAATTATAAACTTGGAGGATGAAACATAATTTTTCTTAATATATGAAAGACAATGTATTCTTCACTTGAGACAGAAGAATATTATGCTCTCTTAATCTATGCTTTCAGCACAGCCACTCACAAAGAATTATTAAGAGACAGTTATTTGAAGATGATTACTGGAATCTAAGTGATCGTACAAGCTAAAGCACATACTAAAAAATATTGTTAATTTTGGCAATTTGAATTCAGTTGAAATCAGATTGAAGGAATTGCCCAAAAAGGAAATTAAAACTCCCAAATACAAGAAAATAGTGCATTGTTGAAGGAAGTGTTCAAGGAAGATATAGCAACAAGATATGGCAACATTAGAATCTGCCATATCTTCTCATGTTTCTTGTAAGAAAACTCACTCTCTAAGACAATTTCCATCATCAGTTTTTAAGCATCTCATCCCTATTTACTCATTCATTTCTTCTTTCTCTACTAAGCCCTTTCATTTGTATCCTTGGAGCACAAAGTTTATGTTGAGCCATAATCTCCCTGGGTACATTTCCTTCTCCTAGCCTCGGCTGGCCATGATGCTTGAAAACATATCCAAGTGATATTAGCTCCCTCCCACCACACACAACACTGTGCCAGGCCAGGGGATGGACCATACAACCTCCTTTATGGCCACCACCCAAACATTGCCATTTCTATCAATTTTCTGTCTTATGAAACATGAGTTCTGTTGAAAATTGTGTCATCTAAGTACATCACAATTACAAACATGTTGCTGTGAGCTCTCCTAGTCATTCTATCTCTTCACTGAAGGCTTAAGCACTGTGGCCCAGTTTTCTTTCTCCACAGCTGCATCTATCCTCACATTCATACATATTGTCTATATTGTTGGAAACGACACATCTAATACTGTGGCCTCTGTGGTCCTTTGACCTCTTCATAGCCAGCCACCTTTCCTTCCATCTTACTCCCAGGGTACCATAGTCTCCATCTCTCTGCATGAACTTATCTGCTTATCTCTCCATTTTCTTTGCAGCTTTCTCTTGCTTCCTCTGATTACTCCCCTTTCTGTTCCTCAAACAGGAATATTTTTATACATTATAAAGTCTGAATTGGGCTAAAGGACTGTTGCCCAGTGAAAGATGTTAATAACATAATCTTTTACAGACTCTTTAATTTGCCCATTGTAAGGAAAGTTTATTTGACTTACGATAATAAGAGAGAGGACACAGAACAAAATTTTAAGTAGTATACATTACCCTGGGCAACATAAGGAGAGCAACAGTTTTAAGAGATGATCATATGTCCATAAAAAAGACTAAATAAAGAGGTCAAATAAGAGTTTTTTTTAATTTAAAGAAATTGTGTTTAATATTCACCAATTAAGCTGAAAGAATGTCTAAAAAGATGCAGACAATAAATATTACCAATTAATTTTTTAATATGGAAGCCTTAAATGTGGTCATAAAAATGAGTTTCTTGAAAACATAGGAGCAGAACCCAGATAGCTAGACTCTTAGCAACTATTTATTATAAATCGTTGATTAAAGTTATTTCAATAATAAAACACATGGATTTTGAAGATATTGTCTTCTAATAAATGATGTTATTTTAAGTAAGAATTAGGAGGTAATTGCACTTAACATGTTTGTTAACAATTTTCTTCTGGACTTAGTTAAGGACTTAATCGGGAATGATTTTATTATATCATTCAGTTTTACATGAGTAACAGATCAATGATAAATGGTAAACACTCAACAAGCACTGTCATCAATAGCTTTATGTACAATTTATCATTAAAAACATCTTCTTAACTAAATGAGACAAATTTTCTCTGCCTTCTTAAAGGAGGGCATATTAAATTAAGCCCCTTTTATAACTTTAAAATTTTAAGAAGTAAATTCTATGGTTTATGTTTCAGGTTTCACATACCTATGGTGAATATCCATAACATTAACATTATGTTTACAATGATAAAACTAAGCTTACAGAGAGTAATTTAACAATTGTTTACTAATAAAATTACTGAGCAAAACTGAGTACTTTAAAATATCAACCATAAGGTTGTTATAGGATACATATAGATTGTAAGAAAGTCAGTACAGTGAAGCAAATTAATAAATCTAGGGATGTCATGTACAACATGAGATCTCTAGGCATATTAATGAAATTGTACTGTGTTGGGGATTCATGCTAGATGCATAGATTTTTAGCTACCCTTAACAAAAAAAACAACGAGAGGGATAAGTAAATTAAGCCTTTGAGCAACTTTTAGATTTGACTTTAAAAAAGAAATAAGATATCAAATGTGTATCAGTTCACATTAATTTCTTTACATTTTTGGAGAATTAGAAAGGATCTAGTTTAGTTTTATTCATAACTTGGGCATGGATAATCTTGAAATTATTAAATTTAAATACTCTATGTTTAATATTCTATGTTAAATAGGATAGCATCGAAATCATTCAACTATTAGCTAAATATTTTTCAGGAGTTACTCTTTGCCAGAGTCTGCACTAATATATGTTTATGCAAATATCTCCTTTCAACACCTTATAAGGCATATACCTATGGTGAATACCCAAAAAGTTAGCATTATTTTAATTTTACAGATGAAGAAACTAAGCTTACAGAGGGTAATTTACCAATTATTGACTGATAAAATTACTGAGCAAAATCAAGTACCTGAAAATATCAAGCAAAATATCTAATATTTTTTACTGATTTTATTTGGATTTTAAGAAAGTGTGTGTGTGAACATCTAAGTGTGTATATAACATATTTCGTGTTGTGCAGATACAGCTTGATGACTGCCTTTTAATTTTGTCTTGTGTATATTGTCTTCTATAGTTGGGATGCCTTAATTCTCACGAACTATTTATTTTAATATTGCATTTCCATATAAAAACAATAATTATTATATTAACAGTCTGCCTATGCCACATATTTTTTTTTTATGAAAATAAAATGGCCAAGTGTTTAGGGTGCCATTTTCTGAAGTAACATTGCAGCCTTGAGCTGTTAAAATGTGCTGTGGCAAATTTCTGGTTGAGATAATGAAGCTTAAGTTTCCGAGCCTCTTACTTGCATATATCTCGTCCAATGACATACGATGGTCCTAGCAATGTGTTCATGTGGTCATTTTGTCCTCCCAGTTTTGGGACACGAAAATCGTATAATTGTGTGGTCTCACAAGCACTAGTATTCACCGCTAACTAACAACATTGACACCTTGGTTGGATCCACACAGTTCAGATACTTCTGACAAATCTCACAGAGTTTTGTTTTTGTTTTGCTTTCTATGGCTCCTCAGACTTTCCTGTATTTCCAGACTTCCATATTTCTTACATAATTGAAAGAACAACATATTTTTAAACGATTATTGAATTGATGTAAAACTGAAAAAATAAATGCTCTAGTCCTGATTCTGCCACCAACTCTGTGTGGTTTTAAATAAATTACTTCTCTGAGGCTTGGATTTTCCAGCTGTAATTACTGGCATTCTCTTCTTTTCTGAGAGTCTGTGTCTTCTCTCAGGGTGCAATTAATGTTAGTATTAGGGTGGTCTGGCTGTAGATAATTTTGCTTATTAATTTTTTTCTTATTTCCCATACTTCTCTTTGTAGTGATTTGTCAACAGTTTGTCTTTTTAAAAAATAGTTAAGTAGTGTTAATTATATTAACATAGTTGTGCAACAGAGTTCTAGAACTTTTTCATCTTGCCAGACTGAAACTCTATATCAAATTGAAATATAACTCTCCATTTCCCTGTCCCCCAAGCACCTGGCAACCACCAAATTTCTGTTTCTATTAGTATATTTTATATACATGGAATCATACAGAATTTGTCTTTTCATGATCAGCTTATTTCACTTAGGAATTTTGTCCTCGAGTTTCATTCATATTGTATCATGTGACAGCACTTACTTCATTTTAAGGCTGAATAATATTTCATTATACATATATTATTTATGTATTACATATTTTTATATTATATTATACATAATATATATTATATATTATATTATACATAATATATATAATATATATTATTTTATATATAATATATATTATTTTATATATAATATATTATAATATATTATTTTATATATAATATATTATAATATTATATATTACATATTATATGTATTGTATATAATATATAAATATATATAATGAAATATATATATATGCCACATTTTCTTTATACGATAATCCATGGATAGATATTTGGATTGCTTCCAAATTTTATCTATTGTGAATAATGTTACAAATATCTCTTTGAGATCCTGTTTCAATTCTTTTGGATATATGCCCAGAAGTGGTATTGCTGGATCATATTGTAATTCTATTTTTAATTTTTTGAGTAATCTTCATACTGTGTTCCATAATAGCTGCACCATTTTACATTTTGCCAACAATGCACAAGCAATCCAATTTCTCCCCATCTTCATCAACACTTTTTTAAACTTATAGGGCTGGGTGTGGTGGCTCATGTGTATAATCTCAGCACTTTGGAAGACTGAGACAGAAGATCACTTGAGCTCAGGAGTTTGAGCCTGGGCAACATAGTGAGACCTCATCTCCACTAAAAATTGAAAAAACAAACAAACAAACAAACAGGCATGGTGGCATGCACCTGTAGTCTCAGTTACTCAGGAGACTGAGGCAGAAGGATCACTTGAGCTCAGAAGAGTGAGGCTGCAGTAAGCCACGATCACGCCACTGCACACCAGCCTGGGTGAAAGAGCAAGGCTCTCTCTCTCAAAAAAAAAAAAAAGGAAAAAAAAGGAAAAAAAAAGAAAAAAAAGGTAGTCATTCTATTGGATGGGTGTGAACTGTTACCTCATTGTACTTTTGATTTTTATTTCTATTTTATCACTAATCAATACCAATGCTTATTGGCCATTTATATATCTTCTTTGGAGAAATGCCTATTCAAGTCTCGCCCATTTTTAATTTCTGCAGTTGAGTTGTAGGAGTTCTTTAAATAATCTAGATGTTAAAAGATTTCCTCCCATTTGGTAGGTTGGATTTTCACTCTGTTGATTGTGTCCTTTGATGCACAGAAGTTTTTAAAAATTTTTTGATGTAGTTCAATTTATCTATTCCTCTTTTTGCCTGTGCTTTTAGTATCATATGCAAGAAATCATTGCCAATCCCATGTTATGAAACTTTTCCTCTTAGTTTTCTTCAGGAATTTTATAGTTTTTGCTGTTACATTTAGGTCTTTAATCTATTTGAGTTAATTTTTGTAAATGGTGTAAGGTAAAGGCCCAACTTGATTCTATTGTATGTGGATATATAGTTTTCTCAGTACCAGTTGTTAAAGAGAATATTTCCCATTGCGTGTCTTGGCATCTTTGTCAAAGATCATTTGATCTTATATTTGAGGATTTATTTTTGGGCTCTCTATTCTGTTCCATCAGGGTCTATATCTATCTTTATGTCAATACCACCCTGTTTTGATTACTATAGTTTTGTAATATATTTTGAAATTAGACATTTTCATACTTCCTATAATGCTTATATTACTTTTTATTTTACTAATAGTTGTACTAAGATATAATATACATAATATAAAATTTACTCTTTTAAAATGTACAATTCAGTGGTTTTTTAGTATATTCACAGAATTGTGCAAACATTATCACTATCTAACTTCAGGACATTTTAGTTTCCCCAGAAAGTTTCAAATAGATGAGATATTTCAATATGTGATTTGTTTTGTGTGACCCACTTCCTTCTCTTAGCAGGCTTTCAAGATACATCCATGTTGTAGCATTTATCAGTACTGCACTGCTTTTATTGCTAAATAATATTCAATTGTATGGATAAACCACAATTTGTTTATCTACTTGCCAGTTGATGGACATTTAAATTTTTTCTACTTTTTGGCTATTACTAATAAGAATAATGCCATGGCTGGGTGCAGTGGCTCACACCTGTAATCCCAGCATTTTGAAAAGCTGAAGTGGATCACTTGCGATGATTGGAAATTTGAGACCAACCTGGGCAACACAGAAAAAATTTGTTTTACAAAACAAACAAACAAACACAAATTTTTAATTAGCCAGGTGAGGTGGAATGCACCTGTAGTCCCAGCTACTAGTGAAGCTGAGGCAGGAGAATTGCTTGAGCCCAGAGAGTTGAAACTGCAGCAAGCCATGATTATACCACTTTCTCCCAGCCAGGCTGATGGGGAGACGCTGTCTAAAACAAAAAACAAAAATCAGAATAATTCCATGGAGTTACTTTTAATTCAAGAATTAAAAGGGACCTGCTAAACCATTTCCTGCAGAAAAAATATATTTAAATTTATAACTTTTAAATTAAGCATAACATGTTAGTCATAATTTCAAAATACGTAAATATTTAACTTCAATTTAATTCTAATATTAACTGCCAATTTCGGTTCTAACAGTGAACTTTGGATAGAATTAAATAGTTCAGTGTTTCCTAAACACTAGCCCACTAACAAATGCCGCGCTTACTGGCTCAGAATCAGCTAAAAAATATGTTAGAAAACATGGCTCATAGGCCTTACCCCACAAAGTTCCAATTCTATCTCTGTGTTGGTAGGATTAGTATATCACTCAGGGTTCTCTGAAGAAAAAGAGAAATAAAGAACAGAGAGGAATAGAGAGAGACAAATTTTATTTTAAGTAATTGGCTCATACAATTATGAGAGTTGGCAAGTTTTAAAAACGTAGGGCAGGTCGGTAGGCTGCAAACTCAGTCAGGAATTCTCATTCAGAGTTAAACATAATTCCTTCTTTTCTAGGAAAGTCAGTTTTTGCTCTTTTAAGGCCTTTAATTGATTGAATGAGATTTGTCCTTTACTTGTAATTTCCTTTACTTAAAGTCAACTAATTGTAAATATAAATATACCTACAAAACATGTTCACAGCAACATCTAAACTAGTGTTTAACCAAATAACTGGCCATTATATTGTGTTCAAGTTGATGCATAAAGTTAACCATGTCAACAATTTTTTTTTAATTTAACGTTGTCTTAATGTTAGAAATGGCCTGTGAAAATCAAACATTTGTGACTCTAGTTCCTTTTTCAATTTTAATTCATTTGGAAATGAACACAACATTTAATATATTCTAATGAAGAATTCATTATTTAGTATTGTTTTAAAACTTGAAAAGCCTAATCCCTAACACACTTTTATTGATCATAGTTGCATTAATTGATGGCAATTATTATGGCTTGCTGCCTAATTTTTAAAAATATTACTGTCTACACACTTTGTTTTCTCTTAATATTTCTATGCATATAACTATTTTCCATGAAAAAGTACTTGCAAGAGGTATATGAGACAAAAATTTGAAAAGGTGCTTGCAAGGAGGAAAGAGATTCAAAATTTTTCACATTAGAGGAGAAAGATAGCCATTTGTTTCCCACCCCCACCCCCACGCCGCCACATCTCCCGCTGGTGCACACTTCTTCTTAACTGATACACGTGGATGTCAACAGTACTACTAGTGAGAGGAAAAGAATAGAAATATTCTCCAGGTAGAAATTATTCCCCTAAGTCCAAGTGGCAATTTCACTCTGAATTATGGCTAAGGTTCTAGAGGAAAATTTCCCCTTGCCTTCTGCCTATATGGAAGCTGAAATAACTATGAAATTATATTAGTAAGAACAATAGTTCAATCCTGAAGACTTTCTCTCCTGTAGATATGGCAAATGTTATGCAACTTTTATATCTGTAAACACATTTATCTAATTAATGTGCTACTAATCAGATGAAAAATCAGCCTGACATAACACAGCTAGAATAAGGTTTTTGAGAACAAGTCAAAATAGAACCCTGGCTTATAGATTTAAGCACAGTTTTCAACTGTTCATCTTAACAGTATTTTAAAAACAGATTTTTGGAATATGTTTTAAAAACCTCAACACATTTGCACAAATAATTCATAAGGTCCTAAAACAAATATCACTCATTGAAAATTCCAATATTATTAAATTCCTTTGAAAAAACACTTTGTCTCAAAACCATTGCTGATCTTAAAAAACAAAATTTATTTCTATCCCGATGAGAACTTGCAGGCATTTAATTCAAGGCACGTGGGTAAAAAACATGTTTATGACCAATAAAAAAAAATGAAAATGTCACTAACATCCATTCTAAACTTGTTATTTAAAATCTGGTATTGGTGAGGGAATAAAGAAAAAATGTAACTGAAATTTGCTTGGCATAGGTTTGCCAATAAATCCTTAGTGGGATAACCAAAGTTATAAGATCTGAAGACTTCATTTTAAGGAGTATAGCAATATCATATGGAAGCTTTAAGAATGGGTAAAATGTAAAGCTTTGCATACTCTGTATATGGTTTATTTCAAATCTTGGTGTCACTGTTGATAAAATAATCATCAATATAAATACATAGTTTCTGTTAAATAGCTTAAAATATTGATGCAAAGTCACACTACAGAATTTAGGTGTCATGCCAAAAAAGAAAGCATTGTAACACAAGTTTGAGAATTTGTTAGAATTTTGATCCTGATGTCAGACAACAAAATACATGTAACATTCTTACTCCAGTTGGTTTGAAAATGACACTAATATATTTCTGTCATTTGTTTAATAAAACCATTTTAGTGGTATAACATGAAACATCAAAAATGAGCTCATAATCTTTGACTGAACAATGTCACCTTTCTCATTTTGGTCTTTATAGTCTTCTTTTTGAATGATGAATAGCAAGCAATCAATTAAAAAACAAACAAAAACTAAAAAGCAACAATGTAACAGATGCCCAAGACCCCACTTCCAAATTTTATTTCATTTAGGCTGATATGAAATTCAGGAGGCATTATTTTAAAAAAAAACTCCAAAATGATTCTATTGTGCATTTGCTTCCAGATTTTCATTTATAAGTCTATGTATACAATTATATTACGTACAACCAAAGATAATATTAGCCCCTTCCTTGAAATTTTTTGTGTCCCATCACTTACTCTTCTCTAATTATTAATACTATGTCTAATACATCCAGAATTAAGTTAGCATGGTATTTGGCAACTTTTTTACTAATTATAGTGAAGATGTTTCTACTGTTTTGCCATAAAGCATTAAGCTATATTGAGATTGGATTTTATTATATTAATATCAAGTTTTCTTCCTTTTTAAATGTTCTTTAATGCAGAGAGAATAATAGTAGAACTGACCACTTATTATTGTTTAGATGAGAGCGTACACAGCAACCATTTGACAAAGTTCTTTAAAGACAGCACTTAGCAACATATGTAAGAAAATAATATAATCTATTAAGTACCATTATTTGAAATTCAAGTAATGCATTGTCTTAGAAAAAATATGGGTGTATTAATCCTCAAATTAATTCTACCTTACACTGGTTATGACTTAATAATACTTTATTTATTTCTCTTCTTTCCATGAAAATGTGATTAAATATGCTAAATCAATGGTTCTATTCCAGATTGTTTCATTATACACATACAAAACATACAGTATTAAAAATTTCAGAGATGCACATAACACTGTAATTAATAGGTAATCCATAAATAAATTTATACATTCAAAATAGTTTAAATATAAAATGCAACTTAAAATAATAAAAATAACTCAAGATTGCATACTGAATAATTATATTTTATCAAAATTTAGTATATATTTATTATGTGCTAAATGCATTCATGTGAACAAGTAAACTAGTAGCTCATACAGGGATTGGAGGAACCTAAACTGTTATGAATAGTATAGATCTTTTAGTCATTAAAATTTACTATCCAACCTTTTATTTCAGCTTCAACATCTAAAGAACTCAGAAGTCATAATTCCCATCTTTATAACAAGAAAACAGCTGAGCAAACTGAAAATCAATGTCTTGTCTGTCTTTAACCTGTCAGAAAACTGAGGTTGCAGAACATATCACTAAACCTGGAGAGTCAGTTAAATCCAGGGTTGCACTCAGGTATGCTTACCTGGAGCAGAAGCTACTGAAGCAATATACTGGTAAGAAAGCAAAATGATAATTTTGACAAATTGCTTGAAGCTGAGTGTGCACTAGCTTTAGAGAAACAAAAAATAATATTCCCTGGTATCCACAGTCTTTCATGAGCACCCAAATGCATGGGTGTTATCTCCAGGAACGCCACCAGGCTTTTACAGCAAAGAGCCAAGAAATGTCCCCTTATGGCTGTGGAGAGAGAGGACAAAAGCAGTTACTTTGAAACACACCCAGAAACTATACAAATAGCTACTGTTTAGGGAAAGAGACTAGCAGAGCCTTATCCCAGCTGGGGGATGGGCATTTGTTCTCTAGACTCAGATAGCCTTCCTATGTCACCTAAGAGATAGAGGTGGGGAAGCTAAGAATCAACTGTAAAGATTCTAACCCAAGGATGTAGTACTGTTAAAGGACTGAGATTTAGTAGTAAAATTATATCACACTAACCCTTCCTCAAATCTTACCAGCATACACCAACAGGGCTGCAGTAGAAAAGCAGTGGATTACAAAAAAGACCTGCAGGATGTAGACTTTGTTTAAGGAGAGACTTTTAGGGAAGCTCAAAGACAACAGGGGAGACAAAATCAAAAACAGTAGTGGAATGTATAGTTTCTGATGCCTACAGTTACAGCGAACATTAAGCAAGCCAAGCTTCAGGCCAGATTAACATACAACCATATATTAAAAATCTATTTAACCCAGGTTCTATTATCCAATACATTATGTCCAGCTTTCAACAAAAAAATTACAAATCGTGCTGAAAGACAGGACAAACATAATCTGAAGACACAAAGCAGGCAACAGAACCAGACTCAGATATGACATAGATTTTAGAATTAAAAATAACTACTTAGGGAATTTAAAAGACCTGTGATTAATATGTTGAAGGCTCTCATGAAACAAGTAGAAACTGTGAAGGAACAGATGGGTAATAGAAGCAGAGAGATAGAAACTCTAAGAAATAAGTTAAAGAAAATGCTAGCGATTGTAAACACTGTAATGGAAATGAAGAATACCTTTGAAGGGTTTATCAGTAGATAGGACACAGCTGAGGAAAGAATCAGTGCACTTGAAGATATGTAAATAGGTTCTACCCAAACTAAAATGAGAAGAAAAGAAGGGCAAAAATCAGAAAACACCATCCAAGGACTTTGAGGTAATTTAAAATGTATAAAATATGTGTAATTGGAATACCATAAGTAGAGTGAACAGAGGAAAAATTTTTTTGAAGTCTCCAACTATAATAGTGGATTAGTCTATTTCTCTTTGATAATGACTGAGAACTTTCAAAAATTAATGGCAGAGGCCAAAGGGAAGGTCTAGGAGTTTCAAAGAACACCAAGCAGCATAAATATAAAAACAAATTATACCTAGACATATTATATTTAAACTGAAGAAAACCAAAGATAAAGGGAAGATCTTGAAAGAAACTGAGGTAGGGAGAAATTTTACCCATAGAGTAACAAGGGTAAGTAAATGTTGTGGACATATCACCAGAAACTACACAAGCAAGAAGAGGGTTAAGTGAAATATTTAATGTGTTAAAATCAAAGCAAAACCAAACACCAACCCAAAATTTTATACCCAGTGAAATTATCCTTCAAAAGCATAGTCATATTTCCAAAAGCAACACAAAGGAAGGCCCGGGTCATTACCTATGAAGACAAACTAAAACCCAAATTTCATACCGCTGTACACACTTCAAAGTGGCCAAAACTGAAAATACCGATAATACCAGCTCTTAGTATTATGTAGTAATCTGAAACTTCATAAATTTCTCATAGGTGGATAAATAACTGGAATCACTTTGGAAAACTGTTTGACACTATATACTGAATCTGACCATATATATATATATCTATGAGCAAGAAATTCCTCTCTCCAGAGATTGACTACACGAGTGCATTAAATATGCGTAAAATGTTTATAACATCCGTATGTACCTATATGGGTCCAAAGTGAGGAGAATTGAAATGTCTGTTGATACTATAGCAACTAAAATGAACACTATTTTGCTACATTGGTAACTTACATGAATCTCACAACATAATGTTATGTAAAGAAATCAAACAAAAATATAAATACTACATTACTCTAAATAAGTTCAAAAACAGATACATTTTTAATGTACTCTTAGATGTTTCTAAATTCAGTCACTTTTACCCTATCCTGTATTAAAATATTCTATAATAATTTTTGTCAAAAATTTATTTTAAAATTTGGTTGACTTTTATACTTAAAATATCATTGCCATTCACCAAATACCAACTTTTCTCTCCATTTTAGAAGACAATGTAAATACATATTGTTTCATTTTAACACATAAAAACAAACACCTAAATATTATAACAATTGAGTAATAACAAAATTATACTAATATTTTATTAAATATATAAATGATAAATTATAACACATTTATAATCATTTAAAATGATTTTAAATGATTTTTAATCCATTGCTAAAATTACTTATTATAAAGAACAATTGTTTCATCATTTAATATTAATGTATTACTTAGCTAAGAAATACACAAACAGGCAGGGTGTGGTGGCTCACGCCTGTAATCCTAGCACTTTGGGAGGCAGAGGCAGCGGATCACCTGAGGTCAGGAGTTCGAGACCAGCCTGACCAACATGGCGAACTCCTGTCTCTTCTAAAACATAGAAAATCAGCTGGGCTTGGTGGTGCGTGCCTGTAATCCCAACTACTCCGGGGGCTGAAGCAGGAGAATTGCTTGAACCCAGGAGGCGGAGGTTGCAGTGAGCCCAGATTGAGTCATTGCAGTCCAACCTGGGCAAAAAGAGCAAAACTCCATATCAAAAAGAAAAAAAGAAAAAGGAAATACACAAAGAAACACGTACACACACCACTAACATATAACATCAAAAATCATAATTTAAATCTCTCGTGATATTATGGAAATGTGAAAATTATTTGAGGAAGGCTGAAATATCACTTGGAATTAGTTTTTATCTTTTGAATGTATTATTTGGTAACGTCCAAATAATTAAGGGGAAACCACTCATTACTGGATTTAGTTTGGAAAAACACATATGAAAAACTTCTATTAATATATTTTGGTTTATAATATTAGAAATCATTTTAATTAATACTTTAGATTATGTTGCATTATGGATATTCAGGCAATGAAAACACTGTATTTGTCGCTTGGTTGAATAGAGTGAGAAAACATAATTTTTCACCTAGAGACCTAGGGCCATTGTGTTTGAAGTGCATTATCAATAGTTGACATTTATTAATCCATTATGCCGGATACTGTGGTAGGTGCTTAGCTAGTAACATTTTAATTATCATTGCAACCTTACAAAGTAAGCATTTTTATTATTTGTATTTTTGAGTGGAAGGAAAGAAACAACATCAAAAATGTGGTCAGAATATCACACAGCTCTCTAGTAGCAGATCCAAGATACCAACCTGAGCCAGGCCCACTCAAGACTTGAACTTTCAACTCCACATTCCTTTGCCCTGCTGAGCTGATTTAAAGCAGTGGCTAAAAATTGACCTCAGTTTCTTTAGTGCATGAGCAAGAGAGGATTTTAGAAAAACTTAAGCTTAACTTTTGAGGAAAACCAGTATTTAGGAGAAATAGTAACATTTACATGTGAACATGTAATATTTACATTTGTCAGGCACTATTTCCAAGTGCTTTACATATTTATTTAATCCTTATAAAAATCCTGGAAGATAGGAACTATTATCCCCATTTTATCTGTGAGGGATCTAGGTAGCAGTCATTAAGTAACTTGCCCCAGATTCAAATTGCACAGCTGAGAATCAAGTCCAGAGTCTATTATCTTAATTACCAGGCTATATTACCCCAGAGCAGAAGAGGAGAATATGAAGATGGAACAGTAGTAGCAGGTAAAGTATAATAGAATAAAAAATAAAGTAATTCTTAATATGAAAGTCTTGGAAAATGTAAAAGACTTAAGAATTAAGCTATACCTTTAAGGAAATGTAGGGCATCGGGGCATCCACAGACAGGAAAACAGGCAGGGAAGACAAGACACAGCAGGAGCCTAAGTGGGCTAGAAGAGCCTGAGAGCACAGTGACAGGTCATTTGTACTCAGTGGAAGGATGGAGGGCGAGGTTAGGAGAAAAGGTCAGGCAGGTTCGGACAAAAAAAGACACAGACATTAGAGAAAGAATTTGTACTTTATGCTGTTGAAGATAAAAAGAATTATTCATGATAATTGAAATAAGATTTGGGTTTTAGAATTTTTTAAACTATGTTGATAACATAGTTTGATTCTAATCATCTTTGTTTATGTCTATTTTCCAAGGAAAAGTATAAATAGAACCTCCTTTTCCTCTAAAAGATTCTGAGTTAGGATAATATATTTTATGGCCACTGTAACTTGGATCAATGGTTATACTTCAGATTCACAAAATTCAAAATTTTGACTTTATCAAGTGTCAGTGAGTTTCAAAGATTTTAAATTGGAACAGTCAATTTGAAGAACAACCTCACAGTAACATTAAAAAAAGAAAAAAGAAAAAAAAAAGGAAAAAAAGAAGTACCAGGCTTCAGTACCTGCCCCAGGGAAATGTGATAATGTGCATAAGGAGGCATACAAAAAAATGTTAAATGTCTCATTCCATTATTGAACCATTCAAAAAAAAACTCACTTCCAATACATAAAGTGTCACATAGACTATATTATATATTGTATATATTTACTATACGTTATTATGCACCTGTCAAAAAGACAGAGACATTCTCATGAGTACTGACATAAAAAAACTAAAATAAATAATAGTATTATTTTATTTCCTCTATTTATGTAAATAAGTAATAAAAGACTAAAGCAAAACATGCAACTCATTAAAGAAGGGCCTGGAATAAGGTTTGTGAGCCAATTAAAGAAGTGTTTATTCTACAAATAAACGTTCAAGAGAACATGAACTATAGTTGTGGCTGTATACATAAAAAGTAGTAGACCTGTTCATGGAATTACATGAATAACAAGATTATTAATTTAAAAATTATATCAATTAACAAGGTTCGGACCTTCATTTATATGGATAGTGAAGGAGTGGGCTGATTCAAATTAGGAATGCTCCAAGTTTTGAACTTGCATTCCTGAGAAGATGATGATCTAATTTCTGAAATATCGATGGCAGAAAATATATGAAACTGAATACAACACACCTTTTTTTTACATTCTTTATTTCAAGCCTTGACAGACCTGCCATATATGGATAACTAGCAATGAGTTACAGTTATTCATTTAGACCTGTGTCTGCTTGCATGATATTGGATATAGCATTGCCACATTATGTAATGGTTGTTCAGTTTTCCTCATGAGTCTGTGAGCTTGAAAATTTTGTTCAACTTCACAAAATCTGAACCAAGTGTTTCTGATTATTATGTTCTACACCGCCCATGAAAGTAAGTACAATGTCAGCTTTCCTTACAACTTTTAAACTAATATTTAACCACCTCTAAATATTGTTTATTTTTATTTCCATTTAACACTGTGATATTACATTAATATGATCAAATTTTGACCCTGCATTGTGATATATGATTTCATTTTTACTCAGCTAGTCATTAAGTTGGGGAGAACAGGTCTTACTTATTGTGAATCATACAGTACCTGGTATATAGCAAATATTTTTTTAAAAGTTTGTTGAATTAAAATGTAGAGCCATATATAAGGAATACTGAAATGTTTGATTAAAAAACTAGTAGAAATAAAGTATCTTACTTTGTTTTTCACATTTTCTGCTCTCCCTAGCTTCATTTAACATTTCAGCATTAGGACATTATGCAATGTAAGTTAGATATCTGTCATTTGCATCTTCTCCGAAGCATTTTAAGAAGTAAATTTCATAGTTATAGTGTTTGTTATTACAGCTGCTTATCAGGCGAAAAGCTAAACCAGTAAGCCAAGCAGAATGAAACTGTATAGAAAATCTAAAATATTTCTTCATGTTGCTCCATTAAAAAAAAGTCACAGATATACTGTAACTAAGTTTAGAGCAAATTGGATTATTTAGCTGCATCACTTCCTTCATTTTATGGATTTTAACACCTTTTTAGACCCACAGTGTTATTTTTGTTCTAGCCATTCCTAGCTCTGTTTTGAGCAATGTTATTATTCCTCATTATGTAACTTAGCCTTTGGGTATGCGACTTGAAAGCCAGCCCCACGTAACACCATATATTCCTATGCTGAAGTTTGTTTGGGAAGCAAAGAGATTGCACTTTCTCATTTTGTCCCTATACTTTACATTTTACTGTTTCAGTTTGTATGTAAATCAAGTTATTTTAATTATCTTACAATGAACATTACTATAATTTCTAAATGCATGCATTATAGAAATGATTAACATACTATGGTTCATGTGATACACTGTATTTTTTTATGTTCACTGATATGTATTACATGGAGTTTGCAGCCCATTGGCTTAAAATAAAACTTTCTTATAGGAAAAAATAAATTAATATTAGTGTTCATTTTAATAAAGCAGGAATAATAAAAATCAGTATCAATTTCCCATTGTGGTTTCGAAGAACTAATGACCTAGACTGCGTCTTTTTTAATGTCACTGCATTACAATTTTAAACTTAAATTAAGCATTTTATTTGAAAAGAGAAATTATGTTGTCCACCTCTTGAAAAATTCTACAGTGCTTATCAATTCTTTAATGTGCACAAGACACTCCATGCTAAATGTCTGGAAAATGCTCATGGGAATTGAAGAAGGAACATTATATATTAACTCAATTGAAATAGAAAAAAGAAAGCACTTTAAATACAATAAAAATATGTAAATGCTGAATACAAATTATTGGTAGCAAGATGTTACTTTATGAAATGTAATATTAGTGTCAAAGATCTGAATTTCTTCTGCAAGAGAAAATTAAAAGCCTACAACATTCTCACGGATATTAATATAAATAATAAAAGTCAATGTATGCTAAGGCTGGCCTCTTCAGTATATTAGGCATACTGCTAGTCTTCTAGCTCTATATTTTAATGTAATAAAAGAGGCTGCTCTTTTAGCTGTTTGTCAGCCAGCAGAGACAGATGGATTCACAAATTAAACAGTGTGTGTGTTGTACCAGAGTGAGGATGCTTGCACATCTTACACATGATAATATGGAGAGATTGGCTTGCTGAGAAACTGGCATAAGAATGCAGAAATATCAATCAGGGACACCTTGAATACTTCATCATCTGACATTCTCTGAATAAAAATGTGTCTTAGCTGATGCTGAGAATATATAAGAATCAGCACAGACTAATTTTCATTACAATTTTCAAAGGGAAACCTGTAGTGTTAGTTGTTGTTGAATGTACGGTAAACTGAATTATCAAATAACTGTTGTATAGGAAAAAATTTGATCTTATATGAATAGAAGTCACCTTCAGTGATTATGTCCTACAGGAAACTAACATCAAGTAAAAGTCTACAACTACTTTTGCTCTGTTAAGTTATGTATTATTGACTAAATAAATCAGAAATATATAGTAAATGTCTGTTTGCATGTGTGTGTGTGGTATTTATCTTTGGTAACCCTCAAACTGCCCTGTAAAAAGGCAGATGAAAATTAGTCTACTCATTCAAAGATGTATAACAAACAAAACGAAATTACAATGCTAATTTTGCAAGTATAACAAAAGAAAAATTTACTCAGTTATACTCATTAGTTTGAACTAAGTAAAATAAGTTTATAGGACAAAAATCCTATCAAGAGAAAACATACATCAAGTTGCACTTTCATAAGTGATTCCACTTACTCTGATAGCATTTTAAAAGACTTTCAGGTTATTAACGTTGACATTTCTATTCTAGGCATTTACAAACTATTATCAAAATGTGACTATATGAAGTCTTCAAAATCTGGAAGCCAATAAAGACATGTTAAAAAAGCTGTATTAAAAAATTTTCTAACCACAAGTACCATCAATCTAAGAATATTATGACTATTTGAATAGCCAACAGTCAGCTCCCATGACATTGAAAAAAAGTGACTAAGTTAACAAGCACAGAGAACCATATTTAACTCTTGACCTAATTTGTATCTCAAGAGAAATCAGAGGGAAAAAAATAACTGCTTAGTTTAATATAATCTATATGTGTTAGGGCAGCAGTCTTATTTATATTGGCAAAAATGTAAATGTTAGTATTGTTAATCTGTTAGAGTAAATTCTAATAATTATATGGATTCTCTGTTCTGCATAAAAGGTGGCCTACAGGATCAGAATTTTAGAAACACAGAACTTAAAGAAGCATAAAAGACCATTTGTACAATCCTCTTGTTTTACAGATAAAGTGAAGAGGAAGCTAAATGACAAGGTCATTTCAATTTAATGTATTACTTATAATTTTCTGATATAGAAAATGTAGTCAAGATTCTAATTAATGTGTCAAAAACAGCATCATGCTCAAGTCTTATTAATACTGAAAAAAGACTAATCTTACTCTTACACATCCTTCTAGTTAAACCTTATCTGGGCACTTCTCTTTATGGCTCCAGGTTTTTAAAAATGGTGTATGCTTACCGTTCAACATTCTCACTCACCGTTTACAATTGTCACAAGTGGCAGGCCTTACGCTAGGTGGAGATACCTAAGGCTCTTAAAGCTTCTAAATCTGTGCAAACTCAGCATTTCTGAATACATTAAAATATACAGAGTCCCTGGTTAGCCCCTCTCATGTTTGAAGATACCAAACAGTAATTAGTCACACACTGTAGGAGATTTCAGAGTATATGAAATACAGGCTGTTTATTATATGGTTGAGAGATAAAAAAATTCTGGTGTCATGTCTGTGTTCCAATAGGGAACGGCAATTGTAGAATCAATAAAATGAGTTAAGTTATTAACCCGAGTTACTAGCCTAGTGTGGGATCTATCAAAAATTCTAAGGGTGCACCTAGGCATGTAGGCAGCTGTCACAAATGTTGTGGGTTGGCAGCAATAGTAATGATTCCAATAACAACAGTGAAACAGGGTCACATTTTAGGTCATAACCTGTACCTCAAGTAACTGCTTCTGGCGTCTGTTCCCACTCCTCCTCCATAGCAACACTTCTTGTTACAGTAACTAATAACCTCATTGTTAATTGCAATGGATAATATTCCATATTTATTATTGTATAAATCCTCTGCAGCTGCTCACAATGTTTACATTCTTCATCTCTAAGATGTCCCCCACCTTGGCTTTATTAATATATTGATTCAATATATTTTAACACATACATCCTTGTTATTATCTTTAACATACACTTTAGGAAAAGGAACTTTCACTCATCATCTTATCATTATCACCACCCTAATAGATATTAATATATGTTACTGGTTTTAATATTATTTCTAGACTTTCTGAGAACTTCCTCTATCCTGGGATATCCTCATCAAACTCAGGTGGCCCCACTATTCTCTTTAGTACATTAATAAATAATGGGGATTAAGAGTAGGGAGTAGGATTGGTATCATCCATAATGAAAAAGATGATACTATCGAAGTAAACAATGTGAAAAGATGGATGAAAATGAGTATTTGTTCCTCATGAGACTAGACTCTTGTAAATTTATTTTGCCTGAAGGAGTTATATAAATTCTTTCTGAATTTGGCTTTTCAAAATCTACATTCTTAATTGAGTGCCATTACATCGTATTTCAAACCCGATAGGAAAGTTCACATACTTCAAATAAACCACTGGGTATCACTAATTCCCTTACATTTATTTAAGCACTGAATTTCTGCACCTGCAACTCATGTGCACAGCAGGACAGCTTTTTGCTTAATTTAACATGGAGACTGGCAGTCAGAATCACAAAACAATGATTCTTATACACACATATTTATAAATTATCTATGAAGAAAACAGGAGACTAAAAGATGAGAAGAGGTTTTATTTTTTCATTTTAATTAAATATGGTAGAGAGTACAAAAATGAGTCGAGATTTAAAGAATATGAGTAAATGCTCTTTACTAAGTACTATTTATTTTATTTATTTGTTTGTTTGTTTGTTTATTTAGAGCCAGAGTCTTTGTTAACCAGGCTGGTGCCCAAGCCTGATCACAACTCGCTGAAACCTTAATCTCCCAGGTTCAAGCAAGCCTCTTACCTCAGCCTCCTTAGTAGCTGAGACCACAGGTGCATGCCACCATGCCTGGCTCATTCATTTTAATAAATAATTTTGATCTATTATGTGCAGTATACTTTGCTTGGAAATCCACATTTTTCAAATGTTCACATTTATGCTCCTATCCCTCAAAGAGCAGAATGTTTATAATCAGGATTTAAAAGGCAAAGCTACAAATGATGAACACTGAAGACAGAATGAGAGGTCATGCACATGCCAACAAGGTAGCACTTACATCTGATTTAGGAAATATGAGGTTACATTCATTTTTACTTCCAATTTTTATTCTGGTTTTAATGTTTCCCCAAATAGCAGCATCTTTTCCTTCTTAAAGTTATCTTCCCAAATACAAAGTTTCATTGTAGGTAG
Organism: Pan troglodytes; assembly: GCF_028858775.2. NCBI lineage: Eukaryota > Metazoa > Chordata > Mammalia > Primates > Hominidae > Pan > Pan troglodytes. Next base: position 86,014,604 of record NC_072401.2, read on the forward strand.
GGGTTTGCCATCTTGGGGTTGTAATATTTAGGACATCCAACAAACATACATGATGGTTCTGTCGTTAGAAAGGTGTGGAGGTGGAATGGTGACAAACCTGTAAAGATAATCAGTGTTACTGACTGTTTCTATAGTAGAAAGCCAATCCTGAGCAGCAATGTGGTCTGGTTGGAAAGAATTCTGGCCTAATGCTGGAGACCTGATTTCCAAGACTCTTTCTCCTTTGAGGTTAATAAATTCCAGCTCTACCAATCCTCAGTATTGAATCTTCTCTCGGGTTTCTGTCCTTATATGAAATGAAAACATTGGCACCTAGTGTAAAATCTTCTTTCCACAGAATATTTTATTGTCAATGTAGAAAAGCTGCCCATTATATTTTAAATTTATTTGTTTACTCTTTGTCTTCTACACTAGAACATAAGCACCATAAAGGCAGAGGCATTGCCAGACATATTATTATACTCAGCATTTATCATGTATTAGTTTGGTGCTTAATAAACCATTTTTAATAAATAAATATATAATGACACTCCTTGTTGGAATATCTTCTTTCTTAGTAAGTACAAAGCCCTGAAATAGAAACAAATCTGAAACAATTAAGTTATGTACAAAAGGAAAACCAACTGGAATGAACAGTTGATGAGATGAGGCAGAGATATCTGCAGGGGAGACATGAAGTGGGGTCCTGTGAGTGTTAAGCTAATGCTAGCAGAGTTCAAAGGTAAAATGAAAATATCCATACAATGAAACTTACACAATGAAAGCCCAACACCAATTTTTCTGACAGGCCAATTTTTTTGGAGAGGGTTGTCACTGCTCCGTAACATCTTTGAGGTATCAAGAAATAGTGTCCTTTTTAACACATGGTCTCCAAGATTATTTTCTGCTGAAACTCTGTCATCTAGAACACATTTGTAAGGTCACAGTCCCTGAAAGGAAATCTGGAATATGCCCTCTAGTTGCATATCCATGGAGAAGTGGATTTAGTGAGCAGTCAGGCACTCTCTGCCAAAGCCATGAGGGCCATGATGAGGAGTAATGCTTTTATTACAAGTATAGTGGAAACCCATTGGAAATTTTTAAACAGGAAAATTACATAACTTATATTTTTAAGAGTAGTATGCTTGTTGTGGTGATAAAATAATACATATCAACAAGTTAGAGCAGAGGGAACATGTCCTTTCTTCAAAGAAGAGGTGATGATGACTTAGACTATGCTAGAGTGCTAGTGTATGGAGGTACCAAGAAATGTTTTCATTCGGGCCATATACTGTTGAGGATTTCATATAGGATGTAATTTCAACTAAGAGGTTCCCAAGGCTGAGTAATATTCTCCTCTTTTGACCTTTTAAAATCCTCTGTTAAATAACTATTATTGAATTTAAAACCTTTCTTTTTTTAGTAGCTGTTTATCTGCCTGCTTCCCTTATTACATATTGAACTTTCTGAGGATAAAGACTACATCTTCATAAACCTGGGTTATGTGATACTACTTGATGAATTGGAGCACACAATCAATTATTTTTATCGAATCAAATGAGGAAATTTGCCTATGGACACAACACAATTACAAAGCCTGAGACAGTATTGGAATCCTGATGTGGCTTATTACAAAAGCCATCCTCTTTCCACTATTTTACATTCCAGCAATTTATATATATCAAAGGAAGAAAGCAAACTTGTATTTAATCCTAGCTAGTTGATATCCCTGGGTATCTAATCTGGAAATTAAAATATGACAAAAGGATTTGCAAATGCTAACATTTTATATTAGATGGATATTTCTGTGTAGTGTCTTTTATCTGCATCAAAACTTCCAATAGAATTCAGAGGAGAGAAAAATGAAGCCTAGGTCCTTAAAAGACAGGATTAATCTGTGTTCATAAACAGAGTGTCAGATCTCTGCTCAAAGGACTAAAACATAGTGATTGATTGATTGAGTCATTCATTCATTCATTTAACAAATATTGCCATTCATTTTACCATGAAGGAAGAATTGCTATACCTCCTGGAGGTACAGCAGTGAAATAAGGGTTAAAACATCCTGCTCTCATAAGATGTGCTTTTTCTTTTTTTGAGGCAGTTGGGAGAGGTTATTCTTTTTCTAACTTTTATTTTATGTTCAGAAGTACATGTGCAGGTTTGTCATACAGGTAAATTGAGTGTCGTGGGGGGGTTGGTGTACAGATTCTTTCATCACCCAAGTAATAAGTATAATACCTGATAGGTAGTTTTTCAGTCCTCACTTTCCCAACCTCCACCCTTAAGTAGGCCTCATTCCCTTTTTTGTGCCCATATGTACTCAATATGTAGCCCTCACTTATAAGTGAGAACATGTGGTATTTGGTTTCCTCTTCCTGTGTTAGCTTGCTTAGGATAATGACTTCCAGTTCCAGTCATGCTGCTGCAAAGGACATGATATCATTCCTTTTATGGCTGCATAGTATTTCATGGTATATACATACCACATTTTCTTTATCCAATCTACCATTGATGAGCACCCAGGTTGATTCCATGTCTTTGCTATTGTGAATAGTGCTGCAATGAACATATGTGTGCGTGTATCTTTATGCTAGAGTGACTTATATGCCTTTGGGTATATATCCAATAATGAGATTGCTGGGTCAAATGGCGTTATTAGTCTGTTTTCACATTGCTGATAAAGACATACCCGAGACTGGGAAGAAAAAGAGGTTTAATGGAATTACAGTTCCACATGGCTGGGGATGCCTCACAATCATGGTGGAAGGCAAGGAGTAGCAAATCACATCTTACATGGATAGCAATAGGCAAAACAAGAGAGTATGCAGAGAAACTCTAGTTTTTAAAGCCATCAGATCTCATGAAACTCATTCACTATCATAAGAACAGTGCAGGAAAGATCCAACCCAATAATTCCCACCTCATGTGGGAATTGTGGGTGTTATAATTCAAGATGAGATTTGGGTGAGGACACAGCCAAACCATATAATTCCATCCCTGGTCCCTCCCAAATCTCCTGTCCTCACATTTTAAAACCAATCATGCCTTTCCAACAGTCCCCCAAAGTCTTAACTCATTTTAGCATTAACTGCCCACAGTCATGGGGTGTTGATGTACAGATTATTTCATCACCTAGGTAATAAGCATAGTACCTGATAGGTAGTTTTTCAATCCTCACCTTCCCAACCTCCCCCCTCAAGTAGACCTCAGTGCCTGTCATTCCCTTTTTTGTGCCTATATGTACTCAATATTTAGCTCCCACTTATAAGTGAGAACATGTGGTATTTGGTTTTCTGTTCACAGAAAAAGTCCACAGTCCAAAATTTCATCTGAGGAAAGGCAAGTCCTTTCTGCCTATGAGCCTGTAAAATCAACAGCAAATTAGTTACTTCCTAGATACAATGGGGGTACAGTCATTGGGTAAATACAGCCATTCCAAATGGGAGAAATTAGCCAAAACAAAGGGGCTACAGGCCCCATGCAAGCCTGAAATACAGCAGGAAAGTCAAATCTTAAAGCTCCAAAGTGATATCCTTTGACTCCATGTCTCACATCCGGGTCACAATGATGCAAGAGGTGGGTTCCCCTAGTCTGGGGCCTCTCTGCCCCTGTGGCTTTGCAGGGTACAGCCTCTCTTCCAGCTGCTTTCAAGGGCTGACATTGAGTGTCTGTGGCTTTTTCAGAAGCAAAATGGAAACTGTCAGTGGATCTATCATTCTGGGGTCTGGAGGATGGTGACCCTCTTTGCACAGCTCCACTAGGCGGTGCCCCTGTAGGGACTCTCTGTGGGGGCTTCCACCCTACATTTCACTTCCACACTACTCTAGCAGATGTTCTCCATGAGGACCCTACCCCTATAGCAAACTTTTGCCTGGGCATCCAGGCATTTCCATACATCTTCCAAAATCTAGGCAAAGGCTGTCAAACCTCAATTCTTGACTTTTGTGTGCTCATAGGCTCAAAACCATGTGGAAGCTCCCAAGGCTTGAGGCTTGTACCCTCTGAAGCCATGGCCCTAGCTAGCTTTAAGATGGCCACTTTCAGCCACAGCTCGAGTGGCTGGGATGCAGGGCACCAAGTCCCTAGGCTGCACACAGCACAGGGACCCTGGCTGTGGCCCACAAAACCACTTTTTCCTCCTATGCCTCCTGGCCTGTGATGGGAGGAAGCTGCCGCAAAGGTCTCTGACATACCCTGGAGACATTTTCCCCGTTGTCATGGTGATTAACATTTGGCTCCTCATTACTTATGCAAATTTCTGCAGCCAGCTTGAATTTCTCCTCAGAAAATGGGAGTTTCTTTTCTATCACATTGTCAGGCTGCAAATTTTTCAAACTTTATGCTCTGCTTCCCTTTTGAAACTGAATGCCTCTAACAGCACCCAAGTCACCTCTTTAATGCTTTGCTGCTTAGAAAGCTCTTCCACCAGATACACTAAATCAACTCTCTCAAGTTCAAAGTCCCACACATCTCTAGGGCGGAGGCAAAATGCCACCAGTCTCTTTGCTAAAACATAACAAGAGTCACCTTTGCTCCATTTCCCAAGTTCCTCATCTCCATCTGAGACTGCCTCAGCATGGATTTCATTGTCCATATCATTATCAGCATTTTGGTCAAAGCCATTCAACAAGTCTCTAGGGAGTTTCAAACTTTCCCTCATTTTCCTGTCTTCTGAGCCCTGCAAACTGTTTCAACCTCTGCCTGTTACACAGTTTCAAAGTCGATTCCACATTTTTGCATATCTTTTCAGCAGCACCTCACTCTACTGGTACCACTTTACTGTATTAGTCCGTTTTAACACTGCTGATAAAGACATACCTGAGACTGGGAAGGTACAGAGGTTTAATGGACTTAATAGTTCCACATGGCTGGGGAGGCCTCACCATCATGATAGAAGGGAAAGAGGAGCAAATCACCTCTTATGTGGATGGTGGCAGTCACAAAGAGAGTACTTGTGCAGGGAAACTCTCATTTTTAAAACCATCAGATCTCATAAGACTCATTCACTATCAAGATAACAGTGCAGGAAAGACCTGCCACCATAATTCAATGACCTCCCATGGGTTCTGCCCAGAACACATGGGAATTTTAGGAGTTACAATTCAAGGTGAGATTTGGGTGGGGACATAGCCAAATCATATCAAATAGCAATTCTGTTTTAAGTTCTTCACAAATTGCCAAACTATTTTCTACCATGGCTGGACTAATTTACAGTCCTACCTTCAGTTATAAGCATTTTCTTTTCTCTAAAACCCTGGTAGCATTTGTTATTTTTTGTCTTTTTAATAACAGCCATTCTGACTGGTGTGAGCTGGTATCTCATTGTGGTTTTGATTTGCATTTCTCTAATGACTAGTTACATTGTGTGTTTTTTCATATCCTTCTTGACCACATGTATGTCTTCTTTTGAAAATTGTCTGTTCATGTCCTTTGCCAACTTTTCAGATTCAATAAATGGTGCTGGGATAACTAGGTAGCCATATGCAGTAAATTGAAACTGGATCCCTTCTTTACACCATATACAAAAATTAACTCAAGATGGGTGAAAGACTTAAATGTAAAACCTAAAACTATAAAAACCCTGGGAGATAACTTAGGAGATACCATTCTGGACATAGGACTGAGCAAAGATTTCATGACAAAAATGCCGAAAGCAATTGTAACAAAAACAAAAATTTGACAAATGGGGCCTAATTAAACTAAAGACCTTCTGCATGGCAAGAGAAACTATAAGCAGGGTAACCAAACAACCTACAGAATGGGAGGAAATAATTGTAAACTGTGCATCTGACAAAGGTCTAATATCTAGAATCTATAAAAAACCTAAACAAATTAACGAGCCAAAAAATTTGCCTTTTTTCTGTAAACTGAATTTTATTTTTAACATCTAATAGAAGTACAGAACAATGAAATGCAAAAGCACAGTAGATGTTAAAGAGAACAGTATATATCAGGGAAGAAAGATACTGTTTTACTTCAGATGTACAGGATACAAAGATTGATACAGATGTAGAAAAAATAAATCCTCCTGCCTTGTTCAGGACTTGTTCAGGGTATAGGTAATTAAGGCTACTGGATGAAAGTCTTCCAATGATTGAATCTGTGTGGAACTGGAGAAGAATCATACAATATAGTGTTCTTATTTTAATCCAGTGCCCATTAAAATGGCAAAGATGTATAGGGACAAATATTAGAGAGTTGTGAGGAAAAATTGAACTGCGACAGAGTTTTTGCTCATTCAAATAAATCAAGTAAAACATTCTTTCAATAACCATACTTCACTTTTTATCAAGCATTGTAAATATTCTCGACTAAATGATCAATCAGCAATAAATTGTGGGTGCTCTGATCGTGAGTCTTTAGTCAGAAGCTTGGGTGGTAAACTTAAACCTCAACCTTTGTATTTTCTCTTCAGAAACTCTTCCCATAAGGAATCTTAAATTTGCCTCCAAGGAGACTTAGGACATTGTTTTAATCTATCTTGACTCTGACTTTATTAGATCCTTTAGGGATTCTTTAAGGTTAAAAAATTAACTTTTGATAACAATTTCCAGTGTTTATGTAGAATATTGTTTGTACTTATCTTTATAAATATTTTACCTAAATATTGGGCTTGGTTATTTTCCTTAAGGAGAAGGACCCACCTAAGTTGCCATTTCTAAACATAATTATTATGCAGATGAATCAATCGATATTTCCTCTTCCAATCAACTTCACAGAAATATTTTCATCCCTATGTCTGATTGTAAATAATTATCTGAGATCCAAAGACAACTTAGCTTCTTGGATAGGCTCAATAGTCTCATATCTAAAACTATCACTATTAGTTGCTCAAAATCTTAACACAAATCTTCGATTGAAATAGTCAAAGCAAACTCTACAGGGATACTTCATTTCAGATAACTTCAGTTTGCCTAAAGGTGATTAATGAAGAAAAAGCATGTCTCCCAACAAAAATAATATAAAATATGCAAGTGATTTATCTGATCTTGAGAAAAATGCACCACATTTTTAAATTTACCACTATTTTAAAATAAAAGATGCATCTCTCAAAAAAATTAAAAGTAAATAAAAATTGAGTTTTCGAAATGGATTGTGAATATGGGTTGTTCATAAACAATTTAAGCATTCTAAAAAGATTAATCTGCTGTAGTTACTATTCGATAGTTCAATCCTAATTAAGAATCAAGGAGCTTGGGGAATGTCAAAACAATGACAAAGCTCAGCTTAAAAAAATTCAAATTATGCTTAAACGATGTATCTAAGATCAAAAAGTTCAGTACCAAAAACAATTTGTTTGAATATATAATTAAAAAATAAGGAAATATTTTCCTCTATTGGATTCATCATATATATTCATAAAAGGAACATATCTTTCTTTTCTTTATACAAACACATAGTTTTCCTGCAGCACCTTAGATTATTGGTTAAACCTACAAACAGAAATTTAGAAAATCTTGCATATTTTATCATGTTAATATACTGCAAATCATATCCATGTATTATCAATTCTAATGTTGGAAGTATGATATAACTCACCTCATTTTCTGAACTACCTATAATAGAATCATCTGGAGTGCTTTTAAAAATGAAAATTTTGGAATTTCTCCTTAGACTTGCTTTTCTAGTATGAAAAAGTGGAATAATAATAACAAATAACTTGTGGGATTTTTGTAATGATTACGTGAGAAAACCCACAAAAATCCTTTAGCACGGTGTTTGATATCTAATTATTATGTTGTATTCAGATTGGGAATCTACCATTTTATTCATAACTAAATTTTGAGAATCACAGGTAACAGATATTGCATATTAACCTACTATCTTTTTTTTGTTGCTTTTTGTTTTTTTTTTTTTTTGAGACGGAGTCTCGCTCTTTTCGCCCAGGCTGGACTGCAGTGGCGCCATCTTGGCTCACTGCAAGCTCCGCCTCCCGGGTTCACGCCGTTCTCCTGCCTCAGCCTCCTGAGTAGCTGGGACTACAGACACCCGCCACCGCACCCGGCTAATTTTTTGTATTTTTAGTAGAGACGGTTTCACCGTGTTAGCCAGGATGGTCTCAATTTCCTGACCTTGTGATCCACCCGCCTCAGCTTCCCAAAGTGCTGGGATTACAGGCGTGAGCCACCGCTCCCAGCCCAACCTACTATCTTAAACTAAAAAAATCTTAACTAGCAATGTCAGTGGGGATGTATCTAGTTTTTATCTATAATATGAGAGTTTCCAGTTGGATTATTTACAGAGAATTTTACAATGTGAACAAAATATTAGAATATCACCAAAATAGTGTACAGGTAACCATAGAAAGTCTTCAGCTTAATTTTATTATCATAATTTTGATAGAGGGAGGAGGCAGAGAAATTCTAGGCAGACAGGGGCAGGTCCCTGGTGAAACCGCACCTTCAAGCCAAGGTAGCCTAAAACCTGCAGCCCAAAGTGAGAACTTCTCTTTCTGTTTGCCTGCTTTCTCCTGATTGGTTCTTTCTGAATAATGTCTTTTTACCAGTTGAATATTACGTTTTCCAAAACAACCTATAGCCCACCCTATCCCCATATTGTGCCTATAAAGACTCCAGGCTCAGTCAGTAGAGGGAAGAGGCCTCTTGACTTTGGGAAGAAGATGGCTGGACTTTGGAGAAGAGACAGGTCGACTTTGGAGAGAAGATAGCTGGACTTTGGGGAAGAAGAGACAGCTTGACTTCAGTGAAGATGGTTGGAATTCAGGGAGAACTATCTGCCCTTCCCCTCCCCTCTCCAGCTCCCGTCTCCTCTGAGAACCATTCCCACCACTCAATAAAATTCTCTGCCTTCACCATCCTTCAAGTGCCCATGCGACCTCATTGTTCTTGGATGCTGGACAAGAGCTTGGGACCCACCAAGTGTGGATATCCAAAAAGGCTGTCACACCAGCCCTTTGCCCTCACTGGTGGAGGGCAGCTGCCCCACATGATGAGGCAAGGGTTCAACTGAGCTTTTAATACACAGCCATCCACAGACAGTGGAACAAAAGGAAAGCTGTAACACCCCCTCTGGTGTTTTGGGGTCATAGGCTCCCCCACTAGTATGCTGCCACAGGTCCTGCACAGAGCTTACTCTCACTGGCGCCTGGAGCAACTAGCTGGTCCTGCATTAGCTCACTCATATGCTCCCTTTCACAAGTGGTTGAGAACAATGGGCCAAGTAAACATTTGTCCCTGTCACAAATCCAATGAAGGGGCCACGAAAAATCTTGCATCAATTTTTAAATAAGCTGGGCACGGTGGCTCACGTACTTTGGGAGGCCAAGGTGGGCGGATCACCTGAGGTCAGGAGTTCAAGACCAGCCTGACCAACATGGTGAAACCCCGTCTCTACTAAAAATACAAAAATTAGCTAGGCGTGGTGGTGTATGATTAACTTAATCCTTAGGAACTAGAAAAAATGTAAAGCTATTCATGTGGATATGTAGATGAATATAGAATTTATGATAATTTCTTTCTTAATTTTTTATTTCAAAAATTATTAAGATGACCCTGAGGGAATATTTTATTTCTTTATTTTTTTTATTTCTTAAAATCGGCCCTCTTCTATGCGCTATAGTATCCTTGTACTTTACCTTACGATAGTGAAATTCACTAATGACTAATTTCAGAGAATTTTGAGGCTCAGCATAGGCCACTGCTTACTTTTAACACTAATTTAAGATGTATCATCTGCTGAATTCCTAAGGGGTGCTTTTTTAAAATACTAAACTAGAAAATACCTGTAAATGACTTTCCACTTCTTGTAAGACCTTGAAGCACACTCTGAAATTTCTAGTTGATGTGTTTGAATCTCAATGGGGGCTAAGACAGTAGAATTTTCTATCCTCTCACTTTTATTGGAAAAAGCACTATTTAAAATGAAGGAGATGTATAAAAGTAACTCCAAGGACAACCATATTTCCAAAAAGCTTACTTCAAATATAACAATACAGATAAGTTGAAAGTATAGAAAAAATAAGACATACCATGTAAACATTCATTTTGTAAAAAGAAATCAGAAGTGGCTATAAGAAAAAGTAGACCTCAGAGCAAAAAAAAAAAAAAAAAAAAAAGTACCGAAACAAAGAGAGATCCTAGTGATATGACTAGAAATCCTACAGCTATTAAAACGAGAATAAGGGAACCCTACCAGCAATTCTTTCTAAAAGTAGAGAAAATGGATACATTCCTTAAAAAAACACAAACTACCAAAGCTCTCCCAACATGCTGTGGATTACCTGAGTAGTCCTAAATATTAAATAAATGGAATCTATGATTTAAAAGCTTATAAAAAAATAAATGTCCTGGCCCAGATGGTTTCAGTAGTTAATTTTTAGAACAACTTTGGGAAGCATTTTGGCTTTTTGCAGTTCCTTCAAAGATTAAACATATTAGATTATGATCCAGCAATTCAATTTGCATGTATATTTGCAACAAAAACATATATAAATAAAATACATATGTGATATATATACACACATACACATATATATTTACATATGAAGTTCCTAGCAGTTTTATTTGCAATAATCAAAACTCCAGGAAAAAGTTCAAAGCCCAGCATTTTCAGTTTCCTTAAGATGAGCTACAACTACAACTCCCCACCCTCACACATACACAGTGACTCCTTAGGGTTCTACTCAAAATTATACAACATTGCTTAATAGAATTTGAAAACCTGTGCTATAAGGTAACTTAGGTAAATCAGCATTCACTTCTAATTTAGTAAAACATTTTGGAAAACGTTCCTTGTTTGTTCTTTGTTTTTAAATATGTTTCTTTAATGGAATAGGATTATTTAACAGTTTTTATTTTTTTATTTTCATTTTATTTTATTTAGTTTTTTGAGACGGAATCTCACTCTGTAGCCCAGGTTGGAGTGCAGTGGTACGATCTCAGCTCACTGCAACCTCCACCTCCTGGGTTCAAGTGATTCGCCTGCCTCAGCCTCCCGAGTAGCTGGGATTTACAGGCACGTGCCACCAAACCCAGCTAATTTTTTATATTTTTAGTAGATGGGGTTTCACTGTGTTAGCCAGGATGGTCTCCATCTCTTGACCTTGTGGTCTGCTCCCCTTGGCCTCCCTAAGTACTGGGATTACAGGCATGAGCCACCATGCCAAGTTTAACAGTTTTATAAAATATAATTTTGCTCCTGAATTTCTACATTATCCATTAAATTGCATTATGAAATTTAAAATTTATTTAAAATCTTGGAACAAAATGAATTACTTAAGAAAAAAGCAAAACTTATAAAAATCTTAAGGCCAAATAACTGAAAAAATTGAAAAGATGGTGGAATAAATAATGCTGTGATTCTTGCAGTCAGAATCCTCTTTTCTAAATAAGCTATGTGGCAAACGGTTAGTTGTTCCACAAAATCTATCATACATTTCTCTATTAGTAAGAATTTTAACTGTCTGCCTGCTCAGATAATGTTCCCTAACCTCCCTGGGAGCTGGTAACACTTAATAGAAATGCTGTGGGCAAATTCTGGGTCACTCAATTAAAGTAAAATTGGTTTTCTCATACTTCCACTATTACTTCCTGAGTGGGGCCTGAACAACACTGTGACAGTGACACAGCTTTGACCATGTAGCAAGGATAACACAAAAAAGGAAGGCTGGGTGAAAAAAGATGAAAGGAATCATTGTCCTTGATATATTCTGTGCAGTATTGCCATCCCACCAGACTCTTCACCAACACCTGGTCTTAGGTAGAAGGAGAAGAAGGCAGAGAGATCAAATGTGGAAGGAAGGAAGAGAGACAGAGAGAGAAAGAAAAGGGCAGAATGAGGGAGCCAGAGAGAGACAGTTCCAACATGCTAGGGATGCAAAATAAATTATGGAGAAAACAGACATAATATTATTCAATTAATAACCATATGAGAGAGACATATACTAATAAAATTAATTATATAATGATTACAAAATCACAAATGTGATAGGTACATAAGAGATGTATGATGCTATAAAAACCTTTCAATAAAGAAAATTGAACTAATTAAGAAAGCAGGGAAAGTTTAACTGGGGAAAGGACTATTGAGTAGAGATTTGAATGATAAATAAGAAATGCCTGAATAATGAGAGACTGGAAGACAGCTTAATTCAAAGGAAATGACGTGCATATGTCTTCAAAATAAAATATAGGAATATAATGTGTAACTGGAGAAGAAGGTCAGGGCTAGAGAGTCCTGTAGGGCACCATCAGCTAGAAGTCTCTTCCATACTGGTTTCTTTCAAGTGGAGCTCCTGGTATATTTCTAGCCTTTGTTCAATATTGTCTTAACTCTCAGGGGACACGGAATGACTTCAACTAATTAGAAAATTTGGTGACGATAAACTGTTCATGTTGAACTCTGTTCTCCCCTTTCCGTTTTGGTAGTGAATCTGCCATCAAGGTTGAGACTTCTCCCCACTGACCTATTCCCCAAGCTTTTTTTGAGAAGGTTTCCAAGTAGGGATTCCACCTATACCGGTGGCTTGGAGGTAGTGAAGACTGTCTATTTCAGTTTATTTAGAAAGTCTACTTGCAGCTCCCCCATGCCATGATTAGATTTTCTCCCTCACTTTACATTTTATTAGTAAAATAGATAATTTTGAAACCTTTAATCTTATTTCTCAAGTTTTTGAGAATCTAGAGGTTTAGCCAAGGTAGACTTATTAATATTACACTAATAACATTATCAAGGGATCAGAAACTTTAGGTAAAGTTTATTTCCCAGTCCTGCAGTCTCTTGTGTTTCTGAATGACTCTCCAGAGCAGCTGTCTTTTCTGTCAACTCATCATTCCAGGCTGCTTTGATTTCTTGGCACTCCATATTAACATGTGCTTTCATTATTGCAGTGGCAGAAGAAGAATGCATGGATAACCATTCATGACTTTTAAATCCTTCTGCTCAGAAAATATATATGTCAACATAGGTTCACATTATCTTGGCCAACACAAACCATATGGCCATGCTCATCTCCAAGGGGCATGTTCCCAGAAGCAAAATAAAATCAGATATCTCAATGAGCTCCAGTGAGGCCTGCACAACCTCTGTTTTGAATCATTTTTACTTAGCCCAATTTAATAAGATTAAACTAAAGCAAAAGCTGGTCAAAAAATCAATTCTAAGCATACCTATACCAAATCCTAAATTTAAACAATGGATCTACCACTTAATATCCTAGTGCCTTCTCATTTCATTCATTATCAAAAGTAGAATAGCAAGAGAGTTTTTTGTTTTTTTTTTTTTTTTTTTTTTTGCTCTGGTTCTCTAATGCTTACAACGAAAGGTCTTTTTTAAATGTAGGCGTATACAGTTTGTAAGAGCATTGTATATAGTTTTATTATACTAAATTATATAGAAAATATGTGAGCATGTAAAAGTATCCAAATCCTCATTCATTCTTTCCTTAAAAACATAAATGACCCCTCCAAAAGGACCCTAAAAAGATTTTGGTGCAAAAAAAATTTCTGATATTTTAATCAATGTACCTCATCCAGTCTCTGCCTTAAAGATGTAATAAGTTTGGTCAGGTTGTCATGACAATCACATGGAAAAAGATAGCAGAAATGACTCACAAGCTGTCTGTGGAAATCAATACCGGATAATACCCATTATGCCTATGTGGAATTACACTCATATTGAGTAGCGTGACAAGATGCAGTGAAATAAGAGGAAGTATCTCCAAAAATTTAATTTCAAATATATTATTTTGGTGTACACATAAAATATTACTCATATATTTCTGAAGTTCCTACTATTGTTAACTAAACTATGTCAGTCTTATAATAGCTGTAGTAAATAAAGGTTTTCCTTAAAACCACTTCAAGTAACAATTTTTTGATATATTAAAATTGGTTAAACTATTCACTGATTTAATCTATCAGTGTTTGTAGATGTGTGTTGATGCCCTGAACAATGCTATGTGCCGGAAAACAAAAACAGAAATACAAATAAGTGTTTGTTTTTTCCTAAGGTGCTAACAACGTAGACATAACAAACATGCGGCTCCAAAATAAAGATCTATAACAGATATTGTCCCCTCCCAAGGAAAAAAAAAACAGGCAAATCTAAGCAAATAAAAAATATGATTTACTACCATATGTAGGAAATGCATGGAAAAAATTTTTCACTTTTACTAAGGAGTGACTTTCATTTCACTCTAGTGCTCAATTGAATCTCAAAGTGACTCAACTCCTTCTAATTAAAAGGATAGCATTTTGATTAATAACTATAGAGCACATTGAATGGACTTCTCACAAGATATTTACAAATTAATGTCCTTGTTTTCCTTTACGAGATAGTAAAGATAAAGTATATATGTTCCCATATTATGTATGTCTTCCAATAAGATGATTAGTTATGCAAAGCAATCCATAGAGGACCTATCTTCTTTTGGTGTTTTCCCTCCTTCTTAAATTAATTGAAACATGTTTCTGAATATAGATCAATCATCCTGTGATCATAGCAACCAAAATCATAGGCTAAAATTAGTGAAGTAGGAAAATAAAGATTGCCAAGTTATCAATGCGATGTTAAGCCAAAATACCTGCTCTGGATTCCCTCCTTCAGAATGTCTTTATATGAGAAATGTCAACCTATAATTAATAATTAGCATAAGTCATAGTAGTAGAATTTTCTGTAATTCAGAGTTAAATAAAAACCATGATAGAGTGACTGTCAGAAGACTATTACAGGCAGGCGTGGTGGCTCACACCTGTAATCCCAGTACTTTGGGAGGCCGAAGTGGGTGGATCACTTGAGGTTAGGAGTTTGACACCAGCCTGGCCAACATAGTGATACCCCATCTCTACTGAAAATATAAAAAATTAGCCAGGCATGGTGGTGAGTGCCTGTAATCCCAGCTACTTGGGAGGCTAAGGCAGGAGAATTACTTGCAGTGGAGTGATTGGAGGCAGGATGTTGCAGTGAGCCGAGATTGCACCACTACACTCCAGACTGGGCAACAGAGTGAGACCCCATCTCAAAAAAAAAAAAGAGAAAGACCTAAGAATTCTTACAGAGGGATCTGTTTTATTTTGTCTAAGTTTCTAGTCTCCATTAATTTTGATAAGAGAAAATAAATAGCTAGATTTATTTATATAAATCAAGATTAAATTTCTCCTTTATTTTTCAGGCTACTTCCATTTTGCAAAACAAAATTAAAGGAATGAAAATATGCTCCATGTTATTGCCATGTAAGAACATTCAAACTTCTGAGCTTATGGTTGTATTCCCACTATAAATTTACAAACAGTGAAAGGCACACATACACACACACATTTAATTCACAGAAAAGGTCAGTTAAAAATCAGTTTTTCATAGCATACGAGAAATTAGCCATACATCTCTTGAAATAATGCACACAACACATATTTCAAAAGAGAGCTTTTTAAAATATTGTATTAGATCAGAGATATGCATTCATGGTCCACGGCTGAGGGGTTAGATCCAAATCTTAGTATTTGACCTATTGTTACCCTTTTGATACATGAAGGATTATTTTTCTCTTATAAATTTACTGTAAGCAAATTTGCCAGTCTAAACCATCTGTCACTTAACAAAGAAAAGATATATTATCTTTCACTCAAAAGTTATTTATAACAAAAGAAATACAAATCATTAAAGATAAGTTCTCAGTTTATGATATAATTTTTAGCCTCGTTTAGTCTGACTGCACCTTCTTGTCCTTGCTGCAGTCATCAAGGGTCCAGCAACTTTCTGCAAAACTGTATCTAGGAAAGTCAAATTACAGGTAAATTATTTCACATCTGCATTCATTGACAAAGGCTATTATAATAATTTCTCTCCTGGCTGTTACATAATCTCTGATTTCTTGTTATCTTAAAATATCCCTCACCAATTATTCATTGAGTAGTTTCACAAAGGAATGCTCTTGCTTTTCAATCAGGAAAGGGGTGAGAAAATGAGCAATTGATTGGATTTGGGGCAGCATAGAAAGTTTATTGGCGATTATTGCCTTTATCACAATGGTGATGTGTGAAGCAGATTTGGTGTCACAAGGTGAAGGGTATCATCCAAGGAACAGCATCCTTTTAAATTGTGAACCTGGTCTATATCCTGGTTTATAAAGGTCTACTTTTTAAATGTCTGGATATATGTGTTATTGCAGGAGTTTGGTTGCCATATATCAAATATATTTGTTCATATGTGTACCAATTAGCTATCTTAAGCAGGGCTTGAGGACTATGATACAAGGAAGTATGGACTCTAGGAGCCTTGACTATATTCCCATAGATCTATTTATCAGCATGAATGTGTTTCTCATAATAGTAACTCTCAAAACTAAAATCCAAAGAGTGACTCTATACCTCATATGATCAGCCTCCTCTTATTAAGTATATGATAAGGTAACATGTCAAAGTGAAACTTGTATAGAGAGATAACTTTTAGACAAACCATAATGGTAAAAAGGTTTTAAACAACAACTAAAAAGTCTCAAGATATTTCACTGTATTTTTCCCACATCTTTTATTTTCAGTTGCATAAACGTCTCTAATCACCTACAATAGGCATGAGAGTGGGTGGCAAATTGTCAAATAACAACATCAGTGAAGCAATTTCTTCCGAGAAACTACAGAACTGTACTGAAATAGACTGAAGGCAGTATTAGTGATGGACATATATGGACATAAGTAAAACAAACTTGGTCCCAAATTACTGTTCTTTCAGGAGTTCTACTTACTTTCTGACTACAAGGAAGAAACTTCATAATTATGAGCTGCAACATCAATAATGTAGACATTTCAATACCCCAAAAGGTTTCTGTGAAGACTACATGAGCAATAAATGTAAAGTATCTAGCATAGTGCCTAATGAAAACCGTATATTCGATAACATTCACTCCAGCCTGGGTGACAGAGCAAAACTCTGTCTCAAAAAAAAAAATATATATATATAATATGTATATATGTATATATATATATGTGTATATATATGTGTATATATGTGTGTGTATATATATGTGTGTATATATGTGTGTGTATATATGTGTGTATATATATGTGTATATATGTGTGTATATATATATGTATATATATATGGGAGCTCTTGTTTAAATTTGTGTGAATGTGTATACATTTATATATTATATTAAATTATGAAATATATCACCTATTATATATTATATCTCTAATAAAGAATATATAATATTCTTTACCATATGTAATTTATATATTATACTAAATATATTATATTAAATTATATTATATAATTTATGTATATCATATACATTATACATACATATGATATATATCATTTATATTATACATAGTATATATTTTTTGTTCTTTTTCTGTGAATTTGCCAATTGACTCATTTGTGGTGTACTATCAGTTTTTTTTATATTCTCACTCTCGACATTTTACTTGTGATATTTGTATACTCTTTGGCTTCAAACAAGACTGGCTGCTCTCTAGGCTGATGCACAGTTGTCTTCTGGGGCCTTGAATTTACTGATTTCCTGGGTTCCATCCACTGTTTCTTGGAAACATTTTCCTATTTCTTGGTTTGTACCTTAATTTTTCTGGAGTGCTTCTGGTAACTTTCTTTTAAATAAGGTGCATTGGAGGTGTTTTGGGGGTCCCACAACAACCCCATGTGTGGTGACCCTTCAGAAGAACGTACAGGACCAAGAGGCAGTTGCACTTATGGCTATGGGTTTTTAAAGCAAGGAGAAAAGACACCTCAGGCAAATCCTAAAACAGGTCAAGAATAGGCTTGCAAGTTTTCTCTTCCAGTTCAGACGGTGTTGGGGCTGCAAGGACATGCTCCTTTCTCCAGCAACAAAATGCTGCAACCCTTGTACAATGTTTCTGCTCAGGCAAGCTCTTGAGACTCATGCAAGATACAGGGTTTTTAATGAGGTTGGTCACCTAGGAACTCTCCATTATAATTACCAAATTCCAGACTCCCAGAAGAAAAACAAGCATTTACCATAAATCGCATTTTTGCATAAACAGTCTGAATATGTTGATACAGCAGGCATACAAAATAGTGCCCCAGGCAGACACAACAACCTTATCAATTAGTAACATAAGGAAAATTCCAAAGCCAAGTTCCCAAATGTCAGCCAAGGGCCAACCCCACAAGCATGTTCTTGTAAAGAACAATATCAGGCCTACCGTGTTAACTCTTTGCTGTACATTGGCAATTTCCAGAAACTTTACATGTCTGGAATATTTTTTATCTGATATTTTGTCTGGGTGTATATTTCTAAATTGGAAAATTTTTCTTTTGAAAGTGTTTATGGTAGACAAAATGCTAAGATGGTCCCCAAGATTCTTAACTCTTTGTGTACTTACCTTGTATAATCTTGAGGATGAGTGGGACTTATGAATATGCTGAGATTTCACTTCCACAGTTAGGTTATCTTATATGGCATAGATGAAAGTATTTTACAGATGTGATTAAGGCCCTTATTAAGGCCTTAATCTTTATAAGGCCTAAATCACTGGACTTTGAATTAATCAAAAAAGGGGTATCCTGGGTGGGACTGACCTTATCAGACAAAGCTTAAATCTCAGGCCTTCTTTGAAGGTAGAGATAAAAAGCAGTAAGATGTTCTCATTCTGGCCTTGAAGGAACAAACTGCCATGCACTGGAGATGTCCACCTGGCAGGAAACTGCCTCAGTTCTATGATCACAAACAACTAAATTTTGGCAACAACTGTTGGAAAGAGAAGTCCAAGTTTCAAATTAGAGCACAGCCCTGGGCAATAACGTGATTGCAGCCTGATAATCTTTCAGCAGAGTACTCAACATAGTACCCTTCTGACACAATGAAACTGCAAGATTAGAAATGTATGCTGTTTTAAGCCACTACATTTGTGGTAGTCTGTTATGCAGCAATAGAAAATATTGCTATTCCTTTGTTTTTAGTATTCTCCATGTCTTGCGAGAAGTCAATCAGTCTGTTTCTTTTCTCTAAGTAAAATTCTCTTAATTCTGGAAACTTCTTTCAAACTCTGTTTTGGCATTCTGAAATTACAAAGTATACAGCTATCCAAAAAATATATACTGAGATTATTAGGTATCATGTTCTATTTTAATTGCCGAAGATCAAGTGATGAAAAACAACAAAGACTCTACCATCGTGGAGGTCATATAGGCAAAAAGTAAGTTGTCACCGGCCAGGCTTAGAAGTGATACACATTATTTTTGTCTATGTTCCATTAGGCAGAGGTCACTTCCATGCCCAACTAACTGCAAAACAAGTTAGGAAATATAGTTTAGCTGTTTACCTCAGGCAAAACAAAAACACGTTTTCAGTGAACACATAAAACTCTCAGCCAGAGAAGATGAGTGCTATGGGAGAGCACAAGCAGCTAAGAACAATAGAAGGAAAAGGGATGAAGTTAATCAATTAGTATAGGGAGTTTAGAAAAAAACTGTCAGAGTCAGTATGATTTAGGGCTTTCTATGGTCTAAGTCATATGGAAACATAGGTAGATATTCTAGATAATAGAAACAACATATAAAGATGTCTTGAATTAGTTGGCTATATCACCTCACAACTTAGTGGCCTACAACACTTAAAACTTATTATTGCTCATGAGTCTACAGGTAAGTTGGGAAGTTGTTTGATTTGAGCCTGACTCAGCTAAACCTTTCTGGATTACACAGTTAACTGGTAGTCCAGCTAGGAGCTGGCTAATCTAGATTGGCTTCATGGACTTCTCTAATGCTTGGGTGGATTTAGGCTGGAACAATGGGCCACATGTCTCTCATGATTTAGCAAGCTACCAGAGGTTTATTTGCATGTTGGCTGGACATGGTTCCAAGAGGGAGAATGGAGGTATGTAAGTTTCTTTTTTTTTTAGTATTTATTGATCATTCTTGGGTGTTTCTCAGAGAGGGGGATGTGGCAGGGTCATAGGATAATAGTGGAGAGAAGGTCAGCAGATAAACACGTGAACAAAAGTCCCTGGTTTTCCTAGGCAGAGGTCTCTGCGGCCTTCCGCAGTGTTTGTGTCCCTGGGTACTTGAGGTTAGGGAGTGGTGATGACTCTTAACAAGCATGCTGCCTTCAAGCATCTGTTTAACAAAGCACATCTTGCACCGCCCTTAATCCATTTAACCCTTAGTGGACACAGCACATGTTTCAGAGAGCACGGGGTTGGGGGTAAGGTTATAGATTCACAGCGTCCCAAGGCAGAAGAATTTTTCTTAGTACAGAACAAAATGGAGTCTCCTATGTCTACTTCTTTCTACACAGACACAGTAACAATCTGATCTCTTTTTCTTTTCCCCACATTTCCCCCTTTTCTTTTCAACAAAACCGCCATCGTCATCATGGCCTGTTCTCGATGGTCGCTGTCTCTTCAGAGCTGTTGGGTACACCTCCCAGATGGGGCTGCCGGGCAGAGGTGCTACTCACTTCCCAGATGGGGCGGCCGGGCAGAGGCGCTCCTCACATCCCAGACAGGGCGGCCGGGCAGAGGTGCTCCTCACCTCCCAGATGGGGCGGCAGGGCAGAGGCGCTCCTCACCTCCCAGACAATGGGCGGCTGGGCAGAGGCACTCCTCACCTCCCAGACGGGGCGGCCGGGCAGAGGTGCTCCCCACTTCCCAGATGGGGTGGCGGCCAGGCAGAGGCGCTCCTCACATCCCAGAGGATGGGTGGCCGGGCAGAGGTGCTACTCAATTCCCAGACAGGGCGGGCAGGCAGAGACGCTCCTCACCTCCCAGATGGGGCAGCCGGGCAGAGGGGCTCCTCACTTCCTCCCAGATGGGGCGGCCGGGCAGAGATGCTCCTCACTTCCCAGATGGGGCGGCTGAGCAGAGGTGCTCCCCACTTCCCAGATGGGGTGGCGGCCAGGCAGAGGCGCTCCTCAGTTCCCAGACGGGGCTGCCAGTCAGAGGCACTCCTCGCCTCCCAGACAGGGTGGCGGCCGGGCAGAGGTGCTCCTCACATCCCAGATGGGGCAGCCGGGCAGAGGCGCTCCTCACCTCCCAGATGGGGCGGCTGGGCAGAGGTGCTCCTCACCTCCCAGATGAAGGGTGGCCTGGCAGAGGCGCTCCTCACCTCCCAGATGAAGGGCGATGGGGCAGAGGCGCTCCCCACTTCCCAGACGGGGCGGCCGGACAGAGACGCTCTTCACTTCCCAGACGGGGCGGCTGCCGGGCAGAGGAGCTCCTCACCTCTCAAACAGGGCGGCTGCCAGGCAGAGGTGCTCCTCACCTCTCAGATGGGGCGGCCAGGTAGAGGCGCTCCTCAGTTCCCAGATGGGGCAGCCGGGCAGAGGCACTCCCCACCTCCCAGATGGGGTGGCCAGGCAGAGGTGCTCCCCACCTCCCAGACGGGGTGGCGGCTGGGCAGAGGCACTCCTCACATCCCAGATGAGGCAGCTGGGCAGAGGCGCTCCTCACTTCCCATTCGGGGCAGCTGGGCAGAGGCGCTCCTCACTTCCTAGATGGGGTGGCGGCCGGGCAGAGGCGCTCCTCACTTCCCAGATGGGGCGGCCGGGCAGAGGTGCTCCTCACATCCCAGATTATGGGCGGCCAGGCAGAGACGCTGCTCGCTTCCTAGACGGGGTGGCGGGCAGAG
Source organism: Pan troglodytes (assembly GCF_028858775.2). Classification (NCBI taxonomy): domain Eukaryota; kingdom Metazoa; phylum Chordata; class Mammalia; order Primates; family Hominidae; genus Pan; species Pan troglodytes. The sequence goes on from NC_072401.2 coordinate 86,036,147, forward strand.
GCTGTAATCTTAGCACTTTGGGAGGCCAAGGCAGACGGCTGGGAGGTGGAGGTTGTAGCGAGCCAAGATCACGCCACTGCACTCCAGCCTGGGCAACATTGAGCATTGAGTGAGCGAGACTCCGTCTGCAATCCCAGCACCTCGGGAGGTCGAGGTGGGCAGATCACCCAAGGCCAGGAGCTGGAGACCAGCCCGGTCAACATGGCAAAACCCCGTCTCCACCAAAAATACAAAAACCAGTCAGGAGTGGCGGCGCGTGCCTGGAATCCCAGGCACTCGGCAGGCCGAGGCAGGAGAATCACGGGAGCCCGAGGCAGGGAGGTTGCAGCAAGCCGAGATCATGGCAGTACAGTCCAGGCTCGGCAAGAGAAGGAGACCGTGAGGGAGAGGGAGAGGGAGAGAGAGAGGCGGTATGTAAGTTTCTTGAGGCCTAAGCTCAAAACTGATCTGATGTCACATTCATTACACTCTTCTGGCCAAATAATTTTGCAAGCTACCTGCCATCTGCCCCCATCTGAAGGGATGGAGGGATTGATACCACCTCTTTGTGGAAGAAGCTTCCTACATCTTAATGGACACTAGGGATTGTGGAGAACATGACTGAAGTGAGCAAGCCTGAGTGAAGTCAAAGAGACAGTTAAGGGAATGATTACATAAAGCTTTTGCAGGCTTTTTTTTTATTGATTACTATGAGTGAGAAAGTAAATTTTTTGAATATTTTGGTGTTACAAGAAAGCAACTGAAAATGTCTGTCCTATGTTTTAAGGGAACAATCTGTCAACAATGCAGATAAAAGGTTGCAAAGGTGGAGGCAGATTGTCAGTAGGCAACTAAAATAATCTGGGCAAGAAATGATGATGAATTGATCCAGGGAGTTAGTGGTAGATATCAGGAGAAGAAGACAGACTTGAAATATATTTTAATGTTAGCGCCAACAGATTCACCGGTGGGATATGAAATAAAAATGGGAATCACACATAAATCCAAATGACTGGAGTTTCTTTTTACTGAAATGGAGTAGTACACAGGAAAAAAAGTAGGGTTGAGGAAAGAAAGTGGGGTTCAAGAGATATTTTTAACTTGTTAAAGATGTCTATTTATATCCAAAGTGGAGATAAAATTAGCAGTTTAATGTGGACCAGGAGAGATCTGAATTTGAGCTATAAACTTTGGAGTCATCAAAGTGCAAAAGGTATTTTAAACAATGAGTTTGGATGAGCTCACCTAGGGAGAAAAGGTCGTGTCAAGGAGGTATTGACTGAGGCCTGGGATATTGCACTGTTTAAAGATACAGATGAGGAGGAAACACAAGAGAAATGGCCAATGAAATAGAAATAATTCAGAACAGGAGAAGCCAGTGGTGAAATTCTCAGTCTGAGGCTAAGGACCTGAACCTAGGGGAAGCCACTGGCACAAGTCTCGGAGTCCAAAGGTTAAAGATCCTAGAATTTCAATGTCCAACAGCAGGAGAAGAGGGTGTTTCAGTTCCAGGAGAAAGAGACAGGTAATTATTAGCCTTTCCTCTGCCTTTTTTCTTTCCAAGACCCCAGCTAATTGGGTGGTGCTCACTCACATTCAGGCAGGATCTTCCCCACTTAGACCACTGACTTGCCTGCCAGTCTCCTCTGGAAACAACTTCACCGACACACCCAGGAATAATGCTTTACCAATTCTTTAGGTATTCCTTAATCTAGTCAAGTTGATACCTAAAATTAACCATCACACTCCCCCATCTTGGTTATGAAGAACTAGCAGCAAGTAGAAGATGCAGAGAAAATGAATAAGAAAATCTTACTCTCTTTTCCACTGCAAGTTTCCAAGCCCTTCCTCAGACCTGAGATAGAGAGATGGAAGAAGCTTTGAATTAGCTATGATTGAAGTTTTAAATTAGATTATGTGGAATTTATTTTCCATTTGTTTATTAAATAATATATGCACATAGTAAAGATTTTAAACGTACAGCTAAGTATACGTCAAATTGTAAGTTGCTTTTACATTCTTGTCATAGAGACACTCAATTGCCCTCCTATGAGGAAACCATTTTTAAAAGCAATGAGACTAGACTAACGAAAATAAAAAGAGCTAAATAAACATCAGAAATGAAAAATGAGACATTACAACTGATGCCACAGAAATACAAAAGATCATCAGAGACTAAATATGAACAACTATACACTCACCAACTATAAAACCTAGAGTAATTGATACATTCCTGGAAATGTACAACCTCTCAAAATTGGACCACGGAAGAAATAGAAAACCAAGACAGACCAAAAAATAGTAGTAAGATGGAATCAGTAATAAACATTTTCCCAAGAAAAAAAGAGCCCAGGACCAGATGGATTCAGAGCCAAATTCTACCAAACATACAAAGAACAACTAACGCCAATCCTCCTGAAACTGTTCCCAAAAATTGAGGAGAGAATTATCCCTAACTCATTCTATGAGGCCAGTATAACTCTAATAACAAAACCAGGCAAGGACACACACACACAAAGAAACTACAGACCAATATCCCTGATGAACATAGATGCAAAAATCACCTAAAAAAATACCAGCAAACTGAATTCAACGGCACATCAAAAAGATAATACACCATGATCAAGAGGGAGTTTTATGCTAGGGATTCAAGAGTGGTTCAATATATATAAATCAAAAAATGTGATACATTACATCCACAGAATGAAGGAGAAAAACAATATGATCATCTCAATAGACACAGAAGAAGACCTGATAAAATTCAGAACTGCTTTATGATAAAAACTATCAACAAACTGGGCATAAAAGGAACATACTTTAAAATAATAAAGTCCATATATGGCAAACCCACTGTCAAACTTATATTGAATGGGAAAAAGTTGAAAACATTTGCTCTACATGCTACAGCAAGACAGGGATGCTCACTTTCATCACTTCTCTTCAACATAGCACTGGAAGTCCTAGTCAGAGCAATTAGGAAAGGGAAAAAATACAAGGCATCCAAATGGGAAAAGAGAAAGTCAAATTGTCCCTGTTTGCTGATGATATGACCTTATATCTAGAAAAACTTGAAGAATCCACGAAAAAGCTCTCAGATTTGATAAATAAGTTAGTAAAGCTGCAGGATACAAAAGTCAAACTACAAAATCAGTAACATTTCCATATACCAATAATGATCTAGCTGGGTGCAAAATCAAGAAGGCTATGCCATTTACAATAGCTACCAAAAAAGAGATATTTAGGAATATATTTAACAAAGGAGTTGAAAGATCTCAAGAAGGAAAATTACAAAACACTAATGAAAGAAATTGTAGATGACACAAATAAATGGAAAATAGCCCATGCTCAGATATTGGAAAAATTAATATTGTAAATGACCAAACCGCCAAAAGCAATATACAGATTCAATGCAATCTCTATCGCAATATCAATGTCATTTTTAACAGAATTAGAAAAAAATCCTAAAATTCATATGGAATCAAAAAAAAAGAAAAGAAAAGAAAAAAGAAACTGAATAGCCAAAGACAATCCTAAGCACAAAGAACAAAGCTGGAGTATCATATTACCTGACTTCAAATTGTACTATAAGACTGTCATAACCAAAACAGCCTGGCACTGTGTAAAAATGGACATGTAGAAAAATGGAACAGAATACAGAACCCAGAAATAAAGCAGTATTTTCATAGCTAACCAATCTTTGACAAATTCAGTAAGAACATACACTGGGAAAAGGACATTTTTTTCAATACATTGTGTTGGGAAATTGGTTTTCCAAGTGTAGAAGAATGAAACTGAACCCCTATCTCTCACTATATATAAAAATAACCTCAAGATGGATTAAGTACTTAAATGTAAGACCAGTAACTATAAAAATATTATACTGGAATAAAAGATAGGGAATACTTTTAAGGACATTGATCTAGGGAAATAACTCATCTGTAAGACTCAAAAGCACAAGCAACAAAACTAGACAAATGAGAAAATTAAACTAAAAAGTTTCTGCATGGCAAAAGAAATAATCAACAGAGTGAACAGATAATCTTCAGAATGAGAGAAAATATTATAAAATATGCATCTAACAAGGGACCTAATATCCAGAATATAGAAAGAACTCAAGCAATTCAACAACAAAAAATATTTCCATTGAAAGTGGGAAAATTATATGAATAGAAATTTTTCAAAAGAAGACACGCAAATGGCCAACAGCTATATAAAAAATACTTAACATCGCTAATCGTCAGAGAAATGCAAATGAAAACTACAGTGAGATATCTTCTTAGCTTAGTCAGAATGGCTAATATTAAAACATCAAAAAATAACAGATGTTGGCAAGAATGCAGAGATAAGGGAACTCTTATACACTGTTGGTGAGAATGTGAATTAGTAAAATGTCTATGAAAAATAATATGGAGATTTTTCAAAGAACCAAAAATGGAACTTCCAATTAATTCAGAAATCCCAGGCAAGGAAAAACATTATTATATACAAAAGATACCTGCACTTGTATGCTTATCACAGCACTATTCACTAGCAAAAATATGAACTCAACCTAAATGCCCATCCACAGATGACTCGATAAACAAAAAATGGTATATATGCACAATGGAATACTATTCAACCATTAAAATAATGAAATCATGTCTTTTTCAGCAACAATAATGTAATTGGAGGACATTTTAAGTGAAACAAGTCAGATACAGAAAGACAAATACTGCATGTTCTCACTTGTAAGTAGGAGCTAAATAATGTGTACACATGGATGTAGAGTGTGGAATGATAGACAATGGAGACTTGGAAGGGTACGGGGGGGTGAGGAGGACTGAATGATGAGAAAGGGCTTAAAAACCACAATATATGTTATTCAGGTGATAGATACATACCTGAAAAGCCCTGACTTCACTAGTATGCAATCTACGTGCATATAACAAAATGGCACTTGCACTTCATAAATTTATACATATAAAAAATAATGAGATTCTTGAGCTTTGTTTCAGTGATTCTTCATAAACACAGAGACAAATGAAAATAATAGCATGCCATACACATTGTTCAGAGCCTTGTTTTTTCACTTAAAAATGTATTTTGGGCCGAGCACGGTGGCTGAAGCCTGTAATCCCAGCACTTTGGGAGGCCAAGGGGGGCGGATCACAAGGTCAGGAGATTAAGACCATCCTGGCTAACATGGTGAAACCCCATCTCTACTAAAAATACAAAAAATTAGCCAGGTGTGGTGGCGGGTGCCTGTAGTCCCAGCTACTCGGGAGGCTGAGGCAGGAGAATCACTTGAACCCGGGAGGCAGAGGTTGCAGAGAGCCGATATCATGCCACTGCACTCCAGCCTGGGTGACAAGAGTGAAACTCTGTCTCAAAAAAAAAAATTATATATATATATATATATGAGATCATTCATTATCAGCAGTTAATAATCAATATCATTCTTTCTAAAAGTCTTTGTCTTTTGAATGACTTAATTTATCCAGCCTTTTGTTAAATCATGTTTAATTTGGCAATTATAAACAAGCTCTACTTCATAATGTTTCACATATGTAATTTTATTCACATGCAAGTTACCAGTAGAATAAATTATGAAAAAAAGAAATTGCTAGATTGCACATTTAAAATTTTGATAGATATTGCTAAATTGACTGTCATAGACATTTTTCTGATTTATACTCAGCAACATGTAAGTGAACCTATTTCTCACTCTAACACAGACTTTTTGTTCTTTGATGATCTGAAAAGACAGAACATAGTATCAGAGTGTAATTTTAATTTGCATATCTCTTCTTGTAAATGAGGCTGAAAATCTTTTAATGTTCAAGAGCCATTTGTATTTTTAGTGTTCTGTTTATATCATTCATTTTTCTTTCTATGGAGCTAGATGTCCTCGTAAGAAATATATGTGCCGAGCGTAAGAAATAAACTTCATGAAATTTCAGATGCGTGATACATTGATGAAACTTTTAGGAGTACAGTCATCTGAGGCATGCTGGCACATCCCCAAGAAGGAAAAAGACACGTTTTCATCCCTCCTTCCCATAACACCTACCGCTGTGAAAAGTCAAAGAGCTTGGTGAGCCTCTGAACTTAGGAAGACATGCTACACTCAGGAATATTTACTGGGTCACACAGAAGGCTGCCAATTTAAAGTAGGACCCAAGGCAGTAAAGAGATCAGTGGCAGTCCCATGCTCTAGTGTAAGCTTTACTGCCTCTTTTGCCACATGGCCTAGCAAATAAGATAGTAGTTTATGTATCTGTGGTGGTTAAAAATCATAGGTGAAGTCTTCTGTAAGCCCTCATATGATCACTATAGCACTTACTTTCAGAGTTTTAAAGCATGTTTTCTGCAGTCAAAAACTATGCTTGGTTTGGCAAAACACTCTTGGCCTTGTACTACACCCTAGTAAAGATAGAGAACCTGACAGTGAGATAAGACACAGTTACCTGACATGCTCATCACCATCTATGCACAATTAGATCCACTGAATTACAAAGTCAGGCAGGCACAGAAGCAAGACTTTTCATAAGTGGAAGTCCTGCATCCTGGATTAGCCTCTAACAGATGGTTCAGACTTGACTACATGCACTGCTGGTACCCCAAAGCCTTTCTCTCAACTCACAACCATAGCTTGTGGAAAGGTTTCCAATGACCAATAAATGGACAAGGACATGTTATAGGACTAATCCCCAAGACGATAAACGAGATCTATTTGCCCTAGTAAAAAATGGGCTGCTTCCATATTAGAGCCTCGGTGAAGAGGGTCCTTGAAGATAGTGTTGAAAAAATCCTTCCAATAGGCAGAGACATGGGTTCTCCCTGGAGAAAGCCATAGGTGAGTTATGTACAATGAATTCTGGTGAGTGGTGAGTAGACTTGCTTGTTTGTTCAGAAGCCTAGAAAAAAAAATTAAGAACTGGAACTGGCATTATGAAGTTGAAGAGACCACAAACATCACCAGTTGTGTCTCATATCAATGTTGCTTAAAAAGCATTCACATCAGAGGATGCTCTCAGTGAGCAGGTAGAGTTAATGACTTAGTCTTCTTCTGTCCTTAGTAACTCTAGTGTTCAGATAGTTGAGTTAAGACAGTGGCCATGGTGGCAGAGATCAAGGATACATTTGGTATCAATAACATGGCTCTTTCACATAAAGACTAACCTAGATACTATCACTACTGAGTGCCCAACTTGCTATGGACAGAGACTGATACTGAGCTCCTACACTAGACACCAGGAGCCTGTTGATTACATCAGGCCCATTCCACATTAAGTGGTACAATAATTCTTACATACCAAAGTGATTCATATTCTAAATATGGGCTTGTCTTCTAAGCCTCTAGTATCTCCAAGAGCAATACCACCTTAGGGCTTACACAATGCCTTCTGCATTTATATACCTCACACAGATTGTCTTAGACCAAGGCATGAAACAATGAACTCATTACAATGTGTAACATCATTCAAATACAACTGACCTGAAAGGATGGCTGAATGGAATACCGAACAGACAGCTAAGGCTCAACCCAGGCATATCTTGCATTGTTGAAGTGCTCTTCTACAGGATAAAACATAATCACTATACTGATGACCAGTATATGCTGCTGTGTTAATAGAATATGCAGGTCTCAGACCAAGTAGCAGAAACACCTTGCCTAAATATTTCTTATTTGTTCTTCTCTTCCATTTATTCTTAGCATGTGATAGATTTGAGATTCTAGTTTCTGTTGATGGTAGTGGGGTAGGAGGGATAGATAATTTGGCTGAGAAAGACAGTAAGGGTTTTTCTTAGACTATGACTAATACCAAGGAACCAGAGAATGAAGAAAGGAGTCATTGCTCTTCCTGGGATAATCGACCACATTTATTAGGAGCTAGGGCTGCTAATACACAGAATAAAGGGAAAAATACATCTGGAATTCAGTAGATTCATTGAATATCTCTTGATGGTTCCAATTTCAGCGATAACTGTGAATAGGGCAATTCAACAACTGTAACCTGACAAAACAAGGCAACTAACGCTTCATAAACCATGAGGATGAAGGTCCATGCTATCCTACAAGGCAAACAACCAGGGGAAGCTAAATGCTACCAGCAGGTATGGTGAATGTAGAATGATTTATGGAGGCAGAGATGATAATTTGTAGGCCTGAGAGAGCTGCAGCAGTGAAGACTGTACCTTATTTTTAAATCATTGTTAACCATTTTATTGCTTCTTTCAAGGATGAAGTGAGAGTATCTCCTTCTCAGATATTCATATAATACCAGATATCATAGAGGACACTAGATCTGAGTAGTGAAAGGGATTGATTTTTGCACTTAATTTATGAGTCTTCCCAGATTTATCTGGCCACACCTGCCTTCCAGGTTTTGACTTGCCCATCTATTAATGCCTGTGGTTATCTTATCATCCCCTGAGAGGATGGCCAGCTTCCATTCCTCTGGCCATAATAGGTTGAAAGAATTCCCACATATAAGCTCAACCAACTGGATCCATGAAAACTGTTTCCTCTTATTCCTCCCAGAGTCAAAATGAAGTGTCTGCATCATAAGACATACAATTTGGTTTGCCCAGATACCTCTTGATGGGGTCATGTAGCATAAATCAGAAGGGAAGAAAAGTAAATATCCCATGAGCCTAATTTATCCAACAGGGAAAGAAAGAATAGAAAGAACCAGCAGATCAATTTCTGTTTCTCTTTCTCCTTGTCAGAATGTTCCGAGGTATAGTATTCTCAGACAGCCTTTCTGTAGATGCCCTATACTTTGAAACAACCAGTTACGTTTTCTGTGAAACTCAGTAGTTCATTATCATGTATTTTCTTTTTATCATACTCTAGACCCAAGTTCTCTTGTTACCCAAAATACACATGACAAAGTATTAGCACATGTTTTCCCCATTAGGTTTTATTTTCTATGGTACTTGGACTAAGAAAAAGTCTCTTACTATAATTTCAGCTATATCTACACTCAAATGGTTAATTCGTCTTTCATTTGTAGAATATATATGTTTTATTTTCATAGCCATCAATTATATTGTCCTCTCTTTAGGAAGCTTTTCTACATCTATTTTGTCTTCTCATATTAGAAATAATTTTACTTTTATTTGTTCTTTATATTTTTATTCTTGGATACATATTTGGTATGTTTTTACCGACTTGGTAGCAACATTTTTGTTCTGATGATGTTCCTAATCTATTTGGTTGTGTGTGTGTGTGTGTGTGTGTGTGTGTGTGTATGTATTCGTGTTATTTTCCTACTTTTATTTTGTAATACCTCTGCAGAGCTTATGTGATGGTTCCCTTTTTCCCTTTTCTTCACTTTGTTTTAAGAATTTAGTTCTCCCTCGTGTTAATGAGAATCCAAGCTGGCATGTGTGTTGAACATATTTCAATTACTGTGTATTACGTATGTTATTTTAACCCATACTTCTCATCTGAAGCTCAGAGTATTAATAGTGAACTAAGCACAGTGCAGAATTCATCCCACAGCACCTTCCTACTTCACCAGCAAATTGTTTAATGCAAAAATTGTGTATGAGGTTTATCTCCTGATTCTGTAACCATTCCTTCTTTAAAATCTAAACTAGGGCCTGTCCTAAAAAAAGAAGCCCTGTATGTCTGTATTACATGGGAAAAGAGTGTTCTTGAGTCACTTTTTTAAGATCTGCAACTGGAGGCAACTTATTTATACAGTGTCCTGAACATCACTTCATTGATTTTAGAAACACTTCATTTTGTTTAGCAGTTCTATGTTTTATATAGTCCTAATTTAATTGAATATACAGCCCTGTTTTCTATTCTCCTTACTGCCTTGGATATGAGAGTGAAAGCCAAAAACAGCTGAAAGTCCATTCTCTAGACATTACTTTTTAATAACACAACCTTGGTTGCTGAAAGTTCTCTTTTTCAGATGGAATGTTTGATTGTGCACATTTAGGGAATCTGGAGAGATTTAGGTGAGGTGGCAGAAAGCCCACTTTCAAGTTGCTCAATCCAAAAGATGCCAGAAAAAAGAAGAAAAAGCAAACAAAACAAAAAGACAAAAATCTAAATAGTCTAGAGATCATGTGTAACTCCTGGTATTTGCATCCCATCTTGTTTCTTATATGTGTCTCTCATTTGCTCTTTCAAATAAAATACTGTACAGTGACCAAGACATGTTTTACTATTTCCATTTATTATATTAATATCTCTCATTTATTAAAAGAAACCAAACTTCGAGAGCTTGAGTTGCCTGATGTAATTTATTGCTGATGACATTAATGATACTTTTTTGAAAATCAAAAGTGACAGTTAAAAGAATAATATTTAAATATTCATGATTAACTATTAAAAGACAATGAAATTTGAATGTGCAACTACTCAGCAAAACAACTTTTCCAGGAAAAGTAGGGAAGTAAATGTGATAGTTTTGTGTGTCAACTTGGCTTGGCTATAGCACCCAGTTATTTAATCAAATACTAGTCGGGTGTTGCTGTGAATGTATTTTGTAAATATGATTAACATCTATTATCAGTTGAATTTAAGTAAAAAAATAAAATTATCCTCATCCATTCAGTCGAAGGCCTGAAGAGTAAATATACAGCATCATAAAGAAGAAGGAATTCTGCCTCGTGACTGCAGCATGAACACCTGTCTGTGTTTCCAGCCTGATCGACAGATTTTAGACTTGCTAGTTCCCACAATCTTGTGAGCTAATTCCTTAACATAAAAGAAATATCCCTCTAGTTCTCTTTCTATCTCTCTCTATACTGTATATGTATATATACAGTATACACATATGTATACATGTATGCATACTGTATATGTATATATAATATACATGTATGTATATTATATAATGTATATCTGCTTATATATTATATATGTGTATATATGTATACAGATATATATATATGCACATATATAATATAAATGTGTGTGTGTTTATATATATAATTGGTTCTAGTTCTCTGGAGAACCTTGACTAACACAATAAGATATATTCATACTAAGGTGGTTATAAGAGAATTCCACAGGATGAATGGCTGAGAAACTTGTGCCACTGGACTCTGGTCCTGTTACACGTGAGCTCTGCACTCAACCAAAAAGATCCTCCAGGCCACCATGATTACAATTAAAAAAAAAACCTCCCATAGGAACATGTTTATATTTTGAAGAATTGGGAATAAAGAATTATTATCTTACATGGTAAGAATCTCCAACAATAGAGACATCAGAGGTATAGAAATAAATTATGATGAGACAGTATATAGATTAAACTGAAAGTCAAGGATAATCTAGGAATATCAGATAACTGCCCACATTTAATGACTAAATGAGCAAATATGACAAAGTCAGAATTTTTTAAAATTAGGCATGCCAAATGTATTATATAGAGGAGAAATTGAATTTAATATTTATATGATAAGGATAATTATATTATGAATGTATAGAATCAGTTAATTTTATAATAACAATAATTAATAATTACTGGTCCTAATCTCTGCCTTTCCCGGGTAGCTCTGGAACTGGTAGAGCTGAAGTGGAGAAATTAGGCAAGTGTTGAACCTACATGTTAAGACACTGTTCAGGTGAGTCTTAGAAAAGCCCTAAAATGAGTGAAACCAAATACGTTACCCCAGGTAACTAAGAAGTAGTTGACATAGTTTAGCAGGATTAATACATAGACAAAGCAACCTTATTCCAAATTGTCAGGCGAAGATGGAGTGAAATGCGGCATGGACATTGCAATTTTCTCAGGGCTTAGTTAGTATTTAGAAAATGCACAGATCCATAAACTCACAGGAGATCCTGAGACATCCAAGACTCTAAGTATCATCATTTGAAGATTATGATGAGCATTTTGAGTGACTCCAAAGTTTATATAAGAAACCTAAAGTTAATTACAAAGTGACATTAGAACCAAAAACAAATGTGATGTGAATAAATTTTCTTTATAAATAGTGATGGCATTCTTCATTTACTTTTGTATTTTTTCAAAAAACATTAAACTCATGAGAGCTGTTTTAAGCTGAAAAAAATAATTTTAGTTTCAAATTAGAAAATTTGAATTTTTGCAGAGAATATTATAACCCAGTTTTGTTCAACCGTAAGACAATATACTTTTGGACTTTTCTGACTAATATAAGCTCATGAAAACTGTGGATATTTCCAGTTAAGTTGAAGTGTCGGGAAAATCTAATTCTTCTTTGGGATTCTTTGCTGATTTTCTTATTGAAATGTTATTTGTTTTTTGCTACTGACTTACCACAGCATGGCACCTTCTAGCCTGAGGAGGTTAAGTAAGACAATCGTTCTTTAAGATTCATTTTTAAGTTTGAGATACACATCAGTGGATTTCAAATTCTGCAAGAGAAGGTCTCATAAGGTTTAAAGTGGAGGAAGATTATTGTTTCAGGAAAAAATTCGATCACCTGGAATTTTATTTTAAAAATTAGACTTCTAGATTCAGAAGCTGTTGGGGGTAAGGGAAGAATACATTATTAACAACAAAGGTATCAGATATTGCTCCTGCTGAGGACATAGTCCTATAGTTTCTCATCCAAAGCTTGTTAATTGACTGAATCTTGTTACAGAGGGGAGAATTTGTGGTGTATTGTCACCACAGGACATTGATAAATGCTAACTATTCACTTAAGCACACATAAAAGAATCAAAATGTGGAATTTCTTCTAAAAAGACCTCAGATAGTACATGTCATCTTAGCCCTGGTTCACTGATCTTAAGGGAAGCCTCAAGACTCATGTTCTCAGCAGGTTTTCTGTTAGTTTCTAGAAATGATATTTTGATAGAGACCTAGATTTGTCTTCACTTGAACATCTTTTAAAAAAAAATTAACCAACAGTGATTTCAGCTTGAAAGGCTAAAATCATGAGTATTCTGAATTACAAAAAAGTTTTCTAAAACAAACCAAAGATTTATAGAGTTTGAATTATTACCACTAATGTCACAATTATTGCATTCATGTGTAAAAGTTCTTTCAGGCCAGGCTCAGTGAGATGGATTGTCAGTTTCAGTTCTCATCATAGTCCTAAATATTTAGGTGCAGTACTGTTGTCATCTCCATTTTATGGATGAAAAAATGAAGAACCAAAGAAGTTAACCAGCAAAATTTGTAGAACTGGGTAGTGGAGTTAAGCGAACTCAATTTATGTATCACCAAAGATAGAATTTGAAAATATGTCTGACTGCTGATTAAGAGAAGAGCATTATGATATATTTCCAATTTTTAGAAAGACAAGCTAAGTGTATCTTTTACCTGAAGATCTTTCTTCACTTATAGAAAAATTCATAATGTTTTGCCCAGTAATTTCCACTCCTCTGTACTCTTGTTGCAGGTGGGATTGTCTGATACTTATTTTTCTAGGCCCCCATATGTTTACATGTTTTAGGACACCCAATTGTTTCTGCTGGATAATTGAAGAAAGTTAATTTCATAGAAACACTTGTCTACTATGCACATAGTATATGTTGGGCTTTCCTAACTCTGACTTCACCCCTAAATACTCATTCATCCCAATGTGTGAGTGTGTAGCCACATAAAATTAGATAATCTATTTGAAATATAGTTCCTTGGCTTTAAACTAGGGATACTAATAGAACCTCCATACAAGTTTGTCGTGTGGATCCCATGAGAAAATAAATGTAAAGTGCTCAGATCAGTGACTGAAATATACTAACTAGGTGCAGTATCAGCAACATTAGAAAAAGCAAGGGTAGCAGTGGTGGTGGTAATAGACATGGTGGTAGTTGCAGATAAGGTATCTGCTTTAGTATAGTATTTTTGGTTTCTAATTTTAAAAGATAAAGATCATGGAGCAAAAGTGAAAAGAGGGATAAAGTATTTTATTTTGTTTTTCTTATTTAAAGGGAATAGAGAACACAAATGTAGTTTACTGTAAATTTCTCATTGTTTGATAATCTTATTCAATCTGTTTCCCTGGGGTGCCCTCAGGTACAGAAGTAAAGAAGGATTTTAAACTACTGAAAAATAGGGGTTAGGAATTGAGAGAAGGACTGTTCAAAACCAAGATTTGGTTGTGAAAGAAAGTAAAAAACAATATTGCTGTTCAACCTCTATTCAGGTGAATATAGTGATAAGAAGGGGATGGTTTTAAGTTAATGGGTTCCCAGTGGAGTTACACTGTTGAGTAGCATGTCATATAACAATTTTCAAATTTGAAAGTGCTTTATTTATGTATTATCTCCTTTATTCTTTGCAACAACAGCTGAGAGTCTCAGCAAAGATTGTATAATCATTTTACAGCAGAAAATTCAGGCTTAAAGCATTGAGTCATTTACTCAATATCAAAGAGGCAAAACATACCTGACTAGTGCTATAAAATTTTTATCCTAATGCACACTGATTTTTTTATAGTTTTATACTCTTCCACTCATATTATAAGATTACATGATTAAAGAATACTGCCTCATACCTTTTCTACAGTAGACCAGTTCTTCTTAACCTGATAAAAGATAGGATAAATGCAAAAATACATCTAAGGTGAAATCATCACTAGATATTAAAAGCTCTATTTTTACTTTCCTGAGAAGTGGTGAGTGTTTTCCAACTCTCACATGTTTCTGGTTCCTAAAAATGTAACCTAATGTATATCAAAGGCTTAAATGTATAATTAAATAGATTTCAAAAAGAAGTCAAATGCATCTTTACAAATCATTATCATGTATCTTGTTTTTTAGACTCTATCAATAAAGGACCTACTGAAAGATGAAGTACAAAAAACCTGACTTTCAATGACTAATTAGCATACAATTTTAACTTTAAAATATCAATTGAGTGTGTATGTGTGTGTATGAATGTACATAAATAAACTTTTTATAGTCAGATTTTTTTTCATTTTCCTTTTGAGTCAATTTGTTTTTCAATTAAAAAGAGTTTATTTTTGGTACTATCAGAAGTACTGCTAGAATATACAATACAGAACTTCTATTATAAGCATGATACACATATCTATATGAAATCATCTGTGAATCTAATCAAAGTATTAATCTTCAAATCTAATTAAAATTTTAAACAGTCTACAGCCTTCTTATATTTTCTTTCTTTGTACGTGGTAATGGGGAGCCAAAATGTGTACCCTGATTTGGGAGTGTCACACATTTTAAGAAACCAATGTGACTATATTTTCTTCCGGAAAAAAATAATTCTAATACTGAAAGAGTGTTGTTAATTGAAAAGTTAATCCATGTAACTAATCCCAGAAACTACCTGGCAGATCCATGGCTATTTCTAAAAGACTTCAACCATTGTTTAATGCTTCCTTATGTGAGTTTTGGTAAATTATTAGGTAATATATCTGCTGACACTGAAAGTGAAGAAGTTGCCTTTTCCTGTGCTATATTTTCTTCAGTCATGGTAAGAACTTGTTGCTTAAAGTGTCAACATTTACCACACACTGATTAGAGAAGGTGTTTCTCAATTTTACTTGCATCCTTGTGACTGCCAAAAATATGAAATAATATAAATTCTACAGTAATATTTCCAAACATTTGATTTTTTCGTTGTCATATAAAACCATAAGAACAATAGATTTTAAAAATGATCTACAGCCCTGTCATCAATTGAATCAACTTGACAACTGTTTTTGTTTCAATCTTATTCAAAAGAATAAGAAATTAAATAGCTATAATTATAAAGAGCTCGTTAATACTTTTCTAAATTTTTGATCTTTTGAACAATTCAGTTCTCGAAAGATAGAAGAATCTTTTAAAAACAAATTCCAGTGAAATAGTAAAATTAACATTGTTTTGGGCTTATATGTGGTTATTATTTAATAATAAAATAAATCTAGTTGGACCCTAGCCTGTTTCCTTCGTTTGATTTTTGCCTATATTCTGGCATGATGTGCCATGCAGAAATATAAGGCTTTTTCATTTCAAAATAAAAATATAATTAAGCATCACTGCTCAGTAAAAGAAAAGCTGTAACTCCAGCCATACCTATAGTGGCAATAAAATAAGCAGTTAGAATACAAATGCATCCATTTTATAGCAAAATAAAATAAGGATTCTCAAGTGACCATGCAGCAATGGTGAGCTGTATATCTCAACTAGCATTTCAGCAGGTCAATCAATCATTAATTAACTTTTTTATCTTAACTGAGGAGCCCTTTTCTGTTGACAGACATCTCGGGAGATTCTATTTTCAATTTGACAGAATGCCAAGTATCCAAATAGACTGTTTATCTGAATTCAGTACTCAGAGGCTTCTGTCTGAGATGCAGAATGCATTTTTAACATCATAGTTAGTAAGAGTATGTTGTCCCACTTTAAAAATGTTTGTTGCCTAGGCAGTCAAGTATTTTCAATCAAAGTTAACCTAGAACATTAATTATTTTAGTATATGTTTTTTACTAAATTTGTCCAGGCTTTTATTTCTTCCTCATGAGCCACCAAAGGCTAACGCAGAGATTTAAGTATCATGTATAACATACTTACCCAAGCCTCCAGAATCTGAAGTTATTCTACAAATCCTTTAGCAATCAGAGTCTCCGTGAAATTATCTTAGTTTCATTCTTTTTTTTGAAGTATTCTTGTTCTGAGTTCCCATAGGTTTAAAAATTATTTTCTAACTAATACACATTAAGAAATGATAGACAGATCAGTGATTAAGAGCATAAAATTTGGAGGTATATCTGTGCTGGGATCCTAGTTCTTCTACTGCCTGGATAGATAAACTCAGGCCATTGTGGCAGATACTATTAATCTCTACTGATATGTAGTTCTCTTCTTCTCCTAGGCAATAGGAGAAGATTGTGATTCTTATCCCCTTGAAGATAAGAATGAACTTGAACCTATCTTTGACTAATGAAACATGAGTAGACATGATGTGTATTACTTTTTAGTGGGAACCTTTTAGAGCCAGTGGTTGATTCTTTAGGAGCCCACATGCTTAAAAAGCTACAGGCTTTGGAATCTCCCTTAGCCTGAATAATTGGATTGCCATAATGAGGACAACTGCCCTGTAGAATCACCAGAACCTGTAGCTTTCTTTAAATAAGCAAGATAATATTTATTGTACTAAGACACTTGGATTTCAGTGTTATTTGTTATCACAGCATAGCCTTCTCTGACCTGAAAGATACTGTAGGTTACTAAAACTTTCTAGTCTTCATTTTCTCATCTGTAAAATGATGATAAAAAGACTTAACCCTCAAAGGGCTAGTGTGGCTATTAATTTAAACATTTATATTTCAAATACTTAAGAAAATTGTTTTATAAAGCAGTCAAGAGTAGCTACCATTCTATCATTATGTATCATTTTATAGACAGATAGATAGATAGATAGATAGAGATGATAGATAGATAACTTTAAGATGAAGGCTCTATTATCATGCCTGTTAATATTCTGAGTATTAAAAATGCCCTCATCTTTCTGAGCTCTATTTTGAATGATCTACCACTTAGGAGCTATCTCTGTCTTGTTCCAGAATTTCTGAAATATTCTTCAGCCTGATTGACACTTTCAGTATGTTTAAATAAATAAAATTTTGTTTAGCCCAGTGGAAATATTGATTGATCCATTCATTCACTAACTAAACAAATGTAATTGAAAAAAAAATATGTGCAAATTAGTTCCAGGTGCATTGTCAAGTTTACTTTTACCATTGAACAAATTTTCTACTATGTTGCCTCAGTTTCTCCACATAAAAAAAATAAGGGCAGTAATAAGATTTAGCTTCTGCCTATTTCCTGAGTAACTCATGATAATTTATATTATTATAGATAGTGCTAGTAAGTGAGGATAAGAGTGAAAGGAAAAAATCTACTGCTATTATGAGAGAAAAGTGACTGTAAGAAAGAGACTATTAGGAGGAAATGGATACATCTGATGGTGATGTTCTAAGAAATCATAGTACTCCCAAAATATAGTATTGCCAGAGAGTGGGCAAAAATATCATGGTAAATCGAAGGAAAGGAAATTTAAGAATGGTACATGACCTGTCGGAGCCACATGTGTTTGTTTTGGATTCACATGCTTTTTATTTAACTATATATTCTTCCAGCTCTGAATTTATACATAAAAGATTTGGTCAAAATAAATTTAACACGTATGTAAAAATTAAAATATAATAATATGCTCCACATCATAAACATAAATGAGAAGCAGAGTGTGGTTGGATGAAGAGAGAAAAAAAAGTAAGAGAGATGAAAAATGAAAAATGTAAGATAAGTGTCCAAAAAAGAGAATCATATAAGACAAAATGGACAAGAGCAGTGATTAGATAGATGATAGATAGATAGATGATAGATAGATAGATAGATAGATAGATAGATAGATAGATAGATAGACAGAGAGACAGACAGACAGATAGATAGATTAACTGATTTAGACCTTGGTTGTATCACTATTTTCACAATAATACTAAATAATATACTACTTCAAAACTCAGTCTTATACTAGCATTATTTCCATACTCACAAATATTTTTTGCTGGGGAAGCTCTGTTTCAAATTGCAAGTTTAAAGTCTGCTAGAATTGGCAGATCAAGGCTGGCTTATCCAGGTTTGGCACAAGGCTGTGGGTTTAGTACAATCTGCTTTAATATTAATCACTTTAAATTCAAAGCTACTCATGTCATGATTTTTGTTGTTGTTGTTGTTGTTAAGAAGATATTGCCGCCTCCCACAGGGGTGAATGGTAACACATAATGCCTCTTACTAAGGCCATGGCTGAGAACTAACACATCACATTTTTCTTTTTCCTTTTTTTTTTTAGACAGAGTCTAGCTCTGTCGCCCAGGCTGGAAAGCAGTGGCGGGATCTCAGCTCACTGCAACCTCTGCCTCCCGGGTTCACGCCATTCATCTGCCTCAGCCTTCCGAGTAGCTGGGACTACAGGCGCTCGACACCACCTGGCTAATTTTTGTATTTTTAGTAGAGACGGGGTTTCACCGTGTTAGCCAGGATGGCTTTGATCTCCTGACCTCGTGATCCACATTCCATTGGTTGTCAAAGGAAGGTCATATGGCTAAGACCAGCATCATTGAGTTAAGGATATGTCCTTCTTTTATGTAAGTTAGGGGCCAGTGTGAATATTTGCTGAGCAATAATATAATCTACCGTATGAGGTAAAACTATTATTTAAATGTGCCACCATTATGTACCTGAGCATACATTCAATTTGACTCCAAAGAGAAAGAAAACTGGACAGGATTACAAACTACAGGAACAGAATTCACTTCAGACTCACAGTAGATAACACAATGTCACAACTATTCATTCTTGGATACATAATAAGGGGTCTGACTCCAGTGTTGATGCTGGATCCTGGCAGTTTTTTGTTTGTTTGTTTGTTTTTGTTTTTGTTTTTGACAGAGTTTTGCTCTGTTGCCCAGGCTGGAGTGTAGTGGTGTGGTCTTGACTCACTGCAACCTCCGCCTCCTGGGTTCAAGTGTTTCTCCTGCCTCAGCCTCCTGAGTAGCTGGGATTACAGGCACCTGCCACCACGTCTGGCTAATTTTTTGTATTTATAGTAGAGACAAGGTTTCACCATGTTGGCCAGGCTGGTCCCGAACTCTTGACCTCGTGATCTGCCTGCCTCGGCCTCCCAAAGTGCTGGGACTACAGATGTGAGTCACTGTGCCTGGCTGCTCCTGGCAGCTTTTAAGCAACACTCCTGCCTTTTTCCCTTTGCCCCCCCTCTGGAGAAGGTGATAAGGAACCCCAGATATTCCATCCATGGTACCAGGAGAAAATTAAAATGTTTACCCCAGTTCCTCTTCCTAACTACCAGTAAAAACCTGAGGGCGTTCCTCACTCAGCTATTTTTTAATCCACTTGGAAAGCCTACCCTACTGGCCTTTGAAAGGCTCATTGTGGCATTTTTGCACCTTCTTGGTGCATCTGTGACATCCATCATGATATCGAAGCCAAATTTTAGATGGAGATCCCTTCTCTATCTACTGTTATATTATAACTAGTGGTTTTTCAAAGTACAGTCCAAAGACTATTTGAAAATTTGTTAAAAATTCAGATTCTTGATCCCTACATCAAACTAAATGAATCTGAACTCTGGATTATAAACAAGCTCCATCAGTAATTTTAACACAAAATAAAGTTAGAAAAATATTGGTGAACAACTGCATTAAGGTAAATCTTCTCATCTGTTCTATTTCAATCTTTTTTGTTTATCACATAAAAGTTGGAAGAAAGCCTTTGTGAAAAGTCTTGCCCTTTTTCTCAGTACAGGAAGCATAATGATGATTTCAAATGATGAACGACACTAGTTCTACTTACCTCTTTGTAGTAGCATTTATAACAATTATACTTAATAACTACTCATAAAATGTATATTCAAAACAGGTTGTCTTCAATAGACTTTAACCTCCATGAAGGAAGAAATCACGTTTTTCTTGTTCACTGCAGCATTTCTGTGTCCATCATAGTGCCTGGTATATAGTAGTTCACTTAATATGTACCAACTGAAAGAAAAAACAGAATGAAGGAAAAAATGTAAGAGCATGAGAAAGAAAGAGAAAGAAAAGAAGGAAAGAGGGAAGGAAGGAAGAAAGAAAGGAAGGAAAGAAGAAAGGAAGGGAGGGAAGGGGGAAGGAAGAAAATAAGGAAGGAAGGAAGGAAGGAAGGAAGGAAGGAAGGAAGGAAGGAAGGAAAGGAGGGACGGACAGAGGGAGGGAGGGAAGGAGGTGGGGAAGGGGCAGAAAGAAAATAAAGAAAGGAAGAAGAAAGAACAGAAAGACAAGATTAGATGGTTTAAGATTTTATCTACTTAACAAAAATAGGTATAAATACATTCAGTCTTTTTCAGTAGAGGCTGATATTTTGAATAGCAGTTTTGATAAGCCTACACTGCACTGGTGTTGCTGCTGTGTTTGTATCACCTTGACTTTCATTTTTGATACTTTTTCACTTATTCAGGATAGTGTCCTTGTGTTGATGAGTCACACAAATTTCCTTCAAATTTCAGCATATAGGTCACTTCCTAAAAGTGGCCAGCCTTGGCCACGTAACTTAAAGTAGCTATTGAGGCATGCCGTATATCACTCTGTTTTACTTCTCTATATTGCAGTTATTGTTTTCTCAGAATTTCTCCATACTTGTTTATTTACTCTCCATCACTCCCTATTCTTCCCGCTCACCACTAATGTAAGTTTCATAAGAGAGCAGAGGCTATCGTTGTCTTATTTATTTCTCTATCCCTAGCACCAAAAACAGTACCTGGAGCTCTAAGTCAATATTAATATTGAGGGAATGAATGAACGAATGAGGCAAAATAGATAGTTTGTGTTTTATTATTTCAGAGTAGATTCTTGAAACTAATACCAAGAAACATCAGCTTGATGGGACTTTATAAGAGCTAAATTATTTGAACAAGACAAGTACTTTTGAGTTTCAAATAGGCTAAGAAACTAAAGGACCTCAAGATTTGAAATTAATTGTAAAGCCCATGTTGATGAGAAGAATGCATGATAAATGAAGTTTCTTTAACCCATAATAAAATAAAATTTAACCAGCTGGAAAGAAGAGATAGCTGTCAAGTGGAAAATGACCAGATGATAGATCATTAGGGCCCTGATGCCTGCAGGTGACCCTGGAGGGCCCAGGATCAGCATCAAGGACCACATAGCCTCCAACCAAAAAAACACCTTAAGTAACCCATACTTATAGTTTAATGGGAGTCGAGTAGAATGAGCCTCTAGAGATCACCCAGTTCTTTTTCAAAGGATATACATATATATGTGTGTGTGTGTGTGTGTGTGTGTGTATATGTGTGTGTGTGTATA
This sequence comes from Pan troglodytes, assembly GCF_028858775.2. Taxonomy (NCBI): domain Eukaryota; kingdom Metazoa; phylum Chordata; class Mammalia; order Primates; family Hominidae; genus Pan; species Pan troglodytes. The sequence continues at coordinate 86,057,894 of NC_072401.2, forward strand.
TATATAAATGTATATGTGTGTGTGTATATATATATAAATGTATATGTATATATAGGTGCCTAGGCATGAATAGCAGCCAACATCATATGCATATAAAGATCATCCAATGTATTTTCCTGTAGCAGTGACACATATCTATTCCCCCAAATGTTTAGTTTCATCCAGAATTCTCATTTCAACCTCTTTATTTCAATGACCCAGGCAAATATACATGCCGTAATACTAATGCTGACGATTAGACACTTTAGGGGAGGGGCTTTGTATCATTAATTAGGACTTAATTAAACCACTGTAAGATCTTCACCAAAGTTTGAAAAACAGCAAAACATCACTTCTACCCTTTGTGCATGTATACAAATTAGAGAAATAATAGAAGTAGATCTGATTGATTATACTAAAGCATTTCATACTCTCACTGCTAGATGCCAGCATTTGAACACCCGTAAGTCCTAAGGAAAGAGGTTTTTGATTTTAGCTTTTTGGCAAAAACTGGCAGAGCAAAAGCATATAAACTTGCCAAGAGGTATGGAGTCACTTGAAATTCAGTACAATAAACATCACTGAAGGAAAGACTACATGACTTGTGGAATCAGTGAAAGAATGAGGAAAGAAAAAAGTAGCATACGATAAAAAAATTAAAGAAACAACAAACAAAAACACAAGAAAATTCAGAACGGAACAAACAGGTTTAATGTTCACCAATGCAAAGGAAATAAGCACACCATAAAGTTTATTTTGCTAAGAGCAGTGTGATCTACGTCAAAGGTTGTTATAGTTAATATTTTCAGTGGTCAAATGTTAGGAATTTAAGTTGAGTTGCTTTGAAACCAACTGTGTAGCAATAAGGGACTTTTTTTGAGAACTTACTTATGACATTAATTATACTACCATCAAATATGATATTTTTTGTGTGTGATAATATAACTAAATTCAAAAAGGGAGTAAACATTAGGCAAATTCACTAAAATAAATATTGGTAAGCAAATGAATATTCAACCTCTGCCTTAAACTTGAAAAGATGTTGATGGGCCTATCATGCCTCTTTGAATCAATAAATATCTAGATCATATACAAAATGGCGCTATGCTTCTGACATTCTGGTGATAATTATTTTGCCGGCAAAATAGAATTGAATCTTAATAACAGCCATCTTTTTAGAAACTTCAGCATTTTTTTCCAAATATTAATTTTATGAATGGAATTAAACCTAGAATTCAATGCACTCCATTTATTCTAATATAAATCCCAAACTGGGTTATTTGAAAACATCTCGAATGTATCATTATAAGATTGTCTGGTATGTGAAGGTCACAATTAAATATTTTAAGGAATGATCAATCTTATCACTTAGATTTGCTGATAACCAACGCCCTGATCTAACCCCTGGCACAGAAAACTCCAATGCCAGAAAAATAAGAAAATGCTGAGAAACCTTTGCTTGAACTACTTAGCAGATCTCATTAGGCAACTCTCAAATTCCTCCCAGCTCACAGGGTTAGAAAATTTAACTCTATTCATGGAAATTTCTAATTTCAGCACAGATTAAGTAATTTTTGGCACATGTTGGTTTTTCCTTGGCAACACATTGAAAAAATTCAAGCCCAAAGCTCAGTTCACTTTTTCTCAGTTGCCTCTATGTCTCTTCAGCAATCTCAGCAGCAACAGATTGGCATATATTTCTACCCTATTTAACTCTTGTTTCTATTACCAATACCTCTTAGTTTCATATTTAACTTTTTTGTTTCTTTCCTGCCTTATTCCAATAACAAGACTTAGAAAATATTAACAAAAAAAGCAACTTATGTTTCAAATATGGAACACAAATGATCACATTTCTCAAAAAACATTCAGAAATCATTTTGCATATAATGGAATTTTGCATAAGGGAGTTCATGATTAGAAGATGATTTATGTATTTAAGGAGAATTTCTAGATCAGTGCAGAAGCAGAGATTCATAATAAAAGTTCTGAAATTAGAAAGTAGCATTCCATATCAACTCAGTATACTATAAATAAATATACACTTGATACTTAAGCATGGATTTGAACTGCACAGGTTTACTTATATGTGGATTTCCTTCTGCCTCTGCCACCCCTGAGACGGCAAGAACAACGCCTCCTCTTTCTCCTCCTCTCCAGCCTGCTTGACGTGAAGGCAATGAGGATAAAGATCCTTTTATAGTGACCCACTTCCACTTAATGAACGCTAAATATATTTTCTCTTCCTTATGGTTCTCTTAATAACATTTTCTTTGCTCTAGCTTACTGTATTGTAAGAATATATAACACGCATAACATATAACACAAAATACGTGTTAATTGATGTTATTGGTAAGCTTCTTAGTTAACGGTTGGCTCTTAGTTGTTAAATTTTTTTTGGGAGTCTGAATTTATGCAGGGACTTTCAACTGCACAGGGGAGTCAGTGCCCCTAACACCCTTGTTATTCAAGAGTAAACTGTATATGATAAAGAAGAGGATTTTCAGAACCTGGAAAAAAGAAAAGTAAAACTTGGCCAGATAATCAAATATTCTCTTCATGATAGTAAGTGCTTATACAAGTTACTTAAATATAAATATTTTATGACTTACATAAAAATCCTGAGATAGTCTTTGTTGTTACTAAATGTATTTATAGTGAACTGTGTAGAAAAAAACATTTCATTGATATTACTGTTTCAGTCACTTCTAATTTTGTTTAGTATATATAAAGTTCCAAATTAAAATATAGCATTCTCCCCCACTGTCTTCCATAATTACAGATTTATTTATTATCTGGATGGATCTTGCCTGATTAATGCAATTGTGCACAGTACCTAGGAAAAGCTAACTAGGTAAGCTGAACAATGGTGATTTAAATAAATCCATATAAACATACTAACCTCCAAAAGTATATACTGTATTATAAGTTGACTGTTTAAAAGCTGTAATAACCTATTGGCATTTTTTCTCTCTCAGCAGATGGTGAGCTATTTTAGAAAAGGGCTGATGTGAGTTGATTATAGTGTGTTTGTGTGCATCACCACTCAGAATAGTACCCCATGTGTAATGGTGCTCCATATATTTTTGTTAAAGAATTGAAAAAAAGAATTAAAATATATATTGTAATTCCTCAACTGCCAAGTAGCTTTAACATTGATAGAGTTCAAACCAAACAAGACAAATTTTGATGCTTAGGTATAATAAGATACATTTTGGCTCTTAATTTGCTTTGGTAGTACATAAATTGATTGCCATTTAAATGGAAAAATAATAGTTTCAAATATCAGTCTCTAGAGAAACAGATTTACAGAATTCTAACCAGGTGGAACTCTAAAGAAATGAGTTGAAATAGCTCCATGGTAGAAATATAATTAAAAACTAGTATTAACTTTTGTGTGTATCACACATTAGGGAACTCTAAGCAATAAGTATGTGAAAAATAAATAAGATCTAACATCCATTGAGATTAAAGTAATACAAATCGACTTCATAAAAAGAGAAAAATGTATTAAATCTCTGACTATATTTACAAATAATTGTTATAAAGTATTATACATTTCATATTATAAAAATGTGGAAAACAAATGGAAAATGTATGTGAGATATTTATATCTTATCACAAATAAATCGCTCTTCAGTGCTTGAATACTCACTCATCTTGTATATTGTGTGAATTACCTCAGCATCTGCATGGCAAAAATTACTGTGCTTTCAAATCCAAACAGCTAACGATTGAAAAAAGACTTTAAGAGCCACCATTTGAACATTCAATAATGTTTCGTTTGCCTTAACAGCTGATTCAGAATGCAACAGACTCTATGGAGTTGATTCAGGGTTAGAAATGTGTAACAGACATAGTGTTTAGAGTAACTGCCAGGTCATTCCTGATCTGAACTCTATGTAGATATATTCTGAATTAAAGATGTGTTCAGAATAATATTCAAACTTGTTTTTGTTATATTAAATCTATCATTAGATATCTAGCAGTTTTGAGTTCTACATTTGCAGAAAAAATATTTTAAATGCAAAGCAAGTTTTTCAAACAAAATATGCTCTTACAATTCAGTAATAATTCCACAAATAATCCAATAAAAATGGACACAATATTTTAATAGTCACCTCATAAAACATGATATATAAATGACTAGTAAGCACATGAAAAGATGTTAAATATCATTAGTTTTCAGGAAAATATTAATTAAAGCTACAACGCAATGCTTTTAGAAACCTATTAGAAGAACCATTAGTAAAAAGACTAACAATGACCCATTAGACAAGGATGTAAAACAACTGGAATTCTCATAAATTGCTCCTATAAATTTAAAATAGCATAACCATTTTGGAAAAAATACTGTGGCAGTTTTTAAATAAAATTTAACATACACTTACAACCCAGAAATACCAGTTCTCAGTATTCAAAATAAATGAAAACATGCTCATGTAAAGATGTATATACAAGTGTTGATAACACCTTTACTCAATAGCCCAAACTTGAAGTAAGTAAAATTTCCATCAAGAGATAAATAGATTTTGTTAAAAACACATGGTGTAATTATACAATGAAACACTATTCACTAGTGAAAAAGAATGAACTACTCTGTGCTTTTAAATACATTATGCAGAGAGCAAGTAGCCAGTTACAATAGAAGACATAACGTATGAGTCTTGTAGAAAAGGTGGAATTAATCTCTTCATGGTGTCAAAACAGATTTCTTTAGGACGGATGGTTGATTTTTTGGGAAGGGAATTTCTTGGGATACTGGGAAATGTTCTACACTTTAATTGTAGTGGTGATTCCACTGGTATACACATTTGTCAAAACTCAACAAAATGTACACTTAAAGTGGAAGAATTTTATCTTACATAAATTATTTTTCAAGAAAGTTTTTAAAAAATTATGCCATTTTTTGTGAAATAACAAGTGTTGCTATAACAATGTAACAAATACCACATTTATAATTTGCCAAAGGACATAGCTGAATGTATACATTAAGGTAAAAATGACAATTTAAAATAAAAACGATAATAATGCTAAGAACATTCTTGAAAACTTCCCATGAGAAGTAAAGTAAAAACATTTTGGTGTGCGTACAATACTAATGACATTAAATGCATTAGGATATTAACTTTGACCAGATAAAAAAACTAAGGAATGAAAGGTTTATAACTGAAAAATAAGAATTTTACTTACCTCCTCATATTTGCAGAGATATTTAGTGTTGCATCAGGATATAAATCCAGATCACTCTGAATTCAAAGCCCAATGTCTTAATCACAGTTTACATGCCCGGCTTTGGAGAACTTATCTTTACTCTGAAGTCAAAGTATCAGCCACCTCTGCGCAGATGTTCATAAGTTCATATCCTAGACATCCTTAAATTCCTGACCATTTAAGTGGAGAAATGCCACAGAAAACGTGTCTTCTATAAGATTCAGAGTAGCAACGATTTTCACCAGCTTTCTCCTTGAAGAGTTGTCATATTTATTTCCAGTGAATCTTAAACTCTTTAAATTCTGTAATAGTTTGTTCACTCCCCAAATTTCTAGCTTGTAAGGTATTTCAGGAGAATGAATCAAAAACTGGATGTTATGTATTTTGTTTCTCTTTTGTACAGCTAAAAGAGAACTAAGAATTTTTTGAAAGAAACAATTTTTTAAATTAAGGCAAAGAGAATGACTGATTTTTTTTTAAAAAACAAATCTATTTTATAATATATAAAATGGAAGCGTATAACTGACAGAAACACAAATACCACATTTCACATTAGGGAATTCTTTCCAATGAGAACCATTATCCTTTTTTTTTCCCCTTTTATTCATCTCTTTCTGCTTTCATTGCTCACAGTTGGGAAAGTTCCAGTCACTGGATTTTATTTTCTTGAATGAAATTCAACTCTCAGTTGGTAAGGCACTTAACTGTCCAGGTATAAGTCCAGAACTGAGAAAGGTTAAAGGTTATTTCCTCAGCCCTAAACTGTGTAGAACATTCAACAACAGTTTAAAGTTCTTTGAATAAATTTTAAAGCACCTTGGAAAACAGCCCCAAGAGTGTCTTTAATTACATTGTGGAGGCCTAAAACGTCTAACCTTTACTACTTGTTCAGCCAACATTTAAAATGATAGAAACTGAGTTAATTTAAAAAAAAATCCTGTCTAGACTATTACAGCTACTTCTTTTGATATGACTCCAAGCTTTCAAGCAGAACATAAAGTCTTCACCAATTATGAGGTCATCACACTAGTGAGTAATGTTGGCACAAACATATGTTTAAATTTTAATTTATACATTTTCCCTTACAGAAGAACTAACTGTGATGTTTGCAAACTAAATCCAACTATCAGCCATTTACAGAAAAAGTAAAGAAATTATTTGTGTATACATTGTAATGTCCCAAATCTCTTTAAAACTATGTGAATGACTCAAAGAATGTGAACTTCAGAGACAACTAACTCCAAAGACTGCTCCCTCTACTTCCTTGTTCTCTTGGTTCCTGGGACCTAATGCTATGTCTGCTACACAGTAATTTATTAACAAAATACTTGTTGAATGAATGAATGAATGAATGAATGAATGTGTTTTCCAAATAGTTGGGCATTTACACATTTTAGCAACAATATTTTTCAATACTTTTGTCAAGCAATTTTCAAAGATGGAAGAAAGCATAAAATGTTTATGAGTGAGGCAACAATGGCAGGCATGTAACCCTAGCTACTTGGGAAACTGAGGTGGGAGAATCACCTGATCTCAGGCATTTGAGACCAACCTGAGCAACACAGTAAGACCCTGTCTCCAAAAAATATATATGTTTAAGTAATTTGTGCAGGGGCACAAGAACATGTTTCTTATACAGCTTATAGAACCAGGAGCCAAAGAAGCTCCTTTTTGTTTGTTTTATAAATCACCAGCCTTAGGTATTCTTTGATAGCAACACAAATGGACTAAGACACATCAATCTATCAACCCATCTATTTTTTTTAATCTATTCACTGTTCAAAGCACATTTAGGTTGCTTCTGTGCCCTGGCTACTGTGAATAATGCTAAAATAAGCATGGGAGTGAGTGCAGGTATCTTTTCACAATCTTGTTTTCAATTCCTCTGGATATACACCCAGAAATTGATACAGGACAGATTTCTGGGTAACCTTGGACTGACCCAATTCTCTCACTTTATCCTTTGTAGTTCTCAAGCATAATTATTGGCCAGGCACAGTGGCTCGTGCCTGTAATCCCGTCATTTTGGGAGGCCGAGACAGGAGGATTATTTTAGCCCAGGAGCTTGAGACCAACCTGAACAACAGAGTGAGACCCCTGTCTCAAAAAAATCAAAAAAGAACTCCAGAATATGTTTGGAATGCAGCATCCTGAGATAAGGAGGGGCTGACCAGAAGAGCATGGGCTCTGCTAAGTAAGCTCTTAGAAACAGGATGTCCTTCAAAACATTAACCGAGTTTGTCATGTTACCACAAGGGTATAAAATACAGAGCAGGCTGCTTTTCGGGGTTTCTTAGACACAGTGCAAGTGAGAATGCACAGACAAGATTCCATCTACTTAGGCCACTTTCCTGAGCCTTGGGGGGACCACTTATCATGAATTCTAGGCTTCTGCTGAACCTCACTTCCTATGCATAATAAATCTGCTTCATGTGACTTGTTGTGTGGAACAGTGGTCTGTCTCACTGGACTCAGGCAAGTTGGCAACCAATGCACAGTGAAGCTGATTCACAGTAGGATTTCTGAGTCATATCATAGTTATATTTTCAATTTTTTAAATAACTTCCATACTGTTTTCCATAGTGGATGTAATAATTCACATGCCCACCAAAAGAGTACAAGGGATCCATTTTCCCCATATCCTTACTAATACTTGCTATCATTTGTCTTTTTTGTAATAGCCATGCTAACAGGTGTGAAGTGATATCTCCTTGTGGTTTTGATTTGCATTTCCCTGATGGCTGGAGACGCCGAACACCTTTTCATATGGCTGCTGGCCATGTGAATTTTTTCTTTTGAGAAGTATCTATTTAAGTCTTTCTCCATTTTACAATCAGGTTATTTGCATTTTTGGTATTGAGTTGGACATATTTGAATATTAACCACTTATTGGACATATGGTTTACAAATACTTTTGATTCTGTAGATTGCTTTGTTGTTTTCTTGTTTTCTTTGCTGTGCAGAAACTTCTTAGTTTGATGTACCCCACTTGTTCATTGTTGCTTTTGTTACCTGTGTTTTTGGTGTCATATCCAAAAAATTATTGCCAAGACCAATGTTAAGAAGGTTTTCCTCTATGTTTTCGTCTAGGAGTTTTATAGTTTCAAGCATTAAATTTATTTTTTAATGCATTTTGGGTTGATTTTGTGTCTGGTGTGAGTTAGGAGTTTAGTTTTATTTTTGTATGCTCATATTCAGTTTTCCCTACATCATTTGTTGAAGAGACTATTATTGCCTTATTATGTCTTCTTGACACCTTTGTTAAAGTTCAATTTATCATAAATGTGTGGCTCTTTATTCTGTTCCATTAGTCTATATGTCTATTTTTATTAAAGAACCATAGTCTTTCAAATACTATAGCTTAGTAATATAATTTGAAGTCAGAAAGTGTGCTGCCTTGAGCCTTGTTCTTGTTCATGATTTATTTGGCTATTTGTGGCTTCATATAAATTTTAGAACTTTTTTGCTATTTCTATAAAATATGCTATGGAGATTTTGATGGAGATTGCATTGAATCTATAGATTGTTTCAGGTAGTATGAATATTTTGACAATATTAATTCTTTTGATCCATAGACATGGGATAATTTTACTGTGTCTTTTAAAATTGCCTTAAATTAACGTTTTCTAATTTTCAGTGAACAGGTCTTTCATCATCTGGGCTAAGTTAATTTCTAACCATTTTATTTATTTACATGTATTGCTAATGTAATTGATAAGGTGACTTTTAAATAAAGAAGGTAATATTTCCGAATTATTTTAGCATAAGTGATTGTTGATGATAATACATGATGTGCATTTTCCTATGTTGTACAAACTCAGATATAATAACTACGTTTTTACTGCTTGCAAGTTAACTTACAAGTATAGTACAGTACTATGCTATGGAACTGCATAAGTTAGATAATATAGGTTTTGTTTGTTGAATGAATATTGGTAAAGATACATGATTATTTTCCTATATATTATCCAGTAAGACTTACAATAATAAATGAATATGAATGACTGAGGCACTTGTCTTTACAGAAGAAGATGGTGTTGCAAACTGAGACAGAGTAAGGCCAAAAATAGTAAGTCTTAAAACTATGATATATACAGTCGGCTCTCGGTATTCCTGGATTCTGTACCCACAGACTTAATCAAACACAGATCAAAAATTTTCTATTAAAAAAAGAACAATACAACAATAAAAATAATCCAAGTAAAAACAATACAGTATAATAACTATTTATATGGCATTTGCATTGTATATTAATTAGGTATTATCAGTAATTTAGAGATGATTTAAAGTATATGGGAGGATGTGTGTAGGTAATATGCAAATATTACACCATTTTATATCAGGGACTTGAGCATCCACAGATTTTGGTATCTGCCAGAGGTCCTGAATCTATAGATAGTAGCTCTTTAGAGTATGCCCTTTTGGAACATGACTTAAATCCAAACACGTTTAAAATGCTTGTCAAACCGCTATATCTTGTTGACATTACCAGTAAATCAAACCTCACTTGGTGTCAACAGAGAAGAGCCAGGCTGACTTTTCACTTAAACAAAATAAAATGTTGGGCATCAACAGCTATCCATATTAAGCACTTTTATTTGTTGCTGACATAAATTAAAATAAATACTTAGGGATAAATAAAAACACATTCTAATTGGTTTTATCCTTCCTGCATATTTTCAATAAAAGAGATGCTGTCCTGAGACAATATCATTTGGTATTTTTGCTGAACTTTTCTTTTCTGCATATCTAGCACAATGCCTGACATAGGTAGGAATTCAATATTTTTCTGTTGTACGTAGAATATTGAGAAATGTTTAAGAAAACGTGCATAAGCTTGCAAAAAATGCTTATCTGCTTGAGCTTTCAGTATTACTGTGTATATTCAACCCATGAACCATGGTGTTGAATCTCTGAAAATGAAATATTTTCACATAAAAGATCCATTCCAGAATTTTCAACCTTATTCTTAAAATAAAAATACGATTATAAATGTATTTGTGTCTCTGTTGCTCTCCAAAGTAAATCTCAGCAAAAATTGTAGCCTGGTATCAGGTAAGGAAAAGCGGACTAATAAAGATAAAGAACATGTACACTTTCACTAAGAATTTCAGAAATTCACTGTGGCAAATACTTGAAATGATAATAAATATTTAGCCAAAATAAATAGAGCAACGAAACAAACAGGTACATTCTGATTCACAGTGTTAGTAATATAAAAATAGCAGTCAATACTAAAACCTATGCAGATGAGTTGAAGGACACTGATTAGAAGAGGTATTAATAAGGTAATTTTCTATTCAATAGTCATTTTCTTCTTCAGCTTTTCATGGACAAATTATTATTTTTTTAAAGAAATGCAGTATTTAAGCTCTGCCTGGGAAATCATGAAACTCTGAATCTTTAACTCAACCTTTATTAGAAAAGAGACAAACAAAAAACAAGTGTGCTAGCGCTGGAATTCTTTTACAAGAAAAGCTTCGGAGCCAACATGGTTATAGATGCCCCATCAGTAGCAACCTATCCTATCTAGATCTCTTCCTGTTCACAATGCTTGATAACCATAGCATACACATTTATCATTAACGTAAGTGTAAGATACAGTTTAGAATAAGAAGGAGGTTTACATTTTAGAGACAGTTCTATCAAAATGAAATTCTTTAAGACCAGGAATGTAAAGGATTAAACATCAACTAACTGGTGTAGGTTGTCCTTAATGTTTTACTTTTAAGATCACAGAAGTAAAAGTACAACTGCATCTTTATTGCTAGAACAAGGTTGAGTGTTTTATAGTGGATCTAATGTCATAATATTGTATATTCTGAATCTGAATTCTTTGGTTTTTAGGTTAAATATATGAATTGACATTAAAATTTTAGGAAAGAGGTGCATTGTTTTTCCAACACTATGCTTGCTTTCTTAAAATTGTCTTGATATTTTATACACAACAGTATGGAGTAGAGAAAAGGAAACAAGATTCAGAGAACCTAACAAAATATCCAGCACATAATAAATTGTAGCTTTTAATAATATCAGTTTGGAAAAGTCAATAAGAATTCTTTGTTTTTCATAGATTGTAGGTTGGTAAGGTTTAATGCCTATAAGAAAATTTTGATAAGTCTGACTTCTTTGGAGCATCCCATACATCCTATACATTAATACATTTGTAGCTGCACTGATTTTCTGAACAAATGACCTTTTTTTGTCATTGCTAATAACAACACACGGGTTATAAGTTAAAACAGCAAATTGTATGTCTGTCTATGTTTTAGAGTGAAATTTGAAAGGTCAGATACACATCTTCATCATCTCACAAGCTATTGACCCAGGACTGAAGCAATGGCTGCTAGTATAAGACAGGAATGAGTTGCAGAAACCATGCTAGATGGTTTCCCCAGAAAGAAATTAATACTAATACTTTGCATGTCTGACAGTATTGATCATAATCACAGTATTATTTCATATACTGCTAAGAAATATAGGTATACTGCCAGGTAGTAGTGAGAAAATATATTTAGAATTGATGAAATACAGTATCCCAATGTGTTATGTTGTTCGCAAATGGGCTACAAAAGCTGAAGGAGCTTCTCTAAAGCATCATGTCCTCTGAAGCATCCTTTTCCTGCCCAAGAAAACTTGTTTCCAAATCAGAAAATCAGTGAACAGAGCACTGCATTGCCTCTGCCATGATTGGGTAAATACTCCCCCGACTGAAGAAAGCTGCCAAATGATGGAAGCAGTGAATGCAGATCTACGAATTCTTCTACCACAATGTGCACCAAAAAATTAGATGGATTTCCCCATTCTTATATTTCTACTTTCTTCATTTGGAATTCAAATACCTCTGCAATGCATCTGATTCTCAAAATGAAATAATGTGTGGAAAACTAGATGCAAAAGATCTTGGGATATGTAGTTCTAGCTGTCCAGCTTCTACAATGCCGAAAGAAATAATACAGAAGAGGCGGGACCAAGACCGCCAACTAGAAGAGCTGCAATCGGAGGCTCCCATTGAAAAGAACCAAATCCTGCACGGGCAACCAAAGTATCCAGACTCCGTCATCAGAACTGACTAGGCGGCTGACGTGAACCACAGAGAGAAAGGAAGAGCAGTGTGGTGTGGTGGCCCACTTGAAGGCCACGGGAGGCAGGGGACCCCCCACCCCCAGCCAAGACAGGCGGTGAATGAGCGTGCTACCCAGCCTGGGAAACCATGCTTTATCCACGGAACTGTGCAATCCATAGATCAGAAGATCCCACTCGTGAGCCCATGCCATTGGGGCCTAGGGTCCCAAACACCCAGCTGCGCAGATTCTCAAAAACACTCAGCTAGAATCTGCCTAAGCCTGCGGAGTTCCTAGGGGGAGGGGTGGCCACCACCACAGCTGCAGCTGCCTGCTATCTAAGCTGGCTGAGCTCCTTGTGGGAGGGGTGGCAGCAAACACTGGGACTGCTAGCTGCCTAAATCACTAAGCTCCCAGGGCGGGGGAAGGGCAGCAACTATCTCCATAGCTCCAGGCGGCACTTCCACTGAGCCAGGGAGGCTGGATGGCTTGGTCCTAAGAGGTATTCCCACAGCCCAGCACCACGGCTGTGGCAGGCTGTGGCCAGAGTGCCTCTTCAGGCCTGACTCTGACCTATCCCTCCTCACTGGGCGGGGCCTCCCTGCAGGAACTCCAACTCCAGCCAGGGGCTCAGGGACAGAACTCTGATCTCCCTGGGCCTGAGCCTTTAGTGGGAGGGGTTGCCGTTGTCTCCACAGACCATCAGACTTAGTCTTTCCTCCTCCTAGTTCTGTGGAATCCGGGCAGCCCAGACAAGTGGGTTTCCCCCAAGCACGGCATACACCCTCCACCAAGGGACAGCCAAAGTGCTTGGTTAAACAGGTCTTCCTGCATCTCTTGCCACCCAACTGGGTGAGACTCTCCAACAGGGCTTGTCAGACACCCTATATGTGAGCATTCCTACTGGCATCAGGTCAGTGTCCCTCGAGGTCAGGGATCCCAGAGGAAGGAGCAGGCACCCATCTTTGCTGTTCTCCAGCCTCCTCGAGTGTCATCTCCAGGTGCAGTAGTGAACCAGATGAATAGGACCTGAATTGAACCCCCAGCAAACTGCAGCAGTCCTACAGAAGAGGGACCTGACTACTGAAAGAAAAACAAACAGAAAGCAACAACAACAACATCAACAAAAAAAAAGTCCCCACAAAATCCTCATCCAATGATCAGCAGCCTCAAAGATCGAAACTACACAAACATGAAGACGAGAAAGAATCAATGAAAAAACACTGAAAACCCAAAAGGCCAGAGTATCTCTTTTCCCAAGGCGCAGAACTGGACAGAGAATAAGATGGAAGAATTGACAAAAGTAGGCTTCAGAAGATGGGTAATAACAAACTCCACTGAAGTAAAAGAGCATGTTCTAACCCAATGCAAAGAAGATAAGAACCTTGATAAAAGGTCAAAGGAGCTGCTAACTAGGATAACCAGTTTAGAACATAAATGACCTGATAGAGCTGAAAAACATAGCATGAGAACTTCGTGAAACATACACAAGTATAAATAGCTGAATCGATCAAGTGGAAAGAAAAGAATATCAGAGACCGAAGACCATCTCGCTTAAATAAGGCAAGCAGACAAGTTTAGAGGAAAAAGAAAGAAAAGGAAGAAACAAAATCTCTGAGAAATATGGGACTATGTAAAAAGACCAAACCTAAGATAGATTGGAGTATCTGAGACAGGGAGAATGGAAATTAATTGGAAAACACACTTCAGGATATTATCCAGGAGAACTTCCCCAACCTAGCAAGACAGGCCAACATTCAAGTTCAGGAAATACAGAGAACCCCACTAAGATACTCCATGAAAAGATCAACTCCAAGACACATAATCGTCAGATCCTCCAAGGTCAAAATGAAGGAAAATATGTTAAGGGCAACCAGAGAGAAAGGCCAGGTCACCTACGAAGGGAAGCCCATCAGACTAACAGTGCATCTCTCTGCAGAAACCCTACAAGCCAGAAGAGAGTGGGGGCCAATATTCAACATTCTTGAAAAGAATTTTCAACCCAGAATTTCATATCCAGCCATATTAAGCTTCATACATGAAGGATAAATAAAATCCTTTTCAGACAAGCAAATGCTGAGAGATTTCATCACCACCAGGCCTGCCCTGAAAGAGCTCCTGAAGGAAGTACTAAATATCAAAAGGAAAAACTGGTGCCAGCCACTGCGATAACACCGAAATATAAAGCCCAATGACACCGAAGAAACTGCATCAACTAGTGTGCAAAATAACCAGCTAGCTACCTACAGAACTCTCTACCCCAAATCAACAGAATACACAATCTTCTCAGTGCCATATGGCAGCTATTCTAAAATCGGCCACATAAATGGAAGTAAAGCACTCCTCCGCAAATGCAAAAGAATTGAAATCATAACAAAGAGTCTCTCAGACCACAGTGCAATCAATTAGAACTCAGGATTAAGAAACTCACTCAAAACCATATAGCTACATGGAAATTAAACAACCTGCACCTGATTGACTCCTGGGTAAATAATGAAATTAAGGCAGAAATCAATAAGTTCCTTGAAACCAATGAGAACAAAGAGACAACATACCAGAACCTCTGGGACAAAGCTAAAGCAGTGTTCAGAGGAAAATTTATAGCACTAAATCCCCACATCAGAAAGCTCAAAAGATCTCAAATTGACACCCTAACATCACAATTAAAAGAACTAGAGAAGCAAGAGCAAAGAAATCCAAAAGCTAGCAGGAGACAAGAAATAACCAAGATCAGGGCAGAACTGAAGGAGATAGACAAACAAAAAAACCTTCCAAAAATTGATGAATCCAGGAGCTGTTTTTTTTTTGAAAAAATTAACAAAATACATAGACCACTAGCTAGACTAATAAAGAAGAAAAAATAGAAGAATCAAATAGACACAATAAAAAATGATAAAGGGGAATATCACCACTGACTCCACAGATATACAAACTACCATCAGAGAATGCTATAAACAACTCTACTTAAATAAATTGGAAAGTCTAGAAAAAATGGTAAATTCCTGGACACGTACACCCTCCTAAGACTAAACCAGGAATAAGTTGAATGCCTCACTAGACCAATAACAAGTTCTGAAGTTGAGGCAGTAATTAATAGCCTACCAACCAAAAAAAAAAAAAAAAAGCCCAGGACCAGATGATTCACAGCCGAATTCTACCAGAGGTACGAAGAGGAGCAGGTACGACTCCTTCTGAAACTGTTCCAAAGAATTGAAAAGAAGGGACTTCTCTCTACCTTGTTTTATGAGGCTAGCATCATCCTGATACCAAAACCTGGCAGAGACAAAACAAAAAAAGAAAACCTCAGGACAATATCCCTGGTGAACATCAATGCAAAAATCCTCTGTAAAATACCAGCAAACTGGACGGGCATGGTGGCTCATGCCTGTAATTCCAGCACTTTGAGAGGCAGAGGTGGGTGGATCACTTGAGGCCAGGAGTTGGAGACTCGCCTGGCCAACATGACAAAACCTTGTCTCTACCAAAAATATAAAAATTACCTGGGCATGGTGATGCATGCCTCTACCAAAAATATAAAAATTACCTGGGCGTGGTGATGCATGCCTGTAATCTCAGGTACTCAGGAGGCTGATGCAGGAGAATCGCTTGAACCTAGAAGGCGGAGGTTGGAGTGAACCGAGATCGTGCCATTGCACTCCAGCCTGGGTGACAGAATGAAGTCCTGTCTAAAAAAACAAACAAACAAACAAACAAAAACTATACTGGTAAATTGAACCCAGCAGCACATCAAAATCTTATCCACCTTGATCTTTCAGCTTCATCCCTGGGATGCAAGGCTGGTTTAACATATGCAAATCAATAAACATAATCCATCACATAAACATAACAAATGACAAAACCACATCAATTTTCTCAATAGATGCAGAAAAGTCATTAGATAAAATTCAACAACACTTCACTTTAAAAACTCTCGATAAACTAGGTATTGATGGAACATATCTCAATATAATAGGAGTTATTTATGACAAACCAACAGCCAATATCACATTGAATGGAAAATAGCTGGAAGCATTCCCTTTGAAAACCAGGAAAAAACAAGGATGCCCTGTTTCACTACTACTATTCAACATAGTATTGGAAGTTCTGGCCAGGGCAATCAGGCAAGAGAAAGAAATAAAGGATATTCTAATAGGAAGAGAGGAAGTCAAATTATCTCTGTTTACCAATGACATGATTGTATATTTAGAAAACCCCATCATCTCAGCCCAAAACTCCTTAAACTGAATAAACAACTTAGTAAAGTCTCATAATACAAAATCAATGTGCAAAAATCACAAGCATTTCCATACACCAACAATAGATAAGCAGAGAGCAAAATCATGAATGAACTTCCATTCACAATTGCTACAAAGAGAATAAAATACCTAGGAATACAGCTAACAAGGGATATGAAGGACCTCTTCAAGGAGAACTGCAAACCACTGCTTAAGGCAATAAAAGAGAACACAAACAAATGGAAAAATATTCCATGCTCACGGATAGGAAGAATCAGTATTGTAAAAATGGCCATCCTGCCCAAAGTAATTTATAGATTCAACACTATTCCCATCAAACTACCCTTGACATTCTTCACAGAATTGGAAAAAAAAACTATTAAATTTCATATGGAACCAAAAGAGAGCCCATATAGCCAAGAAAATCTTAAGCAAAAAGAACAAAGCTGGAGGCATCACGCTACATGACTTCAAACTATACTACAAGGCTAAAGTAACCAAAACACCATGGTATTGGTACCAAAACAGACATATAGACCAAAGGAATAAAACAGAGACCTCAGAAATAACACCACACATCTACAACCATCTGATCTTCAACAAACCTGACAAAAACAGGAAATGGGAAAAGGATCTCCTATTTAATAAATTGTGCTGTGAAAACTGGCTAGCCATATGCAGAAAATTGAAACTGGGCCCCTTTCTTACAACTTATACAAAAATTAACTCAAGATAGATTCAAGACTTAAATGTAAAACCCAAAGCCATAAAAACCCTAGAAGAAAACCTAGGCAATATAATTCAGGACGTAGGCATAGGCAAAGATTCATTTTGAAAACGCCAAAAACAATTGCAACCAAAGCTAAAATTGGCAAATGGGATCTAATTAAACTAAAGAGCTTCTGCAGAGCAAAAGAAACTATCATCAGACTAAACAGGCAACCTACAGAATAGGGGAAAATTTTTGCAATCTGCCCATCTGACAAAGGTCTAATATCCAGAATCTACAAGGAACTTAAACAAATTTACAGGAAAAAAACAACCCCATCAAAAAGTGGGCAAAGAATATGAACAGACACTTCTCAAAAGAAGACATTTATGTGGCCAACAACATGAAAAAAGTTCAACATCACTGATCCTTAGAGAAACGCAAGTGAAAACCACAATAAGATACCATCTCATGCCAGTCAGAATGGTGATTATTAAAAAGTCAAGAAACAACAGATGCTGGCAAATGCTGGCAAGGCTGTGGAGAAATAGGAACGCTTTTACACTATTGGTGGGAATGTAAATTAGTTCAACCATTGTGGAGGAAAATGTGTCTGTGGAATAAAATGTGGCTATTACTCAAGGATCTGGAGCCAGAAGTACCATTTGACCCATCAGTCCCATTACTGGATATATACCCAAAGGAATATAAATCATTCTACTATAAAGATACATGCACACGTATGTTTATTGCAGCACTATTTGCAATAGCAAAGATGTGGAACCAATCCAAATGCCCATCAATTATAGACTGGATAAAGAAAATGTGGTACATATACACCATGGAATACTATGCTCCCATTAAAGGGAATGAGACCATGTCCTGTGCAGGGACATGGATGAAACTGGAAGCCATCATCCTCAGCAAACAAACACAGGAACAGAAAACCAAATACCACATGTTCTCACTCATAAATGGGAGTTGAACATTGAGAACACATGGAGGGAGGGGAACTACACACACTGAGGCCGTGGGGAGTGTGGGGGGAGGAGAGAAGAGTATCAGGACAAATAGCTAATGCATGTGGGGCTTAAAAAATAGATGATGGATTGATAGGTGCAGCAAACCACCATGGTGCACGTATACCTGTGTAACAAACTTGCACATTCTGCACATGTATCCCGGAACATAAGGTAAAATAAAAATTAATAAAAAAAGAAGAACAAAACTGTGCTGAATTTTAAAAATACAGAACTAATTCAAGTATCTTCTGAACATAGAACTTTGACTAGTTTCAGCATAAAGAAATAGAACTGCAAATAAATCTTAAACTCTTTATAAAAAAAGATAAGTTATACAGAAGGTTGGAGGTTGAAAAGGACACTGAGTGAGCCATACAGTGTGAAAATAGATGTTCAGAGCCATATTCAATTCCTTCTATTCCATTTTTACTATCAAGCATATTGCTGATTTTGGAATAGAGTTTAGGATCCATAATAAATCAGAGATCCCCAACCCCTGGGCCACAGACTGGTACTAGTCCATGACCTGTTAGGAACCAGGCTGCACAGCAGGAGGTGAGCAGCAGGTGAGTGAGGGAAGCTTCATCTGTATTTATGGCACCTTCCCATCACTTGCATTACTGCCAGTGCTCCACTCCCTGTCAGATCAGTGGTGGCATTAGATTCTCATAAGAAAGTGAACCCTGTTGTGAACTTTGCATGCAAGGGATCTAGGTTGCACACTCCTTATGAGAATCTAATGCCTGATGATCTGTCACTGTCTCCTATCACCTCGAGATGGGACCAACCAGTTGCAGGAAAATAAGCACAGGGCTCCCACTGATTCTGCATTATGGTGAGTTGTGTAACTATGTATTACAATGAATAATAACAGAAATAAAGTGCACATGTTTGAATCATCCCAAAACCATTCACCCACCCCCAGTCTATGAAAAAATTGTCTTCTACGAAACCAATGCCTGGTGCCCAAAAAGTTGTGGAGCACTGTAATTAGTAGAATAATACACTCCTCTCCAGAGCCACCCACATCTTAATCCTTAGATCATGTGAATATGTAAATGTAAATGTAATTTCACATGTCAGAGTGAAATTAAGGTTGCAGATGAAATTAAATTTGTTAATTAGCTGGCCTTAAAATAGGGAGATACTCCTGGGTGCTCAGGTGGGCCAATGCATTTTTACAAGTGGAATAGGAAAGCAGAAGAGAACCAGAGGGAGATGTGGTTATAGATCACTGGCCATCTGCTTTTCAGATGGAAGAAAGGGGTCACAGCCAAGGAATGTGGGTGGCCTCTAGAAACTGAACAAGCAAAGAAATTGATTCTCCCCTAGAGCTCCAAAAGGAACAAAGCCCTGTTGACCCTTTGATCTCAGCCTGGTCAAATTCACTTTGGACCTCTGACCAACAAAACTATTAGATAATAAATTTGCATGTTCTAGAAAGTCACTAAGTTTGTTGTAATTTGTTACATCAGCAATAGAAAATTAATATAGGAAGTAAGCAGCATAAGCCTTTGCTTAGTCAACCTTTCAACCTACGTTCATCAAATAAGTACTTACTTTGTATCATAGCCTTGCGAGGAATAGAGACAAGTAAAGATATACTACAATTGTTTTGCCGAATCCCTGTTAACCTCGATAGGAAAGGCACTAGGTACAAGAGGCTGAAGAAGAGACCCAGAGTCAGCAAACAAGACATGGGGTTATATTACAGGCCTACCTACAGGGGAAGGAGTCCAGTGGCGGGGAGCTGGACGAGATATCTGCCTTAGTACAACTCAGAGTGATGGGTTGAACAAAGTAACCACATGCCCGCTAGCAGTGAGCTGAGCAGGAAAACCACAGTCACTTGCAAACAGCATGCAATTTATATAGCGTTTTCACTTAACACACTCCCTTTAAAGACCTCCACATGATCACCGTCATTTAAGGGCCTTGATTCCCTATATGGCACGTGTTTCACAAGACATGTGGGGTTGGGAGGGAGGCGGGAGGGGCGCGAGGCTCAGATGTTCTTCATAGGCAAGAATGAATCTCCAGGTTGGCCACTTCCGGTTCCCTAGCTCAGAGCGTAAATTTAGGTGTGTCTGTTATATAGGGTCATTCTAAGGGTATGCCTAAATTATTGATATCAGGGGCGTTTACTCTACAACAATATATTGTGTTTAATATTAAAATAGAAAAAGTGTAGACATGAGAGGTCAGGGAGGTTTATGGGAAAGTCGTATCTTTATGCACATAAGGCTGTACAGTATTACTGGTACTTCCTGAGTTCTTATAGAGGTAAGGGTAGGATTTGGGATTGAGTTGTGCTGCCAAAAGCAGAAAAACTGCCAGTTTCATACAGCGGTTAAGCTTTCAGATATTGAATTAAATGATCTGAGAATAATATTATCTTAAAGTGTGTAACAGGCTTTATAGCTTCTATTGCATCCATGCTCTAGCAAATAGGGGGACTTTTCTACAGCTTTTTAAAAGCATTGAATGATTTGCCAGACTAAGTAAAAAATATTGATAGACACTATTACTTACTTAGAAGCACCTGTGGTATGCTTAAACCTGTGCTTCGGGGCCAATGCTTTGTAAGAGAGGATATTTCAGTCAGTGTTAATACATTAGGATCCTTCCCTAGTACAAACCATTTCAGAAAACTTCAGTCTATAATTGCTACTCTATGGCACTGTCATTATGGTCCTTACCAAGGAGTCCTCCCACCTCAATTTTCATAGATGGGAGGATCTGAATGAAAAGGGAGGAGAAGAATTCAATCGAGAGAGGAAACAGACTGTAAATATAAAGCTATTAGCAAAGAGGTTTTCTAACTGAATCAGTGTTAACTTCATTTGTTCTTGCCTGTTTTTGAAAACCCAAAGGAATTCTCTGAATTTGATAAGTGGTTATTATTATTATTATTGATGGATACTTATATGTATTGTCATTGGTATATCTGTTTATTATAGATTCATAAAATGTACCATATATGGCAATTATTTAGCATAAACTAATAAAATGTAGAATAATCATGCATGCTTTTTTGTACCCATATTTACCACAGATATCCAAAATCTTAAAAGTAAAGACTGTCAAAGCTGGGAAGTTTACCCCTTGTAGTTGTTAAGAACCTTGTCTTTGGACCCAGATTAACTGGGCCTGAATCCTGACTCAATCCCTTTCTCTCTGAGTGACCTTGGGGAAATTTTTACTTGCTTCAATTACCTTACATGTAGTATGGTATTAGAAGAAAAAAAAAACATGCACATGGCCAGCAGGTATATGAAAAGGTGTTCAACATCACTAATTATCAGGAAAAAGAAATTCAAAACCACAAAATCACTTCACAACTGTTAAAATGACTTTTTTAAAGATGTGCTGATAAAGATGTAGAGAAAATGGACCCTTTGTACACTTTTGCTGGGAATGTAAATTAGTGCAACTATTATGCAAAACAGTATAGGGGTTCCTCAAAAAATTAAAAAGAGAACTCCTATATGATCCAGCAATTCCACATTTGAATATATATCTAAAAGCATTGAATCTGGATCTTGAAGAAGTATTTGCAGTCCCATTTTCATTATTGCTTTATTCACAATAGCCAAGATATGGAATCAATCTAAGTGTCTATCAACAAATGAATGGATAAAGAAAATGTAGTATATACATACGATGGAATATTATTCAGCTTCAAAAAAAAGAGGAATTCCCTGCCATTTGTAATATTTTTAATCCTAGTGGTCATTATGCTAAGAGAAATAGGCCAGAAACAGAAAGACAAATACCATATGATCTTACATATATGTGGAGTCTAAAATAGTCAAATTCAAACAAGCAGTAAGCAGGATGGTAGTTGACAGAGGCTGAGGGTGAGGGGATACAAAATTTCAGTTAAACAAGACGAATAAATTCTGGAAATCTGCTATACAGCATAGTGCCTAAAGCTAACAAAGTTGTACCATACACCAGGAATCCCCAACCCCCAAGCCACAGACTGGTACCGTGGCCTGTTAGGAACTAGGCCACACAGCAGAAGTTGGATAGTAGATGAGCAAGCAAAGGTTCATCTGTATTTACAACTGCTCCCTATCATTCATATTACTGCTTGAGCTCCGCCTCCTGTCATATCAGCAGCGTCATTACATTCTTATAGGAGCATGAATCTTACTGTGAACTGTGCATGTGAGGGATCTAGGTTGGGTCTCCTTATGAGAACCTAATGGCTGATAATCTCTAACTGTCTCTCATCACCCCAAGATAGGACTATCTAGTTGTAAGAAAACAAGCTCAGGGCTCCCACTGATTCTGCATTATGGTGAGTTGTATAATTATTTCATTACATATTATAGTGTAATAACATTAGAGACAAAGTGCACAAGAATTGTAATGTGCTTAAACTATCCTGAAACCATCCACCTTGACCCCTGGTCTGTGGAAAAATTGTTTTCCACAAAACCAGTACCTGGTGCCAAAAAAGTTGGGGACTTCTGCTGTATACCTAGATCTTATGTTAAGTGTTCCTGTCACACACAAAGGTAATAATAATAATAATAATAATAATAAAAAAGAAGGAAACTTTGGAAGGTGATGGATATGTTTATGACCTTGATGGTGGTGATAGTTTTGTAGGTGTATACTGATTCCCTAACTCATTGAGTTGTATATATTAAATAGTATAGACTTTTATGTCAACCATACCTCAATAAAGGGTTTTAAAAAATAATAGTGTTTACCTCAAAGGACTGTTTGAGGATAATATTGACTTTCACTTAAAATTTTGCCTGACATGTAATATGTGTTAACTATTTATTTGTTAAATAAATACAATAAAAAATGCTTTGAAATTTCCTTAAGATGATATAAGGTATTAAAATTCTACAGCATTTTTGTTCTACCATTTTATGTTTAAATGCATTCAGGGTATTTTCTCATACATCTCTTCAGTCATTCATTTAACATGATGAGTTAGTAAACAGTGGCACATAAAACTGATGCAAAAAAGTCTGAACCTCACAGAACTCACAGTTTAGTGGCAGATGCATATATTACACAGAGGAGTACAAGAGTAATGAGTGCTGTGAAAGAGAAAGCACACAGGACATGTTATCAAATGCATGATATGGTTGAATGAAATACATATTAAGCAAAGGGTAAAAAATTCAGCAGTTCATCCAAAATTTTGTCAAAATTCAAACATTGGCTATTCTCTGAGGACTAAATCATGCTGCGTACATGACATGATATTAAGGTAGGCACCATGCTGAAGTAGCCTTCTGCCAAGAAGTCCTTATATTAAAACCAAATGTCTCTTCTATATAAGTCAGTTTCCTCTAGTACAGACTTTGGAAGCAGAAAAGATACTAGTATTGTTAAAAGAAATCATGACTCAATTTTATTTTTCAGACATATTCCATTCTTTTCAAAGCACTTTTGGATATTTTATGGGACCAGACTTTTAAAGTAGCAACTAGTAAAAAAAAAAAAAAAGAAAGAAAGAAAAGATATTTGCCTGAAGGAAAAATAAATATGAGCAAATAAACAATTCAACCTACATATTTTAACTATAGAAAAGGTCATAAAATTCAAAAATTCCTCATGGATCTGTAACTGTTAATAATTGAAACTGTGGACTATCAGCGATGGTTTTTAAGAAATTGGTATTGAACTTTAAGAACAAACTATCCTTTGCTCTTCCATCAAGTAGATTGGACAACAAATGCCATTAAGTACAAATATAATTAGGTCCACACTATAGGAAGTCACTTCCAAATCTCTCACCGTGAAAGAAAAAGAGCATCAATAAGGAGTAGCATTCATCCATTCATAGCCATAGGGCCTGAGAGTTAAGTAGAAAAGCAACTAAAATTACTATTCTGCACAGTTGTGTGATGCTGTCTCTCACTAGGAGTAGGATGATCAGGAAAGATAAATATACTACCTTCACTGGGCGATGTTCATCATCAAAGAGCAGATAACTTTCTAGCTGGTTAAAGCCAAAAGAGATCACTGCAAGGTGTTAAATGGTTTACAGAGTCATGAGGAGTGCAGGGGTCGGATGGGGGGAAACAAGATTGTGCTTTCCAGAAACACTCCCAAAGGTACAATAGAGAATGAACCATCAAAGAATCCATCTTGTCTATGATCAGGAAGCCACATACTAAATTGAGAAGCTAACATGAAAGCTGTTTCCTGTCAATCCACAGACCACTATTGCAATTAGAAAGCCCCTTCCATGACTGAGAAGCTGTCATTGTTGCTCTCAGCTTCAGAACCATGTTATAACAGTTATGTTCAAAAGAGATGTCCCACTTGCTCCTCTGGATGCCTACGATGCTGCTTACTGGATACTGGTACCTCTGCTAATCATTCTACAGACAAATAAATATATAATTTAATAAGAAAACTAAAAGTTTCCACAGCAATACCTAGAAGAAAATCCTCAGAAGCAGCAAATGTTCAGCTTTCACCTCAGTTTTCACCTTCTGAAATATGTGCAAATATTTCCAGATCACTCTGGAAGCTTACCTGCAAAGAAATCCAAGAAATATGGTTTTCAGTTTTCTCACCTTGACAGTTCAGAAAATTTCACTAGAAAGAAGTTGGAAAGGATGTCATAAATCAATTCACATCATATTGCCTATTATGAATTTTGATTGAAACACCTATAATAACTAATATTTATTCTTTGGTGCTTCTTAGGAGACTGGTATGTTTAGTCCAATAGATCAAACCTCTGAGCAATTAAAGTCATTTACAATTCATTCTTGTGAGAAACCAATAGATTTGGATGAGTTTTTTGAGGCCAGGCCAGGAGAACTTGTCTCAAAAAAGTCATCCAAATCTATTGAGTTTCTCAAGACAGGTAGTGAAGATTTAGATAAATGAGAAATGGCTAGAAATGCTAATATTTCTATTATGGAATAGTTCCTAGGTGAGACTGCAAATTAGCTGAGTAAACCTGCTCCAACAGGGTCATGGAAATATCCCAATTTCTTCCAACTTGTACCTCTGCTATCTTCTAGGGATTGTCCTCCAAGCATGGCCAAAGCTGAGTTTCAGGCACCTCCTATTTTTATTTGTTAAAAAGGAAATAAATGGTGAAGAGGCTCTCACTCTTAATACCTTATCATTCAGACAAGAAATGACATACATCAATTTCTCTCACACTCCATCAGCGAGCATTTAGTAACTTGACTTCTCCCAGCTGCAATAGAAACAGAAGTATATTCTTTAGCTGGGCAGCTTTGCACCTAGCCAGAAATCTTGGATCCCAGGAAAAAGAGAAAACAGATAGATATTAATGGAAACACAGCATGTAAGCACATGGGAATAAAAAGAGTATTGTTTCCATGATGGCACTCAGTTCTCTGAACTTCTTCCAGATTTTATCACCTATCCAAAAATCACATATTGATTGACCATCAAAATTTATTTTTAATAATCAGCTGCTACACTTGTTTAGATTATCCATTAATTTCTTTATTGGACCTGACTGGAAATATAGTTCATGATTAGAAAGTTGTTACCAATCATTAGAGAACATTTTTTTCTTTTTCTTTTGCTGGGAAGCGTATGGCAGTAGGCAGATTCTCATCACCTGATGTACACACTGTATTTCACCCTCCCTCCTTGAGTGTCGTTGAGAGTGGATATGATGGATTTTACTCTTCTCATTAGCTTACATTAAATGGTCAAGTCTAAGGCATCCTGCAGATGCAATTAAGACTCAAAATCTGTTGGTTTTCAGTTGAAAAATAGGATATCATCTTGGATAAATATTATTTAATCTGAAAAAGCTTTTAAAAGGGGGACTGAGTCCTTCATGAATAGAGATTCTCCTGCTGGCCTTCAAGACACAAGTTGTCATGTTTTGAGAAATGGGCCTCATGTGGCAAACCCCAGAGGGTAGCCTCTGGGAGCTAAGAGTGGTCCTGGCCTACAGCTAGCAAGAAAACTGGGACTTCTATCATATAACCAGAAGAAAGTTAATTTTGCCAACAACCACTGAGTTTGGAAAGAGACCTCAAATGAACCTCAGATGAGTTTGCAACCCTGATCAAGTTCTTGATGATGGCTTTGTGAGACCCTGAACAGAAGGCCCAGATAGACTATTCCCAAATTCCTGACCCATGGAAAATGTGAGATAATACATGGGTTTTATTTTAAGCCACCAACGTTGTAGTAATTTGTCATGCAGCAATAGAAACCAATATTATTCAGCTTTTAAAAAGAAGGAAATCCTGCCATTTGTGAAAACATGCTGAACCTGAAGGATATTACACTAAGTGAAAAAAGCCTAATACAGATGGGCAAATACTATATGATTCCAGTCATATGAGGAATCTAAAATAGTCAAACTCATAGAAGCAGAGAGTAGAATGGTGGGTGCCAGGGACTAAGAAGGGGGAGGAAACAGAGAGGTGTCTGTCAAAAGGTACACACTTTCACTTACGCAAGATAAGTAAATCCTAGGGGTTGAATGTACAGCATAGTGCCTATAGTTAACAGTACTGTAATATATACTTTAAAATTTGCTATGAAGGTAGATCTTACGTTAAGTATTCTTACCACAGAAAAGTAAATAAAAAAAATAAAGAGAGTGGGAAGGAGGTTTTGGAGGTGAATGAAGATGCCTATGGCAATGATTGTGGTAATGGTTTCACAGGTATATGTTTATCCCCAAACTCATCAAATTGTGTACATAAAATATGGACAGCAGTTTGTATGTCATTGATACCTCAGTAAAGTGTTTTTTTTTTAAAGAAGGCACTAAAATAAACTAATATCTACACCAAAAAATTTTTTAAAGACCTTCAAACATGCTTTATTTACACATGTTGTTTTTTAACTCAGAGGTATTTTATTAAAGTCAATAAATGAATAGATAATTAGGAAAAACAACTTTTTTCTTTAATACATTTTTACCAGTGCCATATTTCAATAAATTTTTAATGTATTTATACTCCTTAAATATATTAATACAAAAGCCTTGGGGCTACACATTTAGATCAATCAATTTGCAGAAAATGTGTAATACATTACCTAATTGACAGACCAAATTCTTATTAAGTTAACCTAATCAGGCTTATTCTCTGTCAAAAAAAATTCTGATATCATTTTTAAATTCAAATGTAGACATTGAAATGTGACACCTTGGCACTTATCTCACTTATAAATTCCAATTCTTAGATAAATTCACAATCAGCTAAGGCATGGTCTTGCCATGAGCTTGTTTCATAGATGAATTAATGTACCATGCTATTCAACGTTTCTTTCCAATGCTCCTGCTCTTCTCTTTAAATAAGCCTTTCCCTCAGGCTTACAGTGAACCGATACAGTGCCCTCTGTATCGGCTCACTGCAACCTCTGCCTCCTGGGTTCAAGTGATTAAATTATTTGACTGTAGTCAGAAGATAGAAAAGAACATATCATTAAATGAAAATTGTCATCACTTGCATTGCCCACTCTGTAATATACCTGATTTAATAACATCCTAACATAGTTTTAAATACCACATTTTCTAACATAGCTCTTTGCCCTTAACGGAAATATGTTATATAAAAAGAAGTGTTGATTAAAAGAGGTTATCTGAAATCAATATATTGAATTGTCTACCTGTTCGATGCCCCATAAAATTTTGCACTCCAGAGTAAAGCATCATTAAGATTCAGGATGGATAAGAGTTTTTCTTTTCTTTTGTAAATGAGAGAAAAAGAATATTCAAAAATATACCTATGATCCATTCTCAGATTAATTTTATGAGTTTTGTAGATTTTATAGATACAAAATTTTATTCTTGTTAAAATATCCATGTCTTGATACCCCAGTTTCATGTCTACCAAAAAGAAAAAACAAAGCAATTCTACATATTAATATGGATTTAATATGTAGATTATAATGATTATCATTCTATACCTTATTTATTCTCCCTCAATAGTCACTGAAAACAAAGCCCATTTTGTGGCAAGTAATCTTTGTATCATTTTTATGATTAATATTCCACAATAATACCCTGATCAACTTTAAACAAGTTAATTTTTGTTAAATTTTGATTGTTTTAATCAATATAACACCATTGACCCAGACTTCTGGGTATACAAATCTGAAAGTCCACTCTTCTTTCCATCATTCTTATTTCCCCTAACCCCAAGATAACAACTTCTAACCTAATTTTTTTTTCTTTTTTTTTTTTTTTTTTTGAGACAGTGTCTGGTCCCGTCGCCCAGGCTGGAGTGCAGTGAGCAATATCAGCTCACTGCAACCTCTGCCTCTTGGGTTCAAGTGATTTTCATGCCTCAGCCTCTTGAGTAGCTGGGATTATAGGTGTGCGCCATCATGCCCAACTAATTTTTGTCTTTTTAGTAGAGATGGGGTTTTGCTATGTTGTCCAGGCCAGCCTTGAACTCCCGCCCTCAGGTGATCCACCCACCTCAGCCTCCCAAAGAGCTGGGATTACAGGAGTGAGCCACCACATCCGGCCTAATTTGTCTTATTATCTTTTCAGTTTCTGTAAAGATATACCCATAACCATTCCCATTACACCCAATTACTATAAGAATACTGCCAAAATCCAAATAATTTTTGTCTCATATATGCATGTTATTATTCCTTCACAGGAAAAAATGCTGTGAGGTGCTTTGAGAAGATGTTGTTTCTCTTTCCACATCTCCATAATGCCACCTTGAGATTATTTCTATGAATAATGAGGTGCTGAAATTCTAAGTTGTCTTGCTTTCTTTGTTTTTGATTTAGCTGTACTGTAACTGCCTGCTAATATTATTTTTTTAGTTTGATCATTTTCAGTTAACTTTTTTTCCCATTTTTCTTTCATAAGTTTTTATGCAAACCTACAGTGCATATTCTTAGCTCAATATCTAGTTATTTCAATATATGACTTTCTTTTACACTTGCTTTCTCAATCAGTTAGCAAAAGTAAAGTTAAATTCTACAGCTTTTCAGTTAATATATTTTTGTAACTATTGAAAAATGTCACTCGTTTTAGTTTGCAAAAATGAGTTGGCTTTAAAATAATTATCTACTGCTATAGATGCATTTAATATTAAAGAGTTCTGTAATGAGAGTCAAGAGACTTGTCAAATCACAACATTTATTATGCCTTATGTAAGCTTGGGAAAGAGCCACTCAACCTATCTATGTCTTTCATTCTCCATTAATAAAATAAAGTAAGAGGATAATCTCAAAGGACCTTAGAGCTCTGATGTTTTCTAACTTCTGAATATATAATTTTCTCCAAAGCATCAAATTCAAAAACTATTCCTTATCCCTTTATCATTAGTTAGATTTATATGTTCAGAATTTATTGTGCAGACATGTAGACTTTTACTTACATTATACACAATTTCAACGTCCTACATTTATTAATGCAGAAAATATAGCAAACAGCATAAAGCTTAGATATACTTACATATGTGTTTCTTTTTATTTTTTTCTTGGAAATTCCCCATTGCCCTGACTTCCCTGGTTAAGAGTTCATAACATTGAGGTCTGAAATTTTGCTTCATTGCAGAATCAGAATATCTGCAATCTGCAATGTTTGTTTACCTTTATATAACCCAATCTTCTCTCTGTAGTAGATAAGAACTTCCTGTAGAGAAAAATCCACTTCTCCAAGAGAGAGCCCAAATGATTTCACACCTACAACATGCAGTGTTCTGTATGCCATGTGAATGTTGTTTCTGCTTTGTTCAATCCCCATGACCAAAGCTTGTTTGGGGCTCCTTTGCTGAGTCAGTTTGCATGAATAAACCATAAAGAATGTTTTTCTTATTCTACCAGTAATTTCCGCATTTCCCAAAGCATGTTGAGAAATTTCCAGTATAATTTCAGAAAAAAGCTATATGGTGCGTGGTTGATTTAAAAAAAAAAAACTAAGACTAGAATTGATGTAGAAGGGAAGAGAATAAGATTGGCACAAAGAAAAAGGTTACTTAAGAAAAGACTTCAAAGGGAAGAGTCAAATATTTTCGGGATTGATTCCTACTTGTTCCACATCAAGAACCAATTCTTCCCACTGGGCTGCAGAAAAGAAGCTTTGCTGCGAGATCAGTGCTTAATGACCTCAGAGCTGGGAGCTCAGCAAGATAGGAGCTGGAACAGTTACTGTACCATAGCAAAAGAATTCCTTCCTTTCAGAAAGGCAGCTGAGTTACTGAAGTATATTCACGATATATTTTTAAGTAATAGAAATATTTCGATATATAATAATTATATCTATTTAAGGACATGATGAACACATTCTGCTTTATAGATTACAAAGAATTGTCAATACTTTGGCCAAAAATATAAACGTATACCTCAAACTGTTTCTGAACGTCTAGCATTAGTAAAGGAGGCATGAGCCCTTTATCTTCACCCCATGCAGGCAGTAAAATTGTAATCTTAATTTTGACAGGAAAAGGTTTGCAAGGATCCCATCAGCAGTCCTCATTTTGAAATATGATTTCACATGATCATCTAAAGACTCTTACATTTAGAAATAACTTCCAAAAAGAGTATTTGTGCAGGACTATTAATGGAAATATGGACAGAGGAAAATAATTAAGGCTGGTTATCTAGTCTGTCTCTCTTATGTTACACAGAGAGGAAACCCAAAGAGGCGAAATCACTTATCCAAAGCGACACAGCAATATAAAAGAGATAAGTATAGATATTTCTCTTGTGGCACAGCTGTTTCTCAACTTCAGGTATAAGTTGTAACATTTGAAATGTTACATTGTATGGTAAGTGGATATGTTGTGATACAAATTCCTCAAGTGAGAAAAGATCTTTCTTAGAATTTACAATATCTTCTCTTTACACTTCCCCAAGACTGAATCCCTTCTGCCAACCCTCCAGCCAATCATGATTATGTTAAATATGCTCTCAGGTTATATGATCTCCAAAGTTACCATGTTGAGACATGAGAGTCTTTAGAGATTAAAGTGGTGGAATTTCAAGGGTAGAGTTGGTAGTAAGAAAGAGCAAGAACAGGCCAGGTGCAGTGGCTCACGCCTATAATCCCAGCACTTTGGGAGGCCAAGAAAGGTGAATCACGAGGTCAGGAGTTTGAGACCAGCCTGACTAACATGGTGAAACCCCATCTCAACTAAAAGTACAAAATTTAGCCAGGTGTGGTGGCACACACCTGTAATCCCAGCTACTCAGGAGGCTGAGGCAGGAGAATCGCTTGAACCTGGGAGGCGGAGGTTGCAGTGAGCCAAGGTTGCGCCACTGGACTCCAGCCTGGGTGACAGAGCAAGATCCTGTCTCAAAAAAAAAAAAACCATATATATATATATATATATATATATATATATAGTGCAACAAAGTGTAATACATAACTTTGCCATACATCATTTTATAAAATATATAATTATATGCAATATGTAAACCACTGATTTTTGTGCAGTTAGTTTGGAGGATAAACATTCTATATTTAGTCATATTTTATTTCTCCCCACTTTGCACCTCTACCAATTATATGTTGAGTTATCGAAGCACAATATTCATGCTATTGCATGCGGCAGCAACTACCAACAATTTGTCAATCCTATTTCATCATTTTTCTGGGCACACTGCTATGTTTCCCAGCCTCTTTTGCATTTGACAGGGAGGATGGGCTTGAGTTCCACCCAATAGAATATGAGAAAAAAATGATGTGAATTATTTCCAGGTCTTTGCTTAAAAAATAATTTCCTGGCCAGGTGACTGAGCAAGACTCATCTCCAATAAATAAATAAATAAATAAAAATAATAATTTCCCATGTGATTTTCTGCACTTTTCCCTTTTTGGTTGGCTTGGTGAAAATGAACACAATAATCTACATCATGGTAGAACCACAAGATAAAAAGAAGCATCCTGGAACATGACTTAGAGGAAAACCACTTGCCATAGAGAATACTCAGTTTGGACTTTAGATGAGTAAAATATATATTTCTGTTTGTTCACTTGCTTATTTATGACATTATATACTTCAAAGTTTATTTGTACAGTTACTAGCATTACATGAACTGGTATACTACCTAACTGGTGAGAATCACATTTTATTTCCATATAACTTGCCTTGCCAGAAAAAGTACATTAAAAAAATAATAACTACTGCCTAAATCTAAATAATAGTCTATGTAACCAAGACAGGTTAAATTTAGTGATTCCTACCTGGAGTTTCTGCTTTCCCTGGGTTGGGGTTGCTCTCCTACCCTTTAGCCTGTAATTGACAATAATCACTCCTTACAATGGCAGATGATCCTGATGGGAATATGTTATGCTGTGAAAAATGTCCAGCAATGTTCAGAAATATCAATGTGTTATATCTTCTAAGACATCATTTGCACTTGTAAGATCCTTTCAACATGTTAATTCAAAGAATTTTTTTCTCCTTGATGTAGGGATGCCAGTCACTATGTCAGTAGTGGTAAGAGGACAAAAGGATGAATGCCATCGTTTTCAGCAAGAGATTGGAAGGAAATAGAGGATCTCAGCCTCTTGAGCCATTCTCAATGGATGGATATGAACACCAATTAGGCATCAAGTCAGTGCAATCTGAGACACTGCAAGAATGACTTCTGGTTTTCTTTTCCTACTTTTTGAAAGTTTTTGAAGTCTGTCATGCTGGACTTGTATTACATCTTAATTTTTTTTTCACTTACTATAGATCTCTATACTCTCCATTGTTTAGCTATTACCTTAACATTTACCCTGTGAACCCATAGCATTTGAGGCTACCAAAGTGACTATTACATGATAAAACATATACTTAATTAAAGGCAATATTTATCAATTGTAAAACCAATAAATCAATAATTAAACCTTGCCGACTTATACTTAAAACTGCTTAATTTAGTCATACCTCTACCCACAGCATAGGGATTCCAACAGGGGTTGAAAGTAGAGTTGGCAAGCATTTCCATTCTCTTCTGGGACAATCATTCTTACTACCAACTGTGACTTTGACCAGTGAACTTCAAAATCATTTAAACACTCTCCAGAGTCTGAGTGAGCCAAAAATAGTTTCACTTTAGGAAAAAGTCTGTATCCTTAGATGTGAGTAATTCTCTGTGAGCATTTTATTCACATGTTAGTGTATTTAAAGAAAATCTTTCTGAACTGATGAGTTTTCCTAATTTTTTATTCTGATATTTTGATGCTAAAAGCTCTTAATTTTAAGTTTTCATGGGAGGCTACCTAATTTTTATATATATTATATGCATCAGTAATTAGAAAGGAATAGAAATTTTTACCCTAATTGAGAAATACTATAGACCTAACTAAATGAGGGTAAACTATAAGCAATTTGGGGAAACTATAAGGATGTGATTAAATAGTCACTGTTTTCAGAAACCCTTAACTGCATATTGGAAACTTGACACTTGTTGGGAAAATGAGGTAGTAAGTCAACTTGTCAGTGTGAGTACTAAAGAAAACAAAATATGGTTAAGAGGCTCCCTTTAAAATTCAGATACTCAGTAGTTCTGCAATTTCTGATTTTAAATGTTTCTGCAAAATAGTTTATCTGAATCATTAAACTATTATTCCATGTTCAGCAACCATAGAGAAAATATGCTGTGTGGCCAGGTTAAACCTGAAAGTGCTATGATTCAAAACTTGATATAGGCAATAGGTATGTAAAATGTAGGTATTCTAATATGAGAGGGCATATCGAAGTAATTTTCTTGCAGTACACTGACAAAACAAAGCAATGGGATTTGGCCATGGACATTTCATTATTACCAAACAGACCTGGGACACTACCTTATAGTAATAACTTTAGTATTTAGCAAAGGTGATTTATAAATAGGACAACAACAAAATGAGAGGAATAGAAATCATACAGATAAAACAGATAAACAGATAATCTGATTTTGTGGGTCTCAGAGCAGAGATTAGTGTTGATTCAGTTTCAGACTAAACGACCTCATCGCATTTCTCTGAACTGTCATGATTGTCATAAATATACTGTGTTCTAACACACTCCATGATTTAAGGTCTTCAAAGTAACAGAGGCAAAATAACCTATATGCTCTACCATATTTTCCTCAATTCTAGTGTTCTTCAAAGAGAGAATGTTTTCTCTAAATCTAATTTAGAGTAATTCTGTATGGATCGCTAAACATTTCTCCAGGCAATTGGAGTAATGTGTGTCTAGGGCTAACTCAGAGGGATCTTTTGTGTCTCTTAAAAGAAGCTAACTACACTCTTGTGAGATGATA
The DNA here is from genome assembly GCF_028858775.2 of Pan troglodytes. Classification (NCBI taxonomy): domain Eukaryota; kingdom Metazoa; phylum Chordata; class Mammalia; order Primates; family Hominidae; genus Pan; species Pan troglodytes. The sequence continues at coordinate 86,092,317 of NC_072401.2, forward strand.
ATCACCATCATTGACTGACAATTTCTAAGGTTTGAAGGGATATTGAATACTCAAGGGCTCACATTCTTTTTGATTCATGAATCTCTTCAGGTACAGGGAACTTAGTATTTTTCAAGAGTGCAAAGATGCCTAGAGACATCTGGGAACATAAGAACATCATTCCTGATGTTGCGCTCGTAGTTACTTGAGCTTCATCTCAGAAAATAAATTGCCTGGTGCAATATGTCTTACAATTTGGTTCCTAAATCAACTCAACAAACTAGTTCTTTATGGATGCAAAAATAATCTAAATTTCTTTCATGAACCTAAACATGCCTTTAAAAATTTATATATCATTCCTTTCATAAAAACCTAATGAAAATAACAATTTTGTCTACTGTAAATGGCAGGTGATTGCAACAGATTTGGAAATCACTTTATATCCTATTATCTTTGTAAACCCCATAATGACTACTAATAAACAACATAAAGAATTTTTAGGTATAATTTTGAAAAAAATTTTAATGATTTTGGGCTTCTAGGCCAAGTCTGCAATATAACCCTTCATAAGATTGAACTTTGAAACTCTGGTTGTCATCTGACATATGCAGACAGAACAGAAATATAACCCCCTTTCTAAATGTTTACATTGTCTCCCTGGTACAAATTAGCTTGTTGGAAACTTCAGCAATCACTGACATAAGGATCCTGCTATTAAATAAAACTGATACTTTTTTTTTATTATACTTTAAGTTCTGGGATACATGTGCAGAACTTGCAGGTTTGTTACAAGGGTATACACGTGCCATGGTGGTTTGCTACACCCATCAACCAGTCATCTACATTAGGTATTTCTCCTAATGCTATCCCTCCCCTAGCCCCCCATCCCCCTACAGTCCCCAGTGTGTGATATTCACCTCCCTGTGTCCATGTGTTCTCATAGCTCAACTCCCACTTATGAGGGCAAAGGATATGAACAGACACTTCTCAAAAGAAGACATTTATGCGGCCAACAAACATGAAAAAAAGCTCTTCATCACTGGTCATTAGAGAAACGCAAGTCAAAACCACAATGAGATACCATCTCACGCCAGTTAGAATGGCGATCATTAAAAAGTCAGGAAACAACAGATGCTGGAGAGGATGTGGAGAAATAGGAACACTTTTACACTGTTGGTGGGAGTTTAAATTAGTTCAACCATTGTGGAAGACAAGTGTGGCGATTCCTCGAAGATCTAGAACCAGAAATATCATTTGACCCAGCAATCCCATTACTGGGTATATACCCAAAGGATTATAAATCATTCTACTATAAAGAAACTGAGACTTTTTAAAATCAAATAAACAACATTTCATAAAGCAACACAGGATTTTATATCTTCCCATTCCATTAGATGCTATTATGCTGAATTGGAACCTCATTCCAACCTGTGTCAATATTTTAGGGTTGAAATAGTCTAAAATATAATCTTTACTGTTCTCCTGTTGTGATATCTATATATTTAATATGTTCACATTCTCTGTCTTCACCTGTATTAATAATATGAAAAAGGAAAAGAAAGGGGGCTTTAGGAAGAACTTCACGTCACACGTCAGAGTAAACATCAAATCAAGTTGTCATCATCAATTTACTAATAAACCCATTTAAGAAAAAATATTCAGCTGGAGAGCAATGAATCTTATTGTCTTTTCATCTGATCCATATTTCTCCACCTGAGACATCAAATAACCAGAGAGTTCTTGTAAAATACCTCAGGTACATTGTTGAAAGTAATTTCCTGCTTTCGTGGGATAACGGAAACATAAATGTAAATAAGGTAGGTTGAAAGTTCAGTTTCTCATCAATGCCCGAATAATTTGTTCTAATAAAGCCCAGTAAAACTCAGCTTGTAATACCATCAAGGTAAATATATTCATGAAGTACTCACTTGCTAAATTTTTAAACATGATACATTATCTCAGCTTTAATTTTTAGTTGTATTTCAATTATCCATTGCTGTGTAATAAGCAGTCATCAGACTTAGTTGCTTAAAACAGAAACTCACAATTTGTTAATTTTGGCTGGGCCCAGGAGGATAATATTCTGAGTCTTGCCTAGGTTTCCTTATTTGACTGACAAGGCCTATATAGTCCAAAGTGACATCACTCAAATATGGGGCAGTTCAGTGGTGCTATCAGCTGGGTTCTCCTCCGTTAGTCTCTCTGGTAGCATAGATCAGGTTCTCAGTTGGCATTGGTGCCTTTTTAATTTGGCAAGCCTAAATTCACTATCATTTATCAAGTGTCTGTTAAGTCAGTGTCAGAGAGGACTATACAAGGATATGGATATGAGGAGACTTAATACATTTAGGGTTCTTTGATATAGCAGGCTATCCAGTTACATTTCCTGTTCTAAACATTTTTTCAGATACAACAAACAATCATTTTACAATTTAACTTGTAGATGAATGAGTTTCCTGGGATATAATTTAACTAAACAAAGTCTTTCATCCTAAAAATTTTATGACCTCTTTATCCATCTTAGGTTTTAAGACTGATATAAGAGGTATTCTGGAATAGAAATCTAAAGTTAAGACTAGAGCCAAGAGTGCAAAGATAAGGCTTTTATCCAAAGGAAAATCAAGCAATTGCTATGTCTTGCAAAGGCCAGTGAGCAGACACAGGGGAGAGAATACAATTGCCCCAAATAAAGACTACTTTTGGAACTCAGTGATTATATATGTGTATATATATATGAATATTATATGTATATGTATGCATGTATATATATGAATATATATAGAAAACTGAAAACTGAACACATCCCATATACACCATATACATGAAAGTGAACACACACACACACACACACACACACACATATTCAGTTTCAAAGAATTGTTATGGAACCTGAGGAAGAAACTAAATGGAATATGATGGTCACATCTATGACAGCCATGGTACTAGAACTAGCAGCAGTTCCTCTAAGGTGAGAATTGACATAGTAAAAGAAATAAGAAACAAAGCAGCAAGAGAGAGGCACATTTTCCCTAAAGCCAGGCTGAATATGTGCTAACAAGGAAATTTCTGCTGTCATTATTTTAATCTGACTCACTCTCTCTGTGGGATGTTCCAGAGTTACTACCTACAGAAATTCCACTTTCCCTTACTGAGGTTTTCTTTTTTTTATTTTCAGTCCAAATATTAGTCATTTTGGTAGATAAGGCAGAAACAATTAACAATTGAATAATTCTTCAAGAATCTTGTTAAAAGGTTTCCAAATCATGAATGTATAGTTTTATTTTGTTCACTAGATTTTAACCCACATACCTCATTTATATAGAAATAATGCTTATTTGGATATTTGGTAAATTTCTTCATACAAAGACAAAAAATCTATAAAATGCACACACAGAAATATATGTACATGGTTTACCATTATTTTCTAGATCATTCAGAAGTCACTATTAATTAAAACATCATAGATCTGTGGCAAATTTGGGGCCACTTCTCCTAAGACAGGAATTTTAAAATCCTTCAATTGTCATAACAGTGAGAAGAAGTCTGAGAGCTGGAGTAAGGGAAGTTGGTGCTCAGAAATATTAACTACCATGTATACAGCATATCCAAGAGAACATTTATGAGATAATCTTAAAGTCAAATGAGGCTAAAATATTAATACAGGTTATTTAGCAAAGTTTTCCAACAGGAAGAAGGAAAAAAGCTGTGAGCAAAAAAACATACAGGATATGGAGGAGCAGGTTAAATGAAGCCATTAAAGCAGAATTTGAGAAGAATAAACAGGAGTTAGAAGATGAGAGCAAGCAATTGCAAGTGGAGTGGGCTGAGCTGGAATTACGGTATGGAAAATGACTGAGAAAAACCCAAACAAATGTTTGTATAATAACATGTACATAGGATAATATAGATTTCATCAATGTATATAAATAAACTACCTGCCATTATGGCTAATTTCTTAGCAAATTATTCATAAAAGTTTATAACTTTGTGAGGCATTACAGACACCAAAACTAACGACTTGGCATTTCCATGGCCCAATTTGTCTAAAGAACTATCTTTTACACTTTACTGTTTTTTAATAGGCAGTAAGGTGCCCAAAAAGTCTTTTATATCAAGTTCAGTAGGTTGATAACATTGACTATAACTGAGCGTTGCTTTGCTTCTACCCTCAGGTAATTCTGAAAATTTTCTCATGCCTCTTTATGAAAATGGAGAGACCTCACAAGAGATGCTAATGAACAGCTCACCCCACCCCATCACAGGTTATAGAGTATTAATTCTCAAATTACCCAGACCTTTAGTTCTGAATGTGAAAAAATGGTTTAGGCTAAAATGTTTTTGACTACTGACAAGCTCAAGAATTCAGAGGAGGTAGTAATAAGGGAAAAGTAATTAATATATAACATCAAAACTTAAGCACACCACCATAACACCTGATTTTTGATGATGCCAAATACTTAAAGTTTTCCCTTTTTATTTTCTGGGGAGTGGTGCTTAGCATACAAACCTCTACTAACTTCTTGGGCTTGAAAATAAAGGAAAGGACTGCCTAATGACAATAATATCTTGACTGCTGAAGAATTATGTCAATTAACAAAAATTGCTTCATCGGAAAAAGATGAATTGTTTCCTCAAAGTCTTTTTTTAAGTATGGGTGACCAAAACCATCCCATACTTAGAAGATAATATTACACTGTTTTATACAAGATATGCTGTACTTGTTACAGAAGATTCACGTTTAATAATGCAACTTTTAAAAATCTTAGCGAGCTATAACCTTATGACTTAACCCAAATACATTGAAAACCCCTTGTATTTAGACCTACAGGGAGGTGGCTTTGCTTTCTGTACCATAGCACACATAATTGAAGCAAACATATTCCTTCAAACATAATACTCCTACATAATAGAAAGTGTTCTCTGTTTTCTGGATGAAAAGGCATGAGGTCTTGTGTATTAGCAAACTGAAACTGTTAACTATAAAAAGAGTCAAAAATCAAAGGAGGTCTCATGCATTTATAAGGACATCAAATCAATCAGATTCATCAGAAAAGAAAACATTCCTCAGAGAGTCTGTTCTCAAGCTGATGTTTCTTCATTGAATTTGGTTCTAAACTACCATTTTTGTTGAATCCTCTGTGCTTTCAGAATGCTGAAATGTAAATTATTTTTAATTTATGAAAGAGATTATTTTTATTTTCTCCTATACATTGTTTAAGTAGCACCTTAAAAAATAGACAAATCCATCCAGAGTCAAGAGAACTCAACTCAATTCTCTATCACTGTGAAAATAGACTATGTTCTTCATTACAAAAGCACTACAATAACTACAAAAATTATACCTCCTGGAGTATATGATATTTACATATCCTTGCAAAAGGGGAATAGATTAAAATATGTTTATAAATGTCTAAAACCTTAAGTCAGTTTAACATAGTATTATAAATCAGGTTTGTGGGTGATATTTTGCCTGCTTCTAGACTTGTGAGCAAGTTATTTTTAGGTTTCTTATATTTAAAATTCAGAAAGGAAATGATGGGGATTGCACTCAAAGAAAGGGGACATTTCAAAACTTCTTTTTTTTTTACAATATCAAAACATAACATCACATATGTAAAATGGGTTTGTGGCTTACAACCAAGTAAAATACCTCAATACCCCACTTTTCAAGATAAGTAATATTGGCCTAAGAGTATCAGTCTACAGGAATAATAAAAAGTTGTATTTATACCCTGAGGTTATACCCTATAATGTGCAAACATTATAGGACAGACAAATGGATATAAGGTTTCTTTCTGTGTTTCCTTATGTCTTCAAAATGGGAAAACTAGATGGAAGACAATTCATATTTATTTAGAATTCTAAATGATGTTAATTTTAGAACCTTCAATGTCAGAGTTACTGTGTATGAATAAGTTTACCTAATTTTCCACACTATGCATATCTAATAGATATTACTATTGCACAGATGAGAAAACTGCATCTCTGATTATTATTATTCATTCTAGTCACAGAGATAAGAAAGGGCAAAATATCACAATATAAGCCCAAATAGTTCTTAGTTTAATGGAATATTCTTTCCACTGGACTTCAACTTGTTTATCTTATTTATCTATTCATTTAAGATCAGTTGAAAAAAGAGATTTGCAGATGCAATATTTTAGCTAATATATCCAATCTCCTATTTGAAATCTCCTGGGTATCTAACAGAAAACTCAAATTTAGTATGTCTGAATTCAAGCTCACTGCTGCACATGTTCACACTGAAACAAAGCAAAACAAAATTCCTTCAACAGATTTTCTCATCTCAATAAATGGCACTACACTGTGCCTGCGTGACTCATGTCCAAAACCTAGAGGTCAACCTAGGTTCTTTTTTTTCCCCATCACTCTCCATTTCCAAGATTTCCATTTCTTCTGTGAATACTTCTCAAAGCCACACCCATCTCTCTGTCAGAATATCACAATGCATCGCAAATCTGCCTCCCCACTTGTCATCTCCTCCCTAAATGCTCCATTTTCACAGTAGTCAGAATGATTTTCTTTTTAAAGCACACAAGATCTTGACTCTTCATTCGCTACCTTCTGCTTTAACTCCTTGATTGTCTTTCCACTGCTAATATAAGGAAAATTTTCCAACTCCTTTTTAATGACCATAGACCCTGGCTTGATGTTTTCTGCCTGCCTCTCCAACCACATGTCAAACACGTCGCTTCTTTTCCTATCACACCCAAAACATTTTTAATTATTTCCCCAATCTTTGTATACGCCAACCCTTTTTTGGTCTCTAGAATTTTGTGCTTGTTGCTCTTTCTTTCTAAAATAAACTTTCTGTGGCTTTTTGTACAATTAGATCATTGTTCTTTGAAATCTCAGCTAAGAAGTTTTCTGAAATATCTTAATTAAAGTTCCTTCCCTGGGTACGAGCAGTCTCCTCACTTTGTTTATTTTTATTGTAATATTTAATTATTGTTTTCTGTTTGTTCGATTTCTTGTTTCTTGTTTCTCAGGTCAAGATCATATTCAAATTTGTATTCTCAGCTCTTATCAAACTACTAGGTAACTACACACCTATTAAAACAACTAAGCATAAAAATTAGTGACAACAAATGCTGGCAAAGATGAAGAAACTGTATCATTCAGACATTGTTGGAATTGTAAAATGGTATAATACTCTGGACATAACTTATCAGTTTCTTTAAAAACTAAACATATATTTACAATATGACCCAGCAATTGCACTCCTGGAAATTTGTCTCAGAGAAATGAAAACCTGTACATTATCTTTCATAGCACCTTTAATTCTAATAGAGGAAAACTGGAAACATACAAAATGTTAGACAGATGAATGGTTAAATAAACTGTGGTATATCCATATGGTGAAATACTACCCAGAAATAAAAAGAATATATTTTTGACACATGCAATAACTTGCATAGATCTGAAGGACACTATGCTTAGTGAAAAAAAAGCCAATATCAAAAGGTCACATAATATATTATTTCATGTATATAACTTTAATAAAATAACGTACATATAGAAAACAGATTAGTGATTTCCAGAGGTTAGTGATAGTAGGGGAATGTGAGATGTATGTGACTATAAAATGTGAGGAAGATATTTTTAGTGATGGAAGAGTTCTGTAACTTAATTGTAATAATGGTCACATTAACCAATACATGTGATAAAATTGACATAGACCTACACATTCATATTCTACCAGTATCAATGCCTGGTCTTGATATTGTACTAAATTATACAAGATGTAACTATTGGAAGAAACTGTGTAGAATGGCACATGAGACTTCTCTGTATTTAAAACTTCCTGTGGATCTATGATCTTTTCAAAATAAAAAGCTAAAAAATGTTAAGTGTTCAATAAATAAAACAGTAGTAACTACATTTTATCTAATTCTTACCATATAAAGATGCTTCACACACATTAACTCATACAATTCAATCTATAGCAGGATCATATTAATGCCATTATTATTACTAACTTATAGCCTAGTAGCTTGCTCAAGGTCATATAGCTAATATGAGGAAGGGTTACAATTTTAATCCCAGCAACCAGCTCCAGAGGATGTGCTCCCAATCAACACATCACAGTGTTTCTCAAAAATAATTCTGGATGGAAGGAAAGAAGGGAGGTAGGGAAGGAGACAGAGAAGGAAGGAAGGAAGGAAGGAAGGAAGGAAGGAAGGAAGGAAGGAAGGAAGGAAGGAATGGAGGGAGGGAAGAAGGAAAGAAGGAAAGAAGGGAGGGAGGGAAGCAGTTGGAAGGAAGGAAAGAAGGAAAGAAGGGAGGGAGGGAAGGAGGGAGTGAAGCAGTTGGAAGGAAGGAAGGAAAGAAGGAAGGAAGGAAGGAACTAACAATAGCAGGTGTATTTACTCAAAAAGAAGACATCATAAAACCCTTTTAACAAACACAGCCTGACTTCTCAAATTCCCTCTCCATTCAACTTCCTTGAATATAGAGTCCTATTCAGGGTTAAGGGAAGGAGAAATCAAACTAAAGATCATAACGCTACATGTATTGTGGCATTGCATTGCCAGAATTCTCTGAGTAAACCTTTCTAGAGATGGAAATTTTGCACTCTATTGGAAAAGTTATCTTAGTTATAATGTTTCTGAAGAAGCATTTGCCATAATGAGAGTACATTTCGGTACTCTTGGTCACATACAATTCGATAGACATTAGCACAAGTGACAGGAAAAACTTGATAAAGGTAAAGGGATTGCCTTTGTTGTATCTAATATTCTATCACCCCAGATCTATCTTTTTAAATCACCACATTACTTAGCGTAACCCTGTTTTTCTATTTTCTAGAATAACCCTCCACATTGATCAGGCTTATTTATTCACATTTTTCCAAATGCTAGGTACGTTCCTTCCTAAATCAACCAGTCAGTTATAGTCTATAATGCCCATGGATGAATTATGTTCACCAGTTCTGACTCTTAGGAGGAGATCTTCAATAGCATCTGTTGGTATATGCTGGACATTACCTAAAAATGTACAGTTTTTGCAACCAACAGATTCTATTCTTATACCTGTTGGTCATGCCCAGGCAGTTACATGTAAAATAACTACACAAAAATTTCAAAATTTCAAGATGTTTGCCCACCTATATAATGTCCCTCACTCTCCTCTCCAGCTCTCTAAATAATATCCATAATTCAAAGACCAGTTAAATCCTACAGGCATATTCACAGAATAACTTCCCCAGGAAACATTGTTTAAATTAATGAAGAGCATCCATGGGCAATGCATCTTCAAGAGCTCAAGATCTAGTGAAAAAACAGAAGCAAAGAAGGAATTTCAATACAATGTGTTGAAGATTTTAGATTATTTCTCTCTTGCGAATTTCCATTGCTTGTTTGAACATTCAGGGGAATAGCACTCCTTTCCCATTAAATGAATAAATAAACATAAGAATGGAAGTTGACCCTCCCTCCAAATTCATTAAACATTAAAAATTTTAAGAAAAAGATATGATGCCTGTATAAAAATTAAAAACCATAATTACTTCCAACATAGAAAATAATTGAAATAGATAAAAACACAACCAAATAGAAATGGATATTGCTAAAAGTTACCTTCTTAATTAAATTACTAACAAAAGTGAAATTATTGTTCTATTCATATTGGTGACATTACTTCTTAAATTATTCAAATTAAAATATATCCTATCTGTGAGTTCAAGAAAAATTGACAATAAAGGGATAGCATCATACACAAAGAAATATAACTCACAGTTTTAGCCTAGCAACAAAGTGTTTACAGAACAAGTTATAGATTATTCTGCAACACAAAACAATCCTAAAGTGTTTTTAACCTTAAATCAAAATTCAAATTAGAATTAGAAATGAAATGATGTTCTTATTTCAGCAATGAATACAGAAGTGAAATGATTTGTTTTTCTGAAGACTGTATTTTTCAGTGTTCATCTGGGTTTAACACTTTAAAGATTCTCTTTTATTCCTTAAATAATATTCAGTTTGTGAATGTAAACACACCTTTTTCAGCTCCACTTATTCTGCAGAAGGAACCTTCCATATCAAGGATTAACACAATATGCATCATGGGTTCAAAAATTTCAATTTGCAGCTATCCTTAGCAAATAATGAGAACCATCTGGACTGATTGATGTGGAGATTGAAAGTAATTGATCCTGCAATTGAGAAGCTTTTTGAAACATGAAATTAAACAAGATGATGTTAAGCATTCTGAAGTTCATCAGAGTGGCATATCAAATGTGTTACTAGCTGTTCATTTTCCTTCGTATTTTTATAAAGAGCCTTGACTGGCAGAATGGAACAGAAATAGAAGCTAAAAGATCTAGATATTGATGTAGTGATCAAAGGCACACAGCTGGTTTACTTTGTTGTAATAAACATTTTATGTGGTACATGAAGACTTTGATTCCTTGCCAAATGTCATGTGTAGGTGAGCAATTATTAATATGATTGTAAGTCTTAATATGCAAGTATCTCCATTAATAAAAGTAGACTGTTGTAAAGTGAATTAGCAATCATTTTACTTATGAATAAAAACTTATACTATTTCAGGTCATTTTCTTATTGTTTCTTGAAAAAGGAAGTCCTTTATAAGTCCAGTGAAATATTACCTAATTTTCACATCAAATTTCATGGTAAACAAGACTTATTCTTCTTACTTTACTGATTTTAAAAAGCTAAATTTCACTGGGGATATATCATTTGTTTAAGACTAGGTAACTGATAACCTAAACCAAGACCCAAAATTTGTTATTTTCTTTATTTCCAGCACACACTATTTTCCATCATGGTATATTACATCTTGCTAAAGAAGCAATGTTTTTTAGCAAGACAACTGAAAAGCATGAACATTGGTTTACACTTTAGAAAGATCTTTTAATATTCCATATCATTTACAACTATTTGTTTATTTCCATGCATAAAATGACATTGATTTAATAGACTTCATCCATATTTGCATGATACTCAGCTATACCACTAACTCAGGCACTATTCACATAGCTCCAGAATTAAATCAATGTCTGACAAGAGGGTCCAATATGACCTCCCAATTGAAACAGAAGGCAGGCATTTTGTGATTTGAGGAAGACAACCTGTGAATTTACAAACGTCCAGAAAGTGATACAAAAGAAAAACAAAATACTTCAGCCTAGTTAAAAAGTAGTGCTACTCTTTCTTGAAATGCTTAAAATTGTAATAAGTATCATTCCCAAATCTGGCGATAAGATATAGAAAATGGCATCTCCCAATATAATCTTGGACATATTTGTCAATAAGGAGTACAATGAAATATGACAAATTATACAGCAAGTTTTAAAAGCTGCTAATAACTCTTTGTTTATCTCAGTAATAAAATTTAAACACTGATCCAACCTAACACAGATGAACATAATATACCCATTCTGAAAACAAAGAATATATATCGATATTTATATATTAAATACAAATCATGGAATATAGAACTATAGACTTGTGCATATTTTCCTAGAAAATATTACCCCAATTTTGTTTCTCTAAGCTTCAAGAGAGATTTCTTGAAGAAAATGAGATTTTATAAACAATGCTAGCAAAAAAAAAAAAAAAGACAACTTAAGAGATTATGGAGAAAAAGGCATACTTTAGATGTAAAACACAGCTTGAGAAAAGCTTAGGGGCGAGAAGTAATGCATCATTGACCAATGTAAATGAACCATTTGGGCAGTAAAATGTGTCCAAGAAAGTGGTGAGTCTATCCTATTCTCTTTTATATATCTAGACAAGTGATTTCAAACACCCACTTGGAGCCCTGAGACAGTGGGTGTTCACCTAATGTAAGCCCTAATATAGGAGCTGAGGTCAATATTGAGTGAATATGTCCATCAATCAATAAATAAATTAGAGTGAACTAACTGTCACACATTCTTACCTTCATCCCTTTGCTGCATTAACTGAGCAAACATCTCTCTCTAACTAGATAGGAAAAGTTTTAGTACTCAAACAAAAAGCTAAAATTAATAATCTGCTTCAGGCTGTGTGCAAAAATAAAGCAATGTGTACCAGGCTTCTTCAAATATATGCATATTGCAGTCTACCTTATAAGCAGATTTACTATCAATTATAAGAGCTAAAAGAAAGGGAATTATTTTAAAAAATCCTAACTTCCACCCACCCCATACAAAGTTTGGTTTTATTAACTTTCTTGGAAGGATGTTTTTAATTTTATGAAAATCAAGTGTTATAACTGTTACCATATATTGATTGGATTTTATATATTCAATATATTCTAAAAGATTTTTAAACATATTATTTCCATTTATATTTCTTTTACAACTATCAAGACAAATCAGCTTTCTTTAAATTCTAGAGATAGGTACTATTATTCTTTCCATATTGCTCATGATAAAATTGAGGAGCAGAAAAGTTGAGAAACTATCCATGATTTTTCAGCTATTGAGTGGTAGACTAGGCTTCAACACAATTTAGTCTTAGAGACCAATCTGTTAAACCCTCTATTTTCTGTTAGATCTTCAGTTCTTAACACACAGAAAGAAGGTATGGGAAGCATTAGATAAAATATTGCCTGTTAAACTGATATAACAAACTCTAATATGTGTAATGTGAACAAATGTTCTCCGAAAATAAATTTGTAGCAAAGAGACTTTATTCCAGTGGAACAGTTTGAAAATCTGGAAAATGAAGCCTTTGGTGTAAACCAAAGGTGTGTTCCAGAAAACAAAGGAAGTTTCAGACTTTACAGCAAAACTTTCTGTCCAGATTCCCAATCAGTTCCATTTATACCAATTAAGGATTCAAACTTGCTCAGTTCCAATTATTTGATACAGCTGACACTTGATTGGTCAAGTGAGATGAGCTCTGATTGGTTGCTTCAGGTGAGCTCTAGTATTCCCAAAGCAGAACAAGAAGTATGAGTTTTCAGGAAACTCAGAGCACATGTGTGACCTCTCATCAGCAAATGGCCACTTGGTGACTGTCAGAACTAAGCTCTTTTGAATCCTTCATTTGCATAAATGGACCTGACTGGGAACCTCGGCAGAAAGTTTTGCTATAAAATATGAAACATTCCTTTGTTTTCTGTAATATAACTTTGTTTTACACAAAAGGCTACATTTCTTGAGTTTTCAAACTGTTAACTGGAATAAAATCTCCTTACTCCAAATTCTTTTCAGAGAACATTTCAAATTTAGACCCAGTTAGCTACTTGGGATCCATTTTGAAGGATTTGCTGTTTCATATTCATATCTGTTCACAACAGTAAATCTCACACAATGTAAACATATTGCTGTACAATAGTTCGAAGCTGGTGTTCCCTATCAGCAGGTTTCTCTTCTTCAGGAAATAATACAAGGCCCCAGGATTCTACCATTTGATGGCTCTGCTGTCTTTTTCTAGTATAACTGCTTATGATTATCTTCATCGAGCCCATAGAATGGTGGAAAGAGGGAGAGGAGACATAGCTATCTCCTAAAAGCCTTGGCCCAGAAATGGTGCAAATCATTTTCATCCACACTGCATTGGCAACAACTTGTCACATAATCACACATATCTGGAAAATGTACTCAAGTTGTGTGCAAAGAAAAGGAAAGTGACTTGGGGGAACCAATCAAGATCCTCTGCTATAAAGAGTCAACTAACCAGGAGAAGATCCAATGATTGCTTCAGTTTAAAAAGTTTAGTGAAATTGATAATAAATAATATCAAGGTAAGCACATATTTTAAAAACTATAATAAGTACTTAATAATAGCACTTATTTCAAATTATCACATGCTTTAAACTTTCTATATTAAAACCCTGAATTATGTTTTAGGTAAATGCTAACATATATTTAACATTGCAGGACTCTGCTGAGGATACACTGAGCCTGACTTTTGGCATATCCTGATGAGCTCTGATTTCCTCTGAACATGATTAAGTGAGTTGATTTTGTTTGGAATTCTCATTAGAATGTGTAATTGAAACAATTTTCTCCCCATACATAGTGACTTAATTAAATGAAGGTTATGAGTAAATGTTTGATATATGCAGGGTAAAGCATACTTTTCTACACACAGTCACTCAGATGTAAATGAATTAAAAATCCTCATATCAGAATACCTGGTTTAGAAGAGCTTCATAACTTCATAAGGTTGGCTTAAAACAAATGATTCTATCTTCTTCTGAGAAGCATTGGAATAGACAACAGGGTTTGCAGTGTTAATATGACAGTGAAATATTACCATCATGGGTCAGTGTCATAAACACAGGTGTACTCATCAAACCTCAGCTTGGGAGATCCCAGCGGCACTAGAGGAGTTTCTTAATTTCTTTGATTCTTATTTTAATTATTAATAAAAATGAAACAAAATACATTTTTACAATTTTTTTGTGAAGATTGAGAGACCATATACAAAGATCTGAGTGATCAATATTACTTTTCTTGTCAAGCTTGCATCTCTGTGTTTTGCTCCATACCTCCTTTCCTTTACCCTTCCACTGCCCATCTATTTACTTAGAGTGATTATGTTTACCTTCACCTTGACCCCTACTGGCAGAAGAAACATGAATTTAAAAAATGCAAATAAAGAGTAGTTAGAAATTTCATTCTTGGTTTTTAATTATGTCAATTCAATATAGTTATTTCATTATAGCCTACACAGGCAGTAAAATTGTGGATTCTGATTTATTTAATCCATACACAAGCTTATAAATTACTATTAGTATCACAAGTGATAATCATTTCTAGTGCTAACAGTAATTAGCATTATATATGCTGAGACAAAAGGAAACAGAGTATGATATATACCACTATACCTGTAACTAATAAGTAATGGTATCCAGCCTTCTAATTCAAGTCCAGATGCTATGTCTACTACAACCAATGGTCCCCTCTTCATAAACCCTCAGAAGTACCGTTGTTCTAAGTAATATTTTCTTCACACAATTATCATACTTAAATGTAAATTATTACTTGAGTAATCATTTTATCAGATTGTTTTTTAGTGAAACACAGGCATTGAGGATAGAATTACTGATATAGTTTGGCTGTGTCCCCATCCAAATCTCATCTTGAATTTCCACCTGTTGTGGAAGCGACAAGATGGGAGGTAATCGAATCATGGGGACAGGTCTTTCCCATGCTGTTATCATGACAGTGAATAAGATTCACAAGATTTGATAGTTTTATAAAGGGGAGTTTCCCTACACAAGCTCCTTATTTGCCTGCTACCATCCATGTAAGATGTGACTTGCTCCTCCTTGCCTACCACCATGATCATGAGACCTCCTCAGCCAGGTAGAACTGTAAGTCCATTAAACTTTCTTTTCTAAATTGCCCAGTCTCAGGCATGTCTTTATCAGCAGCATGAAAACGGACTAATACAATAAAATGGTACTAGTAGAGTGGGGTGCTGCTGAAAAGATACCCAAAAATGTGGAAGCAACTTTGGAACTGAGTAAAAGGCAGAGGTTGCATCAGTTTGGAGGCCTCAGATGAAGACAGAAAAATGTGGGAAAGTGTGGAACTCCCTAGAGACTTGTTGAATGGCTTTGACCAAAAGGCTGATAATGATATGGACAATGAAATCCAGGCTGAGGTGGACTCAGATGGAGATGAGGAATTTGTTGGGAACTAGAGCAAAGGTGATTCTTGTTATGTTTTAGCAAAGAGACTGGTGGCATTTTGACCCTGCCTTGGAGATTTGTGGAACTTTGAACTTGAGAGAGATGATTTAGGGTATCTGGTGGAAGAACGTTTTAAGCAGTAAAGCATTAAAGAGTTGACTTGGGTGTTGTTAAAAGCATTCAGTTTTAAAAGGGAAACAGCATAAAAGTTCAGAAAATGTGCAGCTTGACAATATCATAGAAAAGAAAATCCCATTTTCTGAGGAGAAATTCATGCCAACTGCAGAAATTTGCATAAGTAATGAGGAGCCAATGGTAATCCCCAAAACAATGAGGAAAATGTCTCCAGGGCATGCCAGATACCTTTGCAGCCTAAACCTCCCATTACTGGCTGCGAGGTTTAGGAAGAAAAAACGGTTGTGTGGGCCAGGCCCAGGCTCCCTCTGCTGTGTGCAGTCTAGGGATTTGGTGCTCTGCATCCCAACCACTCTAGCCACAATGAAAAGGGGACAAGCTACTGTTCAAGCTGTTGTTTCAGAGGATGGAAGCCCCAAGGCTTGGAATCTTCTACATGATGTTGAGGCTACAGGTGCAAGGAAGTCAAGAATTGAGGTTTGGTAACCTCTGCCTAGATTTCAGAGGATATATGCAAACACCTGGATGTCCAAGCAAAAGTTTGCTGCAGGGGTAGGGCCTTCATGGAGAACCTCTGTTAGGGCAGTGCAGTAGAGAAACATGGGATCAGAGTCCCCATGCAGAATCCCTACTGGGGCACCACCTACTGGAACTTTGAGAAGAGGGCCACTGTCCTCCAGAACCCAGAATGGTAGATTCACCAACAGCTTGCACTGTGTACCTGGGAAAAGCCACAGACACTCAATGCTAGTTTATGAGAGCAGCCAACAGGGAGATTATACCTTGCAAGGCCACAGTGGCAAAGCTGCCCAAAGGCCATGGGAGCCTACCTCTTGCATCAGTGTGACCTGGATGCGAGACATGGAGTCAAAGGAAATTATTTTGGTGTTTTAAGATTTGACTGCCCTGCTGGATTCCAGACTTGCATGGGGCCTGTAACCCCTTTGTTTTGGCCAATTTCTCTCATTTGGAATGGCCATATTTACCCAATGCCTGTACCCCCACTGTATCTAGGAAGTAACTAACCTGCTTTTAATTTTACAGGCTCATAGGCAGAAGGGAATTGCCTTGTCTCAAATGAGACTTTGGACTCTGGACTTCTGAGTTAATACTGAAATTAATTAAGACTTCGGGGTACTGTTGGGAAGGCATGATTGGTTTTAAAATGTGAGGACATGAGATTTGGGAGGGGCTGGGGTGGAACGATATAGTTTGGCTGTGTCCCCACCCAAATCTCATCTTGAATTCCCATGCATTGTGGGAGGGACCCAGTAGGATATAATTGAATCATGGGGGCAGGTCTTTCCCATGCTGTTCTCATAGTAGTGAATAAGTCTCATGAGACCTGATGGTTTTATAAGGGGGAGTTTCCCTACACAAGCTCTCTCTCTTTGCCTGCAGCCACCCTTGTAAGATGTGACTTGCTCCTCCTTGCCTTCCACCATGATTGTGAGGCCTCCCCAGCCATGTGGAACAGTAAGTCCATTAAACCTCTTTTTCTTCCCAGTCTCTGGGTTTGTCTTTATCAGCAGCATGAAAATGGACTGATACAATTACTAAATGTCATTTATGACACACTGTAAGTACAGATATAAATCTGGCCCTTTTTTATTCTATTTACTTCTATATGTATTTTTAAGAATCTAATGAACATTTAGTACCAAATCCAAGAACCAGAAATATATGCACCCTTTTGTTTCACATGTTTTTCTTCTATCCTGTCCTTGTATTGACAACCAGAAATAGCTGCTATTCTGAATTTTAATAATCGTTATATATTCATAGGCACATTTACATGCATGGGTGTGTCAGAGTGGTTTAGTTTCTATTTGAGTTTTCTTGAAGAACATTAAGCTTGATAGTGTTCTAAGATTTGAATTTAAAGCATTCAACATTACGGTACCAAGATTTAACCATGCTATGCACATACTCAAGGTTTGTTCATTTTCAACTATTGCATCAATTTCCATGTTCAGAATACATCACAATGCACTCATCTAATCACCTACAGATAGGCATTTGAGATTTTTGATATTATGAAGAGTTCCTCTATAAAAATCATTGTAATTATCTCTTGGTGCAGATATGCATGGGTTTTTCATGACTATGTATTTAGTGAGGTCTCAGGCATAAAAATTTTTACTTTTCACAATTATTAGAGCAACTTATACGTTTTGTGTCAAGACATATTATCAGGGAATGGAATGACTATATAAAAATGGAGGTGGAACCATTAGTAATTCACATGGAAAATAACTGAAATTTAATCTAATTATCTTAACCATCAAGAACAAATATCTTAAATATTTAAGTAAAACAAATAAAATACAAAGGATGTTTCCACTTTGGACCAAGTTGAAGAAACAGGGACCACACTTACCACCCTGCCACCCTCCCCAGAACAACTATAATAAGGGCAAAATACGTGAAACAATGACTCTTTAGACATTAGATATCAGGCAATGAAAGATAATGATCCCTGAGAGATGGGAGAGGGGGAATGAGTGAGCACAACAATTTCCTCAGCTTTCTGACTTGATAGAGTTTCCAAGTCGTGGCACAGAGAGGAGAAACAGAAGTAGAGCCCATTGAATTGAGAAGAGGGAGCTGAGTCTGGAGAGAACAGGGTAGCTGGAGTTCACAGGAGAGTATTAGAGAGGAAAGAGCAATAGAGAGCATCCCAGATATCAGCAAAGGAAACACTTCAAGCTTTCTGCAGAGGAATAGTCAGTGCTTGCATATAAGGAAACTAACCAAGGGCCAGGAAGGAATCACCAGAAAGGACTAGATATAAAGTAACAGTTACCAGCCCTCAAGCAAAAAAGGGAATAGTACCCAATTCCAACTAGGCTGGAAAACAGAGTGCTTTGTAAAGCACTGGATACAGTACATGGAAGAAATTTGCCTCAATGGTGGGTAATACTTACCCCTAGATTGAGGACTGCTCTGATCCCATATAAAAGAAAAAAATATATATATATTTTTATATATAAAATATATATTATATAATATATATAATATAAATATATGCATATATTTTATAGTAATATATAAAAATACAAATATAAATGTCAATATATAAATTATTTACAAATATAAATATAAATATATAAATGCATATAATATTAAAAGCAAAATCTAAAAGGATCAAACCGTTTGCAAACTTTATGTCAGAACAAAGCTCAAGAAGATTTGCAGGAATACCAAAATATCTAGTACCCAATATGGCAAAATTCTCAATGTATTGCACCCAATAAAAATTACCAAATAAGCAAAGAGGCAGGAAATATGACCTATAATGAGAAGAAAAGAAAAATCAATCAAAACTTATACAAACTTAGAATTAGTAGACAATTACATTAAATCAACTATTTTTAATTATATTCCATGTGCTCAAAAAGCTAATTAGAGATAACAAATATATAAAAAAAGACCCAAATAACAATTCTAGAGATGAAAACTTCAAAATATGTGAGAAAAAAATACACTGGATGAGATTAACAACAGATTAAACATTGCAGAAGAAAAGAAAATAGTGAAAGCAAAGACAAAATGATAGAAACTGTACAAAATAAAACACAGAAAAAATTACTTAAAACCTTCAACAGAACTACAATGAGTGTGGAACAACTTTGAGCAGTCTAAGGTGCATCTATTTAGGATTTTTGGAGTAGATGAGAGGAAGGAGGGGTCAGATAAAGTTTCTGAAGAAATTATGACCAAAAAAAATCACAATTCTGATGAAAACTATAAACCCACATATCCAAAAGACTTAAATTCCAAACACAAAGACCATGAGGAAGGTACATGATAATGAAGTTGCTTAAAAACTAGTGATAATGAGAAAATCTCAAGAACAGCCAGAATAAAAATCCACGTTATGTATACATGAATAAAGAGATGACAAGAAATTTTTTTCTTCAGAAATAATGTAAGTCAGTGTGGAGTATTATGTTTAACTTTTTTCATTTAAAGTACTGAAAACAATAGATGAATATCGTTCTGACTTTGAGGTAAGAAACGAATTTTTAAACAAAACACATGTAATCCCGAAAGAAAAGACTGATAGAGTACATTAAAACTGAGAAATTCTTAATAGTATGAACTCATGTTGTTAATAGAAAAATAAATATTTACTTGTTCTGTCCACTGAAAAGGCCTAGGAACAGTGACAAAGCCAATAGCCACGTGCTCACAAAGCACCCAGATTGTGGTCTCTATGGAATATTTCCTGCTAATAGAAATCAGATTCCCTGGAAAAATGACTGATTCTAGTCAAGTGAGTGTTTTGAGATGACCCAGCTAAATTGGGGTTATAGTACCAGAGTAGCTAGCAACCCTACCATAAGTGGCAATGAAGGGAAGCTGGATGTGGGTGTTTACAGTGTGCCTTTTATGGGATACTTTTTTAACCTGGTGGATGTCCTAATGCCTAGTTGTCTGACCTACAACCAGGAGGTCCCTTACACAGGAAACTTGTTTTTACTGGCAGACACTTCTGCAGCTCTTGTCTGGCCCAGGTCCAGCTTATGCCTGCCTGATCATTGCTCTTTTGCTGGGAGCTCAACCTTGTATCCCCCTACCTATCCCCATGTCCCAGAGAAAATGCCCAAGAAAGCCCCTCCTTGGTTCTTCAGACAGAAGGTACGAATTCAATAAACCACCAAAATAGGAAACAAGTTCAAAGACTTTTACTTATAGATTCTAGGCAGGAAGAAGACAATGAGCTGAGAGGGCTGACCTCAATTCCCAGGTCACACTAGGCAGGAATGCAGAGTTGAGTAGGGGGCAGAGAGAAAATCATGTGGCAATTAGCAGTATATGTAAGAGAATAGGGCATGGGCCACTAATTTCATGAACAAATACTAGAGTGCTCTCTTTAAGGGAAGAGGGGCAGGAAAGCTGGGAGCACAGTTTGGTATGCTGCAGACATACCTCTAAATTCTCATCTCTGACCACCAGCTTGAACTGTGCCAGTTCTGGCTGTGGCACAGGACTGGAAACTATGTCAAAGAGGACTGAGCCCTGTATCTGGTAGGAGAAAGTTAAACTTGTTTTCAAAATGGATACTGAGGCAACATAAGAGTATAAGAATTTACTATATAGAGCAGGAAATGTATAATAGGAGCCTGGGAGATGCTGCCATATAAGCAAAGAGCTGTCAAAGACCGATAAGATTATGTCTAAAACAGATACAGGAGCACACCTAGCACACCTAGATCCAGTGGCCAAAGATGACAAAATTTTAGCATTAATAAAGGACAATAACTGCAATTTGAATTAAAATATATGAAATATGTTTAGATCCATGAAATGATACTAATGTAAAATATCTAATTGAAAATTTTTGGGTTTTTTTTGAGGCGGAGTCTCATTCTGTCACCTAGGCTGGAGTGCAATGGCACAATCCTGGCTTACTGCAATCTCCGCCTCCCAGGTTCAACTGATTCTCCTACATCAGCCTCCTGAGTAGCTGGGATCACAGGCTCCCCCCACCACGTCTGGCTAATTTTGTTTTTTGTATTTTTAGTAGAGATGGAGTTTCACTATGTTGGCCAGGCTGGTCTCGAACTCCTGACCTTGTGATCTGCCCACCTCAGCCTCGCAAAGTGCTGGGATTACAGGCATGAGCCACCGCGCCTGGCCTGAAAAATCTTTAAAAGATACTAGGAAACAAACTTATTTTAAGAAAAGTTACATAAAGGTAAAGACTAAAGCACTTTTTTCTGCTTTTCTGACGTGTCTGCCTAAGGGCAGCAAATTGTTAACGAAGACAAGTTCCTCTTTATAGTAGCATTCCACTAATAAACAAAGAAATAACGAAAGAGTTGGAATATTAGCTATTCACAGCACCTAATAAAAACAAAAGATAATAGACAGCAAACATCATAAAAAAGGCAATCAGGTTTTATGTACACCCTGAAGGAAGTATACAATACCTCCTATGAATGAGGCTTGCAAGAAACAAAAAAAAAAAAATGAACCTCTGTTTGATCAAGATCCTAAATCTAATAACCAATTTGCACAAATACAAGAGAAGCAAGAGCTTTTTAAATGATACCCCATTTCAGAAAAACTGACAAACCATGTTTTCCTCTGCTCTCACACCAACACAACAATCAACAGAGAAGACTTCGCTGACCCCAAAATATGGGGATTTCTATTTCCCAGCAAGCAAGCAATGGATTCTGCAACAGACACCAACTGGGTGTCCTCTAATTCAATTCTGACACCATAGACCTGAAAATAGTGTCAGATCCCATAGATTGAGAGCACAGTTCCCAAGACTGTCACTTCACCTTAAGACACTAGTCAAAAGTCTGGGCCTCTGGAAATTCTAACTGACCATCTTCCAATTAAGTTTCCCACAACCCCCATTGTGGGGTCAACCAATTTGCTGGGGTGGCTCACAGAACTCAGGGAAACACTTTCTTATGATTACCAGTTTATTACAAAAGATGTTACAAAGGCTGCAGATGAAGAGATGCGTAGGAGGAGGCATGGAGGGAAGAGTCAGGGAGCTTCCATGTCTTCTGCTGGCTTACCACCTCCCAGGAACCTCCAAGTGTTTAGCTATCTGGGAGCTTTCTGAACTCTTTCCTCTTGGGTTTTTTATGGAGGCTTCTCAAGGGAAAGAATAAATGGTGGGAAAACGTATAAGACACTTCTGGAAATTTCAACCAATAACAACGTATGGATTTATGTGGGCTTATATCAAACAAACTGCTAAAATATGATTGGAAAAATATGAGTAACAATTATTTTACAATGTCAATAATTTATCAAATTTGTAGGTATGCTAATGGCATTGTGGTTATAATTTTTTTTAAGCCCTAAAGGCCGTTGTTTCTCCTGGAACAACTGGAGAAACCTGTTTTGTTTTGTTTCTCTGGAAAACCCTGACTACTACAATGGGAAAGGAAAAAGCTTACAAATATCACCCCCGCCCACCCCTTTACCCCCCACCCTAATACTAACCATTCTGAGTTCAAACAAAAACACACACACTTCACACGTTTACCTACATGAAAAGTTTCTGAATAATTTTTGGAGCTTTTTGGGGACTTGAATAGAAGTTATTTTACTTGAAAAAAAGATGTATTATATCATTTAAATTCAATGATCAAACATGCTGTATTTGAAACTGGAAGGAGAATGCAAGGAGGAGAAGAAGGAATATACATATCAACATTTACTAGATAAAAATACAAGTAGTTAAGATCTTACAAATTAAATTATCTTTCTCTCTCTCTATATATATACAGTTTTAAAGTCAAATACAAAATTCCTTTTCATGCTGACTTTCATAGACTATTCTAGTATTTGATCATCATCAAAACAATAGCATCTGATATCATTTATATTCATAAATAAATTCAAAAACTGCTATGATGTACTGCTTAGTAATTATGAATTAGAACAAAAACCATATGTTCTGGAGTTGAAAATACTAATTTGTGAAAAAAGGTACACAGACATTACACATATGCCACATAGCATTTTAATAACATGGGATATATATGTAAATGCTCACAGGGACAATTTTATTTTCATGTTTGTGTTAGTGTGTTCTTGCACAGCTGTAAGAAACTACCTGAGACTGGGTAATTTATAAAGAAAAGAGATTAGGTTTAATTGGCTCATGATTCCACGGGCTGTACAAGACTCATGGCTGGGAAGCCTCAGGAAAATGACAATCGTGGCAAACGCCAAAGGGGAAGCAGGCACGTCCTACATGCCTGGAGCAGGAGAAAGAGAGAGCAGGGGGAGGTGCTACACATTTTTAAACAACCAGCTCTCGTAAGAACTCACTCACTATCATGAGAACAGCAAGGGAGAAATCTTCCCCATGATCTAATTACCTCCCACTAGGCCTCTCCTCCAACACTGGGGATTACAATTCCATATGAGATTTGACTGGAGACACAAATCCAAACCATATCAATGTTCTATAATCATATCAAGATATGTTAAAATATTCAGATATATTTGTGAATGCAACTGAGAGGTTATATTAACATATTTATACCTTCTCATTCAAACTATTATCATTCTGATCTTCAAGTAATTCTTTCAGGATCTGACTATTATACAATTATGAAATCTACTATTCCTTTTCTTTTTAAATGTTTTCCCATTCAATGGAAAGTATATACCGTGGGGCAGATGAAAATAAGGGTAAAAGCACTGAATCACAATAATTTAGAATGTCTTGGTCTTATGCAAAGTAAATAGAAAGCCTTGAAATTATTGATATTTATTGTGCATACACTATTTTTCTTTTATTTTTTTTAATTGAGATGGGGTCTCACTATGTTGCCCAGGCTTGACTTCAACTCCTGGGCTCAAGTAACCCTCACACTTCAACCTCCTGAGTACCTGGAATTGAAGGCATGCACTACTGGGCTTGGCCTTTTAGCTCCTTTTTTTTTTTTTTTTTAGTAATTAAATAAAGTCCTCTTTTACATCACTCAGCTTAATTCTCCCAACAACTCCTTGAAATATGTATCATATATTTTTGACAGAGACAGTGGTGATATCTGTAACAGTCTGCTCAGGCTGCCATAACAAAATACCACAAACTGGGTAGCCTAAACAACAAACATTTATTTTCTTAGAGTTCTGCAGGCTAGAAGTCCATGATCAAGTTACCAGTCAATTCACTTCCTGGTGAGGGCTCTCTTCCGGGTTTGCAGATAGCCACCTGCTCCCTGTGTCCTCACATGAAAGAGAAAGAGAGAGATCGGCTGTCTCTTCCTCTTCTTATAAGGGCATCAGGCTTATCTACCCTTTTGACCTTATTTTTAACCTTAAGTATACTTCCTTAAAGGCATTCTCTCCAAGTAGGGTCATATTATGGATTAGTGTGGGAACAAATGAATTTTGAGAGGACAGAATCCAGTTCACAACACTTTTTAAATATTCTGCCTATTCCTACACATTTCCCAGCCCCACTGCAGTTACACAGGGACATTGACCAATTTTAGCCAGCAGGACTGCATGGAAGTAATGTGTGCCATTTGGCGATCTAAGTATAAAAGAACTAAAGCAGAACTCTAGCAGTCTCTTCCTCTGCACCTCAGGTAATGGAGGAGACCTTGTGTTCCAGATGGCACAATACATGATTGCAGAGCACCCATTATCCTTGATCTCTGAGAGCCTTTACAGATTGCAGCCCTCTCACCAGCCTGTGATGGGATTAAAAAATAAACTTAGGCTCAGTTTAGCCACTGCACATTTGGGATTGCTTGTTATTGCAGCTTGCCTATTTTTACACCCTATTGAACGATATTTAGTCGCACAAGTTAGGAGTCAAATCACCTTGCACCAACTCTGCTACACATAAAATGTTTGAAGGTGAGCAAGTTTCTTAACATCCTTCCTAGTCTCCCTTTGTAAAATGGGGATAATAATAAAGCCCATCTCATTACATTGTCATAAAAAAGGTTACATGTAAAGTGCTCTTAAAAGTGTTTTGCACCTAAATGTCTTTTATTTTTATGTTAAGAATCCATGGCTGGCAGTTTATGCAAATGTTGATGATAAACCTAAACTTTGATGAGTAACCTTGGAAGTTCTCAGAGACAGCTGGTGACTTGTCAAAGCAAAAATAATAATTGAACTGACCAATTGTTCAGCATTATGTAGACAAGGTGAATGTACACCAAAAATAAAATCCTAAAATGTCCCCACAGCAACAAATTGAATGGACTACCTCTTGGCCAAGGGGATTCCAGAGAATCCAGAAGAACTGACTTTCCAGCCATGACAGGATCGGAGGTTGGACACATGTCATTACACTCCCTCCCTTTTGGAGTTTAGGCACAACTGCCTAGCACTGACATTAAAATAGAGATAAGACTGAATAAACTGATTCTTCGTGGCAATAAAGATACTAAATTCAAACCTGACTGTGGTATAGCATCCCATGCCAGAAAGCAGACCTTAAGGAAATCAAAATATTTCACCCCAAATATATTTCTTTGACATATTTTGAAATACCCCTGAAAAGCCATCTTTTGTGGGGGAAACTCGCATCTGTAGAGAATCTCCACTAATGCAGGCCTGTCGAGGAGATCTTCCCAGATCTAGGAGAGATTAACCAGCTTTTAAGGTCTGAAATGGTTACTTGGAAGCTTCATTTACATGAAAAGAACCTACTTCATCTCCATAAGCCCCCTTGTTTTTTTTTCTGATTTCATCTGCAATTTATTTTTTATTTATTTATTTTTATTATACTTTAAGTTTTAGGGTACATGTGCACAACGTACAGGTTTGTTACATATGTATACATGTGCCATGTTGGTGTGCAGCACCCATTAACTTGTCATTTAACATTAGGTATATCTCCTAATGCTATCCCTCCCCCCTCCCCCCACTGAACTCATTGTTGAATTCCCACCTATGAGTGAGATACCATCTCACACCAGTTAGAATGGTGATCATTAAAAAGTCAGGAAACAACAGGTGCTGGAGAGCATGTGGAGAAATAGGAACAATTTTACACTGTTGGTGGGACTGTAAACTAGTTCAACCATTGTGGAAATCAGTGTGGTGATTCCTCAGGGATCTAGAACTAGAAATACCATTTGACCCAGCCATCCCATTACTGGATATATACTCAAAGGATTATAAATCATGCTGCTATAAAGCCCCCTTATTTTAACTCAAACATTTCATTCTACTGACTTCAGATCTTTAGTCAAAACCTAATTCTTTCAACCAATTGCCAAAGAAAATCTTTGAATCCATTCATGACATTTTCAGCTAAAACAATGTACACTTTCCGTGTATTGATTGATTGATGATTTTACCTGCAATTCCTGTCTCCCTAAAATGTATAAAACCAAACTATAATTCAATCTCCTTGGGCACACTTTTTTGGGACCTCTTGAGACTGTTCCCTAAACCATAGTTGCTAGTATTGTCTCAGAATAAACCTTTTAAAATATTTTGCAGAGTTTTCTCTCTCTTTTTTTTTTTCTGTCAACACCCTAAAAGATGGTAACACTCAGGTATACAAAGTCGGGCTGATAAAAGTCCAGGATGTTTACACATAATTGCAACTGAGTTCACATTTACTCATGGAGTTAATCACATAAGTAGGGAGTTGCTGCTGATCATAAAGTAACAATTATTTCCCCGATTCAGTTTGTCAGCACACATTTTTTTCTTGGGAATCCATATGCTTCTATAACTCAGCATAATTCCCTCAGATTTTTTACTTATTTCTGGAGCCCAGATACCAAAACTGCCACATTCATACAATTACTAGGCATTAAATCCTGAACATTTCAGAAAATCCGTTTATCAACACTCACTTATTACATCATGAAGAAAAAGTTCCAGTTGTTCATACCAGCCTAAGAAACATTAATTTTATATTTCCCTAGTCCAAACTCTCAAAAGCCACAATTTCAACATTTTTAAAGAATGTAGCAGCTATCAAAGGAAAGGTTTATATGAAAATAAACAACAAACAGAAGCTGCTCTAAGTTTAATATATTAAACTCTTCTGTAATCTTTTAGTCATTCATTAGAAAGATAGATGTGCATTGCTATTGCCTTAAAACAATACAAATGTTGGGCTTCTTTAATGCACTAGGTCACAGAAATGCCTCAGCTCTGGCTATCTTCCTGAGAGTGCTACAGTTTACACTGTAGATACCTGGTAGGTCCCGCTGTGGGAAGCAAAGGAGGACTGGGAGATGGGATCTAATCTTGCACAATAGGGAAACACACTGAAGTTAGAGAATATAGGCCACAGCAGTCCCTGACCATGATATTAGCCAAGTCACTGCACATTTCTAGATTTATTTCCTTCTCTTAAAGGGAAATGTTGTGTTGCTCAAAGTGAAAGTCTTTGTTTATTATTTTTGTTTGTTTGTTTTCAAAAAAGACTATCGTCTCTACCTCCACTCTAGTTGTGAGAGTTGAATGAAATAATTCGAATAAAGTTCTAAAGACATGTTTGAAATTTAATAAGCCATCAATAAATTTTATCACCAGGACTGAGACAACATTTTATACCTATCTAATATCCAAAAATACATTATAATAAGCAAGGAAAGAGGCTACAATGATCCACATATACGGATTACAGCTGGAGACATTGGTAAGAACCCATGTTTATCTTAAAATATTACAAAAGGTGGCAAATTTAAACATTTTTAGATATGTGCATATACACAGATTAATACACACAAATATATCTCTTTGTTTTGTCTGCTGAGAGGGCTATCGCAGGAGCCACAAACACATCTAGTGCCCAGATCATGATTTCTAACACCATTCTCCTGTAAAAACAACAAAAAGCTCCTCAGAGAAATGGCTGATTCAAGGACTGGGACAGGAATTATACAAGATAAACCTGGAGCAACTTACAGTGCCAAAATGTAAGGAAGTGCTTAAAAACAAACAAAAACAAAAACATAGTTGGAGGTGTGCCAAAGGGACACAGAAGCCAATTGAAAAAGCTCCTAATGGCCAAAGCTGGAACAATTTGAGCTACAAAATAAGTAAATTCATATTGGATTATAACCCACAGTATAAAGTTAATATCTATGATTCCATACTTACATATATAAATGATCAAATAAGTTAATAAATGGGGGAAGATATAAATATGCCATGCAAACAAATTCTAAGCAATTTATGTAGATACTTCTCCCTCAAGGAAGGGCAACATAAATCCCGACTTCTTAAGTGCTAGCTGCTCACAGTGACTTTCTTTCAAAGAGTACAATATGGAAAGGTGGGGAAGAACAGTAACTCTACAAGGGAGAAATCTAACAAACACACCTCAGCAAGATTATCATCAACAGCAATGAATCATGCTGCTAGTATGTACTCTTCATATGACGTGATGAAAATCACACTTTATGTCTATGATCGTCTTCCCCAAAACCCATAACGCCAGTCTAAGCATGAGAAAAACATTTTTAAAATTCCAAAAGAGAAGAATCCTACAAAATACTTCACCAGCACTCTTTAAAACAATCAAAATGCTGTGAAACAAGGAAAGTCTGAGAACTGTGGTAGACTATAGGAGCCTAAAGAACCATCACAATGAAATGTAATGTGGTATACTGCCTGCCTGGAATCCTGAAGCAGAAAGAGGCAAATGTGAACAAATTATAGACTTTAGTTAATAATTACATATCAGTATTAGGTTACTAATTGTAATAAATGTATCAAACTAGTATAAGATGCTAATAATAAAGAAAAAAGAACGTTAGGTATATGTGAGCTCTTTTCAGTGTCTCCTCAATTTTTCTGTATATCTAACACTCTTCTAAAACAATGAATTCTATTAAAAATTCACTGCAATAATTGGAAACATTTTGTCTAAGACCTCTGTTAGTCATTCCTGATGATAGCAGATTGCATGGGAAGTGCTGTAACATTAAACATATGGAGTTCAGTTGCACCTCTGCCACTTAATAGATGCATAAATCAGCATAATTTCTATCTCTTAAAGGCATGGTGCCCTTTTAAAATGTACAAATGGCATGAAAATAACAACCTCAGAGAGTTGCAGTGCGGATTAAACGAAGTTAAATATATGGAGCACCCAAAACAAACTAGTCACAGAAAGCTTAAATGATTTGCCAAAGGATATACAACTGGCATTTAGAGAGCCAGCATTTGGACCTGGCTCAGATCCTAGGCCCATGATCTTGTCATTATGCTAGTTGTGACTCAAAAATCAGAAATCAGCAATTGGAGCAGGCCAGTTGGGCTTAGTTATTTGCTTCCATAGCCCCTCAGCTGGGATAAATATGCATTAGCAGTGACAATGTGATTTTTGAGCCCAAGGACAACAGCCAATGGGAGTCCCTTCCCTGAGGTCTGGTATAAGTGCTGACAGTACAATGGCATAAAGCCTGTTGGAAGTAATAAGTCACAGAGATGGAGAAAGAAAACAAAAAGGGATACAGAATACTAGAAAGAGAGCAGAGGATAAAAATTACATTTACCTTGTCTCCAACTGTGTTGTTGTCTGTATTCACAGCTTTCTGAAGACTAGATTTCTAAATTTAATTAAATTTATGTAACATCCATTTAATTAAATTTAATTAAATTTATGTAACATCCATTGTTACATATTTCAGGGTGAATATGACAGTTTCCTGGTATATAAATTTTATGCAACATCACATAATTTAAAACAATTTACCCTCTTTTATGTTTGTTTATTGTTTTTTATTTTCAAGTAAGCAGATATTGCATTTTATGGTATAGAATCCAAGTCCAAAAGAATGTCTAAAAAAAAAAAAACATCCCAAAAAACACAAGATAAATGTTGTAGCAACTGACCTCTACAAACTACATTTTTAGCTGCTTCTGGTCATACATTCAGTCTTACTCTTCTCTGCCACAGGGTTTAGGAGATTAAATGGCCAGCATTACAGGAGGCACTGAAGAAAATACAAGACTGGCTGTGACATGACTGCTTTCCTCTAGATGTTAAAACACAAATAGGCAAGAAGCACACAAATGGGTAATTGCAACACAGCACATTTTGTGCCATGGTAGAGTCTAAAAGTACAGAAATAAGACCTACTCAGTAAATGTTTACTGTCCCCTGCCCCAACTTTAGTGGCTCATAGCTATTGCTTTATATTAGTAACTACTGATACAGTAAGCAGAATCTAGATATGCTTTGTGGAAAGCAAAGACAAATTCAGAGTTGCATTTTTGTTTCGATTTTTGTTTTTTAATTGAAAGATGTCTCTATAGTTAAAAGAAAGAAAACTAAGGAAAGACAAGACTACATAATGAAAAATTTAAGATATTTTAAAAGATGATTTCTCAAAAGTAGTAGAAACATTCATATATGTGTGTCTGTAAAAACATACACTTACGAGTATATAAAATAGATTACAAAGATCCTGAATCACGAACTATGAAGTTTGAAATATATAATTTTTTCAGTAAGATTTATCTTCAAAATGTTACCATGACTTATAGAAATTTATGACGATAGGTGTGTCAGAACTCATTAGGCATTTAATATGATTTCCTCCCACTGTGAGTTATGGAGTTACTCTCACTGTTTTTGTCTGCCTCTGAGCTGCATCACTGTTTCCCAGAAATAGAGGTTGAAAAGCGCTAGGGAAGAACCTCAGGTACAGAACACAGTCTATTTTTAGACTTTAGCTCATTCTGACGTGAATGCAAGAGCCACTGCAGCTATGATACCTGGGAATTTCCCGTGCTCAGTAAACAAGGTCAGCATACAGCACTCACTGTATCTGGAGCTGTACAATTCACCAAACATTTGACATAAATTTTAATGAAGGGTTGAAAAAAGCTTGAAAATTTTACAACTGCCAAATCGGATCGTTGTAATGAACAAAGAAAAGGCTAGTTGGAAAATGCTTTAGGGATTCAACAAAACAATCAAGAAGGGAGAAAAAGACGGAGAGGAGAAAGAGGGAAAGAAAGGATGAGGAAAGGGAAGAGCTAAAACTGATGACCTATGGGTATGTGATGTTTGCACTCAGTATTTTCACCTGTACCAGCTCAACAGTTTTTATATATGTTTCTATACTTAATATCTCTCTGAGCTTCAGTCTACTCATCATTTAAACCTTGAAAGATGGCTACAAAAATTAACAACAATATATTTCTAACCCAGTGGCTAACACTTAGGAAAAACTCAGTAAACTGTAGCTAGCATCAGTATCCAGTGCCATCAACTATTCAGATATTTTCCAAAAGAACTTTCTAAGAATAGTTTCCTCCCTTCACAACAAACAAACAAACAAAAAACAACAACAAAACAGTGTTGCTATTATCTTCTTTCAGAAAAGGGAGATTCAGGGTCATCAGCATCATCTGGCTCTGAAGTGAATTATTTCCAGGAAGTAAAACCTGCTATCTTTAGAAAGGAACACTTTCAAAGTTTTGTAATAGTCACTACTTACAGGACTGCTGCTCACAGCATGTATGTCAACCATGCAACATGCCCTTCAAAGACTCAAACATGATTGAGAATAGCAGGAAACAGTTGGAAAAAAGGCTACAACATATCGAGGCCAACATAAAGTTTATCCTGGGGTCATCCCTGTACTAATATTTTTATTTGCCTTTACAAATTCAGAGAAAGACATTTATATTCCACACACTGCAAACTCAGTAAATATAGTAAGAATTAATCATGGGTTTCCTCCTCTGAAAACTACCCAGAATTATCCAACAGAATTTTCTCCTTCATTTCAAAATTTTACGAAAACTTTGATGACTTCTCTTCTCAACATATGATATGGTTTGGATCTGTGTCCCCACCCAAATCTCATGTCAAATTGCAATCTCCCTCACTGGAGGTGGGGCCTGGTGGGAGGTGGCTGGATCATGAGGGTAGATTTTCCCCTTTGGTGTTATTCTCATGACAGAGTTCTCATACGATCTGGTTGTTTAAAAGTGTGTGGCACCTCCTCCCTCATGCTGTTCCTCCTGCTCTGGCCATGTGAATATGTGCCTGCCTCCCCTTCACTTTCCGCCATTATTGTAAGTTTCCTGAGGCCTTTCCAGCTATGCTTCCTGTACGGCCTGTGGAGACATGAACTGTTTAAGCCTCTTTTCTTTATAAATTACCCAGTCTCAGGTATTTATTTATAGCAGTGTAAGAATGAAATAATACAACGTTTCATGATTCACTTTTCTTGTGTTAACTGATATCATTTTTGATGCATCAATAACTACTTTGGATATATTCTAAATTGTTCAGGGGTTTAGACATTATATTGCTTGTGGAATGTAGCAAAGTTTAGTAATGTGAATATAAGTGCTCTTTCTTAGGCATGGCCCACTCAAATTTTTAATGTAGTATTTATTGCATTTGCATACATGTATGTCTTCCCACTACCAGATTTTATGGTTAGGTAAACAAAAATTCAAGCTATAGCCCCAGAATTAGCCTCTTTTTCCCCATCTTTCAGTTCTGTCATATTCTCTATTTACTTTCTTCTTTGGTAAGATCTCTCCACATGTGAGCAAAGATAGACCCTCAAAGAGTGCCAGGAGTTTATGGTTTGCAAGGTTGTGAATCACAGAAAAGAATTCTCTTTTCCACAGTATTTATACCAATCCTGGATAAAGAACATTTATTGGCCTCACTACAATCATGAGTTCATATGTGGATCAATCACTTCAATCACCGTTTTTAGGTTACACAGACCTTAATATAGCATCTCCTTGGGGTGAAGAAAGGAAGGCCAAATATTTAACAATTTCATGTGATGCAGGAGGGGGTGAGGCGCATCCAGAAAAAGCAAACAAACATAAGTTAATACATATCTACTCCACTTGATTTCCCTTAATTTCAGTCTTCTCATTTGTAAAGTGTAGATAACAGCCACAATCTCATGGGTCTGCTGCGAACACTGAATGAGAGGACATATATAAATCTGGCACATAGGAGGTGCCCAATAATTACTAAAGTGAAATTGAAGAACATGGTGATTGCATCTAATAATATACGATCAGTTTTAATCATCTTTATATGTATATAAATAGTATTTCAGCAGTAATAAAGCTACATAAATAAAATAACATTTGTTTTAGTTCAAGAGTTAAAAGAAAATTATAAGTCACCAATGACTGAATGTTATAACTCTGGTGTAGAAATTTTTACCTGACTAACTTACCACAACTGAAGGTCACTCATTATTCCACAACAATCTCATCACCAATGAAAATGAAATTACAATGCAATCTAGCCTTATGAAGTTACTTGATGATTTCCCAATTTTTGCACTCTGTAGGTTGATCAAGAATGTTGTTCTCATTTCAAAAAGTCTCTAATGTCAGTCTTACTATTCAAGTCACAGTTAGCATTAACATGCAGAACTGTCATTTAGAGACACACACTAGTGACACTGTAGTCTCAACAAAATAGCCATTTGATGTTCCAAATAGACAGACAACTGTTAGGAGAACCGCTTTAATATCTCAGATCAAAAGTTCACGAAATAAGTGGCAGGATGAAAATGATCTAACAAGAAACATTTCCACTTTCTTTCCAACTGAAAGGCTAGTTTCTGAATATTTTTTGGTGTTCTATACGTTACATTACATATATTCTCTCCCACTCAGCCTTTTCACAGCCTTTTTATCTTTTAAAGTATAAATGTAATACCTCCACATCTAACAAGCCTTCCTAAATTATTTATCATCCCCAAATGGAATCATGGAAGTGATTCTCTACTCCAACAGAAATAAACACTCTCAAATAACTTTGTTAATATTTCTACTAGAGAACAATTTAAATATTATACTTTACATTGTAGATATTGTTGTCTAGGACCTTTCCATTGTACTCCAGAAGATATCTAGAAAAGAGGAGGAAGAAGAAACCGGAGCTTGTTCATAATAATTAGGACACTTCATTTTTCTAGTAAGTACAGTCGTGGGAATTCTTTTGGAGAACAAGGCATCTGCAGCTCGTCTCAAAGGAATATATTTTGATCTAAGAATATAAAGATTAAAATATATACTAGATAAAAAAGTGAGGTCCATCTTTTTCAAAATAACATAGTTTATGGAATTCATAAAAATAACTAGAGGAAAATATTCAACCAACTCAGACTTTCTGGAGCAGAAAATGAAAACTTGTTTTTGAAAAACCAAAAACATCTAACTTCTACAAAGAAAAGTACAGTTACCTCTGAGGGGCATAAGGGATTTTGGCAAAATGGTTATGGAATACTAGCAAGAATAGTGTAGCAAAAATCAGTTACTCAAACAGAAGAACCCTAAGAGATAACATATGCAGAGATGGGGCATTCAAAAGACCTTTTTCTAAGTTAACTAAAATCTCTTGACAGGGATTGATGGATGAAATAAAATTCTAATGTACGTTTGGGGTTCGCTTCATTGGTTTAGTGTTAAGCTTCTAAATTTTGCTATATGTTAACAAGTATCTTTAAATTTCAGCCTTCCATATTATGCTGTCAGACACAAAAGAGCTTACATTTTGTCATTGTTTTTCTATCCTACAGTAACTAAAAAGATTGCAGAAAAATTAAAACTATTAAACAAATTAAAGCCTATATTTTAGATGTCAGTTAATAAGTACTCCATGCTAAATTTTGTAAAATTATAGTGCAATACTTTGAGATAAACTTATTTAACAGTGTATATAATAAAACACATACTATTATCTATTAAACATAATTTGAACTATGATTAAGACAAAAAAACAAAATAACACCTCTTTAAAATCATAATTCTTAGGGGTAAGTCTTCAGTAATGTAAGGAGAACTGCAGTGTTGGGAAAATTTAAGATTTGGATTCTGATTTTCACTTTTTATCTAGAGGCTGTAAGGAATTGTCAATGTTTACTTAACAATACATAAGGGCCAAATATGTGCCTCTGATTCCTGGATGAATGTCTTCATGGTGAATGTAAACTGTGTCAACTGTGATAAAGAAGAACACATATCGGATTTTGCCATGACTTGTACTCAGCCATCATCACAGACTCATCTTCTGTGTAATAAATTACCATTTCTTGGGGGGGGGAAAAAGAACCAATCTAAAAAACATGTAGTTACCAGAGTCACTACTGAAGAGCATTTTCTATGGACATTGATGAAAAAATCACAGGTTCCTAATGGGGATCATAAGAATTAATCACATAAGAAAATTAAATTGAATCCAATGTGCATTCTATAACACAGCATTTTATAGTGATTACCATATTATCCTTTCCTTCTTTTAAAACATAAATTAAGGGCTATGGATGATTTTTAAATATGTGATGCATATGAACAAAAACTCAGACATTATCTTCCTTAAGAAATTGAAAATGGAATACGTGGCAAGGATGTCACCCAATATAAAATTGAGAAAATGGGCTCCTATGTATGGTATACTTTAAGCATAAATCATCACTCTTGGCGAGATGCAAGAATTGACAAAACTGAAATAACTGCTGTATCTATAAAAATGTAGGCTGCATCTGTATTGAGTCACCAGGCTTACTGCTTTGCAAAATAGCTTATCTGTTCAAACGGTTCTGCAGGTTAGACCAATTATCAATTTTGTTGACTTTTTTCTAAATTGAAAAGTTTTTGTCTAAAGACACTGACCTAATTAATTGGTTTCGTTTCCTTCCATTACAACTATGAAGATGATAGCCAAGGAAATACATTATCTTTCCTGAAATGCTTTAAAAATGATATGTAGTGTAGTGTAACAATAGAAAAAATCAAATATTTACAGGAGACAGGAAATTAAGGTGAAAGTTAGTGAATTATCTTATTGTAACCAACTGGAGAGTTCATGAGCCATCTAGAAAGGACAACTGAACAAAAGGTAGAAACAAATTAATACTCATATTTATTTAATGGTTGCCAGGCAGGAATGCAGAAATGCTGTAAGTTTAATTTCAGGAACAGGATTTCTGGAACTTACAGATTTTTTAGAAAAATTAAAACAAATTTTTATATGAAATCTTGCTATCTTTAAATGCTAGGAACTGGTTCAAATACTCTAAAAATGAAAGTCAACATTTACTCCCTCTCTTTATATATATGCCTGTTTTTACATGTGGATACAGACATAGACATTCTACAGACATACATGTATATGTTATATTATAAATATATATGTATATGTGTGTATATACATAAATATATGTAGATATTTACTTCTGGGCTTTGTTGTCTTGCTCCCTTGGTGTAATTCAGTATTTACTTTCTTATTCTTTATTTACAAGGAATATGTGAAAGGTCATTTTTATTTCTTCTAAAACATTTGCAGAAATGCAATATTTATTAGCTAAATGAAATAAATATACAGTATATGTGTTGCTCAATATGTTCAGTCAATAACACAAAACATAAAATTACTAGTATAATACTTTTAGAAGAAAATTAAAAGTGGGCATTGAGAGAAATGAGTACATTTGCCTAAATGAATGTAATTTACTCTCACATGTCTTGTCTTTACAAAAGATCCTCATCAAATATTAAGCTATATTGTATATGTGGCACTACGGGAGAAATCTGAAAGGCACAGTTGCCAAAACAGGAAATAAAGCATGCATACACATGAAGAGTTTATTCCATACCACATGACCATTTGTAATTTAAAATGTAAATAGGTGCTACATGAATGAATAATCTGCATAACACAGAAGAGAAAACAAATACTAGAAGAAAAAGCAGATTTTGGATTAAAAAAGAGTTGTGATCATTTTAGTAGCCATTTAATATTTTATATTGCTAAAATAAATATTGAAATTCTGTTTTAATATACTCAGAAGTATTGACCTCTCAATGAGAAACAACAGAGTAGAGAGATGGGTCATGGGGAAAGACGTTAGAAGTCCAAGATTCTTTAACCAGCCCTATCTCTTAATAACTACATGTCCACGAAAAGATTATTTAAACTCCTTTCACTTTAGAAAGTTAATTCTATCATTAGCTTTATGAGAATCAGACAATAAAATAATACATATTTGAAAGGCTCGTGTGTACTCTAAAAATTACCATGCAGTTCTTCAACAATAGATCAAGTTAATCAGTCAGAACTTGCTTGTGTTTGCGAGTAGGAATTCCCATTCCAAATGAACAATTATGACTGTTCAGTCGTAACTTAAAATGTGCTGTCTGGTAGGTCTGTGTAATACCTATGCCTACCAAATGTGTGCCATGTCATACTTTGGCATACAACTTTTCAATGATTTATCCTGCATAAAATAGTTTCCTTTCTTAGAACATCCTAGTTGCGAAAAAATCATTTAATCACTAAAAAATTTTAAAAATTATTTGTAATATAACACTGCTTTTTTTCTCGTCTATTAAGAACACAACATGATTATGAGCTGAAGTGAGACAAATGGTTCTCTGAAATAGTTTGTCATTATTTTAAGAATGGAAGACCAATCCTCTTACTGAGGACAAGTGGAAAATTTGGATAAAATTAAAATTATTCTACTTAAAATGTTCAGAAGTCAACAATTAACAAATTGAGATCCAAGAAAAGAAGTAAATTCAAAGAGGATTATAGTACCTCTTAGGACATGGTGCAGATATTTTTTCAATTCAGGAAGAAATAGCTAAAAGACTAAGTCCTGCTTGTAGCCTCCCACAGAAATATGAGGACAAAAGAAAGTGTCCATAATCCACAAGTTAGGGGACCTTTTTCAAGCAGAGATACAAAGATTATACCACAGAAAGAAGAAGAAAGCAGGAAAAAAAAACAATTCTCACAATATCTCTAAGGAATTTTCATCTTATTTGGAAGAATAAAAAATCCCAAATACATAAAAGAGGTTGACTGTTATTCAAAATTTCTAATGCTTACAAATATCAATTTAAAACAAACATGCATTCTCTCTGGAGGAAGATAACATCACTGTAGGCATAAAATAATTTCCACAAATACTTTTCCAAACTACAAATTTCAGTTCACAATCAAAGATAATCAAGAACAAGAAGTTATAAATTCAAAAAGAGCCAGCAAGAAAAAAGAAAGAAAAGAAAAGAAAAAGGCCCAATAGAATGGTGTCCATAGGGACTTCAAATGTTGAAATAATCAAAAGCAGATAATAAAAGAATCATATGACTATGTACCAGGAAATAAAAGACAAAATTTAAAAAGCATTGACAGATAATTGTATTAAAAATTTACATATTTGAAAAAAAATCTTAGAACTCAAAATCTCTGGTTTTAGCAACATATTAGATAAAACTGAAGAAAAAGCTCATGAAAAGATCGATAGGTCAAAAAAATTCTCAATGAGACATGGAGAAACAAAGGGTAAGAAATAGAGATAAGGGGGTTAAATTCATAGACAGCATAGTGATAGGTCAAACATATGCTTAAGTGGAATCAAAGAAAAAGAGAGGAAAAATGCCTCAACAGCAAAATGAAGCAGAATCATGTTTAAAGAAATAAATGTTGAGGGTTTCCCAAAACTTACAAATGATGTCAGTTCATTGATTCAAGATGCCCTATTAATTTCAAGCTGCATGAAAAAAAGAAAAGAAATTCACTCAAAGAACGACAGTTAAAAATCTCTAAACAAAACAAAATGAAACTTGTAAGTTTTAAAAATAGAGAAAAGAGTTTATCTTTAAAAATTAAATAACTATATTTAAAATACTTTTTTTTCCAAAATAAAATAACAATCTGGAAGACAATGGAATTATATCATCAAAATAACTTAAGAAAATATATGCTAATCTAGAATTCTGTACAGCAGGATACCCTCAAGAATGACAATTGGCATTATCTGTCAAATTTAAAAATATGAAAACTTTATTCCAAGTAGCTTTATACCTAAGGTCTACCCAAGGTAAGAAATGTGCACACATGTACACCTAGGGACATGTATCACTATGCTCACTACAGCATTATTCTTGTTAACCATAACTTGAAAACAACCCAAATGTCCATCAACAATAGAATGGATAAATATATCATGGCATATTTATACAACAAAATGCTATACTTAAGTAAAAAAGAAGGGCCTATAGCTTCATCGGAATAAAAAAAATCTCAAGTATACACAAAGTACTACATAGGGCCATGGATAATTTTTACAAATATAACATTGAGCTAAGAAAAAATCATTACAAAGATAAAATTCACATTTTGCATTATTCAACTTATGCAAAGTTCAGAAACAGGCAAAATTAAATTAAAGTTTAAGAGCTACATACTTAAGAGTTAAAATTAAAGGAAAGCATAAAATACATCAAACATTTCAAAATAAAAATAGTTAATTATAGCTGAAACCACAGGCTTTGTGATTGGAAAGTAATGACTGGAGGTTCCTTGGAAGCTGGTAATATTCTATTTCTTGACAAGAGTGTTTGCTAATCGATATTAGTTTTATAATGACTTAGGAGGCAGCATATTCATAACTTAAGAACTTTTATTTGTATTTATAGTCTTTTTAAAAAATATGAAAATACTTTCCATCTCACAATTCCATGTAATCAATCACTTTTATATCAGCACCAAACAGTGTGTTGCAAATAAAGCAGCTGGGGATTGAAAGAGATAATAAAAATAGTCTATTACAACACTTTCATTTTACAGATGAGGAAAATGTTGTCTAGATTAATTGTAACCTAGTCAAGGTCACACGGCAGTCACTTATGGAAATAATTGGTACAGGTCTCTTGAACTTGTAATCAAACATACCAGTTACCAATGTAATGTAACATCTAAGAGCCCATGAAGGAATCCGTTTTTCTAAAACAAGTTGACTTAAAAAGGAGACACTACCGTTCCAAGATGGCTAAATAGGAACAGCTCCAGTCTGCAGCTCCCAGTGTGATCGACACAGAAGACTGGTGATTTCAGCATTTCCAGCTGAGGTACCTGGTTCTTCTCACTTGGACTGGTTGGACAGTGGGTGCAGCCAAAGCAGGGCGGGGAATCGCCTCACCCGGGAAATGCAAGAGGTAGGGGGATTTCCCTTTCCTAGACAAGGGAAGCCGTGACAGACTGCACCTGGAAAAACAGGACACTCCCACCCAAATACTGAGCTTTTCCAGTGGTCTTAGCAACTGGCAGACCAGGAGATTCTCTCCTGTGCCTGGCTCTGTGGGTCCCACACCCATGGAGTCTTGCTCACTGCTAGCTCAACAGTCTGAGATTGACCTTCGAGGCAGCAGCCTGGCAGGGAAAGGGGCATCCAACATTGCTGAGGCTTGAGTAGGTAAACAAAGTGGCCTGGAAGTTTGGACTGAGCAGAGCCCACTGCAGCTCAGCAAGGCCTACTGCCTCTATAGACTCTACCTCTGTGGGCAGGGCATAGCTGAACAAAAGGCAGCAGAAACTTCTGCAAACTTAAACGTCCCTGTGTCTGACAGCTCTGAAAAGAACAGTGGTTCTCCCAGCATGGCAGTCGAGCTCTGAGAACAAACAGACTGCCTCCTCAAGAGGGTCCCCGAACCCCGTGTAGCCTAACTGGGAGAAACCTCCTAGTAGGGACTGACAGACACCTCATACAGGCAGGTGTCCCTCTGAGACAAAGCTTCAAGAGGAAGGATCAGGAAGCAATATTTGCTGCTCTGCAATATTTGCTGTTCTGCAGCCTCTGCTGGTGATACCCAGGCAAACAGGGTCTGGAGTGGACCTCCAGCAAACTCCAATAGACCTGCAGCTGAGGGACCTGACTCTTAGAACGAAAACTAACAAATAGAAAGGAATAGCATCAACATTAACAAAAAGGACATCCACACCAAAACCCCATCTGTAGCTCACCAACATCAAAGACCAAAGGTAGATAAAAACACAAAGATAGGGAGAAACCAGAGCAGAAAAGATGAAAATTCTAAAAACCAGAGTGTCTCTTCTCCTCCAAAGGATTGCAGCTCCTCACCAGCAATGGAACAAAGAATGACTTTGACAAGTTGACAGAAGCAGGCATCAGAAGGTTGATAATAACAAACTCCTCTGAGCTAAAGGAGCATGTTCTAACCCATCGCAAGGAAGCTAAAAATCTTGAAATAAGGTTAGACTAATGGCTAACTAGAATAAACAGCGTAGTGAAGACCTTAAATGACCTGATGGAGCTGAAAACCATGGCATGAGAACTTCATGATGCATGTACAAGCTTCAGTAGCCGATTTGATCAAGTGGAAGAAAGGGTATCAGTGATTGAAGATCAAATTAATGAAATAAAGTGAGAAGTGAAGTTTAGAGAAAAAAGAGTAAAAAGAAATGAACAAAGCCTCCAATAAATATGGGACTATGTGAAAAGACCAAATCTACGTTTGATTGGTGTACCTGAAAGTAACGGGAGAATGGAACCAAGTTGGAAAACACTCTTCAGGATATTATCCAGGAGAATTTCCCCAACCTGGCAAGGCAGGCCAAGATTCAAATTCAGGAAATACAGAGAACACCACAAAGATAATCCTCGAGGAGAGTAATCCCAAGCCATATAATTGTCAGCTTCACCAAGGTTGAAATGAAGGGAAAAATGTTAAGGGCAGCCAGAGAGGAAGGACGGGTTACCCGCAAAGGGAAGCCCATCAGAATAACAGTGGATCTCTCAGCAGAAGCCTTACAAGCCAGAAGAGAGTGGGGGCCAATATTCAACATTCTTAATGAAAAGAATTTTCAACCCAGAATTTTATATCCAGCCAAACTAAGCTTCATAAGCAAATCCTTTACAGACAAGCAAATGCTGAGAGATTTTGTCACCACCAGGCCTGTCTCACAAGAGCTCCTGAAGGAATCACTAAACATGGATAGGAAGAACTGGTACCAGCCACTGCAAATATGTGCCAAATTGTAAAGACCATCGATGCTATGAAGAAACTGCATCAATTAACAGGCAAAATAACCAGCCAACATCATAATGACAGGATCAAATTCACACATAACAATATTAACCTTAAATGTAAATGGGCTAAATGCTCCAATTAAAAGACACAGACTGGCAAATTGGATAAAGAGTCAAGACCCATCAGCGTGCTGTATTCATGAGATCCATCTCACGTGCAGATACACACATAGGCTCAAAATAAAGGGAAGGAGGAAGATCTACCAAGTAAATGGAAAGCAAAAAAAAAAAAAAAAAAAGCAGGGTTGCAATCCTAGTCTCAGATAAAACAGACTTTAAACCAACAAAGATCAAAAGAGACAAAGAAGGCCATTACATAATGGTAAAGGGATCAATTCCCCAAGAAGAGATATCTAATCAAAATATATATGCACCCAATACGAGAGCACCCAGATTCATAAAGCAAGTCCTTAGAGACCTACAAAGAGACTTAGACTCTCACAGAATAATAATGGAGGACTTTAACACCCCACTGTCAATATTACACAGAACAACAAGACAGAAGCTTAACAAGGATATCCAGGAATTGAACTCAGCTCTGCACCAAGTGGACCAAATAGACATCTACAGAACTCTCCACCCCAAATCAATAGAATATACATTCTTCTCAGCACCACATCACACTTATTCTAAAATTGACCACATAATTGGAAGTAAAGCACTCCTCAGCAAATGTAAAAGAATAGAACTCAAAACAAACTGTCTCTCAGACCACAGTGCAATCAAATTAGGACTCAGGATTAAGAAACTCATTCAAAACCACACAACTACATAGAAACTGAACAATATGCTCCTGAATGACTACTCGGTAAATAACAAAGTGAAGGCAGAAATAAAGATGTTCTTTGAAACCGATGAGAACAAAGACACAACGTACTAGAATCTCTGGGACACATTTAAAGCAGTGTTTACGGGGAAATTTATAGAACTAAATGCCCTTAAGAGAAAGCAGGAAAGATCTAAAATTGACACCCTAACATCACAATTAAAAGAACCAGAGAAGCAAGAGCAAACAAATTCAAAAGCTAGCAGAAGGCAAGAAATAACTAAGATCAGAGCAGAAGTGAAGGAGATAGAAACACAAAAAACCCTTCAAAAAATCAATGAATCCAAGAACTAGTTTTTTTGAAAAGATCAACAAAATTGACAGACTACTACCAAGACTAACAAAGAAGAAAAGATGGGAGAATCAAATAGATGCAATAAAAAATGATAAAGGGGATATCACCACTGATTCCACAGAAATGCAAACTACCATCAGAGAATACTATAAACATCTCTACACAAATAAACTAGAAAATCTAGAAGAAATGGATACATTCCTGGACACATACACCCTCCCAAGACTAAACCAGGAAGAAGTTGAATATCTGAATAGACCAATAACAGGCTCTGAAATTGAGGCAATAATTAATAGCCTACCAACCAAAAAAGTCCAGGACCAGATGGATTCACAGGCGAATCCTACCAGAGGTACAAAGAGGAGCTGGTACCATTCCTTCTGAAACTATTCCAATCAATAGAAAAAGAGGGAATCCTCCCTAACTCATTTAATGAGGCAAGCATTATCCTGATACCAAAGCCTGGCAGAGACACAATAAAAAAGAGAATTCTAGACCAACATCCCTGATGAACATTGATGTGAAAATCCTTAATAAAATACTGGCAAACTGAATCCAGCAGCACATCAAAAAGCTAATCTACCATGATCAAGTCGGATTCATCCCTGGGATGCAAGGCTGGTTCAACATATGCAAATCAATAAATGTAATCCATCACATAAACAGAAACAACGAACCCACAGCCAATATCATACTGAATGGTCAAAAACTGGAAGCATTCCCTTTGAAAGCCAGCAGAAGACAAGGATGCCCTCTCTCATCACTCCTATTCAAGATAGTGTTGGTTGTTCTGGCCAGGGCAATCAGGTAAGAGAAAGAAAAAAAGGGTATTAAATTAGGAAAACAGGAAGTCAAATTGTCCCTGTTTGCAGATGACGTGATTGTATATTTAGAAAACCCCATCGTCTCAGCCCAAAATCTCCTTAAGCTGATAAGCAACTTCAGCAAGGTCTCAAGATACAAAATCAATGTGCAAAAATCACAAGCATTCCTATACACTAATAACAGATAAACAGAGAGCCAAATCATGGGTGAACTCCCATTCACAATTGCTACAAAGAGAATAAAATATCTCGGAATCCAACTTACAACGGATGTGGAGGAACTCTTCAAGGAGAATTACAAACCATGCTCAATGAAATAAAAGAGGATGCAAACAAGTGGAAGAACACTCCATGCTCATGGATAGGAAGAATCAATATAGTGAAAATGGCCATACTGCCCAAGGTAATTTATAGATTCAATGCCATCCTCATTAAGCTACCAATGACTTTCTTTACAGAATTGGAAAAAAAAAAAACTGCTTTAAAGTTCATATGGAACCAAAAAAGAGCCACATTTGCCAAGACAATCCTGAGCAAAAAGAACAAAGCTAGAGGCATCATGCTACCTGACTTCAAACTATACTACAAGGCTACAGTAACCAAAACAGCATGGTACTGGTACCAAAACAGATATATAGACCAATGGAACAGAACAGGGGCGTCAGAAATAATGTCA
This sequence comes from Pan troglodytes, assembly GCF_028858775.2. NCBI lineage: Eukaryota > Metazoa > Chordata > Mammalia > Primates > Hominidae > Pan > Pan troglodytes. The sequence goes on from NC_072401.2 coordinate 86,136,994, forward strand.
CACATCTACACCAATCTGATCTTTGAAAAATCTGACAAAAACAAAAAATGGGGAAAAGATTCCCTATTTAATAAATGTTGCTGGGAAAACTGGCTAGCCATATGTAGAAAGCTGAAACTGGATCCCTTCCTTACACCTCATACAAAAGTTAATTCAAGATGGATTAAATACTTAAATATAAGACCTAAAACCATAAAAACCCTAGAAGAAAACCTAGCCATTACCATTCAGGACGTAGGCATGGGCAAGCACGTAATGACTAAAACACCAAAAGCAATGGCAACAAAAGCCAAAATAGACAAATGGGATCTAATTAAAGTAAAGAGCTTCTGCACAGCAAAAGAAACTACCATCAGAGTGAACAGGCAACCTACAGAATAGGAGAAAATTTTTGCACTCTACCCATCTGACAAAGGGCTAAATATCCACAATCTACAAAGAACTCAAACAAATTTACAAGAAAAACATAACTCCATCAAAAAGTGGGCAAAGGGTATGAACACGCTTCTCAAAAGAAGACATTTATGCAGCTAACAGACACGTGAAAAAATGCTCATCGTCACTGGTCATCAGAGACATGCAAATCAAAACCACAGTGAGATATTGTCTCACACCAGTTAGAATGGCGATCATTAAAAAGTCAGGAAACAGCAGATGCTGGACTGGATGTGGAGAAATAGGAATGCTTTTACACTGTTGGTGGGACTGTAAATTAATTCAACCACTGTAGAAGATAGTGTGATTCCTCAAGCATCTAGAACTAGAAATACCATTTGACCCAGCCATCCCATTGCTGGGTATATACCTAAAGGATTATAAATCATGCTACTATAAAGACAAATGCACACGTATGTTTATTGCAGTACTATTCACAATAGCAAAGACTTGGAACCAACCCAAATGTCCATCAATGATAGACTGGATTAAGAAAATGTGGCATGTATACACCATGGAATACTATGCTGCCATAAAAAAGGATGAGTTCATGTCTTTTGCAGGGACATGTATGCAGCTGGAAACCATCATTCTAAGCAAACTATCACAAGGACAGAAAACCAAACACCGCATGTTCTGACTCATAGGTGGGAGTTTCACATTGAGAACACATAGACACAAGGCTGGCAACATCACACACTGGGGCCTGTCAGAGGGTAGAGGGCTGGGGTAGGGACAGCATTAGGAGAAATACCTAATGTAAATGATGAGTTGATGGGTGAAGCAAACCAATATGGCACATGTATACCTATGTAACAAACCTGCACGTTGTGCACATGCGCCTTGGAACTTAAATTATAATAAAAAAAAAAAAAGAAAAAAAAAGGAGACACTAATGGTCACAGAAACTTTTTTCTCTAAGTCCAGGTCTTCCCCTTAAAAAGGGAGAAACCTGCAGAGAACTGTCAGCTGTGGAGGAAATGGAGCCAGTGTCTTTATGGTTCATGAGTTCGGGCACCCTTCAAGTGCCCCACTGCAAGTGATAGACTGACAATCCTTCTCCTTAGGAAGGATCCTGGTAATGGAAAATTCCATACATTGACTATCCTTTACTTAGACAGTGGTGCAGCAAAAGATTAAAATAAGTCTTTGAATTATAAGAAACATCAGGGAAATTGTAAAAATAAAATAGGATAGCATAATAGAATGGTGTGTGATCATTACGAAATGGGTCTTTTGAGAACATTTAACGGTATTGGAAATGCTATCAACATAATATTAAACCAAAAAGGTTACAAATCTGTAGCCTACATATATCTATGAAAATATCTGTAGAATACTTACAATATCTGTAGAATATTTTAGCTCTAAAATCTATGATTACAAACCAAATTTAGAAGTTTATTTTCATTTAGATCCAGATTTCTACTTTTACAAATGTTGATATCTGTGTTTTTGCAAGAGATTGCTATTAAAAATTATGATGCTGCAATGAGCAAGCTTATATATATTCTTAAGACAGGCTTCTGTAGGAAGTACTTATCTCATGCCCCCTTTCTATTCTTTACATATATGGTGAATACATATAAAATCTAGATATATGCCCATATACTTATATATGCTAAAGGGAAATATCTGGAATTATCCTCAACTATAGTACTTATTTCTTGGCTTTCATATCTATTAAGTTACTGATTCCTATCAAATCGATTTCACTTACATCTCTCTAATCTCCCTTCTATTTTTCCATCCTCCTTGTCATTGCTTTTGTATAACTGTCTCGATATTTCCCATCTAGAAAACTGAAGCTCAATCTAATGCTGTATTTTAGTTGCTGTTCCCTCTGGATGATGTTTCCACTTTCATCTTTCCAACCCAATGTTGCCTAGTTATTATAAATTATCTTTTAAAACTTCACTGCTATGCAGAAATCGTTCTCAAATTCTCAACAGCCACCTCAATTCTAAGATAGGTTTCCCTTCTCTCTCACATTGCATTATGCTTCTATAGTAAACATTTCTATAGTATTGAATTTATCTGTTTCTGTCTTGAATCAGGGCAAAAGAGCATGTTTTTCTGTCTTGCATCTCAATTCTTGTAGCTAAGCGTCTGGCTTATAGAAGGAACTCAATAAATAGTTGCTTAATAACTGTTTAATTTTAGAGTAAGATGAGGACAATCACAATCTTTCTCTATCTGCTGTATAAAGAGGAATACATTTGAGAAAATAAGAGTTAGCTCAAAGTCATTAGAGATAATGAATTTTAAGAGTAAAGTCTTTGACCTCTGTCCCTCACTTTGAACATCACACCAAGTAAAAGCTTTCAATGTTTCTCAAATTAACTCATAGATGTTTTGCAGCACTGCTTTCTGCACCTTAGGGCACATTTGGTTTCAAGACAGAGAAGCCTTGGCCGGGCAAGATGGCTCACACCTGTAATCCCAGCACTTTGGGAGGCTGAGGCGGGAGGATCACGAGGTCAGGAGATCGAGACCATTCTGGCTAACGCAGTGAAACCCCATCTCTACTAAAAATACAAAGAACTTAGCCAGGCGTGGTGGCAGGTGCCTGTAGTCTCAGCTATTTGGGAGGCTGAGGTAGGAGAATGGTAGGAACCCAGGAGGCGGAGCTTGCAATTAGCCGAGATGGTGGCCCTGCACTCCAGCCTGGGTGACAGAGTGAGACTCCGTCTCAAAAAAAAAAAGAAAAAAAAGAAAAAAAAAGATAGAGAAGCCTTTAGGAGGCTAATGCTAATACGGAAGGGGATATTTGTTTCACTACAACTTAGAGAGGGTATCATGGGTGGTCATTCAAAGTATTGGATTCAGTAGATTAAAGAATATCCAATAAAGTTAAATTCACTCTGTCTTCCCCCTATTTATTTATTTATGTATTTTAGTTTTTAGTTTGCTGCATAGCATACATGGCCACAATTACGCACTCCTTCCAGTATCCACATCCCTTTACAACATGACATTGTATCCCCTCCCATTAAGTATAGGTTATATTGCCTCATCCCTTGAGTCTTGACTGGTACTGTGACTTGCTTTAACTAATAGAATGTGGCAGAATTGGAATACACTAGTTACAAATGTAGGTCTTGCTCTCCTCTGCTCTTTTTCTCTATCAAGCACTAGCATGTGAACAAGCCCAGGGTGGTCTGCTGGATGATGAGACACATGTGACCCAGTCACTATTTTCATCCCAACCAGCATCTAACTGAGGTGCATCTAACCACAGAAGCATAAGGGAGCTTAATGGTGGCAGAACAACTGCCTAAATGAGCCCAGACCAATTTTCTAAACCACAGAATCATGAGCTAAATAAATGTCTGTTGTAGTAGGCACTACATTTGGGATAATGTATTAAAAAACAGAAGTTAATTAATATAATGGCTTTGTGCTTCAGTTTTCTTATCTGTAAAATGAAATTAGCAATATTACCTATGTTTTCTGGGTAACCCGAGGATTAAATTACCAAACATATTACAATGCATTGAACAGTGCCTGGCATTCAGTAAGAACTAACAATATTAACTATTGTTTGTTGAATTTAACATACCTCTGCTTGGAGCAAGGGATTCAAAGACTCTCTGTTTTGACCTGCCATATATTACCTGGAACACAAAGTGAGATAAAACATGAGTGTATGAGAAATGCAATATCCTCATCATCCTTCCTCCTCTCTCTTTTCTTTTTCTTTCTTTCTTTTTCTCTTTCTTTCTTTCTTTCCTTCCTCCCTCCCTCCCCCTCTCTCTTTCTTTCTTTCTTTCCTTCTTTCTTTCTTTCTTCTTTCTTTTTCTGGAATCCCTTTCTCATTCTAGTGATCTCTTAGCTGTTCTTTACAGCACTATGTAGGAAGACAGAAGCCTTACACTAAATAAAATGAACACCAGGCATCTATATAAGAGAAATTTCTTGAATACGATGCTCTTGATGCCAAATGGATATTATTATTTTAGCTTGGTTGTCCCTATTATTTTATTCAAAATGCCTTTTTGGACATTATCCAATATGCACATGTACCAACATTACCTTACACTTCTCTGAGCCTCTGTTTCTTTTACTATTAAATGGAAGGAGTAATGTTTTTGCCCTGCATACTTCACATGGATATTTTAGTGATAAAATGAAATGATGGATTTAAAAATACTAGGTGACTGACAAAGCTTATGCAAATGTAAAGGATGAAAGTGTATATTACTTTACTGGCTATACCAAAGTGCTCTATTGATTTATTTCACAACATTTCTTGTCTCAGAAGGAGAGAAAATCTATAAATGACCCTGGCAGTGTCATGGAATGGGTGAAGTTGTCTTCTTAGTGCAATTTCTTATGGCATCTTCAAGTAACCCACAGCAAAGAGGTCAGCTGAGTCATATTTCCCACAACCGGATGACCCCAGCAAGTGTGCTTTTGCCACTGGCAATGCACTTGTGAAGCTCAACATTCACGGTCAGTGCTTATGAGCTGACAGCTGGGATTTAAAATACTTGTAGCTAAATCGTAAGAGCAGCTGAAAAGCACAGGCCATGTGCTGCAGGTGTGCACTAAAATACCCTCAAATTCATCAAATACACATTGACATGCATTAACAAGACATTTAACAAAAGTTCTTTTCAGTAGTCTTCTTTGGGGGTAAGCTCCAAAATGTTTTTAGCAGACTTTATGTCTTATTCATAGGAAACAGTCACTGCCCTTAGCCAAGCAACATATTTAGACAGAGTGTTGTTCACATGGCAACATCCATCAGACCCCATGGAATTTTGTGACCTGGCACATCTTGGCTTTGCACCTCATCTGTCTGGACTGGGCATTCATTGAAGAGGTGTTTGTGGTGCAGACAGAATTCTATCTATCTCATTACAATCCTCTGCATTCACTTCATTGGCTACAAAAATAGACAGAGCATGCAATAAATCTTGGGTTCAACTTTCCAGGAAGCTGAAGTTTACATTTGTGGTTGGTTTTTTTTGTTTTGTTTTTTTTCTTTACTTAAGGGTGCATATCTACTTCATGTGCTCATGCTACTCTGACTGTGTTTCATGTGCTCATTATGCCTATCCAAGTCCCCACTGTGTTCTATATTGGCCTAACCTTTCATGAATGCTGCATGAATACCACAAATTCCCCCAACTAGACATTTTACTTATTTTTTATTGGAAAATAATTGGATTAAACTATTTTGTAACAAGCTGTAAATTATTTCCCATATATCTTCATAGAAGATGTGTATTAGTCAGGGTTCTGCAGAGAAACAGAAACAATAGGAGATTTATTATAAACTTCTGGCTCACATAACTCTGAAGACTGATAAATCCCACAATCTGCTCTCTGCAAAATATCCAGAAAGGCCGATGGTATAGTTCAAAGGCTGGAGAGTCAGAGAGCCAATGGTGTAGATTCCAGTCTGAGCATAAAGGTCTGAGAACCAGAAGGTCAGGAGAAAAATCAATGTCTCAACTCAACTAATCAGTGAGAAGAGTGAATTCAACTTTCCTTCACTCTTCTGTTCTATTTAGGCACTTAGAAGATCAGATGACGCATATCCATACTGAGGAGAACCATCATCTTTACTCGGTTCACCAGGTGAAGGACTAATCATTTTCACAAACACCCTTACAGACATGCTCAGAAATGTTTAACCAGCTATTTGGGTATCCCTTAGCTCAGTAAAGTAGACACATAAAATTAACAAGATGCTTTATAATTAAATAGAAGTCTTATGGCCTAATATACATTCTTCTTTTGTGGATTGTGTTCAAATGTAGATTTATCTGACTCCTACTCCTTGTTTCTTCCTCGATTTTGACAAAATATAAACAACAATAATGTACAAAATGAGATATTTATGGCTTGCATGACCTGAAAAATGCCCCCCAAACAGGAATTTTCCAATAAAAGTTGTGTAAACAAATGTAGGTAAATCCAGGAGAACTAAGTCTAGAGTCAACTGACAGCCACTCATTGTGTGTTAAGCGCCTGCCATGTGGCTACTGCAGTTCAAGATCTAAATTTGTAATTTATTTGAACTTGAATTTAGAAGCTGAAATGGTGCACAATATTTTCTTTAACATGACTCAAAACACACTTTAACAATTGAAATTTTAGTGTCCAGATTGAGATGTGCTGAAAGTGTAAAATAAACATCAGATTTTGAAAACTTAGTATAATGAACATAAAATTCCTTATTAATAATTTTAACACCAATTATGTGCTAAAATATTTTTGCATATATTAAGATAAATAAAATGTATTATTTTAATTAATGTCACCTATCTCTTTTTACTTTACCTTAATATAGCTACTATCAAATTTAAATGGACATTATGTTATATTTTTATTGGACAGCATTGCCAAAAGGACAAAGACAGCAAATATCTCTCTGTCATGATCTCTGCCTTTACTCTCAGTATACTCACAATTCCTATCACCTCATCCAAGAGCCCTGTACATTTTCCTGATTTTGTTCCAATGTCTGCTCCTGGTAACAGAAATAACAAAAATTGTCATAGAGTGTTGCTAATCCCACTGCCAAAAAAATGAAAATGAATGGAGGAAATGTAGACCATTATAGAGATGCATTTGTATGTGGAGAAAGCAAGAGCTTAAGGCCAAAAAAAAGATGCTTTTTAAACATCCAAAATTTTATTTGAAGTCATTTCCCAACAAGATATTTTACAAGTAAGGTTATGTTTAGTTGTTTTAGTAAAAAATCACGTTTTACATTCATCATAGTTTAAAGGCCTCTTAGTCAAGTTTTAAGGAACCTAACTGAAACACTAGTATTATTTAAATTGCATCATACATTCTGGGTTTTAACAAGACAATTACTGTAATATTCTAATGTGATTACTAAAAACAATCTGTATTTCAAAAGCTAAAAGTCCTTGGAGTAGTTTTGAAAAATGTTTATTTCTAAATTAAGATTAGATTCAGATTTTATTTTCTTCATTTTACTTCTTGTGGGTAGATAGTAGGTATATATATTTATGGGTTACATAAGATATTTTGATACTGGCATGCAACACATAATTGTCAGTATCATAATTACATTTAGGAAAGAGCCTAAACATTTGGGGTTAAATAGTTGTTTGAGTATTAAATAGTTGTCAGGATTGAATGTAAACTACAACATCATATTATTGCATAACACAAAAGTAACCAAGTTCATGGTGCTCAAATTGTGCTCTCAATAACTCTTTGAGTAGTCCCAAGAATGTTGAAAATACCTGTTGTGAGAGATCAGAGAAGGCATGTGTGGCAAAAACCGCAATTACTTTCGCACCAACCTAATACCTCCTAACTCCTGGTTGCAGCTTAATCCAAGGGAGTTCCTCTGTTTTTGGAGAGAAACTAAGGCAGTGGTTGAAAGTGCAGGCATTTGAATCAAGTGAATTTGAGTCTATATCCTGACTTTGCCATTTAGTGAATGTGGGATATAAGAAAATTTTTTCACAGAAAAACAGGAATAATAACATTTACCTCATAGTGATTTCTAAGAATTATTTTATATAACAAATATAAAAGCATGTAAAGCACTTACCTCGGGAACTGGCAAAGATTAACTTCTCAATCTAAAATAACAATTATAGCTTAACTGCTTTATAGCTTTGGCCTTTTGATAAGATTCTCTTTGATCTCAAGAATTTTAAGATGAATGTTTTATAAACTCTAATTTGGACCTTCTTAAACTTTTTTCTTTCTTTTTTTTTGATTTTCTTGTGGGAGTCTGAAACCTTCTTGATTTTTGCTGAAACACTATTCTTGAGAAAAACTGCATACTTAAAGTAGGAGACCTAAACGAAGAAAATTTGCAATAGCATGGATGAGTGTGAGATAAGAATTGATCAGTCCACAGACAGTAGCAGTGTTTCTCACATTTATTGTGAGGCTACAACACATCTCAACATGTCTGGTCAATAATATGAGATAATCTATGAGCTGACCACGCAGATCATGATTACGTCCATGAAACTGCTCTGGTTCCTTTGTCTTTCTACCTCATCTGTGGTTTAGGTCCCACAACAGATTTAAAAAATGTAAATGTAAATGTAAATTTAAAAAATGTAAATAGTAGTACAAATTTTAATTTATATTTAGCCTTTCCTCCTGTGGATTTTTTAAAGACAACTTGAGAAATTGGAAGTTTCCTTTATTTATCCTCTTCCTGAAAAAAATCATTTTTTTTTTCTCCCAGACCATTATCTGACCACTTAATGATTATTCCTGTTTCAATGATGTTATTCTCATCTGGAATATCTCTTTTAATTTTTGCTTGTTTATTGAAATCTCATCCTTGAAAACTTCAAGTTGTTCTTTATGTCAACTAAAGTATCCTGTTATGTATAAAAGATTCTGTGATGGTTGTAGTTAATCTGCTGTCTTCTTGCTATGAATTTTTCTTACAAATTGAATTAATGCTGCAAATTCAGCACTTAATTGTTGTTTATTTAGTTTCTATTCATCTTACCTCCTAACTACGTTGCAGATTCCTTAAGGGCACAATTATAAACATATGCTAGATATAGGTTAATGCTTATCAGTTGGTTTCTCACCAATGGCTTCAAGCCAAGCATTGATTTAAGATGCAAATTTGGCACCAGAGAAAAGCTCTTATACTAATAAACTGCAGGTGTTAAACTACTGTGATATGCTAAAGTCCTATTTCAAACTCAACATACCAAGGCATAAACTCAACAAAATGTTTGCCATTTGTCATCCTAATCTCTTAATATTTGATATCCATTTTAAATTTTACTTTAGTTAGTTGGACTCAACCTAAAGAAATATTGAGAAGATATCTCATTATAAAATATAAAACAGGGAGACATTTTCTCCAATATGTTTCTGTTCTTTGAATTATGTTTTAATATGAACATATTTACCAGCTCAGGGTGGCAATCAGTATGTCCATATAAATAGTGCTAATACAGCATGTTATCACCCTCATTCTAACATCATGCCACTTGGTAAAGTGACTGCATCAACTTAGACAGACTTATTGGTAAAGGATCTTCGGAGCTCAAGCTTGTTCAACTCTAAAGAAAAAAATAACTTCTCCACACGAATCCTCCCCTCCAAAACATTTGAGTCTTCAGAATTAGAAAGTAAAGTTCCACTTGTTACCTGGCCATCACAGCACAGCCCTTCTCTTCCCTTTTTGGCTGTAACCCAGGTTAGGATATTGAACTTCTTGCACAGCAATGGCCAAGGAATTGAGGACCCCATAAATCCCTGATACTGTTGACATCACAAGTTGGGACTATATTTTTTGTGGTATATATACTATTTCTGTTGTCATAAGTGGATTTTAAGTTAAACTAAATTATTTTTCTGTTCAAGTTATAGTTATTATTAGGAATGATTTCTCCTGTTTTGAAAAAAAATACATAAAAGGGATAAGTTATTTTAAGAGGTTTATAAGAGAAAATAATGGAATGATACTTAGACCTAAGCTGGGTAGAACAAACAAAGACAACATTTGGTATTTATCAGGGTTTCTACTAGGGACTCCCTGCAAACACACAAAGTAAAAAATTAGACTTGTTATCACATTTGGTGAAATGTGTAAGCAAGGCTTGGGTAAGGGAGTTTTTTTGCCCTTGTACTTACTCTTATTCTGTTTTACATACAGTTTACTATGTATTCTCCTGAGTCCTTTTATTAGATCATAAATCTCTTGACTAAAAGACTCATCATTGTTATTACATTTATTGAGTTCCTATTATGTGCCAGGAATTATTTCAATTAAATTTTATCTCCTATATTAATCTACACATTTTGGATCCTCAATAGTATTTATACTTAAAATACTTCAGCATTATAGGACTACCCTCCTAAACATCACAGTTTACAGTGTGGAAAGTACAGAAGTCATAAGAAATCAGATACCATCTGCAGGGCTGATAAAATAGATGCTATAATTTATTTGGTAACAACTTTTGTATGTCATCTATCTCTCACAAAAGTAGAGGGTAAACGTTGTATTCCCATTGTAGGTGCATTTATAAATGTTTATGTATTTGCTATTTCACATTAATTGGATTCTGGTTGAGAAAATGACCATTTTATGAATGTAGTACAATGTACTATTTTGCTTGTTGAAAATACATCTGCTTTTGGTGCCATTTATGCCTTTGTCAGTGTGGTACTCATAAAACAGAGCCATTCAACTAGATATAATATTATTCTTAGATATCTGTAGAGCTTCTGTTTTTATAATTAGAAGTAACCTTTTTTACATTTTATTTTAGGTCCTGGGTACATATGCATGTTTGTTATATACATAAACTGCTTGTCACCAGGGTTTGGTGTACAGATTATTTCATCACCAAGGTAATAAGCATAGTACCTGATCGGTAGTTTTGGGATCCTCTCTCTCCTTCCACTCTCCAACCTCAAGTAGGCCCTGGTGTCTATTGTTGCCTTATTTGTGTCCACGTGTACTCAATATTTAGCTCCCACTTATAAGTAAGAACATTTGGTATTTGGTTTTCTGTTCCTGTGTTAATCTGCTTAGGATTGTGACTGCCAGCTCCATTTATGTTTCTGAAAAGGACATGATCTAGTTCTTTTTATGTCTGTGTAGTATTACATGGTGTATATGTGCCACATTTTCTTTATTTAGTTAATTGCTGATGGGCATTCAGGTTGATTCCATTACTTTGCTATTGTGAATAGTACTGCGATGAACATATGTGTGCATGTGTCTTCACAGTAGAACAATTTATATTCCTTGGTTATGATACAGTTTAGATATTTGTCTTTGACCAAATCTCATGTTGAACTATAATCCCCAATGTTGGAGGTGAGGCCTGGTGGGAGGTGTTTGGATCATGATGACAAATCCCTCAAGAATGGCTTGGACCATCCCCTTGGTGATAAGTGAGCTCTTGCTCTGAGTTCTCACAAGATCTGGTGATTTAAGTGCATGTGGCATGTATTGCTTTCATTCTTACCATAAAATAAGCCTGCTCCCCCTTTGCCTTTCACCATGATTGGAAGCTCCCTGAGGCCTCCCCCGGAGCAGACGCCACTATGCTTGCTCTAAAGCCTGCAGAAATGTGAGCCAAGTAAACCTCTTTTCTTTATAAACTATCCAGTCTCATGTATTTATTTATAGCAAAGCAAGAATGGCTAACACAGAAAATTGGCAGGAGTGAGGCATTGCTATAAAGATATGTGAAAATGTGAAAGCAGCTTTGGAGCTGGGTAACAGACAGAGGTTGAGTTTGGAGAGCTCAGAAAAAGACAGGAAGATGAGGGAAAGTTTGGAATTACAGAGACCGGTTAAATAGTAGTGACCAAAATGGTAATAGCGATTTGGACAGTGAAGTCCAGGCTGACAAGGTCTCAGAAGAAGGTGAAGAACTTACTGGGAACTGGAGCAAAGGTCATGTATGTTAATGCCTCGGCAAAAATCTTGGCTGTATTGTGCCTCTATCCTAGGGATCTATGAAATTTTCAACTTCACAGTGATGATTTATGTTATCTGGTGAAAGAAATTTCTAATGTTCAAAGCATTAAAGATATTGCCTGACTGCTTCTAACAACCTACGCACAGATGTGGAAGCAAAGAAATTACTTAAAGTTGGAACTTATATTTAAAAGTGATGTGAATCATAAAAGTTGGGAAAATTTGCCACCTGGTCATGTGGAAGAGAAAGGAAAAGCTTTTTGGGGAGAGATATTCAAGCAGGCTATGGAGCAATCACTTAGTAGAGAAATTTGCATAACTAACAGGGAGCCATATGCTGATAGCTAAGACAATGGGCAAAAGGCCATGAAGGCATTTCAGAGACTTTTGAGGCAGCCCCTGTGTATTAGTTCTTTCTCAGTCTGCTAATACATACCCAAGACTGGGTAATTTACGAAGAAAAAAGGTTTAATTGACTCACTTTTCAACATGGCTGGGAAGACCTCAGGAAACTTACAATCATGGCAGAAGAAGTAAACACGTTCTTCTTCACATGGCAGCAGCAAGAAGAAGTGCCAAGCAAAAGGGGGGAAAGTTCTTCATAAAACCATCAGATTTCTTGAAAACTCAATCACTACCATGAGAATAACAGCACGGGGGTAACTGCCTCCATGATTCAATTACCTCCCACTGAGTCCAGCCCACGACATGTGGAGATTATGGGAACTAAAATTCAAGATGAGATTTGGATGGGGACAAAGCCAAACCAGTCACCCTTTCTTCACAGGCCCTGGGGGCCTAGAAGGACAGAATGGTTTCATGGGCCAGGGCCAGAGCCCTACTACTCTGTGCAGCCTCAAGACACTATTTCCCACTTCCCAACTACTCCACCTCCAGCTTCAACTCAAAGGGCCAAAGATATAGCTCAGGCTGCTACTTCAGAGGGTGAAATGCATGAGACTTGGTGGCTTCCATCTAGTGTTAAGCCTGTAGGTACACAGAGTGCAAGAGTGAATAATGCTTGGCAGACTCTTCCTAGATTTCAGGGGATGTATGAGAAAGCCTGGGTGCTCAGGCAGAATCCTGCTTCAGGGGAGGAGCCCTCACAGATAACTTCTACTACGGCAATTCCAAAGGCATTTGTGGGGCTGGAGATCCCACATAGTATTCAATGGGACATTGCCTAGTGAAGCTGTGAGAAGGGGGCCACAGTCCTCCAGACCCCAGAGTGGTAGTGCCACTGGCAGCTTGCATCCTGTGCCTGGAAAAGCCACAGGGACTCAACAACCTGTTAAAGCAGCTGTGGGAGCTGCCCCCTGCAAAGCCACAGGGGTAGAGACGCCCAAGACCTTGGGAGCCCACTGCTTTCATTAGTGTGCACTCGATGTGGGACATGAAGTCAAAGACTATTTTGGAGATTTAGGATTTAATAACTGCCCTGCTAAGTTTTAAACATGCATGGGGCCTGTAAGCCCCTTTAACTCTTTGTTTTGACTGATTTCTCCCTTTGGGAAAAGGAATATTTACCCAATGCCTATACCCCCACTGTATCTTGAGAGTAAATAACTTGTTTTTGATTTTACAGGCTCATGGATAGAAGTGATTTGCCTTGTCTCAGATAAGACTTTGGAATTTAAACATCTGAGTTAATGCTAGGACGAGTTGTGATTTTGGGGGACTATTAGAAAGGCATGATTGTATTTTGCAATGTGGAAATGATATTAGATTTGGGAGGGCCTAGAGTTCGAATGATATAGTTTAGATATTTTCCCCTCCTAATTCCCATGTTGAATTGTAATGCCCAGTGTTGGAGATAGGTCCTGGTAGGAGGTTTGGGGTCATGGGGGGCCAGAACCCTCATGAATGGCTTGGGCCATCCCCTTGGTGATCAGTGAGCTCTCTGAGTTCTCATGAGACCTGATTATTTTAAAATGTGTGCCACTTCCCCCTCAACCCCTGCTCTCTTGCTCCCATTTTGATATGTGATATGGCTATTCCCCCTTTGTCTTTTACCATGATTGGAAACTTCCTGAAGCCTCCCCAGAAGCAGATGCCACCATGCTTCCTGTAAAGCCTGCAGAATGATGAGCTAATTAAATCTCTTTTCTTTGTAAATTACTTAGCCTCAAGTATTTATTTATAGCAATGAAAGATAGGCCTAACACAGGGTATACACCCAACAATGGGATCACTGGGTTGAATGGTACTTCTGTTTTAAGTTCTTTGAGAAATCACCACACTGCTTTGTACAATGACTGAATTAATTGACATTCCCTCCAGCAGTGTATAAGTATTTTTTTTTCTCTGCAACCTAGCCAGCATCAGTTATTTCTTGTTTTTTTTTTTTTTTGATAATAATAAGTCTGACTGGTATGAGATGATACCTCATCATGGTTTTAATTTGCATTTCTCTGATGATTAGTGATGTTAAGCACTTTTTTCATATGTTTATTGGCCACATGTATGTCTTCTTTTGAAAAGTGTACGTTCATGTTCTTTGCCCACTTTTTCATGAGGTCGTTTGTTTTTTGCCTGTTCAATTGCTTAAGTTCCTTACAGATTCTGGATATTAGACTTTTGTCGGATGCGTATTTGCAAATATTTCTCCCATTCTGTAGGTTGTCTGTTCACTCTGTCCATAGTTTCTTTTGCTGTGCATAATCTCTTTAGTTTAATTAGGTCCCATTTGTCAATTTTCGTTTTCATTACAGTTTCTCTTGGAATATTCATCATGAAACCTTCACCAGGGCCTATGTCCAGGATGGTATTTCCTAGGTTATCTTCCAGAATTTTTATACTTTTAGGTTTCAAATTTAAGTCTTTAATCTATCTTGACTTGATTTTTGTATATGGTGTAAGGAAGGGGTTTAGCTTCAGTCTTCTGTATATGGCTAACCAGTGATTCCAGCACGATTTTTTGAAGAGGGAGTCCTTTACCCATTGCTTGTTTTGTCAACTTTGTTTAAGATCAGATGGTTATAGGTGTGCAGGTGTGCAGCTTTATTTCTAGGCTCTCTATTCTGTTTCATTCATCTATGCAGCTTGAAAAGAAAGAATAAATAATGCCTTGCTTAAATAGAAGATGAATAACAAACAACTTATGTAAAGTAATAGGTGTCCAGAGATACTGCTTAGGATTACATGTCAACAAAAATGTAAATAATTCTGAGAGGTTATCCAGGAACTGTTGTGCAAGTGTGGTAGTGAGCACAATTCATTTGCATGTCCTAGAACATCTCAGGCAGAGGAAAGAAAATGTCAAACATCACCAGTAGCTACTTCAACTAAGATAAGACTCCACAATAAGATGTATTTATGATTATCTGAAGTTCCGATAATATTTTCATGGTCAAGAAACAAATTTGGAATGGAACACTTAGTCACTTTTCTATCCCTAAACATCAAATATAGCATAAAATATCTTCCTCTTATTTTGCTACACTTTTATTTTATGATTCAAATTTCTACAAAAAAAAATTAGTTTCAAGTTTAATTGAAATATCACATGTAGTCTTTTTCTCTTTTTTGTTAGTATAGTTTCCTCTGTGTGTGTGTGTGTGTGTGTGTGTGTGTGTGTGTGTGTTAAATGCCTATTTTCAGTTGTTCATGTGAGGGAGAGTTATGATATTTCCAATTATTCATAAAATGATATGAATTTAATTTAATTATATTAGTTTTCTCCTACAGCTTGGAGACCATAAAATTTTCATGGAAACTAGAAAAATATTCAGGGTGAAAGAGGGAGTTATTAATAATTATTCCAGAATATCAGGTGTAACTGGGACTGTTCAAGGAAAACCACAATGTAAAATTTTATTACCCATAATGCTGGCTAAGTGAAACTGAGTCATATAAGAAATGTTTTCTATTGGAGAAATGGAAACCAAGCAACATTAGAAACTAATGTATTTGAAGAATTCGCGTGCCCCTTCCTAAAAATTGGAAGTGTAAATTAGAAATTTATGGATATGTAGCAGTCCTGGGAATAAAGGATTTGAAGAAACAAAGTGTGAGAAAGTTTAAAAAAAGGATAGTGAAGAAACAAAGGACAGGGACCAGGGTGAGGTTATGATGGTAGGAGATGGCAATAAGATGAAGGAGAAAAGAGCTATGTAATCTTGAATATCTTTTCTAAATTCCTTCCCAAACAAGTTTATACAAAAGATATCTTTAACCCTTTCCACTAGGGCATGCATAAGCAGAGAGATGCAGATAGCAAAAGACAGGTCCCCTACCTAGCCACTCATCCCTGCAGTATGCAGAAGAGTGGGACTGGAGCACACAGTCAAAGCAGTGGCTGCAGTTATAGCTACATTATGAGAGATGAATCAGCAGGAGAAAATGACCAAGCCTATCTTGGTTACACTTACAGTTCAACAGCATAAAAAAATCAAACTACAGTAGCAAGTGCTGAATAACAGTCATTCCCATGTTCATGAATTTTTTTTAAATTCAACTTCAATTTTACACACAGAGCACACATTTGTTACCTGGGTATATTGCACTGAGGTAGTGAGCATAGTTTCCAATAGTTATTTTTCAACCCATGCTCCTCTTCTTCCTCCCCCTCTAGTATTCTGTAGGTATCTCTTGTTCCCATGTTGATGTCCACGTGTGCTCAATATTTAGCTCCCACTTACAAGTGAGAACATGTGGTATTTGTTTTCTATTCCTATGTTAATTCACTTAGAATAATAGCCTTTAACTCCACCTATGTTGCTGTGAAGGACATGATTACATTCTCTTTTTGGTTACATAGTATTCCATGGTGTATATATATCACATTTTCTTTATCCAATCCAACAGAGAAATGAAAATTAAGACCATGATATACCATCTCACACCAGTTAGAATGGCTATTATTAAAATGTCTGTGACATTTTAATGTACATCATCTTCATTATGTGTTACAAATGACTTATTTATTTAGGTAAAGCATATATTGGTAACTACTACTTTACTCTTTTTTTGCAAACAGTCAATAATATACTGTAATAATTCATAATGAAGTAGCACCAAATAGGTTAGGTAAATTATGATTTCTTCACACCTCAACATGTCCCTTCCTACAACTAAGAGAGTAATGTTTTCACATTATTATTACATATACATTGTAAAAGAAATGTATACACTTCCCTCAAATCACACATACCCCCATTTAACTAAACCTTTTTCTGCATTTTAACCTAGTACTGTCAATGGAACTGCATGGCATAGAGTGAAGCAAGAGTCATTGTTTCATTTTTTAAACTAGAAAAAGAGATTCATTTACAAATTTTTGATAAAGTAGTTTCCCAAAATCAAGGAGCCAGTATGTGGTAACATTGGAATTCAAAGCACAACATTGAATTATAGTATTGTCCTCCTCACAATTCCAAAATGCCATTCCACATATAACTTCCTACTAGAATAGAAAAAATCAAAATATTTTAGACGAGGAATAAGATTACTTTAAAACCAGGAGTAAGGCATTCTATTTTGGCACCATGGACTTTTTTAACTAATTTAAGTACATTAAGCTTATATTCTCTGACTTATTATCTTTGTGCCTACCTATTTCTATTTATCTTCATGTCTGGCTAACTATGCATGTGTGTTTGTGTAGAGGTGTGGGTAAGAAATCATTGTAGTCTTTGCAAAGTAATTAATTGATCCTTTTTATTGAAAATCATATGTTTTCACTTTCCTGTATCCATTTTCTTCAAAAACAATCAATGTTGTCTTCTTTTAATTTGCCAATTATATCTTAACTTGTTTTTTTAAATGAGATGTGGTTAATATATTCCTCAACTGTGTGTTCTTTGAAGTCTTATGGTTGATTTCTTTAAGATTTTTAAAGATTTTTAAGTCTGAGTCTCTAAGACTAGTTGGATTTTGCATTGCAAAGAAAGTAAAGAAAATGTCATAATAATAAGGAAGTAGGCTTGGAGGAATAGAATTCAGGTCTAGTTTAAGGCTTTCATTTTTCCAATGAAGCAACTTAGAAATACAATCTTCCCAAGTAAACGTGCTTTATCCATGAAAAAAAAATACTGTTAAATAATGGTGGTTACTGCTATCCTAAGAACATATGATATCAAACTATGATGATCATTTTGTTCTAGATAAAAGAACAAACAGATATTTATTTATTTATTTATTTTGCAGGGCAGAAAACAAGATAAGTACAGAAATAAATTATAGATAGATAGATAGATAGATAGATAGATAGATAGATAGATACAAACATACATATATACTTATTTTGGACACATGTGATGACCATGTTTCTATATTATTTAAGATTCCTGGCTTAGCCATGCTATTTATGTTGATTTAAATATGGCTAATTTAGATATTCTGATTCTTTTAAAAAATATATATGAAAATCACTATACCTTTACCTTTAGAGATCTAGAAACCATGGTTTCTTTTCCATCTTAAAAGAGAAATAGGCTTTTCTTGAGTTTCTTGGGTTTGAAAGTCAGTTTTCTACCCCATTATCTCTAAAGCTAGCCTGCTGCTATTTGTTTAGGAAGGGTCAGCAAGTGTAGGAGTCTTCCTACGCAAGTTTATTATTGTCTCATGCCAGACGAGTCCTTAATCTCTGTATTAGTTCATTCTTGCATTGCTATAAAGAACTGAGACTGGTTAATTCATTGAGAAAAGAGATTTACTTAATTCACAGTTCCAGAGACTATACAGGCAGCATGGCTGGGGAGGCCTCAGGAAACTTGCAATCACAGCAAAAAATGAAGAGGAAGCAGGCACATCTTACATGGTCACAGAAGAGGGAAGAGCAAAGGTGGAGGTGTTACATACTTTTAAGCAAACAGATCTCATGAGAACTCACTCACTGTCAAGAGAACAGCAAGGGGGAAATCCTCCTCCATGATCCCACCAGCCCTTACCTCCTACATGGGGGATTACGATTCGACAGGAGAGCTGGTTTATCAACCTCTAAAAGCCATGCACCACAACCACTGTTGAATTCCCCTATGGCTCTCATTTTATGTCACATTACTATTTTACTACAAGAGTAAAATAATAACTTCACAGCAAATTTAGATTATTATTCCACATAAACATTCTTCTGTTTTCTCATTCAGCCTTTTCTCATCAATCTATTTTGCATATTCACAAAATGCATATATTAATTATGGCCTATATTTGGGCCCCTGATAATTGCTAGAAAGAGTTGACATGGAATGTTCCAGCAGTTATTTTTGAACACTTCGCTTTCCCCTAATAATGGTCCAGCCTTTAATAAATGTGTAATCTGTCTGTATGTCTAAGAAACATCCCAACATATCCTTCTCCTATAGGGAGCAGACCGTTATTATTCTTTTTTTCCCTTCCTACTTCATCACCAATATAAAATCTTTAATTTCCTTTGCAAGCCTTTAAGAGAGCTTTGTCTAATCTTTAGGACTGAGACCTAGAATCTAGGATATGAATGAGATAATATTTTTCTGGGTACTAATATATTTGAACACAGAGTGGGTGTTTTTAAAGCTGTAACATTTAGTACAGATTGTTCTGCCGTGCTTACCCATAAAATAATTTTGACTCTTCTAAATAGGAGATTACAGTGGAAATGTCAAACAAGCCTATTGTTCCCTTTTCTTCATTTGAACATTTTTGTGATTTTACTGACACCAATAGAGGCATACAGAGACACTCCAGTTCTAAAAAGCCAACAGAAAATAACACATAACAAAAGAATGGCACACTTAGGCAATAGCAATATCTAGACTGGTATTTATCACATTTAATAGAAAAAAATGTAGTCTATATTCATTTCTTACATAAGAACATTCAATTTCACAACTAAGTCCATGAATAGGCTACAAACAGAATACAATGCTTTAGCTTTTATTTTTGATCCATAATTACTTACATTCTTTATCACCCTATAACATGAGAGATTGTTATGTAATTTTTGAATTTACTTTCTTTGTGTCCTTACATTTTATTAGTCATTCATTCACCAAATATTTACAGAATAAGTTATTTGTGCCAGTCACTGCTCTAGGTAGTTAGTGAGCAAAGATTCCTTCATTTATAAAGTTTTCTTTTGAGTAAGAACGGGCAGGCAATGAACACAATAAATATACACATAAATATAAATAAGAAGGAGATGAGTGCCATGGAAAAACAAATAGAAGAATGTAAGGGGATTCAGGAATGCTACGGAGAAAATGGATTGCAGCATTAAATAGGGTTATTTGGGTATTTCCTAGGCAAAAAAAAAAAGCAATTAGAGCACAGGCTATAAAGGGAGAGTGTCTAATGTATCAGGAAACAATAAGCAGAGTAATAACGGTCAAGATCAGAGAGGTCTCGGAGGCCTAACCACACAGGACTTTGTAGAACAGTGTAAGGAGCTTGCTTTTATTATTAGATTTACCAAATAAAAAGATAGGACACTCAGGTAATATATTCATTTCAGATAAACATCATTTTTTATATATATATATATATATATATATATATATATATATGTCTTATGCAATATTTGGGACATATACTAGAAAAATATCTGAATAATTATGATATAAGTATGCTCCATGAAATATTTAGGACATAATTTCTAAAATATTTTGGGTTTATCAGAAATATAAATCAAATTGGGCATTCTGTATTTTATCTGTCAAACCATGGGACTGTTTTAAGCAGAGGAATTGCATAACCTGACATTAGTTAAAAGGATCACTCTGGCTGCTGCTTAGAGAATGGACTGATGGTAGGGAGTTCAAGAAACAAGATCTCCTGGGTGGCTTTTGCAGAGGTAGAAATGAGAGATCATGATGCCTGGAACCTGGAGGATAGATTGTGGCACAGAAAAGAATGAGGAAAGGTAAGGCTAGAAAAGAAAATAAAAGCAAGATACTTACTTATTGCTATCTATCTATCTATCTACCTATCTATCTAAACAGATGTAGTTAATAACAATGTTTGTTTAATTTAATCTGATTGGTTTTGTGACCAATTCTTTCTAAAAATAAATAAAGAGAGAATGTTCTTGTTGCAAACCTGAATAAGAAAGAAGAAATGCAAAGGAGGATGCTGGATTAGAAATCACAGCAGCTGGGTTGTCACTTGTTTATATGTGACTTCAGATAAATTACAACCTCTCAGAGCTCTCATTTTTTATAAGCATGGATAAAAATGTCCATCTTTCTAACCTCACCTGGTTATTGTGAAAACCAGATGAATGTGGATATTTATAATATCTGTAATGTCATGTAAGTACTCATTGTTATATAAATATTGATGTTACAGGAAAATCATATGGATAAGATTATAAACACAAGAGAGGAAACAAAGGATTAAGTAAGCTGAAGAAATGCCAAATTTCTTACTTCAAGGAAAAGGAACTAAAAAACATTTTGTCCAGGTAACAAAGACATCAGGAATTCATAATGGTCTTTGGAAGGTCATGTACATCTCTCCATTTTATCTTGAAAAACTGTCTTCTTGCTTCTTCCAACAGAAGCAGGAAGACAGCATATATTAGCACACATTCCTTTCAGTTTATGGGGTGTTCTACTGAGAGAAGAAAAGTAACATGAACAGTGAACATTCAATTTTTTTATCTCAGAAAATTACTTAGGAATGACAGCAGAATACAGTTAAGATTATTAATGAGAATAGAATCTAAGATTCTACCATGGACCCAAGAAGAATAGGTCTGCTACTACTGGAATCAGTGTGTGAGATCAAGTAACAGACTTAGAAAGAAATGTGACCAGTGTCCGTCTATTCATTCATTCATCAATTCATTTAATAATTACTTCTTCAGCACTATGTATAAAGGTCTATAGGATACTCAAAAATAAATAAAATAGAACCATGACTCTCAAAAGATATGTATATCAATAATCAGAATATTAGGTAGAATATGATAAGTATTATAGGAGAAGTATAGATAATGTGCTAAAGTGGTACAGAGAGAAGAATGGGCACTGCAAGTGTTGATCAGAAAAATGCTGTTTTCAGGTGGTGACCTACCAGATGGGATAAAGGCACCTGGTAGTGCCTGGTTGATTGTGGTTACAAAGTAGAGAAAATGAAAGCAATGAACAGAGGTGTACAAGATGAACGAATCCAACATTATAGAAAATAATAAGTATCAGATGAAAGAAGATGTTTTTATTATGTTGTCAAATGTTAGCTATTGAAGGCTTTGGAGCTGACAGCAGCATTAGAGGCAAAATTAAGAAAAATCAATCTGGCAGCATGTGTAGGAACACTTGGATGCAGGGAGACAACTAAAAAACCATTACCATTGTCTCTTGGAAAGAAGGCAGTTGAATGAAAATTTGTGTGGTGTGTATCAATTAGCATCGGAATTAAATGAGTATAACAGGCAATCCAAAATAAGGGTGGCTTACACATGATTCATCTATCACTCATCTAAAAGAACATTAGTAACATTCAGAACTAAAACATAGCTTTATACAGTCTACAGAGACAGAGGATTCTACTTTCTATACAATTTTTTTAATAGCTTCCAATATCATGTTCCCCAAGATGTTGGCTGGATTTCTATTGTCTCATCCTCATTGCAGGCTGAAAACAATTTAAAAAAGAAAAAGAAAAACCTCCTTTTCTCTGAGTCAACTCCCTTTAAGCAGCTTATCTGAAAAGTGCCCAAAGGTTGAATTTTCTAGCCTTATTGTGCAACTCAAAGATGTTATGCTACTGTTAGAGCATTTTCACTATAATTTTTGTTTTTCTGTTACTACCCTGTTTGAAGACTCTTGAAAAACTGATGAATTTTACTTTCACCTGATTGCACAGTATGCAATTGCAATCAAAATACAATGGCAATGTTCAGTTCATTCATCAATTTATTTAACAAATATTTATGAGTATCTTTCACATCCCAGGGGCTATTCTAAGTGCTAAAGATATAATAATAAGTAAAACAGACAAGGTTTTTGCCCTCAAGAAGCTTACATTCTAGTGGGAGTGTAGTAGGCATTTGGAGAGGTCAAATAATGACAAATATATACCGTATAAGCAGAGACTAGAGTAGAGAAATAAAGTAGAAAAAGTGGAAGAGTAGGATAAATAAGAATGGAGAATATATGCGAAACGGGCCCAAAGAGACCTGCAAGCAGAAGCAATAGATAATGCAACGTAAAAAGGCAGGAAGAAGGAAAAATGGATACAAGGGTGAGCTCATGTACTGACTTGTAACAGATGAAAAGGACTTTGTTTAAAAGTATTTTTTTAGGCCGGGCACGGTGGCTCACACCTGTAATCCCAGCACTTTGGGAGGCTAAGGCGGGCAGATCACGAGGTCAGGAGTTCAAGACCAGCCTGACCAACATAGTGAAACCCTGTCTCTACTAAAAATACAAAAAATTAGCTGGGCATGGTGGCATACACCTGTAATCCCAGCTACTCGGGAGGCTGAGGAAGGAGAATCACTCAAACCTGGGAGGCAGCGGTTGCAGTGAGCCAAGATTGTTCCATTGCACTCCAGCCCCGCACAGTGCGAGTCTCTGTCTCACAAAAAAATAAGTAAATAAATAAAATAAAATTTAAATGAATCAAGCGAATCAATGGAAAGAAGCATGGAAGGAAGGACGAAAGCTCTAATGGACTATAGAATCAGAGGAAATAGGCCGGGCACAGTGGCTCAGGCCTGTAATCCCAGCACTTTGGGAGGCCGAGGCAGGCGGATCACGAGGTCAGAGGTCGAGACCATCCTGACTAACACGGTGAAACCCCATCTCTACTAAAAATACAAAAAAATTAGCAGGGCATGGTGGCAGTCGCCTATAGTCCCAGCTACTTGGAAGGTTGAGGCAGGAGAATGGCATGAGCACAGGAGGTGGAGCTTGCAGTGAGCCGAGATGGTGCCACTGCACTCCAGCCTGGGCCACAGAGCCAGACTCTGTCTCAAAATAATAATAATAATAATAATCATCATCATCATCATCTGAGGAAATATTTTTATACTGGTTTAAAGATGTGATTGGTTTTATAGATAATAACTTTGCTTCAATATAATCCCATTAAAGAAATAAACTATCTTTTAACTGTCTCCCAATTATTCTATAACTGTTCAATTGCTTTGCTTTTGTTTTATACTGATTTTGAGTAGAGTTGACCTAAAGTATCAAGTACCAGAGCTAAATCTGGAGTGTGTGAATCTTGGGTGCACATTATCTAACACTTCGCTCCAAATAGGCTGAAATGTGAATTCTGTGATCTTCCCAAAGCTATTTTCTTCTGATATGAAGCACATGAGTTAAAGTTCTCAACTTGAGGTACATCTCCATGGTTACAAGAGGGCAAGCTGCCTCTTTGTGCCCAGAAGAGCTGGGATTGTTTTCACTTGAAATTGAATAGCACCCAAGCTGCATTTGCAGAATGACAAACTCAATTGTGAGTGACACGTTTTTATTCCAGTATAAACTGGATGCATTTAAATCACATTAAGAAAGAGATTAAAAGCATTAACACAGGCATTTATTATTCCAGTCCACGCTGACACAGTATTCAAGAAAATGAACCCAAGAGGTCAACTGTGCAATTTTGAATTCTCTGAACACTACACTTAGAGTGAAAATATCTTCCTAGAATTAGAGAAAGAATTAAACTGAAATAAACCAATAATTGGTGGGACAGAAAACCTATTTTCTTGACATAATGTCTATATAAACATGAAATTTGTGGATTTCTCCTATTTGGGGTTTCTATTCCGTATGTGTATTTATGAATTCTCCCCAAGTTAAGTAAGAAGCTCTACATGTATTCATGTTAAATGAATATTTTTCCTTTGTATTCTTATGATCAAAAACAATGCTGTTAGAGGATTCTCTTTTTATAATTTGAAAAGATTATACTAAAATAATTTTGGGGACTTTGAGTATGGTTACAAATTTTGAGACCCTTCATATTTGAAGTAGAGTTGTTTCATCAATGCTTAGCCTAAGCATGGGCATCTGTGTCTATTTGTAGATTTACCTGCCAGAGGATTCCAGGGAATGGCACTAGGCTGGTCCAACAGGGATGTCCAGGTATAAGAAAAAGGAAACCAAATAAGAAGAGAGGACAATAGATTCAACATGGATAAATCAGAGATATGTGAGAATGAATAAAAAGAACAAAAACTAAACTAAAGAAACAGTGAATTTGTCTTCTATTTTACTCTTAAAAAGAAGTTCTGGTCATGAATATAAGAGAGTCAGCAGCCAAAATGAAAATCCAGCAGTTCCTTAAGGAAGTAAAAATTTTCAACCATTTCTAATGTATAAGTAAATTGTATAGCAAAACCAAGTAGCATTTATACTAGATATGCAAGGCTAGTTCAACATTCAAAAATCAATCAGTATAATCCATCACATCAACAGGCTAAAGAAGAAAAATTACATGATTATATCAATAGATGAAGAAAACATTTGACAAAATCCAGGACCAATTCACAAGAGTTTCATAGTACATTCAAGAGGTTTAATAGCAGAATAGACCAATCTGAGGGAACAATCTCAGAGCTAGAAGATCAGTTCTGTAATCAACTTTGCCATACAAAACTAAAGAAAATAATTTTTTAAAAAATAAACAAAACCTCCAAGAAGTATGGGATTATGTAGAGACCAAATCTGTGACTCATGGGCATTCCTGAGACAGGAGAGAATAAGCAACTTGGAAAATATATTTGAGAATATAGTCCACAAAAACTTCTCTAATCTCACTAAAGAGTTTGACAGGCAAATTTAAGAAAATTAGAGAAACCAAACTAGATATTATAAAAGATCTCCATCCTCAAAGCACATAATTTTCAGATTCACCAAGATCAATGCAAAAGAAAAAATCTTAAAGGCAGCTAGAGGGAAGGGCAAAGTTATGTACAGAAGGAACCCCATTAAGCTAGCAGCAGACCTCTCATCAGAAACCTTACAAGCCAGAAGAGATTGGGGGTCTATTATTAGTGCCCTTAAATAAAACTAATTCCAACCAATAATTTCATATCCCATCAAACTAAGCTTCATAAGGAAAGGAGAAATAATACCCTTTTCAGACAAGCAAACATGAGAGAAATTGTTTCAACTAGACCAGCCTTATAAGAAGTCATTAAGAGAGTGTTAAATATGAACTCAAAAGAATGACACCTACCACAAAAACACACTTAAGCACATAGCCCAGAGGCACTATAAAGCACCTACATAATCAATTCAACATAAAAACCAGCTATCAGTGATGACAGGATCATAATCACATATATCCATACTAACCTTAATTTAAGTATGCTAAATGCCCCCTCTTAAAAGACACAGAATGAAAGGCTGGATAATAAAACAAAACAAAACTATCTGATTTTTTTCAAGAGACTCATCTCATGTACAATAATACCCACAGGTTCAAAGTAAAGGAATGAAGAAAGATCTACCATTCAAATGGGAAAAGACAGCAGGAGTCACTACTCCTGTATCAGATAAAACAGACTTTAAACCAATAAAAATTAAGGAATACAATGAAGGGCATTACATAATAATAAAAAGTAAAATCCAACAAGAAGGCTTAACTATCCTAAATATATACAAGCTGAACATTGGAGTACCCAGATTCATAAAACAAGTTCTTCTTAATATGAAAAGACTTAGACAACCACACAACAATAGTGGGAACCTTCAACACCTCTCTGACAGAGTTAGATCAACAAGGCAGAAAACTATCAAAGAAATCCTGGAATTATATTTGACACTTGGTCAATTAGATCTAATAGGTGTCTATAGAACACTTCACTCAACAACCACAGAATGTACATCCTTCTCATTTGTACATAGAACGTAGTCTAAGATCTAGGATCAACCACATACTTAGTCATAAAACAAGTCTCAACAAATTTAAAAAGTTGAAATCATACCAAGCACACTCTCAGACAACAGTACAATAAAAATATAAATCAATATCAAGACCTCTCAAAACTACACAAATACATGGAAATTAAACAACTTGCTCCTGAATAACTCCTGGGTGAACATTACAATTAAGGGAAAGATTAAAAAATTATTTGAAATGAATGAAGATAGGAATACAACTTACCAAAAATCTCTGGGATGCACCCAAAGCAGTGTTAAGAGGAAAGTTTTATGGACCTAAATGCCTTTATCAGGAATTTATAAAGATCTTAAATTAACAATTTAACTTTCCAACTAGAGAAACTAAGTTAAAAAGAAGAAACCAACCCCAATGCTAGCAGGAGAAAGGACATAACTAAAATTGAAAAAGAGGTTGATAAAATTAAGATGCAAAAATTCATACAAAAGATCAATGAAACCACGAATTGATTCTTCTAAAAACAAACAACATTGATAGATTACTACTAGATTAACAAAGAAAAAAAAATAGAAGATCAAAATATGTACAATTAGAAGTGACAAAGATGACATTACAATGGATAACACAGGAATACAACAGATTCTCAGAGAATACTATGAACAACTCTATGCACACAAATTAGGAAATCTAGAGGAAATGGATATATACCTGGAAATACACACTCTTCCAAGATTAAACCAGGAAGAGATTGAAACCTTGAATAGTATCAATTCTGCAGTTTATTACACTAGTAATAAAAAGCTATAAACCAAAAATAGTCCTAAACCATGTGAACTGAGTCCTTGAATTTGAGCCAGCCTGGGCAAAAGGTGAAACCCCATCTTTACCTAAAATAATACAAAGTATTACCTAGGAGTGGTGGTACATGCTTGTAGTTCCAGCTACTCAGGAGGCTATTGTGGGAGAATTGCTTGAGCCAGGCGGTGGAGGTTGCGGTGAGCTGTGGTTATTCCACTGTACTAGAGCCTGGGCAACAGAGCAAGACTGACTTAAAACAACAACAACAAAACAAACAACAACAAAAAACACAAAGCCAGTAGCACATCAAAAAGTTAATACACCACAATCAAGTAGGCTGTATGCCTGGGATGCAAGGATGGTTCAAAATATGCAAATCAATAAACATGATTTACCACATAAGTAGAATTAAAAGCACACACAATATGATTATCTCAATAGATGCAGTAAAAGCTTTCAATAAAATCCAACATCCCTTAATGATAAAAACCCTCAACAAATTACAAGTGGCCAACAAGCATATGAAAAAAATGCTTAACATCACTAATCATCAGAGAAATGCAATTCAAAACCACAATGAGATACCATCTGACAGCACTCAGAATGGCTGTTATTAAAAAGTAAAAAAAAAATGCAGATAGTATCAAGGCTGTGGAGGAAAGAGAACACTCATACACACTGGGTAGGAATGCAAGAACTTAAAACAAAGCTACCATTCAACCCAGCAATCTCATTACTGGGTGTATATCTAAAGGAAAATAAATCATTCTATCAAAAAAGATACAGGCACATGTATGTTCACTGCCACACTATTCACAACAGCAAAGACCCAAAATCAACCTAGGTGCCCATCAACGACAGACTGTGTTTAAAAATGTGATGTATATATATACACCATAGAATACTACACAGCCATAAAAAAGAACAAAGTCATGTCCTTTGCAGCAACATGGATGCAGCTAGAGGCAATAATCCTGAGCAAACTCATGCAGGAACAGAAAATCAAATACCACATGTTCTCTCTTATAACTTGGAGCCAAACATTTAGCACATATGGACATTCACATGGGAACAAAAGACGCTGCAGACTAGATAGGGGAGGAAGGAAGTGAGGCATGGGTGAAAAAACTACCTACTGGGGACTATGATCACTATCTGAGTGAGGTATCACAAGATGGTAGAATCATGGAATTTTTAATCTCTTCAAGTTTAATGTTTTCCTGATTTTCCAAAATTAATATATACTTTTTTTTTAAAGTCAATATAAACCTTGCCACATATTTCCACATTGAGCTACATCCACATATTCATATTTTATTGAATATCATCTCTCTGTCTCACTTGATTATAAAGTCAATAAGAGAGGGGAACATGTTTGCCTTTTATTACCACTGGCACAGGTTTGCTATGCAATATTGTATCCACTCAACAAATATTTTTTCAAAAATGACTGACTAGATGAATAATTGCAAAAATCATGGTTAAATAGATCAAGAATAGATGCCTTATATTCTATTGAACCAGCACATAGCCTACAGAATAATTTTCCTTAAGCAGATATCATGTACCCACCTTGTAATGAATTATCTCCCAATGTATATGCATTCACATCTGAGTAAATTCTAACATCCATACTTTATTTGGAATTCAAATATTCTTTAAACCTCAACTTCCTGAAAAGTAAGCAGGGTAAATAAACTCCCTATAGTTAGGCTGCAATTAGAGATAATCTAGGTATGATATTTAGCATGTACCTGACCTAAAGAAATTATTAGTATTGGTATTGTTATTATCCACTTTCTTAATCTAATCTATTTTTAAAGTTTTGTCACCCAGTTCTCAATTAACCATATTTCTTTTCAGTTAAATAACACTACTTACTTTTAATTAAAATAAACCATAGAATTTTCAAAATTTCAATTATTCTAATGTCACCCTCCCAATATTTACCAATCTGAATATCACATATACATACTATTATTTACTTTTTAAATACACCTTATATTGCTTTTGTTTCTTAAATTGATTTTTGGCAACAATATTGATTAAATCATGGCTTTGATTTTTTTCTAATATAAAGTATATAATTATTAAGTAAACAAATACACACAGAGACACGTATTTCTTCCTTGCTTAAACCCATCTCATCTTGTATTTACAAGTAGTACATATAATATATTTAGAGAAACATTGTCCCATATTATAGTGGCAATTTGGCAGTTGGTCCGGTGGAGTCATTTTGTGGATTCAAATCCTAAATTCAAATGTGTCTCAGAGCTCACCTAACTTTTCTGTGTTTCAGTTTCTTTGTTCATAATTGGTAGTCAAAATAAGTTTAAGAAAAAGAAGAGTAATTTTAAAATATTTTCCTCTTTGTTCATTGAAAAAGTTTAAAAGCAATGACTAATTCAATAGAAATGAGTATTCCTAGTTCTTACATTGTAGCTCTAAATACTATTTTACATTACACCAATTTAGGTCTCCTTGAAGAAATGGCTGATTCCAATTCTGAGGTAGGAAATAGATCAGATTAGCCCAAAGAGTATCCATCCAAGAATACTGAGATCATATCAGAAGGAACCAATTTAATTAGGTTTCTAGTGAGTGAACATGGGACAATTTAAGCACTGGTAAGCATAATTTAACTGTAATGAACTGAAATCTATCAATATGTTTATATCCATGAGTTTAGGATGATATGACAAAAGAAAAATTCATTGATTACCTTTAGTGGATGCAAGAAAATTATCTCATTATTTTGAAAACTTATAACTGGATTAAAATAATTAAATATTTATTCTGCCTTTCCTATCACTAATTTTTAGATAACAATATAATTAATGAGGAAAATACCTCTCTATTGAAATAATTCAGCTAATAGATGCAGAAAAATAATCACAAATAATCATCTGACCATTTATGAAAAATAGATGTGGAATTAAGTGCAAATCCAAAGTTTGTGCCTTGAGGTTATGGCAGGATGAAGTGGTTCTTAATTAAAACAAAATAAAGAATCATTAATTGTGAATTAGGGCAAGTCATTTAACCCTCTGAGCAGCTTCTCCTCTCGTAAGTTGGGAATCATAAATTCTACACCTAGACTTAAGTCTTGTGAGACTTCAGTGAGATAATATATAGGAAAACATATTTAGTGTAACATTCTAAACAAGCTTAACATATACCTAGGACTTTATCTTTCTTTCTTTGAGTCCACGAAACATTTTCTATGGACCTATTTTATAGCAGTTATATTTTTATTCTCTAATTATTTGCACAATATTTTAAATTATTTATCTCTACCTGTTCGATTATAAATTCCCTAAAGGAAAGAAAGATGTTTTGCTTAATTTCCATGCCCTGTTTTCCACATATCCGGATTTGAAAATATCTGGCAAGCAAGTAGGTTCATTCTCCTGCACATCTGCTATGTATTTATCATTCTTTTCCAATGGGGCTAGGGTACAGAGTTAGTATTTTTTATAACATGCCCTTCTATTCAGCCACTGCTTTTACCTGACACCTGAAAAAGAAACTTGTTTGTCACAATTTATCACTACCTTAATGGCACCAAGCAGACATTTATTGAATCAATGAAGTTATAAAGTATACCAAACTCAAAATAAGGTCTGTGAAGCTGTCTAAATAAAGTACATGAGTTTCGTTGCAAGCAGTTTATAATCTTTTTTGCTTACTGAAAGGTTTTGCTTACTTTACAGATCTTAGATGTTTCTGGTAAGGACAAGTATGAATATTAGACTGGGAAAGTGTTAATATAACGGGGTATGATTATCATAATGCTAAAAGGTTTAACTTTCCCCTTTAGACTTTATTTAAAATGTTACAATTATTTCCTTGCAAAATTTACCATTAATCATTATTACAAGGCCTGATTTACAATAGAAGGAAATTCAAAGTATTGGAAAAATGACACAAAGAAATTAAGTGCAAGTACATCCAAGGAAAATTTTTGTCACAGCTTCCATTATATGATAATATGATTTAATTCTACCATTACAAATAAGTCAGTAGATATTCAATTATTACAGTAATTTTGAGTAACTTTTTTTTCAGAAACAAACTCTAATCTCTATACCTAGTGAGCTAAGTTAAAATTGCTCACCAGGGAGACTTTTTTCTGCCAATGCTTACACCACAAAATCAAACTCTGTCCTTATATTTTAGAGCCCCCCTTCTGGAGAATATTTTCAGAATATCACTGGGAGCCATTTTTTAAAAGTATTATCTCCCAAGAACATCTAAACTAAAATCTAAAAAGTTAAAATGTATCCTTTCTGATTTAACTATTACAGATTGTATATTAATTTATACAACCCATTCAATATTTTTGAAGAAAAATGTCTATCAGCATATACATAAGGTTAAATAATTTCAAGGAAAATGTTTTAACTACCCATAGTAACAATTTGAAAATAATGTTATATAATATAGTTATCAAATATATATATTTATATTCTTTCTAGTACAGTTCTACTGGAAACTTTATGTAGAAAACATTAACACTTGGTAACAAACTCAATGTTTTCATCTATAAGGTGGGTATAGTAAAAACACAGAATTTACATTATGTCTTTTAAATAATAACAAGTGTTGACAAGGATGTAAAGAAATTGGAATTATCATAGCTTGCTGATGACAATGTAAAATGTTGCAGTTGTTCCAAAAAGCAGCTTGACAATTCCTCAAGAAATTACTTATAGAGATACCTTATTACTAAGCAATTCCACTCCTAGACATATAGCCAAGAGAATTGAACAGATATTAAGCACACAAAAATTTGTACTGAGCATTCATAACATTACTCATAATAGCCAAAAGGTGGAAACAACCCAATGTCCATCAACTAATAAATGAATAAACAAAATGGTATATCCACACAACAGAACCTCATTCAACCAGAAAAAAGAATAAGGTATTGATTCATGCTACAACATGGATGTATTTTGAAAATGTTATGCTGAGTGAAAGAAAACAGACACAAAAGGCCACATATTGTATGATTCCATTAGTATGAAATGTCTAGAATAGGCAAATCCATGGAGTCAAAAATAGATCAGTGGTTGCCAGGAGCTGAAAGGAGGGCAGACTATAAAGTAACTGCTAATGGGCATGGGGTTATTAGGGGGTTAAGAAATGTCCTCAAATTACCTAATGACATTGGTTAAGCAGTTTTATGAGTACAGCAAAAAGCATTGAATTGTACTTTTTGGTAAATGTGAATATTATATGTGAATTACATATCACTGAAGAAAGAATCAGTCAGAAGATAGGTGTCTAACTACTATTGTCAAAACTGTTCTATTTCACATAATAAATAACATTCTTTTAGCTAGGTTGTGCTGGCTAGTACAAAATATTCTTTGATTCATGACACATTTTTAGCTAAAATCAACTTATTGCTTAATTATAGTATTGTTAATATAGATTTTGATTTTCCATTCCTACAGAAGAAAAATAGAAATATTCTAAATTAGAAAACTTCTATCCAACTTGAAACCTACCTTATATTTTCTATACCAATTTCCAAGTTTAGATAGTCTCAAACAGAAATTTAAGAAATACACTGTTCTCTTAAGATCAATTTTTTTAAAAAAAATGAGACTTAAATAAGTGAGAAATATAAAAATGCAATTTATAAGACACATGATATGGTTTAGCTCTGTGTCCCCACCCAAATCTCATGTCGGATTGTAATACTCAGTGTTAGAGAAGGAGCCTGGTGGGAGCTGATTGAATCATGTGTGTAAACTTCCCGATTGCTGTTCTTATGATAGATTTATCACAAGGTCTGGTTGTTTAAAAGTGTGTTGCATTTCCACCTTCACTTGCTCTATCTTCCGTCTGCTCCAGCGATGCCAGTTTCCCTTTCACTTTCTGCCATGATTGTAAGGTTTCTGAGGCCTCCCCAGAAGCAGATGCCACTGTGTTTCCCAAGCAAACTGTGGAATCATGAGCCAATTGAACCTCTTTTCTTTGTAAATTACCCAGTCTCTGGTATTTCTTTATACCAATGTTAGAACAGACTAATATACCATAGAAATGCAATAACAAGATATACCCTTATTTTTCTATTAAAATTATTCAAGTATAGTAACAAAAAATATCCTACTAATAAAATGCCAAATACAATATAAATTATTACAGATTTGATTTTAATTCTTTTCTGTTCTAATGGACAAAAAACCCATAGATCAGTATTATTTGAAGGCATATCTTCACACTTACAGATTTACATGTATTTAAAGAGATATGTGTTTTGATGTGCACAAAGCAACAACTTAGAGGTTATATACGATCTAACTTTTATTTTTTCAAATGAAGTTATTTAAAATAACCAAAATTTTGCTGTAACTATTAAGTCAGGGCCTAGTCTTTAATATTTTTATTATTCTTTTTCTAAATCTAATGCCTTCAGGGCTGCCTCTGAGAGATACGATCAAAACACACAAGCATTTAACTTAGAAAACACAAACATGCATTTACTCAGAATGAGAGATATGTGACTTATATTATCTTTAGTTTGTTAGTATAATCACTGAGACTCTGATGCCAACAGGAAATAGATGCAATCAGATAAAAAGAACCAATGCTCAATATTAAACCAGGGATCCTTAAAGAAATGACTAATTGAAAGCTAGGGTAGGAATTATACAAAATAAGCTCAGAGAATTTTGTAATGCTAAAAAGTAAAGAAATGCTCAAATATACACACAAACATGCACACATGGGGTATGTCAAAGATTTCAGACAGACACAGGAGCCAGCTGAAAGTGCTCCCAATACCAAGAACTGAAATAATATGAGCAACAAAATATACAAAGTAGTATCTGATTATAATCCAAACCACAACAAAAATGTCCATAAGGCCATACTAATATAAGCCAATGTTTAAATAAAGAAATAAATAGAGAAAATAGACAAATCTTTCATGCAGAAAAATTTCAAATACTTGATGTGGATAATCCAACTCAAGTAAGTGGAGTATAATTCCCCATATCTTAAGTGTAGGCTGTGCATAATTACTTCCTTCCAAAGACTATATTATGAAATGGGAAAAAGCGTAACTTTATAGTGAAAAAAATCTCACAAACACTATCTGAACCAGGCAATCAAATTTAACACCCACAGTGATAAGTCATGTTGATAATATGTAGCTTGATATACTGTGATGAGAATGGCACTTTTCTTCTGTGGTCTTGCCCCCCCCCAGATTATTAACTCCAGGGCAATTGTGGAAAAAATTCAGAAAAAGTCCAGCTGAGGAGGATTCTACAAAATACCTGACCAGTATTCCTTGAAACTGTCAAGGTTATCAAAAAGAGTAATTGTTTGAGAAACTGTGACAATATGGAGTAGCCTGAAGATCCTAAAGAGACGTGACTACTAAATGTAATACAATATGCAGGATGGGATTCTGGGCCAGCAAAGGACATTAGGTAAAACTCATGAAAATCTTTTAAAAGTGTGGACTTTAGTTATAATGATCTATCAATATTGGTTTATTAATTGTGACAAATGTACCATAGTAAAAACAGGTACTAATAATAAGGGAAAATTGAGTGTTGGGCATATGAGAACTTTGTAGTGTTGTGTCTATAGTTTTTCTATATATTTTTAAACAAGTCTAAAGTAAAGTTTATATTTGAAAGTGAGTCTTTGCAGGTTGGTATAAAGCACAGAGAGACAAGAATAAAAGACCGTTAACACTGTCTTACAGTCTCACAGAGAAGTGAATGACATCTTTCATGCTGCGTGGAAGTATGTGGCGCATTTTCTTAAACATCATAGAATAAAAAAGTAAAACAAAATTTACGCAAATGAAAATTAGCTTAAAATGTTATCTAAGAAAAAGATGAAGGCAATAGAAAAGAAAATGCCACCAGTTGAAATTTTCATGCTTGCTTAAGTGTTTCAAAAGAGAAACATGCTAGTGTCAAACACTACATCATGATAGTTTTATATTATAGAGTAGTACACTCAAAAATGTGTATACTGTACTTCCTGGGAAATTTAGTAAGTTTTTAAAGACATATTTGATTTGGAATTTTCTCTTAATTCAAAGACTTTGATTTTTTTTTAACCTGGATCTGTCTTCATCAGATTTTGGCAGTGACCCAATAAAAAGGAGTTGGATGGGGAGTGTATTAACCCATTCTCACACTGCTATAAAAACATACCTGAGTCTTGGTAGTTTATGCAGAAAAGAGGTTTAATTGACTCACAGTTCTACAGGCTGTAAAGGAGGTATGCTTTGGGGGGCCTCAGAAAACTTACAATCATGGCAGAAAGTGAAGGAAAAAAAGGCACAGTCTTTACATTTTGCAGCAGAAGAGAGAGCAAAGGGGGAAGTGCTACACACTTTTAAACAATCAGATCTTGTAAGAACTGACTCATTATCATGAAAACAGCAAGGGGAAAATCCCCTCCCCACTGCATGATCCAATCACCTCCCACCAGGTCCCTCTCCCTACATTGGAAAGTACAATTCAACATGCGATTTGGGTGGGGACATAGAGCCAAACCATATCATTTTGCCTCTGGCTCCTCTCAAATCTCATATCCTTCTCACATTTCAAAACACAATTGTGCATTCCAAATAGTCCCCCAAACTCTTAACTCATTCAGCATTAACTCAAAAGTCCAAGCTAATGTCTCATCTGAGACAAGGCAAGTCCTTCCATCTATGAGCATGTAATATCAAAAACAAGTTAGTCATTTCAAAGATATAATGTGGGTACAGGCATTGAGTAAATAGCCCCATTCCAAAGGGAGAGATCAGGCAGAACAAAGGGGCTAAAGGTCCCATGCAAGTCCAATACCCAGTAGGGCAGTCATTAAATTCTACAGTTCCAAAATAATCTCATTTGACTCCATGTCTCACATGCATGCCACACTGATGCAAGTAGTGGGATTTCAAAGCCTTGAGCAGCTCTTCCCATGGGCTCTGCAGGTTACAGACCCTACTGCTGATTTCGTGGATTGATGCTGAGTGTCTGTGGTTTTTCCAGGTGCACATTGCAAGCTGTCAGTTGATCTATTATTCTGGGGTCTGGAGAATGGTGGCCCTCTTCTCACAGCTCTACTAAAAAGTGCCCCAGCAGAGACTCTGTGTAGGGGCTCCAATGCTCTATTTTACCTCTGTACTGACCTAGTAGAGGTTCTCCACGAGGGTTCCACCCCTGCAACAGACTTCTGCCTGGATGTTTCCATACATCCTCTGAAATCTAGGTGGAGGCTTCCAAACCTGAACTCTTGCCTTCTGTGCAACCACAGGCTCCAAATGATGCGGAAGCTGCAAAGGCTTGAGGCTTCCACCATCTGAAGCAATGGCCTGAGCTTTACCTTGGCCCCTTTTAGGCACAGCTGAAGCTGGAGCAGCTGGGATGCAGAGTGCCATGTCCCAAGGCTACACAGAGCAGCGTGGCCCTGGGCCTGGCTCAAAAAAACAGTTTTCCCTCCTAGATCTCCAGGCCTGTGATGGGAGGGGCTCCCATGAAGGTCTCTGAAATGCACTGGAGGCATTTTCTCCATTGTCTTGGCTATTAACATTTCACTTTTTTTCAATGATGCAAATTTCTGCAGCCTTGAATTCCTTCCCAGAAAATGGGTTTTTCTTTTCTATTGCACGGTCAAGCTGCAAATTTTCCAATATTTTATGCTCTTCTTCCCTTTTAAATATATTGCAATTTTAGATCATCACTTTGTGAACAGATATGAATATATACTGTTAGAAGCAGCAAGTTTACACCTTGAACATTTTGCTGCATAGAAATTTATTCCACGAGATCCCTAATCATCTCTCTCAACATTCCACAGATCTTTAGAGCAGGGGCACAATGCTGCCAGTCTCTCTGCTAAATTATAGCAAGTGTGACTTTACTCCAGTTTCCAATTAGTTCCTCATTTCTATCTGAGACCTCAATAGCCTGGCCATCTCTGTTCATATCACTATCAGCATTTTTGGTCACAATTGTCAATAAGTCTCTAGGAAGTTCAAAACTTTCCCTCATCTTCCTGTCTTCCTTTAATCTCGCCAAACTGTTCCAACCTCTGCCCATTACCCAGTTCCAAACTGGCTTCCATATTTTTAGGTATCTTTATAGCAATGCCCCACTTCTCTGATCCTAATTTTCTGTATTAGTTTATTCTCATACTGCTGTAAAGACATATCTGAGACTGGGTAATTTATGGAGAAAAGAGGTTTAATTAACTCACAGTTCTGCAGGCTATACAGGAAGCATGGCTGGGGAGGCCTCAGGGAACTTACAATCATAGCAGAAGGCAAAGGGGAAGCAGGCACAATCCTTACATGGCAGAGCAGGAGACAGAGAGAATGAAGGGGAGAAGTGCTACACACTTTTAAACAACCAGATCTCATGAGAACTCACTCACTATCCTCAGAGCAGCAAGGGGAAGTCTGCCCCCATAATCCAATCACCTCCTACCATGTCTCTCCTCCAACATTGGGAATTATAATTCAAACTATGACTTGAGTGGGGGCACAGAGCCAAACCATATGAGGGAGGACATTGTTTAAAATGAAGATTGCAGCCTACTCCCGTCACTAATTCTTACTAGGTTGATCTCTGGTAGAGTTGTATCAGAAGATGCTCATGTTGATTGTCTTGGAGTTTTCCTTGAGAAATAGCAGTTCATTAAATTCTTCATGAAAATGTCATTTGTCATAACAATGTACTTTGGTATTCTTACAGTTCTGCTTTTTCAGAAGTGGAGTATGAGGAGTAATTAACTGATATGAACCTCTTAACAACAATATTTGTATTCTTAACTAAACCTTCTAGGACTCCATATTCTTACTTAATTTGATGAAACACTGAAGTCAATGAGAGAGACATTTGAGAGAAAGAATTTGTTTTCAATCTTAAAGATATTATCAAGGATCTGCAAATACAGTTTTATAGGTCTTAAAGTCTAAAAACACATTCTAGATAGGTCTTACAAGACAATACCTGTTAAAACCAACTCTTGTGAGTAGGGCTCCAGTAGAAATCTATTAGGGAGAACATATAGACTTGGCAGTTGGGTGGACCTAGAAATAATTGGTTGTCTGATATGGGGCAAGCTACTTCAACCCTTAGAGCTTTATTTATCTCATACGTAATATAGGAATAAAAATACCTTAAGGATAGAATCCTTAAAATTATTTGTTGCAGTAGTATGTGGAAAGCATCTGATAGATTGTTGGGCACATACTCAGCACTAGTAGCCAGAAACATATTAGATCCATTCACTTATTGCATTAGATTTAGGAATAATAGTACTCACAAGTTAAAATATTTTGCAATATTAAATGCCATGAACAAAAACTGAAAGTGACCATAGGCTACTATGTTACACAGATGGAGACACTGAATTCCAAAAAAGTTATATGGTATGTCCAAAGACGTAGATTTTGTTAGTGCTGCTTTCCAGCCCACAACCAGAAATCTAGATAGCCAGGCCAGTGACACATAACCTAATGCATATCATCTCAGGATTGGTTCCTACTATTTTAAAAATAACCAAGTTAACCCTTGAGCTGAAAGTCACATTTCTTCTGGTCAATGTAACTATTTAAACAACTTTTCAGGAAAATGAATGCAGAAGGTAAGAAAACTACCCAAATGAATACATTTTTAAAAGCTACGTTTTCTTATTAAACTGCTGTATTAAGAACTTTTCTGGTTCCAATTTAAAATCTCTTGGTAACGCAAATTGCCATTTAAATTCAAGCTTAAATTTCACCTAAAACTGTAGGAGGTATAGCTAATACTTACTAAAGCTGATGAATATTCATTTTCCCTGTCCAGAATATTATAATGGATTCAACTTGCTTTTAAATCCCCTCAGGATATGGTCATGATTTCATCGTATGCCTGATTCAATAAACAGGAAGAATGATTGCTAAGCTCTCCAGAAAACTGTAAGGAAAATTTTCCCTTATGGCACTAGCAACTCTTCATTGGGCTTAAAATTTCTTTGGTTTTCAGACAGAATTATTTTTAATGTCTTAAATATACATTATCTGCAAAGACAGCTAAATACAACTCATCAACGGGGAGGGACGAGGTTTCTAACACACCTTAGTTCAAATGTATCAAAAGAAATCTCTTTCTACCATAAAAGTTTATTTTCCCACAATAACTGAGCAGAGACAATGAGAGATACAGCTATTAGACTAATAAAAGAGAATGAGACAAAGGCTTATAGACAAATATGTTGTACCAACTCTATGGAATGTGGCTGGATATTGAAATACGAGGCTCCTAACATGCACTCTTCTCTTAGATATCTACACCCTCTGCCTTTGGGATCTCGTCCAATCATATGGCTTTAAATGCCATCAGGATACTGATGACTCTTCAGTTTATGTCTTGTGTCCTAACCTCTTCCCTCAGTTCCAGATTTCCTATATATCAAACTAGCAACCTGATCTCCATTTGAATATTTAACAATGCGTCAAAATGAACTTGAGAGCAAAACTGACAGAGAGAGAGAGAGAGAGAGAGAGAGATCTAGGTTTTCTAAAAACAAAACTTAACCTCATACCTCCATAAGTTTTTCCCATCTCACTAATTATCTGCACTACCTTCTCAATTATTTAAACTTTAAACTGTGGTATACTTTTGAGTCCTCTCTTTTTCTCATACATACATTCCTCTGTATTCAATTTACATTGTTGAACTTGTTCTACTTTAAAAATATACCCCGAATTCATTACTTCTTATCATCTCCACTCC
Source organism: Pan troglodytes (assembly GCF_028858775.2). NCBI lineage: Eukaryota > Metazoa > Chordata > Mammalia > Primates > Hominidae > Pan > Pan troglodytes. The sequence goes on from NC_072401.2 coordinate 86,177,185, forward strand.
GGCTCAAGGCAGTATCATGGCTCACCTAGACTCTTAAAACAACCTTTGTCTTTCTTGTGTCCAGTGTTCTCTCTAATTCATTTGCAACATAGGATGTTGAAACTTAGATTTAGCACTTTCCTGCTTATGAGTTTCCATGGGTTTTATATTGTAAATAGAATATAATCCAATTATTCACCTTGCAAAGCCAGTGAAATGGCCTCTGTGCATCTCTGTGAGCTCATGTCCTGCCCATTCCTCTCTTACTTTTAACCACAATGACCTTATTTCTGTACTTTATATTTCCTTTGAAGGAATCCTTGCATTTTCTGCTTCACCTGTCCAGATAAATCTACCCCTGGATATTCACAGTCCTAGCTTTTTTGCATCATTTATGTCTACACTTAAAGACCATTTCCAGAGAGTACTTTATGGAATTAATGTCTGACTCCAAATGGAAGCTGAAGAGGAAAAGACTAGTTTCTAGGAAGGAAAAAGAGGTAAGTTCAGTGGAAGCTCTCCTCCCCTACTGATGGGTAGAGGAGAAATGATTGTAGCAAATCTTATTGCAGGGGGAGGGTTTTTTCCTTCCATGGAAGCTCCTCTAACCCTCTTGGCACCATTCCCAGTGCCTTCACCTAATATCCCCAAGGGGCAAGGGGCAACTTCATCTGATGAACTGGGCATGTGTCCCTCACCCCTTTTTCTTCCCATAAATGGCACTACTTTGCTGGATTCACCATGCTATACATTCTACAAATAGCCTCTGCCGTTGAAATGAATAGGTAAATTAGCTTATATCCCTTTTATATGCAGATATAAACCATTGTCTTATTATTTACTTCCTCTGTAAAAAAGTTTATATTTTGGTCATTATTTGCCTTATGACACTCTTGTATCTTTTAACTGCTCTGACACTCAAGTTTAGAAGAAGAATGACATTGGTCAGAACCTCTTACATCCTGAAAGAAGCAGGGCTCTTCCAGCATATATTAATATGCCTAAAATGAACCACAGCTGGCTTTGAGCTACAGTCTGAAAGGACGCCCTGGTCTGAGCTAGAACTAAGAAATTATGTGACCAGTAAAGGTCTTCTGCTTCCTAATTAGAAGAAAAATTTATAATGTTTATCTGACTTAAATAATTTTGTATATAAGATGCTAACTCATAGTATATAGATAAGCCCCATAATTATTTGTCAAAATACTGAACAAATGAATGAAGGATATTTTTTCTTACCTTCAGTCAGCATAAGATATGCACGATCCAGTGCCAGCTTGGATACAAGCACAGCAGTAAAGCATCCATATCCATATACAGGAAGAGCAGCCACGGTGAAGGGGATGAAGGGCTACAGCAACTGCTTCAGCAAACAAAATTTCCAGACAATGGTGCAGACCGATTCTTTCAGAGATAGAAATTACAGGCCGGGTGCAGTGGCTCAAGCCTGTAATCCCCACACTTTGGGAGGCCGAGGCTGGTGGATCACGAGGTCAAGAGTTTGAGAGCAGCCTGGCCAATATGGTGAAACCCCGTCTCTAATAAAAATACAAATATTAGCCAGGCGAGGTGGCGGGCGCCTGTTGTTCCAGTTACTCGGGAAGCTGAGGCAGGACAATCGGTTGAACCCGGGAGGCGGAGGTTGCAGTGAGCCGAGATTGCACCACTGTACTCCAGCCTGGGCGACAGAATGAGACTCTGTCTCAAAGAAAAAGAAAAGAAAAGAAAAGAAAATAAAAGAAAAGAAATTACATATAATTACTTAGGTAATTTAAAATGGACTGAAGGTTCACACAGCAAGCTAGCAGTGAAGAAGTATGTCAGAACATGAGGGGGAAATGGTAGTTTGGGAGAAGCCAACAGAAATAAAAGATTTATTATTACCATGTTCTCCAAACCTGGAAAAATGCATCTTCCAACAGCTTCCTTTTAAAACATTGCGCCTGTTGAATTATAGTTTACTAATATGCTGTTTTTGTTGTTGTTCTTGGCCTTCCTGAAGTTAGAATTTTAAGTAAAAATTACCCAGTTGCATAGAAGTATTTTCTTGAAATTTTATTTAAACTCCATAAAATAGTGAGTTTAACAAAGGAGAAAAGGTTAAGATGTGAACAATCCATTTTCTGTTCTTTTAAATTTAGCTAGCTTCTTGCATTAAGTAATGTTTCCATAGAAGTGAAAAACACTTTGTTAATTTCCACGAGGTGTTTAAACGTTCCCATTACTCTTTCCTGAGCAAAAACACTAGGCTCATGGGAGGAGCTCCCAATTCACAGCTGTTTAGCATCACATTGTCATGGCTTATTATCACAGTTGCCTGGAATGTCTTTTTGAAGATCAATTTCCTAGTGAGCAATCAGATCAAGAGCAGTCAATCTAATTCAGTCACTTTAATGACCAGCTAACTGAAATAGTGCTGGTAATTTTGGTGATTAAAATGACAAATACAATTCAATTGTGCAAAATTGACATATCTCAGTGCTTGGCTGTGATGTCAACACACAAGCACACACAAAACCCCTCTGAGCCTGAGCAAAGCAGTTTGTGGACACAGTCCAAAACTGCCCATCTCTTGCCAGTGCTTTGCATGATGGCTTTTGCATGGCTGGGGTCTATCATTTTTGACAACCCATCATAATAATACATTTTCTCCGTGTTCCTTACACAGCCTTGTCTTAGTGAAAAATAACTAAAATTGCACCTTATCTCAATCATATTGAATTTAGTGCTAAAGTTCTGACAATAAGATTAAAGTAATCACAATCACTTATCACTCTGGTGGGAAAAGGTTCCTTTGTTTGCAAAACAAACATAATGCCACATAATTTGCGATTTTGGAGAACATTTTAGAAAAAAGAAATCCAGAACATCTGTTGTTGTCAAGTCTCAGGAAAACTGCCAGTAGCATTTTAAATGCTGCCTTTACCTGCTTCACACAACAGCTGAGTCTTACCATCTGTCCCAGCCTGTAATTTCCATGAGTTCAGCCAAATTGTCAGAATAGCTTCCTTTTGCCAGTCCTTCAAGAAATGGGCCGCTTAGAAAACTGAAAATACATTTGACATCAGAAAGCCTTCTCCAAATGCATGAAGCCTGAATGCCATAAAATGATGGGAAGAGTATTAGGCTTACACACCATATAATCATTTCTAGTGTAACACCATATTAGAATTAGGGTTTAAGCCAACAGAGCATGTTTGTTTAGAATTGTGATAATCACTGAGTGCAGAGCAGTATAAAAATCATTCCTCAAAAAGGAACATTGCATTTTGCTAATGGACAACTAAATAAATAAACATGTTGCACATGTTTCCACAAGTCAAGCAACAGAATACTTTAAAGCAAAAACAACGTATACTCTCAGATTATAAACTTTAGGTAATGCCAATGAAATTTAACTGCACTTAGCCCATTTTATCCTCAGAGACTGTGGAGATTTTAACTCTTAACTTTAATCAATATTGATTAAAATAAAAACAAAAATTAAATCAGAAGAATATAGACTGGTAGGTAGAATGGCTAACATTTTCTAATGATGTGTAATTCACAAGCAGTGAAATTCACAGATCTTTATATATATATACACTTTATGTTCTGGGGTACGTGTGCAGAACATGCAGGTTTGTTATGTAGGTATACATGTGCCATGGTGGTTTGTTGCACCCATCAACCCGTCATCTACATTAGGAATTTCTCCTGATGCTATCCCTCCCCTAGCCCCCAGACAGGCCCTGGTGTATGATGTTGCCCTCCCTGTGCGCATGTGTTCTCATTGATCAACTCCCACTTATGAGTGAGAACATGCAGTGTTTGGTTTTCTGTTCTTGTGTTAGTTTGTGGAGAATGATGGTTTCCAGCTTCATCCATGTCCCTGCAAAGGATATGAACTCATCCTTTTTTATTGCTGCATAGTATTCCACAGTGTATATGTACCACATTTTCTTTATCCCGTCTATCATTGATGGGCATTTGGGTTGGTTCCAAGTCTTTGCTGTTGTGAACAGTGCCACAATAAACATACGTATAGATTTGTCCTTATAGTTGAATGATTTATAATCCTTTGGGTATATACCCAGTAATGGGATTGCTGGGTCAAATGGTATTTCCAGTTCTAGATGCTTGAGGAATCACCACACTGACTTCCACAATGGTTGAACTAATTTACACTCCCACCAACAGTGCAAAAGCATTCCTATTTCTCCACATCCTCTCCAGCATCTGTTGTTTCCTGACTTTTTAATGATCGCCATTCTAACTGGCACGAGATGGTATCTCACTGTGGTTTTGATTTGCATTTCTCTAATGACCAGTGATGATAAGCTTTTTTTTCATATGTTTGTTGGTTGCATAAATGTCTTCTTTTGAGAAGTGTCTGTTCATATCCTTTGCCTACTTTTTGATGGGGTTGTTTGTTTTTGTCTTAAAAATTTAAGTTCTTTGTAGATTGTGGATATTAGCCTTTTGTCAGATGGATAGATTGCAAAAATTTTCTCCCATTCTGTAGGTTGTCTGTTCACTCTGATGATAGTTTCTTTTGCTATGCGGAAGCTCTTTAGCTTAATCAGATTGCATTTTTCAATTTTGGCTTTTGTTGCCATTGCTTTTGGTGTTTTAGTCATGAAGTCTTTGCCCATGCCTATGTCCTGAATGGTAATGGCTAGGTTCTCTTCTAGAGGTTTCATGGTTTTAGGTCTTATGATTAAATCTTTAATCCATCTTGAGTTAATTTTTGTATAAGATGTAAGGAAGGGATCCAGTTTCAGCTTTCTCCATATGGCTAGCCAGTTTTCCAAACACCATTTTTTAAAATAGGGAATCCTTTCCCCATTGCTTGCTTTTATCAGGTTTGTCAAAGATCAGATGGTTGTAGTTGTGTGGCATTATTTCTGAGGCCTCTGTTCTGTTCCATTGGTCTATATATCTGTTTTGGCACCAGTACCATGCTGTTTTGGTTACTGTAGCCTTGTCAGGTAGAGTGATGCCTCCAGCTTTGTTCTTTTTGCTTAGGATTGTCTTGGCTATGCAGGCTCTTTTTTGGTTTCATATGAACTTTAAAGTAGTTTTTTCCAATTCTGCGAAGAAAGTCAATGGTAGCTTGATGGGGATAGCATTGAATCTATAAATTACTTTGGGCAGTATGGCCATTTTCACGATATTAAGTTTAATATCTCAATGCATTTGACAATTGCATGCATTCATGTACCCCACATATTTACTGAGATAAAAAATATTTTCATCAGCCCAAGAAGTTCCTTCTTTATATATATACAAAGAGATTTAATTGGCTCACAGTTCTGTAGGCTGTGCAAGCATGGAAACACATTGCTTGGCTTCTGGGAAGGTATAAGGGAGCTTTTATTCACGGCGGAAGGTGGAGTGGGACCAGACACATCACATGGCAAAAGCAGGAGCAAGAGAGAGTTTGAGGAATGTGCCCACACTTTTAAACAACCAGATCTTACAATAATTCACTCACTATCATGAGGAGAGCACGAAGGTGATGGTGTTAAATCACTTATGAGAAATCCACCCCCATGATCCAGTCACTTCCCATGAGGCCTCACCTGCAATACTAGGGATTACAATTCAACATAAGATCTGGGGGGAGACACATATCCAAACTATATTGTAGGGATAACTTAATGCTATTCCCAGTCACTCTCTACTCCACCTGCAGAAACTACTACTATTCTGATTTCTTATACCAGATTTACTTGTTATGAAATTTCATATAAATAGAATGATATGATTTATACTTTTCGTGTCTGTTGATATGGTTTGGCTCTGTGTCCCCACCCAGATCTCATGTTGAATTGTAATTCCGAGTGTTGAAGGAGGGGCCTGGTGAGAAATTATTGAATTATGGGGATGGATGTCCCCTTACTGTTCTTGTGATAGAGTTCTCAGGAAATCTGGATTTTTGAAAACATGTAGCACCTCCCCCTTCACACCCTCTCTGTCGTGTTGCTATGTGAAGAAGGTGCTTGCTTCCCCTTCCCCTTCTGTCATGATTGTAAATTTCCTGAGGCCTCTCAGTCATGCTTCCAGTTAAGCCTGCAGAACTATGAGTCAATTAAACCTCTTTTCTTCATAAATTACCCAGTCTCAGGGAGATTTTTATAGCAGTGTGAGAACAGACTAATGTATCTGCTTTATGGTTTTATAATTGATTCTATATCATTTCACATTTACATATTATTTCATTGTAATATTTTTACTTTTCATAAAATTAATTTATTTGTCATTTATGATTTTTGATTCTTAAAAATTTTGCCTATCCAAAAGCCAGAAAGATGTATTTTTCACTTTTTTCTTGATGTTTTATAATTATAACTTTAATGCTTAGGCCTATGATTTATTTTGAATTATATTTTGTGTATAGTGTGAGGTATGGGTTGAGGTTCTTTTTGTCTTTTTTTTTTTAATATTTAGTAGAATCCACCAGGGAATCTATTTCGGCCTAAAGATTTTTTTGAGAAAGTTTTTAATAATTATACAATCATATTATAAATATGAAGTTATTTCCACTTTTTATTTTTACTTGTGTCAATTTTCCATTTGTTCATTTCATCTAAATTGTCAAATTTATTATCATAAATTTCACATAATAATCTTAAATATTTTATGACTAAAATCACTAGTGGTGCTCCCTTTTTCATTTCTGATGTTTATCTTTTGTGTATTCCCTTTTATTTCTTAATCACTCTAGTCAGCAGTTTATCAAGTTTATTTATGTTTTCAAAAGCACTATTTCATATTTCATTGATTTACTCTATTTTTTGTTTTTAGTTCATTGATCTCTACTTTTTTTCATTTTACCTACTTTGATTTTAATTTGCTCTTCTTTCTCTAGCTTCTTAAGGTGGAAGCTTATATCATTGATTTTAAATCTTTGTTTATGATACAACATTTGATAATATAAATTTTCTTTTAATCACTTTTTTATTTGCATCTCACAGATTTTGATATTTGTAAATTATTATTTAGTCCAAAGTATTATTAATTTCACTTGTGATATTAGTTTTGACCCATTGATATTTAGAAGTATATTTTTAAATTTCTAAATATTTTGAAATTTTCTAGGTATCTTTATGTTATTGATATTAAACTCAATTCAGTTGTTGTCATAGAGTATATGCTAAGATTACAATTTTTAAATGTATTGCGGCATTTTGTGACTCAGCATATGGTCCATAATGCTGAGTGTTCCATGTACACTTAAAAATAATATGAATTCTACAGTAGTAGGATGGATTGTTTTATACATATCAATTAAGTCGATAGCATTAACATTCAGACCTTCTATATCCTTACTGATTTTTTTGCTATATTTTTATTTTAAATACTAGGAGTGTTAAAGTCTCCAATAATTATCCTGGATTTGTCTATTATTCTCTGTAATTCTATTTTTCTTTTTGTGTCATAATTTTGAAGACCAATTATTAATTCCATCTGTATTTAAGATTGTGGAGTCTTTTTGACGCATTGATCCTTTCATCATATGATAATGTCCCTTTTTGTCTCTGGTAATACTCTCTCTCTCTCTCCCTCTCTCTCTCTCTCTCTCAGATGGAGGTTTTCTCTGTAACCCAGGCTGGAGTTCAGTGGCACAATCATAGCTCACTAAAGCCTCAAACTCCTGGCCTCAAATAATCCTCCTGCCTCAGCCTCCAAATGTGTTCCCAGACAGAACCAGGTCCATATGCGTATTCTTGTGGCCCAATAACTAGATGCAGATGAACTGGGAAAGAAGAGAGTTTACTTCTGTAACTAGATAAAGGGAGAATGTTGGAGATAATTTTCCAGACCAACTCAGGGTGCTAAAGTTCTTCCAGTGCTTATATATGTTTGGATTATATGCCTATGTGTAGTATCATATTTGCCTAAATCTATAAGTTATTAATTTTTGTTTTAACTAGAAGGTCAGAGGCAAGAAATATCCTCTAAATCTACTTAATCCATGAGAGCCCCAGTACCAGGGTGACTAAGAAATGTCATCTATTATTATTATTATTATTACTGGAGACGAAGTCTCACTCTGTCACCCAGGCTGGAGTGCAGTGGCATGATCTCAGCTCACTGCAACCTCCACCTCCTGGGTTCAAGTGATTCTCCTGCTTCAGCCTCCTGAGTAGCTGCGACTACAGGTGCATGCCATCATGCCTGGCTAATTTTTGTATTTTTAGTAGAGACATGCTTTCGCCATGTTGGCCAGGCTGTTCTCGAACTCCTGACCTCAGGTGATCCACCCACCTCACCCTCCCAAAGTGCTGGGATTACAGGCATGTGCCACCACACACAGCCCAGAAATGTCTTCTAAATCTACTTAATGAGGGTCCTGGTACCGAAGTGATTACTTCCATCTTATCCTACCTAGGGTTTGGGTCCAGAAAGTTGCTTCAGACCCAAAACAGGTTTTGGTATGAGGCCTGTAAGGCTGTGTTTGTTACCTTGACTCACCTCAGGTTTTGTTGACCCAAGATAGGTCCTGGTACAAAGAACGTAAGGCTATCTCCACTGTCTTGACTTGCTGCAGTTTTCAGGAGAAGCCTGAGCAAGGCTCTTACAGAACATATGTTTCCTTTCTGACTTTAATGTCTGGGCATCAATTTTCCTAGGTTTAATTATTAACTTAATGTTAAAGCAAAAGATTTGGAAATTTGTCTGTATAATTGGAGCGCTATGGAGGTCTGTCTGTGTGACTGTCAAGGAGAATTGGCCTGCCACAAAAATGCTGGCATTACAGATGTAAGCTACATAGTTGTCTTAAAGTTTACTTTAATATTATTTATATGGTCATTCCAGCTTTCTTAGAGTTAGTTTTTTTTATACTTTTTGAAATTCTGTTACTTTTAAACTGTCAGTAAAATTTTACTAAAATGCACCTCTTTAATGCACTGAATAATCATTTCTTGCTTTTAATCAAATTCAGTACTTGGTTCACAGTTTCCCAATTCTCTGTTGCTCTGTGCCAGTCCTCCAAAAGTATCGCCCTATGAATGCATGGCTTGAATATTTGGTGCTCTTTTATGATTCCCTGCCTTGCAAACTACAGCCACAACTGCAACCTCAGTCTTTAATCATTGCCTCCTGAGCTCAGTGAGACTGCTATACTCTGTTTGTGATTCACTTCCCTGTCCCATTGTCCAGAAAGTGCTTCTAAGCAGAGAATCAAGGAGTTATCTCTGGTTCACCTCATTTGTCTTTGTTCTCTCAGATATCATAATTCTACAGTGACTTCTGTCCCATAATCAACAGTTACTGTTCATGCTGTCTCTATAATCATTACTTTATGATTGGGGCAAGCAAATATTGTAAGCTGCAATTTTAGTAAATACTTTCCTTGTATACATTTAACACTTTACCTGTGAACATTCACAACCAGGTGAAGGTATGATAGAGCCCAAAGCTTATTCTGTTTAAAGTGGGGTCTCTTTAATATAAATGAATACAAAATTAAGGTCAGGTTTACATGAGAATATTTATCTAGAGAAAATAAATCACTGCAAATCACACTTTATAAAAATTGATGAATAAAACAAATATTACAAAAAGCAGAAAATAACCTATTGATTTTATTAATTAACTGCCTGTCAGTAATACTTTTTTATCCTAAATTTTTCACCACAGTCTTCTTGATTGTCTCTTTACAGATCAGTAATTGTATGTAATAATTTGCTTTAACAGGAAAGGCATCGTTGATTGAATTTTTTATTATTAATAATTTAGAATAATTTATTTTCACTTTACAACTTCTAGTTGGTATTTTTATTTAAAAATTTCAGATTGTAGTCACATTTTGAAACAAAATCATAGATTTTTAAAAAATATATGAAGTATAATATTTCTGGGAATTTCCAGTTTTTTAATGCAGTGACTAATGCCATCAGATTACCAATAATTTTATAATAATTATAAATTTTTTTCTAATATGTATATTCACTTTCTATGTTTAAATGCATAAACAAATAATAAAAGAGCCTATTCATTTTAGCTCTTCAGAATTTCTCCTTCCTTTTATTAAACTGTTGTCTTTGGTATTATATGACATTTTACTGAAAATTTTTTTAGAAGTCACAATAATTTCTCACTATTCCATCCTTTGATTTTATCACTTTGTTTTAGATTCAACTATCAACCATTTTTTACTTAGTTTTCTTGAAATTCTTTTGAATAAAAGAAGATAACTTTTATATACATAAAAATAAGAAGCTTGTAATATCTTATAAACATAAGCTTATAATGTCAGATATGTTTTCAAAAGGTTCTAAAACATATGTGTAACTCATAGTCTAAAATGATGTATTTGAATTGTATCAACTTTTTGAATAAATTGTTTGCATTCCATTTATGTATAGGCTTCTCTTCCATGTGTTGAAATATCCTTTAGAGTCTTCAAAATTTTGTTGTAGCAATGTTACAGGACTTGCACAGTTTTACAATTTACAGATCATCCCATTACACCTATTATCTTTAAAGAAGTTGGCATGAATATACAATATTTGAAATGGAAAAGCTATTACTTTTGTAAAATGCCAAAAATTGTCAATAACCTCAGGTACTGTGGATGCAGTCTTTTAAAAATCTGATTAGAATAAGAGAATAAGCAGCCTATTACATATGTTGTCTCCTTTTTTATAGGTGGATAGGTCTTTGTTCACACCATTCAGTCATATGACTGACCACAAATGTTGTCACAAGACACTTTGCAATCATGCCAGATTTTACTTGTTGAAACAGTCACTAATAAATAATTTTTAGTTGGCAAGAAATTTAAGAATTGTTCAGAGGGTTTTGCATGATAACAGTAGCACACAATAAGGCTCAACTAATTAGTCTGTGGTAGTTATATCCAAAGTAAACATTGTAATAATGAGCAGTGTTTAGTGTCTGATTTATTTGTTAGATTTATAGCTTCATTTTGTCCATGCTTTCCAATTATTTTGTTTAATTTTGCATAAACTCTTTTGGATAAATCACATTTTTATCTGAAATTTTTTAAAGTACTTGTGCAAAATATGGATGAAATTCAACCATTATTATACCATTTCTATTATTTGACAAATCTCTTTTCATCAAGACCTCTGAAAAGGAAACCTCATTCACTTAAAAACTTAACCACAACTACTCCTTTTAGTACTTTGAAATAGAACTGAATGTTCTGTCTTGTCTGTTTAAGATACTGGTCTGGTGAAGTTTCATTTGTTTTTCAAAATTAAAGTAATTACGCTTGCTTTGACCCTGTCTTCATGACTTTTAAGAGCTCTTAACGTATTCATTCGGTCTGAAGATTGATCTAACTTAAATACGGTCTATCTTGTTTTTAAACAGTTGTAAACAGTTGGTAAGCAAAAATATAAGCAAGCTTTAGAATTGGTATAGAATAGTAAGGATGTTGTAAGAGTGAAATATTTTCATATTTTTTTCAAACATCTGTTTAATAATCATCTCTTTTTCCATTATATATTCTATTTGATAATCTATAAATATTCCTAGGTCAATGATCATAAGTAAACAATCTGTTATTTATTAAACAGTGATTATAATTATAGCTCATTTTAATATTTATTGAAGATGATAGGACTTATCAAAGTCAACAAATTTATCTAAAGAAAACCAATGTTCTTAATGCCCTGTTTTGACCACAAAAATTGTGCATTGCTTTTCTGTTATTCTCATCTCCCTTTGTTTCTTCCTGCCTGCAATCTTCCCCCAACAACCCACCCACATTTTGCTGTGTCCTCATTCTCACAACTTCCTTTATCAACTCTGTTGTCATTTATATTAGTTGTACTTTTTTGCAATTGTGATTCTTTCCATTATTTTCATAATTTTTAACATTATGCATTTCAGTTTCCATATTGAAATAGAGTTTCCAACATTTTTTAACTTCTGCATCCATATTTTGTTGGAAATGGGGGGGATAGGTGTTTGTTTTCAGCTTCTACCAGAACAGTTTTGATATAATCAATCATTCTGAAAGAATATACAAAATTATTCTGAATTTAAGACACATGCAAGGGCAATCGTAATGCAAATTAAACTGCTGCTGCATGTATTAAACTACATATATGTGTAGTCAAATCACTTATACACTATTTACATTCACTTGTTGACTAATACACAAAGTTTTGTCTAATTGAAACAGTTGTTTTTTTGTGTCTCGTTGATCTGTCTAATGTTGACAGTGGGGTGTTAAAGTCTCCCATTATTATTGTGTGGGAGTCTAAGTCTCTTTGTAGGTCACTAAGGACTTGCTTTATGAATCTGGATGCTCCTGTATGGGGTGCATATATATTTAGGACAGTTAGCTCTTCTTGTTGAATTGATCCCTTTACCATTAGGTAATGGCCTTCTTTGTCTCTTTTGATGTTTGTTGGTTTAAAGTCTGTTTTACCCAAGACTAGGAATGCAACCCCTGCCTTTTTTTGTTTTCCATTTGCTTGGTAGATCTTCCTCCATGCCTTTATTTTGAGCCTATTTGTGTCTCTGCATGTGAGATGGGTTTCCTGAATACAGCACACTGATGGGTCTTGACTCTTTATCCAATTTGCCAGTCTGTGTATTTTAATTGGATCATTTAGCCCATTTACATTTAAGGTTAGTATTGTTATGTGTGAATTTGATCCTGTCATTATGATGGTAGCTGGTTATTTTGCTCATTAGTTGATGCAGTTTCTTCCTAGCCTTGATGGTCTTTACAATTTGGCATGTTTTTGCAGTGGCTGGTACTGGTTGTTCCTTTCCATGTTTAGTGCTTCCTTCAGAAGCTCTTTTAGGGCAGGCCTGGTGGTGACAAAATCTCTCAGCATTTGCTTGTCTGTAAAGTATTTTATTTGTCCTTCACTTACGAAGCTTAGTTTGGCTGGAAAGGAAATTCTGGGTTGAAAATTCTTTTCTTTAAGACTGTTGAATATTGGCCCCCACTCTCTTCTGGCTTGTAGAGTTTCTGCCGAGAGATCAGCTGTTAGTCTGATGGGCTTCCTTTTGTGGGTAACCCGACCTTTCTCTCTGGCTGCCCTTAACATTTTTTCCTTCATTTCAACTGTGGTGAATCTGACAATTCTGTGTCTTGGAGTTGCTCTTCTTGAGAAGTATGTTTGTGGCATTCTCTGTATTTCCTGAATTTGAAAGTTGGCCTGCCTTGCTAGATTGGGGAAGTTCTCCTGGATAATATCTTGCAGAGTGTTTTCCAACTTGGTTCCATTCTCCCTGTCACTTTCAGGTACACCTATCAGATGTAGATTTGGTCTTTTCACATAGTCCCACATTTCTTGGAGGCTTTGTTCTTTTCTCTTTATTCTTTTTTCTCTGAACTTCTCTTCTCGCTTCATTTCATTCATTTCATCTTCCATCGCTGATACCCTTTCTTCCAGTTGATCGCATCGGTTACTGAGGCTTGGGCATTCATCATGTAGTTCTTGTGCCATGGTTTTCAGCTCCATCAGGTCCTTTAAGGACTTCTCTGCATTGGTTATTCTAGTTAGCCATTCGTCTAATTTTTTTTCAAAGTTTTTAACTTCTTTGCCTTTGGTTTGAACTTCCTCCTTTAGCTTGGATTAGTTTGATCTTCTGAAGCCTTCCTCTCTCAACTCGTCAAAGTCATTCTCCATCCAGCTTTGTTCCATTGCTGGTGAGGAGCTGCGTTCTTTTGAAGGAGGTGAGGCACTCTGATTTTTAGAGTTTCCAGTTTTTCTGCTCTGTTTTTTCCCCATCTTTGTGGTTTTATCTACCTTTGGTGTTTGATAATGGTGACCTACAGATGGGTTTTTGGTGTGGATGTCCTTTCTGTTTGTTAGTTTTCCTTCTAACAGTCAGGACCCTCAGCTGCAGGTCTGTTGGAGTTTACTGGAGGTCCACTCCAGACCCTGTGTGCCTGGGTATCAGCAGCGGTGGCTGCAGAACAGTGGATATTGGTGAACCCCAAATGCTGCTGCCTGATCGTTCCTCTGGAAGTTTTGTCTCAGAGGAGTACCTGGCTGTGTGAGGTGTCAGTCCGCCCCTACTGGGGGGTGCCTCCCAGTTAGGCTACTCAGGAGTCAGGGACCCACTTGAGGAGGCAGTCTGCCTGTTCTCAGATCTCAAGCTGCATGCTGGGAGAACCTCTACTCTTTTTAAAGCTGTTAGACAGGGACATTTAAGTCTTCAGAGGTTATTGCTGTCTTTTGTTTGTCTGTGCCCGGCCCCCAGAGGTGGAGCCTACAGAGGCAGGCAGGCCTCCTTGAGCTGTGGTGGGCTCCACCCAGTTCGAGCTTCCCAGCCGCTTTGTTTACCTACTTAAGCCTGAGCAATGGCGGGCACCCCTCCCCCAGCCTTGCTGCTGCCTTGCGGCTTGATCTCAGACTGCTGTGCTAGCAATGAGTGAGGCCCCGTGGGCATAGGTCCCTCCGAGCCATGTGCGGGATATAATCTCCTGGTGTGCCATTTGTTAAGCCCATTGGAAAAGCACAGTATTAGGGTGGCATTGACCCGATTTTTTCAGGTGCTGTCTATCACCCCTTTCTTTGACTAGGAAAGGGAATTCCCTGACCCCTTGCACTTCCTGGGTGAGATGATGCCTTGCCCTGCTTGGGCTCACACAGGGTGCACTGCACCCACTTTCCTGCACCCACTGTCCAGCACTCCCCAGTGAGGTGAACCCGGTACCTCAGTTGGAAATGCAGAAATCACCCGTCTTCTGTGTCGCTCACGCTGGGAGCTGTAGGCTGGAGCTGTTCCTATTCAGTCATCTTGGCTCCACCCACTTAATTTTAAGAAGTAGTTCAAAGAACTTGATGGTAGGCTAAATAACTTGATGGTAGGCTAACTGTGGATATAAGGGAAAGGGAGAGAGAAATAAAGGATAATCAATAACCCCTAGGTATTTATTCTAAGCAACCATGTGATTAGTGTTGAAGTCAAAATGAGGAAGATATGGCAATAAGTGGATTTGGAATCGGAGGGAGGGTTGTATAAGACAAGAATCAAAATGCTATTACCCACACATAAAGAGATGTTGGGTAAGAAATTGCATGGAGGAGTCTGGTGTTCAGAGAATTAAGACTGTCTAATATTTAGGTGTCTTTACCATAGAGATGATATTTCAGTGTTTGTGTGGTCCTTGACCTCAAATTTCTATCACAATTAGGGCATTTATGTCATTTATTTGGGACATTTCTCTAAGTAATTCCTAGGCATGTTACTGTTTCACATGTATGGGACTTGGCCTCTTCAACTCTATCACCTCTGGGCTGTTTCCACAAAATATCCTCAATGTTTCTCACAAATAAGTATCACTCCTGCCCTCCCTTCCAAATTCCCAATTGGCTTCTCCCTTGTAAGGTCTTAGTTCTTTGAGAAGGATGGCAAAGAGGGTGTAATTGTTGGTTAGACATCCATGTTTCAATTCCACTATACAAAAAGTTTATCAAAAAAGTAAACTCTAATTGAGGTTGTGATTGGGATTTAATTATGGGGAAAAATAAGCAATTACAAATAATAAAAATACTTTGTTTTAGTGAAGTTTTTTATTTCAAAAGTTAATTGGCATGGCAATTTTCCAAAATAATATTGTTTGGATGTCACTGCTAGATACTTAAATATCTTATAATGCACAAATATTAAAGCAAGTTGAGACTACTAAAATAAAACAGTAAGCAAAACAAAACAATAAAATAACAAACCAAGGCACAGTTCCTAATATATGGGAAAAGTTAACATCCTCCAAGGACCACTCTTCAAATTAGAGAATGATGTAAATTTTATTAACAAATAGTGTTTGCACATGAGGTTAACTAATTGGGAAAAATAATTTGAGTTCTACATTATGAAATACAATAAAATGTTTAGTTAAAATATTAATTATAAATAAATTAGCTTATATTAGGTGAATATAAACTGTTTTCATATTAGGAATGACTTGTTCCAATAAAGCTTCAATAGCCATATCAAAAAAGGGTTAGATTTGAATCCACAAAAATAAAAATAATTTTATACAAAAATATCTCAGATACAACTTAAAGTAAAATGAAAACTGATAAGAACAATTAGCTAATTCTGTAACAAATGAGAAGTTAATATATTTAATTTAAAACAAAAATTAAGAATCAGTGCAAAAAATACACTATAGTGTGTTTTTATTTCAAAGGGCAAAGAAATGATGAGAAAATTCACAGAAGAAATAAGCAAAAATCTTTTCCAGTTTTACAAAGAAAGGTCCACAGTCCCCTTTGTCACTAATCAAAGGAAAAATTCATTTATGAAAAGCTACAGTCTTTGCATTAAAAATTGGTAAATTATTCCATGCATTAATTTCTCGAACACATATTTTTGGGATATCTACTATGTGCTGGATGCCGCTAAGTGCTGAAACCTTTAAAAGTACGTACATTTTTTACAATCCAAGAAAATACTAACTCAAACTCTCAGTGGGAGTTTAAATTAATACAACATTTTTAGAAGGCAATCTGGAAATATTTTTAATATTTGCATATGGTTTGACCCATCATGCTTACAGAAAAAAATCATTGGACTATTTTGCAAAGGTAAATGTGCATCAATGTTTTCTTGGTTCTGTGTGTAATATCAAATGAATTGATAGTGGTTAAGAATAGAGGATTGGTTAAATAAATTATGAGATATTCAAATAATTGAAACTATATAGCTACTAATTGAATGAATGATAAAATTTTAGTAATTTTAACATCTTTTAAAAATTAATTATGTAACATAAGTACATTTCTTCAATTTTTTTAAATACAGAAAAATGTGGTGCTGATTACATGCATCTACATGTGTGATGACACAGAACTAGAAATACATTTGTGCCAATGTCAAATTCCTGGCTTTGATACTATAGTAGAGATAGCACAAAATATAACATTACCATTTGGAGAAACTGTGAGAAGGGAACATGGGAATTCCCTGTACTATCTTTATAATTTCTTGTTAACATATAATTATTTCAAAATAAAAATTTAAAAATATATAGCAAAACATGAGAAATCAAAGACCTATTTCTCCACTATCATTCTGATTTACAGCTACATCTTTCAATCTTCCCCTATTCCCAGAGACAATCAATGTTACTTTGGTATTCATCTTTCCAAACATCTAAAAATATTTTAAAATAAATATAAGGTCTATAGATCAAAACAGAGCTCAATATATAAAAATTGGAAAAAAAAGAAACTATGTTTAGATTGCTTTGATTTTCTATAAACCAAAAAACAAATATGCAAAGATACATGACAAAATCAAGGTTACAAGGGAGCAAGTAAACATAGTTTTCTAATTGCCAAGACCAGCTCAGTCAGGGAGACTGTAACCCAGCATCACTATAGGAATTAAAGGCACACACACAGAAATATAGAGTTGTGGAGTGGGAAATCAGGGGTCTCACAGCCTTCAGAGCTGAAAGCCTCGAACAGAGATTTACCCATGTATTTATTAGCAGCAAGCCAGTGATAAACATTGTTTCTATAGATTATAGGTTAACTGAAAGTATTCCTTATGGGAAACAAAGGGATGGGCCGAAATAAAGGGATGGGTTTGGCTTGTTATCTGCAGCAGGAGCATGTCCTTAAGGCATAGATAGCTCATGCTATTGTTTGTGGTTTAAGAACGCCTTTAAGAGGTTTTCCGCCCTGGGTGGGCCAGGTGTTCCTTGCCCTCATTCCCATAAACCCACAACCTTCCAGCATGGGCATCATGACCATCACGAACATGTCACAGTGCTGCAGAGATTTTGTTTATGACCAGTTTTGGGGCCAGTTTATGGCCAGATTTTGTGGGGGGGGGTCTGTTCCCAACATGTCCCCCTTATTTGATTTGCAAAGCGATAAAAGCAAAGGCAGCTTTGTCACAGTGAGCTACTTCTTGCAGGAGTCAGGATCTGCATCTGCAGACTATACAAAGACAAACAACACAGGTTAAAAGTGCAATCATCATTGAAATCACAGAGCTTCAAAGTGTTTTTATCCATTTTAGTGGGTTACTAGCTGCTAATCTGTCTGCAGCTCCTTCAAGCACTCCAGTTCCTGGCATTAAGTTCAGGTGTGCATGGGATGCTTTAAATATTTGTTCTCAAATTTTGATCTTATTAAGAGTCATTAATAGTTTCCACAAGTCCTTATGTTTAGCTCCTACAACAGGCCATATCATTTGAGGTTGCTATGCCACTATACCACCATGCTTCCAGATAATAGGAACTCTTGCCGTACTTATCATTTCTACCATCTGACCATTTTGTTCAGACCATCTGAACATAGTGTGGCTGTGGCATGCAGACTGACAGGTTCAATCCAAGCTAAACATCCCCTTAGGGGACCAATTAATAATGATTCCATAGGAATTGTTGCACAGCACCTCTGCCTGTTCTGCAATGCAATCTTCCTAAACAAGTATGTTCATTTTTTCTGGCCAGGTTCAATTTTGTTTACAAATAGGTTTCTGAGGGCAGTGCGCTTCAATTATAGGAGCAGATTTATTATGGTAAATACTGAGGCCAGAAAGCATGTGTAACTGTGTCATAGAGTGATTACATCCAGGCATTATTGCCAGCCAAGATTGATAAATATGCCCAATAAGTATATTTGTTCTCTGTGTGAGCCCTTATTGAAGGAATATTCATGGCAATGATGATCACCACTATCATAGCTACCATTAAATTACTCATTGTGACTGGTTGTCCTGATTTCCTCAGGTTTTCTTCCACCATCTGTGACCACTTCTTGATCTGTCCCCAGGTGGGTAGCTATGTTCAACGGGTGTTGCTTGTGACAGTTGGGGTCCTCCTCAGCATCAGCCATGACATGGCTGCAACCATGGGGTCCTTGGGATCCTCCCAGAATCTCTTCTTTGGCATCTGGCTCGTGATAAGGTTTCAGGTGTCTTGATGGTATCCAAATTGGCTGTTGATTTTGGCTTGGAGAAACACAAGCATAGCCTCTATCCCAAGTTATTATTTTACCTATTTCCCAACTTTTTGTTATCAGATCTCTGCACCGAACCAGTTGTTCTGCTTCTGTCTTTGCAGCTGGTTTCTGTAGATGCTGTTCAGATGCTGATAACATCTGGCCTTTGGGCAGGCTCAAAAAAATTAAAGTTAATAATGCTAGATTCAGTTGCATCTGTGGTGTTCCATATTCTCTATTTCCCTCTGCTTTTGCAATTGCTGTTTTAGGGAGAGATTCATTCTTTCCACTATGGCTTGTCCTTGAGAATTGTATGGGATACCAATAATGTATTTAATATTCCACGTAGAGAAAAATGCAGTTAGAGCTTGGCTAGTATAGCCTGGGGCATTATCTGTTTTTTTTAATAGAAGCTGGAATGCCCATCACCACAAAACACTGCAAAAGGTGACATTTAAAACAGGCAGAAGACTCTCCTGATTGGCATGTGGCCCAGACAAAGTGAGAAAAGGTGTCCACACATACATGTACATAAGCTAGTCTCGCAAATGAGGGAACATGTGTGACATGCATTTGCCAAAGAGAATTAAGTTCCAATCCTTGAGGATTAACTCCTCCTGTAAAAGATGAGGAATGTACCATTTGGCAAGTTGGGCATCACTGGATAATAGCTTTAGCTTCTTTCCAGGTAATACTGGATCTGCGTTTGAGACCAGAGGCATTAACATGGGTTAAATTGTGAAAGTGTCTAGCATTAGATATTGCATTAGCAAATAGGTGATCAGCCATTTGATTCCCTTCAGTCAAAGGTCCTGGAAGAGGTGTATGAGCCCTAATGTGAGTGATGTAAAAAGGATGCATTCTACTCCTAACTGCTGTTTGCAATTGGGTAAATAAAGTCATCAATTGTATGAAATCGTAACTGAGGATTTTCAATTAACTGTATGGAACGAACCACATATGAAGAATCAGAAATCACATTAATAGGCATATCAAAAGCAATCAATACCTCAATTATAGCTACAAGCTCCACTTTTTGAGCTGAAGTATAGGGCATCTGGAAAACTTTACTTTTCGATCCAGAATAAGAAGCTTTACCATTACTAGAGCCATCTGTAAAAACATTCTCAGCACATTCAATTGGTTTAAATTTAGTTATTTTAGGGAGAATCCAATTAGCTAATTTCAAAAACTGAAACAGTTTCATTTTAGGAAAATGATTATCGAGAATACTCACAAAGTCAGCTAAATGGGTTTGCCAAGTAAGACTATTTATAAAAGCTTGCTGTATTTGTGCCTGCGTGAGAGGGACAATAATTTTTCCAGGATCATATCCATGTAACTTAACAATCTGAGTTCTCCTATTTCCTATCATAGTAGCAATTTGATCTAAATAAGGAGTTAGAGTCTGTGAATTAGTATGTAGAAGAAAAAGCCACTCTACTAAGTCCTGTTCTTGGACAATAACACCAGTAGGTGAATGCTGAGTTGAAAAAATTAGCAAATCTAGAGTCTTCTCTGGATCCATTCTATTTATTTGAGCTTTATGGACTTGCTTTTCAATTAATTGTAACTCTGCCTTAGCTTCCTTTGTTAAATTGCCGAGGGCTAGTGAGACTAGGATTTCCTCTAAGGATAGAAAACAGATTACTCATGGCATAGGTAGGAATGCCTAGAGCAGGTCGTATCCAATTAATGTCCCCTAGTAATTTTTGAAAGTCATTTAAAGTTTTCAATTGATCCCTATGTATTGCTACTTTCTGTGGCACAATGGTAGTGTCATTTACTAAGGTCTCTAAGTAGGAGTAAGGAGTAGTAGTCTGAATTTTGTCAGGAGCTATAATTAAACCAGCATGAGAAATTGAATATTGCAAGTGATCATAACATTGGAGTAATATTTCTCGAGTGGGGGCAGCACCAATTATATCATCCATATAATGAAAAATGTAACACTGTGAAAAAATTTTACTTGTAGGTTCAATTGCTTGCCCTGCATACATCTGCCAACTTGTTGGACTGTTTAACATGCCTTGTGGCAACACTTTCCAGTGAAAACTCTTAGCAGGCTGCAGGTTGTTTACTGCAGGAATTGTAAATGCAAACCTTTCACAGTCTTGCTCAGCTAAGAGGATAGTAAAGAAACAGTCTTTTAAATCTATGCCTATTAAAGGCCGGTTTTTTGGAATTATAGCAGGAGAAGGCAATTCTGGCTGTAATGCTCCCATAGATTGTATGACTGAATTCATGGCTCTTAAGTCAGTTATCATTTCCATTTACCTGATTTTTTTTTTTATGACAAAAACTGGAGAATTCCAAGGGGAAAATGCTGTAGCTATGTGCCCATTTTCTAATTGTTCAGTAACTAATTCCTCTAAAGCCTCCAGTTTCTCTTTACTTAGCGGCCATTGTTCTATCCAAATTGGCTTATCTGTTAACCATTTTAAAGGTATAGCTTCTGGAGGCTTAACAATGGCCACCATCAAAAATGATATCCTAATCTTTGGTGGGAATTTTGTCTTTCTGCTTGAAGCGGTTCTTTCAAACCTTGCAAATTTTTTTCTAGTCCCATACCAGGGACATGGCCCATTTCATGCATCATAGGTTGACTTTAAGGGCTATATAATTGTTCTGGAATTAGAACTTGTGCTCCCCTTTATTGTAATAAATCTCTCCCTCATAAATTTATAGATAAAGAAGTTGTAATTGGTTGAATAGTTCCAGGTTGTCCATCAGGCCCTTCACAATGCAAAATGTAACTACTTTGATATGCTTCAGGGGCTTTACCAACTCCAACTATGTTAAATTCAGTGGATTGAATTGGCCACATGGACGGCCAGAGCTGTAAAGAAATGATTCAAATGTCCACTCCTGTATCTACCAAACCTTTACATTTCTTTCCCTGAATAGTTATTTCATAGGTAGGACATTTATCAGAAATTTGATTTACCCAATAAGCTGCTTTGCCTTGTTTATTTGTGCTTCCAAGTCCTCCTGTTCATTTAATTTCACTTTTTCCCATTCCCACATCTGGCACAATCAGGAGCTGTGCTATGTGCTCTCCTGGCTCTACTTTCCAGGGAACAGAAGTAGATATAAGAACTTGAATTTCCCCATTGTAATCTGAGTCAATGACTCCTGTATGTATTTGTACCCCTTTTAAATTTAAACTAGACTTCCTAGAAGTAATCCTATCGTCCCTGCTGGCAAGGGTCCACAGACTCCTGTTGGGACCTTTGGCAGGGGTTCCCCAGGCAGAAGGCTCACAGCTTTCATGCAGAATAAATCTACTGTGGCACTACCGGCTGTGGTGGGGGACAGACCTTGTACAGGAGTGAGGGAATGACCTGAGTTGGAAATGCCCCTGTTTGGAATGGGGCCCAGGACAGGCCCCAAATGGCATTTCCCAAAATTGGGTTCCCATCTTTATCAACTTAGAGTGACACTGATTAGCCCAATGTTTTCCTTTTTTACATATTGGACATATTTCAGGCTTAGCAGTTTTCTTTTTTCCCCTATCTGGCAGCCTGACTTGCTGATTTTTTCTACATTATTTTTTAGTATGACCATGCTTCCAGTTAAAACAAGCTCCAGGAAACAGAGTATTTCCTTTAGCCACTCTCAGTCCTGCCATTGCCTATGCTAGCAGAGTAGCCTTATGCAGATTACCTCTGATACCATCACAGGCCTTGATATAATCAACTGAATGTGCTTTCCCTCTAATAGGTCGCAGAGCAGCCTGGCAATCGGAATTAGTATTGTCAAAAGCTAATAACCGCAATGCTATATCCTGAGCGGCCGAATCTGCAATCACCTTTTTAAGAGACTCCTGTAACCGAGCTATAAAATCCATGTACGGTTCTTTTGGACTCTGTTTTACAGCTCTAAAGGAAGGGTATCGCTCTCCACCTGAAGTGATTTTTTCCCAAGCTCTAATGCACACTCCTTTAAGCTGTACTATGGCATCATCCTGCATGACCACTTGTGCATCTAAATCAGCCCAGCTGCCAACCCCCAAAAGTTGGTCTGCAGTTATATTAATTTGATGTTGGGCCTGGGCATTGCGAGCAGCCTGAATGGAAGCTTCATCTGCCCACCAAGTTTTAAATTGTAAGAACTGAGTTAGACAAGCTTGAGTAAGAGTGTCCCAATGAGTAGGAATCATCTGACTGGAAACAGCAACATTCTTTAGCAGTCCCATTACGAAAGGAGAACCTGGTCCATACTGATTAACAGCTTGTTTAAATTCCTTGGGTAATTTAAAAGGAAAAGGCTCAAATATAGCTAAAATATTTCCCTGTTGATCTGGGGGGGTGTATTCTAGCAGGGAACTGCCAAGCTTCTATATCACCCTCTCTTATAGCTTGCTGAATTCCTGCCTGAATAGAACTGAGAGAAGTTGCTGGAAGAGCTGCTTGAACAGTCACTGGGGCAACTACTTTTCGCCCAGTATCCTCTGGAAAAGAAAGATCTGGAGGGTCAGTCCACTCTTTTTCTTCAAAATAATAATGAGGGGGTGCAGAAGGGTAGGGATGAACCTCTCCCTCCTTTGCCACTTTAGCTTTAGCTGGCAAACAAACCAGCTCTGTAACCTCTTCTGTTACTTTGTTATGCTCTCCTTTCTCCTCATCATCAGTGTGAAAAAGTTCCAAGGTGGAACGCTTGTCCCATTGTTACCCTGATGCATCCAAACTCCCCTTCTTACTCACCATAGGGATTGCTTTAAGAGTGCTTGGGTGTCCTCCGGCTTAGTTCCACATTCTCCAACCATTGCTCCAGCGACCCTTTGACCTGGATTTGAGCCCCCACAATGGACGCCACTTGCCGAGACCAGCTCAGTCTGGGAGACCCTAACTCAGTGGCGCTAGAGGAATTAAAGACACACACACACAGAAATATAGAGGTATGGAGTGGGAAATCAGGGGTCTCACAGCCTTCAGAGCTGAGAGCCTTGAACAGAGATTTACCCACATATTTATTAACAGCAAGCCAGGGATAAGCATTGTTTCTATAGATTATAGGTTAACTAAAAGTATTCCTTATGGGAAACAAAGGGATGGGCCGAAATAAAGGGATGGGTTGGGCTAGTTATCTGCAGCAGGAGCATGTCCTTAAAGTACAGATCGCTCATGCTATTGTTTGTGGTTTAAGAATGCCTTTAAGAGGTTTTCCACCCTGGGTGGGCCAGGTGTTCCTTACCCTCATTCCGGCAAACCCACAACCTTCCAGCGTGGGTATCATGGCCATCAAGAACATGTCACAGTGCTGCAGAGATTTTGTTTATGACCAGTTTTGGGGCCAGTTTATGGCCAGATTTTGGGGGTCCTGTTCCCAACACTAATGCACTCCAAGATCCATCTGATGGCAACCTTCCTGGAGAAGCGGAATTGCCCCAAAAGCTTGAAGTTTGGTTTTTAATTATTCTTTTGGAAGTGGTGTTCCAAAGTTCAGAGGAGTGTAGAAAATGGAAATTTTCTGCATTCCACAGAGGAGGCTAGAAGCAGCCAAGTCACATGTGTAACTCTTCCACCAGTTGTAACATATAAAGTAATTCTCCCCTGTGACAAACTACATAGGCTATTATTTTCTTTTGTGCTTCATCATTGGACCTTTATCACGTCTTGGCTTGCCAAAGCATAGTAAACATAAAGTGTGCTTTCTATGCACATTTTCATGTAAATTATATTATACTGTAATTAGTATTTATAAGTTGCTTTTTAAATTCAAAATATGTTAAAGAAATAGACACATTAAAGAAGTAGGTCTAGCTCTTTCCTTTTAAGTGTTTTGTAGAATTCCAATGTAGGACTATAGGTATAATTTATCCATATACTACAAAAGGACTTTCAGGTCATATTCGCTACTCTGGTGTTGTAATTAATGTTGCAATAAAAATATCTCTAAGTAGCTTCCTTTCTCCTCCACTGCTTTGTTTGTCAAGGATATATGTTTAGAAGAGAAAATAGGTCAAGTCAATGCAATTTTTCTTTCAAATAATACTGTCAAATTGCCTTCTAAAATGCCTGATTCAATTTATATTCTCCCTTTTGTGTGTGAGTGTACCCCTTTTTCCCATCAGTCCACAAATTTTTGCTTTTATTAATTGTTTGGACTTTGCTAAGTTTAAGGGCATTTCTTTATCATCTGTATTTTCTTAGTTATCTTTTCTTATTTGCTTCCTTATGCTTAAGTCTTAATTTTATTTCTATTTTAGTTTTACATAGTTAAGGTATGAATCTAATTTTATTTTATATTATAATGATAAACCTCTTGACACTTATTGAGCTGCTTTTCTCCCATTAGTTTTGGTATTTTACGTTGGTTTTTATTGTTAAAGATACTTAAAATACATTCACATGCACATGCATACACACATACACACACATATATCTATTTCTGGACTTTTTATTGTGTTAAACTACTTACTTACTTATGCACCAATATCCCACATTATTAATTTTCCATAGGTTTATGATGTACTTCTATCCAGTAGAACAAACCACTCTTCTTTGTTCTTTTTGAAACTTTTTCATTCCCAGTCTTATGCTTTGATATGAATGAATTTTAAAATTACAGACTCCCACAAAATATTGATTGAGACTACAATATAGATGAATTTAAAAAGAACTGATATTTTGGTCCTAACAATACTGAGCTTCTATAAACAGAGTGAAGATTTCCATTTATTCAGTCTTTAAATGTGTTCTTTATTCATATTTTGAAATTTTCTCCATAATGGGACATTAAAATGGTTAGGAATTTTAGGGTGTCCTTTGCTGAGTACTTAAAGAGTTTCTGCGAATGGGGAAGGAATCCTTAAGTATTATAATTATTATTCTTAATACATGTTCTGATTTGCCATTGCTGTCAGGGGGAAAAGTTCTTGATTTTGTTTTTGATCTTCAATCTGGCTACTTTGCTTGATCAAGAAAATTAGCCTTGTTACAAATCAGTTTCTTCTCCTAAATAGCCACTAATAACATGATATTTCTTCCATTGTATGAAAGAGAAAGAGAAATCTGACTTTGCATTATGAATTTGAAGAAATCGAAGCATAGAATGTGAGTTTTAAAAATATTTTGTCTCTCTCATTGTAGCAATCATACAAGTAGGACATCAGAAAACATTAGCTTGTAAATGAAACCCTTCAACACACACAGACGTTCTCACTCTTGAAGTGAGTAGAATGAGAAGAAAATGAGAAACTCTGACTTAATACATAATGCTTCAAGACTTTTCTACAAGGCAGTCCTGTTCCATGTTTGAGGGACAAATTGCCTACATTAAAATATGATTCCACCATCTATGTCTGAGGGATCTTGGAAAGTTCACTTAACATTTTTACATTTCAGTTCCTTCATATTCAAAATAAGAGTAATAACAATGGTAGAGATTTCTAAGTCTTGTGGTAAGTATTAAATGAATTAACAGAGCTTAAGTCAGCATTGACAGTATTAATGACAGTTAGCTGGTATTCTATTTGAGGCACCTAGAACAGGGTTTTGCGTGTGGTGAAAAACAATTTTAAATGCTTAATTAAAATCAAATTGAAGTGAGACACTATTTCCCAGATTAGCTTCAGGAAAACCAATAACATTCCCATATTGCCTTACTTATTGGAGATAAATGCCATTTTATATAATTAGAACTTCTATTAAAATATTAAATATGAACTTATTCTACCTGACCACTGGCTTGCCCAATAGTTCCATGACACAATTAATATGGGAACAGATAGGTATGACTCTGACTGAATCCCCTCTTTCTCTCTATCAAATTAATTTACAAATGCCTTTGATTCTATCTCCAAAGTACATGCAAATGTCTTCTATTTCAGTCTAAGCTACTGTGCTTTCTCACTACGTTAATGGAATGGCCTCCTATGTCATCTCTCTGCCTTTGCTGGATCCATTCAATCCCTTCTCTACACAATAGGTCAAATTGTTTCTGAAAAATAAGAAGTAGCACAGATTACTCTTTGTCTTAAAACTCTTAAGTGAGGTACCCTGTATTTTTAATGAAAAAAGACTCTTGAACATATCCTAAAAGGCTCTTATGCCTTTCAACTCTCCAACAGCAAATTACTTATGGACAGAGAAAAAAAACAAGCGCGAAAGCTCTAGGAAAGAATAACCTTTGCCCAGCCTCACCAGCTTTCTTTCTCTTTAACAACTTCTTCCCAAATTTTAAATGGGAAGCTCCTCATCTCCTTAGACCCCTGCTTCAATAATATCCTCAGAGACATCATTCTTGAACCCTCTAATAAATTTCCCACCATTCACCCACAATCGATCTCTGTCATTTATTCCACTCTATTTTAATCATAACACTCATTGTTACCTGTAGTTACCTCATTTATTTATTTTTTTATTGTCTGCCTCTGCCCCATTCTATCCTATATTTCAGAACTAGAATTACATTAAGATTATAGCAAGGACCTTGTTTTTCTTGTTCACCACTGTACTTCAAGCATATGGAAAACTGCTTGCCACATAGTAGATACCCAGTACACATTTGTCAAATATTGGTTAGTATATGAATATAGTATTGCTATTAAATATGAAGCTGCAAGATCTGCTCCTTCTTCAACAGATGCAACTTCAACAGGTATAATTTCAGCCTCTGGAAATTACTGGTTTTGTTAAGTTTCACTTTAAAACAGAGTTCTCAAAAACTGAGAAGACATTTTATTTATTTATTTATTTATTTTTATTATACTTTCAGTTTTAGGGTACATGTGCACAACGTGCAGGTTAGTTACATATGAATACATGTGCCATGTTGGTGTGCCGCACCCATTAACTCGTCATTTTATCATTACCTATTTATGGCTGTGCCTGCCTTGTAGGACTCACTTCCATTGGCCAGCTGAGAAATATTGTGGCTTATATAATGAAGCAGATATATTCAGCATATATAAACATACATTAGAAATGCCAAAATATCTCTTAATTCTCTTTTAATCTGTATTTCCATATATTATTTTCCCTTACATTTATATTTTGTGGTTGAAATATTCAGGTCACTTTTCCTATGAGGTTTCTCACATTGTAAATTTTGCTCATTGTATTCTTAAATACTAGAATGTTTTAATATATCACTCTACAAGGAAGAGAAAAAAATTCTGCAAATAATTCAAATATCCAACATAAGGAACAGGTTGCATAAACAATTTTACATCTACACAGTGCAGTACCAGGCAGTTGAAATCTAAGTCAGGTATTTCTCTAAATGGTTCTATGTACTGATCTCTACAATACATTGTTAAATTAAATAGCTAAGTGCAGATTTATATAATGTGCTACTATTTATCTAAAAAATGAAGGCTAACAATATATGTGCCAGTTCCTAATGTTAAAAACATAGATGAATAAGACATACATTAGTAAGTGGTTTTACATGATGAGAGAAGGAGAATAAGGAAAAAGAGATGGGAAGGTAGAAACTAAATTATTTTGAATAATGTTTTTAAAAATTTTCATAAAAATAAATATTTTATTTAATTGTAAAATATAATGGAATTTTTAAGGAGCAGTCTCTGAAAACTGAAAGTAATATGAAATAAATGAACCTACATAAAGTTAATGGCATAAAACACACAGAGAAAAACTATTCCAAATCATTACTGTGAAAACCAGAAGATAAATGGGAAATACAAAGTATTTATCTGCTTTTCCTCTAGAAAGTGTACCTCAGGGTAATCAAAATTTGATGAGGACAAATACCTGTTATAAAATCAATTCACCTAACAAAATAATAAAGAGTGATATAATTAGGATACCATGATTTTGTAGTGCCTGGGGAATTAATACATCACAGCAATGATCATCCGTGTCTGCTAACATCACTGAAAGAGAGCAAGCTGGCATTCTGTGCCCCCTTATGGAAGTTCATAATGCCATCTATGAAGTCTTGGAAAGAAAAAGGAAAATAGTAACAAAAGAAGAAAAGGAAACTTTAATCTTTTGAAAATGTTTAATGGCAAAATGTGTAGTATTTCAAACTTTATAAATCACCCAAAAGGCCTCACATATATATCAGAGAAATTGTAATATCTGGTACCTTGTTAAACCTCAAAATAAATTGAATGAATAAGTGAATAAATTTATTGAAGACACTTTGAATTTGGAAAGCTGCTGAAAATCTACTGTCAAAACTCTCAATAGAAATATTAATAGAAATTTTGTTTCCTGGTGAATCCTGTATGCATTTGATAACTGATTCAGAGGAGAAAGACAAAAATATAGTCAATATAATTTAAACAAGACAAAGTATATTTCTAATATGAAAGGAATAGTCAGCTCTTAATAATAATTGTGACTCACTATTAAATTCAGCTTGCAAGCTTCTCTTTAAAATAATAATAATAAAAGGTATTTCTAAAGAGATTATTACCAGGTTAAGGTTTGAAAGTCAGCATGAGTCACACAATCCCATGCAGGGGAGAATGAATGTCCTGAGCAGGATACAAGCTCTTTGTCAACACAGGAAAAAAAACCTGTCATCTGTATCTTTGTAAAAGCCATCCTACTGGGCGGTAGATTTTCAATGATAATCCCTTTTGTCCACCCTGTTGGACTCATATGACTCTGATACACATAATACTGCTTCCTACTTAAGTCTATAGCATTGATTATTTTGTGATAATGTTCCAAATTATGACTTAGACATTTTCTAAGAGGCTATCCATAGCATGGACATACACACACACATATCACACTTACTCCCATTTTGTATGTAAGAATCTATTGTCTAAACCAGATTTGTTGAGTTTGCAGACAAAGGAAAAACAGGCATACTTAAGTAAGGAAAAACTGTGTTAAGTAGAACAAAGCATTGATTTTAAGTAAAATTTATTAATAAAGCTTCAATTACCTAATAATATTTAATTGCCTAATAATGTTCATTTGTGTGTTGTAATCACCTTATTATTGACTTAAAAGATTATAAAGGACACAAAACATGCCATCACTTAACTTACCTAAACCTCCATTTCTTTATCAGGGTAATTAGGGAGAACCGAAATTAATAATCTCCAAAATACATCCAATTCTGGAGGGCTCTGAGACTATGACAGCCTTTTCACTTCGTAACCCCATATCACAAGCAATGCCTACGTGTACAATGTGTCTAACTGGCTGTTTATTTGTGCATTTAAGATCATGATTACAAAAATGTTTTAAACATATTTTTTTTCTGAAGAGTCAAAGGCCATGCCTACTATTACTTGTAGTTTAAAAAAAAAAAAATCAAGCCGGGCCTGGTGGCTCAATCCTATAATCCCAGCACTTTGGGAGGCCTAGGTGGGTGCATCACCTGAGGTCAGGAGTTTGAGACCAGCTTGACAAACATGGAGAAACCCTGTCTCTACTAAAAATACAAAATTAGCTGGGCATGGTGGCACATGCCTGTAATCCCAGCTACTCAGGAGGCTGAGGCAGGAGAATCACTTGAACCCAGGAGGCGGAGGTTGAGGTGAGCGAGATCGTGCCATTGCACTCTAGCCTGGGCCACAAGAGAGAAACTCCATCTCAGAAAAAAAAAATCATAGAGATTCTGCCTTGGAAGTTTCATAGAAAGACAGTGATACAGATAAAATCAGATAATTTTCAAAGCTCAGATAAATTAAGCATTACCCCAGAGATAAAGACAAAGTACCCTCTCTGAATAAGGGAAACATTCATGTGGGTTATAACATTTGAACTCAATCTTTAAAGATGAGATAGGTCTAGCATAATGTGTCCAACATGTCTCCAAACACCTGTCAACATTCCCTAAGAATTAGTACTATCACTTATTAGTCTTTATTTTCCTATACTGGTATCTATTGGGAGCTAAAAATGTTTTTGTAGTTAATTGAGAAGAGAGAAATTCTAAATCATAGAATCTCAACTGAAAAGGACCTAAATATTACACAGAACAAGCTTCAGATGCTGAGAGCAAAATTTCTAAATCAGTCTAAAATTGTTATACACCATAAATTGAAGACATTTTCCAAAATTTCAACATATTAGTTTGTTTTCACATTGCTGATAAAGACATACCCAAGACTGGGCAATTTACAAAAGAAAATGAACTCACAGTTTCACATGGCTGTGGAAGCCTCATAATCATGGTGGAAAGCAAGAAGGAGCCTCACATCTTACATGCATGGCAGCAGGCAATAAAAGAGCTTGTGCAGGGAAACTTCTCCTTATAAAACCATCAGATCACGTGAGACTTACTCACTTTCATGAGAACAGTACAGGAAAGGCCCACCCCCATGATTCAATTATCTCCCACCAGGTCCCTCCCATAACACGTGGGAATTGTGGGAGCTACAATTCAAGATGAGATTTGAGTGGGGATATGGCCAAACCATATCATTCAAGAAACCTTTAAACTTTAGTTTGAATATAACCTTGGTAGCCAGTTCTGGCCATATATCATCTTGATAAGCCATGCATTTCTGCTTGTTAATTATGGCCTAATTTATTTTAACAATAATTCAACTTCATTTCTTACTTGATTCTTTAAGGAGATAGAAAAACTAGCTACCTTGTTGATAGTAAGCCTTTATGCAATTAAAATAACATTAAACTTAAAATGAACATAGTAGGTATGGAGGTAGGGTATAATTTCAAATATGCAATATATAGAGAGAGAATTTGTTTTTCCCGTAGCATATCCTAATTTCTAAATGGAACTCCTATTCCCCCAATATATTAGAACCTGAAATGGCCATTTTTATAGTTAAAAAAACATTGAGTTTTTCAAACTAATAAAAACTTAATTATACTCTAAGTTTTTCTCAGTCAATTTGGTCTTTTCTTCACTCTTCTTCCTAGACTTTCAAAGTTATCTTACCAAACAAAAACATTAAAAATAGAAAACTTGACACAGCCCAGTGGCCAGAGAGAATAGTTACTTTAAAAAGTATCCCAAAACACTTAAAGAGCACGGGTCCTGAAACTGACAGTGAATGCTTTGCAAATTTTGGAAGTGCTTGAGTCATTTTTCCTAATTACTGCCACCATATGATACTCAGTTATTCACAGTGTGAGATAAGATTGAAAGTTTTTTACCATTCCAGGGGGTCGGGGAGAGATCATATGGCACAGGAGGCCATGACTGAGCAGGAGCAGTTGCAGACAGACTCCCCTAAGGTGATATTTTGCAGACAGCGCAAGCATGACTGCAAGCTGTCAGCACCAGGGAGGGGAAGAGGGCACTGTGGTGACAGTCTCACTTTTGCAACCCACTGGCTGAATGGCCCTCCTTGTCCTCTGTTTTAAGATTCCTACGTGCATTTAAAATTGACAATTTACTTTCAATTCTTTTCTTGCCTCAATCTTTCTTTAGCAGAAAAAAAGATATTCTCCTTTAAACTATGGACTTCAATGTACTAAATGACCCTCTAAAGGAATAACTGTAACTCTGAGTATCACACATGCAACAGGAGGGCAACAAACCCCAGAGAGAATCAAAGTGAGAAATACCTATCAATTTTACGGAGCCTTTGTGAGAGAGTTGGTGATTAGATTAAATGACTTTGAAAGGGTCAAATTCAATGGAAGAGCTCATTACTTCTATTATTGGTGGAGCTGGTAAGGGTCATGTCCATTATGCAAGGGCAGGAGAGACAGGGGAAAAAAATCCCCATTAGGCTTAGAGTTTAGTTCATGGTTATAAATTGGTCATACATTCTTATTTAATATTAAAACCAATTTGATGTTTTAAACTATTTGTCTGCTTTCTGTTTTTCATATATGCTTTTAAATATACATTTTTAAGTAAAAGTTTTCAAATCATAATATTCATTTCCTTAGATGTTAGATTATTGCTTGGTATATTTAAGACTTTTCCAAGTTATTTCCTCAGAGTCTACACTTTAGAATAGACTGACAATAACAGCTTTTTACAGTAAAAATATTTTTTGGTATTCAACAGCAGAATTTACTTAATGGGGCCTAAGATTAACCTGCTTGTCAGTGCACTTTGTTTGGAACATCAGGAAATAGAGAGTTTCATAGCATTATATATCCATGTCCATGCTGTCTTTAATTTTTTAACCATCTACAACTGTGGTTCTCAAAGTTTAGCATACATGAGAATTACCTGGAGGGCCTGTTAAAACAGATTCCTGGTCCTAACCTCAAATAAAGGCTGTCTTTGGTAAGAACCAATAATTTTCATTCCTAACACAATCCAGGTGCTACTGATGATATTGATCCAGGAACCACCATTTTTAGATAAACCAAATTAGGAGCACAAAATATGTTGGTTTAAATCCCTACATAGAAATAATTAAATGTAAAGAAGCTTAATAATCCTCAGCATAGAATGAAACATGGAAGCTTATCTGAGCAAAGTGTTCAAATAGTCTCAGATAATGTGCATGTTAACAAAAACTTTTAACATGAATAAATAGGTCAGATTCTTGACCTGATATGGGGGGTAGGAAATAGAACTGATACGTTGTTATCAGTAAGGTAGTATGATATCAACAGCATAAGAAAATAAATGAAATACCATCAAAATAGACATAGCATCAATGTTCTGTATCAAACCAAATGTAGTCAGAGGTTTAGTACATAAAATTTGGTGGTGTAAATGGAGTAAATCTCACCACCATAGTCTGACCCAGCAAATGCTCTACAGAAAACATTCTGCAAATGTTGAATTTAAATGCATATTTCAGCTTTCATATAGCTAAATGCACTGATATATTAAGTTTTCTATTATATAGCATATTATATATATATATAAAATATACTGGATAATGTAAAAATGGTACCTATTATGTTGGTGACCACAATTTTGGCAGCCTTAGAAAAACTTCAAAGCATAAGCCAGAACAATTAGAAATAGCATGGCTTTAAATTAATTTTTAAAAAATCTTAAGGTGACAAATATTCTGTCATCTGTCAAGCAAAGCTCATTCCACAGAAGGGCAAATTAGGAATCCATTACCTGGAATAGCCATTTCTCATGCCTAGAAAAAGAATATCTACAAATAGGATTCTTGCTCTTCAACCATGCCCTTATAAAACGGGGCCAGACTGAATCATTTTTTCTTGGCAATGGATGAGAAAATCAGACTGTAGCTACAGCTTTGTCACAGACAATTGGTCAACCATTTCAAAATAGGTAGGTTTTCTCCCTCCAATGCTTCTACTGGGGCTTGAAGGATTGATAAATATGCTTCTATTCCCTGTCAGAGCTTTGAACTAAGTGAGAGGCAAAGATTCAGGCAAATGGAGATCAAGGTGACAGCTTTTTTTTAAAAGAGCTATGGGGAATCTTTGCAGTAACAGTGGATTTTTCTATTACTGTAAACACACATACCTTCCCAGCCACAAGTAGTGCTAGACAACTGCACGCCTCCCCATTCCACCTCCCATCCCAACAGATGTATAGGCATTTTCTTTAGATGTTGATGAAAATAATCATTTTATCACTATATCCAGATACTTCCAGATAGTAATACGCTTGTTGAGGTGAAAGAATCTTTCTAAGATACAAACAGAAAATACATGTGATTGAAATAGATACTAGGTGATATTTCACATATGCAATATGAGCTCTGCTTCTTTGACAAGACAGATGAATGAAGAGTTCATGTTGGAATGATTGGCATTAGTCCAAATTATTAAATGAAAGTGTCCATATTCTCTGCCCAGTATGATCTTTTAAAATATCACCCACACAAATACATGTGAGGTCATATTTTTCACAATGAGGCATCAAATTTAAAGACGGCAAAAAAATAACGAATATACCTCTTAAGCTAACTGTTTACCTTAGTGGCTTTAATGATGTGGAAAGTTGAAATTTAGAATCAGAAAAGCGCCAAAAAAGAAAATAATCAGTCTCCTGGCTTTCACATCTGGTACTCTTAGAATGAATGTCAGAACTGTCACAGGTCAGATAATGGCCCAGTATGTTTTCAAATAAGTGACAGTGAACACCATGTTTTAGAAGTACATGATTATCCTTCCTGATGTTAATCTCAGAACTTAAGGACATGATTGCCAAACATCATAATTTCTCTTAATAACTCATATTAGATAAATCTCCAGCGAAGACCTGTGCTCTGGACTCTGGACTCATGCTAAGTAGCCTAATTGCACTCTATTCTTGGAGGCAACATAGGCATCTCAACGTGAACATACCTCGAAAAGAGCTCTTAATCTCTCTCTACTCTCCTCACTTCCCCAGCATCTTCCCTATTCTCACCTTCTCTCATCATCTTCTTCACGTCAGTTAGCAGGTAATAAACTCCATCCCTATACTTAAACAGTTATTAAGCCACAAAACACCTTGCTTATATGCTTGACTGCCCCCTTTTTAAAAATTATACTTTAAGTTCTGGGATACATGTGCAGAACGTGCAGATTTGTTACATAGGTATACATGTGCCATGGCGGCTTGCTGCACCAATCAACCCGTCATCTACATTACGTATTTCTCCTAATGCTATCCCTCCCTTGCCCGCCACCCCGCCAACAGGCCCTGGTGTGTGATGTTCCCCTCCCTGTGCCCATGTGTTCTCATTGTTCAGCTCCCACTTGTGAGTGAGAATATGCAGTATTTGGTTTTCTGTTGGTGTGTTAGTTTGCTGAAAATGATGGTTTCCAGCTTCGTCTATGTCCCTGCAAAGGACATGAACATGATCTTTTTTATGGCTGCATAGTATTCCATGGTGTATATGTGCCACATTTTCTTTATCCAGTCTATCATTGATGGGGATTTGGATAGGTTCCAAGTCTTTGCTATTGTAAATAATGCTGCAATAAACATACATGTGCATGTGCCAACCCCATCAAAAAGTGGGCAAACAATATGAACAGACACTTCTAAAAAGAAGAAATTTATGCAGCCAACGAACATATTAAAAAAAGCTCATCATCACTGTGCCGGGTGCATCCTGCAGACCCTGACTGAGCGACAGAAGAAAGGAGTACTCAGACACAGGTATACAGTGTAAAAGCAGGCTAGGGGACTGCTGGCACTAGGGGCTGAAGGGAGTTAGCAGTCTTGATAAGCCAATAAGCCAGAGCTGCTTGTATTTATTCAGTAGTGGTATAATGTCAAAGGCCTGGAGCCAACACAATTGCTGGGTAATTAACATTATTGCTCCCCCTTACAGGGAGCAGCCTCACATGCAGATGATCAAAGGTCAGTTTCTGGACAACATAAGTTGTTTACATAGGTAAACAAGCCTATTTAGATAAACTCTTTTACATTTCCTTGCACCTACTTCTCACCCTTAGCCTCAGGTTAAGATAATTAGCTGCCTTCACCTTTATTCTCTCCCAAAGCTTTTGCAAGACCTTCCGACCTTTCAAGAAAGCCTGCATCTTTCTTTATAGCTTCTCCCACCACCCTGACCAATCTCCTACATCACTTGTCATTAGAGAGATGCAAATCAAAACCACAGTGAGATACCATCTCACTCCAGTTAAAATGGTGACCATTAAAAAGTCAGGAAACAACAGATTCTGGAGACAATGTGGAGAAATAGGAATAGTTTTACACTGTTCGTGGGAGTGTATATTAGTTCAACCATTGTGGAAAACAATATGGCAATTCCTCAAGGATATAGAACCAGAAATACCATTTGCCCCAGCAATCCCATTTATACCCAAAGGATTATAAGTCATTCTACATTTCTTTTTTTGACATGGAGTTTCACTCTAGTCACCCAGGTTGGAGTACAATGGCTTTATCTTGGCTCACTGCAACCTCTGCCTCCTGGGTTCAAGTGATTCCCTTGCCTCAGCTTCCCAAGTAGCTGG
This sequence comes from Pan troglodytes, assembly GCF_028858775.2. Classification (NCBI taxonomy): domain Eukaryota; kingdom Metazoa; phylum Chordata; class Mammalia; order Primates; family Hominidae; genus Pan; species Pan troglodytes. The sequence goes on from NC_072401.2 coordinate 86,213,834, forward strand.
GATTACAGGTGCCTGCCACCACGCCCAGCAAATTTTTCTTATTTTCAGTAGAGATGGGGTTTCACCATATTGGCCAGGCTGGTCTCAAACTCCTGACCTCAGGTAATCCACCGTCTCAGCTTCCCAAAGTGCTGGTATTACAGGTGTAAGCCACCACTCCCAGCCACCCCCATTTTTTTTATACCTTATACTATGTTAACAAATTTTATCAATAGTAATTCAAAACATCTTCAGATTCTGTTCCTGTCTCACCATCACTACCACCTAGATCCAAACCACCGTCTCTCCACTCTCCAGTTAGGTTTACTGCTACAGCCACCTAACTGGTCTTGCTGCTTCCCTGTAGCCTGTTGCCTTCAGCCTATTCTTGTCTCTGCAATTAGGGTGATTCTTTAAGAGTATGTCAGACTGAGCCATTCTGTTTAAACCCTCCAATGACTTCATTCTCCATCCCACTCAATGTATTAGTTTCCTCAGGCTACTGTAACAAATTACCACCAACTGAGTAGCTTAAAAGTACAGAAATTTATTCTCTCACAGGCTAGGAGTTGAAAGTAAGGTGTCATCATCATCATGCTCTCTCTGAAGGCTCCGGGGAGGATCCTTCCTTGTCTTTTCCTAGCTTCTCACAGTTGCCATCAATCCTTGGCATTATTTGGCTTATAGTTACATGACTCCAATCTCTTCCTTCATCTTCACATGACCTTATCCACTGTCTGTTTTCACAAATATCCTCATTCTTATGAGCACACTAGTCATTGATAACAGCCCACCTGAATCCACTTAACTTGATTGACTAGGCAAGATTTTATTTCCAAGTAAGGTCATATTTACAAGTACTGACAGTTGGGACTTGAACATCTTTTTGAGGAAGACACAATTCAACCCACAGTACTAAAATCCAAAGCCCTTACCATGCACACATCTCCAGTCCTTTGGTATTCAAAGTGTGATACACAGACCATTAGCACCAGCATCACCTGGAACGTGTAAGAAGTGTAAACTCTCCAGACAACCTGAATCAGATTTTTTATTTTATTGTGAAACCTAAGTGATTTATATGCAAATAAGAATTTGAGAAGCATACCCTTAAAATGACCTGCCTACTTTTCTTCTTATTTCATCTGCTACTCACTCCATATCACTCTGTCATTACTCTGCTTCAGTAATATTGGCCTTTTTGATATTCCTGAAGTGCCTGGACTAGTCCTCCCCAAGATATTTGCATGGGTTATTCACTCACCTGCACCAGATACAAAGATATAGTTATAGTTAAAACGTATAGTGATATATAATTATATATATAACTTCCGTACAGCCATTCCTGGATATTCTATTTTAAATATACATCCCATCAATTCCATTCTTCTTCCTTGCTTTATTTTTCATCACAGAACTTCCTATCAACTAGCATGTTGAATATTTTGCTTATTAACTTTGTTCATTTTCTTCTCCCTCAGTGAGAATATTAGCTCCTTGACTACAAGGATTTGAGTCTGTTACATTCACTGCTGAATTTTAGGCTCCTGGAAGATAGCCAGAATTCAATAGAGACCACTCAATAAATACATGTCAAATAAATGAGTCTGTAAGTTCATCAATTTATTTGCCTATGTACATTAACTTTTGCTCATATACATCCAATAACTCTTGTTATTTGAAATCAACTGTACTATTTGCTTCATGTAATACATTTAAAATAGATATGTGTGTATATAAATATATACAGAGATCATAGACCTAAGTCAGTCATATACATGTGTGTATATATATTTATTTGTTATTTATGTATTTATTATCAATAAGTATATTGATATGTTTATATATAAACATATATTTATATATAGACATACACATATATATGATGGACATACATATGTGCATATATATACCTTATGTAAGTGGAATCAGGCAGTATTCAAACATACTTTCAATTAGTAATGACTATAATTCTCATAGTTTAAATAAGAGAAAGCAAACATCAGTTTTTAGGGAAAAGGATTACAAATAGGGATATTGTGATAAAAGTGTAAAATATTTTTTACATTTGTGCACTTAGATCCATGTTCAAGCTGTAGCTCACCTATATACGCATAGCACCTTTGAATACATGCTACAGTATGCCATTTATTAAGACTGAAAATAATATTGTATAAAACATTATTATTTATTTAGCAACCTCACGAGCTTTGGTTTCAAAAATGCCTGGATTACATAGCATAATCGTAGTGATGGAGAACAGATCAGTGGCTGCCAAGGATTAGGGTTGGTTGGAAGATGTAATTAGTAAGGAATAATGTGAAAACATGTACTTTCTTTGTGTTGGTAACGCAGTTGTGCATCTAGATTGTGGTGATGATTACATAAATCCACACTTCACAGAACTATACACACACATCACACATACACTCACACACACCTATACAAGAAGAGTACATGTAAAATCCTTAGAAATATGAATAGGGTCTGAACCTGAGTTAATGGTATGGAAACAATGTCAATATCCTGATTTTGGCAACATACTAGGTAAAGTTAGATATAATCATTGGGGAAAGTTGGCTGAAAATAACAGTCATTTTTTCCTATTTTTGTAACACCTTATGAGTCAAATTCTTTTAAAATAAAAGGTATTAAACAAAGACAAAAATCTAAAACTTCCAAAATCAAAGCCCATATGAATTTGGACATATTATTTGATTTCTTTTGTAGACATTGAATTCTTCACCTGTAAAAATGGAATAGTATGATGCCTATCTCATTATTGTCATGCTTAAATCATATCATTTATGTAAGTGCCTATATATATCTGCACTATATATAGACAGAGATGTATAGATATATAGATCTATATAGAGAGAGATACATATAGACATATAGATCTATAGAGAGATATATATAGATATACATATCTATAGAGAGAGATATATATAGATCTATATATCTATAGAGAGAGATATATAGATATATGGATCTATATCTCTCTATAGATCTCTATATATCTATATATCTATATATAGAGAGATGTAGATCTATATATCTATATAGAGAGATGTAGTTCTATATATCTATATATACAGAGATATACACCTAAATATCTACATAGAGAGAGATATAGATCTATATATCTATATATATAGAGATATAGATCTATATATCTATATATATAGAGATATAGATCTATATATCTACATACAGAGAGATATAGATCTATATATCTATATAGAGAGAAATATAGATCTATAGGTCTATATAGAGAGAGATATAGATCTATATGTCTATATATAGAGAGATATAGCTCTATATATCTATGTATAGAGAGATATAGACCTATATATGTATAAAGAGAGAGATATAGATCTATATATCTATATAGACATATAGATCTATATATCTATATACAGAGAGATATAGACCTATATATCTATATATAGAGAGATATAGATCTATATATCTATATAGATATATAGATCTATATATCTATATAGATATAGATCTATATCTCTATATAGATATATAGATCTATATATCTATATAGAGAGAGACATAGATCTATATATCTATATAGAGAGATATAGATATATATCTGTATAGAGAGATATATAGATATATGTATCTATATAGAGATATATATGGATATATATATCTATATACAGAGATATATAGATAAATATATCTATATACAGAGATCTATATATCTATATAGAGAGATGTAGTTCTATATATCTATATATACAGAGATATACACCTAAATATCTACATAGAGAGAGATATAGATCTATATATCTATATATATAGAGATATAGATCTATATATCTATATATATAGAGATATAGATCTATATATCTACATACAGAGAGATATAGATCTATATATCTATATAGAGAGAAATATAGATCTATAGGTCTATATAGAGAGAGATATAGATCTATATGTCTATATATAGAGAGATATAGCTCTATATATCTATGTATAGAGAGATATAGACCTATATATGTATAAAGAGAGAGATATAGATCTATATATCTATATAGACATATAGATCTATATATCTATATACAGAGAGATATAGACCTATATATCTATATATAGAGAGATATAGATCTATATATCTATATAGATATATAGATCTATATATCTATATAGATATAGATCTATATCTCTATATAGAGATATAGATCTATATATCTATATAGAGAGAGACATAGATCTATATATCTATATAGAGAGATATAGATATATATCTGTATAGAGAGATATATAGATATATGTATCTATATAGAGATATATATGGATATATATATCTATATACAGAGATATATAGATAAATATATCTATATACAGAGATATATATATAGATATATATCTATATACATGGTGATATATAGATATATATATCTACATATAGAGAGAGATATGGATATATCTATATAAATATATAGATATATATATCTATACAGAGAGAGATATAAAGAGATGTATATATCTATATAGAGATATATAGAGATATATCTATATAGAGAGATATATAGAGTTATATAGATATATATCTATAGAGAGATATATATAGATATATATCGATAGAGACATATATAGATATATATCTATATAGAGAGATATATATACATATATATCTATATCTACATAGAGAGAGATATATAGACATATATCTATGTATATAGAGAGATATGTAGACATCGATATCTATATATCTCTACATACAGATATATAGATATATATCTATATAGAGAGATATATACAGATATATATATCTATATACAGAGAGATATATAGATGTATATCAATATGGAGAGAGATATATATAGATATATATCTTTCTCTATATAGAGATATATATAGATATATATCTCTATATAGAGAGATATATACAGATATATATCTATATAAAAGATATATAGATATATATCTATTATACACAGATATATAGATATAACTCTATATATAGAGAGATATATAGATATATATCTAGATATGTATAGATATATATCTATATAGAGAAAGATATATAGATATATATCTATATAGAGAGAGATATATGGATATATATCTATATATAGAGAGATATATAGATATATGTCTATATAGAGACATATATAGATATATGTCTATATAGAGAGAGGTATATAGAAATATGTCTATATAGAGAGAGATATGTAGATATATATCTATATACAGAGAGATATGAAGATATATATCTATATAGAGATATATAGATATATATCTATATAGAGAGATATGTAGATATATATCTATATAGAGAGATATGTAGATATATATCCATATATAGATATATACGTAGATATATATCCATATATAGATATATACGTAGATATATATCCATATATAGATATATACGTAGATATATATCCATATATAGATATATACGTAGATATATATCCATATATAGATATATACGTAGATATATATCCATATATAGATATATATGTAGATATATGTCCATATATAGATATATATGTACATATATATCTATATATAGATATATATGTAGATATATATATAGATATATATGTACATATATATCTATATATGGATATATATGTACATATATATCTATATATGGATATATATGTACATATATATCTATATATGGATATATATGTAGATATATGTCCATATGTAGATATATATGTAGATACATATCTATATATAGATATATATGTAGATATATCTCTATATATAGACATATATAGAGATATATCTACATATATAGAGATATATATGTAGATATATATCTCTATATAGAGAGATATATGTAGGTATATCTCTCTATATAGAGATATATATGTAGTTATATATCTCTATATAGAGGGATATATGTAGATATATCCCTCTATATAGAGGGATATATGTAGATATATCCCTCTATATAGAGGGATATATGTAGATATATCCCTCTATATAGAGGGATATATGTAGATATATCCCTCTATATAGAGAGATATATGTAGATATATATATCTATGTAGAGAGAGATATATATGTATATATATATATCTATGTAGAGAGAGATATATATGTAGATATATATATCTATGTAGAGAGATATATATGTGTAGATATATATATCTATATAGAGAGATATATATGTAGATATATATACCTATATATAGATATATATGTAGATATATACCTATATATAGAGAGATATATATGTAGATATATACCTATATATAGAGAGATATATATGTAGATATATACCTATATATAGAGAGATATATATGTAGATATATATATCTATATAGAGAGAGATATATATGCAGATATCTATATCTATATATAGAGAGATATATATGTAGATATATATATCTATAGGGAGATATATATGTAGATATTTATCTATATGTAGATATATATGTAGATATATATCTATATGTAGATATATATGTAGATATATATCTATATGTAGATATATATGTAGATACATATCTATATATAGATATATATGTAGATATTTATATCTACATATAGATATACATATGTAGACATATATATCTATATAGAGAGAGGTATATATGTAGATATATATATAGGTATATATGTAGATATATATATAGATATATATGTAGATATATATATCTATATATAGAGAGAGATATATAGATATATACATAGAGAGATATATATCTATATAGAGAGATATATAGATATATATCTACATAGAGAGACATATAGATATCTATATGGAGAGATATATAGATATCTATAAATAGAGATATATAGATATATATATCTATATATAGAGAGAGATATAGATATATATATCTATATATAGAGAGAGATGTATCTATATATAGATATATATATCTATATATAGATATATATATCTATATATAGAGAGAGATGTATCTATATATAGATATATATATCTATATATAGATATATATATCTATATATAGATATACACATCTATATATAGATATATATATCTATATATAGATATACATATCTATATATAGATATACATATCTATATATAGATATATATATCTATATATAGATATGTATATCTATATATAGATATATATATCTATATATAGATATGTATATCTATATATAGATATATATATCTATATGTGGAGAGATATAGATATATATATCTATATATAGAGAGATATAGATATATATATCTATGTATAGAGAGATATATAGGTAGATCTATCTATATATAGAGACAGATATATAGGTAGATCTATCTATATATAAAGAGATATATAGATAGATCTATCTCTACATAGATATATAGATAGATCTATCTATATTTATAGAGAGATATATAGATAGATCTATCTATATTTATAGAGAGATATATAGATATATATCTATACAGAGAGTATGTAGATAGATATTTAGAGATATATAGATATATAGAGATATTTATATATAGATATCTCTATAGATATAGATATCTATATCTCTATATATCTATATATAGATATCTATATAGGTATATACAGATATAGATATATAAATACATATCTATATAAAATATATATATTTTATATAGATATCTATTTGTCTGATATAAAGATATCTAGATATCTTTATATAAGATATAAAGATATCTAGATATCTTTATGTAAGATATAAAGATATCTAGATATCTTTATGTAAGATATAAAGGTATATAGATATCTTTATATAAGATATAAAGATATCTAGATATCTTTATATAAGATATAAAGATATACATAAAGATATATATAAAGATATATCTTTATATCTTTATGTAAAGATATATCTTTACGGAAAGATATAAAGATATATCTTTACGGAAAGATATAAAGATATGTCTTTACGGGAAGATATAAAGATATGTCTTTACGGGAAGATATAAAGATATGTCTTTACGGGAAGATATAAAGATATGTCTTTACGGGAAGATATAAAGATATGTCTTTACGGGAAGATATAAAGATATGTCTTTACGGGAAGATATAAAGATATGTCTTTACGGGAAGATATAAAGATATGTCTTTACGGGAAGATATAAAGATATGTCTTTACGGAAAGATATAAAGATATGTCTTTATGGAAAGATATATAGATATATCTATATATCTTTATAGAAAATTATATAGATATATCTATGTATACATAGATATATAGATGTATCTATGTATACATAGGTATATAGATATATCTATGTATACATAGGTATATAGATATATCTATGTATACATAGATATATAGATATATCTATGTATAAATAGATGTATAGATATATCTATGTATAAGTAGATTTATAGATATATCTATGTATACATAGATTTATCGATATATCTATGTATACATAGATATATCGATATATCTATGTATACATAGATATATAGGTATATCTATGTATACATAGATACATAGATATATATAAATAGATATATATATAAATCTATATATATGTTATTCATTCAATAGAGATTTAGATCTATGAGTAAAGAAGTGGAAATTGGAATTTACCAGAACAATTTTGAATTTAGTTGTTCTTATGCTTCACCGTCATGGTAAAGAACACCTTAGCCCTAGTTCATAGTATGAAAACACATTAATGCTTCTATGTGCCCTAAATTTCTCTCTGTTAAGCTTTATAGAATGTTTTTTGTTTATGACACAGAAATGTGGTCACAAAGCACAGGTGTACCATAGTACAAAATTTCGTGTATTTTGTCTCTTTGTGTTAGGTTTTCTTTCCATTTATATTGTTTCAAGCTAACAATTCCTAATCTCCTAATACAGTGGGCCTTTCAAGCCACTTACTTCTTTGGATAATCATGTTCTTTTAACTAGAATCCCACAGTTAAAGTTATCAAAGCTTGGAAAAGGTGGAATAACCTTGACTCCTTCCCCTCCACATCTCCCATTGAATTCAATTGGGCCCAACCTTGTATTTGTTTTGTTCTTCTGGAAAAGAAAATATTGTCATTACTCTCAATATATACACAAACTAGTTAGGGAGATATGACTTCAGAGTAGGATTTCTTAGTTTTTTTTTTGATTGTCTTACCTTCAGATATTTGGAAAGGCCAAAATGCTGTATGCTTATGGACTGCAAGCAGAATGAATGGAAAACAAAAGTTATAAATATTACTTATGACTTTATTATAATGTTAGGATTGTTAGTAGTTAACCATTACTTACCGAAGGAAGGTTTAAATTGAATATTTCTAAATGGGAAAAATTTTAAAAGCAGCTGAATCAATAAAGTTAAGGTCCCAGAATTTACTGAGCTAAAAACTCAATGAGAATTAATTCTCTATTGGTGTTGTAGCAATTCTTGAGGTTATTTTTGAGGACTCACAGGAGAGCTAAACAATACAAGAGGACTGAGACAATTTCAAGGGATGGAGAACACCCTCCTTTCTTGTTCAGATGATACTCTGAGACGTTGTCATTTATTTTGACTCCCTCTGTTGAACACACTTCCACTTAGGAACTTAAAAACCACCTAAAAACCAATAGCCACAAAATAAGTGGGGAACTCAGTGTTTAAGCATTATTGTTCTGCTATACACAGTACACACTACTGGGCACTTACATAAATGGTATGATTTAAGCACGACAATAATGAGATAGGAATCATACTATTATTCCATTTTTACAGGTGAAGAAATCAAGGTCTACAAAAGAAATCACATAATATGTCCAAATTCATACGGGCTTTGATTTTGGAAGTTTTTGATTTTTGTCTTTGTTTAATACCTTTTATTTTGAAAGAATTTGACTCATAAGAAGTTACAAAAATAGTAAAAAGAATGACTGTGTTATTTTCAGCCAACTTTCCCCAGTAATTATATCTAACTTTACCTAGTATATTGCCAAAATCATTGTTTCCATACCATTAACTCAGGTTCAGACCCTATTCATATTTCTAAGGATTTTACATGTACTCTTCTTGTATAGGTGTGTGTGAGTATATGTGTGATGTGTGTGTATAGTTCTATGAAGTGTGGATTTATGTAACCATCACCACAATCTAAATGCAGAATTGCTTTATCAACACAAAGAAAGCACAACATGTTTTCATGTTATCTCTCACTAATCACATCTTCCAACCAACCCTAACCCTTGGCAACCACTGATCTGTTCTCCATCACTACAATTATGCTACGTAATTCAGGCATTTTTGAAACCAAAGCTCATGAGGTTGCTAAATAAATAATAATGTTTTATACAACATTATTTTCAGTCTTTATAAATGGCATACTGTAGCACATATTCAAATGTGTTATGCATATATAGGTGAACTACAGCTTGAACATGGATCTAAGTGCACAAACGTAAAAAACATTTTACGCTTTTATCATAATATCCCTATTTGTAATCTTTTTCCCAAAAAACTAGTAGTAGTGACGTTTGCTTTCTTTTATTTAAACTATGAGAATTATAGTCATTACTAATTGAAAGTACGTTTGCCAATACTGCCTGATTCCACTTACATAAGGTATCTAAAGTAGTCAAACTCCTAGAAACAGAGTAGAATGCTGGTTGTCAGGGACTGAAAGGAGGGGAAATGGGGATTACTGTTCAGTGGGTATAAAATTCAGTTATAACAAATGAATAAATTCTAGATATCTGCTGTCAACAGAGCACCTATAGTTAACAAGATTGTATTGTGCAGGTAAAAATCCATTAAGAGGATACGTCTCATGTTAAACGTACTTACTTCATTAACAGAAAAGAAAGAAAAAAATGGAATATTTTACACATACAAATTACATACGTGCCTGAATTTCACATTTTGTTTCACAAGTTGAAATGGTGCTAAAAAGGTATTTTTATATTGAAAAACATCTAACTGAAGGAAAAGTTACAAATGAGTGATCATTCATAAATAAAATATAATCCTGGGGACTGCTGTTTTTCCATTTTGAATACCTTCCACAGTTAGTCTTAATAATTATCTTGACTCCATGCAAAGTAATGATTTCTCAAGAGGCAATAGAGAGTAGAGAATAAGTCCATTCTTGAGAAAATTTGTAATTAGTCAAAGTAAGTTTTTCCTCCTCTTTTCTTATTTAAACCTCAAGTGCTCTCTGCCACTCTGTGCTCTTCTTTTCTGGGACAAAATATGCCAGCTATCCACAGAGTCAGGGCATTCTCTAACCATTCCTCCCTAGAGATGTCAACAGATTTTTACTCAGCTAGACTGTCTCAGTGCCTGTCTTCATATCAAATTTGCAAGACCTGTGGACCATTCTCTTAGGCCCTTGCAGGGCAGTGCATAATATATTCCATGCTAATTATCTAATGAAGGTCACTAAATTAATATTTTATTATACCACATAAAATATTCTTAGATCTAACAGTACAAAAATTTACAATTATGTCACTCCTTTGAATTACATTCTAAGGCTAATTTAAAGATGGTGTCACAAAAATAGAAATGATAGGCACAGAAAATAGTCCCAATTTTCACTGCACTGTTCCTAAGACCACCTTGCCACTCATCATTGTAGAATGCCTTTCAGGTAACATAATAAGAGCCATTTTTAAAATGGAACCTTACTATACCTGTGTGTGACAGGCAAGACCTCTATTGTTATTCATAGTTTATAGATGAAGCAGTTAGATTTGCCCCAGGTCACCGGCTTATTAAATGACAGGCTAAGACAGAACCAAGTTTTATTTTCAAATAAGACCATAAAGAAGAGAACTGATCCACATGAATTATAAAATTTTCTTACAGCCCCAGTAACTATAACTGATAAGCTAATGATTTTTTAAATAAAAATCTGATATGACAAGTAGAATGTGACAGAATCAACATGATCTGTTAGTCATATTTGGGTAGTAGCTTGTGTTTGTTTTTGTTTTTTACAGCTTTTCTACTTTAAATTGTTTTCACCCCAATAGAAGACATACTGATTCATGTATTTTTTTCTTTATATGCCATTAAATAAGTTACATGCAGCAATTCTTTCTATTTTAGTAAATAAACACTATATAGTTATATTTATTATTATGTAAATATTTGTTGGGCATTTACTCTTTCCAAAGTGATTTTTAGGCACTAAAAATTTACAAGAGTGAGTAAAATAGAGTTCTTGCTCTCATGGAATTTATATCATAGTGGGAAGAGGCACATAATTTAAGAGAATATCTGTATGATATATTTGTCAGTGACAACCATTAAGAATAAAAATAAAACCAGTTAAGAGGATAATAAGTGATGGGAGATTGCCTGTTTTAGGTAGAGTGGTCAGCAAAGGCCTTTCAGCAGTGGTGACATTTGGGCAAAGATCAGAATGATGGAGTGAACATGTGAATATTTGGAGAAAGATTTTTCAGGCTAAATAAATAGCAAGTAAAAATTCTTCTAAGGTGGGAATTAATTTGATGTATTTGAGGAAGAGTAGGAAGACCAACAAAACAGGAGTAGACTGAGTGACTGACTGGAAGACAGAGAAAATAGGACAAGAAAAATAGCTGTGTCCTTGTGTGTCCTTGCTGTAGCACTGCAGATTTTAGGGCTTTGCTGTAAGTGTGATGAGAATCCATCAGAAGACAGAAGACTTTGGTGCATGCGTGCATGTGTGTGTGTGTGTGTGTGTGTGTCTGTGTTGGGGGCTGGGTTGGGTTATAATGTTATTTAGATGTTTTAAAGAGTCTCCATATCAATATAAGCCTTGAATGGAAATGACCTAAATGCCTGAATTAAAAGGTACAAAGTGGCAGTTAAATTTTTTTTAAAGACCCAGCAGTCTGCTGTTTTAAGAGACCCGTATCATGTGTCACAATACACAGAGATCTAAAGTAAAGAGCTGGAGAAAGATCTATCACTGAAATAGAAAACAAGAAAAGATCATGGGAGCCATTCTTACATCGGATAAAGCAGACTTTAAACCAACAAAAGTAAAAAAGAACAAAGAAGAACATTACATAATGACAAAGGATTTAGTTTAACAAGAAGACTTAACTATTTTAAATATATATGCACCCGATATTGGAGCACAAAGATTCATAAAACAATACTTCTAGACCTATGAAAAGACTTATCAATATAGTTATAGTGAGGGACTAACACACCCCATTGACAGCATTAGACACAACATTGAGGCATAAAACTCATGAAGAATTTCTAGATTTAAATTTGGCACTTCACCAATCAGATCTTAAAGACATCCATAGAATACTCCATCTATCAACCACAGAATAAACCTTCTTCCCATCTGTGCATGAAGCATACTTCAAGATCAACCACATGCTCAGGCTTAAAGCAAGTCTTAACAAATTAAAAAAAATTATACCAATCATACTTTCAGACCACAGTTGAATAAAAATAGAAATCAATACCTAGAAGATCCTAAAAATCACAAAATTATGTGGAAATTAAAAAAATTGTTATTGAATGATTTTTGGGTAAACAACAAAATTAAGGCAGAAATCAAAAAATTATTTGAAATAAATAAAAACAGGAAAACAACATACCAAGTCTTTGAGATTCAACAAGAACAGTGTTAAGAGAAAAGCTTATAGCACTCAAAGGCTATCTTAATAAGTTATAAAGTTCTCAAATTAACTGTCTAACATCACACCTAGAGGAGCTAGAAAAACAAGAAAAAACGAACCACAAAGCTGACAGAAGAAAAGAAATAACAAATCAGAGCAGAACTGAACAAAATTGAGATCCAAAAATAGACACAAAGAACAAACCAAAAGTTGATTTTGAAAGTACAAACAAGAGCAATACGCCACTAACTTGATTAACAAAGAAAAAAAGAGAAGATTCAAATAAGCACAATCAGAAACAACAAAGGTGACATTACAACTGTTCCCACAGAAATACAAGATCCTCTGACAGTATTATGGACACTTCTATGCATACAAACTAGAAAATCTAGTGGGTATAAATAAAGTCCTGGAAATAATTTCTCAAGATTAAATCAGGAAGAAATTAGAACCCCAAACAGTCAATATTGAGTTCTAAAATGGAATCAGTAATAAAATCTACCAAAAAAAGCCCTGGACTAGATGGATTCACAGTCGAATTCTACCAGACACACAAAGAAGAGCTGATACTAATCCTACTGTTATATATAAAGTTTCGGTGCCTCAAAAGGAATAGCACTCGAATATAAAATTTTCTTTTTAATTCTCAGCAAGGCAAGATACTTCTATATAGAAGGGTGCACCCTTACAGATGGAACAATGGTGAACACACACTTGGACAAGGGAGGGGAAGGTGTTCTTATCCCTGACGCACGTGGCCCCTGCTGCTGTGTCGTTCCTCTATTGGCTAGGGTTAGATCACACAGGCTAAACTAATTCCATTTGGCTAATTTAAAGAGAATGACGGGGTGAGTGCTTTGGCGGGAGTCAGGGCAGAGCAGGTAGCAGGTAATCGGAATGAGTTAGAATGGAGCAGGTGATCAGAAGGAGTTAGGGTGGAGCAGGTGATGGGAATGTGTCAGGGTGGAGTAGATAATCAGAATGAGCCAGGGTGGAGTATGTAGTAGAAAAAGATTGCTTTATGAGGAAGTTAAGTTTAAAAGTAGAAGGCAAAGGATTGAACATACTGACATATTAATTATTTGAAAAGAAATTTAGAACTCATATCTAACACTACTGAAACTAAATTGAGGAGAGAGACTGCTCACTAACTCATTCTATAAAGCCAGCATCACCCAGATGCCAAAACCTGGCAAAACACAACAAAAAAAGAAATCTATAGGCTTCTGATGAACATAGACACAAAGATTCTCAACAAAACACTAGCAAACTGAATCCAACAGCATACCAAATTTCATTCACCATTATCAAGTAGGCTTAATTCCTGGGATGCAAGGTTGGTTCAACATATGCAAATCAATAAAAGTGATCCACCACATAAGCAGAATTAAAAATAAAAACCATATGATCATCTCAATAGAAGTCACAAAAGCTTTTGATAAATCCAACAAACTTTCATGATAAAAGACTCAAGAAACTAATCATTTAAGGTATGTACCTCAAAATAATAAGAAACGTCTATGAAAAACCCGCAACCAAGATCAAACTGAATGGGCAAAAACTAGAAACTTTCCTCTTGAGAACCACAAGAAGATATGGATGTCCACTCTCACTACTCCTATTTAACACAGCACTGGAAGTGCTAGCTGCAGCAATCAGGCAAGAGAAAGAAATAAAAGGCCCCCAAATAGGAAAAGAAGTGTCAAACTATCCCTCCTTATAAAGGACATGATTCTCTACCTAGAAAACCCTAAGGACTCCACCAAAAATCTCCAGAATTGTTAAACAACTTCACTAAAGTTTCAATATATAAAATTAGTGTACAAAAATTAGTATCATTTCTATATCCCAAGTATCATTTCTATATCCCAATAACATTCAAGCTGAGAGCCAGATCAAACAAAATTCCATTTAGAATTGCCATGCCAAAAGAATAAAAATTAAAAAAAAAAACTAGGAATACATCTAAACAAGAAGGTGAAAGATCTCTACAAGGAGAATACAAAACACTGCTGAAAGAAAACATAGATGACACAAATGGAAAAATATTCCATTCCATGCTCATGGATTGGAAAAATCAATATTGTTTAGATGGCCATATAGCCCAAAGCAAGCTACAGATTTAATGCTATTTCTATCAAACTACTAATGTCATTTTTACACCACTAGAATAAAGCATTCTAAAATTCATATAGAATCAGAAAAGAGCCTAAATAGCCAAAGCAACCCTAAGCAAAAAGAGCAAAACAAGAGGCGTCACATTACCCATCTTCAAACTATATGTATGGTTATAGTAACCAAAACAGCATGGTACTGGTACAAAAATAGATATATAGACCAATGGAACAAAATAGATGGCCCAGAAATAAAGCCACATATCTACTGCTATCTGATCTTGATAAAGGTAACAAAATAAACAATGGTGAAAAGACTCCCTGTTCAATAAATACTTCTTGGAAAGCTGTCTCACTGTATGTAGTAGAATAATAAAATTAGACACCTTCTCTCACCATATCTAAAAATTAACTCAAGATGCATTAAAGACTTAAATGTAAAACCTCAAACTATAAAAATTCTAGAAGAAAACCTAGGAAATACCCTTCTCAATAATGGCCTTAGTAAAGAATTTATAGCTAAGTCCTCAAAAGTAATTGCAATATAAACAAAAATCGACAAATGGGACCTAACTAAACTAGAGAGCTGCTGAATAGCAAAGGAAACTATCAACAGAGTAAACAGATGGCCTACAAAATGGGAGAATATAGTTGCAAACTATGCATATCACAATGGTCTAATATCCAGAATCTATATGGGACTCAAACAACTCAACTAGAAAAAAAAAAGACTTTATTAAAAAGTGGGCAAAAGATATGAACAGACATTTCTCCAAAGAAGACATACAAGCTGCCAACAAAAACATGAAAAGATACTCAACATCTCTAATCAAAAGATAAATGCGGCCGGGCGCGGTGGCTCACGCCTGTAATCCCAGCACTTTGGGAGGCCGAGGCGGGCGGATCACGAGGTCAGGAGATCGAGACCATCCTGGCTAACACGGTGAAACCCCGTCTCTACTAAAAATACAAAAAATTAGCCGGGCGTGGTAGCGGGCGCCTGTAGTCCCAGCTACTCGGGAGGCTGAGGCAGGAGAATGGCGTGAACCCGGGAGGCGGAGCTTGCAGTGAGCCGAGATCGCGCCACTGCACTCCAGCCTGGGCGACAGAGCGAGACTCCGTCTCAAAAAAAAAAAAAAAAAAAAAAAAAAAAAAAAAAAAAAAAAAAGATAAATGCAAATCAAAACAACAATGAGATATTACCTCACACCAGTCACAATGCCTATTGCTGAAATATCAAGAAACAACAGATGCTAGCAAGGCTGTGGAGAAAAAGGAATATCTATACCCTATTGGTGGAAATGGAAATTAGCTCAGTAACTATGAAAAGCAGTTTGAAGATTCCTCAAACAACTTAAAACAGAGCTACCATTCAGCCCATCAACTACATTACTGGGTTTATATTTATCCAAAAGAAAATAAGTTGTTCTACCAAAAAGGCACATGTACTTGTATGTTCACTGCAGCACTCTGCACAATAACAAAGACATGGAATTGACCTGGGTGCATATCAACAGTGGATTGGATAAAGAAAATGTGGTATATATACACCATGGAATGCTTTGCAGCCATAAGAAAGAGCAAAATCTTGTCCTTTTCAGCAACATGGATGCAGCAGGAAGCCATTAGCTAAGTAAATTTACTCGGGAACCGAAAACAAAATACCTTCTATTTTCCCTTATAAGTGGTAGCTAAATGTTGGATACTCATGGACATAAAGATGACAATATGCATGGCGATAAGGGTAACCATTTCACAGTTTCAGAATTTCTACAGAAAGATGAAGAAAATTTCTGAAGTTATTGAAACTGTGTGAAGACGAATTATTTGGTTGAAAAATTACTATCATTCTAAATGGACTTCACTTTCTGCAAAAAAAAAATAAGGATGAAATATGTATTGGATGAAAATTATATTTTGTTTTTCCATTTTTACATAATAAAAAACAATCAAACAGAAATTTAAAAAGAAAAGATGACAATAATAGACAATGGAGACTACTAGAGGTGGTAGAGGGGGCAGCCAGGGTTGAAAAACTACTGGGTACGAAGCTTCACACCTGCATGATGAGATTAATCATACCCCAAACCTCAGCATCACACAATATGCCCAGGTAACAAACCTGCCTACATACCGCCGGTATCTAAAATACAATTTGAACTTTAAAAAAACTAAAAAATAAATAAAGGATATCACTACTATTTGAGTAGGACATTATTTTAATTTGTTTGGGCGCCCTGACATATTTCCATAGACTAGAAAGCTTAAATAAAAGAAATATACCTTCTCACAAGTCTAGAGGGTAGAAATGTCCAAGAACAAGGTGCTGTCAAGGTTGGTGTCTTCTCCGGCCTCTCTTGTTGGCTTGTAGAGGGCTATCTTTTCCATGTACCCTCACTTCATCTTCCTTCTGTACCTGTTTGTGTCCAAATTTCCATTTTAGCTTAATTACCTCTTTAAAGACCATGTCTCCAAATACCGTCACTGTATTTTAGGTACTGGGAGTTAGGAGCTCAGAATATTAATTTTGAATGAATACATGAGGCAAGGGTGAAACAGAGCTATCATTTAAAAGACTATTGCATTATCCAAAGGAAAAATTTTGCTAATTGGACTAGAATACAGGTTATGAGAATAAGTAATTATAAAGTTATATAAAGAAAGGAATTGTGCTGCTCATCAATGTTTTTTCATGAAATCCTCCAAACAACATTTGAGATTTGTTACTGTTTCCCCCCATGTTAACTATAATCCATGCATTAGATCACCCAACTGGAAATTCAAAATGTAGAATTCAATGCAGGTATGTCTGATTCCAAAGAACACATTCTATCCTCCATAGCGTGCTTCCTGGAGGTTGACTTTTATCCTCTTAGAGTTATTTAATAGTAAGTGAATAAAAATATGTTAATTAGGAAGTCTTTGATCATAGAGTGATTATATTTGTTTTCCTAAAGATATAATGTATATTTAGTTTGCTTTTATATAGAATACATATCAGTAGTAACTAGGCTTGAATTGAGGCTTTTTGTACAACAGTTCTTTATTTAGTTTGTTGGGTTTTATATTAAATACTGTGAGGAGTCAGAAGTGACTATCTTTGCTTTGAAGGAATTTCCCACGATGTTGAGAAGAAAGGTAATATGCACACGCAAATATGGTATTTGTTATGAACCAAATGAGTTAGCTGACAAATAGTGCTAGAGTTCAGAAGAGGAAAATGCAGAATCACTCCAGGCTTAGAAAAAGTAAATACGGATGAAGCTTAACTTCCAAGAATCTACGAATCCAATTAAAAAAAATAATAAGACAAAGCCTAATAATATCAAATTACAAAAGTAGGCTTCTTGTATTCTAGGTAGGCAAGGGTCTTCTTTTTTGAAGTCCTGTGTGAATCTTAGTCTTACAGTTTTAGGCTTCCAAAGATTGCTATTGTATAAAAACAGAGAGCATCCTGTGTTTTTCCTTCCCAGCAGTCTTCATATTTTCATTTTATTTGTTTGTTTGTTTAACACCAGCATCAGTTGGTAATTGGCAAGCATCAGGAAAGCAGGGATGACTTATATTTGTTTTCATTCCATTTTTACTCCTTCAGCACATAGAAAATATTGTGAGAAAGAAGTCAGTAGATTAGGTTCAAAGACATAAAATGTGGCAGGAATAGCAATCAGATTAGACATTTGTGTAAAATGAGATGATTGCAGGGTAGTTTTAAAAGTCATTTCCTTTATGAAAATATGGAATGTTGTGCACACTATTTCATAGACTTTGTGTTTGTTAAAAGGTCTTAACCAAAAATTATAAATGATTTCCCATATTAATAAATAAATAACAATGATATCATTTTAATGGCTCTATAAAGGCCTTATTGTGTGATTGTATCATAATTCAACAAGCGCCACTTAGACTCTTTCTGATTATTTCCCTTTACAAAAGAATGCTATATTATACATTTTGTATATATTTTTCAGATATGAAATTGTTAGGGCAAAAGATGTGAATAAATGTATGATAAATACTGTCAGAATTCTCTCCATAGAGGATATGGTAAAGCATCTTTTCATTTGAAGAAACAAGAATAACTGCTCCATACTTCTGAGACTTCCAGCACTTTTTTGTTTTTAAGTTCTGTTGTTGTTTATTTGGTTTCTGGAGGTTTTCTGTTTTGTTTTCTAAGTAGATTTCAGTATTACTTAATATTCAGTCATGGTGGATATTTGAAGAATAATTTCTCTCTTTGGGATTATTCCTCTAACACCTACAAACAAGTATCACTGTGCTCTTTCTCTAAAGGAAAATATAAAGAGTAGACAAATTAAATGCTGCTCAGATTCTAAATCTATGAAAATATAACAATGGAGAAAACAAATAGAAAGTTTGTAGCTACTCAATGACTTTAGCATTGAGTGGATCCTAGCATGCCTATTTTTGCATAGAATGAAAAAGACACAGCAGGTTCCTTTGGAACATCAAACTGAGAAAATTGACTACAGCTTTAACAGCCTTAAAAGAAATTTTTGGCAGAATGAATAAGTATGCATAATTGAGAAAAGTACCCTAATCTGTAGAATAAAATAGATATAAAAAGAGGCTAAACAAGAATGCTGCTGCCTGTTCTTTTAACAACAATCTTCCACCTGTCCCTGACTGCTAAGTTTAGGAAATCAAAGTTTAGAGCTGAAAAAACAGGAGGTTGGAGAGTTTAGGATGAAGGCAGTGTAGGGCTGTGTAAATTGCAGAGAACTTGGAGCCAGAAGACTTGAGTGGCATGCAATTGTGGATGGGCTATGAAATCAGGGAGCCTGGCTTTAAATCCCAACTCAGACATTTACTAATACTATGATCCCAGGCAAATACCATATCCCCTCTTTGGCTCAGTTTCTACATTTTTAAATAGAGATAAAAATAGTGCCTTACTTTCTCAGTGCCTGACTCATATTATTTATTAAATATTAGCCATTCTTTTATTATATAACTAGATTGGAACTGGGCAAGTCACCTTACCTTGTGTTTTAATTTCTTTGACTGTAAAATGAAGTAGTTAGACAATGTGAGCATGTGATATCACAACTAGATGTGAAAGTCTACGGTCCTATCAGAACATCAACAACAAATTCACTGGATATGATTATGCTACCATTAGAGTAGGTTTGGAAATGACTTGAAGCCAGCAAAGTGAATAGGAAAATAAAGAATTTGAAGCAAAGTAGGGGAGAAAAGGAGAGAGGAGAAATAAGAAAAGTCAGTTTTACAGATTGTTTTTTAATATCTACATTTATCATCTGATACTATAATTATATTAAATATATGATTGATTGCATAGACAATAAAGTTACTATAAAACAGTCATTTGTGCATTGCAAGAAGAGTGGTTTTTTCCAACTTCCTTTTGGAAACCAAAAAGTGAATGAGGCAGATCTCAAGTGATTTAGAGATTTTGCTTTGCAAGGTAGAGGATGTGGCTGGGAAAAAGAAGCACAAGTCACAGTAGGCAGTGTCCTGTGCTTTTTCTAAAGAGGGTTTTGGGAACTTCAATATTTAAAGGAGAGAGAGCAAGCAGGCAGGAAATTAAAACAGGGAAGGAAAAGAAGGAGAGAGGGTAGGCACGAAAGCTAATGGCTACATTCTTGTGAGGCTCTGATTAGTGCTCAATGAATCTATGTTACATGTGGCAAAAGGAGAAAGGAGTCAATTGTGCGTTTATCCTCACTCTCAGTAAATCTACATTTTACACAAGATAAAGTAAGCATGTGAAATTATAGCTATCTGTTTGGGGACAAAAGGATGGCAGTTTTTGCATGACTCAGGTCCCAAGCTTAATTTTCCTTTGTCGTAGTGAGTTTGGGGTCCTGAGATTTTATTTCCTTTAACACTTTCTACCAATATAAAGCTTCCTCATAGATGCCTTCTTTTTTCAAACATTAACAACCTTCATTGTTTTTTCTCCTTTTAAGTACAGAAAAACATAATTTTGTACAATAATTTTATCTGTCTTAAAAATAAGACTGCTTATGATTCACTTAAAATTGAAAAATGGCTCCACATTGCTGGCTTTTAGCCAGATTATAATTTCAACCACAAATCAGAGCTTTTTAAACATTGAGTTTGAGTTTCAAGGACCCAGTAAAGTGGAAATATAGACTTTTTCTTAGGACAGTGTTATAACAGTCAAAAGAATCATGGCCAAACTGAATTACCTGTTGCAAACACCACTGCAGTTTTTTACTGAACTATCAGAGGCTTTTTAGTACCTATCACAGTGTATACTCTAAATAAATATTATGGGTCCAGGCATGGTGGCCCATGCCTATAATCCCAGTGCTTCAAAAGGCCAAGGCAGGAGGATCGCCTGAGGCCAAGAGTTTGAGACCTGCCTGGGCAACATAGCAAAACCCCATCTCTAAAAAAATTTAAAAAAAAAATTAGCCAAGCATGGTGGCAGGTGCCTGTAGACCTAGCTGCTTGGGAGGCTGAGATGGGAGGACCACTTGAGCCCAGGAGTTTGAGGCTACAGTGAGCTATGATCACACCATTGCACTCCAGCCTGGGTGACAGAGTGAGACCCTGGTTCTAAAAATAAAAAAAAATTTAAAACACATAAATACATAAATAAGTATTATGGGATCAACAAATAAATAAATTGAATAAACAATTGAGTAAAATTACTTGGTAATGAGGCCTTTCTTGACTATCCTATATAAAAGAAATCCCCAGGTCCCCACATCCCCCTTACTGTTCTTATTTTTCTCCATAGCATTCAGTCATGTTATACTACATATGTATTTGTTTGTGGTCTTTCTCTTACTGCTAGAATGTAAGCTCCATGTTAGAAGAGACGTTGTTGGTGTTTTCCTTTGTATTTTTTTTTCACTGCTTAATTCCTAGTGCACACTGTAAGCACATAATAAATATTTACTGTATGGATATTTAAGCAAGTCATTTACCCTGATTTCTTCTTCAAATTACTTATGTCACTTTGAAGTTAAAATCTCTCTTCTATACATCATTTTCCCTTCAATCTCCACTTTTAATATCTGTCACTGGCAAACTTAACAGGTATGCTCTTTGTTCAGGTTGATAATGAGAATGTTTAAGCACTTTATTAAATATGTATTGAGTGTTCCTCTACAATGGACACTCTACTATGTATTTTACATGCATAGTAGTTTACCTCTTAAAACAATCTTATGAAATATGTTTTTATATCCTAACTTTAGAGCTAAGAAAGCTAAAACCAAGTAAATTTACTTGTTCAAAGTTACACAGTTACTGATAAAGCTGAGATTAAACCCGTATCTGTCAGCTATAAAAGACTGTGTTTTAACCATGAGCTTCGTCTGCTCTCTAGTTTTCCTCGCTGCTTACTGTTTGAGGTTCTCATTCTTGAATTCAAGAATCTTCCATTCAGACAATGTAGATTTGACTTGGGCTTTATTCCTAGGTTCTTCTCTTCTCCCTAAATCTCAGTCTGAAGTTTCTCAACAGTCTGCCCAGGGAACATTCCTGGTACAGATTTTCCTATGACATGGCAATGACTTCTTTCGGGATGGATCTCTCTTTGTTACTCCAAGTAAACGTGGGATAAATCCTCTACAAATGGTTACTGTTATTAGTCAACTCAGGCTACCTTAACAAAATGCCATAGACTGGGAGGCTTAAAGACTTGAAATTCATTTTCCCACAGTTCTGGAGCCTGAAAGTCTGAGATTGGGGAGCTAGCGTGGTGAGGGCCCTCTTCCTGTCTTGCAGATGGCCACCTTCTTACTGTGTTCTCATGTGGTGGAAAGAGAGCAAGCTCTCTGGTAGCCTTCTTATAAGGACCCTAATCCCACCCAATCAAGGCCTTACCTTTATGACCTCATTTAACCTTAAAGATCTCCAAAAGGTCCTATCTCCAAATATAGTCACATTAGCAGTTAGGACTGTAACATGAATTTTGAGGGACGTAGTTAGTCCATAGCAGATACTTAAAAGCATGTTTGCTATTTATGATATTTGTATCAGCTTTCACTACACTTTGATTTCCAAGTCAAACTCTCCCATGCAAGGAATACTATTCATTCTTAATGAAAGAAAAATAGAACTGTTCATAATGATAAGAATAGTACTATCTGATATAAAGGATAAACTTCTGTGGTAGTGAATGTTTAAAATCTGAAGTGAGGCTGGGTGTGGTGGCTGTAATCCCAGCACTTCGGGAGGCCAAGGCAGGTGGATCACCTGAGGTCAGGAGTTCAAGACCAGCCTAACCAACATGGTGAAACTCCGTCTCTACCAAAAATACAAAATTTAGCCATGCATGGTAGCTTGCGCCTGTAATCCCAGCTACTTGGGAGGGTGAGGCAGGAGGATCCCTTGAACCCGAGAAACGGAGGTTGCAGTGAGTCGAGATTGTGCCACTGCACTCCAGCCTGGGTGACAGAGGGAGACTCCATCTCAAAAACACACACACACACACACACACACACACACACACAGAAAAAAGAAAAATCTGAAGTAACTCGTAATAAGCCTTATACTCCGTTATCCACACTCTTAAGTAGCTCTCACATTGCACCATTGTTCTTCTGTGTGACCAATAGCACAGTGATGGTATGCTATCTCTGAGATCAGATTATAAAAGACCGTGGCTTCTGTGCCTCCATCTTTAGTGTCTCCCACTCCTTATCATTTTTAGTTCTTCTCCCCTCTCTCTACTACCAGCTCTGGTGGAAGTCAGCTGCCATATAGGGAGGCTGTTCAGACAGCCTGTGGAGAGGCCCATGTGGCAAGGAACAGAGGTCCCGGCAAACAGCCAATGAGACAGTGAGGCCTGCCAACAACCCTGTGAGCTTAGAAGCAGATTCTCTGGCTCCAGTTGAGCCTTGAAATGACTGCAGCCCCAGCTGACAACTTGACTGCAACTTTACAAGAGATGCAGAGCCAGCACCACTCAGCTAAGTTGCTCCGAGATTCCTGACTCTCAGAAACTGTGTGAGATAATAAATGTTTGTTAAGTTACTAAATTGTGGGGTTGTTATGCAGAAGTAGATAACAAATATAACCACAAACGCTCCAATTCTTAAAATAGCTGTTTATTTTGTTACTTACAAGTGGTCCAACACAAGTGTTCTCAACGAGCAGGTAGTTCTCTCTTCCAAGTACTGATTTCTAATTAGGAAAATTCCGTATTGTGGATCCACCATCTTTGCATGGCTTCTAGGTTGGTTGTTCTCATTCGTATAAAGCAAATGGAAAGGGAAAGACATAGAGGACTGCAAATGGATTTTTTTTATTTTTATTTTTTTTGGAGACAGAGTCTTGCTCTGTCACCCAGGCTGGAGAGCGGTGGCGCAATCTTGGCTCACTGCAAGCTCTGCCTTCCAGGTTCACGCCATTCTCCTGCCTCAGCCTCCGGAGCAGCCTGGCTAATTTTTTTGTATTTTTAGTAGAGATGGGGTTTCACCGTGTTAGCCAGGATGCTTTTGATCTCCTGACCTCGTGATCCACCGCCTCCGCCTCCCAAAGTGCTGGGATTACAGGCGTGAGCCACCTGCAAATGGAAAATTTTTAATACACTAGACCTAGAAGTAGTGTGTATCATTATTTTTGAATTCCATTAGTTAGAAGTGAGTCACAAAAACTCACCTAACAGAAGGGAAGCTGAGAAATGTAGTCTCTCTGTGTGTTCAATAGGAATAAATAACGCATTTGGGGTCAACTAGAGGTCTGCTCCCAAAATGTGGCTCTAACATTGTTCTCCCTTTTGAATTCCAGACCTGAATACGGAACTGCCTATTGACATCTCCACTTAGAGCATGACTTTTTTTTTTTTTTTTTTTTGAGACCAAGTCACACTCTGTTGCCCAGGCTGGAGTGCAGTGGTTTGATCTCAGCTCACTGCAATCTCCACCTCCTGGATTCAAGAGATTCTCTTGCCTCAGCCTCTCAAGTAGCTGGGATTACAGGTGTGTGCCACCACGTCTGGCTAATTTTTGTATTTTTAGTAGAGACAGACCATGTTGGCCAGGCTGGTCTCAAACTCCTGACCTCAGGTGATCCGCCTACCTCAGCCTCCTGAAGTGCTGGGATTACAGGCATGAACCACTGCACCCAGTCTAGAGCATGACTTTTCAACATCAACATTATTGACACTTGGGACCAGATAATCCTTTGTTGAGGGGCTATCCTGTACATATTAATAATTTTAGCATCTTCTCTGGTGCCCACCTACCTGAGGCCACTAGCACTCACCACTCCCAGTTATGACAAACAAAAATGCCTCCAGGCATTGACACACCCTAGAGGTAAAAATCAACTACTTGATGTTCCAAAAATTTTGAAACCTCACCCTGTTCAACAATATAATCATCATCTATTACAACAAACTCAACTTCTTCTGATTTTCTTAATCCAGAAAATAGCAGAAAATTAAACTTGTGTGTCAACATCAAACAGACTTTTGTGCTTGATTCTGCTCTCCCTCGGCCTAGCTTGAAAGCAATCATGAAATTCTCTTAGTCCTTCTTTAACAAGACTCCATTTTATTTTCTTTAACACTAAAGCCAATGTATTAGTTCATACTTCTTCTAATTAAAAGACTTTGGATTCATCTTCAGCCTTCATTTTCCTCTTCCTTTATCTCTAATAATCAATTGCCAGAGAGATTTTCTTTGAAATGAAAATCTGGGGTGGTTTTACAATGAATTATCTGAAACTCCAGCAATTATAATTTCATTTTCTTCCTATACTCCCAGCCAAAATCAACAAAATAGAAAAAATATATATTTACTGAAACAACAAATTAAATAAAATGACAAGTCAAAACTAGGAAGAATAACTGCCAAAGATAGTAAAGATTTTAAATTTTAAACTTACACATCTAGAACCTGTACATTCATCTAGACAAAATGTTCAGGGAAAAGATTTTTCTAAAGTAATGAAGCTATTCAATAAGGAATTGCCCAAAATTATTTTACTTGGGTGTTGGAATTAATGAGACGAGGTAAACAGGCTAATGATAAAATTCAATTTTTATAAAAAAGATATAAATAAAATATTAGATGTAGAAACAATACCTTTTTATAGGTGGGGTCACAGAAAAGCTAGAGACATCTCTAAATTACTCAGCGTCATACCACAGAATTTCCAGGTATGTTGTCATGTCACCAAGTGGACACTCATTATTGTCTCCCTTCTTCCTACCTTACATAAGTGAAGAGCACTGGCTGTCTCCAGTAATCTCCCTGAACCCAGTTTAACATCATGGCATGGCAAAAAGACAGCACTGACTTTGAAAATAAGCAATGATATCCACCTTTCCCAGCAGGGTACCTTTGTGTCAGAAAAGAGAAATATTCTGAGCCACAAGAAGCTTTGCATATGCCAATTTTTTGTCATCTGAAAAGACAGCTACATGAAGAGAGAGACAGGAAAAAAATCTGCAAAGTTTATTCTGAGTCACTGGGACTTTCAACTTACAGGAAGGCAAATCAAGTCAAAAGGGCAAAGAAGTGTTGATGAGAAGTTTCCATAGACCACAGAAGGAAGCTCAAGCTGCCTGTCATAATTGCTCACTCTCCAGGCATTCCTTACATTATTTATAGAAGAATAAATTATCTGATCCCAGAGCTACATCAATTCAAGTAGAAAGAGTAAGTTAGAAATTTCTATGTAAAATTATCATATTAAAAACGAGAAAAATCACAAATCAAAAGCAGATGAGCAGCATACAATAAAAAAATTATATGGTTTATATGTACTTACTAAATATTATAACTAAATTTTTAATTTAAACATGACATGAAAGAAAATAAGACACCTATAAAACTAAGAGCTTAAGATATAGATTAGCAAAAATTTCCAAAACCACAGAGAAATATGAACCGTGAGCTAGTCGAGAAAAAAAAAAAAGTGTTTTGGTAGAGGAAGACTTCCAAAATAAAAGTAGAAAAAAAGTTGTATAAATATCATGAGTTTACATTTGGCCTCTCCAGCATGGTTGTCTTGCTTCTTACATGGCAGCTGTCACCAAAGACAATGTTTTAAGACAAGCTGAAGCTGTGTGGCCTTTTCTAAACTGGCCTTACAAGCTACAACATCATTAATTGCATTCTGTTGGTTAGGAGCAACATACTTAGTTTGCCAAATTCAAGTAGAGAGGGCAAAGACAGCAGGTTG
The DNA here is from genome assembly GCF_028858775.2 of Pan troglodytes. Classification (NCBI taxonomy): domain Eukaryota; kingdom Metazoa; phylum Chordata; class Mammalia; order Primates; family Hominidae; genus Pan; species Pan troglodytes. The sequence goes on from NC_072401.2 coordinate 86,241,588, forward strand.
TCAAGGTCCACTGTAAAACAGCATGCAGAATGAAAGACATTGTTTAATCCATCGTTGGAAAATACAGCTTGCCAGAGCAAGATACATAAGAGTTACTTAGAAATTAGTTTTTCACACATGGTGGACATTCATCAGTTATGTTTTACAGAGAGAACAAACAAGCAATGCCTAAAACAAGTCAATTAAGTAGAGATCAGCTAGGAAATCTCTAATCTGATTACTTCATTGTTTACAATAAGGAGTGAAAGTTCAATGGAAACTGTTTGAAATTAATAAATGGAGTAAAAGAGGTATCAGCATTTTCTTAAAGGTGCAAATGTCACTATCAGAAAAACTAAAAATAATATAATCTGATCATGAAGGCAAGAGAAGAAAGCTGGAAAGAAATGAAAGAACGCACATTAAAGTGTGAAGTCAATAGGTAATGTCTAAAATGACTACATCAAGATCCAGTATTTTTCATATACTAGGCCATATGTAAAATGATTTCCCAGAATACAAAAATAAAATATTACCACATCTATCTTAGTTGTTTGTATCTGGAATATGAGAGAAATTTATTTTTTTCATGCATTTAATATAATTACTAAGAATTTTACCTGTAAAAATACATAACAGTTTTTACTGACATGTGGAGACTGTATTCTGGATTTTATTTTATTTTTTTGCTAACAATGGTTTAAAGTTTCTTTTTGCTAATAATGGTTTAAATCTTTAAAGTTTTTGAAACTTTACCAATAAACAGTTAAAAAGTAACCACTTGAAGAAAGTAGACTATAAAGTGTCACATTATAAAAAGGAAACACACACATGAACTGAAATAGAAAAAAAGAGTGAACAGTTTTTTAAAGTCACAAAAAAGATGAAATGTGAAAAAATATGCATGTAGGTAGGAAATTTTTTTTTGTCATATCAAGAAGGAAAGGCATTCACTTAATAAAGGGAAAAAATCTCTCAAAATGCTCAAAACAAATCTTAGGAATATCTTACCTACAGATGATCCCCCCAAAATTGAAATGAGAACCATGGATCCACCACCAAAGAAGGTTTATTTCATGTTAAATAGCAGTAAATAGATATTTTAAAGTCCAATTTACAATGTTTAAAAATATGTAAAATATGCAAAAATATGTCATAAACCTTTAGGCATAGAAAATGAAAGCATCAAAATTCATGTTATAAACTGTAATAAATATTAAATGTATAAAAATAATAATGAGACATTCAAAAACTCAAGTATTACTCGAAGGATTGCCAAAAATTTACAAAATATTGAGCATATAAAATAATTTTAAAAGTCTGCAACTATATTTATGGCATATTAGTAAAGCAAGACTCAAAGAATAATACATGGATTGAAACACCTAATTTAAAAAGAGAATAAAAATAAATGAATTGAGTAACCAGTTCCAAACGTTAGAAAATATATAACTACATAAGCCAAAGGAACACAGAATGAAAGAATTGGTAAAGCAGAAACAAGGAAGTAATAATTTTTAAAGTGATAAATAAACAAAAGATCTGTTTTCGCATAAGAAAAATCAACACAATAATAAAATTAAACTACAGGAGTAAATGAACCTCACCAAAACCAACCAACAAAAGGAAAAAAAAGTTAAAATTCATAAACTTTAAAAGTGGGGGAAAATTACAGGTAGAAATCAATGTAAAAAAATCCTATTCAATTTACCAACATTATGAAATAAATCTGAATAATGATTTAAAATTGCTATTTTCTAGAATAATACAAACTACCTAAGCATAATTGACAACAAATAGAAACCCTCAAGTTTCTGTTCTAAAGAATTTAGACATTTGAAAATTGAGAATGATAGCTGCCCCTTAAGCAAGCTCTAGGCTCTGATGGTTATAAAAGTTCTCCCTGGTTGGGAGGCCGAGGTGGGCGGATCACCTGAGGTCAAGAGTCCGAGATCAGCCTGGCCAACATGGCGAAATCTCGTCTCTACTAAAAATACGAAAAAAAATTAGCTGGGCATAGTGGCACGCGCCTGTAGTCCCAGCTGCTTGGGGAGGCTGAGGCAGGAGAATCGCTTGAACCCAGGAGGCAGAGGTTGCAGTGATCCAAGATCACCCCCCTGCACTCCAGCCTGGGTGACAGAGGCTCCATCTAAAAAACAAAAAAAGTTCTCCCCGGAGCTTTCAAAGAAAAGAAAACATCAAATCTGTCCAAATTGATCCAGGTAATAGAGATAAGTATGTCTACCAATTGATTATGAGGACAGCATAATACCGACCCCAAACTGGCAAAGGTTACACATTAAAAAATAAATCAAACTAATCTCATGAACAGAACTCAGAAGTTAAATATGCAAGCAAATAAATTAAGAAATAGAAAAAAATCTGTAATGGATTTGAGCAAATTGAAATCAGTAGTAAATAAAATAGTTAAACAAATTATTCAATATTAGGAATTTATAATAGAATCTTGATATGGTTTGGCTGTGTCACCATTCAAATCTCAACTTCAATTGTATCTCCCAGAATTCCCACATGTTGTGGGAGGGACCCAGGACGAGGTGATTAAATCATGGGGGCTGGTCTTTCCTGTGCTATTCTGATGTGATAGTGAATAAGTCTCATGAGATCTGATGGGTTTATCAGGGGTTTCCACTTTGCTTCTTCCTCTTTCTCTCTTGCTGCCACCATGTAAGAAGTGCCTTTCGCCCACTGCCATGATTATGAGATCTCCCCAGCCATGTGGAACTGTAAGTCAAATTAAACCTCCTTTTCTTCCCAGTCTCGGGTATGTCTTTATCAACAGCATAAAAACAGACTAATACAAATGTGTAATATTAATGACTATGAAAACTTTACAGTCACCTCCATAGTTGTCAAGAAGGCTAAGTACACATCACTAAAGAGCTGATTACTTAAGTTATGCCAGTGCTATGTGAAAGAAATATCTGCTGCTTTTAGAAAGATTAAGCTAAGGTTATAGGTATTCTGAAATTTTGCTTCATTTACCATTAACTGGGTTGAGGAGGGGAAGCTTGTTGCAAAAGAGCATGTATAATATAATTCCCATGAACATAATATATAAAATACTAAACCTTAATAACCATTCTTGCAATAAAGAAATAATATCTTAACATGAAAAATAAAACTATCTAAAAATAAAATAATTCTGTGTGAAATAGATTATTACTAAGTCAAAATCTGTGGGAAAAATGTTTAAATAAAAACAAAAATAGTTTTTTAAATAAAGGATGAACTCCTCCAAGGCACTTAGAAAAGGCCAAAACAATTCAATTTGAAATAAAAAGGAACCTACATAGGAGTTCTCAGGAAAAAACAAACAAACAAATATCGTTTGTAACTCAAGATATGGAAAAACAAAAAAGTTGGAGTATCAGAGGTCAAGTTCTTGATAGCAAACAATGTTAGTGAAGGTATAAAATATTTAGTGAGAACATAATCTGGTACAGGCTATTCAAAAAGCAATTGAGAGAGAATATTAAAATTAAATGCAGATGTAATTTTGAAATTTAATTCCTGGTAACATATTTTCCAGAGGAACCCACACACATATGCTTATTACTAGAATTCTCCACCTAAGGAAACCTTTGTGATTGCTCAAACACTTGATTCACCATTTCTTGCTGGTAATTGTTCCCTTCTGCCTTACTTAGCCTTATTAGGCACTCATCTCTCTGTATCACATTTACTTATTCTCTCACCATCTTTACTTCTAATTCATAAATTACTTTAGGGCAGGAATCATTTCTAAATAATGGTATATCCAATGATCTCTTATAATATCTGGCAAAAATTAAGTGCCTAACAAACTCATGTTGGAAAAATACTGAACAAGAACAAGGTAAGATACAACAAGTCATTAAGCTGCTAGTTATAAAATATTATGTGAATCACTTTAATATTAAAAAATATCTTTTCCAAGTTTGCATGGTTGTTAAAAAAAGGTTTAAAAATTCTCATATTCCTATATATAGTATATAGACTCTATTTTAGAGAAAATAATGCGTAGATTCTGTATTTTGACTTCCACATTTATTAATTTCTTCCCTTGTCTTTTTTTTCACATCACAGGTGAGAAAACAGCTCTCACAATACTAGAAAGTGTTGTGTTTATCATTCACAGATATAATGATAACACTGGAAACAACACTCTCCTTCCTTCTTCCCCCTAGTTGTTTTGTGGTGTTTTGTTTTTAATAGATGCTTTTTCTCAAAGTTTACCCATTTCCTTTACATTCTGTAACATTACTGTCTGTTTTCTAAAAAGCAAGGAAGAAGTCATTTAAGTAAGAAACTAAAATATATGTTGCAGAGGGCTGTCCTCCTCTGTGGCAGGGTTAAAGAGATGAGCAGAACGTGATCATTAAAGGACAGAGGAAGCAGATCTAAAGCATCAGTTCTTAGAATGTGGTAAGAATGAGGCACTTGGGTGAACCCAATAATGACATTGAGCAATAGGGCTTTGGAGAACAGATATAAATATGTAAGTTTGGAGACCTGCATAAATTGTAGAAAGTTAATGGGAAAGTAAAAATATCTGAATTAGTGTCAATGATAATTACTAGGATGGAAAATCAGGAAGACCTGTATTGACAATAATTGGTATTAATAATCATACATATCTGATTTATAAAAAGTTACTTCTCTGGAAAAAAAAAACCATACTCTCTGCCATTCTCATCAAAGATACTCTAGGGCTAACTCACTGTGAAAGACTCAAAATTTGCATGATGTAATTGTCCTCTTTATCCTTATAGTAACCTCAGCTAAAACTAGTTCTTTTTGGCTGTAAAATTTAGGTTATTTGTTTTTGTCAGTGTTCAACATAAAATGTATTGTTAGTTCTCTAGTATACCTTGAAATATCAAAATTTAAGGCAAGGTACTTAAACAAGACAGCATCTGAAGTCCCTCTTTCCATTTTATTGTTGTTGTTTTTAGATACACTGCCATAGCTTTGGGAACAAAAAAAATAGCTATTAAAATATTTTAGTTGTATAATGTTTATGAATGTGGGCCTCTCTGAATCAAGCTTAGAATAAAGTCTGATTGTCTTAGGTAAACAGTATCTTGTGCCAGTAAACTCTCCCCAAAACTTCTCATTCTTGTGTTAAATTTCTCATGGCTCAAAGGGTCCTGGTTACAAAAAAGGAGTAGCAGGTCCCAGCATCCCTAACAAATGTGCATACAACCAAGTTGAAGTAACGTTTTGAGTCTAACCATGGAAGCCTTCATGATTCCCTCAGCTTGACTGAACTTTACAGAGTTCTTCCTGACTACAGAGCCCTGACAAACTTTTTCTTAGAATATTTATTTTAGAAAACTTGCAATCATAAATTATTTTTCTGCCCTTTGAAATGTATGTAAATCTTCTCCCAGCTTCTTGCCAGTATTAAGGCTCAGGAATGTCCTTCTCGGTGACCCAAGACCTATCTCTTTGAAATATAAACATTGTAGGGAGTAGCACCCTTACCTCCCAGTCTCCTTGGGAGAGCAGGAGACTAACTTCCATGGGTCCCAACTAGCAAACACAAATGGCCTAATCACAGAAAATAAAAATGCAAGCTCAGAATAACCAATTGTGCTGGACACATTCCAGTGATTAGTCTCCTCCCTAAAGCCCTCCAGTACTTTTCCGTGTGTTCACTCCAATGTTTAAAAACCTTCCCACCTTTTGCTTAAGTGGAGTTGATTTCAATCTCTCTCTTTTTGCAATCGTCTTGAATAAAGTCTTCTTCACCCATTTAACTATGTCCAGTGGAATTTTATTTTACAAGCCCAAGATGAGCATAATCTAGGCAGAGGAATGCATTTACCCATTTGAACATGGCTTTGTAAAGGATATAGTTTTTGCCAAATGTTGATTATATATCAAACTTGTTTTACATTTTCAAAAAATAGAAAGTTTCAGTCTGTAATCTCAGCATTTTGGGAGGACAGAGGAGGAGAATTACATGAGGCCAGAAGTTCAAGACCAGCTTGGGCAAGATAGTGAGACCCCCCCCCCACCTCTACAAAATTTTTTTTAAAATATGGCCTGGCGCGGTGGCTCACGCCTATCATCCCAGCGCTTTGGGAGGCCGAGGCAGGTGGATCACCTGAGGTCAGGAGTTCGAGGCCAGCTTGGTCAACATGGTGAAACCCTGTCTCTACTAAAAATACAAAATTAGCTGGGCATGGTGGCACATGCCTGTAATCCCAGCTACTTGAGAGGCTGAGGCAGGAGAATTGCTTGATCCCAGGAGGCGGAGGTTGCAGTGAGCTGAGATTGTGTCACTGCACTCCAGCCTGGGCAACAAGAGTGAAACTCCATCTCAAGAAAAAAAAAAAAATTAGCAGCCAGGCATGGTGGCACACTCCTGTAGTCCCAGTTATTTGGGAGGCTGAAGCAGGAGGATCACTTGAGCCTAGCAGTTTGAGGCTGCAGCGAGCTATGATCATGCTACTGCACTCTAGCCTGGGCAACAGAATGAGATTCTGTCAAAAAAAAAAAAAAGTTTCTAAACTATTTGCTTACACAAAATCTGTGATAACTAGAACGAATGACATGACTTCATAGCTGGTATACCTGGAAAAACTGGAAAATAAAAGAGATGTAGCAACATACTATGAAAACATGGACAATGGAAATTGTGTCTATTCAATATATTTCTGAAAATTAGTAGTAAAAATATCAGTGAACACTAGAAAGATGCTTTATAAGTTTGGACTTGTAAAAAAGATCATGATACTTGAAAATTAGAGTTTTGACAGCTTGGCATAAATTATAAAAACTAATACACTGCACCTGTTAAGAGTAGAAACACTTTTAACTATGGAAAAGTATAAGACTAGCCAAAAAAAAGTATTTGAATTATGATTTTATCACTATTAATTTAAAAAGTAACACAGCAGCCTTGACATTTAGAACAGTCTCTTTACCTATCCCCGTTTGCTTCATTTAAAACCATATGATGTGAATTTTAATATACATTTGTTGTATTATTCTTCATTTTAAGAATATAAATAAATATGACATTATTAAATTTCTCCAGATTTTCATGGCATCAACAAAAGGATAAACAGAAGTATGAAACAATCACTTGGTTAGTAAGTATTCTACATCTTAGCCGCATTGATGGAAATGGGACTATAGCTATGGTTAAAGTACACTATTTTTCATATACTAAAGTGCTAAAATGTTTGTAACGTGTTTCATAAATTTAAATAGGAAATAATCTTTCTACCCACAAAGTACAAAAAAATCTGCCAAATAAAAGCTACAGATTTTTTAAAAATGGGAAAACATGCCATGTACATGAATAAAAAGATAATCAGTTGCATTTTTAGTATTCTTCTTTTCAAATTATGTACTGTTTTACTTTATTTTTCATGTCTTTCTTCACTAACAGACTTAACAGCTATTGCTAAGTGATACTGTTACTGGTGGTGAATCTGTACAGGTCTGCAGCAGCCTCAGTTCTTGCCTCCTTAGAAGAAAGAGTTCGGCCGAGGGTCATAAGGCACAGTGCGAGATCGATGCAAATCTTACAGCAGGAGTAAAAATTTATTAACAAGTTTAGAGCAGGAACAGAAGGAAGTAAACTACACTTGGAAGAGGCCAAGTGGGCAACTTGAGAGATCAAGTGCCTAGTTTAGCCCTTGACTTAAGGTTTTCTAAATTGGCATACTTTTGGAGTCTTGTGTCTCTTCCTGATTCTTCCCTTGGGATAGGCTGTCTGGATGTACAGTGGCCTTCTAGCACTAGAGAGGGGCTGCGTGTGCAGTGTGTTCACAGGAGTTGTAAGCATGCTTACTTGAGGCATTCTTCCCTTACTAATCAAATGTGCCTGGAAGTTTATATACCAGTAAAAGTCCAACATTTTGCATGTTAACGCACAAGCTTGAATTGAGCCGACTCACCCAACTCTTGAGATCTTATCAAGAAGCTGCTGATCACTAGTTTCAGGTCTTTTTATCCGTTGGAAGACTGCCTTTCCCTGGTGCTGCTGGCTGCGACCAGTTTTTATTTTAGAGAGACAGTTTAATACCATGTGATCATTACTTGATGGTTGCTTGACATTTCTGGTGGTGGGGGGGGGGCTCTCCTACTCTGCTCATGTCTGACTAGCTACCTTCTGTAACATTCCCCCCCGCGGGAGTCTAAGACCCCAATTATTTTGGGAAAATGAACGCATGTCAGTCTTCTGTAACTGCTTCCTGCTGACAGAGGGGTGGTGGTGGTTTTTCAGTAGGTCTTGGCCTCTTGCTAGCTCTCAGGGCAGGGTAGCTCCATCGGCTGGTGAAAGCAGTATCTAGCCAGGTCCAAGGGATACAGGGGCAGAATGCCACTTCTGTCGTGTCCCACTGATGGGCACTCTAGGGGTCCTCTGTAGAAGGATGGTTCTTGAATATTGAAAGCACGTATCCTTCACTGAAGATTATCTGGCACTTGATGGCCTGAAGGTAAGAGGAGCCAAACTGGGTTATTAGATTTAGAGGACATGAACCAAAAAAGAGCAAAAGTAGACCAACAAGTGGTCCTAAAAATGGAAGAACCCAGGAGAACCGTTTCCAGGTTCCTTCCCAATTTAGCCAACTCGAGAGGCTTGTTCCCATAAACTGGAGGCTTGATTTAGGAGTTGTCTGATGTTGTGTTCTACTTTTCCCAATTGATTTACTCAAAAGCAATATTTTTCATGTAAGGCTAAAAAAATTCCTCCCTGTGCTGCTGTTAAGGTATCTAGTCTTCGACGATTTTGGAGGACTTCAGCTGCTAAAGAGTTGATTTGTTCTTGTGTGGTTGTTAAGGTTTTAGCCATGGCATCAGTGTTGTTGGCTATTTCCTTTGAGAGCTGGCTATAGGTTAAGGAGGGTTTTGTGATTCCAGTAATTCCAGTTCTTGTATTGGCTATAATGCTGAGTCTCATGAGAAGGAGAGGGAAATTAATTGGATAGCCTTCCTGGGCAAGATGGAATGCTCATAGACTGGTACTATAAAAGAGAGATTACCAGGGCCCATAAAGACGTCCAGGGATACATAGGCTATGGTACAAGTTCCAGTCCAGCTAGCAGGGAGGCGTTGGTGAACTAATTAGCCACAAATATAGAAGTCTCCTTGGGTTTTAAGAGAAGTAGGGATGTTAAAACAAAATAAGGGGGTGAGGGAGGTTCCAAAAAATTCCAAGACTGCTGACACACCCAGGTAGTTGGTGGCTATAGTTTTGCCTGCTAATACTTTGATACATGAGGTTTGGCTTTGTGTAGATCCCTTGATTTTATTTTCCCAAAAAAGAGAATTTTGAGTTTCGTCTAATAGGATCCATTCTGCTGTGGAGCTGAGATTGACAATTTGCAGATATTGGTTTTAAACAACAGGCTGGAACCAGAAATTTTGAGTACTGCATGAGATTGGGCATCCCTGACAAAACTGGGTGGACTTATCTAGCAAAGATCCCCAAGGAAAGGTAATATCTGGAGGTTTGGAGAATCTTGGTTGATGGTAGAATTGGCTATGGGTATATGCTTAGTATGTCTGTTGGTTAGGCTCCACAGTGAAAGTAACATTACAAACTGTACTGTTAGAACATGTACATGGAAGAGTGCCTACATGCTTTACATTTTTGCTTTTGGTTATAACACAAATAGAGGCTACTGCCATTAAATCGATGTTAGAAAAGATGGGCCCCAAAATGGGAGGTTCCCTGCAGATACCAGTGAAATCTTGCTTTACTTTTGCAAGAAGACTATTTGCAGGTCCAAACATCCTTTTCAGATTAGGTCTCATTGATAGAAACTACGGAATTCCACCTGTATGCTTGTCCAGTCTCTGGGCGAGGCTGGATAAGCTCTCTCTGGTGTTTTAGTAGAAGAGCTCATACATAACCAGCAATTGATGGGGAAGGGAATCCTGTGCTTTGGATCAATTGCCGAGTATTTTCTCATGGGAAATCAAGATGATAGTGTGCTACTCATAAAGTGGTGAGTATGAGAACCAGCAGGAGCAGACCCACAGTGACCTATGGTAATTGTAAAAGAGAGAAATTGTTCACAAAGCAAGCTGCTGCTGAAACTTCTGGTGGTGTACAGGTTAGGGTTAAAATAATGATAACAATCAGAGCAATTGCAAGTAAAATTCCTGACATTGGGATCACCTTACTTTGAGGTGAATAAGCATTACTTATCTTTTCACTTAAAGAGGAATTTCAGATCTTCCAGTGCCTTGCAAGTATATTCAGGAGCTGCAGGTGTTTCTTCTGACTCTGGTGTGTGGGATCCTTTCCACAGCTTCCCTTGGGTATGATATATCCAGCAGGCAATCTCCGGTACTGTAATGGCTATGGGAGGAGATAATAGAACAGTGAAGGGGCCCTTCCAGAGTGGAGTTAGTTGGCAATTCAGGGTTGCATTCTTTCAGGCTTTAACCAGAACTGGTGAGCTTAGAGGATGCAGAGGTGGGGATTTTTCCCCTTCTGATTTTAGGTTTCCTCCGTATTCCTGGAGAGCCTATTGGAACCCTGCTAAAGAAGAGACATACTAGGTGATTTTGGCAGTTTCTTCATCTGGTAATAAGTCTTAATATAGGAATGGTCTACCATATAAGGCCTCTAAAGGCCTTAATTCCAAGGGAGTGTTAGGGGCAATACAGATGCAAAGGAGAGCTAAAGGTGAAAGGTCCACACTCATGGCTATGCTGTTTCCTGGCAGAGTTTATTAAGGATGCATTTGAGGGTTTAGTTAGTTCTCTCCACCTTTCCTGAAGATTGCAGTCTCCAGGCAGTGTGAAGGTACTACTTTATATGAAGCAGGCTTCTACACATCCTGTGAAGACATCTACACAGACCAAGAGGTATTTTTACCTGCAGAATGTGGGGAGTTGAATGGAGTCCATCTGCCACTCCTCCCCAGGGTATGTACCTCTACTTTGGATTGAACTTACTAATGAAAGGGGATTCCATCTCTGGGGATTATTTATGGTATACAAGGTGCAGGCTTGAAAAACCTGTTGAATAGTTTTGTTTAGGTTTAGTCCCTTCCGCTGAACACTCATTTACAAATTTGCCTTAGACTGTCCTTTCCAAGGTGCCAGGAGTCAGGTAAACTCTTGATGACTTTCCATTGGGAGGCTTTAGGTAGATGGAGAAGTTCTCCCAACCTGTATCATTTGTTAGTTTCTTCTTTATACCCATGTAAAGTGGCCCAATCTACTTCTTCCTTAGTGTATTGGAGATGGGGAAGTTCACTGGCGAGAGAGGGAAACAAGGCCTCCATGAAGGTATTGCTTGAAATGGCTGTGTCTTTAGCTTTTTGGTCAGCTAACCTATTTCCCATGCACTTTCATCAGAGTTCTTCTGGTCTCCTTTACAGTGCACTACTGTCACTTCCTGGGGCAACTGAACAGCCTCTACTAGCTCTAATATTTGAGGCCCGTACTTAATAGGAATATCCCAAGGTGTTAGATACCCACTTTCCTTCCAGATAGCCATGTGCGCAGGAAGCACCAGAAAGGCGTATTTGGAATCCGCACACATGGTTATTCTTCTTTTTTTGCCCTAGTTTTAGTGCTCTGGTCAGAAAAATCAGTCTGGCTAGTTGTGCTGAGGTTCCCAGGGACAGAACTTTAGCCTCTATAACTTGGTGAAGGGACACTATAGCATACCCTGCCTATCTGATTTTGTTCCTATCAAAGCTACTGCAATATGACAACCATATTCTATCTGGATTATCTAGGGGCTGATCCTTTAAGTCTTACATACTGGCATAAATTTGGTTAAGCATCTCACAATGCTCATGTTTTGAGTCATCCTTTCCTGGTAGTGGGAGTAAGGAGGTTGGGTTAAGGGTAGAATGCCACTCAACAGACTGCTCAAGTTTTCTAACAAGACTTGGTACTTGATCAGTCTGTTGTCAGTGAGCCACTGTGGTTCCTTTATGTCCAGTGAAGGGCCTATTTTGTGGAACATCAGGAGCCAGATTGACTGTCCCATCATGATTTTGAGGGCCTTCTCAAGTGAGAGGGCTGCTACAGCCACTACCTTGAGAAAATGTAGCCACCCTTATGCTACTGGGTCTAGATTCTTTGAAAAGTAGCCTACAGGATGATTGATTGGCCAGACACTTTGAGTTAGAACTCCTAGGGCTACACAGTGCTTCTTAGTGATGAAAAGAATTGGTTAGTATGGGTGGCCCAAGGGCAGGGTCTTGTGAGAGAGCAGTTTTTAGCTGCCTAAAGGCTTGCTCTTGATCCTTTTCTCACTGAAGTGGGTCCCTATCAGTCCCTTCTTTTGGAGCCTGATATAGAAACTTAACAATTCCACGATATCCCAGTGTCCAAAGTCTGCAATATCCTGTGATCCCTAGAAAAGCCCGAAATTGCTTTCAAGTGGTTGGGGTAGGTATTCTAAGGATGAACTTTATCTGTTCCGGAGAGAGCTTATGTTCTCCAGGGGTAAGGATTATTCCCAGGTATTAGACCTCTTGTGTTATTAGCTGTGCCTTGGCTTTGGACACCTTGTACCCTCTGTCTGCAAGAAAACTTAAAGTCTGGACTAGATGTTGGATTCCTAATGTTCTTGTGGGAGAACAGACTAACAGATCATCTGCATACTATAGGAGACACCCTCTCCCCTTAAGAGTTAGAACCTGCAAGTCTCTAGCCAGGACTTGCCCAAACAAATGGGGACTATCTCTGTAACCTTGTGGAAGCACTGTCCAGTTGAATCTTTCCTTTTTAATTCTCTCACTCAAATGCAATAAAAGTTGGGATGATGGGTCTAAGGGGATACAAAAGAAAGCATCTTTGAGATCTAAGACTGAAAACCACTGAGTGTCTGGAGGTACTTCTCCTGGAATTACATATGCGTTGGGGACCATTGGGTGTGTTGGGACTACTGCCTCATTCATGATTTGCAGATCCTGGACTAGCCTGTATTCTCCATTGTTCTATTGCTCTTTTTAATAGGTAAGACAGGGGTGTTACAGGGTGAGTTACAGGGTATTAATAATCCATGTTTTACAGATTTTTCAATCAGGGGTGGAAGTCCCTTTTCCTCCTCTGGCTGAAGAGGAAACAGCCTTCTACAGGATAGCAGGAAGATTCTTGAGCTGAATTACTATAGGCATTGCCATTATGGCCTTTCCTGGTATTCCTGGGGGGCAGACCTCTGGATTAATGGGAAGGCCTGTGCACAGTTCATACATATGTGTGTGTGTGTGTGTGTGTGTGTGTGTGTGTGTGTGTGTGGCATAAGAATGTATTTGGAAAAGGATGTGCTGGTCCTGGAGGAAAGGTTAACTGAGATCCTAGTCTGAACAAAATATCTCTACCCAAAAGGGGCATAGGACATTCTGGCATCACTAAAAATGAGTGAGAAAAAACAGTTGCCACACACAGGCCCCACAGAAGAGGAGTAAACCTCCAGGTTATGAGTGCCCCATTTACTACCATCAGCTGAGGGGATTTGGAGAATAATTGCCCAGTAAAAGAGATAAGCACTGAGCAGGCTGCTCCTGTGTCCAAAAGAAAACTTATATTTCTACCTACCACATCCAAAGCAGCCCTTGGCTCCATCTCTTCTATAGTGATGTTTGATCCAGGAGCCAACCAGAGCATAGGGCCTCTTCAGCTCAAGGCTATCAGGGATTAGGATTCTGTCCCAGGGTTCCTTCAGAGCTCAGGGCAGTCCTGTTTTCAGGGGACGAGCTTGTGGCAGAGGAGCCAAGCTGTTCAGGGCTTTTTCCCATCTATCTCATTGGGGCAATTGGCCTTCCAGTGGCCTGGCTTCCCACACTGACAGCAGTTGCCTGGGAAGATATTCCAAGAGCAACCTCAAGGGGCTTAGCAGACTTGTAGGGCAGCAAGTAGTTGGAACTGCTGCTTTTCCTTTTGCCTCTCCTTTTCCTGAGCCCTTTCCTCTTTCACCAGGTCCTGGTTGTAAAAGACCAAGGAAGTTAGTCTGAGGATGTCAAGCATAGGGATATCAGGGCCCAGTGTGAGCTTTTGGAGTTTCCTCTGAATATCTGGGGCTGCCTGAGTTAGGAAATGGTCCTTTAGGACCATTTGCCTTTCTGGTGTCTCTGGGTCAATGTTGGTATGTTTCATTAGGGTCTCTTGTAGCCTCTCTAGGACAGCAATGGGTTTTCAAGATGGGCTTGGTCTATTAAGGCCAATCTATTAGAGGTCACAGGCTTTGTTATTCTAGCTTTTACTCTTCTACCCGACAGATGAACATGTGGTCCTTTGCCCATATACCCCCCTGGGTATTGTAATACCAATTGGGGTTGACCTGGGGAACTGCAGTGGATCCCACAGGGTAGCCACCAGGAACCATTGTATGCATTGAATTTGCAAATTGTTGGCCCCCTCCATAATGGAGTCATATTCTTAGACGGAGTTTTCTCTATATGACTGATAAATCCTTCTAGGTGAGTTCAAATGTTAAGCCCAATTTATGGAACCCTTTGATATATTTGTCAGGGTCATTTATAAACTTCCCTAGTTCTGTTTTAATTTGGCTCAGGTCTTGCATAGTGAATGGAGTCTGGACTCTAGTGGGTCTACTGGGGCCACTAACCTCTTGAAGAGGGCATAACTTAAGGGGTGATTTCCAGAGGATGACCCTGGGTAGGGAGGGGAAGTTTCTGGGGCTGGGAGATTTGGATATAACAGGGTAGAAAGGACAGTGGGGTTTGAGCTAAACTCTGCTCTTGGTTCCTCTGGTGCTTCAGCCCTGAGTAAACTCAATAATGGGTGTCCTGAACCAATTGCAGGCGGCTGCCTAATGATGGCCACTACCATTGCTGGATCAATTTTATAAGCCTGACAAAGGACAGGGTTGTTTTTTCGGGCCATGAAGGCCTGTACATAGGGGTTCTGTCCATTTTTCTTTCTGGTAGTAAAACAAATCTAGTTGATAGATCATATTAAAATTTAGGCTTCCATTTTCCAGCCAAAATTCCTGGTCCCAAAGCTTATATTCAAGCTTGTATTCAACACAGGCTGTGTTACAGAAAAATACTAGTCATTTACTTTTTAGGACACACCCCTCGCATGCATCCTCAATTGAGGATGCATGCGAGGGGTGTGTCCTGTGGTATGGAGCCATAATTACCCATCTGTGAAGACAGAACAGAGGAGAAAAAAAGAAAGAAAAAGGAAAAAGAAGGCATCCCCTCTTAGTTTCATATTATCTTTAATAGGGTGTCCCCATTTGTGACTTGGGTTCTGGAATGAACCTGTCTTACCATGTTCCCTTATCCTTGGTCCCATCTCATCACAACTACCCACTTGAGAAGAGATACCAAAGTGAACAGTGGGCCCTGTCCTGTTCTTCCTTCAGGTTCTGAATAAACTGGTCTTACCATATACCCATAACCTTGCCTTCATCTCTGTTCTAATGATAATCTTTCAGCCTGGGACCGACCTTCATCTCTGTCCTATGAGTTTCTTCTGCCGGCAACCTTGGGCCGGCCTATATCCCTGTCTCCATCACCTTATAGTGACTCTTACTTGAAGCATTCCAGCCTCAAAATGATTACCTCTTTTCTTAGATTCCCATTTCCCATGGTCTTTAAGCTTCTCATCTGAGAAGCCTGTTTTTCAATTAACTGATGAAAGGGGACTGAACTTCTCTCCCTTCAAATATGACCTTGAATGTCTTGATGAATGTTGGGAAGGGCATGGTAGTAATTAGAGAAATGGAGGCTACAGGAGGAAGTGAGAGGGATGCTCATGGAAAGGCTTCATATACTCACAAAACAGCAGCTCTTGGATTTGAGAGATCAATGCTTATTTGTCCTCTTGACATAGAGTAGTAACCTCCAGAAGTCTTGGGGCTTGGGATACGAAGTCGCAAATACCAAAGGAAGAATTTTTCCCTCCTCCCAAAGGGGTGCTAACTTAAAAAAGCAAGTAAGTGGGATCTTTAAAGGGCTACAGAGTGAGGCCCTATGCAGACAGACAAACACCTTCAAAAGCCACCAGAAAACTTGGTCCTGGGGCATAACAGGAATGAAAAGCATATGGTAAGTCATAAGTTGTCGGCAGAGCTGGAGTTCCAATTAGTGTCTGTCCTGGCAGTGTGCCAGCAGACAGGGGAAGGGTTGGAAGCCATCTGAGCTGGTAGGGTAAAAACAAGTATAAGTTCCAGGGAATATTTGCAAGTGAGTCTTTGCTGCTGCACAAATGCACCAAGAGCTGATGGCACATGAATAACATGAAGTGTGTTTAAGAAGTCACGTGGCATATGAAGTGAAAGCAAAGACACAGATTGGTCCCTGAGTCAGATGGTCCAGTGGGTGCACAAGGCCCATTTTAGAATACCCACAGAGAAAACAGGAAAATAGGCTAGGCATGGTGGCTCGCACCCGTAATCCTAGCACTTTGGGAGGCTGTGGCAGGTGGATTGCCTGAGCTCAGGAGTTTGTGACCAGCTTGGGTAATGTGGTGAAAGCCTGTGTCTACTAAAATACAAAAGAAGTTAGCTGGGCATGGCGGTGTGCACCTGTAGTCCCAGCTACTTGGGAGGCTGAGGCACAAGAATTGCTTGAACTTGGGAGGCAGAGGTTACAGTGAGCCTAGATAGCACCACTGCACTCCAGCCTGGGTGACAGAGCGAGATTCTGTCAAAAAAGGAAGAAAAGAAAAGAAAATAGGAGAGGAGAGGAGAGGACAGGAGAATAGGTGGATAGGTGGTGTGGGTTTATGGGAAACAGCCAACTTTAGTTGAAAAAGCAGAGGAAACCCCAGACATTTCACAATTTTAGGCTTTAGTCCTAACACTCTCAGAAGCCTCCTGCCCAGGAGGGCCATTAGTGGCTCAGTTATATTCAGTGAAGACTCGAAGGTCCTTCCCAACACCAACAACCACCCATCAGGGTGAGCTGAGATATCAGCTGGAGCAAGCAGAGCCACTGTGGCCAAAAGGAGTCATCCTGGGGGTTGGTAAGCAGGAGAGTGAAAGGGGAGAAGAAAATTATTTATGGGGTTGAATGCCACCAACCAAAGATGGTAAGGCATAGAGCTGTTTTACCACTGGGGAACATATGTTACCAAACCAAACATTTGTATGGAACCTATGTAACATACCAAAGTATGTTACGGAGATTGAATCCATATGGGTCTTCAGCAACCTCAGTTCTTGCCTTCTTGGAAGAAAGAATTTGACCAAGGGGCATCAGGCAGAGTGAAAGACCTAGGAAAGTTTTGGAGCAGGAGAAAAAGTTTATGAAAAAGTTTAGAGCAGGAATAAATGGAATTACACTTGGAAGAGGGCCAAGTGGGCAACTTGAGAGATCAAGGGCGCAGTTTGACCTTTGACTTAGGATTTTATATGTTGGCATACTTCTGGGGTGTTGCATCCCTTCTCTGATTCTTCCTTTAGGATAGGTTGTCTGCATGCACAGTGGCCTGCTAGCACTTGGGAGGGGTCACATATGCAGTGTGTTTACAGGAGCTATACGCATGCTTACTTGAGGCATTTTTTTCTTATCAGTCAAATGTCCCTACAAGGTCATATACCACTTAAACTCTGCCATTTTGCCTCTCAATGTGCATGCTTGAGCCCAGTCACCCAACTACTGAGACTTTTTTTTTTTTTGAGATGGAGTTTTGCTCTTGTTTCCCAGGCTGGAGTGCAATGGCATTATCTCAGCTTACTGCAACCTCCTCCTCCCTGGTTCAAGTGATTCTCCTGCCTCAGCCTTCCTACTAGTAGCTGGGACTACAAGCACCCACCACCATACCTAGCTACGTGGTTTTCTTTTTTCTTTTTTCTTTCTTTTTTTTTTTTTTTGTATTTTTAGTAGAGACAATGTTTCACTATGTTTGCCAGGCTGGTCTCGAACTCCTGACCTCAGGCGATCCACCTGCCTCAGCCTCCCAAAGTGGTGGGATTACAGGCATGAGCCACCACGCCTGGTCCAACTACTGAGATCTTATCCAGAAGTTGCTGATTACCAGCTTCAGGTGTTTCTGTTTATTGGGAGACTGTTCCTGCTGCTGGCTGTGACCAATTATTATTTTAAAAAGACAGTTAACAACTGCCGGACCATCATCTGATGGTTGCCTGACATCTTGACATTCCTGTTGTGTGTGTTTTGAGGTGAGGGAGCCCTCTCCTGCCCTGTTCTTGTCTGACTAGCTACCTACTGTAACAAAACTATATTTGGATTCCATAACATGATACTCAAATGAAATTTCAAAATCTTTCAAGACATTTATGAATCATCAACTTTCGGGGTTATTCTGCTAGGCTCACTTTAATGCAAGTTCTAGCAAGGACACAGCAGAAACTATTTTGAATTTCGGTGTGCCTCTTAAGAAGGATTTTCTTCACGTTCAAGCAGGGTCAGTCTGGCCATTTGAAGATAAATATATACATAGGTTAGTGGCTACATCTCTCCAAATATAGCTGCAACATCTGTTCAAATAACACATTTTCCATTGTCATTACTCAAGCCACACTGTCTAATAGTGTGTTACAGATGCTGCAAGTTTTTTAGTAACACTATTCTGCTAACTTGTCTTGAAAGTATCACTGTATAATGCATTGTTACTCTGAATTCTTAGTGTCACTTTGATATAAAAGGCATACTTGCAGGTGTATCTCCTGCTTACCATCTTATTTTTAATATAGGACTAACAACTTCATATGCCCCCATGAAGTAACAGACTCATTACACAGAGACAGCAGGGTTTGCAGCAAAGAGTTTAATAATAATAGGGCATCAAGCAAGTAGAAGGGAGGAGACCTTCAAATCCATCTCCCTGAGGAGTTCTGGGCTGGAGTTTTGTAGGAATCATGGAGGGAAAGGGGCTATGTAGATTTGGGGTTGTTGATTGGTCGGGTTAAGGGGGATGAAATCATCAGGATGCATTTTTTGGTGAGTCAGTTTCTTGTGGCATCCTTTGGACAACAGCTGATGTCAGTAGGGTCCTTCAGGCAAGTTGTGATCAGCAGGGTCCTTCAGACCAGCCGGTGCCAGTGGGGTCCTTCAGACCAGCTGAGTCAGCAGTTTCATCAGTACACAGTATCTGAAAGAATATCTGAAAGGGAAAACAATATTTTATAATGTTCACATTGTTATCTACACAACAATTAAGGGAAACTAGAGTTTTGTAACAGAGTATTGTGATTCTAGGACAATGGGCACGAAACAGCTATGATGAAGCAGGGCCAAGAGCAAGCTGACCTCATGATTGATGCTGAACGTGCTGCAAACTCGGTTTATTTTCATTTCTCCCCCTCCTTTTTTCCCTAAATAATTTTATAAAGTTTGTGTGGGTGGTTTCATTTTGATGAAGAAAAGTTTTAGTATCAACTGGGTGAGACTCATATATATTACATAATCTTGAAAAAAAATGCTCATATTATTTTACCTGAGTGAAGTAATTTTATCAAGTTTAAATATACCTGTTATATATATTTATATTATTAGATCATTGTTCTTTCTTCCATTATTTATCAAACCAAGAATACCTTTCAACCTAAATAATTTTTACATTATGATAATAGTATATCTCAGAAATTCAGCACTTTAAAACTTGACAAATATAATTTTAGTTACCTTGGTTCTTTTGAATACATTAATCACAAACATTAATCAAACTGTTTAGCACATTCGTGTTACAGTTACTCACAACAGTTGTTATAACTCAGGGTCTTGGAATTAGGCAACTCTGATCTCAGTCACTGAATATAATAAAAAGTCATAGTGTCACTACAATAGGATAATTGGGCAAGTTGATGAAATGTCCAAGTGGGCAAATGTAAGGTGATTTGGACAGGTGTCAGTAACTGAAAAAGTAAAATTCAGGAAAGAGACAGAGAGGTCTGGTAAAATAAAGATTGGTGAGAACCAATTCTTGGAGACAGGGTGAGAAGAATGAATGTTCTGGATAGCTGCTCTGTTTATAGAAAGACATATACATAGTTAAAGGTAAAACATACAGAATTCAGCTCCAATGGAGAAAGGACTATCAAAAGCAAGCAGTGTCAGGTTTCTAGATAACTGGGATATAAGTCATCACAGGATTCTGGATGCCAAGGCCAACCTGAACTGGAAAGGAGAAGTCAGATAGAAGCTTTCTTATTCTGATTTGGCAAAAATGGCATTTAAGAAATCATGAGATGTTATAACATTTAATATCCAAGCATGACCAGGGCTTACTAACAGCAGCCCAATAACAGCACAATGAAATGCAGACCTCAGTTAAAAGGCTCGGGTTACTGATCGGGGTGTACAGAAGTTCCTGAACAGTCAGGAGAGCCAATAATTGTACACAGTGACTTTAGGACAGTAGCTTGATATCGACCATGGTGGGAGTATTTATATCAGGAAAATAGGCAAATGCTGAAAATCAGGGCTCTTTTTCCCTGCTAAGAGCCTGCAGTCAAACACTTACTACCACATTCCTATTATTCATATAGCTGACCCTTTAACAAGGTGGAGGTTAGGGGCACCAAATCTCCACTCAGACGAAAATCCGCTTATAATTTTTGACTCCCCAAAATCTTAACTACTAATAGCCTACTGTTGACTGGAAGTCTTACTGATAACATAAACAGTTAACACATATGTTTTATGTCATATGTATTATATACTGTATTCTTACAATGCAGGTGGAAAATGTTATTTTAAAAATCGTAAAGAAGAGAAAACATGTTTACAGTATGGTAAAGTATTTATTGATACCATAAATTATGTTCTCTGTTTACAACATGAATCATCTATCTGACATGGTGAACAATCTCAGCTTCAGGCCTCAATCTAAGGCACATATCAAGCAATTCAAGCTTTTTTGTGTATGTGTAATGTCATTACTTTTCTCTGCTTCTTGTGAGCATTTTCAGCATTAGTGGTCCTTTGTATAAATCCCATGGCATTATTTAATGTTTACAGTGTTACACTAAATGTGGAAAATTTGCAATAGCTAGGAGAGATCACTTTTTACCCTAATATGCAATTTACTGGCAATAAACTGCTCACATGGAGATGATTAGTGACACGTGGCATTTCAAGTGGACACTCACAGTATGAGTTTATCCCAATAGCAAAAGGAGGTGGTTACGAAATTATTACAGTAATACAATGTATACTACAGTGAATTTTATGCAGTTATGATTTAATCTGCATCTTTACATATGTTTACTTTTCCCTCAACTATGAATGGTGTCATGTAAGGTCTGTGTCTGTGTGTATATGTTTTGATAAATTTTAACCTTTTATTATAAATTTGTGCATATTTTATGGTGGTAAATAATAAAATAAACTAGTATCTACACATAGTTTATGCATTCATGACATACCTAACATTTTCTTAATTTTTAACAGATACTCCTAAGCTAAGGAATATTATCTACAGATAATATTCACCTTACAAAGTGTTTTCAAATTGTGCAAATCTACAGTACCAATATGTTTATTGAAAAAAATCTGTGTACAAATGGACCCACTCAGTTCAAACTCGTGTTGTTGAGGAGTCAACTGTATTTGTTTACCTCCCCCAGTAAGGGTTAATTCGAGACCTAAACCTACCAATGAAAATCTTCATTCACGATTCAAGTTAGATTGGCTGGAATGAGACATGATTTTCTCTTTTTCCCTAACTACTGTTTTCTCAAACCAAATCAACAAGGAAGTCTATAAAATAACCATGTGAGTGTCTCAATGTGAAACAAAAACAAAAAGCAGAGTTACAAAACAATCAGAAAAACATTTTAAATCCCATTAACATTATTGGGTAGTAACAATAGCGTGTATCTTATTAAGATACGAGGAAGTTTGTTTGGACAGATGATCAAGATAATTACATTTAGAGTATTTTAAAGATCAGTTATCAGTGACCAAATTCTTTTTTCTTAGAAATATTTACTTTAGGAAGACACAGAGTTAATAGTTCAGGCTGGAGTGCAGTGGCGCCATCTCAGCTCACTGCAACCTCTGCTTCAGGATTGAAGTGATTCTCGTACCTCAGCCTACCGAGCAGCTGGGATTACAGGCGTGTGCCAACACACCCAGCTAATTTTTGTATTTTTAGTAGAGACAGGGTTTCACCGTGTTGCCAGGCTGATACCAAACTCCTGACCTCAAGTGATCTGCCAGCCTCCACCTCTCAAAGTGCTGGGATTACAGGCATGATCCACTGCACCCGGCCTATTTTCACATTTTCAATTAAACTTGTCCTACTAGATTCTCTAAGATTAAAAAAAAAATCTGTATAGTCAAATATATTTGGAAAATAGAATGTATATGGTTCACTGGGTATTGGTGCAATTACAGACAACACCAAAATCTCAGTAGTAACAAAAAACAAAGGTGGATTTTCTTCTCGTGTCATTTTTTTTCCTGGGCAGCTACAGCTCCCCTCCAGGTCTTCATTCACAGACTCAGAATTAGGGAGCAGCCTCTATATGACACATGCTGGGCTGGTGACGGAGGAAAAAGAGGAACAGTGGAAATACATGATGCATCTTAAACTTTTGTTCAAAAGTTCCATATGTCCACTCAAAAAAATTTTTGGCCAAAAAAATTGATCCCAACTCCAAGTTAGCGGAGTAGGAATCAATCATAATCTCTTAAAGGACTCATAAATAATTAGAACAATAATATATCCTAATTTATTCACCATACTATATCCTCCTCATTGATACTTGTGTTTTGTTAAGTGTTTTGAAGAATTGTGAATTAAAAAGCTATTTCCATTTCCACTGGAAGTGTGTTGCCATTTATCAGAGGTTTCTACAATTTCTAATACATAGTTAGGATCATAGAAAGTCAAGATTTCCTTGCATATATGCCATGTTAGAATTCCCATAGTCACATAAACAATTCATGTTGCCCATTTCATGCAAAACTGAATTTTTCTTTTTATCAAAAAAAGTTGAACCTTTTCTTTTTTAAGGAAACTTGGAAATCAGCTAATTCATACCATGCTTCGCTTCCCTATGATATTTACACAACACCCAAAATATGATTTCCCCTAGCCTTTTTCTGGTCCTATAGAAGTTTCAGAGTCATGCTGCTCTGTGCTTACTTGGCTTTAATGCAATCTCCCACTGTTCTTTCCTTCAAAACTTTTTCCTGTGACCTCTTTAGTCCGTGTCCCACAATAACAAATAAATCTGTGTCTTAAACTCATTGGTTGATTTCCTCTCTACCTCCTTGTCTTATCTTACTTGAAGTTACTTCTCCCTGATAATGTTCATTCACACTCAGCATTATTCCTGCCCACTAAGCATCTCACCACCATATATCATAAGATATGAAGATTGGGAAAATTATTTTCCAAACTTCTTTACCAGCACAGTCCTTTCTGAGTCTAGTGAAACACATCCAGTGGAATTAGTGCTTCCCTCTGTTAATGTCTACTTCAGGTCTGCAAACAGCTAAGAGTATTAACGGTGCTTTCCTCCACTTTTCAGGAGTAATTTCCTGAGTGAACAAAGTGGTTGCTCTGTTTTTGTAAGTTGGTAATTCTCTCCATTAAATCCCTTCTTTGAAATTTCTAGAGAGCCTTCCACTATCCCAACAGATTCCTGACAGATCAAGCACTACTTTTTATATAAAACCCTATTAAGTGGTGTCTTATCCATCCATATTCTGCTTTCCTCAGAGACAGAGCAAGGGAAGTTCAAAACAATATTTCACTTCATCGTGCTAATTTTGGACCATCACTGCTTTGTCTTCCACCAGTCTTCCTGTATCTATATAGCTCCCTATCACTCCAATTGATGTATCAAAGACCTTGGCTCCTTGTTTTCTGTCTTCTTTTCTACGCCAACCTCTAACACTATCCTCAGTAAACCTAAGAGCCAGGTGACAAAGTTCTCTGACTTTCAAGCTTTTTCACTTTCTGGTTTTAGAGAATTCTAATTAGTTCATGCTGTTCTATTCCTCCTGCCCACTCTGATGTCTACACCCTGGACTTTGTTATTACCAAAGAATTCCTCTGCTCCTGAAATGTTAGATTAAAAGACATCACTCGGATTAAAACATCCTATTCTTCTGGCACTAGTTTATTTTCATCAAAATTTGGCTCTAAATCAATCTAAGATTTCATCATTTCTATGACTTTCTCCAAGTGATGAGCACGGCAATGAGAAAAATAATAGTTACCCAGACTGATGCTACTAAAATATTATAGTCTTCAATGTTAATAGAGGACAGTCCTTTTTATCCCATCATAATCAGCTTTGTTCTATCTCTCCCTCTCTCCTGTTATTATTGGTTGATATTCAGTGGCTAATGAAAATTTCTTGTTACATTCTCCCAAACTGACATCTACTAAGCCCTGGCCTTTGAATTCCATAGTTCTTTGATTCAGCATCACATTCAGGCACATTCTAAGATATCGTTGCATTTTAATTACATATAAATATAATAACTCCAAAGCCTACATTTGAATTCCAAATATATCTTCTGAATTTTTCAGCCAGTTTCTATAGATAAGAAGATGATATGCTGTTTAAAAATATATCTTTCAATATCTATTTCCTCTTCCATAAAGTGAGAGAGATGTTAGACTCTCTCTAAGGTTCTTTATATTTCTAGTCTCCCATGGTTTATTTTAATCAATTACTGTTTACAGCATACCAATCCTATGACTGTGACAGGAAATATTTTTAAGTAATTATACTAAATTAATGGCATTGCTTTAGTGTGCATTCAATAGCAGAAAAATGTGAATCGATGAAATATGGCAGAGTTGTTTTTACACAAAAGAAAAATACTTATTCTGATATTCACTAGATTCAAAGAGTATAGTTTATTTTATTTAACAAATTTTCAAGTTACAGGAAAAATATACATAATCCCTCTATCGGATGTCTTCTCCAAAAGACCTACCAATTGTTCAAGTTCAATCAGTATAAAATCACAAGGTATTTCCTCTTGGCCTATGAATTTATCTTTTCTATATTGATGTGACTATAATACAAACCCTCATTCCTTCTATCCATTTATTTTATACCTTTTCCTAAAAAATTATCTAATTCTATATTCTTTCGCAACTTTAAGTAGAGAGAAATGAAAATCCTTAACTATTCCATTCTATATGATTCTACTTTGTATTCTAGTGATTATTTTTCCTTTATCAGCTTTTTTCGGCTATCAAACATTTTTAACTCTGCTTTTCTTCTTTTCATAACATTCTTGTATTATTCATGCCAGCTTAAAGCAATTGCTACCTTATAATCTTCAATTATTGTGAGACTCATACCTGATAAGTTTAAGTATAACCAGTTAAGAGCCATCTGCTGAGAAAATGACAGAACTAGAAAATGACATCTTTGTTAAGATATTTATGGTTATTTCTAACCAAGAATAGTATTACTTCTCCCACTCCATCCCATACTCTACATAGGGGGCATTTGAAAAGGTGTGGTGAATTCATATTTAGTTGTCATCATGACTGGGGCAGGTAGTTACTACCGGCATTTAATAAAGGACAGGAATGCTAAGCTTCCTAAAATTCTAAAATTAGTCCTTCAAAATTAAGAACTATTCTGCTCAAACTTTCAATGTGAGAGACGATGCCATCTATTCCTAGCAGTGTCTGAAGCAGGCGAGAAAATTAAATTGATAAATAATGGAGAAATTGAATTTATTTACAGATTTTCTGTGACTACATCTTCCTAGTACAATATTTATGCAAAATGTGGTAAATTTTTTAACATCAAATGTCTTGATCTATATTGAAACATATCCGGGGGAAAAAAAAAAACAATCTTAGAAAGAATTCCAGCAATTTTTCCACTTAGGAAAAACAAACCATTTCTATTTTTTGAATCTCAGGGTTTTACACCATTATTGCAAATACTTTTTAGTTGACTACAAAATCTATATACTATCTAGCCACAATAATGTCTCAGTGATGCTATCAACAGTTGTCAACCAAAACTCTAAAAGCTGAAAGATGTGTGGTTACTATTTTTAATGCAGTTTCATTATTTAAAGAGAACCATGATATTCGTGGATAATAAAGGTGCCAGAAATAAGACATCTTATCTGACCAAATGGATGTACATGTCAATTACTGTTTGAACCTAGAAGAGATGCCTAGAGACTTCAGTAATGTCAAAACAGGCAGTTTCCATGACAACCATGTCAATGATCTGTGCAGAAGGGTCCACATTTCAAATATATTGTTAATTCTGCTCAGGGCCAGTACATCATGATATTAAGCACATTTTGTTCTCTCTTCATCTAATTGCTTTGTGGCTTACATTAATCATAGGTCTTTCAGTAAACATAATTACTTTTCATTACGACTATAACTTAATTAGAATTTGAGAAGGATTAAAATGCAACAATAGGTTCACAAACCAGTGATTGAGGACTCCCAAATGGTGGCATTGGATCAAACCCCGGAGGTGAGTATAGAAAGAGCTAATATAACCTTCAAGGTCTTATCTATGAACCGTGACTAGCCAAGGGGGAGTCAATCATGAAAACTTCATATTTTTCTCCAGGCTATATGTTATTAATATTGATAACATGGTAGCTTTCTTAAGAGTTAGGGCTGGAATTTGAATTTAACTAAAAGTATAAATCTATATGAGGTTGCTCTCTATTCAGTTTGGGGGCAAATTCTGTTACAAGTAGAAAAGGGAATAAACTAGAGCATCACTCATTCAGTCTGGTATTTGGCATGTTTTTCCTTTATACCCTTGTAGAAAGAGGGCGTTGGAATAGGACAAGTCAGGCTCCAAGCTCTAACCATTTATAGCCCACCCTAATACACTCCAGTTACCCAGTTATTTCTGCAACGTGTGGCTGGATTCCAAAGTTTAGAATAAAGGAATGTGGTTTGATTTAGTTTATAACCTGTATAAATTAGTTCTTTGGGATATTTGTAAAAATAAAGATGTCAAGACTTTCTAAGCCTTTGTGTGTTTTTTCATAAAGTTAAACATAAGATTTTTTTGAGTTCCTTACTGGAAGGAGGCAGAAGAACAAAGTAAAGTGCTATCTGCAGCCAATAAGCTCTGTGTATTAAGCATGCCGCTTAGTGAGTGACAATATACTTTGGTTACGTGCTATGTACATAGCATTCTACCTAGAATATTGTAGGTACTTGTCCTCATGGAGCTTACAGACTGAAAAGAAAATATTCAGAACTCTTTACTTTTGAAAGAATAACAAGCCTACATAAATAAAACATATCTTTTATCTTTCTCACTGGTGTTATGAGAATTAATATGAAATATACCTACAACACTCTCCAAAAAATAAGTACACAGGATTTAGAGTCTGTGACATTGTTGTAGCTAAAGCACAAACATGAATAAAGAAGCCAGAATCTTTTGAATTTGAAATAATTTTAGTGGTCAATGTAAGAATGCTCTTGTGGGTCCTTAGTGGATAAACCCCAACTGCGACTCAGACCAAAACATCTTTCTAATGTCTTTTTCTGTCTTGTCTCTTGCACTAGGAATATAACATGTTCCTTCCTCATGACATCAGTGTCACTTTTGAAAATAGGAGAACTTTTCTTTCACTTTCACTTTTCTATTTCTCTACAGAGGGCTATGCTTGTTCCTGAGTTTTATTGCTATTAGTTACAAGGAAATAAAAGAAAATAATAAAAATAATAAACATCAAGGAAATCATGAGGCTTAAGAAATGTTACAACTTCCTGTAGAAATGATTCCACATGAATTGTCTGTGGTTCCCTTGCTGTGATAGTGACAGGAAACCTCCTCTGATTTCTGTGCTCTACTTTTCTTCTTGGTTTAGTAGGATGAGGTGTTTCCAATTTCCTCTTCAGCATCTGCATTAGTCAGGGTTCTCTGGAGGGACAGAACTAATAGAATATGTGTGCGTGTGTGTGTGTGTGTGTGTGTGTGTGTGTGTTTAAGTATTAACTCACATGATCATAAGGTCCCACAATAGGTCATCTGCAAGCTAAGGAGCAAGGAGAGCCAGTCCGAGTTTGAAAACTGAAGAACTTGGAGTCTGATGTTTGAGGGCAGGAAGCATCCAGCACGGGAGAAAGATGTAGGCTGGGAGGCTAGGCCAGTTGCTCTTTTCACATTTTTCTGCCTGTCTAGCCATGCTGGCAGCTGGTTAGACTGTGCCCACTCAGATTAAGGGTGGGTCTGCCTCTCCCAGCCCACTGATTCAATATTAATCTCCTTTGGCAACACCCTCACAGAAACACCCAGGATCAATACTTTGTATCCTTCAATCCAATCAAGCTGACAGTCAGTATTAACAATCACAACATCCCAGTGTTTCTGACCTCGTCCTGAATTTAACACAAAAACTGAAAATGTAATCAAAATAAACTCTAATTTCCTCCAACTCCCTCAGTTGGTCAATTTTCTTGATGAGGATTTCAAGACTGAAAGTCACTCATCTTTCTGTGCATGTAACTTAAATAACACCATAAATTAATTTTCACAACTTTATGATAATATTTGAACCATTTCAAACTGGTACAATAGAAAGGTTGCTACTGGAAATATTATCATTACTGCCAGACAATATCATTGCTCCATAATATTTCACATGTCTCTTGAATTACCAGTTAGCAAGCAGCCAGGAACCAACATTTATTTCTCTGTTATTAGAAAAAGATGTTGAGGTTTAATGGGACTAGGACAGCTAAGAGACCTGCAAAGTCTAAAAGTAAAAGGAAAACAAACACACAACAACAATGTAGGGGTGCATCCAGCTACAGACAGAAGGGCATCCACTTAGGCAGAGTCAATTATTTAGAGATTTAAGCCACAGATAACAAGCAGGCAGTATTATAGGCTAGTTTCAATAAAATGTTAAGTGATGGATTCTGCAGATCAGTATAATATAGTGACAAGGAACCTAAGATTATACCAGGCAAAGAACCATTAGTGGATTCTAATAGTGCCTTGCAAGACTCTAGTTAAAGACTTGGCATTAGAAACAGGGTGTTTGTTGTATACAGGGGTAGAGGTGGGGGCAGAAAAGTCAGAGAAAATAGATAATTATTCACAGAGGAAATTAGTGAGAGCAAAGAAGAGACATGAAGATGGAAAAATCAGTGGTGAAATTATGAAGAGTCAAAGGATTTTAGCCAAAGTGCCCCCCACAACATACATGTGAATTACAAAGAAAATATTGGCAAATTTAATTGTTTACATGAGCATCATATCATACACAACAACTGAACTGTATATTTAAAAATGCCAATGTTAGGAAATAAAAGAAGAAACAAAGAATGGCACCAGATTGAAGACAGCTAAGGAGATATGACTGATGGATGCAACTTATGATCCAGGAATTTCTTTTGCTAAAAAGATCAAAATTGAGACAATTGGCTAAAATCTCAATAAGGGGTGCAGATTAGATAATATTGTCTATGGTAATTTCTTGATATTTCTTATTTACTTCATTATATAAGATAATGTAGCTGTATTTTAGGAAGTACACACTAAGGAATTAAGGCTCAAAGGGCATCATGTATGCAAAATAGTCTCCATATGTACAAATAAATGTATAGAGAGGGAAAGAAAAGGATGCAGCAAACATAGTAAAATGTTAACACGAGTAATCTGAGTGTAAAGAAAACCTTTGTACTATTACAGCAATTTTTATAAGTCTTTTCATATTTCACAACAAAAATTAAAAGGTCTACTAGGCAATTTTTCAAAATAGATACTCAAGCATAGAACACAGGACAAGAGCCCACTTACTAGAAAAGTCTCAAGAACGGAAGAGTGTTGTCAATGTCTCTTTGTATTGTTAGTGATGGAAATGTAACTATAATTCATTTAACAAACAATAACAACAACAATAACAACAAGCGTTTTGGAAGGATACTGGCATATGCCACAGAATCAACAAATAAAAGGCTGCAGAAAAAAGGAAACATTCAGCACTCTCGATGCCTGAAACCTGCAGACTTCTCTATAAATACATTCCTCAAGCTCTCACCTTAGCTTATCGCTCAGTATCAAGCTTTTATATAAGATGATTGTCTTTTGCTTATAAGTATTATATATATCTAAGGGATAGAGAATGATTTAATTGACATTGGTCACTCATTGGACCAATCACTTTAGATGGGAGGATACAGCATTGTGATCAACCCTCTGCATCTTATATCTAGCGCTGGGTGGAGTACTGGAGGTAGTAGTGCTATGATTGGCAGCTTCACAAGCAGTCACTGCATTAAGGGTCAATTCCCCAAAGGTGAGAAGTGAAATAAACATTATAGGTGTTACAATCCGTGCTTTGGTTTGAGTGGGGATTCACTCCAATCCTACATTAAGGATGGGTCCTAATTTTTCCAGTCTTATGAATTGGATAGCATGCTCTGGACAGGATAATTTTTCAGCATCAGCAGATTATGCAGTCAGATTCATTATAGTACAATCCAAATTCTGCTAAAACTCCGAGGATACTAGCAGGTACTGTCTTCTACTGAAGTTGACCCTGAAAGTCTGTAATTGAGAAGCTGCTATCCCAAAAGCAAAGGCACTGATAAGAGTTGAGTAAGAGAGGGAGAAAAATTGATCTTGATGACACTGGTTGAGTGCAGGGAACCACGCTTGAAGCCAATTATACCCCTGAAGTTTTTAATCAAGAGTCATTAATTTCTTTTTTGCTTTTTGCTTATATCTACTTGGGTTTGATTTACTTGTCACATGTCAGAAATATCCTGATACAATACTATTAACAAAAGAAAGGGGAAACAAATGCTTGACACCTAACACCACCACCACACACACACACACACACACCTTTATGTGCACACTTCAATAGGCTTTCATCACTATGAATGGAAAATAAAATCAAAGCAAGATAAAAAGTAAACTTATTTTGATAGTTAACCAAAGTAACTCAATTGTTCTTAAGACCCATTTATCAGAGACTTAGTGTATGAGGTAAGGCCATTTTATAAGTGAGAGGAAAAAAGTAGAACTTTAAGAGCAAGAAACCAAACATGTGACACCATTTCAATTTGAGAGTTGAATAATTATTATATTCCTAGATTTATATGAGCCAAGGAAACTTACATAGAAGGCAGCTAAGAAGTACACACTTTCCTTACCCTATTATCACCCAACAATTTGTACAAGAATTCAGATTAGGTCTCAATGAATATATACATTGAGAAAGTTTAAAATAGATATTCATTTACCTCATCTCACTACCATGCCAAAAAGAGATTCAAATGAACTCATGATTTCAACAGTGTGATGGTTAATTTTATGTCAACTTAACTGAGCTAAGGGATGTCCAGATAGCTGGTCAAACATTATTTCTGAGGGTGTGTCTGAGGGTGTCTCCAGAGAGTTTAGCATCTGAATCAGTGGAATGAGTAAAGGTCCCTCTCAACAATGTGGGTGGGCATCACCAATCCATAAAGGACCCAAGTAAAACAGGATGGCAGAGGAAAGGCAAATTTGTTCTTTCTGCTTGAACTGGGTCATCCATCTCCTTCTGTTCTTGAACATTGGCACTCATAGTACTTGGGCCTTGGGACTTGGACTGAGACTTATCCCATTGGCCCCATGGTTCTCAGGCCTTAGAGTCTGGACTGGAACTACACCACTGGATTTGTAGACTTCAATCTTACAGATAGAAAATCATGGGACTTCTCAGCTTCCGTAATTGCATAAGCCAATCCCTTGTAATAAATCCCTCATAATAAGCGAATCCCTCGTGATAATATCTTTCTATATATCTATAGGTGTAGATATCTGTGTAAATATCTACAAAGATAAAGATATACAGATCTATCCTATTGGTTCTATTTCTTTGGAGAACCCTGACTAATACAAACAGTTATCAAATATTGCTGCCTCTTTGTTTTCAAGGCTTAATAATCAGATTGAGGGTTAACATTTTAAAAATAATAAATAATTGATTTTACTACATCTCTCTGAGCTGGCTGTTAAATGTCTCTCTATTTCCATTTTTATCTGTACAAGGTGTTAATTATACTTCCTTATCTCCCATAAGCACTGTGATAATTACTGTTAGTAAAGCACTTAGGTTTATATGGATAAGGGAGATGGTGTAAGGGCAAAGCATTATCATTATAATTATCATTGCCCTGGGCATCTGCTCATTAATGGCTGCATTTGAGTAAAAACCCATGAAAGGTTTAATTGATATGAGACAGAAATTGGTCAACCTTACTCATATTCACTGCCAAAATTAATTCCAGAGAGAAAAAACTTTTCTCTAAATAGATCATCTCAAATTCCATCACAGAATGGAATACAGTAGTTTTAAAGCATTTAAACAATTCAGAATTCATTCATTTAACAAAGATTTATTGAATATCTAGTGTGTGCCAGACACTGTTCTGGATTCTGAGCATATACTGGTGAAGAAACATAAAATTGCCTTTGTGGAGTTTCCATTCTAGGGTTTAGAATATGCACCTGAGCTATTGTCTTTCTCTTCTGATCCAGATCATCTTTTAAGTTCTTCATCACAGACTCCATTCCTGATGCTGTCTTTTGCAACACATCTCAAGCCACTTGCATTTTTTCCCTCTCTGGAAGGTAAGTTCTAAATATTTATTTTCCTAAACAATGAATTGCTGCCCATTATGTAAAACTGCTCTATATTTGCATGTTATTTTTTTTCCCCTAAAACCACTGGAAGTTTAAATTGTCCATGGCATTTAGCACAGTGCTATACACATAGTGTGCTCATAAGTGATTCTTTAATTAAATTGAACATGTGACATCTGTCATTAATTTTTTGGAACTGTATACTTAGAA
This sequence comes from Pan troglodytes, assembly GCF_028858775.2. Classification (NCBI taxonomy): domain Eukaryota; kingdom Metazoa; phylum Chordata; class Mammalia; order Primates; family Hominidae; genus Pan; species Pan troglodytes. The sequence goes on from NC_072401.2 coordinate 86,274,286, forward strand.
ATGATTTCTAGACACAGGCAACCTATTTGTTATTTGGCCAAGCAAAACTAGGGTTTGCAAAAAGGTCAGATTTAGAAAAACATACTTCATTTTCTGTCTGTGCTACTACACTGTCCAATGCCACAGCATCTCCAGTTCTTTTAAAGAGAGTGCCTGCCAAAATCACCCCAGTTATCCTATCCTACAATGTATTTTCTGGATACTCATGACCATGTCAATTAGCAACCACAGGATATCCAAGTATCCAAGTATTATTTCTTCAACTCTGACTCTCTGCAATGCTGTCAACTGCTGAGTTTCCAACTGTCTCCAAAACTGCAGGAAGGCACTTTATCTCTTACTAGGTTGAGCTTTTTTTTTTTTTTTCCCAAGTACTATTGGCACTACTTCTGCTAAGCAAAATACCCTGGAGCACTGGTGATAACAAATCAATTTTCAATTTTGTCCAACATTAGGGTTCAAATCCAGGTTGTAGATTCAATAGAAAAAAGGAAAAAATCAAATCCAGGTTGTAGGTTCAGTAGTGTCCCAAGAACACTAAGAAAATATTGTTTTTGAATCCCAAAATTTTAAGGATTCTTGAAGTGAAATATTTCCATCAGTTTCTGTGTCCCTTGGTCAATTTCTCCATTTTCTCTATCGTCCTAACTTCTCTCCCTGCTCTTCAGATTAAATGAATGAAACCCTAGTGGCTGAACTAGGAATAAATCTAGTCAATAAACACCATAACGTGAACAGACTCAATTCTGGCCTCTAAAAGGGCAAGCTTATCTAATTTTTTTAAGGTGTAATTGTCATCTCAAAAGTTCCTTCATGCAAAGAGTTTTCTTGTAGCATCTTCATTATCTGTCCTGAAGTGGGCATATCTCTGGTTTAGGCTAAATGAGACAGAGTCTTTCACACAATGACTTTTTCCCCCCTTTACTTCTTTGTAGGATCAATGGACTGGGAAAGTATAAACCAAGAAGTCACTCTGTTTTGGTCACTACACCAGGCTGATTTTTCAAAAACTTGAATGTCATGGAAAAGAAAGTAAGCTTCATATTGCTTTCAATACATGGACGCTATAGAAAAGCGAATTTAAACTAGTTTTATGCTATAAAGTTGTAATTAGGGCTGGGCACAGTGGTAATCTGTAATCCCAGCACTTTGAGAGGTGGAGGTGAGAGAACTTCTTGAGGCCAAGGTTTCAAGACCAGCCTGGGGCAACATAGTGACTTGTCTCTAAAAAAACAATTTTAAAAATTAGCTGGGCATGATGGTGCATGCCTGTAGTCCTATCTAATTGGAGGCTGAGGCAGGAGGATGGTTTTGGCCCAGGAATTCAAGGTTACAGTGAGCTATGATCACATCACTGCTCCCTAGCCTGGGTAATAAAACAAGACCCTGTCTCAAAAAAAAAAAAGTTGTAATTAATGTTATAAACATTAGTAATAATGGTGGGTTTGGGGTGAAGTCAGCTGACATTAAAGACAGGAATGGAAAACTGTTGCTCTTGCCAATTAAACCATCGCATCCCCAAATTCCACCCATAAACTCTCTGAAAGCATTATCCTAAAGGAACAGCAGCAAAATGAGAATCAAATACTGCCCAATACCCTTATTATGCACTCTGTTAATAGCTAAGTTCAACACATGCTTTAGTCTTGGAAGCCAAACAGAGACTTCTACTCCCTGCATCACTTTCACATTTACTCCTTTCCCAAATCCAAATCTTGAGATCTTGCCACATTCTTAACAGTTGCACAGGGGAAATAAATCAAGGATAAAGAAGATGCAAGATGGTTGGGCTTAATTTCAACAATGCCAACCTCTTGGGTAAGTCCTTAACTTATCTGTGTCTCATTTTTCCTGTCTGTGAAGTAGGAATAATCATCATATCTACCCCATACTTGAGTTATGAATAATAACTGTGCTAATCTATGTAAAATGCTACAAAGCATGGTCAAAAGTTTCAATAAATATGAGTTATTACAATGATGATAATTATTATCATCATCATGCCATCTTCATCATGACATATCAGGCCCTGCCCCAACCTTATCACTTATTTTCATGTATAGAGAAAGGAAGAAAAAGAGAGAGGCCTATTTTATATTTCTTGATCCATTCAGTCACAGAAAAAGGAAGTAACCATTCATAAGAGGAGTCTTCCCACTTAGACAAAATATACACACCAATGTGGCTCAGTCAATGGTTATGAACTTGAACTAACCAAATTGGCATGTCCTCTTTCTTTAAAGAAAATAAAATCTAGTCAAGCAAAGGGGTGAGTTGTTGTGAAGAGGGACTGGGCAATAATCTTTCTCTATAAATCAAAGCTGTCAAAGACATGAGATGCCTCAAAAATATTAAATTAGAAATTGGAAGACCAACTTAGGAATTCTGAGGGAGAAATGCCTGCAGTGATATGGCACTAAATTTAATGTTCTTAAGAGGGCATATGGGAGAGGCAGAGCACATAACCTGTGGAAGGCTAGGGCTAAGTGTGAGTGAGGGAGAGAAAGTGGCAAGGAGAATACAGAGAGAGCAGTCTAATGATCAACATTAATCACAAACACAAAACATATGTTGATCAATCTACAGTTTTTTTAGCAAGAAGTTTTCAGGTCATTAAAGACCTCAATATTTTATGAGAGTCACAAATTTTATTGCAAAGCATATTACACTATTCCAAGGATTAAGCTGATCATATCTTCACTGTTTTTAGTCACCCACAAAATTATATAGCCCCACAGGAAATAAACAGGTTACTTTTCACTAGTCAAGAAGAGAACGTGCAGATTCCAGTTTCTTTGACAGAGGTGCATTTCTGAAAGGACTGGCTGCTCTTCAGACTCTTATAGAATGGAACAATTCATATCACCTCTGGGATGAATTGCAATGATGTTAGGACTTTAAAACAGAAGAGTGCCCATTGTTACCTTACTAATGAGTAATCCCAGGGAAGCAAAATCAGATTAATCATTCAACTTCTCTTTGAAGAACTCTCAAGGGAGCTCTGCTTAAGCAAGAATGCTACAAAGATCATGATGGAACACTCATATTTGCATTATTCTACACAAGACAAAACAAGCTACCAAAGTAACAATAGAACCTAGCGTCAAAAGTGAAAACTGCTCTAAAAAGGGGCGGAAGTGACAAAGATGAGTTGTTATATTTTCTTTGCATTTGGGCTGGTTCTGTTTTCTCATTTCAATTCCTTCTTGGAAAAGTGGTAGCTTAAGTGCTCTGTGTGTGTGTGTGTGTGTGTGTGGTTCACGCCTACATGTGTCTATTCCTAAGGCAATTGTAGCCCATTCACTTTAGTGACTCATATTTTGAAAGGCACCAATTTTCTTTTTCTCTTTAACAGGAGGGTGCCTCTTTTCTTTGGTTTTTGACCTCTTTTGTGCCAAAGGAAATGTGATTTTTGGACACACTGAGATGGAACTATAATTGTTATATTGTTGGGTAGTAGTGATACAGCTGTGGACCATCATTAGGCTAAGATGTTTTAATAACCATACATTTTTAAAAATAGCCATTTGAAAATAAGGCATAAGAAAAAATTTCAGCATATTTATCACAAGACGTAAAATCTTTTTTTAAGCCAGTAGTATCATCAGTAATTGATATCTAGTTGAACAATAGAAACATATATATTACTGTGGTAATATGTGATTAAAGATGTTTTTTTTTTCTTAGTATTCATTGCCAGAATCTTTAATTATTAACTTTTTGTGTATTGAGACAAACTGACATCTTAAAATTGATCTACTGAAGCCTTTCTTTCTTTCTGAAAGATGTGTGTACATTCTTTTTTAAGTAAAATTCGACCGTTTTTAAACCATCTATTAAGGCAAAGTGTGTTTTTCTCTCACAGGCTTACTGCATTTTCTGTCAACACTCACTCTTGTCTTCTGTGACTTTCTATCCCTGGACTATCATCATTTTCTCTTAGGGAAACTAATACGGACAACTGATTTAGTTACTAGGCCTGCTATTACCACTTGACTTTAATTCACATAAAATAATATGCTTTTTACAAATGATTTTAAATCAGAATTTCAGGTCAAGGGAAGCATATTTGAATGATATGTGTTTCGTCATTATCTCTTCATAATTTTTAGGCAACTGCTGAGAAAATTTAAGATATATATTGCATGCTAAAATACATATTGCATGGTAATCTTAAGATTATCTTCCTGGTATTCTGCAACTTGGTAAAGGGTAATTAATAGTACTCAGCCTCTCTTATAGATATGTTTTACTAACCCAAACAGTTGGTAGAAATGGCTTTTTACATTTTGCCACAATCCAGTAATAGGTAACATGGTTCAGTGTATGTAATATGAAGTAGTAGTTACTGATAGCAACAGGAGACAGACAAATTCCTAGGTAGACAGGGACAGACCCAATGAAACCTGACCTTCGAGCCAAAGACAGTTTAAAACCTGAAAACCGAGCTGCTAGTTCCAGATAGAGTTCAAGACCAGAGTGAAAACGTCTATCCCTTGTTGGAGGCCGAAAGACTGAGGGTCGTGATCAACTCAGTATACCACTGGAGGCTATATGAGTAAACAGCAAACTGTTCTCATAAACACAGAATGTTGGCAAACTGACAAACTACGTCTGCCACCCAGAAAGAATGCTGAGGGCAATCATGCCCCAAGTCCAATGTTTCTTGTGATTAGGTACATCTGAAGCCTGTTAGTAATAATATGAACCTGTGATCAATTAAGCAGCTGACCAATCATTACCTCCTCCTCCTTGCCCTTGTTACCCAATAAATATGAAGGGCAGTGGAAGCTCAGGGACTGCCTTTGCCCACTAGAAGCAGGGAGCTCTCTTCTTCCCCTGGACCTTTCCTTTAAAACAGTCTCTTTTGTTTTTCATTATCATTTTCTATGTTCATCCCTTTGTTCAGTCTTGTAATGATGGTCTCAAGCAGTAACAGTAGTAACTGCTGTAATGACAGTCTCAAGCAGTAACAGTAGTAACTGTTGTAATGATGGTCTCAAGCAGTAACAGTAGTAACTGCTGTAATGACGGTCTCAAGAAGTAACTGTGACAGTCTGCCACAATCCCTGTCTTACTCTCTTTCTCTATTGTTTCCTTCTGGATGATGCCTTTTAACCAATCAGATGGTTCTTTTTCCAAGACCACCCATACATTCCCCCATTCTAAGCCCAGAAAAACCCTGGACTCAGCCTCACAGATGGCTACCTGTTTTCAGGGTCCCCTCTTGCAGCTGAGAGCTTTTCTTATGTTACTCAATAGCGTTCTTCTCTGCCTTAGTCTCTCTCCCCTGTCTGCATACCTTATTCCTCTTGGTCATGGGACAAGAACCTGGAACTCACCAAGCTGTGGGCAGTGGGAATGAAAGAGGTGTAACCCTCCTGTATGCCAAGCTGCAGGGGCAAAAAATCCTCTGAGTGCCACTCCCTCCTGCTTGCCAAACTACGGGAAAGAAAAACCTGATGAGTCCCACTTCCTCCCACTCACTGAACTACAGAAAAGAAAAAGCCACAATATTTTCATGATGGAAAACAAGATGAAATTAGTTCAACTTGCAAGAAATAAAATCTTGAACGGATAAAATTATAACTATTGTCCATAAGAATTGTTGAATGTTGCAAAAGGCCACAAAAAGAGTCAGTCAGGATGTTTAAAGAAGTAACATGTAAAGATTATGAGAATCCCATTTTCCTATACTTTTTAAATAATGTATACATTTTAGCAGTTTTTCATATCCAAGAACCTTTAAAATATGTTTTGAATAAAACGACTTATTTTTCTAGAATAAATTTAGTTTTAAAAAAGGAATTCTTAAATTAATACAAAAAATAGAATACCAAGTATCATTAGCCATAAATAGAAAGTAATTAAAGTAAACCAATGCAGTGAAAGTGAAAAAATGTTATTTACTTTATTTACTTGAGTAAAGAACTATCACAGATAATTACATTAATATCATTTTGTGTTGGCTTTACATCTCAAAATATGACAAGTATTTACATTGGCCCTAATTCTTAATTGCAAGCCACCAGGTAATCTTGATTAAGTTTCTCAGTGAACAATCTCTATAAACTCTTCTGAAACTTGCATTGCTGTCTCTAAACACTTAACCATAATGTGGTCATTTCTTTTTCAGTAAAGTGATAGCACAGGTTCTCTTATGGTATTAAATAAATCTTCCAAAGAAGAAATCAAATTTTTTCCAAAATGGTAGATTAGAGGATTTTAGCATGCCTCAACCGTTTGGAAATAGCAAGCAATACATAAACTCTGTGGGGTTTAATTCGAGAAGGAAAACAGGAATCCACCAGAATTGTGAATAAGACCCCAGATCCCAGGGAGGATGCAGGAAAACAGCTCCCGTGATGACATCCAGCTAGTAGAAGTGAATGAAGCCTCAGTATGTGAGAGTGGCAGAGAGCCTCCCTCTGTGGCTTACCTTTCCACTGGAGACCTGAGCAACCCAGGCCAAGGGAAAGCACTTGGTCTTCTTATAAGCACTGGAGCTAACAGGGGGATAGGATTGGAGACACTGTGAGGAAAAGACAAGGAGGAAAGCTGTAAACATGTTCTCACACCAGGGATTTAGGGCAAGATGCCAATTTTAATCCAGCGACATATAAAGTCAGCCATTCTTTGGCAAACTGGCAGCATGGCTATGCAGGCATTTTAGCCTTGGGCCAGAGATTGGAATCCCTGCACTGGAGTGAGGGTAGGGGTCTCAACAGCCAAAACTGAAAACACCTCAGCAGTAGGTGCTGGAATTCCTGGGGCAGGAGGAGAGCTGTTATAGTTGCTCTTTCTCCTGGATGATGAGACTTGCATTCAGGGCCAGCTTGGCAACCTAGAACTGGTCTATAAGTGTCATTGCTGTGTGCCCCAGCCAGCTCCTCTGAGATCATGGTACAGTGGGGCCCTCTCTGCTCCATGTCCAGGCAGGTCTTCAGGTATTCAGAATACCTCCTCATCTGATTCAGCAGCCAGACCCACCCCACCCTTCCTGTACATAGCTGTGGCACAGTGTCTTACTCTTCACTCCAGATTTAGGCAGATCTCCAAGCATTCGGAGCACCCACTCATCTAAACCAGCAACCTGGATTGTCACACCCTTTCTGTGCAGAAATCCTATTCAGGGGGCCCCTCTGTACTTCACACTCAGGCAGATCTCCAGGCATTCAAAGCACTCACTCACCTGGATCAGCAGCCTGAACTGCCCCACCCTTTGTGTGCATAGATCATGGTGAAGTGAGGACCTCCTTGCTCCACACCCAGGCAGATCTACAGGCATTCAAACCACCTTCTTTCCTGGATTGGAAGCCTGAGGTGGCCCAACCTTTCTATGAAGAGATCAGGGTGCAAGGGGGCCCACTCTGCTTCATGCCCAGGCAAATCTCCAGGCATTCAAAGCATCTGCTGGCCTGGTTCAGCAGCCTGAGTCACCCCATCCCACCTGTGCAGCGATCTTGGTATGGAGTGACCTTCTCCCCTCCATGCTCAGGCAGGTCTCTAGATATCTGGAAAACTTACTCTCCTGGATTAGGAGTTTTGGTTGCCCTCAAATCCCCATGCAGAGAACTCAGGGCTGTGGTTTCCCAGCTCCACACCTCTGGGCACTTAGTGGCCACTCACTGGATTCTTCCTTGGCAGTGGTGTTTGTGGCTACCACAGGAGACATATAGGTGGACCTGCCTGGTCTAGCCCTGTCCATCTTGACCCCCACATCCTGGGACTGAGGAGAGAACTTAGATGACTGTGCACTCCATGAATCAGCCCATTTCCTTAGGCAACAAAGAGCTTCTCTCAGCAAAAAAGGATTAAGTAATTACCCAGAAGCATTGGCCAAAGCTGTCTCTTACCCATAAGCACCATCAAACTGCATAGCTCAACATAAAACCTGCCAACAGATATGCATAGGGCTACAGAAGCGAAGTCAAAAGACCCTACCCACCATTCTCTATGGTCATATCCCCTAGGGAGATGGGGAAAGGGGAAGGAAAAGGGAAATCAGAAAAAAGACAATAATATTACAGGGAAAGGAAGAAAAAGAAAAAAAAAAGTCCTACATGCACAAAAATAGTTACAAAAATTACAAGTACCAGCTTCTCCAGATGAGAAGGAACCAGCACAAGAATTCTGGCACCATGAAAAATATGAATGTAGTGATACCATCAAAGGGCCACACTAGTTCACTTAGAACAGTCTATAACAAAAATGGGAACTCAGAAGTTACAAAGAATTCAAAGCATGGGTTGCACTGAACTCAATGAGATCCAGGACAAGGTTGATAATCAAGACAAAGAAACTTCTAAAGCAATACAGGAAATGAAGGAAGGGATAAAAATCTGAAAAAGAAATCACTTGGATCTTCTGGAATTGAAAAACTGCATTAAGAAATTTCAAAATATAATTGAAAGCTTAATCAATAGACTGGACCAAACAGAAGAAAGAATTTCAGAGCTTGATCACTGGTCATTCAAAGTAACTCAGTCAGACAATAATAAAGAAAATAGAATTTTAAAAAATGAAAAGTCTTCAATATATGTGGGATTATATAAAGTGACCAAGCCTATCAATTATTGGTATTACTGAGAGACAAAGAAAAAGAAAATAAACTGAAAAACATATTTGAGGTAATAATTCAAAAAAAATTCTTAATGTAAGAAAGGTAGACATCCAGATAGCACAACTCCAGAGAGTACCTGTGAGATACTATACAAAAAGAGCATCACCAAGGCATATAGTTACCAGACTGTTTAAGGTCAATGTTAAAGAAAAAAATCTTAAGGACAGCTAGAGAAAAATGTCAGATCACACACAAAAAGAACCCCATCATGCTAACAGAGGACTTCTTATCAGAAACCTTACAAACCAAGAGAGATTAGGGGCTTATTTTCAGCTTTCTTAAATAAAAGAAAATTCCATCTAATAATCTCATATCCTGCCAAACTAAGTTTCATAAATGACAGAGAAATAAAATCATTTTCAGATGAGCAAGCATTAAAGAAATTTGTTACCACTAGACCGACCTTACAAGAAATCCTTAAAGGAGTTCTAAACACGGAAATGAAAGAACAATACCTGCCACCACAAAAACACACATAGCACACAGACCCTATAAAACAATCATATAATAGAAACTATAAAATAACCAGCTAACAGCAACACAACACAATCAAAACTTCACATATCAATGTTAACCTTTAATGTAGAAAATTTAAACACCCCACTAAAAAGGCACAGAGTGTCAAGTTGGATTAAAAAACAAGACCCATCTGTCTGCTGTCTTCAAGATGCCTGTCTCACATATAATGACACTGAAAGGCTCAAAGTGACAGACTGGAGGAAGATCTATCACCCAAGTGAAACACAGAAACAGAGCGGGAGTTGCTACTCTTATACAAGATAAAACAAACTTTAAACTAACAAGATTTTTTTTAAAAAGTCAGAGAAGGACATTATATAATGATAAGGGGAATAAGGGCTTCAAATCAACAAAAAGATTTAAGTATCCTTGATATCTATGCATACAACATTGGAGCACCCAGAATCATCAAAAAGTATTTCTAGACCTACAAAAGACTTATGCAGCCACACAATAAAAGTTGTAGATGTCAACACCTCAGTAACAGGATTAGACAGATCATCAAGGTAAAAAACAAAGAAATTCTGGATGTAAATTCAACACTTGACCAATTGAACCTAAGAGACATCTTCAGAATACTCCATCCCTCAAACACAAAAATATGCATTCTTCTCATTTTCTCATGAAACAAACTCCAAGATCAACCACATGCTTGGCTCGACAAATTTTTAAAAAATCAAAATCATGCCAACCATACTCTCAGACCCCATTTGAATAAAAATAGAAATCAATACCAAGAAGATCTCTCAAAACCCACAAAATTACATGGAAATTAAACAACTTGTTTCTGAATGACCTTTGGGTAAAAAAATTAAGGCAGTAATAAAAAATTATTTGAAACAAATGAAAATGAAGACACAACACACCAAAATCTCTGATGTAGCAAAAACAGTGTTAAAAGTTTATAGTGCTAAACACTTACCTAGATACCAAGATAATGGTCTAATATCGCACCTGGAAGAGCTACAAAATAAGAACAAATGAACCCTAAAACTAACCAAAACAAAAAAAGAAATAAGTAAAATCAGAGCATAACCGAACAAAATTGATATTCAAATATCCATACAAAGAAAGAACAAAATCAAAAGTTAATTTTTGAAAATATAAAGATTTATACACCACTAGATAAATTAACAAAAGAAAGAGAGAGAAGATCCAAATAAGGACCATTAGAAAGGCCAAAGGTGACATTATAACTGATCCCACAGAAATACAAAAGACTCTCAGAGACTACTATGAATACCTCTATGCACAAAAACTAGAAAATCTACGGGAAATGGAAAAATTCCTGAAAACACACACTCTCCAGGTATTGAATCACAAAGAAATTGAAACCTTGAACAGGCCAATATTGAGTTCTGAAATTGAATCAGCAATAAAAAAAACCTACCGACCAAAGAAGCCATGGATCAGATGGATTCACAGATTAATTTTAGACACAAACAAGAGCTGGTACCAATCCTACTGAAACTATTCCCAAAAATCAAGGTAGGTCCACTCCTCCATAACTGATTCTATGAATCCAGCATCACCCTGATATTAAAATACAGCAAAGACACAATGAAAAAAGAAAACTACATGCCAATATCCCTCATGAACAGAGACACAAAAATTCTCAACAAAATACTAGCAAACCAAATCCAGCAGCACATCAGAAAGTTAATACACCATGATGAAGTAGATTTCATTTCTGGGATGCAAGGTTGATTCAACATATGAAAATCAACAAATGTGATTCACCACATAAACAGAATTAAAAACAAAAACCATATTATTATCTCTGTAGACGTGGACAAGCATTTTACAAAATCTTATGTTCCTTCATAATTAAAATCCTCAACAAACTAGGCATTAAAGAAGATATCTCAAAATAATAAGATCCATCCATGACAAACCCACAGCCAACATTATAGTGATGCAGGATTTTTTGCTCTTTAGCTCAGCTAGGTCTGGGCTCTTGTCTCACAATGAGGAATAAATAGGCACATGGACATCAAAGAGTGAGCGGAGTAGAATTTATTAAGCGAAAAGGAAAGCTGTCAGCAGAAAGAGGGGTCCTGAAAGCAGGTTGCCAGTTGCCTCTCTTCACAGTTGAATACAAGGGCTTCTATATATCCAAGCTGATGGGGCTGGGTCCCCTATTTGTATAAGATGTGAATTCCTGGTGGCTCCACCTCATCCTTCCAGTGTGCATGTGGGCCCTTAAGTCTGAGTCACTCCACATTGATTTATATCCCTTACTGCACGTGTTAAAGGATGGAGTTTTTCACTGCAGGCAAGTTTAGGCAAGTTCTCTGTGCACAACGACCTTGTCAGGTTGTAGGTTCTCTGAGGACCCTCACCTATCTGCCTTGGAGAGTTCTCTGCCTCCTGCTTCTATCAATAGTGAATAAACAAAAGCTGTAATCATTCCTCTTGAGAACTGGAACAGGACAATGATTCCCATTCAGATTCAATATAGAAGTGGAAGCCAGGGAAATCAGGCAAGAAAAGAAATAAAAACATCCAATAGGAAAGAATTCAAATTATGTTTGCTTATAATATGATCCTACACCTAGAAAACTCTAAGGAGTCTACCAAAAGATCCCTAGAACTGACATATATGACTTCAGTAAAGTTTCAGAAAACAAAGTCAATGTACAAAAATCAGTAGCATTTCTATACATCAATAACGTTCAAGCTGAGAGCCAAATCAAGAACACAATCTCATTTACAATAGCTGCAAAAAAAGTAAACACATGGGAATATATCTAACCAAAGAGCTGAAAGATTTCTACAAGGAGAACTACAAAACACTGCTGAAAGAAATCATGGATGAAACAAACAAATGGAAAAATCTTCCATGCTCATGGATTGGAAGAATCAATATCACTATAATGTCCACACTGCCCAAAGTAATTTATAAATTCAACTCTATTCCTATCAAAGTACCAAAGTCATTCTTCACACAATTATAAAAAAGCTACTACAAAATTCATATGGAACCAAAAAAAGGATCCCAAGTAGCCAAAGTTTTTATAAAAAAAAGAACAAAGCTAGAGGCATCACGCTACCTTACTTCAAATTATACTAAAAAGCAACAGTAACCAAAACAGCATGGTACTGCTACAAAAACAGACACATAGATCAATGGAAAAGAATAGAGAACCCAGAAGTAAAACCACTGACCTACCACCCTATGAACTTTGACAAAGCTGTAAAACAGAAGCAATGGGGAAATAACTCTCTATTTAATAAATGGTGCTGGAATAGCTGAGAGGCCATATGCAAAAGATTGAAACTGGACCCCTATCTTTCACCATACACAAAAAATTAACTCAAAATGGATTAAGAATTTAAATGCAAGACCTCAAATTATAAGAATCTAGAAGAAAACCTAGGAAACCCCATTATGGATATCAGATCTTGGGAAAGAATATATGACTAAATCTTCAAAAGCAATCGCAAGAAAAACAAAAATTGGCAAATGGGACCTAATTAAACTAAAGAGCTTCTATACAGCAAAAGAAACCATCAACAAAGTAAACATACAACCTACAGAATGAGAGAAGATATTTGTAAACTATGTATCTGACAAAGGTCTAATATCCAGAATCTATAGGGAACTTAAAGAATGGAAGAAGCAAAAAACAACCCCATTAAATATAGGCAAAAGACATGAACAGATATTTCTCAAAAGAAGACATACGGTAGGGCGCGGTGGCTCACGCCGTAATCCCAGCACTTTGGGAGGCTGAGGCGGGTGGATCACGAGGTCAGGAGATCGAGACCATCCTGGCTAACATGGTGAAACCCTGTCTCTACTAAATACAAAAAAATTAGCTGGGCATGGTGGCAGGCACCTGTAGTCCCAGCTACTCGGGAGGCCGAGGCAGGAGAATGGCGTGAACCCAGGAGGCGGAGCTTGCAGTGAGATCAAGCCACTGCACTCCAGCCTGGGCGACAGAGCGAGACTCCATCTCAAAAAAAAAAAAAAAAAAAAAAGAAGACATACAAGCAGCCAACAGCCATATGAAAATATGCTCAACATCACTAATCGTTAGAGAAATACAGATTAAGATTACAATGAGGTTATCATCTTACACCAGTCAGAATGGCTTTTATTATATTAAAAACTCAAAAACAACAGATGCCGAGGAGGTCACAAAGAAAATGTTTAACACTTGTACAGCGTTGGAGAGAATGTAAATTAGTTCAGCCACTGTGAAAAGCAGTTTGGATATTTTTCAAAGAACTTAAAACAGAAGTAGCATTCAACCCAGCAATTCCATTACTGGGTATATACCTAAAAGAAAACAAATTGTTCTACCAAAAAAAACCACAAGCACTCTTATATTCAACACAGCATTGTTCATAATAGCAAATACATAGAATCAACCTAGTTGCCCATCAATGGTGGATTGGATAAAGAAAATACAGTAAACATACACCATGGAATAGTATGCAGACATAAAAATATATCAAAATCATGTCCTTTGCAGCAACATGAATGTAGCTGGAGGCCATTATCCTAAGTGAATTAATAATGCAAGATCAGAAAACCAAACACCACATGTTCTTAATTATAAGTGGTAGCTAAACATTGGATACTTATGAACATGAAGATGGCAACAGTAGACACTGGTGACTATTAGAGGGAGTAGGGCAGGATGAGGGAAAGACTTGAAAAACTAACTATTGAGTACTGAGCTCATCACCTGGGTAATGGTATCAGTCATACTCCACACAATATACCTGGTAACAAACCTGCACATGTAACAACTGAATCTAAATAAAAGTTGAAATTATAAACAAAAGATAACAAAACAAAATTCAAAAACAAAGAGGACATCCATTGTACTATCCCTACAACTAAATTTAGAAAATAAAACAATCTTAAAAATTTCTTCCAAAAAATGACACAATAAAAATAACCTCCTTCTACAGACAAATACTTTTTAAAATCTAGCTACAACTAAAATAGCTACCAGTTAATTTTCTCAATGGATTTTCATATGTATTTTAAAATTAACATTTAGAAAAATATTTATCTGCTGCAAATAAAGCAGGCCAATTTTACACTACTAGTTATTGGAGAAACATATTAACCCCAGCCACACTAAACCTGCTATATGAATATGTATTCTATTCTCCAGAGACTAGGCATCTTTATCAATGGAAATCTGTACAAATGTATCTACATATCTGAAAGATAGACTTTTATCTGAAGAAAAATTCAAATTACGTGGAAATTTTCTTTATCATCCCCTTTGTGTGTATAGAAAAATACAAGTAATAAATCAGAACTAATACTATGTATCATTCATTTACTCATAAGTTATATATTAAAGGTTTTCTGTCAAGAACCATGCTATGGGCCCACATCAGATAATTATTACAAAATGTTAAACTATGTGCTTTCTTAGAACACAAAGTAGTATAATAATTCAATTACTATTTGAGAAAAATAGAATGTTTCACTTTTGCCTCATCTAAAGACCTTATCCATGTGTTTTTTTTTAATCAAATGAATCATAGGCAAAAACTCTCAGCATTGCTAAGGCAGGGGGAAAAAGTAAGAAAAAGAAGCATCTAAAAGAAATGGAGCATAAAGTGAAGCAAGATCTTTGGAAAATTCAGTTCCCAAAAGGTTTTATGGATGTAATTTATTCATGGCTTCTGCCACATGGAGTTAATAGCAGTTGCCTATCCTCTTGGTTGTGGTAGTCATCCCCTAAAATGTCTCAGCTTATATCCTAAGAAAGAAGGCATCACTGCTCAATTACAATATTATCCCTGCAACACAATATTCTATAGATGAAGAGGCTATGAAACAGGCATGTAGATGTTTCTGAGGCCAGTCAGTACTGTTTAGGGATTGTATTTCTCCTGCTGGAATTCACAGGGCCCTATGGACTCATCTCAATGAATCCCTCATCTGACCTATGCCCCTTATTTTATGTTTTTGTTTATTTGGAATATATATGCAAAAAGGAAAGTCAAAATAATTGTTTGATTACATAAAGAGAGAATAAGGATTCACAAAATACCAGATAAGAGTCTGAACTTCCACTTACATTTTGTGAATTTCTTATATATCATCCTCACGCATTTAGCCTAATTTTATTTGATTCTTGTAGCAACCCCGTAAGAAAATATTTGCATTTCTAAATTTTAGCTGAGATAATAAAATCTCAATAATATACTTAGTAAGTAGTTGGCCTGAATTGGACTGACTTGATCCAATTCACCTACATTCCAGTCTAGTCTATTTTGTTACAGCTGCCACTCCTCTCTGACACTTGCAACATGATTCAACATTGAATAGAAACTGGATAAGTGGGTGGGCCAGGTAACTAAAAAGTCTGTCATTAACTGATCTGAGGTATATAAATTGCATCCAGTCTGTAGATTTCCTTAAAGTTACCATCACCAGATCACAGACAGGAAATGAGAGTTTTAGCTTTAAATTTGTAAGAAGCTATCTGACACAGTCTTGATTCTATGTGTAAAGTGAACGAACATCAAGACCACATGACGCCTACAGAAACCATGACCTACATCATTTAATGACAGCTCTGAGTAATAAATGCTAGCTTAGCCAAAATGGGGATCACCCTTAGAAGGTGTCATTGAGTATAAATATCAAAGATACATCACTCAGAGAAGATAAAATATAAGTACACGCAGGATATTTATGAGACTGAAGACTAAGAAATATTAAAGGGCAGTAAAAGCAGCATCTGCCACATTATACAAAACAGGCTGATACCTAAGGAAGTACAGATATGTAGTTACTTTTCAGAAGAAAAGTGCCCAACTCATGGAAGATCAGAAGTCAAAAACAGACTTGCAGGGACAGATGGGTCATGTCAAGAATAGGTCTGCAGGGACAAGTATAATCAATACTAAGGATTGGGTTAGAAAGCAGGGCCTGAGGACAACTGAAACTTCCATCAAATTAAAAAATATCTGCTCAGGAATTCTACCTAGTACTAAAAGATTACATTTCTTTCTTTAGCAATTAAACCAATTCGGAAATCTCCTGCATATGGCTTTTCAAAATGGGTGCAACAATAATATTACATTCACAACTTTAGTGGCTTTACTCTTTTACTTTCTTATCAGTAAAAATGTCTAGTTAATAAAATTGTCCAAGTTAATACTTCAGTATTAGAAGAAACTAACTGCTGTAACAAATCGACCTCAAAATTTATAGTGAGCTAATCGTGATAGAAGTTTAATTTTCACTAACATCAACTATCCAAAGAAGTGTTCCTAAACAGTATTAGCTTATTTTTGCTCAGTGGTTCAAGGATCCAGGTTCCTTCCATTTAGGAGTCCTGCTATCCCTTAGGGTCCCATCGTTATTTGCATTTAGCAACTGAAGAGGCAAGACAGGAAAGAGAAGGCACAGTCTTCTTAAAAGGCTTGAGCAGAAAGTGCACACTTCTCTTCTACTCACAATTCTTTAGCTAGAGGCCTGTCATATGGCCACACCTAATAGCAAGTAAGACTCACTATATGTCCAAAGAGAAGAGAAGAATGTGAATTTTGATGAATATGTAACAGTTTTTGACAATGAATCATTTTCCACTTACATGTATGGGTATCCAGTGAACACCAAGTGTGATAGTAGCAGTAACCAAAGGCTGAAGTACATTTAAAATGAGGAACACCCAAACAAAATTGAAGTATAATATGGTAGGTACCAACCAATTCAAGAGAGCCAAGCAGAATTCTAAAGCCTAGAAAACAGTCATGTGCCACTGAACATGACTAGATCTTATTCCTTCTAACTGTATTTTTGTACCCATTAACCATCTCCTCCTTATACTCAATTCCCAACTACTCTTCCTGAACTTCTTTTTTATTCTAACATAGATACTTGCTTTTCTTGTTCTGCTCCCCTCATATGTTGTATTTTAATATTCATGGATAGGGATATTCATAGATAAAATATTTCTTTTGATTACATATGTGAATTTTTCCAATTTGATTTGAGGAATAAAGACAATAACCTGGACATTGGAGAATACATATATGTCTAGAAATAGCCTAGAACTATCTGTGAAATTTCCCAGCATTAATAGAGTAATAATCATCTTACAATTTGTTATGAGCCAAGAAGAAGGAAAGAAATATTTAAATGAGACCCACAGAAAGCACACATCTCCAAATGGCAGGCAAGGTGGTGGAGTAGAAAAAAGAAGGCTACATTTCAGGCTGGCTTTCTTGTCTTCTGTCATAATCCTGTGTCTATTGAAGTTGATACTAAATGAGAGATTGGTGAGTAAAGTTGACAGGATTTTATCTATGTGAATTTACTCCTTTAAAGTAAACTTGAGAGATTGCCTTGCTCATTCCCATGACAACAGCAAGCATCTAAAGGTCAATAATATTTCCTAAAATTCTGCAAGCCTACTGAACTCCTTCTTTTCAAGGGCTTTAAAGCTAAGAAAGGCAGCAAAGCTGGGCACTGTGGCTCACGCCTATAATCCCAGCAGTTTGGGAGTCTGAGGCGGGTGGATCACCTGAGGTCAGTAGTTCGAGACCAGCCTGACCAACATGATGAAACCCTGTCTTTACTAAAAACTACAAAAATTAGCTGGGCATGGTGGCAGGTGCCTGTAATCCCAGCTACTTGGGAGGCTGAGGTGAGAGAATCGCTTGAGCCCGGCAGGGGGAGGTTACAGCGAGAGGAGATTGCGCCATTGCACTCCAGCCTGGGAGAAAGAGCAAGACTCTGTCTCAAAAAAAAAAGCAATCCAATAAAACAGAAAATTTCCAAAATCCAAGAGAATTAATGAATGCAGTTTAAGCAGAGAATAGAAAATCAGTGGTCAGAGAATTGAGAACAACTGAGGATGCCAGCCTCCCATTGCACTGAATAGCTCACTTACACACGGGATTTTGAATCATGTATCCACTAGTCCCTGGCCTGTGAATCTCTCTGGTCAGGAATACTAGCCTAACTAATACAACATCAAGAAATAACCCATATACAAATTTAGAAACCTTGCTTTCAACACACAAAAAGGTATTGAAGAAATTGAGTCAGCAGCAATACCTAGTCTTTTACTCTCTTATTTCTTCTTATGTGGATAGAATTACTATTGTGATTACCAACATTTTAGGGAATTAGGATTAATTTTCTCATTTTTATTTTTCCCTACTCTATTCTTAAAGGGATAGAGAATTTTTTTTAATTACAATAAATTTGATGTTAGTTTCAGGGCACCAGATAATAGAATTTGGGTCACGGGAGTGGTGATTAGTGCATATGATAGCATTCCTAGAAATAAACTGAGTCACCTTGAGGTGCCCTCTTTGAATCACTTGAGTTTGATTCAATAGTTAGATTCCACATCTTGAGTTATTTTTCTAAGATTTATCTCTTTTTAATTTCTATGTGAATGTTACTAGTCAGTTTTAGGGAAATTAGACTTTTTCCTGGATTGCCCTGAGGAAATGTTTTCTCAGGATGGTCTTCCTTGAAGTTGTTCAAACACATGTCTATGGGAAATTCAATATATCAATATGTATTATTAATTATGTATATGAACTGGAGCACAAAGAAACAGTATACTGGCTCAAAGAAGTTGCATAGTTTGCTTTGTCAAGAATGGGTACGGGTCTGATTAGCGACTGATCGTTCTATTCTAAAGTCATTAAGAGAATAAAGACAGCAAAGAACAAATCTAGCAAAACTGGGTTTACCAACACGGATAATGGTTTTGTCAAAATATTTAAAATGACACTGAAATAGCTGCTTTTTACATTTTTTATATTTTACTTTGAAACAACTGCTTTTTGCAAGATACTTGTTTTATTTTTCTTTAATTTTTATTTTACTTTCCTAGAAAATCTCACATGGCAGAATCTATTTGAAAGGGACCAATATTCTGCCATTACAGAATTATAATATTTTTAATAAAATTCACTGCTTCAAAACAATTTGAATTTTTGCAGTCTTTAGTAAATAGTCGAAGGAAGGATTTGAGCTTAGTGCTTTAAAATTTCAAGTTTTCATTTGGCACATGTTGGGGCATAAGAGCATACGGTGCTATGCTGTGTAAGTTTGATGGACATCATTGATAACTGCATAATGGACACTATCTTCAGCTTCTTCATTCACGTTACATTAAATAAATATTAAAATCTTTATATTTACTTTTCACAGTATTAATTCTTGATCAAAGCAATAAAAATATTATTTGCTTTTCAATTTACATGTTCTTTTTCTAAAAGGCTTAGGTTATTTGAATGGAAAGTATAATGATTCAAACGCAAGTGAGAAGAATTTCTATTACCAAAATACAAATTCAAGAAGGTAAAACAGCATGCCTTATATAATAAGTAGATATTGACACATAGAAGGAAATATACAAAATGTAAATATATTCAGAAGCTGATTTAAAATTTTAAGTTAATTTCTACATGGTTTTGAACAGCATTTCATTGCAGCAGAATACACTCTGTCTCCCTAGAGATATTTTTATCATTTAGCAAAAATATTAGTGTCATATACTTCTAAGTTACTAATTTTAAATAATATAAAGAATATATAACCCTGTCCCCCATTTATTGTGGTTACCTGTACATTTCAATTTTGGCAATCACAGAAAATTTTCTCTAATATTGTAAGGTAACAACAGTTTTGCATTAAAAACCTTGCATTAATAGTATACCATTTTTCTTTTTGACTTTCAACTCATTGAAGCATGAACATCCTTTTGGCTGGATAATTGGGTTTTTGTATGAGAAACAAACTTTTTGAATTGGCACTAGAGTACAAATTTAATTAAGGACACAATTCCTGTAATAATCAGAACATCTGTACCATGACCAAATAGTTCTCACTGCTTACATTTTTAAGGCCTTTATTTTAGACTCTACAAAAGGTTCATTTGGCTTCTGATATTGAACATCTATTTACAATTTTTAAACCTTCTGAAGCAATTTGGTGACTATATATAGCTCATGTGAAGTTAATTATAACAAGTAACTAGAAATTTTCAAAGTCTATTTTAACAAAATGCAGATTTTAAAAACTTAAGACGGGAAATTTTGTTAAAAAAACACTAATTTAGAGAAGTTGTACATATTTAAAAATCAATTTCCCATAAAATCATTAGTGGAAAAACAAGACTTTTATATTGAGAATTATTTCTTCTTTCTTATATCTTTATAATGGAAGAGAGAGATGTTAACATGAATATACAAATGAATATAGATTTACCAAATGAGGGACATATTCCTATAACCCCCACAGCCATCAAGTTAAAGTTAAACTTTGATAAAATATTAAAATGTCATGTACAATTTTTGGCTTTGGGAAAAAGCGAGAAGGCAGGGGTGTTCAGAGACAGAATAAGAAAGACAAGCCACCAAATATTTGAGGACAAAGACATTAGACAGAGAACATGATGAGAGAACAGGTATCACTGTTTTTTAAGTTTCTAAAATTATTTGTCTTTTTTTTTTTACTTTTCAATGCAGTAGACGAGAGTAGACATGTTTATAAATAATAATACTTCTAAAAATAGTAAATGAGCAATTGAGAAATTGTAGAGTCACATAAGCATGGATGCACATGTGTTATCAACATAACTAAAGCAGTAACATAAACAAATGCAGTGTAAAAAACCCACCACAACACCATCAATTGGTTTCTACTTTGTTGTAAGAAAGATTTTCATTATACCAACCATAAAAGAGAGTCACACAGAAAAGGCTTTGATATATTTTTCTGCCTAGTACCATCCAAGGCATAAAAGTAGAATTCAACAAACAACTTGAATTAAAATAATTTATTTAAAAAGCAAAAACTTATTTTAAAAAATATTGACACTGTATGTCTTTTTTAATCCCAGTAGAATGGAAGTTTCATGAAGTCAGGTTTTGTTGTCTGCTTTCTTCATTGTCATATCCTTAATCCATAAAAGAGTGCCTAGGATTAAATACAAGTACACCTCCAAGATATAGTGGGTTCAGTTCCAGACGAACACAATAAAGCAAATCACAGGAATTTTTTAGTTTCCCAGTGCATATACAAGTTATGTTTACACTATACTGTAGCACATTAAGTGTGAAATAGTATTATATTTAAAAAGACTACATACTTTTAAAAAACACTTTGTTGCTAAAAAATGCTAACAATCATCTGAGCCTTCAGCAAGTCATAATCTTGGTGGTGGTGGAGGGTCTCGTCTCGATGTTTGTGCCTGCTAACTGATCAGGGTAGTGATTACTGAAGATTGGATGGCTGTGGAAATTTATTAAAATAAAACAGTAATAAAGTTTGCCTCATCAATGAATTCTTCCCCTCACAAATGATTTCTCTGTAGCATGCAATGTTGTTTGATAGCATTTGACCCACAATAAAACATCTTTCAAAATCGGACTCAATCCTTTCAAACCTGCTGCTGCTTTATCAACTAACTCTAATATTCTAAATGCTTTGTTGTCATTTCAACAATGTTCTCAGCATCTTCACTAGGAATAGATTCCATCTTAAAACCATTTTATTTGCTCAGCAATAAGAAGTAACTCCTGATTGCTTCAAGTTTTATCATGAGATTGCAGTAAATCAGTCACACCTTCAAGCTCCACTTCTAATGTTGGTTTTCTTGTTATTTCTACCAACTCTGTAGTTACTTCTGCTGAAGTCTTGAACCACAAAACTCATTTATGTGTACTGGAATTAACTTCTTCCAAACTCTTGTTAATGTTAGTATTATGACCTCCTCCCATGAATCACGAATGTTCTTAATGGGATCTAGAATGATGAATTCTTTCCAAAAGGTTTTCAATTTACTTTGCTCAGATCCATCATAGGAATCATTATCTATGGCAGCTATAGCCTCACAAAATGTTTTTCTTAAATAAGACTTGAAAGATGAAATTACTCCTTGATCCACGGGCTGCTGAATGAATCACTATCTATGGCAGCCATAGCCTTACAAAATGTTCATCTTGAAAGATGAAATTATTCCTTGATCTATGGGCTGCTGAATGAATATTTTGTTGGCAGACAGGAAAACATTGATCCCCTTGTACTTCTCCATCACAGTTCTCAGTGACCAGGTGCATTGTCAATGAACAGTACTATTTTGAAAAGAATCTTTTCTGAGCATTAGTTCTCAACAGTGGGCTTAAAATAGTCACTAAACCATGATGTAAACATATGTTCTGTCATCTAAGCTTTGTTTTATTTATGGAACACAGTCAGAATAGATTTAGCATAATTCTTAAGTGACTCAGAATTTTCAGAACGGCAAGTGGGTATTGGCTTCAACTTAAAGTCAATAACTGCATTACCCCTTAACCCATTTATGCCTAGTGTTCCATTATTGGAATGCTAAGCTTGTGGGAGTTATTTATATCCTGCTGTTCAAGGTCATCACCAAGGTCTGATTTTTCATACAAAAAATTTGCAATCTCCAGCTATAAATGGGTTAACAAGGGAATCACCCTGTCCTTGAAGCTTTGAAACCAGATACTGACTTCTCCTCTCTTGCTATGAAAGTCCTAGATGGCATCTTCTTCCAATAGGAGGCTGTTTCATCTACATTGAAAATCTGTTGTTTAGTGTATCACCTTCATCAATTTTCTTTGCTAGATCTGGATAACTTACTGCTTCACCTTGAACTTTTATGTTATGGAGATGGCTTCTCTTTTTAAACTTCATGAACCAATCACTGCTAACTCCAAACGTTTCTTCTACTGCTTCCTCATCCCTCTCAGCCTTCAGAGAATTGAAGAGAAATAGAGCCTTTCTCTTGATTAGGCTTTTTCTTAAAGAAATGTTGTAGCTGGTTTGATCTTTTTTCCAGACCACTCTAACTTTCTCCATATCAGCAATAAGACTGCTTTGCTTTGTTTTCATTCATGTGTTCACTTGAGTAGCACTTTTAATTTCCTTCAAGAATTTTTGCTTTGAATTCACAGTTTTACTATTTGGTTCAAGAAGCCTAGCTTTTGGCCTATCCTGGCTTTTGGCATGCCTTCCTTACTAAGCTTAATAATTTCTAGCTTTTGATTCAAAGTGAGAGATATACAACTCTTCTTTTCACCTGAACCCTTAGAAGCCATTGTAGGGTTATTAATTGATCCTATGGTATTATTGTGTCTCATGGAAAGTGGATGTCTAAAAAGAGAAAACAATATGGGGGAATGGCCAGAGAATGTAGAAGTCAGAACACACACAACATTTAACAGTAAAGTTTGCCACCTTACATAGTGCAGTTTGTGATGCCCCAAAATAATTACAATAGTAATACCAAAGATTACTGATCACTGATCAATATTACATTTATAATAATTCAAAAATTTGAATACTGGGAGAACTACCAAAAATGTGACACAAAGACATGAATTGAGCCCATGCCATTAGAAAAATGGCACCAATAGACATGTTTGACACAGGCTTGCCACAAACCTTCAACTTATAAAATGCACAGTATCTGGGAAGCATAATAAAGTGAAGTACAATAAAATGAGGTATGCCTGTAGATGCTCAATAAATATTTTTCTTACAATGAAGGAGCAAATAGCATGCACACTTAGAGTACAGAAAGTACCATTGTCTTTACCATGGCCAGGATGAAATACATCTTTAATGTGTCATCTACCCTTGATGTGATTCCATGCTAAGCAAAAACCATCCAATTAATGAGCCATTCTCACAGACAAAAGTAATATGTATGGTCACTGAAAAGTTATACCCTCCATTACAAGATATATAATTTCTATTTCATTCAATTACTCAACAATTCAGAGAAATCTCCCCTCTGACCCCAACGAGGCATCCTGTTGTTGGTACATGGCAACTTTATACACATCAACAAAGCCAAGATTTCCAAGCCAACACCGTTTGTGAGGGAAAAGCTGTGATAAACGAAGAGTTCAAAGAGACCATGTAAAATGATTATTGTGGAAAACCCTGGAATTTTTCCTTTTACTCACTTGATTTCACATTCTGTGTTCAAACTATTTTATCGCTTTTGGTGATAGAATTGAATGATATAGATTTATAAATTTTAAAAGTGATGGCATATTCTGTTAATTCACAGTACACCCATTTGACCTGAATCATTATCTGTCAAAACAGAGACTTGGATTAATGACAATTTCACATATCAGATCTCAAAGGTTTGTGGGCATATCTAGAATGCTCAGTACATACTCTAAAAAGTTTCTTCATTATTGATGATAAAGGAATCCCAAGACAGATAACAATGAATGGCCTGCCTGTTGATAGGTCACTTAATGAGATATTCTTTTGGGTCCAAGTATCCCAGTATACCAACAAATATGGAGAGAGCTCTTACCTGCCAGTTGGAAACCCAGTGCCATAGACTAAAAGTCTCCCCCAAAATTCAGATGTTGAAATTTTAATCCCCAATGTGATGGTTTAAGGAGTTGGTAACTTTGGGAAGTGACAAGAGTATGAGAGTAGAGCCTCATGAATGAGATGAATGCCCTTATTTAAAAATAAATAAATAAATAAACAGCTCCCTCACCCTTTTTTACCATGTGAGGACAGAGAAAGAAGGCACCATCTCGGAATCGGAAAGTGAGCCCTCACAAAACATCAAGTCCATTGGCAGCCTGATCTTGGACTCCTTAGCCTTCAGAACTGTGAAAAATAAATTTCTGTTGTTTATAAAACACCTAGTTTATAGCATTTTGTTACAGCAGCCCAAACAGACTAAGACACTGGTAATTAAACAATAATCTCATATCCAAATGGAAAACTTAAATATTTTGATAAACTAATTGGGAAGCACTACCTTAACATCATACTATCTAATGAAAAGTCTTCATCGAAGTTCAACTTTTTGCTATTGAAATAAAAATAATAATTAATTCATTAAAAGTGTTATAAAAAGCAACAGTCTTACAGGTTCCTAAATACACCAGCCTCGTTCTACCTCAAGTCTTTGTATTTTCTGTTCCACTGCCTGGAATACTTTTCTCCCAGAGTTTTATAACTTACTCTCTTGCTCTCTTTAGATGATGACTGTTGTAATTCTCGTTCCAGTTTAACTCACTCAGTGAAGACTTCTGTGGACATCCTCCTTATAGAAAAAATGCCACATGTTCTCTCCTAAAATACATTGTTTAGCAAAATATGAGAATACTAAATACATTTTCCAGTGTTATTTTTTCTAAAAATCAAGTCAGTTTTAGCACGTGTTTGGTTGAATATTTTATAAAATATCTAATGACTGGAGGCTATTGTTCAGGCAACCAGATAAAATACCACATGCTCACCATACCCTGTAATATTTTTCTCCACATATCTAATCACTGTATAATATAGATCATGTTTTTATTATTTATTTTGTTTATCCGTTTCTCCTAATAAAATGTAGTTTTCATCAGGATGAAAATTTTTGTCTACTTTGTACTCTGCTGTATGCCTAGGACCTAGACCAAAACCTAATAGCAAGCACTCAGCAACATTATTGAGTGACTAAATAAGCAAATAGATTTATGAAAGTGAGTTGTCCCTTGAGGATTGGATTGCTTTTAAGTGAAGCAACTGCATCCCTGTCTGGATTTGTAAAGGCATGGCCAAACCCTGCACTATAGGAACAACTATATAACCAAGTTATTACCATTCTGTGAAGCATCTTTATCTAGGGTGCTAGTTGTCTTCCTTATGTGAAATCTCTTTCTTTTTCTTAACTTTATCAAATTATATTATACTTACCTGGAACCTATATGTTTAAGTTGCTTTTGAAATGTTAGTTTACTGTTAGTCTTGATTAAATAATGTGAACATGGGCATGTTTCTTAATGTGTATGCATATCTAGTTCTCCATTTGTAAAACACGTAATAAGAAGTGGTTTTGAAACTCAAGTGAAATACTGTAGATAAAAGAACTTCAAAAATATCACAAGAATGTATTAGTTTCCTATTGCTGCTATAACAAATTACCACCAATTTAGTCACTGAAAACACAATTTTACAGCTTTTTTAGGTTGAAAGTCTGATACAGGACTCATCAAGCCAAAATCTAGGTGTTAGCAGTGCTGCATTCCTCTCTGGAAGTACTCGGAGTCTGTTTCCTTGTCTTTTCCTGCTTCTAGAAGCTTCCCACATTCCTTGGTCCGTGGCTTGCTTTCTCCATTTTTAAAATGAACAATATTTTTCCTCTCTGATCATCTTTTCATAGTCACATCTCCTTCTGACTGCAACTAGGAAAAGTTATACACTTTTAAAGATTCATGGAATTAGATTGGCCCTATCTGGATTATCCAAGATAATCTCCGCATCTCTGTGTCCTTAATTTAATCACATCTGCAAAATCCCTTTTGGCATGTCAGATAACACATTCGTAGGTTCTAAGGATTAGAATGAGAACAATTTGGGGAACCATTATTCCACCTACTCTACCTTCTCAGGGAGTGAAAAGGGCTGTGAAGTAAAAGAAAGCAAGGTCAAAACATCCAGAAGGCGGAGTGCTGGGGGGGCATATGTCCTTTTCTTAGCTCTGGTAGGAATATCTGAAATGTCAGACTAGCGTTTTTCACACAGATTAATTTTGACTTTAATAAACAGAAAATACGATGACACTTATCAAACATTTAAAGAGTAGTCTGGTTATAATCACAGCCTACAGTTTCATTGCCCACCTTTAATGAAACTTGTCCTGAGTGCTGTTTTGGACAGTAGACTCCCCATGATGTCCATACCATCATGGACCCCAAAACATTTACTTTTGTCCTCTTCAAGACATTTCCACCTTTGCACACAGAGCAATCTCCTGCACACTTACAAAGAGAACTGCTTTGGTGGCTACCTGGCAGAAGAGCTAAAGTTCCTGCTGTAATTTCTAGGTGATTATTTCTATCTTTTTCAAAGCATACCAACAAACCCTTGCTAATTCTGCATGGATGGGCAAAATACCTTGCTATTGCTTGACATCACTATGTTTCTCCCAATTTGCTTTTTTATTTGCTTTTTTAACTAGAATATTGTCTTCTCTCCTTAGTTTCTCCTAGTGATTGTTCACACTTTAACCAAGCACTCTATTCTATAATTTTGCTCTATAATGTATTGAGCATTTTTACAGTATGAAAAGCAAGAGTCTTATTATATCCCATATGACTGACCATGATCAAAAATTGGAAGATTTCACCAATGTAATTACAAAGATAGCTAAAGCTTAATTATTATGTACCTAATTTTTAAATTGTTTTTAATTTAAAAATATAAAATACATTATGTATTTTTATTTAAATTGAATATATTAATTAAAGACATTATTGCAGCCATTCATTACTACCATATGCTGCAATAGTCACGTTTGTTTTTCACTTTTTTCCCATGGTGTTATCATATCTGCTGAATCATTTAGTACTTACCTGAGTTTTATAACCTTCAGTTTCTAATCTTCTATAACCTGAATAAATGTATAAACATGTGTATCAAAATAGTTTGAAAAACTCCAAGAAAAATGGCCTTAAAAATGTCATATAAATAGAGTGTATGAAGTTGAATGTACACAGCTCTCTACTGTGAAAAGTGGAGTTTTATTATTTCATACAACTCCCATTGTTAAAAGTGTAGAGTCTATAGTTACTCCCCCTGCTACATTAACCTGAAATGATTATTTTCTTTTTGTTTTATGAACTATGTGAATAAACTCTCTCCTACGCTGCTACTTTCCAAAAAAACACAGAGGGATAGAACTCACCAGAAGGAAAGGAAGCTCTCTTTACTTAGAAAAGGAATGATCAGCCATGGGATAGAGAAATTAAGAGATTTGTGGAAGAATTGAAGAGTAGAGACTATATGATGATAAGGATAGGTCAGTATGGAAAAACTAAAATGAATTGAACTCTTGTTAAATTCTAAATGTTTGGCTAACTTTCCCTAACTTGTTCCATCATTTCAAGATAGACTAGAGAATCACGGTAATTTAGAAATTGTTAAAAAAATTTAAAAAAGAAGGAAGATTTTGGAAAAAGGTAAATGACATTTCAAATTTCCTTCTAGCCTTTTCAATTCATATTACCTTATGTGCAAAATTGGCAAAATGATCCAGGAAGCATTAAGTGAGATGTGAGATGCTGAAGTTCTGTAAATTCCTCTAAATCTGGGTCCTCTCTTACATACTAGCCTATCCACCACATACTCCCTCTTTCTGGAATGCTTCTTACTTGCTTATCTTGGTAACCAGCAAAATTCTCAATTATCTGATGGATAAGTGAGAACTGCCTTTGTTTTATTTCCTCATTGATCCATCACCCCACTTTTGTCACATGAATTTGATTGCTTTGCCACTTGTTTGTCTTTTCTTACAGAATATATGCTCCATGAGGGCAGGCACAATATTATCTCTTCACTGCTAGCACCAATAAGCAGTTGCCCAGCAACTGACACACACTAAATTCTCAATGTATAGTTTTTGACAAAATTCACACTATGATAAATGTTTATGCTCCTGCTAAAACTTGGATTTGGCCTTAAGATGTACTACAGCCCACTAAGCAAGGAAAAAGAGACATGTTGAAAGCCGAGGTGCCTATTATGAAGAGGAAGCTTTGACATGTTTCTAAGATTTTTTTATTCCTATCATCATCTTTTCTTGTGCCAAGAAACATTGTGAAGGACTGTGTAAAGGATGAAAAATTTGCCTTTTATTGCCTATGAACTATTTAAAGATTCTTTAACTTGCAGAAAACAGGTAATAATGCAAATAAATTGGGTTCAGTGGACTAAAATTTATCATTTCCCTATGCATATGGGCCAGGTTTACATCTACTTATAAGTGCATTTATTATTTCTGATTGCCTACCTTGAAATATCTTTCAGATCGAACTAAATGAAAGATAAAAAAGAGTATGTTATTAAAAAATATTTTTTCTGAATGCCACATGATGCTGATTAAAAAAAAAACACATGAATTTGACACAGTAAGCATCCTCCTGTCATTCTCAGCTTGTTCCTTATAATCACCTTCTTTATCTAATAACAGCAGGCTGGAACACGTTTTTTAATGACAACATGGTATTTAATCTTTCATTTTTAAAAGGAACATTAATTATGCAGTTTCATAAAAAATAAACGAAGGTGAAGATGTATGCCAACATCAATTTACAACATTCTTTTGTTTAATTAATATTATTTCATGTTTTAATTTGAAGTGTGTTTTGCTCATCAACATGAAATGTTTAATTTATATGAAACTTCATTCAGAAGACTGCCTCCGGAGAAATAACAATTTATTCCAGGCTATGTACACACATTTTCAATAAAATATTCAGTTCACGGGGGATTTTGTTGCAAGCATCATTCACAGTTAAGTTGAGCTCTCAACGATCCAGGCTAATTCTAGATAAATACATTACTTGGTAATTTATAGAATATGCAAATAGAGTGATTTTCAGCCTTTGATTGGCTCCAGTTCCTACCAATTTAATTTCCCTACATTTGTCAAATCCACGGTCCAACTGATTTGAACTGGCAACATCCTTATTCAAGGTCCTTATTGTCCTTATTCAGATCGTAACAGTAATCTCCGAAGCTGGTCTCCCCAGTTCTTTTTACATCATCCGCAATACAGTCAGAGTAACCACTTCATTTAACCCAGAACCTTCTACATTCTCTTATAATTCCTTTTTTTTTTTTACTTTTAGAGAGCACAAACTATGCAATATTAATATTCTACTTAAATATTTAAATGAGCCCTCTTGTCACTTGCCCCCAACTCCACTCACACCCTGTGCTGCATAGTTCTATTTGCAGGTCTCCGAAGCTTTCTTAAATTCTATCCACACTCTTTCTGTAATATTCTTCAACACTCCATATTCCTTCCAATTCTGACTAATTCCTATTCATCCTTCAAATCCCAATTCAGAGCAACTTCTTCATGAAATCTTCCATGATAACTGCCTGATACAGATTTATCAGATTTAGTCTTCCGAGCTTCCAAAAAACTCCATTTATATGTAGTTCCTCATTATTCTGTAAATGTCTTAAGATCTAGGACATTATTTCAGTTGTAATATTTTGACTGATTTACCTGGATATTACTGGGAAATAATAAAATCCTATGAATGCACTTTTTGTAAATGTGAACTTGTTATGTTTTATGCAGCCCAATTAAAGTCCCCAGTTGTAGTTATCCATACATAATTAAGAACACCGAATAATTTCAGGCATTTTTGGGGGGAATGAACACTAACAATTTCAGAAATAGAAAACTAGGAGAAATAGTGGATTTATTTTTCTACACATTTTATTATCTCCAGGAGACTATTTGTGGAAAATTATATTTAAGTACTAAAATTTTATTATATCCAACAAATATTTAATTTCACCAAAATATACCAAGACCTACCATTAATCAGATATTTAGGGTGTAAAGATCATTAAGATACCTCTCTGTCAGTAAATTTTCTTCCAATATATTAAATTGATCCACATGAAATTGCCATTTTAGTAAGTCAAAAATAGTCAAGTATCGGCGATTTATACAATATTAATACTCGGGACAATTTGATATGGTTCAAAGTAGTATTATGGAAATAGATACAGAACTTAAAATATCAAAGGTAGAATGTCTAAGGCTTTGAATAGAATAAGAAGTGCACTAAGAACAAAGGTGTGTAAAAACAATACTAATTTGGGGTGAAATTTCTAAAAAGTCACAAATAGGAATTGGGCTAGATCATAAAGCACCTTTACAATTTCAACAGATAAATACATTGGAAAAGCCACACTGAAAAGGTACATTAAAAATGAAAATGTTTTTCGTGGAAAGTGGCAAGTCTCACTAAGGCTATTTTGGATGAAACAAGTGAAAATATATTCAAATTAGCACTAAAGGAGGCTATATCTTATACAATATATCCTCAAAAAATCAAAGATAAGAAACAAACTATATCTAGATCTGATGGGAATTTGAACTGGAAGTTGGAGTGAAGTCTTATGTCATCATATCTTGGATATTAGGTATTAATTGTTCCAGGATAACCAGACTGCTTGCATTCAGATCCCAGTTTACCCACTCTACAGATACATGACTTCGGGTAAATCATTCACCTTCCTTTTAAATGCAGGAAAATTTTTGTTGTGAGGATTAAATGATGTTAACATATGCCAAGTGCCTAGATAGGGTGAGGCATACAGTAAGTGCTACAGAAGGATTTACTAATCTTATACTTACGGGGCTGCTCCATTTTACCTTTCTTTCTCCATTGACTGGATTTCACCAACTCATCTTGCTTGTTCCTCAGCATGGAAGCCTCCTGTACCCTCTCTATAGCATGTAACTGCCTTCTGTCTGGCAAGATACTGCACTGGATTTGAGTTAAATATATGTTTCAGGTCCTGTTGATCACAGATAGGAAATGAATGAAAAGCTAGGATATGAAAAGCTTTAAGAATCTCTGTGGGTCAGACAATGAAATATAGCTTAAAAGAAATATGTATGGTTTAATATTTTAAAAGTACTGAAGATAATGACTTAATGATTAGTCCAGGATAATTTTTTAAGTTTGTAAAAATGTGCAGGCAAATTAGAGGCCAATCCTCAGGTCTGTGACTATCCTAATGAGAAATGTATACTCCATTCCATGAGTAATAGGGAAACATCAAAGACTTTAAGCAAGACAGTGTTTGAAGATAATAACTTTGAAAGCAATGCGGAGATAGAAATAGATGGTTCAGAGATAGTAGGATATGAGAGGAAAGAAGACAGGATGAGAACCTAGTGCAGGGTTTACCCTACATGGTCCACACAGAAAAATCAGTAGTCATGAGAAAAAGCTGAATTCTATATCATTTTACTGATGTGTGAACCAAGAATTACCTATAGCTGTGTAGCAAAGATAGTTCTCTTTTCTAAAAGCATATGAAAATACATTAATGTGTCCACATCACCAGGATGGCTATAAAGATCAAATTGGATCACATATATGGTCATATATATGCATATATTTGTATAGATATATGTGTGTAATAATATTTACATGTGTATATATGTGTGCATGTGTATATATATGTGTGTATCTATGTGTTTATATATATATAATTTTGAAGACTATTAGACTGAAAGACATTTACTAATGCTTATTTACTATCTGAAACCTACTCTCCAATAAAATCAATTCCCAAGGAGAATGTTTGTTCTGTAATGTACTCAGCAGTAGAAGCTCAAGCATCACTCGTATTTCTACACCAAAAACCTAGTTCCAGAAGATTTGTAGCACAAATTCTAGCTGAAAACAAATCTTTCCACTTCTCAACAAAACTTTTACTTTCTCTCTTCCATAGTTGTAGTAGCACAATTAGATTTTCAAAAAACAGGCGGTTGAAGCTAGCAGTGTAAAAAGTATTTTACATTCTATCTGATTCAGCTGCAGTGATTGCAAATAAATTAGCTTATAAATCTTCAGAGTTCAGCCCTTGATAAACCCCAAATATGCCCTGTTACATCTAGAATTTCTTCTGCTTCTGGGAATCCTTAAACTTTTCAAATATGACTGGTTTTAAAATCACTTGAACCTTAAATAAATAAACATTCAAGGCCCAAAACTATTCTACTCTATTTGTTCAGTTCCTGAGTTTTGCTATCATCACTTCATTCTTTCCATTCTTCTCCTGCATTTTCTTAAAGACTTTCCCTTCAGGATAAATATCTTCTGTTTCATCATTTCTTTTTCTCCTATGTCAACAGCCCTAAAATATATTGCTTTAGCAAAATACAAGAATATTAAATACATTTTCTAGTGTTATTCTTTCTAAAAATTAAGTCAGTTTTAGCATGTATTTGCTTGAATGTTTTATAAAATATGTAATGACTGGAGGCTACTGTTCAGGCAACCAGATAAATCACACTAAGAGTATATGGGAATATATATTTCATTGACAGTTCTTGAAAGTCTTAAGACTTTGTTGAAGTCTAATTCGATAATTATTTGTGGAACAATACCTATATAAGGTACACAGTGCTCAGAAGTAAAATCCCCATAAATAATGTCTTTATTATTATTGCTACTGGAACTAAATCTCACCATTTTGCTGGAGAGTGAATAAGAAAAAAAGTTATTTTGATGTTTAGCATACAAAAGCATACTAAACTAAAACAAGCACAAATTTGTGGGTCATAATATCTCAAACTTACCCAAAATGCAGGTCATCTTAAAAGGATTAATAGTCATTTTTGGCCTTGCAGCTAACATATTATTTTGAGTTCAAATCAAATTTAAACATTTTATTGCAATGATTTTGTGCATCTGAAGGTCTGCAGAATGCTGAAAAGCTATTTTTAACAAATCAATATTATTGTTCTCCCAAATTTGGAATCTCTGAGAAGAGTTGATAAGCCATGGTTTCTGATTATGCATTCTTGCCTAGTGTTTTGAGGCTTTAATGCATTCTTGCCTAGTGTTATGAAACTTCAAATCAACAAAACAAAGTTTGCCATAATGTCTCCCTCCTCCTGTGTTGAAAATGTTTGTGCTGCTTGCATGTTTAGTTCTTGCAGAAAACAGTTAATACAGTCTTTTTCTCGGTTTACAGGGAATATAATTTTCTGACATTATAGATGGCTAATATATATTATGTGTCAATGTTCTAAATGCTTTTACATATATGAATGCATTTAATACTCACAAAAATCCTATATAAACGGTAGTATTAGTAGCACCACATTATGTATAGGAAACAGAAGCTAAGTGGTGTTAAATAACTTGCTGAAGGTAAGACACCTAGAGCTCAGACTACAGGCTTCAGTGTCCACATCCTTACCATTCACTCTGTACAACACTTCAATTAGCACAAAGGATAATTTAGTTAAGATACAAAATATACTCAAGTAATATTACTAAAGATATTGATAACATTTTCTATAACCAAATGCAAAAGCGCAAAATAAGAAGGGCACCTTATGAGTTATGCCAAAAACATGGACTTTTTGACTATGATTCAATAGCATAATATGTTGCTTATAGTTCTATATTTGTAGGATACAAAAATAAATTATTATATGCTTTAATCATTTTTGTTAAATCTTGACTAAATATATGTTTGAACCAGAGGCCACAAGTCTTAATTCTTAATGAAAAACCTATTAATTACCACAATATTTACATTACATTTATTTTTTGTATCTTGTCAATGCAAGGTTAAGTTTCTTTCTAAGTCTATCTAAAAAGGGCAAAAATCTATGTTGTCATCTAAGGACTATTAACATGTATTCTTGAGACCATTATTTCGCTTAGTAAGCAACTACATTTGTTAAAATGTTTGTTCTAGAAAAATATATTTGTTCTCTTCAAGTTGTAAATCTCCTTTGTCATAGAGAGTTGATTTTATTCACTAAGCTTGTGAATATTAGCCTATTCACTCTCACCTTACTGATCTTTTCATGGTTAATCAATTATAGGAAATCATGCTGATTCCCACAAAATAGGAGAAATTCCTTAAGGTCCTTCTTCTTGAAAGAAAAAAAAGGATGCATTTGATAAGTTTAATAAATGAGTGGCTCTAACAGATGAACCTTAGAACCCAATGCAGAATCTTGATTGATTTTTCCACCTCAGGACGACACTAACAACATAGAGGTGACTTGAAATAAGGGACCCAATGAGGATAGACACAAACCATATTCTTTGCTAAAGAGTTAAAATAAGTGGAATTATTTAATCTAGGGGGAAAAGAACCTCAGGACAAAGAATAATAACATTTGTGTAACATTTACAGCTCTTAATGAAATCTATTTTCCATTATTGTTGAACATGCTATGCTTCCTTTGGTGAAGTCTAAAATTAGCATAGCCATTTTTTTCTATGTGCCCATGTATGTACACATGTATGTATATGTATATTCATTTATTTAACTTGAAAACCCCTATGTAGTAACTATTTTTATTACTAATATTATCTATGACAATGACAATGATGATCCTTTTATGAAAATGTAAACTAAGGTATATAACTCATGTATGGAGAAATTTGGATTTGAACTAGACAGTCTAGTACAGAGTCCACCTTTTACATGGCACTGTCTCACATAACAGAACTGTTTAAACAGTTGAAGGTCTGTTATGTCAAAAGGGTAGTAGATTTTATAAATAGGACAACTTATGCCAGCTCATCTTAGTTTCAGAACTAGATGGAACCCAAAGGAAGAGAAACAGTGACCTGTTGGGGCCAGCCTGTCTGACCAAGAAAGCAGGATCAATACTTCGGGGCAAGGTTTCTCAACATTGGCACTACTGACATTTGGGACTAAAAAATTCTTTGCTGTGGAGGTCTCTATGTACTTCAGGATATTTAGCAGCATCCCTTTCCTCTAGCCCCTAGATTCCAGTAGCAACCCCTCAATCATGATAACTAAAAATGCCTCCAGACATTGCCAAATGTGCCCTAGAGGTCAAAATCACCTTCACTGAGAATCATTGCTTTAAAGACAAGAACAGAAAATGTTCCCTTTCAATACAAGAGAAAGTTTACCAGAATAGAAGGTTTAGTTAGAAAGAATGAATAAGATCTAGTATTTGCTAGGACAACAGGGTGACTATAGTCAAAAGTAATTTAATTGTATATTTTAAAATAGCTTGAAGAGTATAATTGGATTGTATGTAACACAAAGGAAAAATGCTTGAGGTGTCGTGTACCACATTTACCCTGATGTGATTATTACACATTGCATGCCTGTATCAAAATATCTCACGTAACCCATAAATAGATACACCTACTACATATCCACAAAAACTAAAAAAAAAAAACACTACAGAAGACAAAAACATACAACAAAGGAAGAAGCTGTATACATCCAAAACCTTGATAAAAAGTAAAAATTACCTAAAGTAACTGATACGCATCCAGAAGAAAAAAATAAAAAGGTGTATTTTGAAAGGAAAGGTACTATCTCTCCAATTTCAAGGCCTCATTTCCCATTTCCACTCATCCCCATCTAAGAAGAATGACAAGGGCACAAACTTGGTTTTTGCAGACTCTTAATAACCTGTTTTTATTATACCAGTAACATTAACTCATGTAGAACAGATAAGCCAAAAGAACAAACAATTGTTAAAGTCTTTGTATACATACTACCAGAGCAAGACTTCTCTAAAATGTCAAAAAACAACAGATGCTGGCAAAGATGGAGAGAAAAGGGAACGCCTATACCCTGGCAAAAACAATTTTTAAGAATAAGAATAGAGCCTGTCACAAAAAAATAAAGGTTCCAAGTGTTCTATGAACATTATACAGCAAACAGGGCTTATTCTATCATCTCCCTCATTCTCCACCAGAAACAGCAAGTGTATAAAATTGCCATTGCTCCCTGCTGTGGCCATAGCAGGTGTCATTAGTTGATGGCAATATTTTCCTGCCAAGCTTAGATGCAGCTTCAGATTCCCCTCAACGTCGCACTCTAGGCAAAACTTATCACTAATCAGAGTTGACATGTGAGACAAAGTCAATTTTTCATACCTGTTACAAATGCTATGATTCTCTTGATGCATTCTGAGACTAACAGCCATTTTTTGGCAATCACATAAAACTGTTAACTCATGGTGAGTTTATTTTTCTACCAGATATCTAAGCATCGTTTTATCCATGTTGATCCAAAAGCCATACTAGTAAGTTCAGGACACTATAAAATGTTATTTTACTAGAGAAGCTCTTGTTTTTAACTTGCGGTTAAACCCATGGAGATATTTGAACCTGGCTCCAAAACAATAGAATTAAATTACATTGCCACGAATTTGATAAGAATTCTTATCTCTTCATTACATCAATTAATAAGAATGTTCAATTCAACAGATTCCCATTGCTTGAGAAACCTCACACTTTTATACCAGTCCACTTTTGGATACCATTGACTCCATATTTAATCAACAAACATCTGCCAAACAGAAACTCTTAATAGTTTTCTCAAATGATTACAAACTATCCAAGTATAGCTTCCAGTCTATTATTTGATACCATAAATCCTTGTCAAATGCTCTGGTGAAGTCCAGAAACCTTATCCACCATGTTTCCTAATCTACTCTCAAAGACAGAAGCAAGGTTATTATAACATTGCTTGTTTTTAATGATTATTTTTAATAAATCCAATCTTTACTACTCCCTCTTGTCAAGGTTATCAAAACTCTAAGGTTATACAAAGGTGTTTATAATCTGAAGTGGTGTTTCAAATATAAAAACATGTCAATTTCAAATGAAATCTACCAGAGATCTAAAATCTAAGTAAGATCTTTCCGAAACACCGTTCTAAATCCTGTATAAGACAAAAGGCCTCCCTACTTTGTCTGAAGTTTGGAGGCACTGACATTATTGATATTTTCTCTGGTTTCTAGCTTTATGCTTCAGTGGAAGGCACTCAGAGAACTATCCTGCCATCTGCTAGGGGCTACCAAACTGGAAACTGATGGTTAGATGACTCTCCAGCTGAAATGACTAGTGGCCTCTAACATTAGGAAAGTTTCTTGGACCAACCCACCCCACATTGTGCTTCTACTTCTACAAAATATTTTAAAATTCTCTCTCCTCTTCCTTTCCACCCCCTTCCTTTTCTTCTCTCCCTTCCTTCCTAGAAGCAAAAATCAAATTCTTTGTTTTATCTCTCAAATAAATATATATATATATATATTTGTTTTGGCTTCTGCCCTCAAGATATCTATTATCTTTTATAAAGACACTCTTCTAAAATAGAAGGTGAAAAAGAGGGAAATTCATATAATTACCAAGAAGACAGGACACTATTAATTACTAAAGTAAACTGAATGTCAGAAAAAAGCAATGCAAATCTATTGAAATATGACAACTGACACCCTGCTTTAGTGTGAGGAAGATAACAGGAACTGATCTGGACCATGGCAAACTGAAAAGGGCATGCGGGCCTAAAAGGGACAGCTGTTATTTAGCTACAAAAAAAAAGTGTTTGACATGTGAGCACACTGATCTGGTCTTATGAGAGAATCTGGGAATCCAAAATGTATGTAAAATCTCCTAAGTTTAAAATATTGGTTTATTTTAATATATGATTCATGTCAAAGTAAATATGTCTGTGGGCTGCATAAGGCCTGGGAAAACCAGTGGGCAACCACTGTTCTAAACAAAAAAATGTGTCTTTTTAAGTTAATTCTTGTGCCAGCTGTTAAGAAAATAAAATTTTCACAAGCACCCACATTATCTACATTTTAAATGCCACAGAAAGCAATTCAGAGAGATGTAGCTAGTAATTTGTAAAATTCAGAGCTGATAAAAGAAGGAGCCAATATGAAATGGCCATTGAATTTCCAAGTTTGCATCATGCAATTCAGCTTATTTTATATGTATCCAGCTTTAGGCTTTTCTTTAAAGAGGCACATCGACTATTAGCATTGTTATCACAAAGATGCATTGGCATTAAGGGGAAGCAATAAGGCAAACTGACCACTCTTCTTGACATTGTTATTTTTCTCAGCATTGAAAGTTATCACTGTGCAACATGCAATTATTATCCCCAACAGGATTGTTGGTTAAAAAGTGAACAGCTTTCAACTGCAATAATCTAATACACATTACCTCCTTCACTATTACACAGAGTACAACTTTTCAAATATGAGAAGAAAACTAAAAGATACTCTCTAGTACTTCTTAAAAGGTACTTTTTAAAAATTCTTTCCATTGTTCTGTGCTTTTCTACATTTATTTTGCTCGTTTAACACTCAGTGTGTCTTCTCCCCCATTTAGTCATCATACTCTTTATGGCACGAAAGGAGAATTGATCTTCCTAGAAGAAAGCACAGTGTGATTTTAATAAATGGGCACATTAAGTAACTGGAATGAATATTCTCTAAAACTTTTGGTGTAATTTATAACAGGCTTTCATCACAGATAAAGCTGAAGTCAATCCTCAAAGACTCAAATACCTTTTGTTAAAAAAAAAAGTCACACTAAAGATGAATTTGTACCACAGAATTACTTTTTACCTGTAAGTGGAAATAGAACAGACTGTACAAACATCTCTCAGTCCATAGGAGCTAAAATGAAATTCATATCCTATAATTCCTTTGAGACATACTATTTTTATCCTCTCTTTCTCCCTGAAATATCTTTAGTATTTTTAAGTACCCTGATTATTTTTGTAGCTAATAATAATTACAGTCATCACAATGACAAAAGTCTTAGGCAGTAAATGAAAGATAAAATTAACTACTGGGTTTCTGGAAAGGGAGTGTATTGTTCCTAGTTAAAGATTAAGGAAAGATTCGCTCTTAATAACAATGTTTAACACAGCTGTGCACATTTTTATGCCTACCTGCACAGTGCCAAGAGAAAAACGTAAGCCAAGGGAAAATCCAGCAATAAGGCTAAGTTTCACTAAAGCCACGTTTATGTTTGTTAACATTTTGCCAGGTTTTCGCAGGGATTTCTATTATGTGATAATATCAAATATGTCACAGAAAAGCATTTTATTTTTCTCTTAGCTGAATAAAATGACAGACAATTTAAAGGAGTAAAAACCTGGTTTGGGTGGCTCTAGGTGTGTTCAGCTCTACGTGTTTAGGAATCCCATTTGCTGAGCTCTACAGTCCCTCTTCCACTGTCAGTTAAGTGTCCTGGTTGAACCTTCAGGGACCCATCTATTGTTTGGGTCCAATAAAATACAGTACCTGAGAAGAGAATGAATTCTGCTTATCGTTGTGCTACGGAAGGGAGTCCTGGTGGTTTTGGAGGTTAATGTGCCACAGCAAAGCCCATAGCTATTTAAGCAGAAGTTATTATTGCCATAGTGTAATGGTCTGTCAGCATTTGTCTGGTCCTAGCCTCTATTCGTCTGTTCAGAATCTGCATCCAACTCCATAATGGCCATCCTGAGCATGTCCCAGAGACAGAGGGAATTGGTCACTATTTCCATAACCCTCACCCCAAGTATACTAGTTGGGGAGATGCATTTAAAAATAGCTGTTCTTTATCCAAAGACTAAACCCTTGTTCGTGTGATTAAGACCCTTCTCTACTACCAAGCCTTCCAGACATAGACAAATTTCCTGGGGCTTTATCTATTACTTGTTGCCAAATGCTTCTCCTTCCATGTTCCACTAATCTGCCAAAAGAGCCACCTGTCTGCCTGGCCATCCCTGGACTTCCTTGTGACAATTGACCTGTCTGCACTTCCCTTCAAGAGGCCTTCGGTGGCTCTGATTCCCAGGCTGGATCATCTCACTACCAGTAACAGAGTCTAGATACTAACATTTAAGGAAAATCTGATATTAAATTCCTAAGACGTGGCTAAAAATGTATTAGAAGTCTTGACTCCCAGAGAGGCCTAATTTTGCTGTTAAGCTGACTCAGCAACAACTCAAAGAATCAAGTCAGCTCTTAGCACATAATTGATTTTAAATGTATACACCTTGTTTAGAATCTTGTTATAAAGCAGCAAGATTTTCCTTTAGGGAAGTATGACTAGCATTTTGAGAAATGATTATATCTATTTTGAATAAAAGACTTTCCATTAGGGAGGGTGTTTTTGTTTTTTATGGTTTCTACAAATAACCTACAGAATAAAAAATGCATGGATGCATTCCATGAATACAATTAACAAATTGCAGAAGGTTTTGGAAACACATATACCAGACTTCCTGAAAATGTCAATATCAGGTCAGATAGGCAAAAAAAAAAAAAAAAAAAAGTAAAAAGAAAAAGAAAAGAAAAAAATCCTATCTTGTCCTATAGTGCCACCAGGTGGACAATATGAATAAGATAGTCCAACTACAGCAAATTTCTCACCTGCTTTAAAACTCAAATGACCATACATCCCTGCATGCCTGAGAGTAGCCAGGTTTCTACCTTCTGTCACAGCATACTCAATAACGAAGTTATTTTTTTACTAAAAGTTAGTTTAGTAAAAAAGTAACTAAAAGTTAGTTTAGTTAGTTTTTTAGTAAAATTTTTTTTTACTAAAAGTTTAGTTTTTTAACTAAAAGTTAATCTTTTACTGTCAAAAGATTCCGGGTTTAGATGAAAATTCATAACTTGGATAGAGTCTTAGCTCAAAAGACACTACCTCCAGCCATTGTCTACTTGAGCTGTCGAATCCCCCTTATTCACGATACCCCAGCCACACTAGTCTTTATTTTCCTCAAAGATTTCAAGCCATTGTCACTGATGTTCCTTCTACTTGGAAGACTTTCTCTCTTTCTTCAGATTGAAATAAGGCTGTTTCTGTTCATCACTCAAGTCTCAGCTCAAATATAGTGACTTCCCTCTCTATATTCCAACTCTGCTGCTACTATCTGCCTTGAATCCAGCAAGACTAATTTCATTAGGCTGTTTATCCCTTTTCAAGACTATCTCTTCAAGAAGCCCCTGATTCCAAAGCACCCCTCATCTCTCACACCCTAATTCTCATAAGGCAGTTGGGGCTATCATGAGTCCAGGTGGGGCTGAAATGGTTCCGACTTATGCTTACTGTCCTGGCATTTACATCAGTAATATCCTTCTACATTTGCAAAAACACTCCTCTTGGAAGATAATTTATATACTCACTGGCCTATTCTGTATCTTTCAACCCTCACTCAATTTCTAAAAGCATCCATTGTACCCTCTGAGATACATGGCTCATCATCAACAAAAATCCTCTCAATTCATTCTCAAGCGCTTCTACCAGTGTTTTCTTTATTTTCCTGCCGAAATTAAAATCTAGTTATTACTTGAGAACTATGCTTTCCTACAACTCTCTCATGGAGCAATGGTTCCCCCCCCCTACAAACACAGCCTAGTAGGTATGAAAGTAAAAGAGACTAAGTCCTTATTCCTGCTTTTAGACACTTTTGCTTCCTCTTTCCTATTAATACCAGAGCTTCTAATTACATGTCATCCGATAACTCACTGTTGCTGTCATCTAATACCCTAGAAGCTAACACCTTCTCAAATTTCTCAACAATTATAACCCTAACTACCACCTTGATCTGAGCATGATGTAGCTCCTATAAATACTTTGATATTTTATTGTCAGAAGAGTTCAGTGGAACGTTACATGCTGTGTGGGAGAAATATCTTATATGCTATTGTCTTTTGCTTGGATTAATGAAATAGCCTTCCACCTTGTCTCCATATTTCCACCTTTGTTCACCCTCAACATAGAAGCTGGAGTACATTTTGTAAAACATAATTTAACAAAACTATGCGACAGTTTCCATTTCACTAAGAGAAAAGTTAAAATCCTTAAAATGGTTTAGAAGGTTGTTAGCCTTGCTCTACCTCTCATTCACTTCACTCCAGTGACAATGGCCTCCTTACTGTCACTTGAATAGGCCTCACATGATTCCAGATTACCTTCCCCTTCACTCTTCCCTCAGCCAGAACTGCACTTCCCGACTATCTGCATGGCTGACTCCCTCATGAATTATTAAAAAAAAAATGGCTCAATTCCACCTTTTCAATATATTCTCCTTGATATCCTATTAAAAACTGCTGCCACCTCAAGCATCCTCTAATTACCATTGGCTTTTTCCATGGTACTTTAAAAAATCATTTCTGTTATTTTTTCATGCCAGAACAAATACGTCACAAAGAAATTTTCATCTAACTTGCTACCAATGTATCTCAAGCACCTGGAACTGTCCCATGACATAGTAGGTGTAAAATAACTGTTTTGAACAGATTAAGATAATATTACTTAAGATAACTTATAGTTACCATTCCAATGGAGCCATACATACAAATATAATTTATGGATTTGTTCAATATATTCAGTTTTTGAATATCATAGTCAATTCTGCTAATCAAAGATGAAAATTTAGTGACATAGAGATCAAGTTCTGGGGTCCTCATCAGTGCTTTAATTGGATGGTCGTGTGTTTTTGCATTTTATATTTGAATTGCTTTAGGTAACATATTTTTTAACTCAACATAGTCCCCCAAAATCCACCTTGTCTTATACCCAATTGATAGCACTGATTCTTTTTCTTTTGGTCTATTAGGCCCATATATATGTATTTGTGTTTGTGAACCCTGATTTAAATTCCCAACACAGTGGCCAGAGGAATATGTCTTAAAGCATTATTGGATGTTCACCTTCAGCAGTCTTCAGCAAACTCTGTGAGAGGGCAAGTACAGGTCGTCAGTCTTCATCCCATATACAAGCAATTCTATGAATATATATAGATGAGAAAGCATCACCGAATTATCCTACTTGAGGCTTCTGAGTCTGCAGACTCAAATGTAGTCTATTATCTTATTCACCTCTAAGGACTTTGCAGCCCCTAGAACAGCATCGGTACCTAACAGACTTAGGTGGGGGCTGTATGAGGACTATGCTGTCATATTCAGTATGGTATTTCCAGCACCTAAAACAGGCATGGAATATGGGAGCGGGGGGTACTTGCTGAATGAAGGAAAGAATATTTGCTAAATGAACAAATCTACCAGTGTGTGTCCTCTGAATGGAACTAAATGCCTTTTTAAATGCTGTCCCCAAATTGCCCTTCTATCAACTTTCCTCAGTTCCTGAAGATACTTTGACACTTTATTGCAAAAGGGGTTCAGTGACAATGGTACATATACCTGGGAGGAATATCTTATGAGCCATTGTTTCTTATTAACACCAAAGTAAGGATTCGTTTACCCAATTAATTCACTGTCACAGCTAATGATAGATAGAAGTGCTCTAATAGAATACAACATGAAGCAGAAGTGCTTGATGAAGATGCCATGAAGAGGGAAACAGGAAGACAGAGTTATCTGAGAAAAGGTCTGCATTAGGGAGAAAATGGGTGAGTCAGGTGTGAGACTGGGAGCCAATGTGGAGTGATACCATGGGCAAAGTGAAGGTTGGGAGTTAAGGAAAGCGTTTATCAGTTTTGTCCAGATCTGCTTTTGTTTTTTGTTTATTCCAATATACATCTGTCTCAGTTCAATTGATAACTTTCTTTGTTTTTCTTTAGAGCCATGTCTTTTCAAGAACCAGGGAACCAGACAGATTATTCTTCTAGCTCTGGCATTTGATACCTACAGGTACTCAATAACTGTTGTAAATATAGTTAAATAAATCATTTAAATGTATGGTTCGATTATTTTTGTAGGTGACAGATCATCGCTTTTCTTTACTAATACATTGAAA
Organism: Pan troglodytes; assembly: GCF_028858775.2. Taxonomy (NCBI): domain Eukaryota; kingdom Metazoa; phylum Chordata; class Mammalia; order Primates; family Hominidae; genus Pan; species Pan troglodytes. Next base: position 86,318,492 of record NC_072401.2, read on the forward strand.
TGTGTTGTGGTGAGGATTAATTGAGATGTTGTATGTAAAGCATTAAGCATGGTGCTGAGCACACAGCAGATACTCAAAAAGCAGTAGTTACTCATGGTAGTATAAATTTTTTTTCTTCTTACATTGACTTTTTCATTGGACTTCTGAATGAACCCCCACAATTCCGTATATATTGCTGTAACTGCTCATGACCTAATATCTTAATTTTTCACTGGCCACAAAATGAAGTACAGTGCAGTTCACATAGTAAAACATGCAGTGTGGTTCACATAATAAAACTTTGATAATGTTAACAAGAAAAAATAAAGGAGGTGAAAGATTACATTTTCTTCTATAGAATTTTTGGCTTCACTTCACTTTGTTTTATTACTAGATTCAGAAGAAATTGAACTTTTACAATAGTGATGAACATAGAAGACTCAAGTAACTAAAGTAAAGGACAGCTTGGCCCTATGATTTTTACTATATGATTCTTCTAAGAACACACCAAAGATAAGTTGTTAGGGAAAGGCAAAAGGGGACTGTCTTTCAGGTAGTTTATAAAGAGATGCCTAAGTTCCTTAATGCTCCACACCTTGGCTACCACAACAAAATAAACTTCTGAAATGTGTTAAGTGAAAATAGTTAAATAATATCATTCTGTATTAATTCTGACTTTTATTCTAAAGCAAATTTGTACTTTTCATTAAATATGTGCATATGAAAAACTATTGATTCCATAAAAATACACAAAAATATATTCAAGATAATTAATAATATTATCATTGCCAAAAGAAATTTTTATCAAACTGAGCATTACCTTCTATTTTACAAAGAAAATTCTCAAGTGTAGAGTTAGGGATGAGAATTGTGAATCATTTCACTTTGACTACATCTATATGACAAATTACCAAGTTGGCTATTTAACATATAAATTATTTCATTTATTTAGAAATAAAAAGTACAGAAAAGGAAATACATTATTTAAAAGACTTGTTATATTTAAATATATACTCCCTCCTTTGTTCTTGATAATTTCACTCCAAGATCACGGTAGCAGACTGAGGTAAAATAACAAGCATTTGGTTCTCTCCAGAAGCTAGTCTCACTAATTTTCATTAGGTTTTAGTAGACATCTGTCCCAACATTTTATTAAGATGATGAATCCAGAATTACTTAACAATCAGCATAAAAATCACTGTAATTTTAGTTTTCTGAAGAGTACAACAATTCTTGACTTTTGGAAGAGTAAAGCTTATTAAAGGGAGGTTGTGTCTGTGTATTATAATATTTAATTATGGTAAATCTAAAAGGATAGAAATAAACACAATTTATAAGCAGTTTAAAAGATTTTTTTGTTTGTTTCAGTGGTTCATTTCAGGGTCCACCCCATATTCAGATAAATTTTAGCTTAGTTTTTGTGTCTCCGTTGTCCATGTTCTGAGTAAAGGCAGCCATGATCCTTGATCTAAGGAGTTGAGAGTAAGACCAAGGAGAGGAAGAGATGAGAGAAAGTGAGCATGAGGTGAAAGGTAAAAGTGAATCCTAGTTAATCCTCTTCTCATGCTCCTCCTCCCCCTCCTTCACTCACAATCATTGGCAAGCACCCTGTCATTCCTTTAATTTATCTCTACATCTGACTTGGCAGGACTGCTTCTGCTTAAGAAAGCACTTGCTATTTACGATATATATTTTTTAAGTGTGTGAGGGAATATGGAATACGGTTTGAATGAAATGTATAAAGGGCACATTCTTTTACAGTTCTTTCATAGTTGTGAATGTTCCAAAATATACAAGGGGGAGGTGGAGTCTTCACAGATATTTTCTGGAGTATCTTATTACATTTTGGAGTTGTGGAAAGAGAAAAGATAAACAGGCAAAGGGACAAGTTTTTGAAAGAGTGATGTGATTCATGAGAAGGGCCCACACTAGAGAAATACCATTAAAATGGAGGGAAAGAAGCAAAGTAGGGAGACTTCTAAAGTGGAATAACAGAGAGAGAGAATACCTGGGGAGGAACGGGTTAGGAAAGGAGAATGAGTTCTTAAGTTTGAGACAGACCGATTGACAGTCTGACACTCAAGTATGGCTTTCTGGCAGTTAGAAACATCAGCCTGGAGCCTGGGAAAGAGATTGGGGCTGTAGTCATCAGTCATCAGGGCACGGGTGACAGCAGTGCGGGCACCATGGTAAGCACTTCCACCCGGGACTTCAGCTCAAGAGTCGCTTAACAGAAAAGGGGCTCTCTGAACTCTCAGCTAACTAGAAAGGCAACATTTTTCTCTAATAAAACATCGTCAAAATACAAATACGTTTACTTCAAAAGGCTCATTATATATGAAATTCCAACTATGTTTGAATCATATCTGCCTATAAAATGGTTCTGTGTTTTAGAATATTAGGTTAAGTGGCTATCAATTGTAAAAAGATTTAGCTATCATCCTTATTATTTAGTTATATCAGTCAGTATTAGGAATTTACATTTAAAATGAGTGATTTCCTCTTAGAAATCATTTTTATTGAAATTAGACCTATAGGTTCTAATATTTTTAATGTGGTCAAATCTTTTTTCCCTTTGGTAATTTCTTTCATTGGTTTTACACTTAAACAGGCTTTCACAAATTATAAATTAGAGAGATCTTATGGTATCTTCTTAATTTTTTCTTGAGTTTTTTTTTTTTTTCTTTATACTTACCTCTTCAATCCGCCTGACGTGGACTTTTGTGAAAGGATAGAATAAAGGGTTAACACCCACTCCAATCTCTCCTTCCCATTCTCTCTTACCAAAATAATTTATCAGCATCATTTATGAAATACTTATTTCTTTTCCCAATTGTATAATACCACAAATCAACAGATTATTTTTTGTAAATGCAACACACAAAAGGTTAAAAGCTTCCATCTGTACAGGACTCATATAAGTCAATGGGAAAATTATGAACAGCATAGGAAAATATAAAAAAGACAAGAACCACACAGGTCTCAGCAAATAAATATAGGGATAATATATATTATATGTTAATAATATATTATTTATGTAATTATTATTAATTATATTATGTATGTTTTATAATATGTAATATATTATAAATTAATATACATATAATTTATACATATATAATAGACACATAATTTTATATTAGACACATATTATATACAATGTTATAATAGACACATTATATAATATAGAGATATAAATAAATATAGTTTTTCTTTCAATCCAAGAAATTCAAATTTAAGTAACAAGTACATTTTTAAAGACTACCATAATGGCAAATATTTTTTAAAGTAGATGACTCCCTACTGTGAACACACACACAAAATTATAGATAGGGACATTCATTTATACATTAGCTCTGAAGGGCAATTTGGCCACATATATCACGAATTTTTTATTTTTAATCTAGCAAATAAAATCCTATGGATTCTCAGGACTAAGTCAGATCAGTACACAAATACATATATGCATGGATATTTATAGTAGTATTATTTAAATATTAAAATGTTGAAAATGTAAATATTTAATAATAGGTAAATTTTTAAGTAAACATGTTTATATAACCTTTGTTGAATATTATGCAGACATTAAGAGTTCTAAGGAATATTTATTAATGGTGATATATGAATAATAAATTAACAGAAAAGCTGGATATATCTTTGTATATTCTAGGTAATTTTCATTTTAAGTATATACATATGCTTAAGACAAAAAAACACTAAAAGATTGTAAATGTATGCTCCAAAATGAGAGCAATGTTTGCTTCTGGGTGGTGGTATCATTGCTGTCTTCATTTAACATGTTAAACTTTTCTACATGTTATCAGTGTTCTACAATATCTATATTATTTCTGCACTGAGAAAAAAATGGTAACTTTAAATGAGAATCATCTAAAAACGAAATGGCTAGTGTAACATAGTAATTAAAGGAATATACTGGAATTGCTGAATCAGTATTCCTATAAAATTATCCCTCATCAATTTTTGTGTGGAAGAGAGGGCAATTAAGGCTGCTGGAGCTATACCAATTATGGAATAAAGACTGGAAGTGCTAACAGGTGTTTTGTTGTTTAATAAAACTAAACAAATACACAGATAATACCTAAAAACTCATATAAAAAAGATGTGAATTAAAATCCTAGATGCATTATAAATGCCAATGGAACATAGTGATTCAAATAAGAGTCAACCCATTTTAATCATTTTTCCTAGAAGAAAAGCTTTTAAAGCAAATATCCTGAATGAAATTATGTATACATTTTATTATACACATTGGAATGTATCATAATAACTCCAGAACAACCCAAGGAACTTCCCAGATAATATTTTTTTTTTGCCTGAGACATTTTACATGTTCTTCTATATAAAGTGTTTTCTACTTCCACTCCCTTAGACTCCCAAACCCTTCACTTGAATAACTTGAATTTACCCTTCTGTGTTTTTCTGAACTATCCTTCTCTTCTGTTAGCCTGTCTTTACTCTCCATGGTAAATATCCTTGCTTCAGGTTGTTACAATTGCCCTCAATACATCACAGCATTTATCCTAATGGATAAATTTTATATATTCAATAACTGTTGGATGAATTAATAAATGAATATATTCATAACTACAGTTTAGAGGTTACTTAACATGATATTTATATGCTTTTTTTCTAACTCGTATAATGGCCCTGTGAAATTGTCAGTAAAATATTAGTAACTCAGTTTTATACGTAAGTAAATAATAAAGAGATTCCATTCTTACACAAAACCATATGGCTAGTATATTAGTCCATTTTCACGCTGCTATAAGGACATACCCAAGATTGGGTAATTTATAAAGAAAAGAGGTTTAATTGACTCACAGTTCTACAGGGCTGGGGAGGCCTCAGGAAACTTACAATCATGGCAGAAGGGGAAGAAAACATGTCCTTCCTCACATGGTGGCAACAAGGAGAAGTGCAGAGCGAAGTAGGGGTGTGGGGAGGAAGCCCCTTATAAAACCATCAGATCTCTTGAGAACTCACTCACGATCATGAGAAAAGCATGGGAGTAACCACTCTCATGATTCAATGACCTCCCACCAGGTCCCTCTCATGATATGTAGGGATGATGGGTACAACAATTCAAGATGAGACTTGGATGGGGACACAGCCAAACCATATCAGGTAAGCAGTATGACAAAAATGCTTACCTACTAATTTGGCATTAATTTCAGCATGGTTTAATAATTCAACCATGCTGCCACACTCATCTATTCAATGAAAAGTACTTGCCTTTACAAAATGTATTTTCCTTTTACCTATGATAAACACTGCAACATACAAGAATTTTCGGGCACTGAATACAATTTAGAGTCCACTTCTCTGCATTGCCACTGCTGTGGATAATGAAGAATTCAACATATTTTTCCTGATACCCTTTATTTAGAAAGGAGATTCCCCTTTAATTCCTGCTGAAAAGCCTGAATCTGTGGGCCACTGGGCCTATTTATCACTATCACAGCACAGCCACTAAAGATAAGGATGTATCCCAAGTGCTAAAAATAGCTTGATCAGATTATTCAATCCAACGCAGAAGTTGGTTAGAAATGGCAGGCCCTACGGTTCAATGACAGTTTTAATCCTAAGTAAAAACTGATAGCTTATGTACCATACGATGTGCAGTGAGAGCCTGAATACGCTCTGACTCCTCCCCATAATCCTAAATCTGAAGAACTAACTATAGGAAAGGCTTAACAAGTTGTCAGTTATGTCTGCTCAGGATTTTCTTTATTTTGTAGAAGAATGGACAATCTCTAGTTTTCACGAGAACTTATGAACTGTTTTCTTTGGCAATGGACTGTGAACATGGAATAAATTGCTTAGTACTTTTACCATTGATCCAATTTGTCTCAGTAATCAGATTCAAAAACCAATTAACAGTCCTACTGGGATGTGAAAAGGGAATCTGCTCTACAGAGGGAGAGGCTTAAAGAGTCCCTGAACAGGATATCTGACTGTGTGATATAAGAAAATAATAAAGCAAAAATTTTAATATATTGATTTTTTTGCTTAATTAATCACATGGCATCATTTTCAGATATTTTTATTATAAGTATTTCACCCTGGGGTGAAAAAAGTAGGAGTTAACCTGAAACTATTTTTCACCATCAAATTGGCAAAAATTTGGAGTTCCATACCAAGTGTTATTGACATTACGGGAAAGGGGCACTACACATGGGATTGTTATTTAAGATGATCCCTTTGTGAAGATATTAAGAAACATCCATTATAATTGAGACTATGTATGCCCTATAACCTTCCATTTTCACATCTCTATATACATTCTTGAGAAACACTGGCACCTGAATCTAAGGAGCCATGTTCAAGGATACTTGTCCAGCCTTTATTAGTAATAGCAAAGAGCTGGAAATAATCTGAAGACCATTGATAAAGGAATGAACAGCATATTATGGACTGCAGTATAGTAGTTAAAAAGAATGAGGTAGATCTTTATGTTCTAGCATAAACATATCTTTAAGACGTGTTGTTGAAATGGAGAAAGCAAACTGCAGAACATGTGTGTTTTAATTTCAACAACAAAACAATACTTTGTTTTTTCTATAGTCATATATATTTACAGAATTCAAATATAAGAAAAAGACACTAGGAGAGTACACATGAGGAGTTATTTCTGGAGTTACTTCTGGAGGAGAATGAAGGGGACCAAGATTGCACTCATGATAAAGGGAACTTAGATTTATCTATCATGTTTTAATTTTAACAAGGGCAATGCAATTAATGTGTTACTTATTTAATACAAAAGAATTAGTCTCAATATAATTTGGTTTTGAATGTATCACTTTGAATAAATGCCTCAGAGAAATTTTTGAGCTGGTCATCAATAACTGATACAAAAGTAACCTGGTTTGTACTTTTTCTAAAATTAGTTTCCAGAAGCAATATAAAGCAGTTTATCTAAGCATCATAGGAATTCTGCTTGCCTGAGTAGATCCTGGAAGAAAATAAGAGAAGTCATTATTTTCTAGAGTGCTAATCCTAGGGAATTGGACCAGTCAGGATCAACTGGTTCTTCTGGGCAGAGAGAGAGTGGGATTGGGGGGAAGGAAGCGGCAAACAGAAACAAATCAGTGGGCTAAAGGGGCCACAGTCACTTCTAACTATATATACCCTGAAGGAAAATATCTGCAAAACCGTTTTCTGTCAAGATGCCAGAATAAAAACATCAGGTAAATAGGCAACTTCAAATTTCCTTTCTCTCTCTTTTCCTTAATCCTTCCCTACACGAGAAAAAAACAATGGACCTCTTTTCTTGTTTTGAAATATTGCTAACGATGATGAATTTAAAGAACTCATGAGGGCAAGTCAGGAGAGCTGGGTCTTATCCTGACTTCTCTTGTTAACACAGAGAAGTATTCTACGATGAGAGTAATCATTAAAATTTAGATTTTCAAAATCTTTTGTGCACACTTTTATATAAAAATCACATCTATATTAAACGCTTTTCTGCAATGGATCTATTTGGGAGGCCAACAATTCAAGATTGAATTACTGCATAACATTTACTAAGAAGCTTAACATTGTCCAGTTACAAAACTAGTTTCACTTTGTTTTAGAGAAAGGGGTGGAAAGGGAGCATTACTCCCTGACATGATGAGCTCACAGGGCCTTTGTAAGGATCAAAGCACAGAAGAGCTTTAAAAACTGTAAATCACTCTACAACTTATTATTAATGGTCAGTCGAATCCAGCAGTGTTTCAGAAATATCCCAATCAGGAAAGGAGGGGGTAATAGAAAGGAAATATTCTCAATATCTTTCATTCTCAAGGAGCAGAAAGTAGGAAGATAGTCAATGTTTGTAAAATGCATTTTAAGTTCATAAAATAAAAATGCAAAGAATTCGAACACATTTATTCTGCTTAAACAATTTTTAATGTAATGACCATTTATTTACTTTGTAAATAAATGTAGTAGGTATAATATAATGAATATAGTAAAATACAGTAAGAAAAACATGTTAATGAGTATGTAGAAATGGAGATGTAAAGTATGTGTAGAGACACCTGTTGAAGTAAAAATATACCTAGAGTTCCTGAAATTTATTTTCAGTTGCTTAAGAGGAAAAGCAAAGAAATAAATCAAGAAAAATGACACTGGTTAATTTTTTTAGAAAATTTCAGATAAAAATTTCAAACAGCTTTTTAGTTCAGAAGATGCACATCTGCAATTCTGAAGCTTTTAAAAACTGAAATGAGTTTGCCACTAAGAATAAAGCCCCTTTTTGAGTGTGACTCCAAAAAGTAAACCGTCCTGTGTACACAAAGAAACAACAGAAGGGTGATGGCTTTTTGACTGCAAGCACTGACACACAATCTTTTTAGTTTGACCTGCCATGGATGCCACTTTCAGTCTATTGATTCCCAAAGCACAAATTGTTACTATAATCTATTAGCTTTGATGACTAGAAAATAATGTCTTATCTCTTATTTTATGTAGGAGTGAAAAGGGAACATTCGCCTCAACCAAAAAATAATTATAAATCACTGATCATCCAAATATTAACAAAATTTATGTGGTGTGTTTTATGTTCCAGGTACTTCTCAAAGAAGTTTATACTTAAGTTTCATAATGCTATGAAATATGTACTATTTTATGTATGTATATACATATATACACACACATATGATTGTAAAATGTACATGTATTATTGACACATATATAATTGTATATTTGTTTTGTAGCTTAAAAATATCTACCATTCATCGATTAAAAACTAGAGCAGATTTTTCGTACAAATGAAAACATACATAAAACACATAACAAAATATAATGCCACTATTCATAGTATACAAGATGACATGGTTCTTCATTTTAAATTTTCTCTTAATAATACTTGCTGTAAAAATTAGTTGTTCCCTTACCTTTTCTATTAAAAATGATATATAAATAATATATTACATTCAGTTATTACTAGGAGTGAGGCTTGAAAATTATATTTGGAATTAGCAATTGGTAAACATTCCAATAAGCTTTTAAAAAACTACAAATGTTTCTTCACTTGCTTTTAACCACTAAATTCTTTGGCTTTCAAAGAAGCTTTTTCTCCACCTTGAATGAAAAGAGCTTGTAAAATCTCAGATTGTTAATGTACTGGTCCATTATTAGTGTTTACAAAGTATAAGGCTCTTTGCTGGGCATTGCAGACTTAATAAACAGAGGACATGGAGCTTGAAGAACAGTGAGGAGATTTTGCACAGTAATTGTACAGTGTGCTAAGAGCTACGATAATGGAAGTACAAAGTGCCATAAAACCACAGAGCAAGGAGCCTGACCTCCTGCTTAAAAGCTTTTGTGCATGAGTGTATGTGTCTATGCAAAAGCAATGTCTTCTCCTGAAGGATAAGTAATTAGGGGAGGAAAAAAGATGAGAAGGCAAGTGACCTTCGCAGAGAGCACAGTTTAGGCAAAATACTACTTGGTCCTGGGAAGGTAACTCATCTGTCCACACAGAGGTGCAGCCCTTCCACTTACTGGGAAATGCTGAAGCAGATGAGATAAACATATATGGTGGCTCAGAAATGAGAGAATCTGGAAAATCCAGAAGTCACTACAGTGGAAGCCGTAAGAATCCCATATATTCTCAATGGCCAAGATTCTAGGAACTCAGGTTTTGATAGTTACTTTTCATTTTGTTTGAAATTCTGAATAAAATAGTCATGTTTCTTGCCTAAAGGACTTCTACTGAGACATCAAGTTATATCAGTACAAAGTATAGGGAACTCTACTACAGATGTTGTGAGTAAGAGTGAAAGAAAGATGTAGAGTAGATATGTGTGTCATGATTCATACTGTCTCAACAGCAGATGCTAAAAAGAATAAAACATAGAATTAAATTTCTGCTATCTCATAACCTGAGCTGCTTAAAATATTTGATTCTTGGGCTTCAAACAACTATCACTTTTAAAATACATATTAAAACTGGATTATGAAATAGTCAAAGTATTTAAGTTGGGAAGATACATACAAATTAATAAGTAAAAATCTAGACAATATAGTAAAAACCAAATCCTACTTGAATGTGGTGGCCAGTTCAAAATGTCTACTGTGCAATGACTGGATATTCACACTTTCTGGCCCTCATCATACATGTGAATTATGAGCAGCCTACTTTCCATTAGCATGCATGTTAATAAACGGAGTAGATTAGGATATAAAATGAGAAGACCGCTTGCATTTTCAAATATTTCAATTTCAGTTTTCAGGCTCATTTTTAGCCTAGCTTATATATCTAGTCTTTTAATCCCTCAAAATACAGAGGAAGTCTGAATTTTAAATTAACATATAAATTACTTTATGTTGATTTAGAAAATCTAAGCTGACCCTCAGGTCTTTTAACCATCAATAAAGATTAGTGAAATAAAGAGTAATATAAGTTATGGGGAAAGCATTACCAAATGTTCATTGATTCATTAAGAATTCATAGGGCGTAGTTCTGGGGAATATAAGATTCACTACACAACATCCCTATCATGTAGTTAAAGACATAAAAATCACAATTATAAAATGCTAATATCAGTTTTGTCAGTCAAGGTTCTCCAGAGAGACAGAATCAATAAGGTATATGTATACGTGTATTGTATTTCAAAGAACTGGCTTACGTGATTGTGGGAAACCAGAAAATCTGACACTTTTAGGGGAGGCTGGCAGGCTAGAAACTCAGGCAAGAAAGACCCTGCTTTCTCTGCAGCATTTTCTTGTTTGAGTTTACCTAGCTGCCACAAGGCTGCAGGCCCCACTCAGGGAAGCTGTAGCGGCACTGGATGAAGAGCTTTAGCCTGATGAGCAGTGTGCAGATTTTGCAAATGAACTTGTAATAAAATAATCAACCTCAAAACAGGGCATTTTTGATGATGATCCATCATGTGGTTTGAAAATATAAAGATGACAAAGGAAGGGTTGTGACCATGTTACTGTGGACTGGTTTGGGGTTCACAGGACCAGGTGGAGAAGTACCAGGAAACCAAGAAAGACAGAGGGAATGGCATCCACCCAAAGAAAAGTTCTCACTCATGAGACAGTCTGGGCAAAGGCTGAGCTTGTAGAAAACACAGACTTCCAGTCAGTGTTCGCCCCAAATTATTTCTTAAACATGCCTCACATATTAAAAGTTTCCGTAACAATTTAGTTTTAAACAATCATCTGAGGGGCATGAACCAGGAGAAGCCATTTAAAAATCATGAATGTAGAGAATTTCCCAGAATGTTCTTTTTATTCAACTTAGAAGGACTCAGTCAGAAGATAAATCCTGTAAGTGATGAACAAGGTTTAATCTTTCATCGCAAGGGTACAATCCTAAATTTTCTGTGGAAATTTGTAAGGAAAGAAAACATTTGATAGCTTTTAAACCACAGAATGTGTCTTAATGAATATCAGAAATTTCCTGTTGAACAGACTCAATAGACAGATAGTGCAATCTCCCAGAGCACACATTCTCCTGAAAACACAAGAACTCCTCTTCATGAGAAATTCTGTGGATGGGATCAATCCTTTGTTGCACTTTCCATCTCTTGCTATTTTATTCTCACCATATTTTTGCAGGTCCTGCCAGTTCATGCTTTTTCTCCTTTGTCTCTCCACCTTTCCCTGAGCTCTCTTGTCTCTCTCTAGCCTTTGTGTATTGACATCATATGTTTATATATTCAACAGCACGTTTATTTTCCACTTAGGACCCACATTTTTTTTCTGGTGTTTTGTTTTTTGGTGAAGGAGTGTCTTCATATCCACTCAGTTTTTTTAAAAAGTTTATCAACATTTTATTTTGTGTAACATTAAGGAAGGACATCACAAAAAGTACTATAACTATTATTTTGTAACAGAAAGAAAACTAACTTCAAGATGGAGGCAAGGAATAATCAAAGATAAAGGATAGTTCCTTCCCAAAATAGGACAGTTAGCAAACTTATGTCAACATCCCACCCCCTACACACAGACACACACACACACACACACACACACACACACAACACAGGAGTGACTTTGTCTTAATATTTCACATTTTGCTACAGAATAACAAAACCTTTACCTTGGACTGGTCAACAGATGAGATGATCTCTCATGCTTTTAGGGTCTATGATTTTATAATTTTAATAATGTTTTATTTTATTCTATTCTATTCTTTCTACTTTTTTTATTCTATGCAGTAATCTACTTCACTTTTAATTATTTATATTTCCTAAACATGGATTATCATATAAATTTTCAAATCCCAAGCAGCCTCCCTCTTCCCGTGCTACTTTTTAAAATTGAAATTCTTATAGAGATAGTTGTAGATTCATGTGCAATCGTAATGAAGTTCACATGCAATTGTAAGAAAGCCCATGCTCACTTTACCCAATATAGCATAATGACAACATTTTGCAAAACACAACCAGTATATTAAATGAATACAATCCACATATCTTCTTGTGAGTCCCTCAGTTTTACTTGTGTTTATATGTGTGTGTGTATGCATGTCTGTTTAGTTCCATACAACTTTATCGTATGTGTAGGTTCATGTATCCACCACCACAGTCAACATTCTGACCAGTTCCATCACTGCAAGGATCCCTTGGGTTGCCTCTTTATAGCCACAGCCACTCCACCTTTCCCTGCTCAGTCTCTGTTCCTAATGCAGGAAATTTTTTCATTTAAAAATCTTATATAAATGGGATAATACAATATTTACCTTTTAGGACTGGCTTTTTAAAAACAGAATATATCCTGGAGAGTCATCCAAGATGCCATGCCTGTCAATACTTTGGTCCTTTTTGTTATTGAATAGTATTCCATGGTATGTATATGACATGGATTGTTTGGCCACTCATCCATTAAAGATTATCTGGTTTGATTCCAGATTCTGGCTATTAAAAACAAAGCCACTTTGAATAGTTCTGCCAAAAATAACAGAAGTACAAATAAAATCTTTAACGGAGCGTTGTCATCATACGAAAGGTAGAAGACCATTATTCATATCTACTGGGTTTATCCAGCTTAATGTGCTATTTTCATACTAGGCACTATTTAAATGATTTTAAATCATTTAACTTCCATAAAAATCATATGAAGGAAGTACTGTTATAACCCCATTTAATGAGCTAAAAAAGTGAGGCAAAGAATGGTTAAGTAACTTGCTCGAGGTCACATAACTTGTAAATGGTCAAGCTGAAAATGAACCCAGGCAGTCTTACTCCAGAGGTCATTATAATAAACACAACTCAATACAAAATCAGAAGGAGCAGAAGAATTGAGAAATAATTTAATTTTCACTATTCACAACAATTTTTCAGCTTCCATTAGTTTGATTTCGGGCACATCACTTGAGTTAACTAGATCTAAACATATTTAAGGATAAAATGGGGTAGGTATTTTTCATTACGTATGTGTTGTCTTTCAGAGTTCCTATTTCAGCTTTTACCAAGGTTATAGGAATGCCTAAAGCTGAGACCTTTGCCTGCTGGAATTGGTAAGCCCCAACGATTTCAGGGCACTGGGATTTATTTTGAATACAAATCAGCAGAGCACCAAACATTCTATATTTCATATTTACTTTAAAACAGATTATTTTACAATGCTCTTATCTATGACAGAAATGCATTTCTCCTGAGGAGTACTTTAGTTCTTACTTTAAGGAAAGAATTTTACAAATATTTATGCCAATGTGCCCTGAAATAGCATCTCCAAAATTTTATGAGCTATTACACTTATTGCAAAAACAGAATTAGAACAAAATCTTCTATTTTCCAATCTACCCAAAATTGAATTTAAAAACCAATAAATAATAACATATAAGGATGTCTTTCATACCTCCTCATATATACCTATTATCCTTCGTTTACACTAAAGATTCCGATTTTGTCTTTTTAAGTTATTTTATCTCAGATTGTATGGTTTCTTTAGGGTGTTTTTTTAATTCAAAGTTACTTCAATTATATTTTTAATCTGAAGTATAATACTATACAAATGATACGCAAATTGAAGTTTCTGTGTAACACAGTAGTAGACATGTTTATCTGCGTCAAAGCAAATGAATATTATAGCCCTGGAGTAAAATGTCATATTTTAAAATTTAATGGACAGTCAGATATTATTCTGAAGGAGCAACAGTAAATTGTATCAAAATTTGTAAAGGTACTTTACTTCATTAGTTTATTTTTAAATCATTTTTCAGATACAGTATAAGAAAGAAGTTACCCTCATATTACAGAAAATAAAGTTTGAAATACGTGTCTCATATTTATGTTAGATACCTCAAAGAGAAAGGCTTTTCAAACAGCTACCCTTTATTCTAGTCCCATGAAATTTGATAAATCATTGGTCAGGAGATGATAAAGTCTCATAAAATAATAGAAAGAAAAATTAATATTTTTTCAATAGTAAACAATTTGACAGGCACCATGTAGAATTAATGCTGATTTCTAGAGTCTTTTATAAAGTTGTTTCTAAAACATACACATATACAAATTATAGCAATTTTATGCTATACAGTTGTAGACACATAAAAAATTGTTTTTTTCCCAAAGGAGGCTCTTTTTTATTAAATGTTATGCCCAATTAAGTTCAGTTAATTGTTTTGGTGTAAAATGAGTTGCTGTGAAGTTGTTTTCCCTGAGGGAGTAAGCAGCTCTCTAGCTTTGGAGTATAGGACAAACATCTGAAAGCAATCAAATATTATTCCAGTTCCACAAGAAGTTTTTCCTTAATATAGGATCATTTTGCCTAGATACAGTTGGTTTTAATAAGGCTAATAAAGAGTTTCTTTAAATGATAATATAACCAATCCAAGCCACACCACATTCTAAGTGCCTAAATGCCCTACAAAGTGCAGTTGCCTACAAGGTAGGGAGTCACACGAGTTCATAGCACTTTGCGAGGCCTCCTAAATAGCAGTGAAACGAAGGCATAGTCTTTAGCAAATTGAATCTTGCAAATAATGCAAATGTATGCTAATTATACATGTATTTATTTCTCACTGGTCACTTTTTGAGCAATAGATTTTATATCAATCATAGCAAATAGCAATGATCCAACATTGTTTTATATTTGTCTGAGAAATTAGGACTCCAAAATCTTTTTAATTTTATGCAGCATTTAAAGGGTTCTTAGTCATCTTAACTATAGTAATCAATCATAAATAATTGAATAATACGATCTTCAAGGACTGGAGGTTAAAGACTAAATTTCATTTTTATTCTAACAATGATGGAAGCCTGAATAAGAAAATTGCTCCTGACTAACCTCTAAAAAACATGTACAGACATCTTCCAAAAACAACAAGAACAACAACAAAAACCACTACTTCACTATGTAGAATCATCCAAATGATAGCATTTTTCCTTATAATCCCTAATTTACCATATGTAAATAAGAACTTACAGAAGCAATGCATAATTTTTATATGTAATCTTTTTAAGGAATTATAGATTAGTCAGCATTCTTCAAAAGATCCTGCTAATGTTCTAATGAAACCAGCAGATGCTGGAATCCTGCAAGAATATATTGGAAATTCTATTAAGTAAATGGAATTTCAACTAATTTATATTTTCATAAAATGATTCATTTCAAATTAATGCACTAGAATAATCTACTGTTGTCAGAATTAAAATACAGCAAAATGGCATACAGATGCAATAGAATAATAATGCTCAAATTTAACGTGGATTTAAATAGCCATATTGTCATGTAAAAATATTTGTAAAGAATTTCTAGAGTGGTCTCTACCAGAAGCCTCAAAATTTCTTAATTCACTCCATTGTGTAGTGGCCAGATGGAAGTGCAAGAAATTATGGAAGTCAGAACATAAGATAACTTGAAGAAATCAGGAGGGGTATAAAAACTGATATAAGGCTTGAACACCTGAGTGAGGTGTTGAGACAGATGATGCAGTCTCAGTGGCAAACTCTTGAGGATCAGCCAGAAGTTAAGACATGGTGCCTGGAAGTTGTAATTTCAGGCAGTATTCAGGTACGGATAAACATCAAAACATCTAATGAGTGCCATGTTAGTATAAATTGGTAGCTAATTTAAAGAGAGAAAGACTTGTTATAAAAATACAAATGTTTCTCAGGGAAGCAAAAGGCAGAACTTCAGCAGGAAGGCCTAGGAAAGACATAGAAACAATCACAGGAAAACCACAAGCTAACCACAAAATCATCTTTCTCTGTCTCGATCTCCTCTGCGCTGATCTGCTTCACTCTTCTCTCATTCTGAAAATGAGTTTTATCTGCTCTATAGTGTACCGGATAGAAAATGATCAGCACTAATAGCCCTCAACTCATTATTTCCCTTTCAAGAGCATTGCCAGACTGATTGGAACCACCTGTATTCCATTTCAAAGTCCTCCTGGAAAAGATTCATTGGCTTAAGTCAGCAGTTCAATTAATTGGAGCTATAAGTGGAATAACAGAGATGTACAATCAATGAAAACTACCTGGAAGTAAAGCAAACAACCTGTGATTTCTGTATTTCTGTATAAAGGAGAACGTTACCAAAAGAATGTGTCCTGGGACAAAGATCCAGAATTGAGAAGAGAAATGACAAAAATAAGGAGGGTCAACAAAACCCACATCACTTGTATAATTATCTGCTAAGATCATTAATCCTAGAGTGACACCAGGGTATTCAGCAAAGATTCCTCGATCCATCAACTCTGAAAGAGGACTACTGGATTTGGGGTAGAATAGAGGATAAATAAATGGACAAGAAGAGTTGGAAGAGTTGACCTGTGGAGGATAAAACCCAGACCCAAGGTTTCTATGTATGTGGAATTAAGAGGCAGGTGCACAAAGTCCTAAAATTGAATAAAGGTCACTCAGAGAGACACCTGGAAATACAACAGTATGATTAAACACCAAATATCAAGTTTGAGAAAATAATTTTATTTCTCATGAAACAGCAGGATTGGAAGCTATTCATATACACTTGTATGGCTCAGATAATAGAAATTCCTTGAGCCAGCCAGTGGTGGTTCTAGTGATTGCATCCCTGAGAAACAAGTAGGCAAGAACAGAGGAAATAAACTAAGAGTGACAATTGTTATTAGCTGTATGTTCTTTATTGCTAGTTCTGCAGTTGCTGTTCTTTCAGCCTAGAATGTGCCCCTCCACAATGCTCTTTATCTGTATGGCATTTACTCGCCATTTAGGTCTCCTTTGAACAATCATCTCTTCATTCAGGCTTTCCAGACTCTTCTAGCATCTCTCTGCATCTTGGATAACACTGCATTATTCAAATACAGTGTTGCTTTGTAATTATGATTTGTATGTTTCCCCAACAAGGCTGGAGATTTTTTGTATTTACATCTCTTTATGTCTTTTATCTAATATAGTGCTGAAAAAGTTTTGAGTATACCAAGGTTAAACTGAAAAACAACATAAATCTCACCTTCCTGCTTAATGTCACTAGCCTAAGGCCTACTTTCTATCATTTTACCAGGTTCCATTTAAAAATAAATAATAATAAATTATACGAGAGATGATTAAACCTCAGAGTCTTTTCATTTTGCAAACAGGTGTTTATGAAGCAGTTA
Source organism: Pan troglodytes (assembly GCF_028858775.2). Taxonomy (NCBI): domain Eukaryota; kingdom Metazoa; phylum Chordata; class Mammalia; order Primates; family Hominidae; genus Pan; species Pan troglodytes. Next base: position 86,336,013 of record NC_072401.2, read on the forward strand.
CTGGGTGTTAATCATCATTCCACATGAATTAGAAAAAAAATAGGAGTGTTGAGGTGAGTGGAAACAAGTATAGAAAATAATTATGCCATGTGGTCTGCAACTCGGGAGACTAACATTTCCAGAGTAGAGACTTGAAAAATATTTATTCTAAGGCAAATAAAAGGTAAGTGTGGGGCTTCATTTAGGTTTTGAATTATATTAACCCTACATGTTTATGGAACTAATACTTTAAAAAATGTTTTTAAATGAAGACACTCTCAATTCCTTAAGAGGAGCAGCAGTAGATAAAATAAGGTAAAGTTACAAGTGTCAATATTGAAAAAGCTTAGAATTAGATGTATACCATAATTTAAGTTACTTTTTCTGATTATGGAAGCAACATATATTCATAATAGAAAACACATACAGTATAATATCTTCACAAGAAAATAAAAATCACCATCACCTGCCAAATTTTCCTTAACGTTCTAGAATATATCTTTCTGCTCTTTATCCAAAAATTGTGTGTGCGTGTGATGTAAGTGCACATTAACAAAACTAAAAGTTAGACTATACTGTAAAATTACTCCTTCTTACATATAGCAACTCAATATCTCTTGGGGTTTTTCCATTATATTAAATATTATAAACACTATTGTAATGTTATAGTTGCACATCAGATGGTTGGACCATAATTTATTTAACCAATCCCCAGTTGTAGAAACTTTAAGTCATTTTCTCTTTTGTTTGTTTTTTCTTTGCTCAAATGTTGGTGCATCTATGTGTATGTGGGTGTGTTGAGAATAAATCACTTGAGGTTGATTTATTACATTTAAAAAAAAACATTATAAATACTCAAACCAACTCACACACCCCCTAGTCATGAATGAAAAAAAAATTCCACAAATCCTTGCCAACCTCATATAAAATAGAGGGAAAATATTTTGTTTTAATCTTTATTTATGAAACTTCTAGACATGATTCATAATGTTTTGCATGTTTGTCTGTCACTCTTTTTTAGAATTTAATTTCCTGTTTTTCTCTGTTGGAATGATTTTCATTTCATAACGAACTTATAAGAGACATTTTATGTATTTTGGTATAAGAATATCAAAGCATGACTGTCATAAGTTATAAACATCTTTCAAGACATGTACATCACTCAACAGCTGAAGAATACACATTTTTCTCAAGCAGCACACATGGAACTTTCTTTAGTATTGATCACATGTTAGGTCATGAATATCTTAATAAATGTAAGAAGACCAAAATCATACCAAGTATTTCCTATGACTACGATGGAATGAAACTAGAAATTAATAACAGCAAGAAAATGGGAAAACTTACTAATCTGTGGAAACTAAACACACTCTTGAACAACTGGTGGGTCAAAGAGGAAATCAAAAGGGAATTTTAAAAATAATTAGCAAAAACAAAAACACCTCATACCAAAACTTATTAGATGCTGCACACCTGGTAATAACAGGAAGGATTATATATTAGTGCGTTCTAACGCTACTATGAAGAAACACCCGAGAATGGATAATTTATATAGAAAAGAGGTTTAATTGACTCACAGATCTGCATGGGAAGTTCTGCTGGAAAGGCCTCAGGAAACATAATCATGGTGGAACGCGTTTCTTCACAGGGTGGCAGGAGAGAGAATAAGTGCCAGAGAAGCGGGGAAAGCCCCTTATAAAACCATCAGATCTCATGAGAACTCACCCACTATCAGAACAGCATGGGGGAAGCCAACCCCATGATTCAATAATCTCCACCTGGTCCTGCCCTTGACACATGGGGATTATTACAATTCAAGGTGAGATTTGAGTGGGACACAGAGCCACACCATATCAGTTTATAGCAATAAACGCCTGCATTAAAAAGGAAGAAAGATCTCAAATAAACAATCTACCGGCATAGATTAAGGAACTAGAAAAAGAACACACTAATCTCAAAGCTATCGGAAGGAAGGAAATAATAAGAATCAGAGTAGAAATAAATAGAGAACAGAAAACCATAGAAAAAGGCAACAAAACTAAGAATGTTTATGGCATTTTTGACACAACAAATTCATTAAATGTAAGTAGTCATTTTGATTCCCTTTTGTTTTGTTTCTATGTGTACAAGGTTGCAATCTAACAATCACACAAGCTTTTAATTAAGTCTGAGAACAGCTTTTGTACCTAGAATGGTAGAATTATGATTATCTCTATTATAACTAATTTAAGATTTAAAAATAGATATAGGGTGTACATTTGCAGGGTTGTTACATGGGTTTATCCCATAATGCTAGACTTTGGGCTTCTAGTGAACCCTTCACCCAAATAATGAACATAGTACCCAATAGGTAGTTTTTTTCAATGCATGCCTTCCTCTCTCTTGATCCCTTTTTGTAGTCCCCGGTGTCTATTGTTTCCATCTTTATGTTCACGTGTACCCATTGTTTAGATTCCTTATATAAATGAGAACATCCAGTATTTGATTTTCTGATTCTGTGTTAATTCACTTAGGATAATGGCCTCCAGCTGCAACCGTGTTGCTGCAAAGGACATAGTTTCATTCTTTTTTATGCCTGTGCAGTATTCTATGGTGTGTGTGTGTCACATTTTATTTATCTAATCCACTGTTGATGGACACAGAATGACTCCATGCCTTTGCTATTGTGAACAGTGCTGTGATAAACATACAAGTGCAAATGTCTTTTTGATAAAACAATTTCTTGTCCTTGAGGTCTATACCCAGTAGTAGAACTGCTCAGTCGAATGGTAATTCTATTTTTAGTTTTTTGGGAAATCTCCATAGTGTTTTCCACAGGGCTTGAACTAATTTACATTCCCACCAACAGTGTACAAGCATTTCCTTTTCTCTGCAGTCTTGCCAACATCTATTATTTTTTACAAAGTCTTAAGTTTTAAATGAGCAGGCCTGGCGTGGTGGATCATGCCTGTAATCCCAGCACTTTGGGAGGCCCATGTGGGCGGATCATGAAGTCAGGAGATGGAGACCATCCTAGCTAACATGGTGAAACCCCGTCTCTACTAAAAATACAAAAAAAATTATCCGGGCGTGGTGGCAGGCTCCTGTAGTCCCAGCTACTCGGGAGGCTGAGGCAGAAGAATGGTGTGAACCCAGGAGGCAGAGCTTGCAGTGAGCCCAGATGGAGCCACTGCACTCCAGCAGAGCGAGACTCCGTCTCAAAAACAAAACAAAACAACAACAACAAAAAAGAGCAGTTTTTTAAACCTTTACATTGAGCTGAAATTTTTATGCATAAACAAGTGCATGTATCTGACAAATATTTCATTAATTCACATATTTAATATACTAAACATCCCTAAATAATTTACTTTATGCATAAAGGTAGGCAATTATGTTTTCTTAAACATTTTAAACTCTATTTACATAATACATCTTATCTTTTAAATATTTCAAATGTCTGACAGAACAGACTTAAAAACATACTAAGGAAAATCCCTCTAATTTCTTAAGCGGCTTTTGCAAATCCAAAACACTCACACAGATTGTCATTTTTTTTCTAGAAATAGTTATCTGAGCCTGTTATTTTCCTTTAAAGACAGATTGTACTTTTAAAATCTTTTATATAACAAAATTTGAAATTATATGTAGTTAAATTAACATTTTTCTATCATGACTTTATCTACTGATTTTAAACTGAAAAAGTCATCCTTTATTCAGAAATATAAAATTATATACTGACTTTTTTTCTTATTTCTCCTGTTTTTGTCTTTAACTTTGGCTCCTGGGAGTCACAGAACTTAATTTATTGCCCACTTTAAGCAACAGCATAGTCCAAGAGGAGTATAAATCTACTTTGAATCTCTTCCTACTATGTTGCTATTCAAATCTAAATTTTATTTTATCCTCCTATTATATGTATTTTCTGTAAGGTGCTTCAAATATTTTATCAAATGAGATCTGTTTTAGTAAATAGCATTATTTTTCTGTCTTTGGGATTAATTCTTATATTGTTTTTATAAGATCTACAGTGTAAAAATAATTCACTTAATGTAGTTCAAACAAAACATACTTCAATCACATCTAACAAAAGATGATGCCAAAATGTGTCTATAGAATGAACATAGCTTACAATCCATTTGACCCGTCCAGTTATGACATTATTTAATTCCTAAAATTTGTTGTTGTTTTTTTAAATTTTGGGCTGTTAGCACTATATAAATTTAAACATGAGATAGTTAACTATTTTAATTTATTCTCTCTTAAATGTGCATTATTTATATTAATGCAATTGATTTATATAAATCTGCATGCACATAAATCATAACCACCCATCCATGATAACTCTCAAAAATGAAGTTAAAAATGAGAGGATTTTTTTTTTTTGGAGCCAACACTGAGTAACAAAGATCAGATTTTGCCTCTCATCTGAAACTACTAGAAAACAAGGATGGGACAGGGAATGTATGAAACCACAATTTTTATAACATTATACATCAGATGACTAAGGACAGTAATCCCTGAGAGGGTTTTTATGGTATGGCAAAGAACAGAGAAACCAGACAGAGCTGAGTTAAGATAGCGCTGGAAGACTAGGAAGTCCAAGACAGCTGGAGAGCTGCATAGAAATAAAGCTCTAGAGAAGCATAAAGATTTTCCCTGGAGAACTTCAGCCAAGTAATCATCACCAAGTAATCATCACCTCACGCATGTGAAGCAATTACCTGAGGTCAGGGAAAGAACTATCCTAAGGAATTAGAGGGAATAATCAGAGCTCAAGCAAGGCTGGCAATAGTTCCTATTCCCACCAAGAGAAGAAAATATCAGAATTTAAGCAATATCAAGTAGAATACTCGGAAAAATATTGTCTTAATAATATGACAAAATTATCCCTTAAGTAATGCTACACTGATCACACTGAAGTTTTAAAACAAGACTCAACAAGAATCAAATTATTTACAAGTAAATTAACTGCATCTCAAAACAAAGCTCAAAAATATTTATAGAATTCAAAAATATCAAGCACTCAATCATTTTTAAACATTCACAATTTTGTACATCAGTCAAAAATTACCAGGAATGCAAAGAAATAGGAAAATGAGACCAATGAAGAAGAGGAAATATAATCAATCAAAAGTGAAATCACATATGTAGATGATCGAATTATTATTAGTAGATAAGGGCATTACAACAGTCATTTAAACTGTAGTGCTTATGTTCAAGAAGCTAGAGAAAAGATTGAACATGTTCAATAGGTAGATGGAAGATATAAAAAAAACAAAACAAATGTCCAGAGATTAATGCTAAAATGGCTGAAATTTAAAAATACTCTGGTAGTGATTAATGGCAAAATATACACTGCAGAATAAACAATTTGGGAACTTGGAGGCATAGCAATATAAATCACACAAAAATTAAATTAAAACACGCTGAAAAATTAAAAGAGTTGTGAAACAATTTCAAGTGGCCCATGTATTCAAGTACACACTTCAAGTACATATATATTTGAAGCCTCTGAAGAAAATGACAGAGAAGGGGGGATGACAATAATATTATTTGAAGAAATTATTGCCAAGAAGTTTGAAGAAAACTATAAACCCACATTTTGAAGAAGGCTTCACAAATCCCAAGTACAAGAAATGTGATAAAACTTCACCAAGGCACATCATAATGAAATTATTTTAATTCAATAATAACGTTTTAAAAGAAAACAGAGAAAAAAAAACAGAGGAATAAAATTAGACTGACAATAGATTTCTTGTTGGAGTCCAAGTCAGCCAGAGAAAATGACATAAATATTTTTAAAGTAATGAAAAAGAAGCCTGCCAACTTAGAATTCTATAACCGGCAACAACAACAAAAAAAAAACTTTTAAAAACAAAGGTGTGTTAAATGCTTTACCAGACATATGAAAGCTGAAGGAGTTCTTCACCAGCATCCTGCATTACAGGAAATTAAAGGGATTCTGAAGGAAAATGATACCAAATGAAATCAGCATCAACACAGAGGAATGAAAAACACTGGGAGTTGAAACTGCGTGGGTAAATATAAGACAAATAGCCCTATGTATTTTTTTAAAAATTAAATTTGCAATTGAAGTAAACCTTCCCACAAAAAGAACTTCAGGTCCACATGACTTCACCATTTTACCAAACATTTAAGAAAGAAGTAATACCAATTTTGCACAATCTCTTACAGAAAATAGAAGGAGGGAGAAGACTATGTAACTAATTCTCTGAAGCCAGCATCACCCTAATGCTAAAACCATAAGAAAACATTGCAGGAAAAGAAAACTATAGCCCAATAAATAGCTCTTATAAAAATTTGATGTAAAAATTCTTACCAAATTTTATCAAACTCTGAAAAGTATAAAAGGTATATCATGACCAAGGAGAGTTTATTCTAGAAATGAAAAACTGGCTTAATATTTGAAAATCAATCAATGTGATTCACCATATTAACAGAATACAATGAAAAACATATTTCAATAGATACAAGAAAGCATGTGATAAAATGCAATATGCAATATATATTCCTTCTAAAATACAAACAAACAAAAGGTCTTAGTACTATGAATAAAAAGGGAAATACTCATCTGATAAAAGGCATCTACTTAAAAATCTATAGCTATCATACTTAATGTTAAATGACTGAATGAATACCTTTTCCTAGGGATCACATAACTAGGACGTCCATTCTCATTATAATGATTAAACGTTGTACTGAAGGTTCTAGACAGTGTTCATGAAAACAACTCTAAGGACATTTACACAAGGGCAATTAGAAATAATAAGGGAGTTTAGCCAAAATGCATGATTCAAAAATAAGTATCTAATAATCAACTGTATTTCTATAACTAGCTATGAACATTTGGACATTAAGAAATCAATACCATTTATAATATCAAAAACTATAAAATACTTAGTGGTAAATGTGACAAAAAGACATTCAAGGCCTGTACGCTAAATACTACATAACATTAATTAGAAAAACAAAAGAGAATCTAAATAAATGGAGATAGATTTTCATGTATCAGAACACTCCATTTGGTTAAGATGTCAATTCTCCCCAAATTTATCTACAGATTCAATAAAATCTGTATCAAAATACCAATAGAAACTTTTCTAGAAATTGATAAGCAAATTCTAAAATTCATATAAAAATTCAAAACCTTCTCATAACCAAAACAAATTTGTAAAAGAATAAATGTGAAGGACTTCACTGTCTGATATCAAGTATTATCACAAAATTACAGTAATCTAATCAGTGTAATGTTGGTGTAAATATAAACAAATAGTTCAATAGAAAAGACTATAGAATTGAGAAATACATTGAATTTTGTAGAAGACACAAAGGTAATTCTATACATAAAGGGGTTTTTTTTTCAACAAATGACATATATCCATATTAAGGAAAAAATTAAAAACAGAAAAATTTCAATCCATAGTTTACAGAATCTATAAAAATTAACTCAGATAGGTCATAGACCTAACAGCAAAAAAAAAAAAAAAAAAAAAAAAACTATAAAGCTTCCATAAGAAACCACAAATAAAAATCTTTTTGATATTGGATGAAGTGAAAAATTCCAAATAAAAAAATTGATAAATTGGTCATCATCAGGATTAATAACTCCTGGTCTTTGACACTGTTAAGAGAGTAAGTAGAAAAGCCAAATATTAGGAGAAATTATTTGCAGATTATATATCTGACAAAGAATTTGTATTCAGAATATGTAATTGATCCTCAAATAATAAGAAAATCATCTTCAATAATAAGAAAACAAACAACATGCGTTTTTAGGTTGGGCAAAATATTTGAATTAGACTCTTAACTATAAAAGACATACAGATGGCAAATAAGCACATGGAAAATGCTCAGCATCATTAGTCATTAAGGAAATGCAAATTAAAATCCACTGAGATGCCACTCAAACCCTGCAGGTGTTTAATATTAAAAAGGTTGGCTATACCAAATGTTGGTGAGAATGTGAAGCAACTAGAAGACTCATATACTTCTATTAGAAACAGGAAATGGGCAACAATATTGAAAAATAGTTTTGATAGGGCGCGGTGGCCCACACCAGTAATCTCAGTACTTTGGGAGGCCAAGGTGGGTGAATCACCTGACCTGACAAAATGGTGAAATCCCGTTTCTACTAAAATTACAAAAAATTAGCTGGGCGTGGTGGCAGGCGTCTGTAATCCCAGCTACTCGGGAGGCTGAGGCAGGAGAATCCCTTGAACCTGGGAAGTGGACGTTGCAGTGAGGCCAAGTAATGCCATTGCACCCCAGCCTGGGCAACAAGAGCAAAACTCTGTCCCCACCCCCCAAAAAAAGAAAGAAAGAAAAATAGTTCGTTTCTTAAACAACAGAAAATATCTTAAACATATATAAAATATACAAATATTTATATATATATATACAGTCTCACACTTATATCTGCCATAACAACCAGACATTCCATGTCTAGATATTTTCCCAAGAAAATGAGATTATACATTCCTACAAAGACTTACACACATAAACATTATTCACAGATGTACACGATCCTCATCAGTAGCTGACAACACGAATGTCTAGCAATAGATGAATAAACAAATTATAGTATATCTGTATGTTGGAATACTACCTTGCAATAAGAATAACTTTTGATACATGCAACAAAATGGATGTCTCAATAGTGCTGAATTTAAAAATCACACCAAAAAATGCATACTAAAACTGTATAAAGTTCTTAGTACAAACTAGAGTACAGTGACAGAAACATCAATAGTTTCCTGAAGATAAGTGGTGGGCAGAATTAGCAGAAGGGAGAGATCATGAAGGGACAGGAGGAAATTTCTGGGATGGTGAATATATTCATTATCTTGATTGTGTCAATGGTTTCATGAGTGTATGCATATATCAAAACTTATCCAATTTGTATACTTTATATACAGTTCATTGTCTTTCTATTATACTTCAAGAAAGTTGTTAAAAAGGCAGAAAGAAATGCTGCTCATAAATATAGCATGTAACAGTATAATTCATAATGATAAGAAAACTGATATATTTTTAAATTAGGGAGTTACTTGAAATGTTAAATATTTTTCCCCAAATAAGACTAAAAGCCCACGAAGCAAGTGTTATGTCACAATCATCCTTTTTTTTTTTTTTTTTTTTTTAACAGAGTCTCGCTCTGTCGCCCAGGCTGGAGTGCAGTGGCGCGATCTCGGCTCACTGCAAGGTCCGCCTCCCGGGTTCACGCCATTCTCCTGCCTCAGCCTCCCGAGTAGCTGGGACTACAGGCGCCCGCCACTGCGCCTGGCTAGTTTTTTTTGTATTTTTAGTAGAGACGGGGTTTCACCGTGGTCTCGATCTCCTGACCTCGTGATCTGCCCGCCTCAGCCTCCCAAAGTGCTGGGATTACAGGCGTGAGCCACGGCGCCCGGCCCACAATCATCTTTTACAGGTAGTACCATGCCTGGCACAGAGTACTTGCTTAATAAATATTGGTAAACTGAACATGTTTATCATTTCATTTACAGCAGAAAGGACACTGTGGAAGAAAGCATATTTGAAACTTCTTAGCTGATGATTGTTTAAACACCATCTTCCACCTGTTTCATTTCTGGGTCTTTAGAAGAAATAAACAACATCTGCCCCTCTGTGCATTATTGGTTTAAAGAACTTTGTGTTTATGAAATATGATGTGCATTAAAAATGCGAATTGTTTCTCACTTTGCATTAAAAAAGATTAAAAATTAATAAGAATTCACTTACTAATGTCAAGTCCCTTATACATTTTAAGTCAAATCACATACATTCTTTAATTCTTTTTTTCCCCCTATGGAGGAAATTAAAATGTGAAACCTTTCTTTCCCTCCAAATAAAGTAACTACAGGCAAGAGACCCAAGGAAAAGACAAGCCTTTAAGCAATACTTGAACCCTTCCTAATGTAAACATCTGGCCTGTCCAAATTCACTGATTAAATCTCAAGTTATGCCAATTTGATTGAGATGCAGTTATTTTAAAGTATATTTCTTGTGTATTGTCTCAATTTGCCAGATAAGTTTGGGAAGAGACAAAATAAAATGGTTAGGCTTGCATTTTGCAAATTCACTGCAAACTCCCATACTCCAATTTACAGAGGATCTGGTAGAGCTGATTGAAGATATAATTTGTTATACAGCATTTCACTGTAGAAAGCATATACATCCATCATGCTTATTAATTTAAAACATGCCTTTATTAACCTTTCAGAAGAAATGTTTTGTGTACAAACGGAATACTGCATTTGAAGCAGTCCTATCTTCTCTTAAAATATGATGGGTATTTAAACTTTCAGGGAAAAAAGATCCCTTTTTAAATTACACAAATATAATTGATGGAGGAGGTAGAAAAATACTTAACATTTTTGCAACTATACCTTCGTTACAAAGTAAGATTTGCTTTCCTGCCAGAATTAACCTTATTGAGCTGTTTCCCTGTCCTGACTTTAAAATGAAACTGTATGTCTTCCAGAAACACATTGGTCATGAATAAAACAAAACCAAACAAAAACCTGTCAACTTGGCTTTTTACACATGATGAAATGGAGTATTTCAAATCCCTTAAATCATTTCCAAAATCAGAATAATAGTACCTCAGAGTGGAGTCCCCACCTGCCATTTGCCTGAGATTTGAACCAGTGCTGAGAGGTGTGTGTGAGAAAACAAGGGTTTACCCCGCCTTTCCTGCTGGTCTAGAGTAGCATGCTAGGGCTCAGAAAACAAAACCGTCTGTGCCTATAACACAGAATGGGGAACTGTTATGATAGCCCAGAGAGTCCTTGTTTTTAGGGGCCCCATGTTCATGAGGTTTTTCGTTGTTGTTTGTTTGATTCCTCTTGACTCTGAAGATAACACCATAGGAAGATGGAGAGCTGATTAGAAGTTGGTTTCAGCTCTATGGAGGTTCCACCATTAATTAGTCATGTGATCTTTTGGGTGGCTTCTTGCCAAACATTTGTTCCAGGTGAATTTGGCTATCATCAAAAGTTTTCTATGTCCGTAAAATAAAATACGGACCCACCTATTTTTAAATAACACAAGAGGTAAATCAGCAAACAATATTTCTTTCTTTGGCCAACATTTTAATCATTTTTAAATTTGTTTTGTTTAAGTCTTCTAGTGGCTATCAAAGGAAGCATTGTGAAATTTGAAAATTCAAAATTGATCTTATCTATTCCCATTTGGCATGAGCCGAGAGCGTATATAAAATCTGGGTTCGGGCTCCAGTCAGACAGAACACTTTTTTTTTTCCGCTCCCCAAACACAGCATGCTCTCTCCCTCCTCAGGGCCATTGCACATGAAGTTCCTCTGCCCACTGCCCCTGCAAGACTGGCTCTCTAGTACCTTCAGATCTAGAACAATATTCCCTTAATATGGACTTTCTGAATATTATACCTAATGTTGATGCTCTCTGTTTTTCCTTCTTATGGTTCTTATTCTTCCACGTTATAACACTGGTTACAAACATTTGTATTTTTATTTTTTCAACTAGTCTATAAGATCCACCAAGGCAGAAAACATATTGATTTGGTTTTGTTTTGAATAATCAGTTCAGTGATGGGTCCAGATTAAACACTAAATAAATATCTGTTGACTAACTGTGTTGGTTAATGTTTTCATTTAATAAAAGAAAATACTTTCCACTTCCCACAATTTATTTCTAATAGGGAGATTTCATTGCAATAACGTTTAGCATATATTTCTAGTAACTTACCAATCATTTAACACACTTCAGTACTGGATGTGAAAGTATGAATTAGTGGTTTTAAAATAATGAATACTTAATCAAAACTTTAATTGAAAGATTCTTTTGGCATCAGAATGTCAACAAAGTTAAAATTGTGAGTGCTCAGTAATAATAATATATGAAAACTGACTACCAAAATGGGTGACTAAGCAATGATTTTTCTTCCATATTCTCTCTGCCCATCTGCAGACTGGGAATTTCCATGGGTCTTTTTCAGAGCCCTAATATCCCCTAAATACAATGGTAATTATTTTGGGTGATAAATGCCCTGTTGTTAGCTCACAATTTATTGTAATTCACATAACTGTCTTCACCCTATCTATTGTTACTTGTTGACTCTGAGTTTGCTGGGTTTAGAGGAATTGACTGGCTTATAACTTTGACTGTTATGTTGATCTATGAAGCTATGATGCCAGCCTATTATTTCATGCTAGCTATGACACTGGCCTATTATTATTAATGTGGCTTAAACTCCCAAATTAAATACAACACTGGTAATAACTTGTTCCCTCTGAATAGTGTTCTAACCTTTATTTCAATAGATTAGAAAGAGCGCTTTGCTAAGAGACAGGGAACCTGAGTTCTTATTCTAAATGTAGTGCTGACTTAAGGTCTATTTGGGGAGGAAAAAAATCACATACACTTTTCTCAGGTATAAGATTAGAGGGTTTGAGCACATTACGTCTAAGTTTTTTACACATTAGTGAATCTAAAAGAAACTATTTGAAAACACGAGAGCAATTATTAGATGAAAAAGGAAGGTTCCCTCATAATAGTCCTATTTATCTAGGTACATGCATGTAGATATAGATGATATAGATAAATATAAATATATAGTGAGATAATAGATAAATATAAATATAAATATAGGCATTGATATTTATCTGATTACCATGCCATAGTACCCTATAGATAGTCAAAGCCAGAAAGCAGAAAAACTGAAGGAATAGAGTTTTATCTTCTCTGCTAAAGAAGGGAGAGAGAATACATAAAAATAACGTAGTGAAAAATAACATAACTTAGATATTTGTATTGATATAGATGTTTATATCTACAAATATAGATATTATTTTCTTGTTTCCTTCAAAGAAAAATAATATTTAGTATATACACATTTTTGCCAATGATGCTAAAAAGCTTTTTTGAAAATTCTCCTTTGGAAGTGCTTCCAGAATCAGGTTAATAACAATGCAAAGAAACCAGACATTTTGACTGCAAATGTTATTGCTTAAAGTGGCCATCTAACTTATTTACACTATGGTTTTATTTTATTATTTCTGACATTTATCCTAAAATGAAGATTTGCTATGAAAGAAACTATTTGCTCAAGCAACCATTTTTATTCAATAAACTTGTATAGAAAAATCTCTGAAAAAATATTAATATTATACCCCAAGGACTGAAAATTATTTCAAAATAGAAATTTCTTGGTGGTAAAGTGTATAAACTATCATAGATTTTTCACCCATTTTGAGGTATCATCTCTGTTATATTTGCTGAAACTGGGTTTCCTCTCTTTCCCTCAAGCCTCATACCCGATGAACTAGGAAAACTATTGGCTTTGATATCAAATACATCCTGAATACAAACCATCTCACCATGCTATTGTCAGAATCTTAGACCAATTCACCAGCACAAATTGCCTGTACAATTGCAGTAGCCTCTTGGCTGAACATAGATTTGATGGGTGTTAAATATGAGGGGTAAGCACTGTAACTGGTCTGTATTCTTCTAAAATGTCAAGGTAATTATATAAGTCAGCCTGGTTGGGCAGCCATAACAAAATATCATAGACTGGGTGGCTTAAACAATGGAAATCTATTTTCTCACCATTCTGGAGGCTAGAAATCCACAATTAAGATCTGGAAGGGTTTGTTTCCGGTGAAAGCCCTCTTCTTGGCTTGCAGATTGCCACCTTCTCACCAGGTCATCACATGGCCTTTTCTCTGTGTGCACTCAGAGTGAGAATGAAAACAAGAGAGAGTGAGTGTGCAGGTATTCTGGTGTCTCTTCTTATAAGGACTTAATCCTATTAGACCAAGACACTGCTCTTATGACCCCATTTAAACTTAGTCACTTCCATAGGGGCTCCGTCCCCAAATATAGCCACACTAGGAGTTAGGTGAATTTGGGGAGACACATTCATGTAATAGCAGTTATTAAAGACAAAAAAAAAAAAACTAAAGAACTGTTTCATATTAAAACATACTAAAGAAACATAATAAAGAAATTCAGCATATGATACTACATGGGATATTATTGTCATAACTGGCAAAAAATTAAATATTAGTGCTGAATCAATGTTAATTTCCTGGTTTGATAAGTGCACTGTAGTTATGAAAGAGAATGCCCTATATTGTAGGAAATCAACACTGAAGAATTTAGATGTAACTGTTGTAACTAATTTAGTTGTACAAATTTAGTTGTACATTGGTTTGGTGTTGAATTCCTTAGAACACCAAGCAAATTTAACCAAAAGAAGACTACCTCAAGGCATTTAATAATCAAACTCCCAAAGGTCAAGGATAAAGAAAGAATCCTAAGAGCAGTAAAAAAAACCAATAACATACAATGGTGCTCCAATACGTCACGCAGTAGATTTTTCAGTGGCAACTTCATAGGCCAGAATAGAGTGGCATGATATATTTAAAAAGTTTTGAAGGGGAGAAAAAAAATCCTTTGGCCTAGCATAGTATATGTGGCAAAAATAGCCGTCAAACATGAAGGATAAATAAAGAGTTTCCCAGAGAAACAAAAGCTGAGAGATTTCATCAACATCAGACCTGTCCTACAAGAAATGGTAATGGGAGTTCTTCATTATGAAAGAAAAGATGTTAATGAGTGAGAAGAAATCATCTGATGGTACAAAACTCACTGGTAATAGTAAGCACACCGAAAAACAAAGAATATTATAATACTGTAATTGTAGTATATAAACTACTCTTATCTTAAATAAAAAGACTAAAAGATGCACCAATCAAAAATAATAACTGCAACAACTTTTCAAGACATAAACATTACAGTAAGATATTAATAGAAATAACAAGAAGTTAAAATGTGTGTGGAGTGGACAAAGTTAACGTGTATAATTTTTATTAGTTTTCTTTTTTTTTTTTTTTTGAGACAGAGTCTTGCTCTGTCACCCAGGCTGGAGTGCAGTGGTGCAATCTCAGCGCACTGCAAGCTCCGCCTCCCGGGTTCACGCCATTCTCCTGCCTCCGCCTCCCGAGAAGCTGGGACTACAGGCGCCCGCCACCATGCCCGGCTAATTTTTTGTGTTTTTAGTAGAGACGGGGTTTCACCATGTTAGCCAGGATGGTCTCGATCTCCTGACCTTGTGATCCACCCGCCTCGGCCTCCCAAAGTGCTAGGATTACAGGCGTGAGCCACCGCACCCGGCCTTAGTTTTCTTTTTCTATGTTTATGCAATCAGTGCTAAGTTATCATCAGTTTAAAATAATGAGTTATAAGATGGCATTTGTAAGCCTCATGGTAATCTCAAATAAAAAACACACAACAGATACAAAAAAAAAATAAAGAAATTAAAATATGCCACAAGAGAAAATCACCTTCACTAAAGGAAGACAGGAAGGAAGGAAAGAAGGAAGAGAAAATTACAAAAAAAAATAGCAAAATAGCAGCAGTAAGTTCTTACTCATCAATAACAACATTAAATGTAAATGTACTAAACTGTCTAATCAAAAGAAATAGAGTGGCTGATTGGGTAAAAAAAAAAAAAAAAAAAACCATTGATTTGTTGCCTACAAAACACTTCACATAAACCAAAACAAAGAGATGAGAAAAAATATATTCCATGCCAATGGAAACCAAAAAAGAGCAAGAATAGTCATACTTATATCAGACAAAGTAGATTTTAAGACAAAAACTATAAGGAGACACAAAGAAGTTCATTTTATAATCATAAAGGGATTAAGTCAGCCAGATAATACAATAATTGTAAATACATATGTGTGTATATATGTATGTGTGTGTGTGTATATATATATATATATATATATATATACACACACAGTACTGGAGCACCCAGATATAAAAAGCAAAAATTATTAGAGCTAAAAAGAGAGATAGACAATACAATAATAATAGCTGGAAACTTTCGTGCCTCCTTTCAGCATTGGACAGACCTTCCAGACAGAAAATTAACAACAACAACAAAAAAAATTGGACTTAGTCTGCACTGTAGATGAAATGATCCTGATAGATATGTAAAGAATATTTCATCCAATGGCCACAGAATGCACATTCTTCCCAGCACATGGATCATTCTCAAGGACAGACCATATGTTAGGACACAAAACAAGTCTTAGAAATTCAAAAAAAAAAAAAAGAAGAAGAAGAAGAAAGAATATCAAGCACCTTCTGTGACCACAGTGAAATAAAACAAGAAATCAATAACAAGAGGAATTTTGGAAACTATATAAACACTTGGAAATTAAACAGTATGCTCCTGAATGACCAGTGAGTCAATGAAGAAATTTTTTTTTAAATTGAAACATTTCTTGAAACAAATGATAATGGAAAGACGACACACCAAAACCTATGGGATACTGTGAAAGCAATATTAAGAGGGAAGTTTATAGGTATAAATGCCTACATCAAAAAAGAAGAAAAACTTCAAATAATTGACCTACTGATACATCTTAAAGAACTAGAAACAAAAGAGCCAATCAAACTCAAAATAAGTAGAAGAAAAGTAATTAAACTCAGAGCAGAAATAAATAAAATTGAAGTAAAAAATCAATGGCATGAAAAAGTCAATTTTTTGGAAAGATAAAATCAACAAACTGTTATTCAGACTAATTAAGAAAAAAAGAAAAAAGGTACAAATAAAATCAGAGACTAAAATAATAAAAATACAGTAGTAATTCAAAGGATCATTAGTGGCTACTCTGAGCAACTATTTGCCTTAAGGTGGAAAATATAAAAGAAACTGATAAATTCCTAGACACATACAACCTATACATATTGAAACACAAAGAAATTCAAAAACTGAAAAGAACAGTAACAAGTAACAAAGATTAAATCTGTAATAAACAGTCTCCCAGCAATGAAAATCCTGGGACATGCTGGCTTCACTGTTAAATTTTACCGAACATTTAAAGAAGAACTAATACCAATCCTACTCAAACTATTCCAAAAAATAGAGAAGTGATGACTTCCAAACTCCTTCTACAATGCCAGTATTACCCTTATAGCAAAGCCAGACAAAAACACATCAAAGAGAAAAGAAAGCTACAGACAAATGTCCCTGATGAACATTGATACAAAAATCTTCAACAAAATACTAGCAAGCCAAATTTGACAGCATGTTGAAAAGATTATTCATCACGACCAAGTAGGATTTATTTCAGGGATGCAATGATAGTTCAACCTACACAAACAAATGAATGTGAAACATCATGTCTACAGAATGAAGGACAAAACCATATGATCATTCAACTGATGCTGAAAAGGCATTTAAAATTCAACATTCCTCATGACAATCACCCTCAAAAAACTGGATATAGAAGGAACATATCTCAACATAATAAAAGCCATATGCAAGAAACTCACAGCTGGTTTCATAAATGGGGAAATACTGAGAGTCTTTCTTCTAAGATCTGGAACAAGACAAAGATGCTCATTTTCACCACTGTTATTCAACATGGTACTAGAAGTCCTAGCTAGAGCAATCAGTCAATAGAAAGAAATAAAAGGCATACAGATTGGAAAGGAAGAAGTCAAATTATCTGTGTTTTCAGATAATATAATCTTATATTTGGAAAAACTAGAGACTTCACAGAAAAACTCTTAGAACTGATAAACAAATGCAGTAAAGTTGCAGGATACTAACTCAACATTTAAAACTAAGTAACATTTCTAAATGCCAACAGCAAAAAACCTGGAAAAAAAAATAAATCAAGAAAGTAATTCCATTTGTGATAGCTACGAATAAAAATAAATACCTAGGAATCAACCAAAGAAATGAAACATCTCTACAATGAAAACTATAAAACACTGATGAAAGAAATTAAGATGACACAAAAAATGAAAAGACATTTCATGTTTATGGATTGGAATGGAAAAATAAATACTATTAAAATGTCCATGCTCCTCAAAGTCATCTCCAGATTTAGTGCAATCCCTGTCAAAATACCAATGATATGCTTGACAGAAATAAAAAACAATTTTAAAATTCATACAGAACCACAAAAGACCCAGATTAGCCACAGCTATCCTGAGCAAAAAGAACAAAACTGGAGAAATTACATTGCCTGACTTCAAATTACACTGCAAAGATATAGTAACCAAAACAGCATGGTTCTGGCCTAAAAACAGAAACATAGATCAATGGAACCGAATAGAGATCCCAAAAATAAACCCACACATGTACAGTGAACTCATTTTCTGCAAAGGTGCGAAGAAGATACAAGGGAAAAGACAGTCTCTTCAATAAATGGTGCTGGGAAAATTGGATATCCATAGGCAGAAGAATGAAACTAGACCCTATCTCTTGCCATATACATAAATAAAATGAATTAAAGACTTAAACCTAAGACAACAAACTATGAAACTAATAAAAGAAAACATTGGGGAAACTCTACAGGTTATTGGGCTGGGCAAAGATTTCTTGAGTAATACCCTACAAGCACAGGCAATTAAAGCAAAAAATAGGCAAATAAAGTCACATCAAGCCAAATAGATTCTGAACAGCAAAGGAAACAATCAACAAAGTGAAGCAATTTATGGGAGAAAATATTTGCAAACTATCCTTCTGACAAAAGATTAAAACCAGAATATATAAGGAGCTCAAACAACTCTGTAGGAAAAAAGCCAATAATTCCATTATAAAATGGGTAAAATATTTGAATAGACCTTTCTCAAAAGACGACATACCAATGGTAAACAAATTTATGAAGAGGTGCTCAACATCACTGATTGTCAGAGAAATGTAAACCAAAACTACAATGAGATGTATCTCATTCTAGTTAAAATGGCTTTTATTCAAAAGACAGGCAAATAACTAATGCTGGCAAGGATATGGAGAAAATGAAACCCTTGTACACTGTTGGTGGGAACATAAATTAGTACCAACCTTTGTGGAAAACAGTTTAGAGGCTATTCAAAAAACAAAAAATAGAGCTTCCATATGATCCAGCCATCTTGCTGCTAGGTATATACCCAAAACAAAGAAAATCTGTGTATCAAAGAGATATCTGCACTCTTGTGCTTATTGCAGCACTATTCACAATAGCTAAGATTTGTAAGCAACCTAAGAGCTCAAAAACAGGTGAATGGACAGAGAAAATGTGATATTTAGACACAATGCAGTACTATTCAGCCATAAAAAGGAATGACAGCAAGTCATTTGCAACAACATGGATGAAACTGGAGATCATATGTTAAGTGAAATAAGCCAGGCACAGAAAGATGAACTTCGCATGTTCGCACTTATTTGTGGAAACTATAAATAAAAACATTTGAACTCATGGACATAGAGAGTAATGGTTACCAGAGGCTGGGAAGAGTTGCAGGGTAGTAGGGGAAAGTGGAGATAGTTAACGGGTACAAAAAATAGTTAGAAAGAATGAGTAAGAACTACTATTTGATAGCACAACAGAGTGACTATAGTCAATAATAATTCAATGGTACATTTTTAAATAACTAAAAGATTATAATTGGATTGTTTGCAACACAAAGGATAGACACTTGAGGGGATGGATACCTCATTTACCCTGATGTTTTTATTACACATTGCATGCCTGTATCAAAATATCTCATGCATCCCATAAATATATATACCTACTATGAATGCACAAAAATTAAAAATAAATTTTTAAATGTTTAGAAAAAAACAGTAAAATGTTAGCATTTGGAAAGTTTGTGTGAATGCATACCAAATACTTTATACAATTTTCACAACTTTTATAAAATGTATAAATTATTTCAAAATATAAGGTCTGTGTTAAGATAATTCTGTGTCTCAAGTTAAAGTAACCTACTTGATGATTTCACAGCAGAAGTATTAAGCTGCTATAGATAAACAAGGGATCTGCTAGCCATGTTGGTGAATTCAGAAAATGAGTTCTGTTTGGTGAGTTTTCCCATTTGGAACATACTTCATATGAAACATGTTTCATAAAAAAATATATTTTTTATAAAAAATTTTTAATTTTAATTTTATTTAATTTTTTATTTTTATTTTATATTTTATTTAACATAAAAATGTTAATGTTCAATAAATGTTAGGCATTGATGTTATAATTTTTTAAAAAACATAACATATTTCCCCAAAATATGATTAAACAGTAAAAACATATATAAAGAAATAATTATATAGTTTGTTCCAGTGGTTCTCAACCTGGGGCAATTTTGTCCCCCACGGGACATTTCACAATGTCTAAAGATATTTGTATTCATCCCTAGGGGATGGGGGTGCTACTAGCATCTAATGAATGTGGAGGTCAGGGATACTGCAAAACTTCCTGGAATGCACAAGGCAGGCCTCAACACAAAGATTTATCTGATCCAAAATGTCAGTAGTGCACAGGCTAAAAAACTGTTTATTCAAATGTATCAAGGATCACAGATTGGTTTCTTCCAAATCCGCCCTTGTTAATTTGCAGCACAATCTCATTTGTGACACCTCAAGAATTTTAATGTCTTGGAATTGCCACAATCTACATTTTCCATTCAATACTGACAGAAGTTGTCATTACTGTATTTTTTTGACAATCCTGTATATTTAGTTTAGCCTTTATATATAAATTACAGCATTCAATGGATCCTTTACACCACTACCTTAAATTCCTAAATTAGTCTTATGTCACATACAATTCATGTTTTTTCTCATAATTCAAAGCTCTAAAAGGGCAGTGACTGTGATGTTTTTACTTTGCCTTGTAGAAAAGCAGTGTCACAAACAGATAAAAGATTCAAAAAATAAATCTTTAAATGAGTATTGTATTTCCTCTCTGTGTTTCTTCCTGTTATTCTATCCCACTAGAATGCCTGGGTCTACCCCATCTCTGTTCTCAAAACTGTGCCCATTATTCAATCCAATCTTAAGTGACACCCTTCCAAAAAAGCCTTTGGGATGGTTCCAATCTGAATCAGTCTCTCCCTTATCAATATACCAAAAGCATAAATAGAAAAAACTCTATTATGGCATGTTGCACAGAGTAATTATATATCCTTTTTCTTTTACTATGTTAAAAGCCACAAAGGAAAGGGAGCATTCCATCCATTCATTCATTCATTTTTCTATTCTACACAGCACCTTGCACGGTGTCTCAGACACTGCACATGCTTGGTCAATACTTCTTGACTGTAGTTCTTTTTTTTTTTAATTTTATTATTATTATACTTTAAGTTTTAGGGTACATGTGCATGACATGCATGTTTGTTACATATGTATACATGTGCCATGCTGGTATGCTGCACCCATTAACTCGTCATTTAGAATTAGGTATATCTCCTAATGCTATCCCTCCCCACTCCCCCCACCCCACAACAGTCCCTGGTGTGTGATGTTCTCCTTCCTGTGTCCATGTGTTCTCATTGTTCAATTCCCACCTATGAGTGAGAACATTCGGTGTTTGGTTTTTTGTCCTTGCGATAGTTTGCTGAGAATGATGGTTTCCAGTTTCATCCATGTCCCTACAAAGGACATGAACTCATCATTTTTTAGGTCTACATAGTATTCCATGGTGTATACGTGCCACATTTTCTTAACCCAGTCTATCGCTGTTGGACATTTAGGTTGGTTCCAAGTCTTTGCTATTGTGAATAGTGCCGCTATAAACATACGTGTGCGTGTGTCTTTATAGCAACATGATTTATAATCTTTTGGGTATATACCCAGTAATGGGATGGCTGGGTCAAATGGTACTTCTAGTTCTAGATCCCTGAGGAATCGCCACACTGACTTCCACAGTGGTTGAACTAATTTACAGTCCCACCAACAATGTAAAAGTGTTCCTATTTCTCCACATCCTCTCCAGCACCTGTTGTTTCCTGAATTTTTAATGATCGCCATTCTAACTGGTGTGAGATGGTATCTCACTGTGGTTTTGATTTGCATTTCTCCGATGGCCAGTGATGATGAGCATTTTTTCATGGGTTCTTTAGCTGCATAAATGTCTTCTTTTAAGAAGTGTCTGTTCATATCCTTTGCCCACTTTTTGATGGGGTTGTTTGGTTTTTTCTTGTAAATTTGTTTGAGTTCATTGTAGATTCTGGATATTAGCCCTTTGTCAGATGAGTAGGTTGCAAAAATTTTCTCCCATTCTGTAGGTTGCCTGTTCACTCTGATGGTAGTTTCTTTTGCTGTGCAGAAGCTCTTTAGTTTAATTAGATCCCATTTGTCAATTTTGGCTTTTGTTGCCATTGCTTTTGGTGTTTTAGACATGAAGTCCTTGCCCATGCCTATGTCCTGAATGGTATTGCCTAGGTTTTGTTCTAGGGTTTTCATGGTTTTAGGTCTAACATTTAAGTCTTAAATCCATCTTGAATTAATTTTTGTATAAGGTGTAAGGAAGGGATCCAGTTTCCGCTTTCTACATATGGCTAGCCAGTTTTCCCAGCACCATTTATTACATAGGGAATCCTTTCCCCATTGCTTGTTTTTGTCAGGTTTGTCAAAGATCAGATAGTTGCAGATACGCGACATTATTTCTGAGAGCTCTGTTCTGTTCCATTGGTCTATATCTCTGTTTTGGTACCAGTACCATGCTGTTTTGGTTACTGTAGCCTTGTAGTATACTTTGAAATCGGGTAGCGTGATGCCTCCAGCTTTGTTCTTTTGGTTTATGATTGACTTGGAGATGCAGGCTCTTTTTTGGTTCTATATGGACTTTAAATTAGTTTTTTCCAATTCTGTGAAGAAAGTCATTGGTAGCTTGATGGGGATGGCATTGAATCTATAAATTACCTTGGGCAGTATGGCCATTTTCATGATATTGATTCTTCCTACCCATGAACATGGAATGTTCTTCCATTTGTTTGTATCCTCTTTTATTTCCTTGAGAAGTGGTTTGTAGTTCCCTTGAAGAGGTCCTTCACATCCCTTTTAAGTTGGATTCCTAGGTATTTTATTCTCTTTGAAGCAATTGTGAATGGGAGTTCACTGATGATTTGGCTCTCTGTTTGTCTGTTGTTGGTGTATAAGAATGCTTGTGATTTTTGTACATTGATTTTGTATCCTGAGACTTTGCTGAAGTTGCTTATCAGCTTAAGGAGATTTTGGGCTGAGACAATGGGGTTTTCTAGATATACAATTATGTCATCTGCAAACAGGGACAATTTGACTTCCTCTTTTCCTAATTGAATGCCCTTTATTTCCTTCTCTTGCCTGATTGCCCTGGCCAGAACTTCCAACACTATGTTGAATAGGAGTGGTGAGAGAGGGCATCCCTGTCTTGTGCCAGTTTTCAAAGGGAATGCTTCCAGTTTTTGCCCATTCAGTATGATATTGGCTGTGGGTTTGTCATAGATAGCTCTTATTATTTTGAGATACGTCCCATCAATACCTAATTCATTGAGAGTTTTTAGCAGGAAGCGTTGTTGAATTTTGTCAAAGGCCTTTTCTGCATCTATTGAGATAATCATGTGGTTTTTGTCTTTGGTTCTGTTTGTATGCTGGATTATGTTTATTGATTTGCGTATGTTGAACCATCCTTGCATCCCAGGGATGAAGCCCACTTGATCATGGTGGATAAGCTTTTTGATGTGCTGCTGGATTCGGTTTGCCAGTATTTTATTGAGGATTTTTGCATCGATGTTCAACAAGGATATTGGTCTAAAATTCTCTTTTTTGGTTGTGTCTCTGCCAGCCTTTGGAATCAGGATGATGCTGGCCTCATAAAATGAGTTAGGGAGGATTCCCTCTTTTTCTATTGATTGGAATAGTTTCAGAAGGAATGGTACCAGCTCCTCTTTGTACCTCTGGTAGAATTCGGCTGTGAATCCATCTGGTCCTGGACTTTTTTTGGTTGGTAAGCTATTGATTATTGCCTCAATTTCAGAGCCTGTTATTGGTCTATTGAGAGATTCAACTTCTTCCTGGTTTAGTCTTGGGAGGATGTATATGTTGAGGAATTTATCCATTTCTTCTAGATTTTCTAGTTTATTTGCATAGAGGTGTTTATAGTATTCTCTGATAGTAGTTTGTATTTCTGTGGGATCAGTGGTGATATCCCCTTTCTCATTTTTTATTGAGTCTATTTGATTCTTCTCTCTTTTCTTCTTTATTAGTCTTGCTAGCAGTCTATCAATTTTGTTGATCTTTTCAAAAAACCAGCTCCTGGATTCGCTAATCTTTTGAAGGGTTTTTTGTGTCTCTATTTCCTTCATTTCTGCTCTGATCTTAGTTATTTCTTGCCTTCTGCCAGCTTTTGAATGTGTTTGCTCTTGCTTTTCTAGCTCTTTTAATTGTGATGTTAGGGTGTCAATTTTAGATCTTTCCTGCTTTCTCTTGTGGGCATTTAGTGCTATAAATTTCCCTCTACACACTGCTTTGAATGTGTCCCGGAGATTCTGGTATGTTGTGTCTTTGTTCTCATTGGTTTCAAAGAACATCTTTATTTTTGCCTTCATTTCATTATTTACCCAGTAGTCATTCAGGATCAGGTTGTTCAGTTTCCATGTAGTTGAGTGGTTTTGAGTGAGTTTCTTAATCCTGAGATCCAGTTTGATTGCACTGTGGTCTGAGAGACAGTTTGTTATAATTTCTGTTCTTTTACATTTGCTGAGGAGTGCTTTACTTCCAACTATGTGGTCAGTTTAGGAGTAGGTATTGTGTGGTGCTGAAAAGAATGTATATTCTGTTGATTTGGGTTGGAGAGTTCTGTAGATGTCTATTAGGTCCGCTTGGTGCAGGGCTGAGTTCAATTCCTGGGTATCCTTGTTAACTTTCTCTCTTGTTGATCTGTCTAATATTGACAGTGGGGTGTTAAAGTCTCCCATTATTATTGTGTGGGAATCTAAGTCTCTTTGTAGGTAACTAAGGACTTGCTTTATGAATCTGGGTGCTCCTGTATGGGGTGCATATATATTTAGGATAGTTAGCTCTTCTTGTTGAATTGATCCCTTTACCATTATGTAACAGCTTTCTTTGTCTCTTTTGATCTTTGTTGGTTTAAAGTCTGTTTTATCAGAGACTAGGATTGCAACCCCTGCCTTTTTTTGTTTTCCATTTGCTTGGTAGATCTTCCTCCATCCCTTTATTTTGAGCCTATGTGTGTCTCTGCCCATGAGATGGGTTTCCTGAATACAGCACACTGATGGGTCTTGACTGTTTATCCAATTTGCCAGTCTGTGTCTTTTAATTGGAGCATTTAGTCCATTTACATTTAAAGTTAATATTGTTACGTGCGAATTTGATCCTGTCATTATGATGTTAGCTGCTTATTTTGCTCCTTAGTTGATGCAATTTCTTCCTAGCCTTGATGGTCTTTACAATTTGGCATGTTTTTGCAGTGGCTGGTACTGGTTGTTCCTTTCCATGTTTAGTGCTTCCTTCAGGAGCTCTTTTAGGGCAGGCCTGGTGGTGACAAAATCTCTCAGCATTTGCTTGTCTGTAAAGTATTTTATTTCCCCTTCACTTATGAAGCTTAGTTTGGCTGGAAATGAGATTCTGGGTTGAAAATGCTTTTCTTTAAGAATGTTGAATATTGGTCCCCACTCTATTCTGGCTCGTAGAGTTTCTGCAGAGAGATCAGCTGTTAGTCTGATGGGCTTGCCTTTGTGGGTAACCCGACCTTTCTCTCTGGCTGCCCTTAACATTTTTTCCTTCATTTCAACTTTGGTGAATCTGACAATTATGTGTCTTGGAGTTGCTCTTCTCGAGAAGTATCTTTGTGGCATTCTCTGTATTTCCTGAATGTGAATGTTGGCCTGCCTTGCTAGATTGGGGACGTTCTCCTGGATAATATCCTGAAGAGTGTTTTCCAACTTGGTTCCATTCTCCCCGTCACTTTCAGGTACACCAATCAGATGTAGATTTGGTCTTTTCACATAGTCCCATATTTCTTGGAGGCTTTGTTCATTTCTTTTTATTGTTTTTTCTTTACACTTCTCTTCTCGTTTCATTTCATCATTTCATCTTCCATCACTGATACCCTTTCTTCCAGTTGATCGCATCGGCTACTGAGGCTTCTGCATTCGTCACGTAGCTCTCACGCATTGGTTTTCAGCTCTATCATGTCCTCTAAGGACTTCTCTGCATTAATTATTCTAGTTATCCATTCATCTAATTTTTTTCAAAGCTTTTAAGTTCTTTGCCATTGGTTCGAATTTCCTCCTGTAGCTCGGAGTAGTTTGATTGTCTGAAGCCTTCTCTCAACTCGTCAAAGTCATGCCCCGTCCAGCTTTGTTCCATTGCTGGTGAGGAGCTGGGTTCCTTTGGAGGAGGAGAGGCACTCTGATCTTTAGAGTTTCCAGTTTTTCTGCTGTTTTTTTCCCATCTATGTGGTTTTATCTACCTTTGATCTTTGATGATGTTGATGTACAGATGGGTTTTTGGTGTGGATGTCCTTTCTGTTTGTTAGTTTTCCTTCTAACAGACAGGACCCTCAGCTGCACGTCTGTTGGAGTTTGCTAGAGGTCCACTCCACACCCTGTTTTCCTGGGTATCAGCAGCAGTGGCTGCAGAATAGTGGATATTGATGAACCACAGATGCTGCTGCCTGATCGTTCCTCTGGAAGTTTTGTCTCAGAGGAGTACCTGGCCGTGTGAGGTGTCAGTCCGCCCCCTACTGGGGGGTGCCTCCCAGTTAGGCTACTTGGGGGTCAGGGACCCACTTGAGGAGGCAGTCTGCCCATTCTCAGATCTCAAGCCTCATGCTGGGAGAACCACTACTCTCTTCAAAGCTGTCAGAGAGGGACATTTAAGTCTGCAGAGGTTACTGCTGTCTTTTTGTTTTCTGTGCCCTGCCCCCAGAGGTGGAGCCTACAGAGGCAGGCAGGCCTCCCTGAGCTGTGGTGGGCTCCACCCAGTTCAAGCTTCCGGGCTGCTTCGTTTACCTAAGCAAGCCTGGGCAATGGCAGGCGCCCCTCCCCCAGCCTCGCTGCCGCCTTGCAGTTTGATCATGGACTGCTGTGTTAGCAATGAGTGAGACTCGGTGGGCGTAGGACCCTCCAAGTCATGTGCAGGATATAATCTCCTGGTGTGCCGTTTTTTAAGCCAGTTGGAAAAGCGCAGTATTAGAGTGGGAGTGACCCGATTTTCCAGGTGCCGTCTGTCACCCCTTTCTTTGACTAGGAAAGGGATCTCCCTGACCCCTTGTGCTTCCCAAGTGAGGCAATACCTTGCCCTGCTTCAGCTCGCATATGGTGCACTGCACTGTCCTGCGCCCACTGTCTGGCACTCCCCAGTGAGATGAACCTGGTACCTCAGATGGAAATGCAGAAATCACCCGTCTTCTGCACCGCTCATGCTGGGAGCTGTAGACTGGAGCTGTTCCTATTCGGCCATCTTGGCTCCTCCCTGACTGTAGTTCTTTTGAACACTTGTCACATTTATGGCATTCAATAAATCACACACATATATACGTAGCTTTGAAGAATCAATGAGAAAAATAAACACGCCAATAAAAATGGTATATAAGCAAAATTCATAGAAGAAATAAAAATGGTTAGGAAAAAATATTTCAACCTCAGTGGTCATTTATGCCAATGAAAGCAATACTAATAAAAAAAAAAAAACCTTCCCTTGTTTTATGCCAGGTACTACACTAAGCACTTTACACATATTGACTCATCTAATCTTCATGACTTTTTGCAGCATGTGATATAATCCACTCTCCTTTTTTGTTTTGTTTTTTACAATTTTTTTATTTTTTTATTTTTGTGGGTACATATTAGGTGTATATATTTATGGAATACATGAGATGTTTTGATATAGGCATGCAATGCATACTAATTACCTCATGGAAAATGGGGTATCCATCCTCTCAAGCTCTTTTGCAGAGGAAGGAACTGTGGCACAGAAAAGGCAAGTAATTTGTCCAGTGCGATGTGGTAATGTTACAGTAGTTAGGCCAGCATGAGTGTGGCAGGAAAGGGCTCTCCCCTCACCCACTAGGAATATCAGGTGATGCTCTGACAGTTATCACACTGCCTCTCTAAAATGATATTTGGCAACCCACCCAGGGCACCAGGAGAGGCCATTTCCTGATAATTCACAGCTATTAACATTAAAATGTTAATTGAATGCAGATGCCAGGGAGAAAAAAAACTTCCTGGGCATGTGCACTAAGAGACTAAATGGCAAAGTATGACCTTCTGGGTGTACTCCACTGAAAGAAGAAGAAAGCTTCAGATGGGCACGCATACAACTTCCTAAACACACTGCACATGCTCAGTTCCCAAGGATAAGGAGGGCACTGCACATGTGGGAAGCCCACCCTAAGGGAAGAACCATGGAAAAGCGGTGAGCCTGTAAAGCCTTAGGATCAAGGTTAAATGCTCTCTTTGACCTTCAGGCGCCCTCTTGGATCTCTTCCAAGTAAACTTTCCTTTCTTTCTTGTTCTAAAGTCTTATTAAATAAACTTCCACTCCCGCTCTGAAACTTGCCTTGGTCTCTTTTTCTGCTTTATGCCCCTCAGTAGAATTCTTTCTTCTGAGAAGGCAAGGGCTACAGACCAGCATACATATGCTGCCAGTAACTGAGGGTAACTCTGATCTCTTGCACCGGTAACAGTAAGTCACAAAGCTGACATGCAAACACAGATAGTTTGGCTTCAGAGCCCGAATAGTTCACCTAAGAGTATGTCATTTTGCCCACATGTTTGATAAATATATGTTCAATTATAATATTCAGAAAAATATAAATGAATATTTTCATATTGGATAAAAATGCTAAATGTCAAGCAAAAGAGTTAAAGAAAAACATTATAAAAATCCTCAAAGTCCAAGAAATTTGGTTTGATATTTTGTCGTAGAATAGAAAAGGATCCAATTTGGTTGAATTACTTTAATCTCACCTAGTATCTCCATCCCTTATAGTATCCATGACAATCTCATTGAGACTATAAGTATCTACATCTTGGCATACTGAGAAAGTAACAGAAAAGGGGAAGATTACTCTCAAGCAGAGAATAGAAATGAACACAAAAGAAAAAGTTCCAATTCAATGTAAATGTGGTTTTATGTGAAAGGTTAAAATAAATTCACCAACTCGATGGGTAAAGGTGTGGCTTGTTTGGAGATTCAGGTAACTCTTGGGTATACATGCCACACATAATTACCAGTTGTCCTGTTAATCATGACATTCAACATTCCAGGGATACTTTGTAATATTTAAAGTTTGAGTAACAACTTTGGACTTGGGTAAATAGGAATACTCCTAGGACATCTACATTTCTGAGTTATGTTTTGTTTTGAGTTTTAAAGTACAACTATTGTCTTCACTTCAACCATAAAGCAAATGACAACAAATAAAAAAACGGATCCTTGAATTTTTTCTTACCCTTGGAAAAATTTGCCTATCCTGGATGTGATCATTGTTAGCTAATTTGTCTAACATTTTGTTTGAGAGTTATTATCTAGTAGTTAAATTTCCTGCAGCAGTTACACAATAAAAAGGTTAATTTGTATAATTTGATTAGACAATTTGAAAAATTAATAAAATAGACCTTTCATACCTCCTAATAGAGAAAGGCAACTAAAGAAACTATTTTGCATTATTTTAACCAAATATAAAATGTGGTTACAGGGGACAATATAAAAACATAAATCACTTTTTTTTGTCTTGCCAAAAGTTGTAACTTTGACATGAGGGAAGTTTGTCTTCACTATTTTGTGGGAAATAGACAAAACAAGCCACACCTCCTTGACCTTTGAGCTTTCCAACTAAAAAATAAATTGCCAACAACAAGCTGATAGCCATGTGAGGAGCAATACAGAAAATAGGCCCATAGTTAAGATAGAAAATGTGGATGTAAGTCTTTGAACTGACACTTTTTTTCTCTGAAGGCTTTGCCAAGTCATTTAACCTGGCAAGATCTCTTATTCGTCTATAAAATGAGCCCAACTAGTCCCTGTCAAATTTCCAGAACTTTTAACCCAAACAATGAAGTAATTATCTCGAGAGAAGAGAACAACCTGTACTTCTTTCATCTATTATTGAAAATACAAGAAAATGTGGTCAAGGGATCTTCTTGACTTTTTGAGAAAATGCTTTTCTTCAGTGTTTTCTGTTTGTTGATCACTGTGAGTTACTCTATAAGGTTTTAATCCTCTCAACAGCCTTATGAGACCTTGAGCAAGCTACTTAACCTCTCTGTGCTTTAATTTGCTTCTGTAAAATAGATGTAATAATTGAACACACTCATAAGGTTGTTGTGAGGAGTCAATGTGTTAATTAATAAAAAGCTTTTAAAACAACTCTGCACATATGCTAAGTGATCAATCGAAGTTAACTCTTAGGTGTATTAATACCATTTTACAAATGATAAAATTGAGGCTTAGAGATGTTAATTAACATGTCCCAAGACCAGAGTTTGGAAATCGTAGAAGTAGGATTTGAACCCAGGTATTTTGTCTCCATAGCCCAAATCCAAGCACTGTCCTGTACTGTTTTCCTTTGAACATCCTGAATCAGGTAATGAGAAAAAAATGTTCTGTTTACATATTTATTGGTAGAACACAGAAAGTACATACATAAGAAGCTACAAATTATTATAATAGATAATATTTAAAAGAAAATAAGAAACCCTTAAATCTGTTATATAAAAGAAAGGCTGAGAAATCATATTTTCACAGTAAATATTGTAGTTACACAATTTTCCTTGTTACTGGTAGAGAAGCATCCACAGAATGTGAAGAGGAAAAGCTACCATAAATCAGAGCTGAATAATCAATCCAAACCATGAAAAAAATGCCAGCAAGCACTAAACACATTTGTCTGCAAAGCTTTAATAAATGTAGTTTTATAAATACTATGCAATATAAGGTATAAATTATGCGGCTTTCTTTCAAAAATTAGTTTAAGTGCAAGCTGGAAGAATTCCCTATGCTTAGGCTGATATAAAATTCAGTAAATACAGAAACTTTGAAGGACAAGAAAATAATAATAAAGACTTCTAAAAGGTTATATGAATATTGTAATTATCTGTGCATAAATGAGAACATTTTATCTTTCTATGCTGAAACAGAAAATGAATACCAAAAAAAGTATGCCCGTGGGAAAATTACTTCCAAAACCATTTTGAGAAATTGAACCATTTTCTATATACAAGTACTTAAACATTCAAGCTAAAACTTGGAATAAAATAACATTGATTTTATTATAAATACTTTAATATTTTTTAAAAGTTTATATTTCATATATAAAATTATATCTTAATAAGTGGAGTGTAGGTTCATAAAGCTGACTTCAATAGAGACTTTAGCTAATGATTGAAAACAAGATTTATATTGGAAGAATTAAGGGTTAAAATGGAATATGGACATTTAGAATAAAGGCTTAATGGATTGAAGTTGGTCAGGCTGGGATATAAATTCCTGCTCTATTTCTAAGAACAATATTAATGCCTAAATTAAGAATGATACATGCGTAACTGAGGTCAGAGAATTTAAAGAGCAGGCAAAGTTGTTGCTCTGAAACATGACACGAGTCAACCAATATTACCCACATCTACAAAAACTGGGCAGATAAAAGAGCCATCTCTCTAATGGAAATTACTAAAGAAGCCTTACATTGCAGATGCAGTCTGGAACCTGGAACTCTGCAGAAACACACTTCAAACCCATTCCTTACAACTGGGCTTCTTCCTGCAACACCTACAGCTTATTTTTAAGTACACAGCTGCATGACACCACGGGATAAATAAACTATTAAGACAATTGTATGCATAACATTTAACAAAATAATTCTTATCATAGAAAATGAGTTGCATTATACAAAGGGATGAATCTATTTGGAAAAATAATTGAAGTCCAGGGATATATTAGATATAATAAATATCTAAAGTCCAGGGAGAATCTGGAATCACAGATATCTCAGAGGGGTGCAACAAATTGGGCTCTATTTTCTTCAAACGAATATCAGGAGATATTCTGAGAAATGCATGCAGCCTGCTAATGAAATAAATATGTTCATTTTCCCCTCTGTCTTCCTAACTTTGGAAGTGGTCTAAAATCTCCTGCACACAGTAGGCATTCGATAAATGTTTGTTAAATGAATAATTCAATTAAGAAATCCATATTAGCTTACTAAAAATACAAAATTGAAAAAAAACACAAGGGTTTCAGTTGGAAGAAATTTAGAGATTTTAAGCCAATTCACACACATAACATATTAGATTCAGAAAGGTAAGGAGACTTGTTCAAGGTCATTCAGCTAATTTGTGACCAGGCACTTCCACCAGAAATCAAACCTCAACTCCCGATTTAACCAGAGACACATGTAAGCAGAATTAAAATTGTAAAAATATCCTTGTTGAATTATAACATATTAAGGATTTGTTAGTAGGTTCACATCAAGTGAAGGTTATTGATTATGAAATTAATATCCTGTGTTTCTACAATGCTCTAAAGGCAGTGAAAAGAACTTCGAAGAAGTATAGCGATTTGGTTTTAGTCCTGATTCTGCCTGAGTATGCCTAAGTGATCCTCAGTTTCCAAAGAGGTAAAATAAGGGATCTATATAAATAATACAGTCTAATTCCCCTCCAAAATTTTATTAAGTACCCATTATATCTCATGTGCCAAGCTAGATACTGAGGATACAAAGAGACATAAAATGCAGGTCATGCTGTGAAAGGCTAACATCTGGTAGAGGATAGCACATAAAGCTTTAATTCAGACTTTGTGCTGGGGTCCTGGCTCTGCCATTTACTAACTGAATGACCTTAGGCACTTATTTTTCTTGGTCTCAGTTTCCTCCTTTGTAAAATGGAAACAATGATGATAATATACCTAATTTATAGAGGTATAAGGACTATGTTATTATGTATATAGTACTCAGAATAATGCCTGCTACTGTTCTATAAATATTAGCAGTTTTTAACCACATGGAATCTATAATATAACATGGGAAATAAGAATATATATGTAACTATAATTAACACAAGCTAACATAATGCTAAGTCACCAAAGCAAAGCATAAAATGTGGTCATAAGAATTTTAGGAATCACTTTATTCCAACAAAATAAAAGACAAGAATTAATGGAAGCATTTTTTTTTCCTTTGAAGAATATAATGATTAGAAAAGAAGAAGGTGACAAAAAAGGCTGAAAAATTATCAGGATGAGTTATGAAAAGTGACTCCTGTATTTAGAAATTTGATGGTCTCAAAGTCATTTTCAAGTTTTTGAAAACTCCATTCCTATGGAAAAGAAAGGCAAACTATGTAATGTTTGCATATTGAAAGAAGGGGAGAAAATATGAACAGTAAATATAGAATACACTTTTAATTAATGTATTCATTCACTCACTCACTCACTAGTTAATTCAACAAATAAGCGAGGCTACTGTGCACAATATCCTCAGCACTGTGGCAAATATCTATCTGAGGTGTCCGCCCCTCAAAGGTAGATGATCCCTGTCTTCCTGGATCTTAGCATATAGAAAGGAGTCCTCAGTAGAGGGAATACCAAATGTCAAGGCCTTGAGAAGTCTAGTATTAATGTAAATAAAAAGAAAAGCCCAAGTTCTAAAGCATTCTAAAGCATAGCAAGAGAAATGGGGTCCTGGGGTTCAGTGAACATCAAGAGGTAGAGGGAGTATCCCAGGAAAAAGGAGAAGTGTGCTAATGTTAAATATGAGTTCCCACAGAACATGGTGGAAGGAAACAAAAGGGGAGAGGCCAGGATTTATTGATATGGGGTACAGTAGAAGGTGATAAATGTTGGTAGAGGAAGGTGTGAAGGAAGGAATGAAAAAAGGGGACACAACCAGTAAAGATCTCACTGGGCTTGCAGTGGCAGAACAAGTAGGTTGCTGCTAGTAAACAGAATTCTACCTGGGGAATCCCTGATATTTGTTCCTGTTCTTTGATTCTGTGATTCTCTCAAAAGAAGAAATGCAATTGAACATCTTAAAAATTGAAACAACATGTGTTTCATTGTGTGTAATTAATGAGCAATACTCTCTTCTTAAGGTGTGGCCTTAGTGGTTCATTTGAATTTATGTGCGTCTGGCTTCTGTAATTAAACAGAGCTGCTTAACCTCCATTGTCAAACCGAAAGCCTCGAGAGATTTCAATTAGCATAACTGCTGGAAATTGTTGAAAGTTATGCCACTGATTTCCAAGGCCTGGTTCATTAATTGACCTTTAGCAAGCAACTTTAGTTTCCAAGAATATATCTAGTAAGAAGACCATTGAATAAAGTGTGTCCTAAAAGCATATGCAGAGATAATAGTAATAAAGTATGTGTTTTGTGATATTGATGCTGCATAGTTTACAGGATCCTTACACTGGAAAAGCTGTTCAGTATTTGCCATATATCCAGGCAGGTTGTTCTCATTAAAACCAAGCACCATAATTTTACACTTACTGTCATTTGTACTGTAATAAGGAGCAGAGCACATCAATCTCACGTGACACAGCCATATGCTGCTTATGATGTACAAGACTTACAAAGGGAACTTCTACAGGGCTAAAGAAGAGCTTTACAGAGTGCCAGGCTTTATAATTATTGATAAGAACTAAAAAAAAATCAGCAAAGAAATTTAAGATTTTGTTCTCCAAAGTAAGAAAGAGTGGGGAAAAAACTGCACATACATGTACAATACTAGCACAAGCACACATGCACAGTAACCCTACCCATTACATTATACATATGGGAAAACCAAGAAAACCTTTTATAGAATTATAAGAAGCATAGCCCCTTTCTTTTCTCAAATGATGAACTGTAGAGACTTCTAGTTCCAACTGTGAAATAATATAGTAGTAACATAATATTAACAGTAGGTTTCATGCCAGACAATGCTCCCACTGCAACTACTAAATATATTATGTATACACAGTATTATTCCGTTCTCACACTGCTGTAAGGAACTACCCGAGACTGGGTAATTGATGAAGAAAAAAGGTTTAATTGACTCACCGTTCCACAGGCTGTTTGGGAAGCATGGCTGAGGAGGCCTCGGGGAACTTACAATCATGGCAGAAGGCAATGAGGAAGCAGGAAAATCTTCACATGGCTGGCAGAAGAGAGACAGTGAAGGAGGAAGTGCTACACAGTTTCAAACAACCAGATCAAATAACTCTATCATGAGGCAGGACTAGGGGGATGGTGCTAAATCATTACAAACCACCCTCATGATTCAATCACCTCCCACCAGGCCATTCCCCCAAAACTAGGGATTATAATTCAATGTGAGACTTGGGTGGGGACACAGAGCCAAACCATATCATATGTATATGATCTCTCTCTATATATATATATACACACATATACACACACACATATATATGCACACACATATACATATATGCTAAATCATTATAGAATTATGGAAGAAAAGATGAACAATGGATTAAAATGTCAGGTCATAAAGGGAAGAGCCTCTCTGAGAGAGCAATCTGTTACTGGACATTTTCTTCTGTGATAGGGTTGCTAGATACATTACAAGCAACCCTATTCTGTGGTGACATTTGTCAATTTTACGTGAAAGCCGAGAATGGCTTGGCTCACACAGAGGTACTCTGCTGGGAGAGAGAGAAACTTGAAAAGATTTTGACAGTCATACAGGGCTATTGTAATAATTTGGAAATGTCACGAGCTCTAAACATGTAATTAGGATTTCCCGATAGTGCACTTACTATTTTTCAGTAATGCAGAGATAGTGACTCACCAGGCTCTCAGTAAAAACTTAGATAGGACATATCAGAAGAAAGAAAAGTCAAAGATATATACAGTCTCAACAAACCTGCAATTCAACCCTGACTCAACCAAGTCACTACCTAGATTGAGGTAATCAGCTCTTGCCCTGTCTCTCTAATATAAGAAGACCAAGCCTTTCTGGTAAAAGACAGTATCATTTGGAGCTTCAACACAAAGTGTCCTTAAACAAAAAGCCCAGACGGGGGATAAGATGGCTGTCTAGACACAGCCAGGAAATGCCTCTCCTACTGAGAGAAAACAAACTGTTGAGTAGATCATGACAGTTTGAACAGATCTCTTGAGAAAAACACTGAAAGCCAATAGAAAGATGACTCAGATACCAAGGTTGAAGAGGCAGGAAGCTGGGAAGCTTGCATGGAATTGCCAAGGACCAGAACCACTTACAGGACCTGAACAGGACCTAAGTAAGGGGTGAGTGAAAAAACTGTGGGGCACCACACTCCTGCAACGGACCTCTGGGATCCTAGCTACAAGAGATCCCACAACCCCCAGAGACATTTGAATTGGCAGAGGAGCTTCCTGGAGAGTAGGCAAAGGCAGGGGCTCAAACCTGTGCAGTGTCCAGGAGGTTTTCTCTGTGGCAGGTGCGGTAAAAAGCAATCATGGTGCCCATCCCCCAAGGCTCTCTGTCTTGCTCTGAGTGACTCTATCCCCTGCTGAAAGCTGGGCTGGGAGAGAGTAGGGCTACCTTTCCCCTGGGAGAGGTGAGCATCTGATCTGTGTAGCCCCTTGTCCCCTGGTCCCTTCCAAGGCTCCTGCCTGACTGCTCCTGCAAGAGTATGCACGGAGCACAGCCTCCACTTCCCTGCCTAATTGTTTTGCCAGCAGCCTGGGAGTAGTTTACATCCCCCACCCCACCCAAAGCACAAAGTACAGAGCTCAACCTCAAGGAACCAGAGGACAAAGCTGCCACAGCCTGGTCCCAACCTTCTAGGGTTCAAGCACACTGCACTCAGGGGTATCCAGCCTGGGTGTGGGATAAGTCTCCAGTCTCAGAACACCTAGAAGAGTGAGGTGCAAGTTTAAGTGCTGGCATGAGAGCTGAGTGTTTCTCCCTCCACAAGACTGGTCCAAGAAGGGTATAGCCTACTGGCCAGCTGCAGCCTCTTCCCAAGAATGCCCCATGGCCCTGAACACCTAATAGCCCAGTGATCTGGACAAAACTAGCTTGGGAAAAAACTAGCAAGTTGGGCCTGCTCCTGGAACAGACACTAGAGGGAGACCTGGTTGGGGAAGCATGAGCTGGGCAGTCCCCAAGGAGCTGTCTGCTGGGCAAAAATCTCCGGCCCATGGCTGCAAACCTATGGCACCACCACCCTGCCTGTGGATCTTGTATCTTTGAACCACTGCATCAACAGACCACCCCCAGACATACCCCACAACCTACTCTGACTCTGTTAAGCTCAGAGGACCAGTGGGTCCCCAAGGAGCTGTGGGGCTTCATGGTGACCTAAGCTTCAACCTGGGCCACCCCGTGGGAAGGGGGAGTGTAGTCCTCCAATGCCCACCTTGAGGCTAAGGAAATGTGGGTGTGGTGCCAGTAATTGGAGGGGGCTCCGCCAAGGCCCATGAATGGATTTGGTGAAGGGGTCATCTCCCAACCCCCTTGCCTGCCCCCTCTCCAGAGCACTGCTATAAATGCACCAAAATACAAGAGGTACATGGTTGAATAAGAGCCTGTCAGCCTGCCTTTACTCTTAAGAGCCATCTACTGGATCACAGCCCAAATGACACCACCAAACAAAAATAAATTCCTTCAACACATTGCCTACAAAACCCAATGCATGAATCTGGCTAGAACTAAGGAACCCATACAGAACCTTAGCCCTCTGAAAGCACCCAGAAATGAAGCCAATCAACTATGTACAACATACATCATAGGCAAATCCTCAGAGAAAAAAGAATATAAAAACAAAAAGACCCATTCAAATGACAACAACTTCAAAAAGATAAACTCTAGCCCTCTCAGAATAGAAAGAATCAGCACAAGAACTCCAGCAATTCAAAAAATCAGAGTGTTTTTCTTGCCTCCAAAGGATTGCACTAGCTCCCCAGCCATGGATCCCAACCAGATTAAAATATCTGAAATAACAGATGTAAAATTCAGAATCTGAATAGCAAGGAAATTCAACAAGATTAAAGAGAAAACTGAAAACCAATCCAAGGAATCCAGTGCAATGATCCAAGAGTTGACAGAACCAAACTGAACCAAAGGTAAAAGAATAAAGAAAACTCTATCATGCAAACAAAAACCAAGAAGCAGTAGAGGTCATTATTCTTATATTAGATAAAACGGACTTTAAACCAACAACAGTAAAAAAAGAAAAATACAAAGAAGGACAATACATCATGATAAAGGGATCAACTGAACAGTAAGTGTTAACTGTCTTAAATATATGCACACCCAGCACTGAAGAACCTGGATTCATAAAACAACTACTTCTAGACCTACAAAAAGAGTTGGCTACAGAATAATAGTGGGGGATATCAACACTCCACTGACAATGTTAGACAAATCACTAAGACAGAGAAATAACAAAGAAATTATTGACTTAAATTCAACAATTGACCAATTGGACCTAATAGACATGTACAGATCTTCATTCAACAACCACAGAATATACATTCTTCTCATCTGCACATAGAACATACTATAAGATTGATCACACGCTCAGTCATAAAGCAAGTCTGAATACATTCAAAGAATATAAATCATACCAAGTATACTCCCATACCACTGTGGAATAAAAATAGAAATCAATACCAAGAAGATCTCTCAAAATCACAAAATAACATAGAAATTAAACAATGCTTTCCTAAATTATTTTGGGGTAAACAATGAAATTAAGCCAGAAATTAAAAAATCATTTGAAATTAATGAGATGCAACATACAAAAATATCTGGAATTCAGCAAAAGCAGTGTTAAGAAGAAAGTTTATAGCATTAAACACCTACATCAAGAAGTTAGAAAGATCTCAAATTAACAATCTAACATTTCACCTGAAGGAACTAGAAAAACAAGAACAAACTAAACCTAAAGCTAGCAGAAGAAAATAAATAACTAAAATCAGAGCGGAACTGAATAAAATTAGACCCAAAAACCCATATAAAGGACCATGAAACCAAAAGTTAGTTTTTTGAAAATATAAACAGATTTATACACCCCTAGCTATATTAGCAAATAAAAGATTCAAAAAAATGCAATCAGAAATGACAAAGGTTACATTATAACCAGCCCCATATAAATAAAAAAGATCCTCAGAGACTATGACGAATGCCTCTATGCACACAATCTAGAAAATCTAGATGAAATGGATAAATTCCTGGGCACACACAACCAAAGATTAAACCAAGAAGAAATTAAAACACTGCATGGATCAATAAAGAATCCCAAAACTGAATCAGTAATTAAAAACCTACCAACCAAGAAAAAGCCCTGGAGCAGGTAGATGCACAGCCAAATTCTACTAGACACACATAGAAGAACTGATACCAATCCTACTGAAACTATTCCAAAAACTCAGGGAGGAGGGACTCCTCCCTAACTCTTTCTGTGAAGCCAGCATTATCCTGATACCAAAATCTGTCAAAGACACAGTGAAAAAAACAACAACTACTAGAAGCCAATGTCCCTGATGAATATAGATACAAAAACCCCCAACAAAATCCTAGCAAACTAAATCCAGCAGCACCTCAAAATGTAATTCACTGTGATCATGTAGGCTGAGATACAAAGTTGGTTCAATGTACACAAATCAATAAATGTGACTTACTACATAAACAGAATTAAAAAACGAAAACCATATGATCATCTCAATGGATACAGAAAAAGCTTTTGATAAAATCCAATGATGCTTCATGATAAAAACTTAAGTAAAGTAGGCATCAAAGAAACATACCTCAAAATCATCAGAGCTGTCTATGACAAACTCACAGTCAACTTCATACCAAAAGGGCAAATGCTGGAAGCATTCTCTTTGAGAACTGGAACAAGACAAAGATGCCCACTCTCTCCATTCCTATTTAACATAGTATTGGGAGTCTTAGCTAGAACAAGCAGGCAAGAGAAAGAAATAAAAGGCATCCAGAAAGAAAGATAAGAAGTCAAAATATCTCTCTTTACTGATGAAATTATTCTATGTCTAGAAAAACCTGAAATAAAAGGCATCCAAATAAAAAAATAAGAAGTCAAACTATCTCTCTTCACTGATGAGATGATTCTATACCTAGAAAAACCTGAAGACTCTGCCAAAAGCCTCTTGGAAAGATAAACAACTTCGGTAATATTTCAGGATACAAAATTAATATCCAAAAATCAGGAGCATTCTTATATACCAATAACATTCTAGCTGAGAGCCAAATTGGGAGCCTAATCACATTTACAAGAGCCACAAACAAAATAAATAAAGTACCTAGGAACCAACACAGTAAAAAAACAAAAAATACAAAGAAGGACACTACATCATGATAAAGGGACCAATTGGGGATCAACATCTAACCAAGAAGGTGAAAGATCCCTACAAGGAGAACACAAAACTGCTGAAAAAAATTATAGATGACACAAACAAATGGAAAAACATTCTATGCTCCTGGCCTGGAAGCATTAATATTCTTAAAACAGCTATACTGCCCAAAGCAATGTACAGATTCTATGCTGTTCCTATCAAGATAAAAATGTCATTTTTCACAGAATTAAAAAAACATATTCTAAGATTCAAATGAACCCAAAACAAGCCCAAATAGTCATAACAATCCTAAGTAAAACAAACTAAGCTGGCATCACATTACCTGACTTCACTATAAGGCTACAGTAACCAAAATGGCATGGCACTGTACAGAAATAGACACGCAGACCAATGGAGCAGAAGAAATAACCCAGAAGTTAAGCCAAACACCTATAATTATCTGATCTTCAACAAAGTTGACAAAAATAAGCAATAGAGAAAAGACTCCCTAGGCAATATATCATACTGGGATAATTGGCTATCCATATACAAAGGATGAAACTGGACCCCTACCTTTCACATATACAAAAATTAACTCAAATTGGATTAAAAATATGAGACCTCAAACTATAAAAACCCTAGAAGAAAACCCAGAAAATACCCTTCTCAACATCCGCCTCAACATTGGTTTTTGAGGTCATATGGTTAATTGCTTTTAAGGACATAGTCATAAGTCCTCAAAAGCTATTGCAACAAAAACAAAAATTGACATTTGGGATGCTCTCCACAGCTTCTGCACAGCGAAAGAAACCATCAACAGAATAAACAGCCTACAGAATGGGAAAAATGTTCACAAACTATGCAGTCCACAAAGGTCTAATATTCAGACTTTATAAGAACTCAAACAAATTGATAAGAAAAAACAAATTATCTCTTTAAAAACTTAGCAAAGACATGAGTAGACACTTTTTGAAATAAGACAACTATCCAACAAATATATTTTAAAATGTTCATCACCACTAATTATTAGATAAATGTACATCAAAACCACAATAAGTACATCAAAACCACAATTAGATATCATCTCACACTAGTCAGAACGACTATTATTAAAAAGTCAAAAAATAACAGATGTTGGTGCGGCTGCAGAGAAAATGGAATGCTTAAACACTGTTGGTGAGAATTTACATTAGTTCAGTCCCTATAGGAAGCAGTTTGGAGATTTCTCAAAGATCTTAAAATAGAGCTACCATTCAACCCTGTAATCCCATTACTGAGTATCTACTCAAAGGAAAATAATTCTATGAAAAAGAATTCTATGAGAAAGACCTGTGTGTTCATTGCAGCACTATTTGCAATAGTGAGGGCATGGAATTAACCCTGGTACCCATCAAAGTGGACTGGATAAAGAAAATGTGGTATATACACACCATGAAATACTATGCAACCATAAAAAAGAATAAAATCATGTCCTTTGCAGCAACGTGGATGCAGCTGGAGCCATTATCCTAAGTGAACTCATACAGAAACAGAACATATACCACATGTTCTCACTTATAAGTGAGAGCTAAACATTGGGTACACATGGACGTAAAGATGGACACAATGGACAATGGTGCTACAAGAGGGAGGGGAGAGGGAAGGAGACAAGGGTGAAAAGCTGCCTGTTGGGTACTATACTCACTACCTGGGAGACAAGTTCAATTATACTCCAAACCTTACCATCACACAATACACCTCTGTAACAAACTGGTGTATGTTCCCCCTGAAGCTAAAATAAAAGTTGAAAAAAAACTCCAAAACCCAACATACAATCACATTACCAGACCCACATAATGACAGAAATTGTGACTGATAACCAAGAGAACAATGGGGACAAACTCGGAGATTGGCGTAGCCAGCTACCAAGATAGTCCCCAATGGTGCATGCCTCCTGGTAGTTTACTCTTTTTTTTTCTTTTTCTTTCTTTTTTTTTTTTTTTCCTTAAGATACAGTCTCACTCTGTTGCCCAGGCTGGAGTGTGGTGGCACAATCTCCACTCAGTGCAACCCCGCCTCCTGGGTTCAAGCAATTCTCCCTACCTCAACCTCCTGAGTAGCTGGGATTACAGGCACCCGCCCCCACGCCCAGCTAATTTTTGTATTTTTTAATAGAGATGGGGTTTCATCATGTTGGCCAGGATGGTCTTGAACTCCTGACCTCAAGTGATCTGCGTTCCTCTGCCTCCGAAAGTGCTGGGATTACAGGCGTGAGCCACCGCACCTGGCGGTAATTTACTCTTATGTAGTCCCTTCCCACACTGACTATGCCTGACTTTGTAACCAGTAGAATATAGACAAAATGAGAGCGTGTGACTTTCAAAGTTAAGTCATGAAATACTTTGCATTTCTGCCATACTTCCTTTCAGATCATTAGCTCAGGGGGAAGCCCCCTGCCGTGTCATGAAGATTTCCAGGCATTCCCAAGCAGGCCTCCTGCCAACAGCCAGCAAGGGACTAAAGATTCCTACTAACAGCTACTTATCATGTAAATGGATCCTGCAGTTCTAATCAAAGCTTTGGATCACAGCAGTACTGGTTG
Source organism: Pan troglodytes (assembly GCF_028858775.2). Lineage (NCBI taxonomy): Eukaryota > Metazoa > Chordata > Mammalia > Primates > Hominidae > Pan > Pan troglodytes. Next base: position 86,378,635 of record NC_072401.2, read on the forward strand.
ACATCTTGACCATAACCTCACAAAATACACCAAGCTAGAACCACTCAGTGAAGCAGCTCCTGAATTTCTGAACACCACCACTGTGTGAAATACTAAGATTATTATTATTTTAAAACATGAAGTTTGGGAGTAATTAATTATGTAACAATAAGTAACCAAAAGAGGTACTGGTACCTTGAAATGGAGTGCTGCCATGACAAAACTAAAAAATAGGGGAGTAACTTTGGAAATGGGAGAGTGCCCAGGAAGTGGGCAGAAGCTGGAAGGATTTTGAAGACAGTGTTAGTGAGGACCTGTGGAGATTTAATGAGATAGACAGTAGAAATGTAATGCCCTTTGCAGAGGCTGCCGACAGAGAGACTACAATCCCACTTTCTATAAACAATGCTACACACTTAGGAAAACCTGGATGAAGAACCTGCAGAATGCTATCCACCATCAAGGATCACCCCTAGCGCCTCTGTATCTGAACAGAAATAGCAATGAACTAATGTTCTATGCACATAAGACTGCTGGTCATCCCAGGAATTACCTACTACAATGGACCCCCTGTCAGAACCTGGTAGCAGCATCCAATCTGAGAAAACATTGTTTTGCCTAAAACACTTGTTTTCAATGTAGCAGGGGGCAATTTTGCCCCTTAGGAGACATTTGTCACGCCTGGAGGCATTTCTGGTTTTCACAACTGGCATTTAGTGGGTAGAGGGCAGAGATACTGCTGAACATTCTACAATGTGAAAAACAGCACCCCACAACAAGGAACTATCTGACCTAAAATGTCAATAGTGCCCCAAGGTTGAGGAATCCTGGTCTAAATTAAATACATTTATTTATTTAGAATTGCAGTTTACTCATTAGTCTTTTTATGTAGTACTTTTGAAACACATTACAGATATTTGCTGGCAGGGACCTAATAGGGATATTTTACTCTCATTTACTCAGAAGAAGAACAACTGCAGATCTAAAATCCCCCTCTAAGGCTTCTAAAGGGGCTTCCAAGTACCACTGGTTTTGAAAATAAATTTTACATACACACTTAATTCAGATTCGAAACTCTATTTTACATTGATTTCCATTTTCCCTAAGCTAAAATAATGACAAATCCTTTGAAATAATAAAAGCCTTTGATTCATTCTGGGGACTTAAGTACATTATGATTAAAAAAAAAAATCTGGAAAAATTTTTACTGAAATGCAGCACTTCATATTCATTCTAAAAAAATTATTTCTGTGGTATAAACTAATTTGCACTTAAAAGACACTGATATTGCCCAGTTTATCTTATGTTTACTGACAAATAATAACATTATTTTACTACTCAATAGACAGATGCTAAAAAAAGAAAAGTAAACATGGTCACTTTACTGCTGTCATCTAAAATTAGTTTATTTTTAATCATTTGTTAGAGATATTAAAAAGTTTATGTTTTCTAAGAGGAGGTAGAGTTAATATGAAACACTGCTATTTACACTACGTGATCATTTTATTTGTGATCGCTACACAAAAGGCATTTGATTTGGCCTTTGTTTATGTAAAATATTATAAAGTTCTTTCTGGCAGCCACCTCGACATATATTAAGAGAAAAGATGCAAGTGTCGTAAGCTTTTGAGACACAATTATAATGAAGGCATCTTTATTTCGTGAATTTAAAATATAGTAAGATAAATTTAAGTCACTATCTTGTGAAGCAACATATAGCAGTCTCTTGTTTTGTTACCTTACAGTTTATAAAAGACTGGAATAATAAAGTAAATAAAAATATGGAATATGGAGGGATATTTTTGGTGAAAAAGTTGTAAAGACATGCTTTGCAGATGCATAGAAATTGAGTCACTTCCTTTAGTAAATTTATCTAATGCTGCAAGTTGTTGCAGAATCACAAATTTATTGGGGATGAGAGATCATCTTGTCTTACTTCCTCCTCTCACTAGAGAGGAAATGAATCTGATAGTGACTGTTTGACTCAAGTTGAATTATAGCTCTTGTTTCCCAATACTCATGAATAACTTCCCTTTGGTATAAAGCTTTTAAGAAAGTTAATTTAGAGACTAAGTTTATACAAAATTCTGCCAAATGTTTGGAGGAGATTTTTTTTTTTTTTAACTTGCAACATTTTATAGGAGATAGCAAAGCAAAAAAGAACAGTTGGTTCCCTGGAAGACCCCAGCAGCTCCTCCTCAAGTAGCCTTAAAATCAGCTCTCTGAGCTGGGAGGTTGTGAGTGACAAGCCCTCCAGTTAAACCAAAGCTGACATGGAAAGAGACATAAGGGGATGCCAGCAAGAATGAAATCCATATTCTTAAGCTCAGAGTGTTCCAATTAGGATAATTTCATTACTCCAAATCTCCTCCAATATGAAAAGCTTCAGGGAAACCAGGTCTTTCTTCTAGAGCAAAACCACGTCACCCAAGAGAGTCACATGTATTGCCAACCCCGCTTCATAAGTTTCTTTGATTCTAAACCATATGTCATCTGTAGACTTGGCCCATGCCAATCAGTTGAACAGGAACACAAAGAAGGTTAAGTAAACGTAATAATAACCTAATACCACACTATGAGATACAAAATGCAGTGGCAGGCACCTGTAGTCCCAGCTACTCCGGAGGGTGAGGTAGGAGAATGGCGTGAACCCGGGAGGCAGAGCTTGCAGTGAGCCGAGATGGCGCCACTGCACTCCAGCCTGGGTGACACAGCAAGACTCCATCTCAAAAAAAAAAAAGAAAAGAAAGAGATACAAAATGCAGAATATACAGGTAGTTGCCTATCTAGCCACTTATATACAGAATATGGTTCCAGGGTACTCCCAAGAGCAACATATCTGTTTCAGTTCTACATTAGGGAGACAGTGTATTTTGTCCATTTTGTGTGACAATCACCCATAAATGGACTTGCTATAGTTTAAGAGAAAAATATAGAAATATGAGGTAGAAATGTGGTATGTAAAATACTGCAACAAAATAAGATAAACCCCTATCACTGCAAAACTTTCTTAGAAGCACTCAAATACAAGTTGTTATTTGATTAAAATACAGGACTAGCTACATAATTCTTCCTGCCAATGCACTATAGTTTAGAGAGACAAGAGGATCTCAGAGGACTACAATAGGCAATTTTGGCAAGTGCACAGTGAAGTGGAGTAAGTGTCCTTAATTTACATGGACGAACTGTATATATAAAAATATGTATTTATATATATGTGTAATGTCTATGCTTGACAGTGTAACTATATTTTGGGTTTTCCTCTTAAACCCTTGAGTATAGTATGGTATATGGTACATATAAATAGAAATCCTATTTAGAGACATTTGTCTCCCAAACTCATTCTCATTCTAATATTTTTAAGCAAGAAAAATTGGATCAACTAAAATTCTAGTTAATCATCAGCTTCTCATGTGTGCATTCCATGACTGATTTAACTAATGTGTGAATTCAGGGGAATAAATAGTAAGAGTTGCTGCAAATTATGTTAAGGAGTGATATTTCATTTGTGCAAAGAAGGGGATCATTTATAAAAAGAATTTGTCATTGCTTCTCCTTCAGAGCAAAAGAAAGCAAACTTTATTTAATTTCCTCAGATACTGGTGACCAGGACACAGCAAGGATGAAAAAGAGTTATGGGGAAAGGACTTATTTTTAAAGGGCAGTTTTGCTATTTACCATCTTGTGCCCAAATAAAATAGTATGGGGCAGCTCCAGATAGCTAGTGGTTGAACCCATTTACAAAGATAAGGCTAACGAGTCCTCCTTTTTCACTGGTGTTCTGTTGTCCATAAGAAAAGTCTTGTGTTCAAAGATCAAAAGGAAAGCAACTTCTGATGAAAGCCTTCTTCCTATCAAAACATTGAGCCAAAAATTAAAATGCAATCTTCTAACAGCTTTTTTGAGTAACTCAAGCCATATTGACTGGGTTCCTTTGATTCATTGAGATGCAATGCCTGGATACAAATATTCCCTGCAGAGAAGCAATAAATAGTAGTTAAGGGCATAGGTTTTGTACTTTCAAAGACCCAGATTAAAATTCCAAGTCTGTCCCTGATTAGATGTCAAGTTATTTAACTTCACTAAATTCTAGAGTCCTTGGCTTGTTGATAAATGTACCTAGAGAAAATATCTGTGGCAGAATGAATTTGGGATACCACTTAAAACAGTGCCCAGCACGTCGTAAAGTCTCAATAAATGTCAGCTGTTACAATTAGCCCTTGCTTTCCACTCTCAGCTATGTTAGATAAAGCCATTCCTTTTTACCTCATGAACAGGCAGTTGAAATAACCTCCTAGCTAGTATCCCTACTTTCTTTGTTTTTCTCCTGTCTCACCTTTTTTCCTTACATTTACAATCATGAGAGCATAATTTCAGAAAGAACAAAGAGAAAGTGAGAGGCAGAAACAGAGATAGAGAAGGAGCCAGCAGGAGAGAAAAAATAATGATAGCATTATTAAGCACTCACTCTGTGACAGGAGCTTTTAAAACTCTCTATAGGTATTTACAGATTTTATCCTCACAATAGTGCAATGAGATATATACCAATTTTATCCTTCAGTTAAGAAAATGAAGACACAAGTGAAAGAAGTTACTTAACCAAGGTTATACAGTGGTATTATACAGTGGTACAGAGATGACATTCAAACTATGGAATAACAGCAGAGGCACAAACAATCACAACGGAGAGAGAACCATCCTGGTGTATATCAGCCAACTCTCAGCCCAGTGCGAAAAAACAGCAGAGTTGGATTCAAACCTGAGCACTCTGGATCTAGAGCCCTTGCTCTTAACCATTCTACTAGAAATAAGATCAGTGATAGAATATCATCCCATAGCTAACAGGACAGGTTAGTTTGTTTCTTGGATATAAAAATCTCTCTAATCAAGTAGATATTTTGAATAATCACATTGTGAGGACACAGGATAGTAAATTAATTCTCAATCATTTGTGTAGAAAACTGTTCATCGCAATCACCAAAAACAGCAGCTCTTCTAAACACCTCTACAATTTTCAACCCACATATAAATCTGGTTTAAGAGCTTTTTAAATAATTTGTACAGAAATTCAGTAGGAAAGGTCTCTAGTTGAAGATGAAAAATGCACCTTGTAATTTAATATTATTAACATCAACACATGAGACAACATATGCTGACTAGAAGATAGCTTTCTGGAACATAAAATTTCTGATTTTTCTTTTTATACTCTCTTCAGATAGTCAGTAGAAGTTGATATACCCAGACAATCTGATATTACAGACAATTTGTACAAATGTCTGTAATTTTGTGACACTCATAGAAAGAAACATTTTTAGAAGTTATGAAAGGGTCAAACATATTTAGAATTATGAAACTTTTATTATTTTGGGCATATGCTAGGGTTTTTTTTTTTTTTAGAAATTAAGGCATTTAAAACAGGATATCTAATGTACATGCACACACACAGGCATTAATTGCATATACAGTAAAGTGTAACCAATGTTAAATAGAAATAACACATACCTTAAAATAAGGACAGATTTTCTTAAACTTTCAAGACTGGGTGAGAAGTTTAGAAAGTAAAATTAAGAACAAAAAGTTTTGGTGGAAAACCATGATGATTATGTTGAGAGCAATTCACAAGTCCCCAGATTGTATGGTAATTGCAATCTACCACACAATCCTTGAGGTCACCAGATCTCCATTGTGAGCTAACATTTATTTATCCTCTGATCAGACAACTGTAAAAACACCAAGCAAATAGGGAGTGGGATGGTGAGCCTGAAGAATCAGGAAAACATTGGGATGTCAAAACAGTCTGATATTCAGCTGTGCTATCATTAACAAATTGCTTACTCTTTGCTTTCCCTATCTTAATCCTCTAGCCAGAACTTCTGCCCAAATTCCAGGTTACAGTAGAATCAGATTGCTCATGTAGCACTAAGATTGCCAGAACTAGTTGGTAAAATGATCCAGAGGTTTTTCTTAGGAGAAACTGATGTTGCCCTCAAATATTCAGCAGTATAATTAGCTTTAATTCTCAGTTAATTGTTTTGTATATGATTCAGATCTCAGATAAAATCTTAAGACAATCATCATCAATATAATTTGATAATACATGCATAACCCTTAGAAGTATATAGTATGCTTTCATGTATACCATTCTATCTAAATACTAACCGTTGTGAAGTAGAGTTTTTTCTGGTGTATGGGTAAAGAGAAGGATGCGTATATAGCCTAAAAAATTTGCCAGAGATAATACCAGATCTAAAATTTCCAAAGTTGTCTAGCATAAATTTTAAGCTGTTTTACCAGTTTAGGTTGTCTTCTGTCAGAGTCCTCCCTCACATCTATTTCCATTGGGTTCCTCTCTTCCTACTAGCAATTCAATGTCTTTATGCTCTTCCTCAGCTACCAAGGATCTCTTTGGCCCATATGTTTGCAACCCTTGGGGTTCTGCCCTCTGGACTCTCTCTCCTCTACTCTTGCTGCATATAGTATGGTTGTCTTGTGTCCCAACTCATGAGGTCACTCCTCTCTACTATATAAAAGAAGGTTGATATAAGAAAATATTCGTGTGTTTTAAGGGGATGTGGCTTTATTATCCATTCTAGAGTTCACATTAGTATTTAAAGAATTTTCTGTGAAATAAAAGACTTAAATTAATTTAACATTAAAGACTTTTTAAATTACGGTCAACTTTTTGGTTATAATATTGCCTTCTACTCATAGCTGTACTTTCAAATTATTAGGAATTCTGGGTTTTTTTCCATTTTTTTAGCAATGAAAATAGGTCATAATAATCCTAAGATTTAAAGAGTATAAATCTTCCATAATTAGTTTTTATAATGCTCAGTCTGTTCTTACATAACATGAGCCATATTTATTCTAATGTACTTCTTATAAGCTTCTATTTGAATCTTTATCTACATCACAGTCATTTTCCCCCAAAGATTCTTACTACAGCCGGCACCAGCACAGAAACTGTCTGATAATCCAGATTGTTTTCTCAGAGATCTCCTAAGTACTATAAATTAATGTGCATCACGAGGTAAAAGAAGAAGACATAAGTTTAAAAGAAATTGAAAGGTATGCATACAAGAAGAAAGACTGAAAATCAAGAAATAATTTTTTACTATAAATAACAATTTTCTCATGGAAGAAAAAAATGGTTCTAAAGATTATTCTAAGTAAAAAGGTAGTTTAAAAAGGATCTGGCTGGCTAACACGGTGAAATCCCATCTCTACTAAAAATACAAAAAATTACCCGGGCATGGTGGCAGGTGCCTGTAGTCCCAGCTACTCAGGAGACTGAGGCAGGAGAATGGTGTGAACCTGGGAGGCAGAGCTTGCAGTGAGCCGAGATCGTACCACTGCATTCCAGGCTGGGCGACAGAGTGAGACTCTGTCTCAAAAAAAAAAAAAAAAAAAAAGGATGTGAGACATATCTGGATCAAGTTTACACCTTTCTCAAATTTTGAAATTTGTGAAATCTTAGTTTTTAATTTGGAGAATACCTTAGCATACAAACTGTTCAACTCCCATTCTGTGTAAGAGTCTGCAATATCTGCCACTTAGGATCATTCAGGGTCTACTTAAAACCATGGTTCATTCTACTGAATTTGCCTCCCTAAGATACCTGCCCATTTTTCTTCATTCTGACATTTGAAGCTAAAAGAATAAATCTTATCCCTCATCCACATATTACCATATCAAGTGATTCAGTTATTATTTTTCTCTTACCAAGCAAGAGAGCTATGTTCTCTCCACCATTACATTTATTGGGGTTACCTCCCACTGTACATTTGGATACATGAGCTTTGGAATATTAAAAAAAAAAATCTTCCTTGGAGAGGATTTCATATTAAATCCTTTAAATTTTAAAGAAATCAACAAAGAGTAATTTTTAAGCTGTAGTTTAATGTTTAAAACAGTATAGAAATACTTGATTTTATGGATTGAGATTCAACAACCAAATCTATTCAGTGCTACAACTTTACAATTTACTATACTCTATAGCATTAAAAGATAAAAAGAAAGAGTGGGAAAATTCTAAGTAAACATTGGTTCACACATTTTAATACAGAAATGCCTGGTGTAATATTAGGTGCAATGGGAAACTAGTCTTCAATACTGGCATTGAAGAAATGATAACTCAAAAAAAAGGGGAGGGGGAAACTTTTACTTTCCAATGCTAAAAATGAAGCAAGTTGATTTCCAACTTGACATCACCAAAGGAAACTTTACAACTACATGAGAATTGCAAACTCAAAGACTTTCTATGGCAATAGGTAAATAGGCAAGTCTTTTCTGGGCAGATTTTTGTTATTATAGAAGTAAATATTTTAGGGTCTCTCTTAGTTACGAAAATGCAAATACAGTCAAAGTAGGCGGCCAATGCCCTGAGGAGAGTACAGTATATAGCAGAACATTTTTCTCCTATACTTTTAACAAATGTCCATCTTGGAAAATCTCTTAGTGTCCAAAGATGGGGTTGAATAGGGTGACAAAATCCATTTTCCAAAAGGTCCTAGATATCTTCTTTTTAATAATCATCTTGACTACTTTTGAGGAGGATATTGGGGAATATGCCTTCCTTGCTTGCTGAACAACCTCACCATCTGCTTTTTGCAGGCTATAATCTCAGCCTCAGTCTCTTTCAGCTCAAACTGGCCTGCCAATGCTTTTGTCAACACATTCCTGACAATTTAAAAATGCACAAGCGGGTTTAAACACTTCAACATGAATCTACACAGCACCATGGTTCTACTATTATTCCACAAGATGATGAGACTTCCTAAAAACTACTACTCATTGGTTCTTATTTAGTGCTCTAGAGTTCTTTATGGAAGAGGTCTTTACAATCACCAAGTAAATACTTGCAACAATAAAATATTATATAAAAACCTTTGGTAGTTGGTCTGTTCTTTAAAGGTTAATGTGTCTATTTACAAATTAAGAAAATGATAGCATAAGAAAATAAACAATAAATTGGTGAAATTCCACATTATTGTCTTAGATTTATCTTTGTTATTATTTTTAATTTATGGGTACATAATAGTTGTACATATTTATGGGGTACATGTGAAATTTTGATACAAGGATATAGTGTATAATGATCAAATCAAGATAATTGGGACATCCACCACTTCAAACGTTTATTATAGCTTTGTGTCAGAAAAATTTCAAATATACTCCTCTAGTTATTTTGAAATATGCAATAAATTATTGCTAACTATAGTCATCCTATTGTGCTACCAAATATTAGATCTTATTTCTGCTATCTAACTGTATTTTTGTAGCCATTAACCAACCCCTCTTTACCCTCCCCTCTTCACTACTCTTTTGAGCCTCTGCTAATTATCATTCTACTCTCTTCAACTCCATGATACCAATTTTTAGCTTCCATAAAAGATAAAGGCCATTTATAAGAAACTCACAACTAATATGATACTTAACAGGAAAAATAATGAAAGCCTTTCCTCTAAGATCTGGAACAAGACAAGAATGCCCACTTTCACCATTTTATTTAACATAATACTAGAAGTTCTACCCATGGCAATTAGACAAGAACAAAAAATAAAAAGCATGCAAATTAGAAAGGAAGAAGTCAAATTGTCCTTGTTTGCAGACAATATGATCTTATATTTGGGAAAATCAAAGACTCCACCACAAAAACCGATACAACTGATAAATGATTTCAGTAATGTTGCAGGATACAAAATCAACTGACAAAAATCAGTACCATTTTTATATTACAACAGCAAACTTTTTCTGAAAAAGTAACCAAGAAAGCAATCTCATTTACAATAGCCACAAAAAAATGTAAAATACTTAAAAATGAACTTAATCAAAGAAGTGAAAGATCTCCACAATGAAAACTAGAAAACATTGACACAATAAATTACAAAGGACAGAGGAAATGGAAAGATAATTCATATTCATGAATTGGAAGAATCAATATTGTTAAAATGTCCATACTACCTAATACGATCTATAGATTCAATGCAATTTTTTCAAAATACCAGCGACATTCTTCACAGAAACAGAAAAAAAAAGTCCTAAAATTTATGTGGAAGAACAAAAGACCCAGAATACCCAAAGCCATTCAGAGTAAAAAGCAAAACTGGAAGCATTGTATTACCAGACTTCAAATTGTACTACAAAGCTATAATAAACAAAACAGCATGGTTCTGGCATTAAAAAGAGAAACATAGACTTACTAAACAGGATAGAGAACACAAAAATAAATTCATGCATTACAGCAGCTCATTTTCAACAAAGGCACCAAGAGCATACATTGGGGAAAAGACAGACTCTTCAATAAATGGTGCTAGGAAAACTGGATATTCATATGCAGAAGAATGAAACTGGACCCTCATCTTTTGCCATATACCAAAATAAAATTAAAATGAAATAAGAGCTAAATATAAGACCTGAAACTATAAAATGACTAAAAGAAAACATTGCAGAAAGGCTTCAAGACACTGGTCTGGGCAAAGATTTATTGAGTAAGATGTCAAAGCCATAGGCAACTAAAGCAAAAATGAACAAATGATATCTGTATTGGTCCATTTTCATGCTGCTGATAAAGACATACCTGAGAGTGGGAAATTTACAAAACGAAGAGGTTTATTAGACTTACAGTTCCACGTGGCTAGGGAGGCTTCACGATCATGGCAGAAGGTGAAAGGCAAGGAGGAGCAAGTCACGTCTTTCATGGATGGCAGCAGGCAAAGAGAGAGCTTGTGCAGGGAACTCCCATTTTTAAAACCATCAGATCTTGTAAGACTTATTCACTATCATGAGAACATCACGGGAAAGACCCACCCCCATGATTCAATTACCTCCCACCGGCTTCCTCCCATAACATGTGGGAATAGTAGGAGTTACAACTCAAGATGAGATTTGGGTGGAGACACAGCCAAACCATATCATTCTGCCCCTGGACCCTCCCAAATCTCATGTTCTCACATTGCAAAACCAATCATCCTTTCCTAACAGTCCCCCAAAGTATTAACTCATTTAAGCATTAACTCAAAAGTCCACAGTCCAAAGTCTCATCGAGACAAGGCAAGCCCCTTTCACCTATGAGCCCTTAAAATCAAAAGCAAGTTAGTTACTTCCCAGATACAATGGGGGTACAGGCATTGGGTAAATAGAACTGTTCCAAATGGGAGAAATTGGCCAAAACAAAGGAGTTAACAGTGTCCATGCAAGTCTGAAATCCAGCAGGGCAGTCAAATCTTACAGCTCCCAAATGATCTCCTTTGACTCCATGTCACACATCTGGGTCACACTGATGCAAGAAGTGGGTCCCCATGGTCTTGGGCAGCTCTGCCCCTGTGGCACTACAGGGTAGAGCCTCCCTCCCAACTGATTTAATGGACTGGCATTGAGTGTTTGCACCTATTCCAGGTGCACAGTGCAATCTGTCAGTGGATCTACCATTCTGGGGTCTGGAAGATGGTGGCCTTCTTCTCACAGCTCCACTAGGCAGTGCCCCAGTAGGGACTCTGTGTGGAAGCTCTGACTCCACATTTCCGTTCTGCACTACCCTAGCAGAGGTTCTCCATGAGCACCCATCCCTGCAGCAAACTTCAGCCTGGGCATCCAGGCATTTCCACACATCTTCTGAAGTCTAGATGAAGGTTAACAAACCCCAATTCTTGACTTCTGTGCACTTGCAGGCACAACACAACATGGAAGCTGCCAAGGCTTGGGGCTTGCACTCTCTGAAGCCACAGCCCAACCTCTACATTGGCCCCTTTCAGCCCCAGCTGGAGTGTCTGAGATACAGGGTACCAAGTCCCTAGGCTGCACACAGCCCAGGGACCCTGGGCCAGACCCATGAAACCATGATTTCCTCCTGTGCCTCTGGGCCTGTGATGGGAGGGACTGCTGTGAAGACCTCTGACATGCCGTGGAGAAATTTTCCCCATTGTCTTGGGAATTAACATTCAGCTCTTTGTTACTTATGCAAATTTCTGCAGCCAGCTTGAATTTCTCCTCAGAAAATGGGGTTTTATTTTCTGTCACATTGTCAGGCTGCAAAGTTTCTGAACTTTTATGCTCTGTTTCCTTATAAAACTCAATGCCTTTAACAGTACCCAGGTCACCTCTTGAATGCTTTGCTGCATAGACATTTCTTCTGCCAGATACTCTAAATCATCTCCCTCAAGTTCAAAGGTCCACAAATCTCTAAGGCAGGGGCAAAACACCACCAGTCTCTTTGCTAAATCGTAACAAGAGTCAGCTTTGCTCCAGTTCCCAACAAGTTCCTCCTCTCCATCTGAGAGCACCTGAGCCTCAACCTTATTGTTGATATCACTATCAGCATTTTGGTCAAAGCCATTCAACAAGTCTCTAGGAAGTTACACACTTTCCCACATTTTCCTGTCTTCCTCAGAGCCCTCCAAACTGTTCTAACCTCTGCGTGTTACCCAGTTTCAAAGAAACTTCCACATTTTCGGGTATCTTTTCAGCAACCTCCCACTGTATTGTTACCAATTTACTGTATTAGCCCGTATTCACGCTGTTGATAAAGACATACCCGAGACTGGGCAATTTACTAAAGAAAGAGGCTCATTGGAATTACAGTTGCTCATGGCTGGAGAGGCCTCACAATCATGGCAGAAGGTGAAAGGCAAGAAGGAGCAAGTCACATCTTAGATGGATGGCAGCATCAAAGAGACAGCTTGTGCAGGGAACTCCCGTTTTTAAAACCATCAGATCTCATGAGACTCATTCACTATCACAAGAAAAGCACAGGAAAGACCCTCCCCCATGATTCAATCACCTCCCACTGGGTTTTTCCCATGACACATGGGAATTGTGGGAGTTACAATTCGAGATGAGATTTGGGTGGGTACACAGCCAAACTATATTAGTATCCCACTGGATTTTTCCCACAACACATGGGAATTGTGGGAGTTACAATTCAAGATGAGATTTGGGTGGGTACACAGCCAAACTATATTAGTATCACATCAGGCTAAATAGCTCTGCACAGCAAAGGAAACAATCAGTGAAGTGAAGAGACAACCTATAGAATGGGAGAAAATATTTGCAAATGATTCAACTGAAAAGGGATTAATAACATGAAATACATGAAAACAGCACTTAAGCATCCTGTTTCTCAAAATCCCAATTAAACTTTTTAGTATTTTAAAACTCTAGATGTTTCTTAATGATCTATTCAGTTTATCTTATTCATATAAATTAAAATTTCGCTTCTGAAAACACAAACCTGCATTATCTATATCTCTGGCTATATCTTGGGTAATGCTTTTCTCCTGCATGGAATTCCTATAAATATCCACTTATCCTTCAAGAAAGTTGACCTACTGTCATGGTTTGCCCAAGACTCTCCTGATTTTCACACAGGAAGTCCTGCATCCCTAGAAAACCCTCAGTCCCAAGCAAACTACAACAGTCCATTCTACCTTCAGGACCAAGCCCAATGACCTTCACTCCTCCACTTTATCAACCAACTCACTTGATTGAATACTAGAACTTTTCACTCTTCCACTTTATCAACCAACTCACTTGATTGAATACTAGAACTTTTCACTCTTCAAAACTGCTTACCTAATAAATGCTTAAAATAGTTTATCTCTATCTTCATTTTTTAAAAAATGTACCATAACTTCCATACTTCCTTACAGTAAAAAAAGAAAAAGAAAAAAAATGATACCAATGGATTTCTACTTTGTACCAGATATTTTCTGTACTCTACACAAATCTACACTCTGCTCCTCTGCCACCTATTCTCTGCCCCCTTGCAACTCTGATGTTTGGTGTTTGGGTGAGTTCAGCCAATGAGTCATGGACATGATATCAGAGGGTAAGAGAGAGTGAGTTTAAGAAATTTATTCTCCTGTCAGTAGGCTTCTCTTAAAGTGCAAAATGCTCTTGTTCATTCCTCTCTCTCTCGCTCTCTCTTTCTCCTCTCTTTTGCTCTCTCACTTGCTCTCTTCTACTCCCAACCCCAACTTCCTTCCCTTCCCTTAATTTTTAGGTTTATGCAAGGTAACAACCTCCCACTGTTGATAATCGTGGGAAGCTTTACCATGCTTTGTGAATTCTCAATAATGCTTTACTGATTGCCCAAATATTAGTATATAAATTCTTAACCTTTACCTCTTTTAAGAATACTATCTATTTTCTACTGGAAACTGACTGGTGCATCAATTTTTTCCAAGTCTATAAATCTTATTAGCTGTTATTTTTTTCCAAATCCAATTCCATTTAATAATTCATTATTTTAATCTCTATGTCACCAACATCCTTAATCATCTCACCTGTTTGCCATTCTGGTTATGGCCATTCAGCAATTCCTCTAAACATGAATCAAAGTAATCATATGCTTGCTCTTTTTTGTTACCCCAGTGGTTGAATACAGCTGGTAAAAATCACACACTCAAGCAGACTGGTGACTTTTCATATTAAGATGTGAGTATGGCCAAAGTCATTGGCCTGGAGGCCAGAAGAGATCAGAAGAAGGTCAGGATAGCCTTCCCCCTGCCTCCCCACATGCTCAGAATGAAACCCAAACAATGTCATGCACAGAAAACCATCCTGAAGCTCATTTACTAAAAATGTAAGCAATATTATAGATGGCCTAACAGAGAAGACAACTGAATATTAAGCCACTAAAGACTGAGCTTTGAATGCTTAAATATCACCTACTTGTGGTTTAGAATATCCTAGAGCATGAGGCATAGCTGATCATTTATGTGAGAATTGGTAGTGAAAAATAAAAAGTGGTAAAAAGAGTGAGGAAGAAGAGGCAGATGGAGCCTAGATGAATTAGTCAGAATGTGACATCACTTGTAACCCCAGCTCGTATTCATATTCTAAAATAACTGATAAATCAGAAAAGACTGAAGAAAAAAGAGAGTTAAAGAGTACTGAGTGACATTAAATTTAACTTGTTCCAAAAAAAGGCATGAAAACCTGATAAAATCTGTATCTTCAAGGAATTAGAATAGATCTTTAAGGAACTTCTCTGAGAAATTAAGAGAACTATTCCTTCTCATCCCAACATGCTGTTGATCCTCAGCATGTCTTTGAACAAAGATATTCCCTATATTTACAGTTTTTAGAGAAATTTCATTAGTGATCACTGCATTTTTATTTAAAATGAAGGTAGATTTGGCCATCATGTGAGTAACATGAGGTAAAATTGTTTTGTTTTTCTTAGGTAACACAGGCAAGAAATACAATTGAGTCATTTCATTTCTTAAGAGGAAAACAATGGCTTTGGGAACTAAGAATCCTGGGAGCTACATTTCCTAGAAACCTTTTCAGTGTGATGCCTATTTAGATCTCACCAATAAGAGGCACTTGTTGGAAAGCCAGAGGTCATTATCTTTCTATTTGTTCAGACTTGAGGGCTTTAGCAGATGGGCAGTTTTGCTAAAGTCTTCAGGTGTTCTCCCATGAATCATCTGCTAGGCATTGAACACAGATGTGCTTATTGTAAATTGTTTTCTAAATTTCCTGAGCCAGATGAGTGGAATAACTTCCTGATTCACAGAAAACTAACAGAGAAATTGAGAATTAGTGGTGGCCTTCCCCTACCTTCCCTGATCTTCACCTCTAGGTTTTCCAATTTCTTCAAAATTTCTTCCGTGTATTAAGACCCTGTCTTCTCAAAATACCTAGAGTATTCTATTTTCTGACCAAACCCTGAGAGACATTAGGTTTCTTTTCCATGATCAGACATCTAACCAAACTTTCTTATTCTATAGAGTAGATTTTTAATCATCAGGCAAAATGCTACAATAATATACTCTGTCTCATATCATGGCAGGAGTACAAAGTGACTGAGTAAAAAAGTGAGACAAAAGGAGGCAGGGCAATTAACTGTCACCCTCTCCCTGTAAATAGATGATCAAAGACTAACAATGAGCAAAGCAATGATAAAAATCAGTTGATTCTCAGGCAGCATTGTAAAACAAAGAGTTATAGCAAAAAGAGTAAGGAAAACAATAACTGACCAAAAGGATTTTGTTCTCTGAGAGTCTTGCTCTGAAGTTCAAGTATAGGTCATTTGATCCCATGAAAATTGAAATCACTTTCCTCCATAGAATTTCGTGGTTGTTCACCTCACTGGTCTATTCCCTGCTCTTTAGAAAGAATAGGTGGTTAGATGTGAGGCTGAATATCTTAGGTAGTGGGAAGAGCTACTTCACTGGCTACTTAGTGAAATTCTCTTTTGTGATTATATAGTTAATCTTCAGGTTTAGGAGAAAATGGTAAAGCACATATGGTAATTGCATTGTGTTTTTTCATTTTTTTTACTTCAGTGACAATAGAGAAATTATATTGACATAATCTGAGTTCAGTGATAATTACATTTTTCCCTTAAAATGCATCTGGCATGATGAATGTGTTGTATTCCTAATATCTGTTATTTTGTACAACTAAGAAAATTGAAGGCATTGAATAAATTAGGTCTTCACTCCTCCGATCAAGCTTAAAAGTAATTGAAGCTATAAGTTTCCATTTCCATTTCTGATAATAAGCCTTGGAGGAAAAGAGCTATTTACAAGAACTTTTGTATCTAATAGACAGGTGCTGGAGACTGAGAATGGTAAAGGAATGGGGAAATGCTATGATATTAGCTGAAAGAACCCCCATCAGAGAATAGGTTGTTATGAGGTACATTTGGATAATGTCTTGACACCCACCTTCAGTCCTCCTGATTTTCCCCATAAGAATGAGAACAAAGAACAGCACACAGGGATTCTATGTAACCAAGTCACATCACATTCGTTACCAGACACATGCATCCTGAAAAAGAACACTTCCTTCTATGATTTGAATGTTTGTCCCTTCCAAAACTCATGTTGAAATTTAATTGCCATTGTAATAGTATTAAAAGGTAGAATCTTTCAGAGGCAATTAGGCCATGAGGGCTTGACTCTCATAGGTAGAATTGGTGCCATGATAAAGGAGTGAATTTGCCCCTGTCTTGTTATCTCTTTTCCTCTCACTTTCTGCCATGTGATAAAGCAACAACAAGACCCCCACCAGACGTCAACACATTGATATTGGACTTCTCAGCCTGCAGAACTCTGAGCCAATAAATTTCTGTTCATTATAAATTATTTTATAGCAGCACACAAATGGGCTAATAAATTCCTATAGCAAGAGTTACCTTCCTTTAAGCCAAGAGTGCAAGAGTAAGGGATGGATTAATAGCACTCTTATTTTTCCACTTTTAAAAAAACAAATAACCCTCTTTACCTTTCTGGTGTGTGATTTTAAGATTGCTTAATTCAGTGGCAATAACCAGGTAGATTAGAGAGTATCAAAGTAAGCTGTTGAAATAAGCCAGCTCAGGGGTCATTCTGCAACAGCTTACATGTACATTTCCCTCCTTTGGAGCTCTCTGTCTTAGAGGTAAATTATTTTTTAACCAGATTTTTCAAATCCAGAAAATTTCTCAACAATTCTCATTTTATAAGTAAGTGTCTGGAAAAAAAGGAAATAACCTACAACTCTTTCTGGCAAGGTAGTGAGAAATTTGGTTATGGGTCCAGCAGTAGATATCATGGATGGTTCTTTTTTGGCCCCATCAAAGGCTTCTTCAGGCTGACCTGTTTGTTGTAATATATTCAGAGAGGAGTTGTGTCTTGACATTTTCCTGGCAGAGATGATTTCATATGCTCCCTGTTGCAGGTTGGTTTTCCAGAAGCAAACAATGAGAAAGTGCTTGGCATGCAGACTAACCATTAGAGAATTTGACAAGGGAAGGAATCAGTATTGGACAGAGTGAGGAGTTGACCAGTGATGCAGTCCCAGCACAGCACCACTTAACCCCATGCAGAGCTCTGGTGCATATGGCCCATTCCTCGGTGGAACAAACTGGCTGGGCCTTTATCCACCACCATGCTTAGTCATTTGAGGTAGACTGTACCGGGAAGGCCATCGCTACAGTGCGGTAGTCCTCCTAGGCTTAGGGAAACACTGCAGAAGCTAACAGTTTGAGGCTATCTGCTGACAGCTGGAACAAGTATTATCTTGAAGGGAGATATGGGAGAGCATTTCCGTGTTCACCATAGTCCCTTCCATGTATTGGTTACAGTTGTTTTTAGTAGGAATTAGATTTCAGTGGGAGAGGCTTCTTGTTATTTTTTACTTTCAAGTCTAGAATCATTTATCTGGTTAGGTCTTAAATGATAGATAAGGACATCTAATCTCCGAGTCTGTTGGATGTGGGCTGTTTAAATTTTTAGTGTTAGTCTCCTTCTAATTTGGATACATAAATTAATTAAAATATTTTTAAAGTCCAAACAAGTGGGGCTTTTAAACATACCTATGACATTTTAAAACAAGTTTAATTCTACTGTATAATTTCTATCAACCAACTCTTAGCTTAGAATGGTTTCATTAAATCTACTCTTGGCTTTGAAACCTAGATTTGATTTATCAAGACTGCCAAGGCCAAGATAAATCTCTCTTTCTAAAGATGGTTCTGTCTTGAATGATGCACGGAGCATGATTTACTGGGTAATGTCATCAGCCACAGACATTGTTGATGCTAACTCTGCAGAATTCTGTGTACTGAGAGGCAGATTTAGCTTATCCACTTCAAAATACTGGCAGAACACAAAGAGCCCGTGCTCACTTGGCTCTCAGTAATCATGCAACCAACAGTGGACTGTAAGGTGGCCCACTAAAAAGAGCCAGCAGGCTTGAATAGCATCCTTTTAATGGCCTTTTTATTAGAATTGATATTGTTCAAGTGGTTTTCAATATAAAATGGGTTTGTATGTGAGCTTAACAAAATGGCTAAATCTCCGTTATTCAGTTTTTATACTGGTAAAAAAAATTAGACATTTTTGGTCATTGTCTCCTCTTTTATTATTCAGAACAGTCTACTTCAAAACTTTTCCATTTGAATAGGAGTTGTTTTCACTTTTCCCAAACATCTGTCAGTGCACAGCAATGCTCTACCAGTTGTTATTTTGTGGGGGTTTAGGGCAATTCTATTCTAATTACTCCTACCGGGTTGGGTCTTGAAATACAAAAATACAAACATGAAAATAGACATTTTCTTTTTCTTTTTTTGTTTTTTTTTTTTTTTTGAAACGGAGTCTCGCTCTGTCACCCAGGCTGGAGTGCAGTGGCGTGATCTCGACTCACTGCAAGCTCCGCCTCGTGGGTATACACGCCATTCTCCTGCCTCAGCCTCCTGAGTAGCTGGGACTACAGGCGCCCACCACCACGCCTGGCTAATTTTTTTTTTTTTTTTTTTTTTTTTTTTTTTTTGTATTTTTAGCAGAGACGGGGTTTCACCGTGTTAGCCAGTATGGTCTTGATCTCCTGACCTCGTGATCCGCCCGCCTCGGCCACCCAAAGTGCTGGGATTACAGGCATGAGCCATCGCGCCCGGCCGAAAATAGACATTTTCATAACCCAGGCTCTAATGTTTAACGTATCAGTTAGAATTCTTAGAATTTACCCAATATCTATAGTATTCTCAAAAAGATGGAACACTTCTTTTTAGAAAAGAAGGCTCTATATAATTCATTCCTCTTGCAAGTGGATGAAAGTACATGTTTAAAATATCTGGCACAATTCAATCTTTGCATGTTAGGTGTAGAATGCTTGAGGACATTAAGAGGGCTGGTAGATGATACCATTATTGTCAAATCTAAGATGTCATTGATTGTAACATGAAAATTAATTTCAGAGATGTTAATATATGAACAACTAATGAAATATAGTAATATGATACACTTACTGCCCCTGAGCATCATTTTTCCCTTAATAGGATTAATTAATGAAAATTCTTATAAGGATTACTCTATGCATAATCTTTGATTTATTGCTCAAATAGTAAGCTCTGACAAGGGTTGAGCACACTAAGAATGTACCTGCAATAACACATGTATAAGCAGACATGTCATTGTCAGTCATGAAAACAATAAATATTTTAATAGAATTCAGTCAGCTGACCTAGAGTAATATGGCTTATTAAAACATTGTTATTTAAATTAACATTATAGAGCAACTCTAAGCATAAATTGGGATCAAATACGGAGACACTATATTCTGGTGACAATGATAAAGTACAGCTAGGCAAAATATGGGGCTGAACATTTGAGCATTCAAAGGTTATGATAAAGGAGTACTGATTTTTAGTACTAAGGAGAGCCCCAAAGAAGTTATTGCTTTTATAAAAAGTTCAACTCAACTTCTCAAAAACAGAGAGAGACAGGAAGAGAGAGCACTGGAAAAAGAGATGAAATGAATCTTCATGTTGGGTATTTAATGCATAATTGATGGAAAAAATGTTTTAAATGGACTA
The DNA here is from genome assembly GCF_028858775.2 of Pan troglodytes. NCBI lineage: Eukaryota > Metazoa > Chordata > Mammalia > Primates > Hominidae > Pan > Pan troglodytes. The sequence continues at coordinate 86,398,919 of NC_072401.2, forward strand.
TAATACTTTCAGTAAAAGACTAGCCAACTAGGGAATAGAAATGTCTCATCTTCTTCCACTTACAGGTGTATATCTCTAGAAAGAAATCTCCGTTGTCTATTTGGGAGTTCTCTACAAAAGTCACAACGTCCCTAGAAGTGGCAGAAAGTGCCTGTAGTCCCACCTATTTGGGAGGCTGAGGTGGAAGGAGTTTGAAGCCATTCTGGACAACATAGTGAGGAAAAAGTCAAGGTGTCTCAGAGACTTAATTGGACTGGACTCTGGAAAAGGAATAGTTCTGTCCTCCTAGAATGAGACTGTCTCTTCAGTATCAGACAAGGTCATGAGTCCTTGTGATAGTAATCCTGACAGTCATTTTCTTGAAGTATACATACAATAAGACATTCCAGTATTTATGGCTTATTATTGAGTCAGTCTATAGTTTAGAACCATGAACAAAGGTAAAGAAAAATAAATATTGTCATCATATACACCTTGAGGGTCATAGAATCATCTCTGCCTCCAGTTATTGTGGGCCAGCTAAGCAAAGGCAGCTAGGCATAGATGATTTGATCTTACAACAATTTAAGGAAAGTACAGAATTTTACAATAACAAAATAGCTTATTTATCACAATCAGTTATATGTACCTATCATCATCTAATGAAAACGAAATAATTAGGGTAAATTGCACAAAGTATGCTCTTTCAGTTTAAGCGAGATTAGAAATGCAAAAGTTAAAGAGATCAACATAAAAATTGAGAAAGATGGAAGAAGTTACAATATAAGATACATAGGTAGCTAAATCCTATGTCCGAAACAATTGAAATCTTTTTTCTTTTGATAATGATATGTGCCTCAGAATCATTCTGGAAAGCGCTGAAGAAAAGCTATGAGAGAGCATCATCTTGGAATCTATCCGCATATTAAATGAAATGAGAAAAAAATGACGTTGGAGAATCACCTTTTGTGACCTCTACAGGACTGGTTCCAGTGTCTAAAGTTGTCATTTTGATTTGTGTTTTAGTACTAACTTCTGGAAGTGTCATGCCATGGAATGTATCCAAGCAACCCAAAGAAAATGCAGTCTTTAAAAACAGGAAGTAAAAGAAAAAAATGTAATTGGCACACTTTAAAAAATTTGTCACATCTCACAGAACCCCCCTTCTGTTTGATTTGTTTTTCAATACTGACATATAAATAGAAAAAGTGAATTATATTTTTCTATTATACTATTTTTCCATCAATATCTTCTGTTGCAGTATTTACTGCTTTCATATTGTTATTTCATCCCTTAGTATACGAAGGAACAAATAAAATATGGCAACACAGTATTTCAAAGCCAGCACTTAATAAACTATAAATGGAACACATCTCTTGTGGCAAAGAGGAAAGAACTGCCATAAAGCTATTCACATTTACTTTGCTACTTTTCTATCCTAAGTATGTCTGAAAATCTTTGTAAAAGAAGTTAAAATGGTTACTTATGGGATTTTTGTAATAAACCATCTTCATTATTTAATATTTGCTCTTGGTGCTAAATTGATGCCAGGCTTGACAAGTTAATATATTTTCCAAAGTTGCTGAAGATTATTAGATCCACTAGGCTGTAAATCTTCCTATGGCAGGGACTCTATCTAATCTAAACATAAACCTTTGCATTCACTGTATATTGATAAATCCTAACAGAAGGAAATTTTGGGCAATCATAATGATGGTGGCAATAGTGTTATTATTCAAACACAGTACAGCATCTTTATATTTAGCTATTTTCTAAACATGGCTATTATATTTCAGAGATGCTGTACCGATTGATACGGTTTCTCCCTCTTTCTATCTCTGAAACTATTTACATTTAATTTTTAAAAATCCGTACACCAGGTACCTACATTGACCAATCTAACCACAACTCATAAACATGATCAAACAACTAAATAGCACTAGAGATTTGGGGACCTCCTTATGCTGAAAAAGAAATACCAAGATGAGCAACTGCAGTAACGTGATGTAAATCATGAGAAATAATTTGGAGGTTAAAATAAAACTTTCAAAAAAAATTGAGTGAATTACTTATCTCAAACCTTAGCCTTTTTTCACGGTAATAGGACTCTGTGTCTGCTCCAGCTAGCTTCATTTCCATAGCCACCCATAGCCACATGCTTACATTCATCACCACACACAGGCGGTGCCCAGACAGGCAATTGACTGCTGAGAATTCTACTTCCTGAAACATGTCATCTAGTCAAGTAACAAAACTGTAGCCATGTAGAGAGGTGACTCCTTTACCACCTTCAGTGAGATGAGTGATGAGAACACGTCTCCAAAACAGCATTTGAAGTCCTGAAACTCACACTTACTAAGCTTGCACTGAGACTTAACCACTGGTTCTTCCACTCTAATCAGCACATCACTGGCAAGGAAGACCAATAACTATGCCCAAGGGCACTCTATCACTGTCAGGGAAATCATTAATTTAGTCTTGGACAGAATTTACAAATGGCTGATGAGTGAAGAGACCTTTAAAAATTCTTGGTTTTTCATAACTTTGGAGGGGGAACATATTCTGGATTTATTTCCTGCTCATGAAAGTTGCTGTTGAATAAGGTAACATGTCCAAGCTTACATTCTCTATTTACCTAGACCTCACAGCTGTAACTGAACTACATGCCCCTATAACTCCATCCTCACCCCCTACACTGTCCTGAGACTGTCACTGTGTTTCTAGTAGAAATTAAGATATATATTTTTCAGTATTGAGTGCCCAAACTACACTAAACTTAACATCTTTATTAGATAAATAGTACTCCATAACTATCTCCCTTTGGTTGGAAAATGCCTTTAATGTGGATCTGCCAGAATTCCAGACCAATCTTAAATGCCATCCTTTTATATTAAAGTTCCCTGTAGCCATGTAAACTACAGTCATCTCTGCCTAGAAAGCTCATGATAAACAGCTTTCCATAGCAGAGACTGTACAGACAGCCAACCACATGATATAAGGCGGCCCTCATGATAAAACATACATGGACTAGGAGATGGACTGTGACTTTTGCCGTGTTATATGTAGTGGTGTTGTGGTTCTCAAAAGTGTTTATTCTGCCTTCCCATCATCAAGAAAAGTGTAGCATTCAGTTTGCATATTGGTACCCTACTGGATTCCAGGTTAGTATTAATAACCAGACTCCTACTGTGATTGCTGGTGGAGACTTGGCCAAGGTACAGCCATTGCTGAAGATTAGACTCACTTGATCATATGTTTGCCCTAATCTATTTCAATCATGCCTAGGAATGTGCATAATGGGTTGGACGAGGGAGAGTATGCTGGACATTTAAGAACATTGCCATCCCAGAAAAGATATTGAGAAATTTCTTTGGTGTGTGTAGGGTCTGTTGATGGAGACAGGAAGGGGAGGAGCACTAGTTACCCCTCCTGCCTGTCCTACAGCATGTCTCACCCAGAGAACTTATGTCTCCACACTAATGAATAGTCAGCATAGCAATAGCTATGATTAAGTTGTCTTAACTTTCATCTGTGATTGTGTTTGATTTTTTTTCCATGTGTACCTGTAAAACTTTGACATTATATCTCTGAAATTAAAGGTTTTGTAACAAAAGGATATAATTAGCAATCTCAGCCTACGCAAGCAGATATTAAAAGCAAAATTCTAGAAGAGGCCATAATAAAAAAAGTAAGAAAAGTAAAAAGCTTTTTGACATTACATTAAAAATATAATAACTGAAATTTAAAATTTAATAGAAGGAAAAAATAATAAGATAAACAAAGAAGAAGACAAAATTTTTGTTCTTTAAGACAGAGCTTAAGCAATCTCTCAGAACAGGTTAAGTAGGGTGTGTTAGACAGTATGTCAAAGTGGCGATTTTTGCCTGCTTTCTATTGTATTTATAAAGCCTAGAGCTCAGTATTTGTTTCAGAGGTATCAAATATATATTTGTTGATGTATTAATGAATTAATAAATAATTATAAAGCATGTAAATTGATAATTTAAAAATATGTAAATTATTACAATGAAGAGACAGATAAAATGCAAGAAGGATAACATCTAAGAGGAATTCTAGAAATTAGGAGGTAAAGAAAATGGGAAAAATGAAAAATATGTATTTCCTGAGATGAAGGAAAATATGATCTCTAGAATGAAAGATTTTATTTTATGCCAAAAATACGAATGAAAAGTTAATCCACACAGATACATATCCTAGTAAAATCTCAACACCAAAATAAAAAGAATATGTTCAAAATCTTTAGAAAATAAATCTACGTTATCTACCAAGGAAAAAGAATCTGGCATCAAGTTTCTCATTAGCTGAAATGAAAGCTAGGAGACAATGGACCAATGCCTTTGATATTTCTGAGGAAAAATTAGTTAAAGCCTGGAATTTTATACCCAGTCAAAATATCAATCAAATTTAAAGAGAAATTAGAAGCATTTTCGGATCTCGGAGATTAAAAAATACCTCCTTGCAAACATCCTTCAATAAATAAAATTACTTGACTTTATATTCCTGAAAGGTCAAAAAGGAAGTCAAGAAAGAGAAGCACACTCGAATTCATTGGCTTTATGCAATGAAATCTCTGTGCCATCAATACAAATAAAAGCAGGAAATCAGTGGCTCCTATAAAAAAAAATCCTTAAGGAGAAAATCAGTTCCATTCTACAATCTATATGATTAATATAAAAACTTATGAGTATTTTGCTGCCAGTAATAACAAAGAAAGAATTAGAAACTCTTTTGAGAACAAAAAGCTGTATAAAAAAATAGACCACATATTGAGCACATTAAAATATAATTTTGAGCATTAAGAATTTGGAATGTTCTCTTTTATTTTGACACAGGAGTACAACAGGAGTACAACAACAATTAGGAGTACAACTCTTTTCAATGAGTCCCTTTACAGTACTTTGACTGCAATATTTATTTGTTTTTAACGTTGTTTATGCATAATATTTATCACACTTACATAATGCTCATGTTTATGAGGTTGCTTTGTTTATAATTTTTTAAATCAACCTTTGGTGAAAAAACACAGAAGATAACGTAAGACTTGACAGAACAAAACAGAACATAAGTTGACAAAATCAAACAGTGGCACGGTGGGCAGAACTTAGGAAATGTAAAGGGCAAGAATAATGAAAGAAAAATGTGTGTACACTACTTTCCTCTTCTTATACAATGTGAGATAAATAGCTACCTTAAATTACATGAAGCAAGAAACGTTTGTTAAAAATATTATTTAAAGTCAAAAATGTAATATTGAATAATCATAATAATATAAATAACAAAAATTGCATATAGAAATCGGGAAGGTAGAAGTTAGTGTGATGACCTAAACTCATCTTTCATAGCAGCAAGTTAGTAGATGCTGTCTAAAGTTGATGAAGCAAGAAATAGAAATAAAAACATAAAACTTAGAGATCCAATGATAACCACATAAGAGCTGAAAACAAAAAGCAATTTTAAGTGGTTACAACTGTAGATTACAGCTGGAAGTAATAACAGAGAAAGGAACTTTCATTTTGTTTGATTTTATATTCTTTTACAGTATCTGAAGATATCTGTAAACATATTTTGCTCTTTTTTTATGCAGTAAGACAATGATTTATTTTAAAGTCATATGCACACCCATATCACTGACTAGTTTTTCTCTATTGACCAAATCAATTAGAACAGCAATTCATCTTGGTTATTGTTATAATCATTATCCCACCCTATATTTTAGAGCATTAGGCAAAGTTTTTATGCACATTCTCTCAGTTAATCTAACAAGTAATTTATTATCCCCATTTTATAATTGGTGAAATTTTGTTTCTGAGCAGTTCAATAATTTTCTTAAGTGATTAACTTTTTCAAAAACCTGTGTGTGTCAGAAACTGAGATAGGCACAGGGGAGCCAGCGGTCAGGGACACAGATGTAGTACCTGCTCTCGGGGAGTTAACAGTTCAGTTGAGGAGTCAACGCTGATGACACAAATTAATATTCAACTAAAAATGGAGATAAGTGATCCAAAGGAAAGCAACATGTTTCATGAAAACCTGTAAAAACTAATCTGTTCTAAGTGGGAGTAGTGAAAGTTTTAAAGGCAAGCAAAAGAGTGCTTTAGAGAGAAAAATAGAATGACCGATGGTCCTGAGAGATGGAGCATTGTCCACTCAATGAACTACGGCTGTGGTGGCTGGAAGCATGATCATAGCCATAATGCATGTACATGTGTTTCAGTACTCACAGCACATGTGGGTCAGCACTGAAAGATGGAGCTGGACCACGCAGGAAATGTATGCAACGTTATAAACTGTTTTCTTTATCGTAAGGACAATCAGAAGCCTTTAAAAGACAAGGAAACATAATACAATCCGATTTACATTCTAAAAAAAAGATTCTGTGTGGAGAAGCTGTATATGAAGGCCTGGGGTTTCAGTGCAGATACCTGGTCTCCAAGTTCGGTATTCTTTCCACAGTAACTGCCTTTTGAGATACACCTGTTTATTGGATGACTAAATAACTTATATTCGTATTTTCTTCTATTAGCACAACTTCCAGCAAAATGTGAAGAAATGAACATTATTACCATTTTAACTATTGCCCAGACCTGTACCTTACATAGAGAAGAAAAATCAATTAATTCTGGGTGAACAAATGGGTATATTTATTCTACATAAACTTTTAAATCACTACACCAAAGATAACATTCATATATCTCTTTGACCTGTACTTCCTTTCCATGGAATACCAATTATTTCTCTTTGATCTTCTCCTCCCACAAATAAGGAAAATGTGTCTTGGATATTTTCAACTCACAATAGTAGTGACATTTTTATAAAGTACAGAGGAACAAACTAGGAGGAAGGGAAGGAGAAGAAAAAGACTAAATTATCAAATAGCAATTTAATCTAAGAAGGGCTTACATCATTGAAAAGGGTTATATGAACCCTGTATTGGGGAAATAAGGTGATAGGAAGAGAAACAAACAAACAAAAAACTGGAGTTCTGAGGAAGTAGTAATTAGCAAGCATGGAATGAAATGGATAATTACATTAACAAGGACTATAATATAAGATACACAAACACAGACACACAGAAGGCCCACTTATGATCAATCATGCAAACAAATATATACACGTATGCATGGCTACATGTATTTACACAAACCTCAACAAATACGAACTCTATCAGCAGTCAGAAGACAGCAATTACACACATAAAATGGCCAAGCCTGGCTGGGTGTGGTGGCTCACACCTGTAATCCCAGCACTTTGGGAGGCCAAGGCGAGTGGATCACCTGAGGTTAGGAGTTTGAGACTAGCCTGGCGACTATGGTGAAACCCTGTCTCTGCTAAAAATAACAAAATTAGCCAGGCATGGTGGCACACACATGTAGTTCCAGCTACTTGGGAAGCTGAGCCAGGAAAATCGATTGAACCTGGGAGGCAGAGGTTACAGTGAGCCGAGATTGTGCTACTGCACTCCAGCCTGGGTGACAGAGTGAGACTTTGTCTCAAAAGAAAAGGCCAGGCATGCAACTGAGTGCCAAAGAAAGCTGATATTCTCTACCTAAAATTTATATGTGTACCTATGTGTGCTAAGATGTTTCAGGTGACTATCAATACCTATAGCAAAACTCAGAATGCAAGGGAATGACAGGAGGCAGCTGTGATTTTCTGCTTAGAGATGCTGAATTCCCACCTTCAAATGAAATGTGGCCCAGTGACTTTTATCTTGTTAGCCCCTGATTTATCATGTGATGTTTAATACATGATATCAGACATAGTCAAAAACTAGTGATTTTGTCAAAAGACTTCAACACATTCATTTGGTGGAAAAATGTTGGAAATACCTTACAATAATATTCTTACATTTGCCTCTCAGCTGATGGTGTCTGGAACACCCACACACACGATTTAGTTAACAATGTGCCAGAAACAATAGTCCTTGCTTTTACCTTCCCACGCATAATTGTATCCCTCCTTCCACTAAGCTTGTTTTTCAGGTTGTAAAAAGATTGGAACACAATGTCTATTAGCTTTGAATAAAAAGCTAATTAAGATATACTTCTAGCTGAGAAAGTATATTTTAAAAGTTTATGTTCATGGTTTATAATAATGAAATAAAAAGGATTGAATCATTTGAAATGGATTTGCATTAAAGAATTATTAAAAGAAAATCTTGCACACACTAACATGTAGAAATCCTTTGGTATATAAGACAATTGAAAATGTATCAAAGATTTGATTTTTTTCAGGACACTTAATGGAATATTAATAGTATGTAATTGTCTTTAAGATTCTGCGGCATATTTTGGCTTTCACATAAACAGAATTAAGTTATGAGTTTATAATGTTAACTAAATTAAAAAATCCTCTATGAATAGGCCTCTTATTAATAGGCCCAGATTTGTAAGTGAGGTCATCTTTTAGTAGTGCCTCTGTGATGGCAGAACCTGACAAAAGAAGAGACAGAAGCTGTCTGTAGCACAGGTCTCATGAGAGTCTCCAAAGGCCATCTGAGGGCCCTCTTGTCTCTCTGAGCTCAATGATACAATTGCCTGAGAGATTTTTTTAAAAGGTTTCCTGACTTTTTTTTAATCAAGATAACACACATAGTGTATTTTGTTCTTGGCTGGGGGCATATTGAAAGTGAATCTATCAACAAGGACTTTCCCATGGTGAAGAAAATCAACCAACTCTAAGTTATCTAAGAAGCAAAAAGTTCAGAAAGAACTGACCACCCGAGCTGTGAAGAAAAGCAAGGAAGCAACTGAAATTTGCAGATGATCATCCTATGGAACCTATTTGATGATTTAAATTGATATTTTATATTTGTATGTTTCCATATGGGAATAAAAATTCCTGGGGGTGACACCTAATTGTCCTTGGGTTGGTCACCTTCATATTTTTGTAAACTTAAGAGGAGGTTAGTTTGGGGGTAGGTTATGGTGAAATGCATAAAAGCCATCTCCCTGAAGAAGGAAGGATACTACCAGAGCAGATGGGCCAGAGACAGAAACATGATGTGTGTATATGATTGTGCTAGCCAGCCTCCCAAATGGCCCCAATAAGCTGCATGTCTTTGTATAGTACTATAGTTAGAATGGTTATTTCACAGGTCCAAATTCATATCTTGAAACCTAATCCCCAGTGTGACGCTACTTGGAGGTGGCGCCTTTGGAAGGTGATTAGGTCATGGAAGCAGAGCACTTAGGAATGGAATTACTGCCCTTATAAAAGCGACCACAGAAAACTGCCATGCCCCTTTTTCTATGTGAAGACACAGCAAGAAGATTCCATCTATGAATCAAGAAACAGGCCTTCCCCAGACACTGAATCTGCCAGTAACTTGATCTGTGTCTTCCCAGTCTCTAGAACTGTGAGAAAGAAATTTTTGTTCTTTATAAGCCACCCCGTCTATCCAGTATTTTGTTATAGCAGCCCAAATGGACTATGACATAGTCTTCTGAATGTTGATGAGGATTGGTTTCGCTGACAAGGAGAATATAGTAGAAGTGAAGATTTGTATCTTCCAAGCCAAGAACATAAGTTCATTGGAGCTTCCATATGAGTCTCTTGAATTGTTACTCTACAGAAAGCCAGCTTCCATGCTGTGAGGTCACTCAAGTGGTCCCAGAGACAGCCCCATGTGAAGAGGAACTGAAACACCCCCCACTCTCTTTAATAGTCAGCACCAAATTGCCAGCAATGGAAATGAACCACCTTGGAAACAGATCATTCAGGCCCAGTCAAGGCTTCAGACGACAGCCATCCCAGCCAGCATCTGACTGCAATCCCATATGAGACCTGAACCAAGAGTTGCACAACCAGACTATTCCAAATTCCCAATCCACAGAAATAGTGAGAGATAATAAATGATTATAGTTGTTTTAAGTCACTAGGATTTGAATAATTAGTTATATAACAATAGATAACTAATACAGTGACCTTTAGCCACTAAAGGGGAATATAAATTTGAGAGATTTATAAGTCAGATCAGCAGGAATTAATGTTTATTAATTAGGTATAGTCCCTAAATAACGGTATACTAAGTACCTATGACATAGTGAGTCAGTATCATACAGTCATTAGGAGCATGGATTTTGGAACTAGACTGCCTGCATTAGTATCCTGGCTACTTTATTGCATGCACTTCAGTAAATTACTTATCTTTTATCTCTTTGGAGGATAATACCATTTTTCTCATGTATAAATTCAGGATAATAAAAATGATATGTAAAGATTAATTATAAAGATTATGGTGTGATCCAGTAAAACACAGAATTTTGAGTGTCAAGCATATAATATTTGTTCTATGTAGTATACACAGATATACTCAGGCACTGACATACATGCATATACTCATGTAATCCTTATAACAACTTTATGAAACATTTAACTGTACTTCCCATTTTACAGATGAGGAAACTAAGGAATAGCTAATAAGGTGTAGATCCACGTTTCAAATCAAGATGGTTTGTCTCCAGAGCTTGCACTTTCAATCATTATGGTATAGCATCATTTAATTAACTAGGACATGCCTCATAAATGCCTGATATTATTGAGAAGTGATGCTAGTTGATGTTGGAAACAATATATTCACCATCTTTTTTTTTCTTGAGGAGATTACATTTTAGATAATAAGATGAGATTGATACTAGGAAAACCAAAGGTTTGTAAGGGACAGTTTGCTTTTTAGAAAATGAATAATGAATAGCACAGTGAGGGATAATCACACCACCTCACTCCAGCCTGGGTGATGGAGTGAGACACTGTGAAAGAGAGAGAGAGAGAATGAATAAGAGAAAGAGAATAAGAGAGAGAAAAAACGATGGAAGGAAGGAAGAATACAACTATTTTTTTCTATATAGAGCACTTTAAAAATGAAGATATTAAATGTGTTTATACATTTATTTCAATGTTTGATATTAGAAATACTTTGCTCCTTACTTAGAATGTTTGCCATAGGAACTTGACTCTTGTTTATGTCAATCAGTATAAGATAATATTGGTTTTGTTATGTGTTGTCTCCCTTAAAGCGACAGTTTCTGAGCACCCATTGAGGATGTTAAGTGAGGACTTCCTGTCCTTATTGTAACCTACTTTTGTTACTTCATTCTATCATGACCACCTTTCTATGTAATATATTGCTCCATTTTAGATATACTATGATTTATTCAAAACAGTCTCAAACTATTGGGCATTTAAATAGTCCTGACTTTTCAGATTTTTTTTTTTTTTTAATTTTACTTTAAGTTCTGGGATACACATGCAGAAAGTGCAGGTTTGTTACATAGGTATACTTGTGCCATGGTGGTTTGCTGCACCTATCAATCCATCATCTAGGTTTTAAGCCCCGCATGCATTAGGTATTTGTCCTAATGCCCTCCCTCCCCTTGTCCCCCACCCACCAACAGGCCCCAGAGTGTGATATTCTGCTGCCTGTGTCCATGTGATCTCATTGTACAACTCTCACTTATGAGTGAGAACATGCGGTGTTTGATTTTCTTTTCCTATGTTAGTTTGCTGAGAATGATAGTTTCCAGCTTCATCCATGTCCCTGCAAAAGACATGAATTCATTCTTTCTATGGCTGCATAGTATTCCATAGTGTATGTCTGCCACATTTTCTTTATCCAGTCTATCATTGATGGGCATTTGAGTTGGTTCCAAGTCTTTGATACTGTAAATAGTTCTGCAATAAACATGTAGGTGTATGTGTCTTTATAGTAGAATGATTTATAATCCTTGGGGTATATACCCAGTAATAGGATTGCTGAGTCAAATGGTATTTCTGGTTCTAGATCCTTGAGGAATCGCCACACTGTCTTCCACAATGGTTGAACTAATTTACACTCCCACCAACAGTGTCAGCTTTTATATACAAAGCTATAGTGAACCTAACTACCTCAACCAATTTGAAAAGTTGATTTTATTATATATGTTACTTATCATTGGAGTTGACTCCAGACTTCTCTTACTATTGTTCCATGATTCCACCTGTATTTTTCAGTATTATAACCTTAAGTTTTAATATCTTTTCAAAACTCTCTTGGCTTAAGCAATAAGCCTAACATAAACGGCATAGAAGTGAGGTATCATTATGAGCCACAGGAAAGTCTATGGGAAAGCCTTCACAGAAGTGATAAAACTTGAATAAAGCCTTGAGGAGAGGGTAAGAGTTAAATAGGCAGAGTTTATAGGATTCCAGTTAGGTAAATTGGCATGTACAATGATATGAATGTACCAGAGGAAAGAATATAGTCTATATGCTGGATGTAATGGCGAGAGATTACATGTATTTGAGTAGGAGGGAATATGGTGAAACTAGGATTTCATAAAAGTTAATTTGTTAGTGTTGTACAAAATGTTTTTGTAATGACTTAAGGCCTTGATGAGGTTATAATGGGAAAACATTACTTAGTGGGTCTCTTAGTTTATAGTGCACTTAAGGGACTAAGCACATTGCCACTTACCACTGCCAGACAAGAAGACCTCCTTCTTCATCATCAAATTTCAAGTATCTCAGTAAGTTCAAGCTCTTCTCAAACATTTTCATGTACACCAAATAGAGTAAATAAAAAAAGATTCTCTTAGGATCCAGGAGCCAAGGTTGGTGAATAGCCCACATAGCCCAGCTGCCCTTAGGATAAGGAATCAATTTACTGAGTATATTTGTAAGTCATTCAAAGCCAACCAACTAGAAAGCTCTATGTTAAAAGAGCAAATTACCTCAGACTATCGTAGTTTAAATTCTATTAATAGTCTCAAAATTCCTTTCTCTTTACTTCTATGTTGACGAAGTTACCATCTTAATTTAATTTCCCAGTTAAACTATTGTTGTCACCTTCATGACTACACCAGTTACCATGCTTGGGGTCAGGTTCCAGTCCATGCTGAGGTCTAAAGGGAGTGGGTGGATGAGCAGAAGGAAGTCTCAGGGGCTGCAAGGGGCCGAATGATTTTATTCAGCAGCAGCCCTCATCCACAGCTTTCTCACACTGTCTGCCCTGTCTTGGCTGCTTAGTCTGGTGGCCCCCACACAAGCTATACTGCCAGCTCTCCCTTGCCTTCAGGGTCAGCAGCTTAACTCTTTCTCTCTCTGGGCATGAGCCAGCTGAGCTGTGTCATGGCTCCCTCCTGCCCACCTGCAAAGATGGACAGCTCTAACTCTCTCTCTTTCTCTGGGCACCAGCGTGCCCACCGTGTCAAGCCATGTTGAGCTGAGATGAGCCAAGTCAAGAGCCCCTGTACAGTGTCAGCAGAACAGTTATACCTTTTACAGACAATAGCGGCTTAGAGCCAAGTATGAACTTACACGAATAGGTTATATAACAAGTGGAGGTGTGCACTTGCTTGCCAAACTTGCTGAGTCCTGCAGGACTAGATATCCACCTTGGCCTGTTCCTTGACCAAAGCACATCCATGTACCTTACACATGTGTAAAGAAAGCCTTCAGTATCATAAAATTATTTTTATTTTACATAAATAAATTTGTATTCTCTGTTCAATGCCATGCTCACTCTTTGTTATATTTTATTGCCTAATTGTTTTCAAACCCTGACCAGAGAAAGTTTCTGGAACTTTGAGCAGAAATTATCTACATGATAGAACTATTTAATATATTCCTGTCTAGCTTTATCCAATCTTTTCTTAAACAATGTTACTGTCATTTCCATCTATAAATTAGTCAAATGAAGTAGAATGCACCTGCTGACAATTCAGATGCTACTGCCAAAAAATAGCTTCCTCTTTTTAGCCAATTCCAAGTAATTAGTAGTGGCTTCCTGCAATGCTGTGGAGAGAAGTCTATTCTCATCTGGGCTGAGGTTTGCTAATGATCTACCAAGGATATGAAATGGAGTAGGACCAGCAGATGCACATTCTGACTCCAATTTTCATGTCATTTACCTTGAAATAATCATTTTCTTTTAAAATTACTTTTCTAATTTTTTTTGCCATGTTTTGGGGAGCCAAATACAAATTATGAAAAGGGAATTTAAGAAAAAGGTAGAAGAGGCAAAAGAGAATGTAGAGTAAATACAGGCAGGTAGAATTTGCAGGGTGATGACAGTGAGAATTGGCTGTTTTACTTCCCATGATTCCAGTCAGTCCTTGTCATGCTGAGCCCCTATTGACTTCAGAGGGGATGAAGCCAAAGAAGAGACCCAGAGCCAGTAAACAAGACATGGGTTTTACATACAGGGGAGAGAGTCCAGTGGCAGCCGGCTGAGCAGGAAAATCACAACTGCTTGCAAACAACATGCAGTTTACACAGCATTTTCACTTAACACCCTCCTCTAATAAACTCTACCTGGCAGCCTTCATTGAGGCCAAAATTCTGGGCCTCAATACCCTGTATGGCCCTTGTTCCACAGGATGGGGGCTCAGATGTTCCTCATGGACAAGGAATGAATCTCCAGGTCACTCCTGGATTTCCCAGCTCAGAACACAATTCAGGTGCATCCACTATACACGTTCATTCTAAGGGTATGCAGAAGTTAGTGCTATCAGGTGTGTTTACCCTACAGTCCTGAGAGCTTTCATCTGTAATAGATTCTGTATCTAGAGTTGGGAAGCAAACATAGTGGCTTATTAGAGTTAACTCATCAAAATCAACATTGATCTGATTTTCAGTTAACCCAGACTATCCACCATATCATAGCTATGCAGTATTAGGCAAGTTAATCCTTCTCTGATTTAATTTCCTCATTTTAAAAGTAGGGTTGATTATAGCCCCTATCTCACACAGTTGTTATTAGGATTCAATTAAATGATATGCATAAAAGTACTTAGAACACAGGAAGCACACAATAAATTTTAACTACTACCACAATGATGATGAGGATGATGATTTTCAACCAAATTCTTTGTTCCCTTGCAGAAAATTTCCAAAATGGACATAGAAGTTAATCTGTTGTTGATCTGTTCAGGAGAAAGTCTATATAGTTAGTCTCTATAAAGTTTGAAGTTAATTAACTCTATTGGGACATTAAAAAAGATTAAATCCCTCACAATAAGCACATAACTACAATAAGAAAAATAAATATTAAAAATAAAAAATTACAATATTTGTTCATGGAGACAGTATTATTGACACTCACTTCTTTATATGTTCAATGTCAGAACTTTGTTCAAGTTGATCATTTTGGTTGGAGATATTTATAAAATAGTAAGAGAGGAGACCACCCCTCATATTGTCTTATGCCCAATTTCTGCCTCCAAAGAAAAAAGTAGTAAAAACTAAAAGGAGAAATGAAATCCACAGGCAGACAGCCCGGCGCCACACCCTGGGCCTGGTTAAAGATCGACTTCTGACCTAACCAGTTATGTTATCTATAGATTCCAGACATTGTATGGAAGAGCATTGTGAAAATCCCTGTCCTGTTCTGTTCCATTCTGATTACCAGTGCATGCAGCCCCCAGTCATGTACCCACTGCTTGCTCAATCAATCACGACCCACTCACGCAGACCGCCTTAGAGTTGTGAGCCCTTAAAAGGGACAGGAATTGCTCACACGGGGAGCTCAGTTTTTGGAGATGTGAGCCCACCAATGCTCCCAGCTGAATAAAGCCCTTTCCTTCCACAACTTCATATCTGAGGGGTTCTTGTCTGCGGCTCATCCTGCTACATTTCTTGATTCCCTGACTGCAAAGTGAGGTGATTAACAGATGGTTGAGGCAGCCCATTAGGCGGCTTAGGCCTGCCCTGTGGAGCATCCCTGCAGGGCACTCCAGCTAGCTTGAGTGACACAGATCCTGAGAGTGCTCCTGGGTAGGCAAGTGCCCCAGTGGAATGCCTTTCAGAGCAGCACGTGGCAGGCCCCCGTGGAGGATCAACACAGTGGCTGAACACTGGGAAGGAACTGGCACTTGGAGTCTGGACATCTGAAACTTAGTAAGACTGGTCTTTGAACTTGCCTACTACATTTGAGTGGAAGCATGGCCATGGCATGCCTGTACCGGCACTTTAGTTTTTGTTTTTGACTTGACTTGGATTGCTTGATACTTTGGTTTTGGTTTTGGTTTAGACCTGGCTTGGATTTCTTGATACTCTGATTCTGGTTTTGATTTTGTTTTGGAGTAAACTGTGAAAGTGCATATGTGCCCTTTTTACCCGTTCTTTGTTTTGTGGAGTGCGTGTGGTGTAAGCGTTGTGTTTTGTCTTGAGAAAGCATGGGTCATGCACAAAGTAAGCCCACCCCACTAGGAACTATGTTGAAAAATTTCAAGGAAGGATTTAAGGGAGATTACGGTGTCACTATGACACCAGGAAAACTTAGAACTTTGTGTGAAATAGACTGGCCAGCATTAGAGGTGGGTTGGCCATCAGAAGGAAGCCTGGGCTGGTCCCTTGTTTCAAAGGTATGGCACAAGGTAACCTGTAAGCCAGGTCACCCAGAGCAGTTCCCGTACATAGACACTTGGTTACAGCTGGTTTTAGACTCACCCACCCCCACAGCAGTAGAGAGAACAGCAACATAAGCAGCTGGCAGAAGCAAGGAAAGACCAGCAGAGAGAGAGAGAGGAAAGAGACAGAGAGTAAAAGAGGCAGAGAGAGAGGAAGAGACAGAGGCAAAAGGAAAGTCAAAGAGAGAGAGAGTCAGAAAGTCAAAGAGAGAAAGAGAGAGATATACAAGTAGTTAAGAAAAAACAGTGTACCCTATTCCTTTAAAAGCTAAGGTAAATTCCAAACCTATAGTTGATAATTAAAGGTATTCTCATAACCCTATAACACTCCAATAACACTTTGTTGTCAGTGTAAACAAGGGCGTATCCCAAAAGCACTAAGGCCACTGATAACCCATAGCCTTCCTATCAAAACTCCTTAACCCAGAGACCCGTGGATGGCCCAAATGCATTCAATCTGTAGCGGCAACTGCTTTGCTAACAGAAGAAAGTAGAAAAATAACTTTTAGAGGAAACCTCATTGTTAGCACACCTCACCAGTTCAGAAGTATCCTTCTTTAAAAAAAAAAATGAAAAAGAAAAAGAAGATTTAACATTAACCACTGAAAATTCCCTTAACGCAGTCAGGAGATCTAAATCTTAATTACCATACAAAGGTCCAAGCAGACCTAGAAGGAACTCCCTTCAGGACAGGATAATAGATGGTTCCTCCAGTAATTGAAGGAAAAAAAAAAAAGCCATCTATACAAATTCTAAGTTAATTTGGACTAAACAAGGTCTTATTAATAGCAAAGGATAATTGAAATCCCAAACTTACAAGGTTTTCAACAAAAGTAAAGTTTGCTAAAAGTTAACAGTGTAACATGTATTACAGTAACTTCTAATCTTATGGCCTCAGACAGTCTAGTCCACAGACATAAAGGAAGTTCGCTTTGGAAAAGAATGGTTATCATCTTTGAAAAAAAGGGAAAAAAGGGGGGGCAGAATTTATGTAAAAAGAATGTTATATGGTAAATTCTCGTCTTGAAATTAATTAACTGGTTGTTTAAAGAAAGAAATGTTTGCAATAAGTCAGAAAGGTGAGGCATGTCGAAGAACTGTCTGTGAAAGTCATCAAAGAAAAAAAGTTTTAAAAAAAGAATTTATGCAAGAATGGTTGTATAATTTAAAAGTAATTAGCCCTCCTGAATGTAAAACTATTGAAGAAAACAGTTTATGTGCAAGGTGTATCAGGAAAGTAAAATATACCTCTGGTAAAAGGATTATAAGAAGGCATAAAAACGTGGATTTTTACCTACATTAAAAGGTTAAAAAAATTTGTTTTGAAGGTTTAAGCAAATTTTAAAACATTAATTGTAAAGGAAATTCTGTGTGTAAACATATTGGCTAAAGTTAAACGGGTATCATCCAGTTTTTCTGTGAACTGAACATTAAAATAAAAACACAACAGGTTTTTCTTAAAGCACTAACCTGCTCTTTAACGAAGATTATAAAAGGTTAAAAAGAGTCTACAAAAATTTACCTTATGGTCTGACATTCAAAATTGAATAAATGTGTCTACAAAGTTTTAATTAAAACTAAGTTTAACATTAATAACACACTAATACAAAGGTGAAATTCAGCTTATCTGGTATAAAAATTGTACAGGAAGCATTGTCAAATATAAAATGGTGTTTGGCTTGTTTGGTCTCAAAGCTAATAAAAATAGGTGCTAAAGGAAATTTCTCAGTAAAAAGGCACCAAGGACTATAAAGTCCACTGCTGATGTCCCCACATTTAAAACAAAAGGTCGATTTCTTTTTTTTTCTTTTTTTTTTTTGAGACGGTGTCTTGCTCTGTTGCCCAGGCTGGAGTGCGGTGGTGCAATCTCGGCTCACTGCAAGCTCTGCCTCCCAAGTTCATGCCATTCTCCTGCCTCAGCCTCCTGAGTGGCTGGGACTACAGGTGCCTGCCACCACGCCAGCAAATTTTTTGTATTTTTAGTAGAGAGGGGGTTTCACTGTGTTAGCCAGGATGGTCTCGATCTCCTGACCTCGTAATCCACTCATCTCGGCCTCCCAAAACAAAAGGTCAATTTCTTTTTTTTTTTTCACTTCCATGATTTTTTTTAAATTAATTAATTTATTATTATTATACTTTAAGTTTTAGGGTACATGTGCACATTGTGCAGGTTAGTTACACATGTATACATGTGCCATGCTGGTGCGCTGCACCCACTAACTCGTTATCTAGCATTAGGTATATCTCCCAATGCTATCCCTCCCCCCTCCCCCTCCCCCCACCCCACAACAGTCCCCAGAGTGTGATATTCCCCTTCCTGTGTCCATGTGATCTCATTGTTCAATTCCCACCTATTTTTATTATACTTTAAGTTCTAGGGTACATGTGCACAATGTGCAGGTTTGTTACATATGTATACATATGCCATGTTGGTGTGCTGCACCCATTAACTCATCATTTATATTAGGTATATCTCCTAATGCTACCCCTCCACCCTCCCCCCACCCCACGACGGGCCCCAGTGTGTGATGTTCTCCTTCCTGTGTCAAAGTGTTCTCATTGTTCAATTCCCACCTATGAGTGAGAACATGCGGTGTTTGGTTTTTTTGTCCTTGCGATAGTTTGCTGAGAATGATGGTTATATACTTGGTTTAGCACATGTATCACCCGTAGAATTTCCAGTAAACCAGCACCAGCCTGAAGAACACCGTCTTATCAAAGGGTGGAAAAAAGAAAAACTCGAGCAAGCCTAGGACAGACCCTACCTTGTGCTGCTAACCACCAAGACTGCTGTCCGTACAGTGAAAAAGGAATGGACTCATCACACCCGAGTCAAAGTGCTACCCCCTCCAGAGTCGTGGGCCACAATCCCAGGGGAAAATGCTACCAAATTAAAGCTAAGAAAAATTAAACTCTTTCATCTATTCTATTATTCTTTCTTCTTTCCTCGCTCTATTGCTAACCATCTAGTTATTAACATGACCAAGTCAATTTTGCCTCAAACTCTTGCATTTAATGCTTTCCTTGTTATACCCTATGAGGACTTGCCAAGTCAAAGACAGCTCTCTACTTCAGAAAAGTACCTCTTTCCCCCTGACTCTCCTCAAACTAGGCATTAGTAAATTAGGACCATTTACTCCAGGGAGATTTCAATAAAGAGCCCAGTGTCAACCAGGAGTCTTGCCCCCCGCAATGTAGAGCTTTTATGCCATAGTTGGTCCAACGTTCTGTGGACCACTAAAGAGCAAGGATGGACTGCCCCAACCATTTTTTGTAATTTTCTAAAATCATACATTCATTTTACTAGAGGATCATAGAAGTTAAAGACTTAAAGCAAACTTTGGCAATTAAGACAGGATACCAAGATGCAAATGCCTGGTTGGAATGGATCAAATATTCTGTCTGCACATTAAACAAAAGCAATTGTTATGCTTGTGCACATGGCAGGCCAGAGGCCCAGATTGTCCCCTTTTCACTAAGGTGGTCCTCCAGTCAACCAGGCATGGACTGCATGGTAGCTCTTTTCCAGGATTCTACAGCCTGCAGTAATAAGTCATGCCAAGCTTTCTCTGCTATATCCCAAAGTTTGACACCCTGCAAGTCAGCCCCCAAGGGCCATCAAGCTTCTGTCTCCCAACACTAAGTTCACTTCATGCCTCTCACGACAGGGGGGCAACAGCGTTCCTTGGAGACCTGAAGGGATGCAGTGAGCTTAAAAATTTTCAAGAGCTTACCAATAAGTCAGCCCTTGTTCATCCCCGAGTGTATGTTTGGTGGTATTGTGGTGGACCTTTACTGGACACTTTGCCAAATAACTGGAGTGGCACTTGTGCTTTAGTCCAGTTGGTTATCCCTTACACCCTGGCATTTCATCAACCAGAGGGAGGGCAGGTAACAGAAGAAGGATGGATCCGGTTATCGGTTGGAAGAATAGCCATGCCGCAACTGCTAGGAGCCACAGTCATACTGACTGTGCATGAGACCACCCAGCTAGGCCAAGAGTCACTTGAAAAGTTGTTAAGCTGGTACTTCTACATCTTGCATCTGTTAGCCCTTGCCAAAACAGTGGCACAGCAGTGTGTCACCTCCCAGCAGCACAATGCTAGGCAAGGTCCAACTGTCCCACCTGGCATACAGGCTTAAAGAGCAGCCCCCTTTGAAGATCTCCAAGTAGACTTCACTGAGATGCCCAAATATGGAGATCTCATCCCTAGGTTTGGACTGCCCTTATAAATTGGCTCGGACAACGAGCTGGCGTTTGTGGCTGACTTGGTACAGAAGACAGCAAAGGTGATCAGGTGTAGACCAAGGATTAGAACGTAGACCCCTTGCGGCCATGGTGAAAAGGACCCCAAACCGTTGTCTTGACCACTCCCACAGCTGTAAAAGTAAAAGGAATCCCAGCCTGGATCCACCACAGCCACGTGAAATCCCCAGCACCTGAGACCTGGGGGGCGAGACCAAGCCTGAACAATCTCTGCAAAGTGACTCTGAACAAGACGACAAGCCCTGCTCCAGTCACACCCGAAAGCTGACTGGTGCACACATGACAGAAGAATGAGGAAACTCACCGTGGGACTTACTTTCCTTAAATTTTGGACTTGTACAGTAGGGACTTCAACTGACCTTCCTCAAACTAAGGACTGTTCCCAGTGTATACATCAGGTCACTAAGGTAGGGCAAAAAGTTAAAACTATCTTTTTGTTCTATAGTTATTATAAATGTGTGGAACTCTCAAAAGGACTTGTTTGTATAATGCCACCCAGTACAAGGTATGTAGCCCAGGGAGTGACCAGCATGATGTGTTTTAACCCCTCTGAGCCTCCCATGTCCACAGTTTTTGAAATGAGATTAAGGACTGAAGACTGGTGGGGACTTGTAAATGATACAAGTAAAGTATTAGCCAAAACAGAATAAAAAGGGGTGCCCAAACACATAATCTTAAAATTTGATGCCTGTGCTGTCATTAATGGCAATAAGTTAGGACGGGATGTGGCTCTTTTAATTGGGAGAAATGCTATATGACCAAAAATAAGTACATTTGTCATAAATTAGGACTGTGTGGAAATAAATGTGGATACTGGTCTTGTGTCATTTGGGCCACTTGGATAAAGAATGAACAGGATCCAGTCCGCCTTCAGAAAGAAAAAAAGTGGCCCTTCCTGTACTAAGGGACTATGTAACCCCTTAGAGCTAGTAATAACCAATCCCCCTGATCCTCACTGGAAAAAAGGGGAGCGTGTGACCCTAGGAATTGATGGGGCCATACTGGATCCTCAAGTAAATATCTTAGTTCAAGGAGAAGTTTACAAACGCTCTCCTGAGGCAGTGCTTCAAACTTTCTATGATGAACTAAATGTGCCAGTACCAGAAATTCCAGGAAAAACAAGAAATTTGTTTTCGCAATTAGCTGAGCATGTAGCCCAGTCTCTCAATGTCACTTCATGTTATGTATGTGGAGGAACTGTAATGGGAAATCAATGGTCATGGGAAGCCCAAGAATGAGTACCTACAGACTCAGTTCCTAATGAATTCCTGGCTCAAAAGAATCACCCTAATAATTTCTGGGTCCTAAAAGCCTCAATTATTGGACAATATTGCATAGCTAGAGAAGAAAAAGAATTCACTCAACCCATAGGATGACTTAGTTGTCTAGGACAGAAACTGTATAATGGTACCACAGAAACAGTCACTTGATGGAGTTCAAATCACATAGAAAGGAATCCATTTAGTAAATTCCAAAGTTGCAAACTGTGTGGACCCACCCGGAGTCCCACCGGGACTGGACAGCCCCCACTGGATTATACTGGATATGTGGGCATAAAGCTTATGCCAAATTACCTGACCAGTGGGCAGATAGTTGTGTTAAACCATCTTTCTTCCTACTACCCATAAAAACAGGTAAACTCCTGGGCTTCCCTGT
Organism: Pan troglodytes; assembly: GCF_028858775.2. Classification (NCBI taxonomy): domain Eukaryota; kingdom Metazoa; phylum Chordata; class Mammalia; order Primates; family Hominidae; genus Pan; species Pan troglodytes. The sequence goes on from NC_072401.2 coordinate 86,421,230, forward strand.
TTATGCTTCCCACGAAAAGAGAAGCATAGCTATAGAAAATTGGAAAGATGATGAATGGACCCCTGAGAGAATCATACAATATTATGGGCCTGCTACTTGGGTACAAGACAGCTCGTGGGGATACTGGACCCCCATTTACATGCTCAACTGAATCATATGGTTACAAGCTGTCTTAGAAACAATCACTAATAAAACTGGCAGAGCCTTGACTATTCTGGCCTGGCAAGAAACTCAGATGAAAAATGCTATCTATAAAAATAGACTAACCCTAGACTACTTGCTAGCAGCTGAAGGAGGGGTCTGTGGAAAGTTTAACCTAACCAATTGCTGTGTGCACACAGATGAACAAGGGCAAGTAGTTGAAGATATAAAGATATCACAAAGCTGGCACATGTGCCCGTGCAGGTGTGGCAAGGGTTTAATCCTAGGACTATGTTTGGAAAACGGTTTCCAGCACTAGGATAATTTAAAACTCCTATAATAGGAATTATAATAGTAATAGAAACCTGCTTGTTGCTTCCCTGTGTGCTGCCTTTGCTCTCTCAAGTAATGGAAAGTTGTGTTACTACCTTAGTCCATCAAAGTGTTTCAGCACATGTGTACTATATGAATCACTATTCATCTGACTTGCAAGAAGACATGGGTAGTGAGGATGAAAGTGAGAACTCACACTAATGAGTTTGGTTCTCAAAGGTGGGGAATAAGGGAGGAGACCACCCCTCATATTGTCATATGCCCAATTTCTGCCTCCAAAGAAAAAAAGAAGTAAAAACTAAAAGGCAGAAATGAAATCCACAGGCAGACAGCCCGGTGCCACACCCTGGGCCTGGCAGTTAAAGATCCACCTCTGATCTAACCAGTTATGTTATCTATAGATTCCGGACATTGTATGGAAGAGCATTGTGAAAATCCCTGTCCTGTTCTGTTCCATTCTGATTACCGGTGCATGCAGCCCCCGGTCACATGCCCACTGCTTGCTCAATCAATCACGACCCTCTCACGTGGACCCCTTTAGAGCTGTAAGCCCTTAAAAGGGACAGGAATTGCTCACTCAGGGAGCTTGGTTTTTGTAGACATGAGCTCACCAATGCTCCCAGCTGAATAAAGCCCTTTCCTTCCACAACTCAGTGTCTGAGGTGTTCTTGTCTGTGGCTCATCCTGCTACAATAGTACAAGTGTCTTACTTTAAATGAATGATACCGTCAATGGTTATTTATATATATATATATATACATATAAAAAGATGACTTACATGTACCTCTTAACATTTGCACATAAACATATATATTTGCTGACAAATTCACAGCTAAATGTTTGCATTTACTTACAAAATAGGTAATTAGTGTGTCTTAATTTTCTTATATATTGCATATATAAATACATAGCCAAGTTAATATTTATACAATGTTCTCTGTGAACTAGTAATGGGGCAAACCCACACAGCAACACATTCCTGATATGATACTTATGTGTATACATTTGGGAGCTGTGATGTAATGCACACAACACATAAGTGTGTTTTAGAGTTTTTAGCCTTTCTCTCACTCTCCATTTGTCAGCCAACATTTATCAGTGTTTCCCACATGCAGTCTCAGAAGACTCTTTAACCTGCCCCTGATTCTACTTCTACTTTGCTTCTAATAGTAATAGTGGGTTGAACAGTGTCCTCAAAAATTCAGGTCACCTTGGAGCTTCAAGATGTGAACTTATTTGGAAATAGCATCTTTACAAACATAATGAGTCAGGGTAAGATGAGGTCATACTAAATGAGGGTAGATGCCTGTATCAAAACATTTCATGTGCTCCATAAATATATATACTTACTATGTACCCACAAAAAATTTTTTAAAAGTAAATAAAAAATAAATAAGAGTGGAGTCTAAATCCAATGACTTTGGACCATCTAAGAGGAGGAGAGGCACACACAGACACACAGAGGAGAAAGCCATCTGAAGATGGAGGCAGAGATTAGAGTGATGCAGTTACAAGCCAAGGAACACCAAGGATTTTGGGCAGCCATCAGATGCTACAAAGAAACAAGGAAGGATTTTTCCCCAGAGCCTTCAGAGGGAGCATGGCACTGCCAACACAGTGATATCAGATTTCTTGCCTCCAGAACTGAGAGAATAAATTTCTGTTGTTTAAAGTCACCAAATTAAATAGTAATTTGTTACAACAACCCTAGAATACTAATGCACCAATTTTATAGAAATTGTATTTAAGGCAGGGTGTGGTGGCTCATGTCTGTAATCCTAGCACTTTGAGAGGCTGAGGTGGGCAGATTGCTTGAGCCCAGGAGTTTGAGAACAGCCAGGGCTACATGGCAAAACCCTATCTCTACTAAAAATACAAAAAAAAAAAAAAAAAATAGCTGGGTGTCGTGGCACAGGCCTGTAGTCCCAACTACTTGGGAGGCTGTGGTGTGAGGATTACCTGAGCTTGGGAAGTTGAGGCTGCAGTGAGCCAGGATTGCACCACTGCACTCCCGCCTGGGCAACCAGAGTGAGATCCTGTCTAAAAAAAAAAAAAAAAAAAAAAAAAACTCCCAGCACAGTGGCTCACACCTATAATCCCAGCACTTTGAGAGGCTGAGGTGGGCAGATCACCTAGGTCAGGAGTTGGAGACCAGCCTGGCCAACATGGTTAAACCCCGTCTCTACTAAAAATACAAACGAAATAGCTGGGCATGGTGATGGGCACCTGTAATCCTAGCTACCTGGGAGGCTGAGGCAGAAGAATCGCTTGAACACAGGAGGTGGAGGTTGCAGTGAGCTGAGATTGTGCCATTGCACACCAGCCTGGGCAACAAGAGTGAAACACCATCTCAAAAAAAAAAAATTGTATTTAAACAGTTCATTAAAATGCAGGTGGGTTCTTCTTTCTCTAAATGTAGGTTAAATGTACCTAAATTTAAATATAGGTTAAAGAATCTTGGCTAGGAGAAAGTGAAAAAAAAAAGCTAGGAAAATATCCTCTCTAGGTGGTTTTGAAGATATTTCAGGAGCCCAAAAACCTCTAGGTGTTTATTCTGGGCTACAAGTCAGAAGCAAAAGTCTGGAATGGTTAAGTTGTCAAGAGAACAAGGGAGACCTGGAAATCAAGGATCCCTGTCTTGCCTGGTAATAACAACTTGCCCCGGAGATCTTTTAAATTCTAGGGGAAAATAAATGTGTTATTCCACCTGAGAATCTCATTACTTGAACCAAATACAGGTGATAATCCAAGGTCAGTGCCACAACAGGGAAAGTAGATTGGTCTCAGTCGGAGTCTCCAAGCATCATGCATCACACATGAGTCAAAGGTTCATGGTCTCACTCTCTTGAATTGTGTTTATCAGCAACAGCAGATTAGATTATAAAAGTTAGTGGTGTGCTTTTAGTAACTGCAAAGTAAAGGTCACTTCAAAATTGATGTATTTGGAACAAGCTGTGCTCTACATTCTGTTCTTTGTACCTCACTGCTTATTATTAGAAATTTACAAAGGGGAGTATCAGAGTAGCAAAAAAAAAAGGTCATTCCTATCGAATTCAGATATAGCTTGATTCATTTCTATAAAAATAACTAATGCTTCTGAAATTCTTCAGTTGGCTTTTGATGATTCACAGAACTACAGTGCAGCATGAGAACAAGTCTGTTAAATGTATTCCCCAGACTTTGAGCAGAAAAAAAAAAAACTGAGGAAGGTGCCTATTTTTCAAATGATATAACATATGCAAAGTGCCAGGAATATAGCGTAAGTACTCACTAAAAATTAGCTCCCGTCACAGTTACCCAAAGCCTTCCTCCTTCTCCTCTTCCTGCAACTCCTTTGCATCCACCTCCTCCTCCTATAGTGTAACAATCAGAGATAGATTGCCTTGGCAATTCCAGAGTGTCCACAAGCCACATATTCAAAAATAAATTTCTAAATTCTTCTCCATTTCCCATTGTCCTGTGCTTAGTAGTACTAATTCTAACAACTAGGATACATAACATCATATACTTTAATGCAATTGAGTGTTTTCTCACTTTTTTTGTACAGAATATTAAAAATTCAGTTCTTTAGAATGTATTCATGAGCTTATTCTTGTACGGTTTTTCTTGTTTACCTGGTAAGGTCTGAATGTTGCTGTTTTCCAAAATTTTATATGGTGAAATCCTAATCTTCAAGGTAATGGTATTAGCAAGTGGGTCCTTTTGGAAGGTGATGAAGTCATGAGGGCCTACTTCTAATTAATGAGATTAGTGCCCTAGAAAAGAGACCCCAGAAAGCTACCTTGCCCCTTCCACCATGTGAGGACACAGCAAGAAGTCACCATCTATGAACCAAAAAACAGGCTCTTACCAGACACCATATCTGCTGGCACTTTTATCTTGGATTTCCCAGCCTCCAAAACTATGATAAATACATTTCTGTTATTTATAAGCCACCCAGTCTATGGTACTTTGTTATAGCAGCCTGAATGGACTAAGACATTTCTATTAGAGGCTTTTAAATTTTTTTCTATTTTATATGAGTGCTCAAAAAGAAAAAAAACCTACATTATGGAATATGTCCATGTCAAAGGGATATGGGAACTAACTAAAGGAGCTGCCAGTGACCATAACAAGAACAATTTGAACAACAAAATTAATAAACTAGTATTGTATTACAGCCCCATAAAATAAATATTCATGAGTTTATACTAACATAAATAAACAATTGGATAAATAAATAAATAAGAAGAGACAAATCTTCCCTGTAGAAGTACTTCAAATAATGTATCGAGAATCTGTGCACACAAGGCGGTGGAGCATAGCTCCTCATTCCTGAGATGTAGACTGCACATAGTGGCATCCTTGCAAAGAATACATTACAGAAAGGGTTGGGGGAATAGTAACTTTACAGTGGAGAAGCCTGAGAAATGCTATCTAGCCAGATGATCAAGGTTAATATCAACATTGGCAAGGCATGTTGATAGTATGTACCCTTGATATGATGTGATAAGAATGGCACTTTATTTCCTTTCAAATACAAATAATCCCAGTTGAAGCATGTGAAAAAGATTAGTTGCAAGCCTGCTGAAGCATATCCTACAAAACACCTAGCACTTCTCAAAACCAACAAGGTCATCAAAAGCAAGGAAAGTCTGAAGAACTGTCAATAGCCTAGAGTAGCCTAAAGAGACATCATGACTAAATGTAATGTGTTATCTTGGATGGAGTCCCAGAAAAGAAAAAAAGGGATATTTGTTGAAAACCAAGAAAATCTGAATATGGACTTCACTTAATAATAATATGTAATTCTCACTAATTTTTACAAATGTACTGTATTAATGTTAGATACTAATAATAGAGGAAGCTGGATAGAGGGTAATGGGAACTCTGTACTATATTTGCAATTTTTTTTTGTAAATCTAAAACTATTCTAAAGTAAAAATTTTATTTAAAAAAATATACACATAGATGTACTCTTGGTTTTCTAAATATAGTTAGCTAGCTTTCTCAGGGAGCTCAACCAACTAAGCACTGAATTAAACCTCAAAAAAATCCTTATGAGGTAGGTACTATAATTATGGCATTTTTAGAGATAAGATAACAGACTGAAATAGTTTAAACAGATTTACCAGAGACCTACCCAAAAGTGGCAGAGCTGGAATTGAAATACAGAGAGCCATGTTCTGGAACCTATACTCTTAATCACTATCTTGTACTATCTCATAATGTGACAATATTCATAGAAAATACAAAACAATCTACACATCTATTTTTTAAATTAATAAATTATTTTGGGAAAGTTATTGCTTACAAGGTCAAGATAGAAAAATCTGTTATACAAGATGTCCAATTAGAAGTAGCTGCAGTATGTGACACTCACAGAGAGAAATGAAAGAGGAAAGCAAATACAGCACCTTCACCTGAAATATCCAGGTACTTACAATGGGATTGATCAGGGAAACAATTCGACCCATGGAGAATAAAGAAAAGCAGGGCAGGGAGATGGCCCACCTGGGAGTGACACAGAGCCAAGGCAACCTCCATTCCCAGCCAAGGGAAGTGGTGAGTGAATGTGCAATCCCAGGATACCATACTTTTCCCATAGATCTTTGCAACCTTCAGATCAGGAGATCCCCTTGTGAGCCCGTGCCACCAGGCCTTGGGTCAGACACACAGAGCTGTGTGGAGTCTCAGCAGATCAGCTGCTCACACATGTACAAAGAGCCAGGAGCTTTATATACTTCAGCCCCAGGATTCCCAGCAAAGGTGACTACAACACAGGAAAGGCAGGAGATCCATACATACCCCTAGGAAGGGGACAGAATCCAAGGGCCAAGCAACATCAGTCTGAGGGCCCTACTTCCACAGCACCTCACAAGATAAGACCCACTGGCTTGGAATTCCAGCCAGCCACTGGCATCAAAGTGGAGCCTACATGACAGGACAGATTCCCCAGTGGGGAGGGACAGGCTGCCATCCTTGCTGTTTGGTCAACTCAGCTGTTCCAGCCTACAGGCTTTGCAGAGTCCAAACAGTCCAGTCAAGGAAGAGTTTCCCTAGTGCAATACAGCTGCTTTGCCAGAATGTGGCCAGACAGCTTTTTTAAGTGGGACCCCTATCCATTCCTCCTCACTGAGTGGGACCTCCCAGCTGAGGCCTCTAGCGACCCCTGCCCACCCATATTCTATGGACAGAATTCTAATTTCTCCCTGGGACAGAGTGCCTGGCGGGAGGGGCAGACCATCATCTTTGCTGTTTGGGTGACTCAGTGGTCCAGCCTGCCAGCTTTGGAGAGTCCAAGCTAACTAGGGCAGAGCTGGTTCCCCCGCACAGCATGGCTGTTTTGTCCAAGCATGGACAGATGGTTTCTTTAAACAGGACCTGGCTCCATTCCTCCTCATTTGGAGGGTCCTCCCAGCTGCAGCCTCTGGCCACCTCCACCTGTGTTTTATAGCCAACAGAGCTCTAATTCATCCCTGTGATATAGCGTGTGGAGGGGTGGGGCAGGCCACCACCTTTGCTGTTTGGGCATCTCAGCCAATCCAGCATACAGGTCTTGGAGAGCCCAAACCAATAGGGGGCTGAAGGGATCCCCAGTACAGCACAGCTTCTCTACCAAAACTCAGCCAGATTGCTTCTTTTAGCAGATCCATGATCCTGTTCTTCCTGACTGAGTGAGACCTCCCAACTGGGCTCTCTGTCACCATTTATAGGAGCATTCGGGCTGGCAACAGGTCAATACCCACCTGGGACAGGGCTTCCAGAGAAAGCAGCAGGCTGCCATCTTTGCTGTTTCACAGTCTTCACTGGGGATATATCCAGGTACTGGAAAAGCCAAAACAACTAGGGTCTGGAGTGGACCCCCAGTAAACTGCAGCAGCCCTATGGATGAGTGGCCAGAGTGTTAAAAGAAAAACAAACAAACAAAAAACAACAAAAAAAGCAAAATCTCCATCCAAAGGCTGGCAACCTTAAAGACGAAAGGTAGATAACCCCACAAAAACAAGAAAAAAGCAGTGCAAAAATACTGAAAACTCAAAAAGCCACAGTGCCTACTGTCCTTCATATGATCTCAACACCTCTCCAGCAAGAGTACTAAACTGGGCTGAGGCTGAGATGGCTGAAAAGATAGAAGTAGGCTTCAGAATGTGGAAAAAAAAAAAAGAACTTTGCAGAGCTAAAGGAGCATGTTGTAACCCAATTCAAAGAAGTTAAAAATCATGATAAAAAAATGCAGGAACTTACATACAAAATAGCCACTAGAGAGAGGGATATAACCAATCTGACAGAGCTGAAAAACACACTACAAGAACTTCATAATGAAATCATGAATATTAATAGTAGAATAGACCAAGCAGAGGAAAGAATCTCAGAGCTGTAAAATTTTCTGAAATAAGACAGGCAGAAAAGAATAGGGAAAAAAGAATGAAAGAGAAATATGAGATTCTGTAAAGAGACTGAAACTATGACTGATTGGGGTACCTGAAAGAGATGGAGAGAAAGGAACCAAGTTGGAAAACATACTTCAGGATATCATCCAGGAGAGCTTCCCCAACCTAGCTAGGTAGACCAACAATCAAATTTGGGAAATCCAGAGAACCCCAGTAAGATACGCCATGAAAAGACCATCCCCAAGACACATAATCATCAGATTCTCCAAGGTCGAAATGAAAGAAAAAATGTTAAGGGCAACCAGAGAGAAAGACGAGGTCACTTACAAAGGGAAGCCCATCAGACTAACAGCGGACCTCTCAGTGGAAATTCTACAAGCCAGAAGAGATTGGGGGCTAATATTCAATCTTCTCAAAAAAAAAAAAAAAAAAAGAATTTCCAACCCGGAATTTCATATCTGACCAAACTAAGTTTCATAAGTAAAGGAGAAATAAGATCCTTTTCAGACAAGCAAATGCTGAGGGTATCTGTTATCACCAGACCTGCCTTTCAAGAGCCCCTGAAGGAAGCACTGAATATGGAAAGGAAAAATCATTACCAGCCACTACAAAAACACACTGAAGTACCCAGACTAGTGACACTATGAAGCAACCATATAAACAAGTCTGCAAAATAACCAGTGAGCATCATGATGACAGGATCAAATCCACACATAACAATACTAATCTTAAATGTAAATGTGCTAAATACCCCAATTAAAAGACCCAGAATGGCAAGCTGGAGAAAGAACCAAGGCTCATGGTATGCTGTCTTCAAGAGACCCATCTCACATGCAAAGACACACATAGGCTCAAAATAAAGTGATGGAGGAAAATTACCAAGCCAATAGAATACATAAAAAAGCAGGGGTTGCAATCTTAGTTTCTAGCAAAACACACTTTAAACCAACAAAGATGAAAAAGGACAAATAAGGGCATTACATAATGGTAAAGGGTTCCATTCAACAAGAAGAGCTAATTATCCTAAATATACATGAACCCAATGTAGGAGCACCCAGTTTTGTAGAGCAAGTTCTTAGAGACCTTCAAGGAGACTTAGACTCCCACACTATAATAGTGGGAGAATTTAACACCTCACTGACAATATTAGACAGATCTTAAAAACAGAAAATTAACAAAAATATTCAGGACCTGAACTCGGCTCTGGATTAAGTGGACCTGGTAGATATCTGCAGAACTCTCTGCTCAAAAACAATAAAATATACATTTTTCTTATTGCCACACAGCACTTACTCCAAAATTAATCACGTAATTGGAAGGAAAACACTCCTCAGCAAATGCAAAAGAACTTAAATCATGCAGTCTCTCAGACTACAATGCAATCAAATTAGAACTCAAGATTAGGAAATTCACTCAAAAGCATACAATTACATGGAAATTGAACAACGTACTTCTGAATTACTTTCGGGTAAACAATAAAATTAAGGCAGAAATCAAGAAATACTTTGAAACTGATGAGAACAGAGAGACAACATACTGGAATCTCTGGGATGCAGCTAAAGCAGTGTCTTAAGAGAGAAATTTATGGCCTGGTGCAGTGGCTCACACCTGTAATCCCAGCACTTTGGGAGGTCAAGGCAGACAGATCACGAGGTCAGGCAATCAAGACCATCCTGGCTAACATGGTGAAACCCCATCTCTACTAAAAATACAAAAAAATTAGCCAGGTGTGGTGGCGGTCACCTGTAGTCCCAGCTACTCGGAAGGCTGAGTCAGGAGAATGGCGTGAATCTGAGAGGCGGAGCTTGTAGTGAGCTGAGATCATGCCACTGCACTCCAGCCTGGGCAACAGACTGAGACTCTGTCTCAAAAAAACAAAGAGGGAAATTCATAGCACTAAATGCCACATCAAAAAGCTAGAAAGATCTCAAGTTAACAACATAACATCATAACAAAAAACTAGACAACCAAGAGCAAACACTCCCCAATGCTTGCAGAAGACAAGAAATAACCAAGATCAGAGCTAAACTGAAGGACATAGAGACATGAAAAACCCTCCAAAAAATTAATGAATCCAAGGCTGGTTTTTTGAAAAAATTAATAAAATAGACCACTAGCTAGAATAATAAAAAGAAAAGAGATAAGATTCAAATAAATACAATCAGAAATGATAAGGTGGATATTACCACTGATCCCACAGAAATATAAATAACCATCATAGAATATTATCTCTGCACATAAACTAGAAAATCTAAAAAAATGGATAACTTCCTAGACACATACACCCTCCCAGGACTGAACCAGGAAGAAATTGAATCCCTAAATAGGCCAATAACAAGTTCTGAAAATTGAGGCTGTAATAAATAGCCCATCAATCAGAAAAAAAAAAAAAGCCCAGGAGCAGATAGATTCACAGCTGTACTCCACCAGAGGTACAAAGAAGAGCTGGTAGCATTCCTACTGAAACTATTCCAAATAATTGAATAGGAGGGATTCCTCCCTAATTCATTCTATGAGGCCAGCATCACCCTGGTACCAAAAGCTGGCAGAGATACAACAAAGAAAGAAAACTTTGGGCCAATAGCCTTGAGGAACATTGATGCAAAAATCCTCAACAACATACTGGCAAACTGAATCCAGCAGCACATCAAAAAGCTTATCCACCACAATTAAATAGGCTTCATTCCCACGATGCAAGGTTGGTTCAACATACGCAAATCAATAAATGTGATTCATCACATAAACAGAAATAAAGATTAAAAACCACATGATTGTCTCAATAAATGCAGAAAGGCCTTCAATAAAATGCAACATCCCTTCATGTTAAAAACTTTCAATAAACTAAATATTGAAGGAACATACCTCAAAATAATGAGAGACATATATGACAAACCTAAAGCCAATATCATACTGTAGAGGCAAAAGCTGGAAGCATTCCCATTGAAATCCAGCACAAGACAAGGTTGCCTTCTTTCACCAATCCTATTCAATAGAGTATTGGAAGTTCCTGCCAGGGCAATCAGGCAAGAGAAAGAAATAAAGGGTATTCAAATAGAAAGAGAGGAAGTCAAATCAGTTGGCATGTTCCTATATCTAGAAAACTCCATCATTGTGTTTCAGCCCAAAAGCTTCTTAAGCTGACAAGCAGCTTCAAAAAACTTTCAGGGTACAACATCAATGTGCAAAAATCACTAGCATTCTAATATACCAACAACAGTCAGGCCAAGAGCCAAATCAGGAATACAATCCCATTCACAATTGGCACAAAAAGAATAATCCTACCCAAAAAGAACAAAGCTGGAGGCATCATGCCAACTGACTTAAATCTATACTATAGGGCTACAGTAAACAAAACAGCATGGTACTGGTATAGGAACAGACACATAGGCCAATGGAACAGGATAGAGAACCCAGAAATAATAGTGCACACCTACAACTATCTGATCTTCAAAAAGACTGACAAAAACAAGCATTGGAAAAATGTTTCTGTATTTAATAAATAATGCTGGCAAAACTTTCTAGCAATATGAGGAAAATTGAAACTGGACCTCTTCTTTATACCATATACAAAAATCAGGTCAAGATGGATTAAAGGCTTAAAGGGAAAACCCAAAGCTGTAAAAACCCTAGAAGAAAACCTAGATAATATCATTCAGGACATAGTCACAGGCAAAGATTTCATGACAAAGACACCAAAAGCAATTGCAACAAAGGCAAAAATTGACAAAAATTGATTAAACTAAAGAGTTTCTGCACAGCAAAAGAAACTATCAACAGAGTAAACAGAGAACTTACAGAGTCGGAGAAAAAATTTTCCAACTTTGCATCTGACAAAAGTTAATATCCAGCATCTATAAGGAACTTAACAAGTTTACAAGAAAAAAAAACATTAAAAAGTGGGCAAAGGACATGAACAGACATTTCTCAAATACATACATACATATATAATATATATAATATATATACATTATATATAATATATATTATATATATAGTGCCCATTCTGTGGCCACTATAACAAGATAGACCTTTCAGAAATACACTGAAATGGAATTTGCTCTACATGTTCTTAACTTTCTAGGAAGCCTCCAACATCAGGCTTATTCCTTGATGATTCTAAGATGTGTATACTGAGCTGGGTGTGGTGGCTTATGCCTGTAATCCCAGCACTTTGGGAGACCGAGGCAGGAGGATTGCCTGAGCTCAGGAGTTCGAGACCAGCCTGACCAACATGGTGAAACCTACTGAATATACAAAAATTAGCCAGGCATGGTGGTGGGCACCTGTAATCCCAGCTACTCAGGAGGCTAAGGCAGGAGAATTGCTTGAACCTGGGAATCAGAGATTGCAGTGAGCTGAGATCACGCCACTGCATTCTAGCCTGGGTGAAAGAGTGAGACTCTGTCTCAAGAAAAAAGAAAAAAAAAAAGATGTGTATACTGGCCAAAGTGGCAAACAGAAAACATTCCAGCATGTTTAAGATAACAAAGAATTTAGTAGAGAAAATTGGTAGTTCAGAGAATCCTTATCAGGGGTGAAGAAATAGGCATCAGGCTAAATTAGTGGGTACCATGTCCAGCAGCAGCCATACACTGGCCTGATGAGCAAACTGTTGCTGCTGCCTCTGACTCCAGAAGCATTCCACAGGACTCTCCTACCGTGGAAACTGCCACCACCACTGCTGCCACAACCCAGACTTCAGATGTCAGGAACTCCACTTCTGTAAAACTGCTATAGATGCCATGTGCTCAATTAACTTTATTGTAATTTCTACTGCTACCCCTTAAAGCAAGATACTCAGCTGTCACCTGAACCAGGAAAATAGACACCCAACACTTAGCCTGTTTTCTTATATTATGATTTGAAATCTCATGTGAGTGTGTCTGATTGGTGGAACCAATTTGCTTGCGTCCTAGATGCCAAGAATGGTGGGAAAATGGGTTTTCTGAATTTTATCTTGGGAATACAAAATGCACAATGGAGAAACTCATAAAATGTACAGGACATTCAAAAGATAATGGGGGGCCATGTGTGAGAGGTCTCCACTCACAAGTAAGGTGCCATGGACACTCACCACATATAGCACTTCACTATTACTTGTGGAAGTATTTTCTTCAGATTTTATCTAGTTGATACATGTTACTGTCAAAGCTCATCCATTTTGATGAGACAATTTCTCCACCTAAATGTAACATAGGGTGAACTGTATTTGTAAATTCACAAGTTTTTAACCCATCTTTTGTACCTGCATTTCTTTTAGAACAGGCTTTGGAGCTGGCTGGTAAGTTATACATATGGAATGTTATGCACATTTTAATAAAGAGCAATGGGGTGATTTTACATAGTTAAACATTAATAATTTCTATTTATTGAAAAATTTCAAAATGTTATTTTCCTAATGAGATCTACATGCATTATTTTTATCTGTGAGATCTCTGGCAAAGAAAAGTTACCATAAAGATACAGTACTTGGGATTTGCTGGCAAGATGGCCGCATAGAAACAGCTCCAGTCTGCAGCTCCCAGCGAGATCAACGCAGAAGGCAGGTGATTTCTGCATTTCCAACTGAGGTACCTGGTTAGTTTCACTGGAACAGGTTGGACAGTGGGTGTAGCCCACAAAGGGTGACCCGAAGCAGGGTGGGGTGTTGCCTCACCCAGGAAATGCAAGGGGTCGGGGGATCTCCCTCCCCCAGCCAAGGGAAGCCATGAGATACTGTATTGAGAGGAACAGTGCACTCCAGCTCAGATAGTGCACTTTTCCCATGGTCTTCACAATTGGCAGACCAGGAGATTCCCTCCGGTGCCTATGCCACCAGGGCCCTGAGTTTCAAGCACAAAACTGGGCGGCCATTTGGGCAGACACTGAGCTAGCTGCAGGAGTTTTTTTTTCATACCCCAGTGGCACCTGGAATGCCAGCAAGAGAGAACCATTCACTCCCCTGGAAAGGGGCCTGGAGCCAGGGAGCCAAGTGGTCTGGCTTGGCAGGTACCACCCCCATGGAGCACAGCAAGCTAAGATCCACTGGTTTGAAATTCTTGCTGCCAGCACAGCAGCCTGAGGTTGACATGGGATGCTTGAGGTTGGTTGGGGGAGGCATGTCCGCCATTGCTGAGGCTTGAGTAGGTGGTTTTCCCCTTACAGTGTAAACAAAGCTGCTGGGAACTTTGAACTGGGTGGAGCCAACCGCAGCTCAGCAAGGCGGATGTGGCCAGACTGCCTCTCTAGATTCCTCCTTTCTGGGCAAGGCATCTCTGAAAAAAAAGGCAGCAGCCCCAACCAGGGACTTATAGATAAAACCCCAAACTCCCTGGGTCAGAGGACCTTGGGGAAGGGGTGGCTGTGGATGCAGCTTCAGCAGACTTAAACATCCCTGCCTGACAGCTCTGAAGAGAGCAGTGGATCTCCAAGGACAGAGTTCAAGCTCTGATAAGGGACAAACTGCCTCCTCAAGTGGGTCCCTGACCTCTGTGTATCCTGACTGGGAGACACCTCCCAGTAGGGGCTGACAGACACCTCATGCAGGAGAGCTCCAGCCGGCATCTGGCAGGTGCCCCTCTGGGACAAAACTTCCAGAGGAAGAAACAGGCAGCAATCTTTGCTATTCTGCAGCCTCTGCTGGTGATACCCAGGCAAACAGGGTCTGGAGTGGACCTCCAGCAAATTCCAGCAGACCTGCAGCAGAGGGGCCTGACTGTTAGAAGGAAAATTAACAAACAGAAAGGAATAGTGTCAACATCAACAAAAAGGGCATCCACTCAGAGACTCTATCCGAAGGTCGCCAGCATCAAAGACCAAAGGTAGATAAAACCACAAAGTTGGGGAGAAACTAGAGCAAAAAGGCTGAAAATTCCAAAAACCAGAATGCCTCTTCTCCTCCAAAGGATCATAACTCCTTGCCAGCGAGGGAACAATACCGGACAGAGAATGAGTTTGACGAATTGACAGAAGTAGGCTTCAAAAGGTGGGTAATAACAAACCCTTAGAGCTAAAGGAGCATGTTCTAACCCAATGCAAGGAAACTAAGTACCTTGAAAAAAGGTTAGACAAATTGCTAACTAGAATAATCTATTTACAGAAGAACATAAATGACCTGATGGAGCTGAAAAACACAGCATGAGAACTTCATAAAGCATACACAAGTTTCAATTGTTGAATCAATCAAGAGGAAGAAAGGATATTGAGATTGAAGATCAACTCAATGAAATAAAGTGAGAAGACAAGATTAGAGAAAAAAAACGAAAAGAAATGAACAGAGCCTCCAAGAAATATGGGACTATGTGAAAAGACCAAATCTACATTTGATTGGTGTACCTGAAAGTGAACAGAAAAATGAAACCAAGTTGGAAAACACTCTTCAGGATATTAACCAGGAGAAATTTCCCAACCTAGCAAGGCAGGCCAACACTCAAATTCAGGAAATACAGAGAATACCAAAAAGATATTACTTGAGAAGAGCAACCCCAAGACATGTAATTGTCAGATTCACCAAGGTTGAAATGAAGGAAAAAATGTTAAGGGCAGCCAGCCAGAAAGGTCAGGTTACCCACATAGGGAAGCTCATCAGACTAACAGTGGATCTCTCTGCAGAAACCCTACAAGCTAGAAGAGAGTGGGGGTCAATATTCAACATTCTTAAAGAATTTTCAACCCAGAATTTCATATCCAGCCAAACTAAGCTTCATAAGTGAAGGAGAAATAAAATCCTTTACAGACAAGCAAATGCTGAGAGATTTTGTCACCACCAGGGCTGCCTTACAAGAGCTCCTGAAGGAAGCACTAAACATGGAAAGGTACAATAGGTACCAGCCACTGCAAAAACATACCAAATTGTAAAGACCTTTGATGCTATAAAGAAACTGCATCAACTAAGGGGGAAAATAACCAGCTAGCATCATAATGACAGGAACAAATTCACACATAACAATATTAACCTTAAATGTAAATGGGCTAAAGGCCACAATTAAAAGACAGAGACGAGCAAATTGGATTAAGAGTCAGGACCCGTCAGTGTGCTGTATTCAGGAGACCCATCTCAAGTGCAAAGACACACATAGGCTCAAAATAAAGGGATGAAGGAATATTTACCAAGCAAATGGAAAGCAAAAAAAAAAGTACGGGTTGCAATCCTAGTCTCTGAAAAAACAGGCTTCAAACCAACAAAGATCAAAGGAGACAAAGAAGGGCATTACATAATGGTAAAGGGATCAATGTAACAAGAAGAGCTAACTATCCCACATATATATGCTAAATATTAAACAGATCAATGAGACAGAAAATTAACAAGGATATCCAGGACTTGAACTCAGCTCTGCACCAAGTGGATCTAATAGACAACTACAGAACTCTCTACCCCAAATCAACAGAATATACATTCTTCTCAGCACCACACTGCACTTACTCTAAAATTGACCATAAAATTGGAAGTAAAACACTCCTTAGCAAATACAAAAGAACAGAAATCATAACAAACAGTCTCTCAGACCACAGTACAATTAAATTAGAACTCAGGATTAAGAAACTCACTCAAAACCACACAACTACATGGAAACTGAACAACCTGTTCCTGAATGACTACTGCGTAAATAATGAAATTAAAGCAGAAATAAAGATGTTCTTTTAAACCAGTGAGAACACAGACACAACGTACCAGAATCTCTGGGACATAGCTAACGCAGTGTTTACAGGGAAATTTATAGCACTAAATGCCCACAGGAGAAAGCAGGAAAGATCTAAAGTTGACACCCTAACATCACAAGTAAATGAACTAAAGAAGCAAAAGCAAACAAATTCAAAAGCTAGCCGAAGACAAGAAATATCTAAGATCAGAGCAGAATTGAAGGAGATAGAGACACAAAAACTGCTTCAAAAAAATCAATGAATCCAGGAGTTGGTTTTTTGAAAAGATCAACAAAATACATAGACTGCTAGCCAGACTAATAAAGAAGAAAAGAGAAAAGAATAAAATAGACACAATAAAAAAATGATAAAGGGGATATCACCACTGATGCCACAGAAATACAAACTACCATCAGAGAATACTATAAACACCTCTATGCAAATAAACGAGAAAATCTAGAAGAAATGGATATATTCCTGGACACATATACCCTCCCAAGACTAAACCAGGAAGAAGTCGAATCCCTGAATAGACCAATAACAAATTCTGAAATTGAGGCAGTAATTAATAGCCTGCAAACCAAAAAAAGTCCAGGACCAAATGAATTCACAGCCGAATTCTACCAGAGGTACAAAGAGGAGCTGGTACCATTCCTTCTAAAATTATTCCAAACAATAGAAAAAGAGGGAATCCTCCCTCACTCATTTTATGAGGCCAGCGTCATCCTGATACCAAAACCTGTCAGAGACCCAACAAAAACAGAAAATTTCAGGCCCATATCCCTGATGAACATCCATGCAAAAATCCTCAATAAAATACTGGCAAACCATATCCAGCAGCACATCAAAAAGCTTATCCACTATCATCAAGTTGGTTTTATCCCTTGGATGCAGGCTGGTTCAATATATGCAAATCAATAAAAGTAATCTATCACATAAACAGAACCAACGACAAAAAGCACATGATTATCTCAATAGATGCAGAAAGGCCTTCGACAAAATTCAACAGCCTTCATGCTAAAAGCTATGAGTAAACTAGGTATTGATGAAACAAATCTCAAAATAATAAGAGCTGTTTATGACAAACCCACAGCCAGTATCATACTGAATGAGCAAAAACTGAGAGCATTCCTTTTGAAAACCAGCACAAGACAAGGATGCCCTCTCTCATCACTCCTCTTCAACATGGTATTGGAAGTTCTGGCTGTGGCAATCAGGCAAAATAAAGAAATAAAAGGTATTCAATTAGGAAAAGAGGAAGTCAAATTGTCTCTGTTTGCGGGTGACATGATTGTATATTTTGAAAACCCCATTGTCTAAGCCCAAAATCTCCTTAAGCTGATAAGCAATTTCAGCAAAGTCTCAGGATACAAAATCTATGTGCAAAAATCAGAAGCATTCCTACACACCAAGAACAGATGAACAGACAGAGAGCCAAATCATGAGTGAACTCCCATTCACAATTGCTATAGAGAGAATAAAATACCTAGGAATACAACTTAAAAGGGATGTGAAGGAACTCTTCAAGGAGAGCTACAAACCACTGCTCAAAGAATAAGAAAGGATGCAAATATATGGAAAAACATTCCATGCTCATGGACGGGAAGAATCAATATTGTGAAAATGGCCATACTGCCCAAAGTAATTTATAGATTCAATGCTATCCCCTTCAAGCTACCATTGACTTTCTTCACAGAATTGAAAAAATATACCGTAAATTTCATATGGAACCAAAAAAGAGCCCATATAGCCAAGACAATCCCAAGCAAAAAGAACAAAGCTGGAAGCATCATGCTACCTGACTTCAAACTATACTACAATGCTACATGACCAAAACAGCATGGTACTGGTACCAAAACAGATATATAGACCAGTGGAACAGAACAGAAGTGTCAGAAATAACACCACACAACTACAACCATCTGATCTTTGACAAACCTGACAAAAACAAGCAATGGGGAAAGGATTCCCTATTTAATAAATGATGTTGGAAAACTGGTTAGCCATATGCAGAAAGCTGAAACTTTCTTACACCTTATATAAAAATTACCTCAAAGTGGATTAAAGACTTAAACATAAGACCTAAAAACATAAAAACTGTAGAAGAAAATCTAGGCAATTCCATTCAGGGCATAGGCATGGGCAAGGACTTCATGACTAAAACACCAAAAGCAATGGCAACGAAAGCCAAAATTGACAAATGTGATCTAATTAAACTAAAGAGCTTCTGCACAGCAAAAGAAACTACCATCAGAGTGAACAGGCAACCTACAGAATGGGAGAAAATGTTTGCAATCTATCCATCTGACAAAGGGCTAGTATCCAGAATCTACAAAGAACTTAAACAAATTTACAAGAAAAAAACAACCCCATCAAAAAATGGGTGAAGAATAGAACAGACACTTCTCAAAAGAAGACATTTATACAGCTAACAAACATGAAAAAAACCTCATCATCACTGGTCATCAGAGAAATGAGAATCAAAAGCACAATGAGATACCATCTCATGCCAGTTAGAATGGTGATCATTAACAAGTCAGGAAACAGATGCTGGAGAGGATGTGGAGAAATAGGAATGCTTTTGCTCTGTTGGTGGGAGTGTAAATTAGTTCAATCATTGTGGAAGACAGTGTGGCAATTCCTCAAGGATCTAGAACTAGAAATAGCATTTGACCCAGCAATCCCATTACTTGGTATATACCCAAAGGATTATAAATCATGCTACTATAAAGACATATGCACACATATGTTTATTGCGGCACTATTCACAGTAGCAAAGACTTGGAACCAGATCAAATGCCCATCAATGATAGACGGGATAAAGAAAATGTGGCACATATACACCATGGAATACTATGAAGCCGTAAAAATGGATGAGTTCATGTCTTTTGCAGGGACATGGATGAAATTGAAAACCATCACTTTCAGCTAACTAAGACAAGAACGGAAAACCAAACACCACATATTCTCACTCATATGGGAGTTGAACAATGGGAACACATGGGCATGGCAGGGGGGCATCGCACCCCGGGGCCTGTAGGGGATGGGCACGTGAGGGAGGGATAGCGTTAGGAGAAATACCTAATGTAGATGATGGGTTGATGGGTGCAGTAAACCACCATGGCACGTGTATACCTATGTAACAAATTTGCACATTCTGCACATGTACCCCAGAACTTAAAGTATAATTTTAAAAAAAAGTACTTATTATTTATTATTATAAATCTTTAAAATAGCTTTTAATGGTGCTTTGCTTTGTTTAGCCATTGATTTTTTCAACTCAGTTTTATTGAGGTGTAATTTATATAAAATAAAATAAGTGCTTTTTCATATTTAATAACTTTTGACAAATATATTAACCCAAATAAAGACTAACCACAATCAAAATACAGAATATTTCCATAAATCCCAAAATTTCCTTCATGTGTCTTTATATTATCTTTACTTTCCCAGCCCTACAAAGCCATTAATATTTTGTCATTGTAGATATGATTTTTCCTAATTATTGAGGCATAACTCAACATACAAGTTAAGGCGTCCATTTAAAGTGTGCTATTTGCTATAGCCATGGATTTTTTCTGAAGTATAATGACTCTCTCTTTAATGTTTTGCTTTTGAATTCTCAGCTGTAGTTATTGAACTTTAGAATAAACTTACCATCATTTGATTATATGAGAAAGCATTAAATAATTTCTCTTTGTTTTCTGTACACACAGAATCATACAGAGTCACTCTATATTCTGTACACAAACTATGTAATATAACAATATTCTTGATCTATAAACTATTCCTGAAAAGTTGCTGATACAAAGGCCAGAGGAAGCAGATATAAAACTAAGCTACTGAGTTAGAACCTAACTACTATTAGCTACGGCCACACACCCATGAATCATAAAGTTCCTGAAACACGGATATTAATGATTTTCCTAGCTGATAATTCTCGTACAATTATTTTAGAGGAAGGTGGAATATAAATCTTAAGTAAACAATTTAATAAATAAATATACACAGCTAGTGTTTTAATGTTCATTGTGTGAAGGAGAAGGTGGATACAGCACATGTTATCCAGGCACTTCCACTAATGGTACAATTCTGAAAAAGCTTATTTGAAGCTATTAGCAAGTTTTATGAGTTATTGATTTCTAAATGCTTTCCTAGTTTGGCAAGAAACGAGGTTTCAGAAGACAATGCCATTTAATCATTTTTATCAGTTAGGATGGATAACAGTTTGAATGTAGTCCAGCTCCCTGGATATGAAATAAATAGAATGATTTTCCATAGTGTTTTACCCCAATTTGCATATGGGTTACCTTAATAAATGCTGGGGAATAGATTAGTATAGCTTAGAAACTTGAAGCTTCTGAGACAATTTTCAGGAAGGAGTTCCTGAACCATTTAAAATTTGCAAAATAAACAAGAATAGCAATGATACAATCAGGCAATACACGCTGCACAATAAATCTGTCAGTGCTTTTTAACAAGCATGTACTGTGAGCTTATTATGTCTGAAGCATCACTTGAAGCCATGGTGATACATAGATGAAGGAGGGCTTCTACTCTCAAGTTCGTTTTTGGAGCAGGCAGGAGAAAGACAGCATTAAATTAACAGTTGTAACATAGGGTGCTAGTTTAAGGAGAAAAATACGTCGAGAGTGCAACGGCAGCAAGAATAAAGAGAGCTAGATTTGGGCTGAGAGAATCAGTAAAACCTTTCTAAAAATGACGATAATTTTGCTAAGTCAAAACACACTAGCAAAAATGAGCAGGTAGAGGAAGTAGAGTCTGTTTGGCTACATTCTTAAGAAATCTTCCATTATTAAAATAGAATTTTTTATTATTATTCTTAAGAAATCTTCCATTATTAAATATTACATATCCATTATTACATTCTTAAGAAATCTTCTACTATTAAAATAGAAAATCTATCTTCAATAGAAAAACATAGGTAAGATGCTTGAGAGCCTCCGACTTCTATAGTAAGTTTTTGTTTCTCTTGCAGAGATTTCGATAAAAAAGATATTTGCTATTGTTCTAATGGCTTTTAAAAAATATTTTCAACAAAACATCAAAATGGACAAAATTAAAACATTTTCTCATTTACTCTTCCACACACACAGCCTCAGTTTCTTCTGTTGATGGGTCTTGACCTTACAATTGAGTTTGCTGCATTTATCACGACTGTGGAAGGTAAACAAAAGAGCCCAAGGACAGAAGTCCAAAGAAATGTTTGCAGAGCATCCAGCCATGCACTCAGAGCAGCCACGAGTTTCCATGCTTTGTCTGTATGAGCTTTTACCCCCACCTTGGCTGGCCAGGTATTAATTCTCAATAGAGACACACTTGTAATCAATACTAGTTTATACAGTACAAAAGAGGTTTCATAATTGATTGCTTTATATCTGATTTCTATTATAAAATCTTGTTTTGTTGGAGAAATGCTTCGTGTTTGGTGTGATCGGAGCATCAAGCGTTTGGGGTCATGTTGAGCTCTTCGTGCGCCATGCTGAGGAATTTGGATTTTATTCTGAAAGGAATAAAGGGTGATGCTTTCAGGTGAATTTCAGAGAGGATTGAGAGATGGTGTAAGATTTGAACTTAGAAAAAGTCCCCTGGCAGCAGTGTGAAATATAGATTGCTGTGTTGGGAAGTGGTGAGAAAGACCACTTAGGAGGCTATTAGGATAATGAGAGACTGAGATAAGGCACTAGGAAAGCAAAGGAGGGAATGATTTAGGGAGATAAGAACATACAATGATTCTACTCTGTGACAAGCTGGATGTAGGAGTGTATGTGTGTGTGTGTGTGTGTGTGTGTATCTGTGGGAGGTGGTGTCTAAATTAATTCCCATCTTTTTACCTGGGTCAGTAGGTAAAATATGAATGATAGGAGGAGGAGAAGCAGGAACAGGTGTTTTTGGAGGGGAGGAGTGGGAAGAGGATGTATTTTGAAGTTAAGGTATATACGGGATATATCTAAGCAAATATTTAATAGGTAGGCCTGAAAATGAGAGAATTACATTACAGATACAGGATTTTAGAGAAAAAAAATCTTACTTAAAATTATTATTAAAATAAAACATCCACATAGTTAAAAGTATCAACTTGTTCATAATGGCTGATAAAGAGAAATCATTTTGGATAAAGAAAATGTGGTACATATACACCATGGAATACTACGTAGCCACAAAAAAGAATGAAATCATGTCCTTTGAAGCAACGTGGATGCAGCTGGAGGCTATTATCCTAAGTAAATTAATGCAGAAACAGAAAACCAAATACTGCATGTTCTCACTTATAAGTAGATGCTAAACATTGGGTACCCAAGGACAAAAAGATGTGAACAATAAACACTGGGACTCCTCCGAAAGGAGGGGCAAAGTTGGAAAACTACCTGTAAATAACACTCACAGTATTTCAGCTGTTAAGAAAATATTGCTTTGTGAGTCAAGTCATACACTGTGATTATACTTCCTTCTCTAAGTTTACAAAGTCAATATTCAGTGTCATGCAAAAGAAAGTAAATCTAGTATCAAATTCAAAAGAGTTCTCTTTTTATCAGTTACTCATATTCATGCCATGTTTTAGTTTCACTCAAATTTAAGCTGCCTTTTCAAAAATAGCTTTTATTTTCTTTTAACATCTGGTGAGGGCAGATTTATCTTTCATTCTTTAATTACTTACATTATTTGCATTTATTATAGCCTTGAGTTTTTCCAAGCTCAGAAATACTCTCAGTTGCTTTTCTTCAAGTAGTTCAATTTCTTCTTTTGTCATGATAGTTTACTTTCTTGTTTTGTTGCAGCATATCATCAGACAAACTCTTAAGAAAGGCTTTAGGGTGTGTAAATTTTTGGAATTCTTATATGTTCGAAAATTTCTATATATCTTGTTTTTATGTTTTATTATCTGGCTAGGTAGAGTACACTAGGTTGAAATTGTTTTTTTCCTTTGGAACTTTGAAGGCATTCATTATGTTCTGACACCCATTATTGCTCACGAGATGTCTAATGCTACCAACTTAGATTCTTCTTTTCATTTTTGTTTTCATGAACATTTATAATCATGTAAGTCTGATGAAGCAGAAGGGAGGCAATATGACTATGTTTGGACACTTTTTAACATATTCTTCTTGGAACTCAGTTGGTCCTTTTATTCCATGCTGCTTCATCAGTAATCACTCAACATTTATTTCCTGTCTCCTATAGCTTTATTGAAATATGTACATTGTCCTCCGTGCTGGATATTCTCCATTGGTCTTTTTAGATCCACTCTCCACCCATTGTCATCCTGTTATGTGCCCTGGGAAAGCATACTGCAACTAGCTTCTTTGTCCTCTGGTTCCACTCCCAGTTGATTTTGGCCAATGGAAGATATCAGCAGGATATTGGGAAGTGGGAGGAAGGAAAAGTTGGGGCATGTCCTATAGAGACCTACCTGTTGAGGCATGAATAGGCAGTGGTTGAATTTTGCTATAGAGGATTACAGCTCCTGCTAAGATTAACTAGTATTGCTATTCTTCCAAACTGCTTTCTTTTTGTTTCTCCTTCAGGTATAGGGATAGTAATTGTTTCCCTCTGTTGTTAGTCTCTGCATGCCTCATAATTCCCTGATGCATTTTCCTTAGTCCTGACCACACTTTTGGTAATTATCAATGTATTAATCTCTCTTCTTTATCCATTTATGGGGAGCTTGTAGTTGTCTATCTGTAACCTGACTGATACAATCTTCCATGTCATTTCTTCTCGGTAGATAAATATGTATACATTAGGAGAAGAGATCAATGCTTATGCCTAATCTCCCCAGTATGACTGGTATGTGAGAATATAGGTAAATCTGAGTCAGAACATAGTAGAACCAGAATATGGGTAATAGTAGAAGCTTGGATAAGGAGAGAGCTACCCATGATTACGTTTTGGAGTACAAGTTACATTTTCACCTATCTCGTCAGTGGCTATATTAGCAATTTACTGTTAAGAGTTTAATAAGATACACTTAAGATGGCCAAATAGGAAGAGCTCCAGTCTGCAGATCCCAACTAGATCAATGCAGAAGGCAGGTGATTTCCGCATTTCCAACTGAGGTACCTGGCTCATCTCACTGGGACTGGTTAGACAGTGGGTGCAGCCTATGGAGGGTGAGCCAAAGCAGGGTGGGGCATCACCTCACCTGGGAAGCACATGGGGTCAGGGAACTTCCTCTCCTAGCCAAGGGAACCCGTGAGGGACTGCCATGAGGATTGGTGCATTCCGGCCCAGATACTATGCTATTCCCACGGTCTTCACAACCCACAGACCAGAGGATTCCCTTGGGTGCCTATGCCACCAGGGCCCTGGGTTTCGAGCAAAAACTGGGTGACCATTTGGGCAGACACTGAGCTAGCTGCAGAATTTTTTTTTCATACCCCAGTGGTGCCTGGAACACCAGCGAGACAGAACCATTCACTCCCCTGGAAAGGGGGCTGAAGCCAGGGAGCCAAGTGGTCTAGTTCAGTGGATCCCACCCCTATGCAGCCCAGCAAGTAATAATCCACTGGCTTGAAATTCTCGCTGCCAGCACAGCAGTCGGGGGAGGAGCATCTGCCATTACTGAGGCTTGAGTAGATGGTTTCCCCCTCACAGTGTACACAAAACCACTGGGAAGTTCAAACGGGGTGGAGCCCACCACAGTTCGGCAAAGCTGCTGTAGCCAGACTGCCTCTCTAGATTCCTCCTCTCTGGGCAGGGCATCTCTGAAAGAAAGGCAGCAGCCCCAGTCAGGGGCTTATAGATAAAACCCCCATCTCCCTGGGACAGAGCACCTGGGGGAAGGGGCAGCTGTGGGCACAGCTTCAGCAGACATAAGTTTTCCTGCCTGCCAGCTTTGAAGAGAGCAGCAGATCTCCCAGCACAGTGCTTGAGCTTTGCTAAGTGACAGACTGCCTATTGATGTCAATCACCAAAGGAGTCCCCAGACAGCAAAGTCACCTCTCCTCTCCCACACTCTAATTCCCATTGAGCACAATATACCCGTATTTTGTTCTCTTTCATTACCCTTCTCCAATTCCTAAAATTCTTCCATGGTTCCTTCTAGAATTCCAGTTTCCTTAGAAGTAAAATCTCCTGTACCCTCAACATAGTTTCCAAATATTCCATTTACCTTGTTGTTCTAAAAGAAACCTGACTCTCTCCTGGGGTTTCTGCCTCCCTGACAGCTGTCACAAGTGATGGCTGTTTTATCTTCCATAGCTTTCTCACTTGAGCTTGAGGGCAGAGGTCTCCTCCTTACACCTTATTGCTGCTTCCAGATGATTCTCCCTCCCTATAGCCTCCTAATGTTGACTCTTGTGTCATCAGATTTTATCCTTCATTACCCATTATTGTTGCCACCCTCTACTGAGTCTCCAGTCTTTTTCTCTTATTTTTCTACAGTTTAATTCTTGGATCATTCTTCTTTCTAACACATTTGTGATTCTTGCTCACTTTAATATGCACACAAGGAATCCTTTTAACACCCTGACCTTTAGTTGATTGAACTTGTCTTCAATGAACTTGTCTCTAGCCTGGTGCAGCCCCTCACTCACATGTTGTCATATCTGAGACCCTGTGATTACCAATAAATCCAAACCCCTCATAATCCCAACTTTTCATACCCCACTCTAACCAGCACCTCCTCCCAACTCACATCTAGCCATCCTTCGATAACCTTCCCCATCCACCCCACTGAGAGGGGATCTACCACCTTTAAACTCTCCTTCTCCTTTAGACATATCATTATTCTTCTTACTCAGCTTAATTTCATGTCTGATAATAATAATCTCTATTCACATTTACTCTTAACTTCCTTTCTCCACCTCTTTCTTCACTGTACCGCTGCATGAAACTGCAGCTGCGTGAAACCTTTCCTTCTCAGAGCCTACAACTATCCAGCTGAAACTTGCTGGAGGAGAACTTGTAATTATACTGACTGGTCTCATTTTATGTTCATGATAAAAACCTTAAGTAGGCCCTTAATGCTGCCAGGCAATTATACTGGCCCAATCAATCTCCTATTCTCCTAGACAACACTTCACATTTTCTCCTTTCCCTCACACTCCTAACCACTTCTCCTCTGTCATCCCTCTCAACCTCTTCACCATGAAAATTAAAGCAATTAAAAAAAAGAAGCTCCATGGAATTCCCACCACCATATCTACCAGTATCCCACTTTGCAGGAAGTATAAATGTTTGGATACTGATAGATATGGTGATATAGTGATATATGGTGACATAGTGATATATGGTGATATAGCAGAGTATTGCTACAGATTAGCTATCCATGCTCTCACTTTAGGTAGAGCATTCTCTTGTCCACTTAATCCTCTTCTCTCTTGCTATACAGACATTGATTTGGCAATTATTCTGCCTGCTAGCTCATTCCCATCAAAATGCAAACATGCTGTTGTTTCTCCCATCTAAAATAAAATATTCTCTTGGCCTCATTCTCTCACCAGTTACCAAACTTTTTCTTTAATCTCCTTTGCTGGAAAACTCCTCAGAAGAGTTGTCTGTGTTGGCTCTTTTCTATTTCTCTTCTCTCATTTTCTCCTATACACACTTCTAACAGGATATCTCTGCAAGCACTCCAAAGATTTGATTCCTGTCACAGTAAACAATAATTTCCATATTACTAAATCCAGTGGCCAATTTCCAGAACTTATCTTGTGTTTATCTCTCAGAACATTTGACACAGTTGATCACACTGGTTTCCTTTATTAAACTTCTGCTAGCTTTGCATCGCAACACACTCTTTTGGTTTTCCCCATATGTCACTGGTAGCACCTTTTCAGTGCCCTCTCCTCTTCTCTCCAAACTGGTCATTTGGGGTGATCTAGGACTGAGCACTTTTCATTCTTTGATGTTCTTATTTTTTCTATTTATGCTCACTTATTATGAGATGGGTATTAACATATCCTTCTTTACAGATGATGAAAACAAGGCAGATATTAAATATCTTGTCAAAGATTATACAGCCAGCAAGTAGTAAAGCTGAAATTTGAACCTAGATAATTTGATGCCACTGTCTTTACTCTTAACCACTACTCTCTCTTCTCAAATTTAGTATTGAATTATATTAATTTGCATTATAATTAATACATTTTATCGTATTAGTACACAATCCCATGAGTCACTGTCTTTAACGTCTTTATTTTACTGATAAGGAATCTGAGAGAAGTTACTTGCAAATGGTCACGTGGATGGCTAGTGTTGGAGCTAGGATTTGGAACCCAAAAAGATTGGACTCCAGAGTTGATTTTACTTTTTTAGTTTTAGTTTATTTTTAATTGACATGGACTGATTGTATGTATTTTTGGGGACAGTGAGATGTTTTGATACATGTATACATTGTGTAATAATCAAATCAGGGTATTTGGCACATCCATCACCTAAAACATTTATTATTTCTTTGTGGTGAAAACAATCTAAATCCTCTCTTCTGGCTATTTTGAAATATACAATATGATATTGTTATCTATAGTCATCCTCCTGTGTAATAGAACACCAAGACTTTTTCCTCCTATTTAACTTTGTACTATTTCACCAATCCTTCCCCAGCCCCCTCCCTTTCCCAGCCTTTGGTAACCACTCTTCTACTCAGAGCTCATATTCTTAACCTTTAGGGTAGATTGCCTGCTATGGACCTCTGAAGTTCCCTCCTTTCTCCCTCTCCATTCCTCCTTCCTTTCTGCCCTCCTTCCCTATTCCCTCCCTTTCTCTTTTATTCAACACATATTTATTGCATGTCTGCTTTGAATCATGTACTTCTCTGTGTGCTGAAGATACCTGCAATGATGAACAAAACAGACCAAGTCCCTACCCTCATGGAGTCTATATTTTAGTAAATTTCCAAACAAGTAAACAAATGAACAATAATATAACACCAACAGTTGATAGATGCTATAGAGATAAATCAGGGTAAGGTAATAGCCAAGAGCCAAGGAGGCTTTGAATACAGGGTGGTCAGGGAAAGCCTCTACGCTAAGGTGAGATTTGAGTATAAACCTGAATGAAGGCACATAATAAGCCTGTGACTATCAGAGACAGTGTCCTAGTTGAGGTTAAGCTAACTGCAGAGACCTGAGGCACAAGTGTGCTTGGGGCATATGAGGAGCGCAACCTTGCTGCTAGGGTGGCTGGGCAAGGAGAAGGCTGTGGAAGTATGATTGTAGAGGTAGCTAGTGGCCACATCCCGTAAGTCTTTATGAGTCATGCAATAGGCTTTGGATTTTATTCCTATGTTTATGAGAAGCCAGTGCAGGGTTTTAAGCAAAGGAGTGAAATGATCTGATTCACATTTTCAAAAGGCCCCTGGCAGCTTCATAGAGAAAACCATGAAAGGGGGAGGAGAGGGAGGGAGAAACAGGGAGACTTAGACTCAGCAGTTGTCCATGTGCCTGTTTATCATCCTACCCAAAGATCACATTTGAGAGTCCAAAGGGATTATGGAAATATCTAGGAGAGGATTCCAGCAGGGTGAAGTTTAATGGCTGCTACCACTTTTTCCCCATAATAAATGTAAATATTCACCATCAGTAAAACTTTTGTTGGTGGAAATTTCTCTTGAAATTACAGAAAATGGAGAGGGCCCAGCACTGTGGAGCAGAACAAGGACAAGAGTGTACAAAAATTGAGTGAGAGACTCAGGAATGCAACAGGAAAGTTAGAAAGAGGGAGTAATGATGGTGAAAAGGGTTAGCACACTGGGGTCTTGTGAGGAGCACAATTTTGTTATCTGTATCTGGTTTTCTGCCTATTATGCTAAGCCTTGGTACTGTCAGATGCTGAATACACATGGGGTAGATGGTATAAGATGGCAGCCTCAGTTCCGTGTTTATTACTCATTCTTCTTCAGCATGGCAAGAATAAATGACGGAAATCAGTGTTCTCATCCTTGATTCCCCTCTATCAAGCTTCCCTGTGTTCAGTTTTCTATGAAGACACAAAGAACTCAGATTTTTTTTTGCGATAATGAAAAGAACCCACAGCCCCTTTTGTTATCCAAAGTTTTGAGAATGATATTTCAATGCATATTTCATCTTGACACTCTTCTGCCCTGTGGCTGCACTTCCTAGGAAGAGACTGTGGCTCTAGTAAGGATCAATCAGTGACCAACTTCACCCCGTAATTGGAAATAGAGCACAAGTCCGAGAATGATAATACAGCTTCAAAGCCCTTTGTTTGTGCAAAGTGTCTCATCATGATTTGAAAAATCTGCTTGTTTTCATATAAACCTCTGAGGTAGGTTATTGTCACTGCTATTCTAATGATGGGGCTGTGGAGCTTGGATAATTCATACAAGGTCATATCAGAAGTTATGAGCTTGGAATGAAAACTCAAAGTCCTTGTTTCACCAGATTATTGCCCTTCAAGTCACATAATTATGGTGACAAATGGGATAACCAGGGATAATGTGTTAAGAAGTGAGATAGGCATATAAGTTTGTTATTGTAAAAAGTTGGAAGACAAAAGGGGTCATTATTCATGCAAAAAACGTAGTCTGTGCCATGCTTTTAAGCCACTAAGGACAATTACAATAAAGTGATACATTTCCTTGTTTTTGTTGTTATTTGTGCTGTGTCTATTACCTGAATACTTTCTTTGCTTTTAGGTTTATCAAGTGATTCCATGTTGGTGCCTGTCAATGGTAGAAACCAGCAAAGTACAGCTTGATGTTCCCCTGAGCAGCATGATGCTTCTGTATTTCATACTCAGAAGGCAAATGATGAATAGATAGTTAATCAGGTAAAATAGGATCAAAATGCAGTAGAGGTTTTAACAACCTCATTCTGCCTTTCCTTTTTAGAATCTTATGAGATATATTGCTCTATTGAGAGAGAAGGACATGGGGGGTGAGAGCAAGAGAGAGTAGTCTATTATCTTACTCGATTTCCTGATGCAGTGGTTAACAAAAGGGGGCCTTTTTATATTAGGTATGTGAATCACAGATGAAGCCTAAGGTGGTGTCAGAAGAAAGGTTTGGGCTCTGTGAAACAGAGAAGGAAGTTATTTTACGTGGATCTGCTGCAGAAGATTTAAAAGGAGGATCCTCATTGTTCCTTTCCAATTGCCATTCTATCCAGGAGGGATGGAAGTGAACAAAGGCAAGCAGAGTAATGATAGCCTTATTACAACACAGACTGAAGAGACAGCTTCTGAAGGCAGACAGTAACACAGCTTATGGAGAGACACGGGCAGGACTAACCATAGTAGAGTAACAGTCCTTTGAATGCCACTTGTGGGAGAATTGGGAAATATTTCTCACCACTGTGTGTCAAGAGTAAGAACAATTGTAAGAATGATTGCATAGGCAATATGAAAAAAGGCTGAGGAATCCTGTGTCAAGTCAAGAAGGTGTAAGAAAAATTTTCTAGCTGGCTCCCCTCTCCTTCAGGAGAAAATAATCTATGAGACTATTTAAGTAGAGGAGCTCACTTTTTCTGATTTTTTTTTCTGCACATCTGGATAATTAGTCACTATATTTTGGGGGAGGGAGAGAAAACCAACTGGGCTAGGACTCCTCCTTTGTTTCCCATGGTACCTTGTATCACCCACATGATTGTGCTTATAACATTGTAATGGTCTATGCTCTCATGTATACCCCCACAGGTACAGGCTGTATGAGGCAGGGATCTTGTCTGGCTTGTCAGTGTAGCATCTCCAGCGCCTGGTGCAGTGTGCTTCATACTTAGTACACTAAATGGGGTTACTTGTCCAAAGGAATGAACGGTGGATCAAGGAAAGGGAGTGTATAGATAGGAGGAAAAGTCAGATAAAGTCAATTTCTGGTTCCTAAATCTAATCTTCTTTGTACTTTTTAAAGAAGCTTGTAGTATATAATTTAGCATGTGAGCTCTGGGCCCAGAATGCTTTGGTTCCAAATCCAGTTCTGCCATCTCCAGGCTGTGTCATCACAGGAGTTCCTTAACTTTATCTGTGAGTGGGGACAATGATGCCCACTTATATTAGGGACTGAGTTTGGCTGTATGTATAGAAAACCCAAATAAGAGTAGTTCAAATAGGATAAGGGTTTATCTTTCAATTCCTAATGAGAAGTCAGTTGGAAGAGAGGTAGTCCAGGGCTATGAAGCCATGACCCAGGCTCTCTTCACCCCTTTGTTCAGCCATCCCCGGAGGCTTTCTTTCCTTATGGTCACCTGGTGGCTGCTGGGGCTCCAGCTATCACATTCACTCTGCAGGCAGGAAGAAAGAGAAGAGCAAAAGCAAACTCCACTTCCTAGTAGAATTTGCTTCCTTTCAAGGAGATTTCTCAGGAATCTCCACCAAAAACTCCCATTGATCTCTCATCGTCCAAAACTGTATCACATGAATCCCCCATCTGAATAAGAGTCTGGGAAATGCGTTTTCTTTCTTTTAGCTGGACATATTGCTAACCCCACGATTAAAAAAAAAGATTATGTTGGTAAGGAAGAAGTGAAAGATGAAAATTGGTTAGGCAACTAACAATATTGGAGAAGGTGAAGACACACAGTGATTACTCAGCAAATGTGACTGTCTCACATTTAAATTAGACTTGTGATTTTCATTGAGAATGTATATAAGTATACAGAAATGGTGGCCATATACACTTGAACATTGGGCTTAAGCATGTCCCTTTTGGGGAGTGTCACAGCTCATGGGTAAGGATTAATGCTTACATGGAATTTATTGTAGACCTGGATCTTTATGTATATTCATTTAACCCTTAACCACAATTCTGAATAATAGGTATGGCTGTTATTTTCACTTTGCGGATGAAGAAATTGGTTCGGTAGGGTGCTTGAGTGCTACAACTATCACTTGGTAGAGGTAGATAAGATCTGAATTCAGACAGTCTGCCTTCAGAGTCTAAACTCTCAATCCAATATAAGTTAGAGAACATTTTCCAATAAAAGTGAATTAAGAAAAATAACTTCTAAAGATTTTCCAGTTCCCTGGATGGAGTATGTTAACTATAGAATCTTACAGATTCATTTAAACTTGTTGTGTCTCTGTGATACCATGTTCAAAATAAGAAGAATAAATAGCAGATGGTGATATTTGTTGGAATATAAACCCAATAAGGGAAAGAACTGCCATTTTTTCTGGCTGCAAGAAGTGCCTAATTTAGTGTTTCAAATATTGTGAGAGTACTTGGCAAATCACATTTGTTAGTAAAGCCTACAGTTTGACATTCCCAGCTACCAAGTCTCACCATATAAATATGCTGCAATTTAAGGGCTTCCTATACAGATGGAACTAAAATTCTCATCTTTAGTCAAAATGAGACTATGCTATTTATAAAAGTATTTAAAGCCAAATGATCACCAACCAAGCAGCTTGAAATTATCCAAGATGAAGCAATATAATCAGACTGTATGCATATATGCATACACACATAGACATATATATATGCATGTTATATGTATATATTATAAGGATTCATGCTTACAGAAGAAAAAAAGCCTGATCATTCTTAGAACATCTGTTGGGAGATGTGAACATTATCCAAGCATCGTTCTAGGAAGACACAGATGGTAGATACTGACTGATTATGAAGAAGTGCATGTTATCTCCGTAAGGTCAGGCAAAACAAGCTTTGAGCCATTTTAGTGTTAGGATGAAGGCAATTCAAATGCAAATATGAGAGGGGAGGAGGAGGTAGCAAATCACTGCAGCTGGACTAGCCAGTGACCAAATAACGATCAGTATTAACCCTGATTGGAAAGGCATGAGAGGATGGAGGCACTTGTCTTCTTTTAGCTTTATCTTGCCAACCTGCAACGGATTAGCGGCGAGGTGGGTGGTATCTATAACTGCTTCTGATTGGCTGCCTTCCCGTCCCATGGAAGGAGAAGAAGGGAGAATCAGCAGGTGGGTTTATAGTTCCATAAGCTCGAGACTGGATGATATTTCTGCTATAATTAACCCCATGGGGGCTGCTTTTTCTTTTTCTCCCCTTCGTTGTGTTTTGTTAGTTTATGGCAAAACCGTTGACCTTTCACACTGCCCTCAAAGGAGCCCTTCTGCCAAGGTTCGTGGCTACATCTTTCAACCACACACACTCAGGAATCAGTAAGTATTTTCATGCCTAGCTTGCATCTTTTCCCATGAGCCTCGTTGCTGTAGTAGTTGCTTTTATTTTTTATGTTTGGACAAACTGTCATAAAACGGGCCATGTGGGACGCATGAAGGCCGCCTATCCTGCTCCAGCCCTCTGTGGCACGTGTCGGCTGGTCCATCACCTGCGATTGTTTTACGAGTAGTCAGTGGCTTATTTGCTGCTCTTGGGGTGGGGACAACCCCATAAGAAAAAAAAAAAAACTCCATAAAGAATATCACCTCTTGTAACCTATTACTAATGTTGTTATTGTTGAAATTATTAGAGCAACAATCTTAGCTGCACAAAATCAGGGAAGAATAGAAACTTAGCTGCCTTTGATTTTGGTAGAGGAGAAAAGTTTTTCATCTTGTTATCTTGTCATTGCTTTGTAGTTTTTGAAAATGTGTGCAATTTCCATGTAAATGTATATTTCCCTAAGGCTAGCAGAGATGAATGAGTAAAAAGAGGACAGTGATGCCTATATATTTCTTTCTTTTAACAGGAGTTTACTTGGTATGTTTCATTAAAACTTTGTATGAGATATTCTCTGAGGTTTGAAATTGTAAAAACATCTACTTTCAAAACTCTTTATAAAAATTTATTTTCACAACATTAGGATTTTTGAGTAAGATATAGAAATAAGAAACAAATATTAAATAAGGTAGTCAAATCTGATTTTCTGATTATCAAAAGCAAACAGCTATTTATATATTTTGGGGGCATTCCAGTTCTTATTATCTGTTTTCCCTTTAGAAACACCCATATCTTATGAATTTGGATAGTATTAATTAGTAATTTGTCATAGTTTTGGCTATATAAAATTTTCCTAGCCAGCCCTTTAATCAACGATAAATAGGTTTGAAAAAGCAAGATTGTAGAAAGAATGTTTCAAAGAATAATGAGAACACACTACTTTTAACTATTTACTCATTCTCTACCCAGAAATATTTTGGAAGCATATTTACATTCAAACAACCCAACGGTTACCAGGTTTTCTACTTTACCTGCTAGCACTTCATTCAACAAATATGCATAGAAAAATCTATCTTTTCCCAGGAACCGTGCTAGGTACTAGAGATATCAGAATGAACCAGATAGCTCTCTGCCTTCAGAGAGCTCCAAGTCTAGTGACACAATAGGACATAAATAAATCACAATAAAAATAGTTAATATTCTTATACATGTATGAACAAAATGTAAATGTTGTGTAGGTCATTCTCTGTAGGTGTCAAAACAGGCTGAAGGATTTACTCGGGAGGTGATATTTAAGTTGGGTTTTGGGGAGGAGTAAGGGGTTTAAGGTAATGAAGTAAGCATAGGGCAGAAGGAATTGGGAAGTCAGAATGTCAGAGTTGTGACATGGCTTGTGTGTGTCTGGATGAAGTGTGCCTGGAGGGTCTGGTGTTGTCCTTGTAGGAGGTAACCTAGGCTGCGTGTGGGTGTGACAAGGGTGTTAGTGATGGTGCAAGGGCAAGGGCAGCTGGGACCCTAGACCTTGGGTCCATGTTCTCTCTCCTCTGCCATCAGGGCACTGCGGGGATTAGTTTGAGAAGCACTAGGGCAATGGGGAAAACCCTAGACTTCACTATTTCTCAACCTTTCTGAGCTACATTTTATATAAAATGATGCAATAATCCTACCTTGCAGGACTAATGGGAAAATTAATTTAGGAAAAACATAAAAATTGCCTATCAACCTACTGGGTACTTAGGTCAGCTCGGGTACTTTCCTTTCTCTCTTAAAATGCTGTTTACAGGAATCCTCCATGAATTTTTTTGTAAATGAGCAAACCCTCTAGTTGAATATTTATTTTTTGTTTCATAAATATGAGTTATAACCTCACTTCTCTATATAATTGTATGAATCTTCCAAAACTTTTGGACATAGAAACATGAGTAGAAAATCTGAAAGTTAGATGATTTGTATCTTTAGGCTGAATCAGATCTGTCATTCTGATGCAGACTGAATATAAACTCACATAAAGGTTTTACAAAATTTCTTCCTCTCAGTATTTTTTCTCAAGAGGTAGACATAATAACACCTTTCCTCTCTAGTTCCTGTGGAGATCTTTGAAAAATAAGTTAAATGATGTGTGCAAAAGTAATTTAAGAAGTTCCATACCAAAGTACCAATAATAATATATTACAAAATCCTTAATCGGGTAAATGTGGGTTATTTTTTATTCTAAATGCCTTAATGCATTTCAGTAATCTGTTGTTAGGATAGAAATCTCTGAATAAAAACGCAAATACCTAAAAGCTTTGACAATTTCCTTAAACATAAATACTTAATTCCAAACCTAGTTTAGAGATTTTTTTCATTGTTTTTTATGGTTATGCTATGTAGTAGAACTAGAATAAGACTTTTCATATTTGTTTTATTAAATCCCAGAACTCTTGGTATGTTGGCCAAGATTCATTGGTCAGTCCTATAGTAGTGCGTCTTATAACAGCTATTTTCAAAATAATCCTAAGTTTTTAGAGAACAATGTTAATCATTTCTCATCATACTTATGGGCTACTTTCTGATCTGTAATCCCTTAACCTAATAATGGTTATTGAAAGTTCACAGTACTAAGATGATGCTTTCTTTGATGCTACACTTTTACACGGGCTTTTTTATCAGTTACTCTACCTCACTTGGTTTCATGAGCAGCTGTTTTCCTTTCCTTCCTTCCTTCCTTCCTTCCTGCCTTCCTGCCTTCCTGCCTTCCTTCTTCCCCTCTCTCTCTCTCCCTCTCCCTCTCTTTCAGACAGTCTCTTTCTGTCATCAAGGCTGGAGTTAGAGGCATGATCATAGCTCACTGCAGCCTCAATCTCCTGGGCTCAGGCAATCCTCCCGCCTCAGCCTCTTGAGTAGCTGGGACTACAGGCATGTACCACCACATCCAGCTAATAATTTTATTTTTTGTAGAGATGAGGTCACTTTGTTGTCCAGGCTGGTCTCCAACTCGGGCTCAAGCGATTCTCCTGCCTTGGCCTCTCAAAATGCTGGGATTACAGGCATGAGCCACTGTGCCTAGCTTTGATGTTTTCTTTCTACTTGTGGTTTTAGTGATGATTGCTTTGTCTTTGATTGATGCAATGCATAGGTCTGCTAGTCTCATGCTTGTGTTATTGTGAATTAGGTCATAATGATTATTGGCTTGACCAGTGTGTTTTAGGATGTAAACAATAGTTATGTCTAGTGATCAGTTTGTAGATGTTGTGGTCACCCAGGTTTACAATTGACAGCAATGTGAACAGCTTATGTGAATAATTCTCTTTTACTTTCTTATGTGATATGCAGTCTTTTAGTCATGATGTGCAGAAGACATTGTTTTGTTTTTTTGAGACCGAGTCTTGCTCTGTTGCCCAGGCTGGAGTGCAGCGGTGTGATCTCGGCTCTCTGCAACCTCTGCCTCCCGGGTTCAAGTGATTCTCCTGCCTCAGCCTCCCGAGTAGCTGGAACTACAGGCAAGCGCCACCACACCCAGCTAATTTTTGTATTTTTGGTAGAGATGGGGATGTTGGCCAGGCTGCTTTTGAACTCCTGACCTCAGGTGATCCACCCACCTTGCCTCCCAAAGTGCTAGAATTACAGGTTTTAGCCATTGCGCCAGGCCCAGAAGACATATTTCTATTATTACATGACAGTAGTACCTTTAGAATTTGCTTGAAACTTTTATAATGACAAACAGTAAAATAGTATCATAAGTTTATGTACTGCTTTAATTTCATTGTTTTAACTGAGAGGTTTTAACATTGTCTTCACAAGAAAACAAAATGTTTTCCGATGAAGTGCTAACATTAGTATGAACAGTCATTGTTTTTATAAAAGTTTAGTGACAGACCTGAGGCACCTAATACATTAGGCATTATTTTGTTGTGAAATAAAAGAGCAAATATGAGAAAATACCTCAATAATTTATATGTAATATATTTGTTTTATGATTCACCTCTGAGATGTCTTATAATTTAGCCTTTGTGGTAGCTAAAAAATGTTAGAGTAAAACAAGATCATGTGAGAATATTTACCTAAGGCAACGCATTATTTTAAAATGATCAATGTTCATGTAAACATTGTAATGCTAAAATAAGAAAAATCCCCTTGCTATGCTGATGATCTGAAAAATGTTAGTTACAAATCATTATTAATCATTGTTAGGTCCTCATTAAATCATGGCTTTAGCCTACACATTGACACTTATGTTATAAAACAAAAAAAAATGTTATTTTAAGGGATACTATTCTGTCTCCTCATGAATGTGGTAAAATTTCCTAAGAAGAAAATGAAAATTTATTTCTTGGGTTCTTGCTAAAGAATGGATGAATGACTATTTCCTGAATATTTATTAGGGGTCCAATCTTCCAGGCATGGAAGATGTAGCAGTAAAGCAACAGAGAAATTTGCTGCTTTCATAAACTTATGTTCTGTAGCCTAGAATGGTCTACTGTGTAACACTTGCCAAGATCCCAGTTGATAAGATTGTTTGAACTCTAGTGAGGATCAGCTGTTTTCCCAAGGGAACACTAACTGTATTGGTCTGTTTTCATGCTGCTGATAAAGACATACCTGAGACTGGACAATTTACAAAAGAAAGAGGTTTAATGGACTTACAGTTCCATGTGGCTGGGGAGGCCTCACAATCATGGTGGAAGGCAAGGAGAAGCAAGTCATGTCTTACTTGGATGGCAGCAGGCAAAGAGAGAGCTTGTGCAGAGAAACTCCCATTTTTAAATCCATCAGGTCTCGTGAGACCCATTCACTATCACAAGAACAGCACAGGAAAGACCTGCCCCCATGATTCAATCATCTCCCACTTGGTCCCTCCCACAACATGTTGGAATTATGGGAGCTACATGATGAGATGTGGGTGAGGACACAGAGTCAAACCATATCACTAACCAATGGTTGATTTCAGATTCCTGTATTTTATTAAGATGAAAATTTCATTTAGAATTAGATCATGGCCATACAGTTGAGATGGGAAGGTTGTATAAGTTTACATGGAATGAGGGATACTCATCAAAGCTCTAGATGGTCTGTCTTCATCAGTCGTTCTTGAACTTCAGAATATATGCAATAAACCTTTGGAACTTCTCAAATCCATATTCCAGGCCCTACCTGGAGAAATGCAGATTCTTTAGCTTTAGAGCATTGCTTAGGAATCTGCACTTTTAATAAGCAACAAGTGGTTCTTGTTATAACTAATATAATTTCCTTAAGATTTATATGTTATTAACTCTTTTGTATATTTTTAAGACAGGCATATGAACATATCTAAATGGATATATATAAATATGTGTGTATATATCATATATATGTGTTTATATATCCCATATATATATCCTATATATATGTGTATGCATATATCCCATATATGTGTGTATATATCCCATATATATGTATATATATAAATATATATACAGACACATATATACACACACATATATATAGATTCAGGGATACAGGTGTATATCTATATCTCTATCTATATGTAAATTTAGGGGGTACATGTGCAGGTTGTTACATGGATGTATTGTGTAATGGTGAGATTAGGGCTTCTAGAATACCCAAATAGTGAACATTGTACCCAATAGGTAATTTTTTAACCCTCACCCCTCTTCTACCCTCCCCACTTCTGGAGTCCCCAGTGTCTGTTTTTTCCATTTTTATGTCAAGGTGTACCCATTGTTTACCTCCCATTTTTAAGTGGGAATAAGTGGTATTTGATTTTTCGGTTTTTGAGTTATTTCACTCAGGAGAATGACCTCCAGCTCTATCCATATTGCTGCAAAGGACATGATTTTATTGTTTTTACGGTTGTATATTATTCTGTAAGGTATATATACCACATTTTCTTTACCCAATCCACCGTTGTTGGACACTTAGGTTGATTCCATAACTTTGTGGTTGTAAATAGTACTGGAATAAACACACAAATAAAGGTGTCTTTTGTATATAATGATATCTTTTCTTTTGGGTAAATGCTCAGCAGCGGGATTACTGGGTCAGTTCTATTTTCAGTTCTTTGAGAAATCTGAATGTTTTTCATAGAGGTTGTAATAATTTACATTGCCATCAACAGTGTATAAGCATTCTCTTTTCTCCACAACCATGCTAACATCTATTGTTTTTTGTTTAGTAATAGCCATTCTGATTGGTGTAAGATGATATCTCATTGTGGCTTAATTTGCATAATTTGCATGATGATTAGTGACATTGAACATTTTTTCATGTTTGGCGACTTGTATGTCTTCTTTTGAGAAATGTCTGTTCGTGTCCTTTGTCCACTTTTTACTGAGTTTGTTTGCTTCTCTTTAATTATTTGAGTTTCTTGTCGATTCTGGATATTTGTCCCTTGTCAGAGGCATGATTTGCAATTATTTTCTTTCATTCTGTAGATTGTCTGTTTACTCTATTGACTATTTCTTTTGCGGTGCAGAAGCTTTTTAGTTTAATTAAGTTCCATTTGTCTATTTTTGTTTTTGTGGCATTTGCTTTTGGGGTCTTCATCATAAAGTCTTTGCCTAGGCCAATGTTTAGAAGAGTTTGTCTAGACTTCTAGGATTTCTATAGTTTCAGGTCTTACGTATTTAAGTTTTTAATCCATCTTGAGTTTATTTTTGTATATGGTGAGAGATAAGGGTCTCGTTTCATTCTTCTGCCTATGACTAACCAATTTTCCCAGCACCATTTGTTGAATAGAGTGTCCTTTCCTCATTGTCTATTCTTATCAGTTTTGATAAAGTTCAGCTGGTTATAGGTATGTGGCTTTATTTCTGGGTTCTTTATTCTGTTCCATTGTTCTATGTGTCTATTTTTGTACCAGTCCCATGCTGTTTTAGTTACTCTAGCCTTGTAGTATAGTTTGAAGTCAGGTAATATGATACATCCAGCTTTGTTCTTTTTGCTTAGGATTGCTCTGGCAATTTGGGCTCTTTTTTGGTTACATATGAACTTCAGGATTTTTTTTCTAATTCTGTGAAGAATAACACCAATAATTTGATAGATTTGTGTTGAATCTGTAAATTGCTCTGAGCAGTATGATCATCTTAATAACACTGATTCTTCCAATCCATGAGAATGGGATATTTTTCCATTTGTTTATGTCATCTGTGATTTCTTTTATCAGTGTCTTGTAGCTCTTTTTGTGAGATCTTTCACCTCCTTGGTTAAATGTAATCCTAGGTATTTTATTTTATTGGTGGCTATTGTAAATGGAAGTGAGTTCTTGTTTTGGTTCTTAGCTTGAATGTTTTTGGTGTATAGAAATGCTACTAATTTTTGGATGTTGATTTTGTGTCCTGAAACTTTCCTGAAGTTGTTTACTAGGCCTGGAAGTCTTTTATAGGAGTCTTTACAGTTTCCTATGTATGAAAGTATGTCATCAGTAAACAAAGATAATTTGATTTCTTCTTTTCCTATTTGGATGGCTTTTATTTCTTTCTCTTGCCTGATTGCTCTGACTGGGACTTCCAGTGCTATGTTGAATTGGAACAAGATTTTCTTGCTTAGTTCCAATTCTTAGGAGTAATGCTTTCAGTTTTTCCTCACTCAGTATAATGTTGGCTATGGGTTTGTCATAGATGGCTCTTACTATTTTGAGTATGTTCTTTCAATGCCTAGTTTGTTAAAGGTTTGTTTTTTTTAAATCATGAGGGGATGTTTGATTTTATTAAATACTTTCTCTCTATCTATTGAGATGGTCATATGGTTTGTGTTTTTAATTCTGTTTATATGGTGAACACATTATTGATTTGTGAATGTTGAACAATCATTGCATTCCTGGAATAAAACCCAGTTTTTTTTGACAGAGTCTTGCTCTGTTGCCTAGGCTAGAGTGCAGTGATGCGATCTCGGCTCAGTGCAAGCTCCACCTCCTGGGTTCATGCCATTCTCCTGCTTCAGCCTCCCGAGTAGCTGGGACTACAGGTGCCCGCCACCACGCCCAGCTAATTTTTTGTATTTTTAGTAGAGGTGGGGTTTCACCATGTTGGCCAGGATGGTCTTGATCTCCTGACCTTGTGATCCACCCTCCTCGGCCTCCCAAAGTGCTGGGATTACAGGCATGAGCCACTGTGCTTGGTCCTTTGCTGAGGATTTTTGCTCTATGTTTATGATGGATATTGGCCTATAGTTTTCTTTTTTTGCTTTTTTACCTGAGTTTGGTATCAGGGTGATATCGGTTTCATACAATGAGTTAGGAAGAAATATTAGCCTTCTTTGTATGTCTGGTAAAATTTGGCTATGAATCTGTCTTGTCTGGGCTTTTTTTTCGTTGGAAGATTTTTGATTACTGATTCAATTTTATTACTTGTTACTGGTCTGTTCAGGGTTTCTATTTCTTCCTGGTTGAATCTTTGGAGGTTATATGTTTTCAGGAACTTATCCATTTCCTCTAGATTTTCTAGTTTGTGTACATAGAGATGTTTATAGTAATCTCTGATGATCTTTTGTTTTTCTGTGGTATCAGTGGTAATGTCACCTTTATCATTTCTGATTGTGCTTATTTGAATCTTCACTTTTTCTTGTTCAAATTAGCTAGTGGTATGTCAATTTTGTTTATCTTTTCAAAGAACCAACTTATTGTTTCATTGATCCTTTTATCATTTTTTGGATCTTACTCTCACACTAAATGGGATATTTTTATTTAATTGAAAAAATCTGTCCTGAAGAATTGATATTGACTTTAAGAAATGGGCCAAACTCAGTTCCATGTAAGAAGCTTCTTACACATGAGACTGAAAGCACAGATAAAGTGGTGCTGTCACCTCTA
Source organism: Pan troglodytes (assembly GCF_028858775.2). Taxonomy (NCBI): domain Eukaryota; kingdom Metazoa; phylum Chordata; class Mammalia; order Primates; family Hominidae; genus Pan; species Pan troglodytes. The sequence continues at coordinate 86,463,549 of NC_072401.2, forward strand.
GCCCCTGCCTATTTCATAGTAACCATACAAAAGAGGTTATGGGCATGTGTATATATGTTTTCGAAAAAATTAGATTACATTTAGACAAATGTAAAATTTTCATCTCCAAATTTGTCTCAGTACATATCCCCTCCCCTCCCTGACTCCCCTTTTACACTTCCATACACTAAATCCTGCACATTCACTGAATTCTTAGTAGACTTTTTTAGATGAAGATTATAAACTATTGTTAGGGTGATTTTTCTAATGCTAGCTTCTAGAAAATGAAAATCAGCGTGAAGAATGTTTACCTCCCACAATTGCTCATTTAAAAAGACTAAGTTAATATAGCATTTTTTGATACCTAAAAATACATTTCCATTGTGCAATATGATAGCCTTAATGAGAACCTCAAGGTATCATGAAATTCAAGGCCTCTTGATAGTAATGTATTTACTGAATATAAGCTGCAATCCTGTTGCCTAGAGAGAGACAAAACATTTTACTTACTGTACTTACAATGGCTGTAGCGTCATTTTGTTTATTTCCTCTATGATAAACCCTCAGAGAAAGTAAAAGCTGTCAGAATATGCCCAGAGGCAGCATAGTCTTTAGACATCTGGTTAGTAAAAAGATCTGTAGTTAAGAGCACACAACCCAGAGCCAGTACTTATTGCACTAGGACAACAGAAATTGTCCCCAAGAGGAACGATCATCAAATATTTCATCAACTTGTGTATGTACTTTGTCAAGCTTATAGTCTTAAGAAATGTTGGTCTCAAATAGTGTAGTCCTAAGGACTATATTAAAGGAGTATAAATAATTGTGGCTGAAATTTAGGACCCATTTTTTTCTTTCCATTTGACATTCCATGAAAGATATTTATTACTGATTAGATAGCAAATTATCTCTGGAAGATAGTTGGGGTTGGCTTTTATCAGCCTGACTAGTTAGAACAACCACAACTTTTCGATCAAAAACTATTTTTGTGCTTATGTATCTCCCATTGTGTTGTGTACAAAGATTTGTAACACACGGTCTCAGCCCTTAGGGAACTGGAAAGATAAGGCACCACCAGTCCATAAAAGTGTGACTAACTTGTAAAAAAAAAAAAAAAAAAAAATTGTACAAGTACAAGCAATATATTCAACAAAGGCAGTGCAGGAAGTGCTAAGGAGATTATTTAGACAATGAATGCTGAACATATAGGATGGAGAAATCACTGCGGATAGGAGCAATCAGAGAGGGCGTTGTTGAAAAAGGTGAACCTCAGCTGGCTGTGATTTTATACCAGTGAGGAAGAGTTAGGATGTTTCATACAAGCAAATAGTGTGTGCTATATTAGAGACAGAGAAAGGTAGAAATTTAGGGAATAGCTCTGACTGGCTTATAGAGCAATATTTGGTAACTGCAGAGTAGTGGTCCTCAACATTTTTGGCACCAGGGACTGGTTTTTTGGAAGACAATTTTTCATGGATGTGGTAGGGGGATGGTTTCAGGATGAGTCAAGCGCATTAATTTATTGTGCACTTTATTTCTATTATCATTACATTGGAATACATAATGAAATAATTATAGAACTCACCATAATGTAGAATCAGTGGGAGCCCTGAGCCTGTTTTCCTGCAACTACATGGTCCCATCTGGGGGTGATGAGGGACAGTGACAGATCATGAGGCATTAGATTCTCATAATGAGAGCAAAACCTAGATCCTTTGCATGCACAGTTCACAATAGAGTTTGCGCTCCTATGAGAATCTAATGCCACTGCAGATCTGACAGGAGGCGGAGCTCATGTGGTAATGAGAGTGATGAGGAGTGGCTGTAAATAGAGATAAAGCTTTGCTCACTTGCTCACTGCACTCCTCCTGCTGTGCGGCCCAGTTCCTAACAGGCCACCAACCAGTACCAGTCCATGGCTGGGGGCTTGGGGACCCCTGCTGTAGATTGATTCTGAAAGACCATGTTGGAAAGATATATTGGTGCCAGAGTATGATATATCCTTTAAAAGCTGGCTAAGAAGCTTGAGTTCTGTGCTATAGGTGATGGAGAACAATCATCCAGGATGAAAGAAACAGTTTAGAAAGAATCTAATAGTAACATACAGGAAGGATTAGACCAGTGGTCCTCAAAGTGTGGTCCCCAGATCCTTTTGTGTCCTCAAGACTTGTTTTTGGAGTCCCTGAGGTCAAAACTATTTTTATAATAATACTAAGATGTTAGTTACTTTTTACACTATATTCAGCATTTGTGCTGAAGATACAACATGGTGGGTAAAACTGCTAACATCTTTGCATGAATCAAGTCACTGGCACAAAGCAGTGGAAGCAGTCCGGAGATTCTTCATCATCACACACTTGCAGTAAAAAAGTACACTTTCCCTTACAAATGTTCTTGATGAAGTGGTAAATATGATTATTTTATTAAATCTCAACCCTTGAGAACACATCTTTTCAATGTTAATTGTGACAAAATGACAATGTGAGCATACAGCACTCTGCTGCATACTGAAATAGGATGGTTTTCTTAAGAAAATGCATTTATTTTGAGATGATTTGGCCTAGGCTCCCCCACTTTTAAAAATGGAATGCCATTTTTACTTGAGAGACAGGAAACCTATGGTCATTCAGATTAGGTATTTGGGAGACCTGTTCTCAGAAATAAAGTGGGTCTGTCATTTCAAGAAAAAAAACTGACAGTATTGTGGCTAATGGTTAAAATTTGACCCTTCAGATGAAAATTAGATATTTGAAAGTTTTACCTGTCACTGTGAGGTTGAGGCTTCCCGATAGTTAGAGACGTTTCTAAAGAGCTTAGTAGTGATAGTAACAAATGAGATATTTTTTGTAGAATGCAATTTGTCAACATTTGGAAGGTGTGTATAACTCATTGAAATAATACTTTATAAATGACCAATGCATAATGTTTACAAAATAATGCATGTATAAAAATATGCATTCAAAGTTCAAGACAAACCAATGAAATGTAATGTGTCCATCTTAAAAAATTCACTGGTACAGTTTCAGATTCTACATTGCAACTAACATTTAGGAAACTACTACTTGTTGAGTTTTGCTGAGAGTATTTAGGAAAAGTACAGTAAGTCTTAACATCATTGATAAGTTCTTGGAAACTGTGACTTTAAGCAAAATGATATATAATAAAAACAATTTTACCACAGGCTAATTAATAAAAACAATAGTTAAGACCCTGCAGCATATTTCTGGTCACAAAAATAGCATCAAATTTCTAAATAAAGACCCCAAACACTTATACTGTTAAACAATTGAAATAAATGGGAGCTATACATAAATTTAAGAAAGATGAATAAAAAGTAAGATAATTATTTACCCATTTTTGGTGAATCAGTGAGGGACAGTGGTTGTAGTGGTGATGGGTTAAATCAAGGGATGTTTGCAAAGTGAAAATGGTCAGGAGCACCTTCACCTACCACTTAGTTCAAAACCAAACCATGATCAGTATGGTTGGCTCACTGAGCCTTTTGTGTTACATATTTTGTTGTTGTGCATCTGTAGGATTATCATCTACTTTGTTAATTTTAATTTTACTATAATTTATATTGATTCACCTTCCAACTAGCTTATTGCAGTTAAGGGTGTAGGATGGCCCAGAGCCCATCTTGACAGCTCAGGGAGCCAGGTGGGACCCAACCCTGGACAGGACACCTCTTTATCACATGGCATGCACACCTGCCCCCCACCCAACACACACACGTACTCATGCATACTGGAACCATGTAGATACGCCAGTTCACCTAATGTGCACATCTTTGGGATGTGGTAAGAAACTGCAGTACTCAAAGAAAACCCATGCAGGTATGGGGAGAACGTGCAGACTACACACAGACAATGGCCTTGTCCAGGAAGCAATTATTTTTTCTCATCAACATTATAACAAAACAGGCTGGGCATGGTGGCTCACGCCTGTAATCCCAGCACTTTCGGAGGCCGAGGCGGGCAGATCGCTTGAGGTCAGCAGTTCCAGACCAGCCTGGCCAATATGGTGAAATCCCATCTCTACTAAAAATATAAAAATTATCCTAGTGTGGTGGCTATGCCTGTAATCCCAGCTACTCGTAAGCTGAGACATGAGAGTCACTTGAACCTGGAAGGTGGAGATTACAGTGAGATCGCACCACTGCATTCCAGCCTGGCCGACAGAGCCAGACTCTGTCTAAAAAAAAAAAAAAAAAAAAATTATATAACAAAACGATGTTGAGAAAACAACATTATTGGAGACCCTGCTATACCTACAATTGTCTGAAGCGGCTATTAAAAGACTCCTCGCATTTTCAACTACGAATCTGTTTGAGACTGCAGTTTTTTTATATTTATATACTTCAACTAAAACAGAATATTACAGACACATTGAATGCAGAAGACTGGATACAGCTCACTTTTACCAATAGTGAATACTGCCATTCACTATTGAGATTTGCAAAAATCTAAAATGAAAAAACTCTTTTTCTTATATTTATTTTATTTTGGAAATATTTTTAATAAAAATACATAATTTGTGGTAATATGTGGTAGGTTTATTATTTTTTAAATAACTTTAAAATTCATTTTAAAATAAAAATTCTGTAAATTTCTCAATTTTAATTTCTAATATATCTATAGATATTACCTAAACAATAACTCCCACCCCAAAAGTTTGTTGTGAAGGTTAAATAAATTAACACATGTAAAACGTTCAGAAAATGAGGGCACATAGTGTCAAAGTCAAAATAAAATATTAAGACAAATCTCTAAATTTGATGTTTTATTTTGGGAAGGAAGAATTGCAATTAAGAGCATACACATAGACCACATAGATCATGTGATCTTTGGTATGTTCCAAGAACAAGGAAAGTTTGGGAGTTTTATTAGAAAGAGAAATGTTACTTATTTTCTTGAAAGAAAGGTCACTGCCACCAGAGAAGCTTTTGGGAGCTGGCAAGCTCTGATTGAAGAGTGATGATGGTAAGTACAATTAGTCTTACAGTCATGGCAGGTCGTTTCAGCAGCTACTAGGTAAAACTGGTCTTAAGGTTACAGCAGCCTGTTTCAGCAGCTGGGCTTGTGGAAGATTCTTCTAGCAGTTGCTGTGTGCCCTGAAGGCTTTCCCCCTCTGGCCTCTTGACTCCAATTTAGTTGAGCATGTCAAGAAAGACCCCACTTGTATAGTCAACTTTCACAATAGTAAATGTTTTAAATTATTATTATTTACTTCTTTTTACTACTTGATGAGCTCTTTAAAGAGAAGTGGGTGATTTGCAGCAAAATTCTTAGGGCCTCAGACCTTTTGATGCTTATGTGTCTGTACACAGTAATAAAGGAGCAAAACAGATGCTATATCTCTCTTCTGCCTTTTATATGTCATGGGAGCACTGCTTACTAGTAGATTATAACCTAAAACCATACTGGCAAGGGATTCTCAGAATTATTTTTCTCTGCTTGAGCCCCTGTTTCACAGGAGAGCAGGGAATGGTGCTGAGCTGCCAACAGATTATTTGAAGCACAGGAAGTATGGGGGCTAACAAAATTAAACATAGTTTAATATGTTAGTTAAAAATGAATTTGGTGTTTCTTAGAGTCTTTAATATGCTAATGGGCATTGTAAGACTCCAAAGGAGACAAGCTTATGATTTCCAAACTTATTTGAGACAGAGCTTTTTCCCTGTAGATCGCTTATTTTCCATGGAGCACCTGGGAAGAGAAGAGTTTATAGTTCTCTTTGAGCACTCTGGGCTCAATAAAACATTACAATGCATATTGGCATTTATGGACTAAAGTCAGCAAGGGTTGAATGTCACAGAATAAGTGCTTTAATTCTTGTGATGCTATCAGATTTCGGGGAATGCAAGGCATTTCAACTCTTTGAATCACTGGGAAACTGCAAGAGTTTGGAAATAATCTCCCATCACCTGAAGATTTTTTAGCCCCAGTCCACACTGTTCTTCATCTTTTGGTATGCCATGGGCAAATTTTAGAACAAAATAAAAAGATAATAAAGACTCAAATGAGAGTCAACTGGTATAATCTTAAAAAAATGTGTTTCTACAATTGTGATGTCATACTGTAGTTGATTTATGAACATTCAGAGATGATTTGTCTAATTAGTGGGTTACAATATTAATCAGTTATCAGTATCTCTCTCATTCTTTCATTTCTTAGTTGATGTACTAAATAAGAACATATTTATATTTCTGAATATGTGTGTTAGTGTGTGTATATGCAGATAGATAGATAGATAATGCCTACTACCAATATACCAGGCATGGTGCTGGACATGGAAATGTAACAATGGGAAAGAGAATCACCCTTGCCCTCGGGAACTGTACAGTCAAGTCTAGTGGATCTCCTTTTCTTCATATATTGCTTATTTTGTTAATTAAATATTTAGTGGACGAACCAGAGAAAACTCAAAATATGGCTATAAAGTAAGCATTTCTTTTAACATTTTTAAAAACAGTTTTGTTGAAAAGATTAGCTATTTTCATCAAAGAGAGGTAGAAGTCCATAGGGGAAAGGACAAAACATTATTGAATAAAATAAAAAGTTTTTTGCTTAATGACTATGTCATTTATCTATGTTCTTTTCATTTCCTCTTGTAGCTGATCTGAACTTCATTTTCTAGAGTCAAGCAGGTACATTTTCAATTCTTTATTACACTAAAATTACTGTCATGGATTAGGGCATCTGTGATTGTATGATAAATTCTGTTAGTGTTTGCATCAGCAAATTTAACACCTCAGCTCCAGGAATTATATTCCTTCTGTACAATGTGCCCAAAGTACTACATGTGTACATATCTGTAAATTTTATGTATCAATCAATGGGATTGTTACAGACTTATTTTGTTCCCCTAAAATTTATGTGTTGAAAAGACTTCCAGTGAATGTGACTGTGTTTGAAATAAGACAGTAATTAAGGCTAAATGAGGTCATAAGTATGGGCCTCTGATTTGATAGAATTAACGTCCTTATAAGAGGTGACACCAGAAAACTCATTCTCTCTCTCTGCCATGTGAGAACACAGTATGAAGGCAGTTATTTGCAATCCAGGAAGAGAGAACCCTCACGAGGAACTGAATTGGCTGACACCTTGATCTTGGACTTTGCGGCCTCCAGAACCATGAGAAATCTATGTTTGTTGTTTAAGCCTTTTGGGTACATGATAGTTTGTGATAGTAACCTGAGCTGACCAATACGTAGGCAAATGGATAAAACAAAAAAATTTACCTGTCAAGGTTGACAGCAAGGAAATATGTAATCTTGCTTTATTCTAAGAACCAATGCAAGTATATAGGGGATTATTTAGAAATAATGCACTCCCCCAAATCACTATAAGATAATTTTGGAGAGTGCATTATTTCCAAGGGCAATGAATTTGTATAAGTTTTCATGTCAGTGATAATGATGTATAATAAATATCTGACAATACTGTGATAAATAAGTAGTTGGAGGTATGAAAGAGAACTTTTAAAACAATGCAGAGAAGAAACTGCAAAGAATGGTTTAATGGCATAATTACCATACATCGATTATACATCAGCTCTTACCATATAATTTATTTGAACTTTTATGGCTGTTGCCATCAAAAAGTTTCCATTGGTTTTTTTGGCAGTGGTAATATGATTAAAATAACATATAAAGTAAGCTTTTAGTTTTTTAGGAGACTTACTAATTTGAAGCAAAAGACTTACAGCTATTCAAATTTCTTTTGTCTCTCTCCCTCTCCCCCTCTCTCTTCTTTGTTTAATCCATTGTTATGCTCAAGCACATTTTTTTCCTTATAGGGTTCATTATCAGATGATAATACACCCCAAACTCAGTCCTTGAACTTCTTCTCTTCTCTATTTACAGTTTCTCATCTGGTCCCATGGTTTTAAAAGTCATCTATATGAAAATATATATTCCATTCCTGATTCTCCCTGGGGTCACACTCATACACCAAACCTCTGTTTCTGCCTTGATTTCTGTAGCCACAAACTGGCATTCTTGCTCTACACTTTCTTTTTTAGGACATTAATTCTGTCTTTATTTTACTTTATATTTTATGCACATTAAAATAGACTTTATCTTTTAAATAAGTTTTAGGTTCACAGCAAAATTGGGCAGAAGTTACAGAGATTTTTCCATGCTAGCCTCCACATATGCACAGCAGTTCAATCTTTTTGACTAATAAGCCATTATGTCATTTTTTTCTGTTCAGAATCCTCCATATCATAGAGAGCAAAGGCCACATCTCTCATCAATAAGGCTCTTTATGATATAGCTACCTTTTTAATCTCCTTTCCTATTATTGTTTTTCACCTTCAAGCTGATTCAGACACATAACTTTCTACTGGATATGTTAATTTGCTTCACTATAGTAACATTTACTATCTATATGTATCCCATCATATGTTGTAGATCTTAAATATACACGAATCTATTTAAAAAAATAAAATCTAGCTACTTCTCAAACACACAAAGCCCATTCCTATTTCTGGCCTTTTGCATTTGCTGTTCATTCTGCCCAAAGTGCTCATTTTCCAGACCTTCACATGGCTCTCTACCTTACTTATGCAGGTATCTGCACATTTTTTATCCTGGAGAAAATTTCCTTGACAACATTTTCTAAAAGAGCAACCCCAGTCACTTTTTATCCTCTTGCCCTGATTTAGTTTTCATCATACAACTAACTCTAGAACTCTTACTGCCTGACATTATATTAAATATTATTTGCTTATGTGTTTAATATTTGTCTCTTGCACTATAATGTAAGCCCCATGAGAGGAGGGACATTTATAGTGTCTTTTCTACTGAATCCCCAGTTGCCTGAAACTGCTTGACACATAGTATGCTCTTTATAACAACTTGTTGAATGAATGAATATGAATGAATGTTGTGCTAATTATTATTTGAATGTTGACTCTTCCTTTTTTTTTGAGATAAGATCTCATTCTGTCACTCAGGTTAGAATGCAGTGGCATGATCACGGTTCACTGCAGCCTCAACCTCCCAGGCTTAAGCAATCATCCAACCTCAGCTTCCTGAGTAGCTGGGACTACAGGTGTACACAACCACACTAGGCTTTTTTTTTTTTTTTTTATGTTTTGTAGAGACAGGGTCAGTCTCACTTTGTTCCCCAGGCTGTCTTCCTATGTATTTATGCTCAACTGTTTTATGTATCCACAATCTAGTCTCCCTTTTTATTCTTATAACAAGAAATTAGATTTTGCACCAATGGGTTTTGGTTCATTAGAATATTTCTTTGGGATTTAATGACGTTTGGAATTGAGTATTCTTTTAGTAATCTCTAGTGATTCCCTCTTTCATTCCCCATGATCAGTGCTTCAAACTTTTACAAATTCATGGACTCTTTAATCCATTCAATATGCTTCTTAGTAGAATATTTTCTCACTTAGTCACTGAAAATATAGGCTGTCTTAGGTATGAATTCCCTAATATTCTGTTTTTTTTAAAACTTCAAATTGTATTTAATTCTACTCTTCCTTGTGCCAACTCTTGCCTCTGCTTCCTCTTAAGGGACTGCCCTGGCCCTCTGCCCCTTATGCTCATTACTACCCACCCTCTGGAAGAAGTCAACCCTTGCTATTTCTACATCTTCATTTGCCACTTGACATGATTTGGCTGTGTCCCTACCCAAATCTCATCTTGAATTGTAATTCCTTCATGTTGTGGGAGGGACCCGTTTGGAGATAATTGAATCATGGGGGTGGTTTCTCCCATACTGTTCTCATGGTAGTGAATAAGTCTCAGGAGATCTGATGGCTTTATAAGGGGAAACCCGTTTCACTTGGCTCTCACTCTTCTCTTGCCTGCTGCCATGTGAGACGTGTCTTTCACCTTCTGCCATGATTGTGGGATCTCCCCAGCCACATGGAACTGTGAATCCATTAAACCTTTCTTTTGTAAATTGCTCATTCTCGGGTATGTCTTTTTCAGCAGTGTGAAAATGAACGAATATACCACTATTCTTGATACTGTTTTTTATATCCACAACTCTTTTATTATAAGTCACCTATTATCATCTAATTATCAAGTCCAATAATTTCTTCTTCATCTCCATACCACATGAACTTACTTTAATTTTGATTTTGTTGATCCATCTTACATCTTATACCACCACCACGTTTTGTTTAACTCTTTCTTTGTCTTCTTGTTACGCTTCATAAGTATTTGGTAAGCATATGTAATTTATTTAATTGCTTCTTGTTTTTCATATACAACCAAAAATATGGGTGCTAGCCAAAGTCCTATGCTCTGGTGCTAGTGATCAAAACCCAATTCGGAACAACCTAAGCAATAACAGAATGTAGAGTGGGCCTCATTCATGGACTCCAATGTCATCATCAGACTCTCTCTGCTATGCGTCCTCCATTCTGTGAGTCCCATGTAATGACAAAGTTGACCACTAAGTGCTCTCAGCTTATATTATCTTTATAGCTAACAAGCTGGGGAGAAGCGACTACCTTTTTTCTGTTATCTTTACAGATAGCAGATGTTCCCAATAACTTTATAGATGTCTATAGTTACTTACTGGCCCAGCTTAGGTTCTGAGATCATCCCTGAATCAGTCACTATGATCAAGGGATGGGAGGACTTGGAATTACAAGTCTTGGATCACATACTCACTCCTGCAGTTGGGATTTGGGCCATGTCTCTCTCAGAAGCACATGACCTGAGAATGGGAGAGGATTGGGTCTCCAAAGCGATACCGAGTATCTTCCCTTCCTATTTTTTTATACGTATTCTTGGGTTATCATGTCAACTGCTGTAGCTTCTACTATTATCTATTAGTTGGTATTTTGCAAGTCTCATAATAAGAATGAGCCTAAATAAACTAGAAAGCCACTGGAAAATTAATTGGAGCTAGAGGCACTGCTCCAAAGGCAATGGTTGATACTAATGAAAAAAAAAAATAAAAGCATAACGTTCAAAGAAGTTGTCACACTTATATGTGGTTTGCAAAGTATCACTACCAGATACCAAAGTATCACTACTGGAATCAGGCAAATCATAATAATTCAATAGCTGAGTAGGTAGATATTGCCAATATTGCCCAAATTCAGGTAGATTTCCAGGACTTCTTTCCAGTCTCAGAAGAAAGCCCGCCTGAGGCAGGTAAAAAGCAGGATCTGACCCTGCAGCTGAAGGAGGGCTGAGTGGGAACCAGAAGGGGCATCAGGGGCCTAGTCAGGCAGGTTGGTTTTCAGTATAAGACCCTAGTCCTGGGGATAGACCAGGGAAGCAAATACATACACTGGGAAGAACATAGAAAGTGGCAGACAGGAGACTAATACAGATGGGACCGGTACAGAGAGGAGATGGGTATTGAAAAAGTAGTTGCTTGGGGTTACACTCAGGTTTTTTTTTTTTTTTTAATGTAACAAGTACCACAGCTCATTGTAAATATAACTTTGCTATAATCCAAAGTATTGTGAATACTCAAAGATAGGCTTTTGAGAACTTCTGTTCCTACCAATTGCATTTCAGTTTTCTTCTTTGTAAATAAAAAATTACAAACAAAACATTCAGGTTGAATTAGCTAATCTCTAAATTATCTTCTCAATTATACATACCTATAATTCTATGAGTATTCAAAAATATAACTAATAACTTAAGTGAGGGCAAAGATTTTTTTCTGATTTTCTTTCTCCAATTAAGTCAATACCTAGAGCAGTACTTTACACAAAAAAAATTTCTTAAATTTGAAAGAATGTTGTGCATGGGAAAATAAAAAGTGGGCTATTGAATTTACTCTCCTCTGAATTAAGGAATAAGATTTAAAAATATTTTTGTAATATATGACATGAAAAGGGGACAATAAGTTTAACTGGAAACCTGTAGATTTCATAACTATTGTAAGAAAACTATGATAGTAGTAAGTCAAAGACATGTCTATTGCTAATTTTCAAACAAATTTGCTTTCAGTTTACTTGGCTGGCCCTTGATCTTGCCTTAAAGGAAGAAAGGAGGTGGACAGAATCCTAAGACAAAATGTTTATGTTTTAATATTAATTTTAATTAGCTTTAATTATTTAAAAAGTCCATTATACAGTATCATCCTGTGGAAGACGTTTTGCCACATGATGGTATAATGTAGGAAATTTTGATTTAAGTAAGAAATCAAGAATTTCAAGTTGTCTTTTTTAGAGCCGAAATCATACTTGTTGTTATCCTCAAGTTGTAAGACCAAATTTTGCCACTAGGTGGCAAGAGTTGCAAGTTGAAAGGCAGTGGTGTTACCAGACGTGAAGTATACTGGCTGATGCGTACCTGTATACCAGCTTATTTTTGTGTGCAAGTATATTAATCTTAGAAACTCTTACTAGGAGAAAATAAATTTTATTTGGGTCTTTACTTCTGAAAGCCATATAATAAAATAGAAAACAGGCATAAGCTCTTAGAATAAAGAAAAGAACAATAGTTTCTCTTAATTGCAGTGATTGGATATTGAGCTAAAACATTAGGGAGCATAAGTAAAGTTAGCCTTAGGCAAAACTGCAAAGTGGTGGTTTCATTCCCCTCTCTGGTATCCCCTAGGAATCAAAAGAGATGGTTTTCAACTTTCCTCATTCTCTTTTAGAAAGTTCCCTCTCCCAGCTGCTGCTGTTCCTGCTGTCCCAGCTGCTCCATTGTGGGCACTTACCACACTCATTTTTAACTGTACCTTCATCAAAACATGCCTATTCTATGTCTCATCCTTCTGGAGTCAAAACCTTGAATGCAGGCTAATCAAAACACAAACCCATTTCCATATTTTAATAAGGACTTCAGATTTAATGGAGAAGTAGCTCAATTTTGTTTCATTGTGTTACTCCTCTCTTAGTAGATACACTACATTTCCAAATGGGTTCTGTTAGTCATGATCTGAGCAGGAAACAGAAGGCACGCTTGAGAGATGGGGTAACTGGAGAGAATTTAGTAAAGGAACTAGTTAGTGAATTCCCTAAATGAAGAGCTCAGGGACATCAACAAGTGATAGGGAACCACTGTGGGACTATTCACAGTGAGAAATTATTACCATTCCTTGCCACGGAGTAGACACCTTCCATAAGGAGCTGTGAATATAGAGAGAAGACTGCAGCTACTACAAACCTGAGGCGCCCATGGGGAGTGTGTGAGGGGGATGGTGAGGATTAAGTATTCTGACTTTTCTTTCCTTCCACTGTCTGTCTGGTTTCCTGAGTTGCTCTTTATTGGGAAGATCTTAACCAGAAGCCGGAGGGCAAGGGAGTCTTGAGATGTGGTACACAGAGATCAACTCTTCGGGTCCAGAACAGGAAGAAGAAATTAGAGACTGAATCTGGAAGGGCAAATGAGAAAATCCACCCCAAGGGAACTTTGATAATAGTGCTTAAAAATGGCCTTTAAGTAGGGAGTTTCAACTGACCAGGCTTGTTGGCAAGTGGGCCTGAACTTATCACTCAGATCACATTAGCTGGGCAGATCAATGTTCTACAAATGTATTTTTTCCTGTCTTCAGATATACTTGGTAAATATCACATAGTAAATATCTATTAATTTATGATTGTCTTTGCATACCAACAAATAACTAGGTGGTTTGTTAGGATATTTGATCCTAAAGATCTTGCAAGTGCTTCTCTCATCTTCATCAGTGGTTTTTAATGTAGCAAAAAACACAATACTCTATCCCCCATAATTCTAAAAAAGAAGCCTTGGGAATGCAAAAGTAAACACAAACTGTATTATTTACTATGCCAATTTAACAATTCCAGTTTTCATACAACATGTCCAAATCTTTTGTTAAAGAAACCTTCATGCCAGAATTCATTATATGTACAGAAATATAGATCCAGGCAATTTCTACTACGCTAACTTAAGCTTGCCTGGTGGCAGAACTATAGCTTGAACAATAGCTAGCTTGATAGGCTAGTTCTTTTTCTTCCTCCATGCAAAATAGTTCTGCCACTTTTATACTGAGGAAAAGAACATAGGCCACGAGAGGGACTGAGAAGCCAGAGAAACATACCCTGGAATCTCTCAGGTTTGGTTTGGAAGCTTTCACAAAGGATTGATATCAAGCACATGCTCAATATTTTGCAGACAGTAGACAATTTCTGCTCTACTAGGTCTTAAATAAAAATAATTAAAGTTAAAACACAAAATGAATTTTCTTTTTTCATTTTCCTTGGCCCAGATTGTTCTACTATTAGAAAAGATTTGTATGTCCTGAGAGAATCTGATAGCAAAGGTTTAGAAACGCTTTACCATCCCAGACTGCTAACTGCTTACTAGTATACTGAGGAGACATTTTATAAATAATTTGGATTTTGGTCACCCTCTGACTTAGACCCTCAATTCTTCTGGTACTTACCACCAGGTTGCTAAGCATCTAGAGTAAACTAGGCCATCCTTGGTGCTCTTATTTCTTATTTTAGACATTCTGCAGGCAAATTTATGTAAGCTTACTGCTCCAGCAACCAACTATACACAGATGACACTCAGTTGAAACATTCTCTTCAGGTTCAAACACAACTGCTTCACAACCTACTTTGCTAATCCTCTTTTCAGATAAGGCCACCATAATCTCCCTGTGAGTAATCATCCATGCCACCTTCTCCCTTACTTTCCAGTAAGTCACTCATTTCCCTTTGCTCCATCAGTTCTGCTGGAAGTCCCTTTTCTGCATCCTCTCTGCCACTGCTCTAGGTCAGGTCCTTTTCTTCTGGCCACGTGCTGTGGTCATACTGAATTACTTGCTCTTCTCCAAATACAATCAAGGGGTACATTGGTTTGGTTCAGAAAGGCAAGACAACTTGAAGTGGGGCAGGGGGTCGAGGTGAGGGGTGAGGGGCTTCCAGGTTATAGGTAGATTAAAAAAAATTCTGGTTGACAATTGGTTGAGAACTAGGATCAATAGAAAGGAAATGTCTGGGTTAAGATAAAGGAATGTGGAGACCACAATTCTTATTGTGCAGAGGAAGCCCTAAAGTAGCAGGCTTCAGAGAGAATAGACTGTAAATGTTTCTTAATGGACTTAAAAAGGGTGCCAGACTCTTAGTTGACTATCTTCCAGATCCGGAAAAATGCATGGAAAAAAGGGAAGAAGTGATTCTCTACAGAATGTAGATTTTTCCCCACAAGAGATGACTGCAGGGCAGTTTCCAGATATGGCAAGGAAATATATTTGGAGTTAAAATATTTTTTATTTCCTTCCTTATTTGTCATGTGATATTATGCCAGAGTCAGTTTGGAAAGTGAGCCACGTTATTTAGGGTTAAATAAACTCCTCTGATGAGACTTTATGGTTTGTAGGGCATGACTCCCCCAGCCCTTTAGATAAGACTTTAGAGAAGAGAAGAAAAAAGTTCAGAGTTTAGTCCTCAGTGTCTTGTGAAGAGCATGAAACTGAACACTTAAAAAATCTAACATGGTAATCTTTCTTTATTGGTAAATGTAAACATTTAATTTTCAATTTTATGCTTAAGGTAATTTATAACATATTTGACTTTAATGCCTCCATTTTATTTTATAGTTTTTATTTGTCCTTTATATATATTTTTGCTTTTTCTACCTTCTTTTCAATAGATCAAGGTTTATAAAATTCCATTTTAGTGTATGTGCATTATCACTTTCCTAACTGATATGGCTTGGCCCTGTCCCCACTCAAATCTCATCTTGAATTGTAGTTCCTGTGATCCCCATGTGTTGTGGGAGGGACCTGGTGGGAGGTAATTGAATCGTGGAGGTGATTACCTCTATGCTGTTCTCTTGATAGTGAGTGAGTTCTCATGAGATCTGATGGTTTTATAAGGGGCTTTTCTCCACCTTCTCTATGCACTTATCTTTGCTGCCACCATGTGAAGAAGGATGTGTTTGCTTTCCCTTCTGCCATGATTGTATGTTTCCTGAGGGCTCCCCAGCCATGCTGAAGTGTGAATCAATTAAACCTCTTTCCTTTAGAAATTACCCAGTCTCAGGTATGTTTTTATTAGCAGCATTAGAATGGACTAATATGGTAAATTAGTACTGGTAGAGTGGAGTGCTGCTATAAGGATACCTGAAAATGTGGAAGCGACTTTCGAACTGGGCAACAAGCAGGGGTTGGAATAGTTTGGAGGGCTCAGAAGAAGACAGGAAAATGTGGGAAAGTTTGCAACTTCCTAGAGACTTGTTGAATAGCTTTGACCAAAATACTGATAGTGATATGAACAATGAAGTCCAGTGAGGTGGTCTCAGATGGAGAAGAGGAACTTGTTGGCAACTGGAGCAAAGCTGACTCTTGTTATGCTTTAGCAAAGAGACTGGCAGCATTTTGTCCCTGCCCTAGAGATCTGTGGAACTTTGAACTTGAGAGAGATGATTTAGGGTATCTAGTGGAAGAAATTTCTAAGTGGCAAAGCATTCAAGAGGAAGCACAGGATAAAAGTTTGGAAAATTTGCAGCCTGATGCTGTAGAAAAGAAAACCCATCATCTGAGGAGAAATTAAAGTCCATTGCATAAATTTGCATAAGTAATGAGGAGCCAAATGTTAATCACCAAGACAATGGGTAAAATGTCTCCAGGGCATGTCAGAGAACTTAATAGAAGCCCCTCCTATCACAGGCCCAGAGGCCTAGGAGGGAAAAATGGTTTTGTGGGGCAGGTCCAGGACCCCCCTGCTGTGTGCAGCCTTAGGACTTGGTGCCCTGTGTCCCAGCCTCTCCATATGTGGCTAAAAAGGGCCAATGTACAGCTCAAACCATTGCTTCAGAGGGTGTAAGCCCCAATCCTTAGCAGCTTCCACATGGTATTGGGCCTGCAGGTGTGCAGAAGTCAAGAAGTGAGGTTTGGGAACATTGGCTTAGATTTCAGAGGATGTACGGAAAGGCCTGGATGTCCAGGCAGGTGTGCCACAGGGGCAGGGTCCTCATGGAGAACCTCTGCCAGGGCAGTGTGGAAGGGAAATGTGGAGTTGGAGCCCACATAGAGTCCCCACTGGGGCACTGCCTAGTAGAGCTGTGAGAAGAGGGCCAACATTCTCTAGACTCCAGAATGGTAGATTCACTGACACCTTGCACGGTGCACCTGGAAAAGCTGCAGATCCTCAATGCCAGCCATGAAAGGAGCCAGGAGTGGGGCTGTGCCCTGGAAAGCCACAGGGCAGTGATGTCCAAGGTCATAGGAGCCCATCTCTTGCATGAGCATAACCTGGATATGAGACATGGAGTCAAAGAAGATTATGTTGAAGCTTTAAGATTTATTTACTGCCCAATTGGATTTTGGACTTGCATGGGGCATGTAGCCCCTTTGTTTTGGCCAATTTTTTCAATTTGGAACGGCTGTATTTACCTAATGCCTGTACCTCCATTCTATCTAGGAAATAACTAACTTGCTTTTGATTTTACAGGCTCATAGGCAGACCAGACTTGCTTTGTCTCAGATAAGACTTTGGACATGGACTTTTGAGTCAGTGCTGGAGTGACTTAAGGCTTTGTGGTACTGTTGGGAAAGCGTGATTGTGTTTTGAAATGTGAGGACATGAAATTTTGGAGGGGTGAGGGGTGGAATTATGTGGTTTGGCTGTGTCCCCACCCAAATCTCATCTTGAATTGTAGTTCCTATAATACCCACGTGTCGTGGGAGGGACCCGGTGGAAGGCAATTGTATCATGGGGGTGGTTACCCCCATGCTGTTCTCATGATAGTGAGTGAGTTCTCATGAGGTCTGATGGTTTTATAAAGGACTTTTCTTCTACTTCACTCTGTACTTCTCCTTGCTGCCACCATGTGAAGAAGGATATGTTTGCTTCCTCTTTCACCATGATTGTAAGTTTCTTGAGGCCTCCCCAGCCATGCTGAATTGTGAGTTAATTAAATCTCTTTCTTTTATAAATTATCCAGTGTCAGGTATGTCTTTATTAGCAGCTTGAAAACTAACTAATACACTAGTTAATGTCAAGTCGTTTTCCAAAATGGCTTTAGCAATTTGTACTCCTACATGCAATGCATGAGAATTTTCTTTGCTTGATGTTCTCACCAACACTTGATGTTGTTTGGCTTCTATTATTTTTGACAATCTGGTATTTATGCAATGGTATTTCAACATTTTAAATTTGCATTTATCCGACTACTAGTGAGGTTGATCATCTTTTCATATATATAGTGGTCAATTAGATTCTTCTTTTCACAGGAGGAGAGAGAAAAAAGTGAAATAAGCCAGGCACAGAAAGAAAAATACTGCATGATGTCCCTTATATGTGAAATCTAAAAATGTTGAACTAACAGAAGTTGAGAGTAGAATGGCAGTTACCAGGGGCTAGAGAATGGGGGGTCTGGGGAGATGTTGGCAAAAGGGTACAAAGTTTCAGTTATTCAGGATGGATGCAATCTAGAGAGATCTAAGGTACAGCATAGTGACTGTCATTCACAATAATGTACTGTATACTTGAAAATTGCTAAGAGAGTACATCTTAAATGTTCTCACTGCAAAAATGATAAATATGTGAGGTGATGGATATGTTAATTAGCTTAATTTAATCACTGTACAATGTACACATATATCAAAACATCACTTTGTACCCCATACATACATGCAATAAAAATGTTTTTAAAACGTGTTTATATCTTTAGCCTGTTGTTTTCTATTAGGTAGTTTGTTTCTTTCACATAAATTAGTAGCATTCTTTATGTTTTCTCTGTACTAATCCTTTGTTGATTATATGTGTTGCAAATGCCTTTTTCCACTTTGGGGCTCATTTACCTCCTCTTTCTATGGTGTCTTTTAATGAGAGTTCCTAATTTTAATGTAGTTAAATTTATCATTATTTCCTTTATGGTTAGCAATTTTTGTCCATGTTTTTGTAAATCTTGTTTATGATATATTTCCCTTCCCTGAAATCTTGAACATGTTTTCCTGTATAATATTCTAAGAGCTTTATAGTTTGCTTTTTTCATAGGTCTTTAATTTGCTTGGTAGTGATTTTAGTCTGTGGCAGGGGGCAGACCTTTTTTTTTTTTTAAAGACGAAGCTATTCAATTACTCCAGACCATTTATTTATAATTTGTAATGAAACTTCTATGATCTATCATATTTCCCCAAGTTGTAGTAACACTTCTGTTATATCACATATTCATAGATGTGTGTGTTAGTTTTTGGATATCTTTTTCTGTTCCATTGGTCTAGTTTTCTATCCCTGCAGCATGACTAAACAGTCATATATACACTAGCTTTATAATAAGTATTGCTATTTTGTGACAAATTTCTTTCTAAACCACCCATCTAGCCTTAAGTTTTAAAGCTTCATATTCCAGGAATTGGCATATGCCCTCGGGAGTCATTCAAGTACTGATATATCACATTGTATCCCTAAATCTTCTTCATTGTGTGGCCTCTGAAGATTTTCCTAACCTTCTGCGTTCTTAGCTACATATTTTAAATACTCTTTATTATAAGTTATCTCACATGGTGTTTTGTTTGGAAGGATTTTTCAGCATATCTTGTTCTCCATATTGTCAGAGCCAAAGCCTCCTCCATTTGGCAAGGAGAAATAACATGCCTCAAAAAGCATTTCCACAATTTAAGCAGAAATACTACTTTAAAATATTTAAGTGAGTGTGAATAGAAAGATATGGAAGAAAAATTTAGTTTTATGACTTATCCCCACCACCATGCAGTCAATTATTCTCAGATTTTGATGGGATCTACTGATTAGATATTACATTTTGCATGCAAAATTTTCTTGTTTTTTGAGACAGGGTCTTGCTTTGTCACCCACGCTGGAGTGCAGTCGTGTGAACATGGCTCACTGCAGCCTCAAACTCCTGGGTTCAAGCAATTCTCCCACCTCAGCCTCCTGAGTAGCTGGGATCACAGGTGTGCACCACCATACCAAGCTAATTTCTACATTTTTTGTAAAGAGAGGGTCTCACCATGTTGCCCAGGTTGATCTTGGACTCCTGGACTCAAGTGATCTTCCTGCCTTGGCCTCCCAAAGTGCTGGATTACAGGCATGAGCCATTGCACCATGCCTAGCATGAAATATTTTCATAGAGATACTTAGTAGCCTATTATGGCATTCTGTTTCCTATAACACATACTAAATTCTTTTTAGTTAACTAACTGATGGTAATGTCTTAGAAGACAACTTTCAAAAAACATTTATATAATTCTTGCACACATACCCTGGAACTTAAAGTATAATAAAAAAAATTATATAATTCTTATGTATCAGGCACTATTTTAAATGATACATAAACATTATCTGTTTTAATGCTCATAAAATTTGATGAAGTAGGTAGTAGTATAATAGATAGATTAACTGACACATGGGACAATTAATTGGGTTGCCTAAGGCCAACAGCTGGTAAATAGGGCAGGGATTGGAATCCAGACAGTTTGACTCCAGAGTTAGCACTCTTAACCACTATGCTACTCGTAGTGATTTCAGCTCATGTTTCTGTGGAGTTTGCACAGGTGAGAGAAGTCTTAATGAGTGAAACATGATAGTCAACCCAGAGGAGAAAAATCAGAAGTCATATAACATGATTTCATTACCTGTATTTGGCATATTTACAATAATTTGCCGGTGAGATGTCAAATGTAAGCATAATTTAAAAGTGGCTATAGTATTGTCTTAGTTCATTTGGGCGGCTATAACAAAATACCATAAACTGGGCAGCTTGCAAACAACAAAAATCTATTTTTCACACTTCTGGAGGCTGGGAAGTCCAAGATCAAAGAGCCACAGATTTGGTGTCTGAGGACCCATTTCCTTGTTCACAGATGGCACCTTTTGTGTCCTCATGTGGTGAAAACGTGGGAACTAGCTCCTGTTTTATAAGGGCACTAATCCTATTCATGAAGGCTTATGACCTAATCACCTCCCAAAGAGCCTCTAACATCACCTTGAGGGTCAGGACTTTAACATAAGAATTTCAGGAGACACAGAACATTCAGACTATAGCAAGCATGCACATACTATATTTTATTCATTTAACATTTTTGAGTGCCTGTTACATGGCAAATATTGTGCTACATGCTGAGGTTATGAATGTGAACAAGTCATGCCCTCCCTCCTCCAATTCTCAAGGAAGTTCACCAAAATGGCTGAAGGCGTTTCCATTAAAAAGAGATATCTCTGCAGGAACTTTCTTAGATAAGCATGTTTGGCAGTGGGAAGAGAAAGAGGAAAAGGTAAATCCATATAAAAGAAAGAAAGCAGGGAGATGGGTTATTTCCTTTGACCCTTTGCTGGTTTGTTCCTGTTTTACCTGTGCGAGTGGACCATCGCTATATTTCTAGGACAGTGTCCAGAGATATCTTTTTCCTCTGCTTTGGACACTGCAGGTAAGATGTAGGTGTGATAAATGATTTTGAACTTGTTAGTTTCAGGGTAATTGGTGAGGAAGGAAAAAGAAGATGACATACTTCAGAGTTCATTAATTGGCATTTCTTCTTGAAACGTGAACAAGAAAGCAAAATTGGCAGTGTTCTAAGACAATAAGGCAAAGGATTGTCTGCTGTGCATACATGGCTGCTATGACTTTTCATTTCAGTTGTGTGACCAACTTGTTTGTGACCTTGATTTGTGCCTGAGGGTTTCATTACCTGATTCTTAGAACTGTAAAATAAAAACCAACATGAAGCCAGTCAAAACCCAAAGTTGATATCAAAACCCAAAGTTGATAATCAACTATAAATTCTCTGAATTTTTAGGCTATTTGTTAGTTGCAAGTTTTAGATTTTTTGTACTCTATGTAAACACTTTCAAATCACATAAATGCTTCCAGAAAAGTCCACACAATATGCTCTTCATATAGAGCTGGTTCTACTAGTTGATAATCAGTAATATTATTTACTGGGCTCCTCTTCTAATAGGAGGGATAATTCCATACTATTTCCATTTATTCCCTTTTACCTTTACCTGGAACTTGTTTTCTTTGTGAAAATACCATGTAGAGGACAACCAAGTAGCATTTTGGCGAGAAAAAGATTTATATAAATTGACTGAATTAAGAAAACAACCTTTTGGAGCATGTTTTTTACTAATTTTTTTACTAAAGAAAGTATATTTGTCACTGCATTTGCTATATGTCATACTCGAAACCATGTGGAATTTTTTTGAATAAAGAAACGGATCAGGTAAAAGCCTGGAAAAATGTGTAAGAAAATAACAAGTTGTAAGGAAATATTAGCAACAAAAATTTATGGTGAAATGAAACAAAGCAGTAGCATCTTAATAATCAGGAAGGCTAATGGATCTCTGCAACATATCATTATAAAAGCATTTCAAAGGGCTGGGAAGCCATCCCACTTGGAACTCTTCGCATAATCCTGAACCTTATATGACAGGAATGGTAACAAAGCATCAATAAAGACAGCCGTGATGATAAAATATCTTTAGGTCATAGCTCCTTTTGGAGACTAAAAAAAATAAGGTCAGTACTTATTCTTGAGAGGAAATGAAAGGTGAACATGACTAAGGCAGATAAAGTTTGGAGTATAAAAAAGGTATATGAAAGAAAACTCTTCAAGGATAAAATAGTTCAAAAGCAAGAGGGCATGAAATAGAACAAAGGAAGGACTGTCGTTTAAAAGAATGCTATTAAAAGAGTGCAATTCAGGTGTGAAAATAATGACCAAAGGTAGCCATGGAAATTTCCATTTAGTAAGAAGGAATTTATGAGATACTTAGGTAAAATTATGGAACAAATTAGTGGGTGTAGAAAGTATGACCTGAATGTACTTTTAATGAAGAACTTCTATATTCTACCTTGAAGTATATCTTACAGATAATTTGCTCAGAGGTAAAAGATTACATCTACTGGGCAGCTGATGGCATGTTATATGCTGCTTTGAATTTATTGCTGACGGTCAATCAATTGTATATATAGGATTATATTATGAAATTTTTATTTACAAGCACATTTATAGGCCAACATAGACACCTGTCAATGGAGAAAACTATATTTTGCTAACTATGTAATTAATAAAAAGACATAACTATGGTTCGCTGAAGTAGATCTGGGAAGTGACTATAGTCAATTATTCCAATTCAGTACCTTCTTTGTTAAGTGAAAGTAAATTGTATGCACATGAGACTTGTATTTCCCTGAGCTACACTAGCTTTACAGGCAAAAATATACTTACATTAATTACAGTAGATTATGTTTATTTTTCTCCTTGTTATTTTATTTCCACCTGCAGGATTTTTTACTCCCTGTTATTTTGTGATTTCCATTACCACTCACATCTCTTCTATACATTTCTTGGCATCTCCAGGATGTTTCCTGTGATCTCACAAATATATCCCTTTAAACTATTACTCACTATGCAAAGGCATTTTGCTAGTTGCATCTGGTATCCACAGTCCCCTATTAGGCACAACCACTAAGTACTAACATTGCCCTTGGGTGTTCTAAGGCAGTATCACACTATGTGAGGCCTTCAACACACTGTGGGGCCCTTGGCCATACTTAACTTTCCCCAGAAAAGGTAGGGAGAGTGTCTCTTTCTCTCCTACTTTAGGTTCTCTTGTTACATGGATACCACAGTGGTGCCGTCTTGACTTTAGAGATTTTAGTGAAAAGGTCATATATAAAAAGATATACATGCACGCATATGTATATATATATATATATATATACACACACATACACAAAATTAGGACTGAGATATGAGTCCATAGGTCAAGACAGATGGCTTATGAGAAACACTATGCTTTCTCCATGCCAATGATGAAGGTTTTGTTGCTCAGCCAAATCATTTATATTCCTTGCATGTATTCCTTCCCAAGGGGCTTGCTTCTCAGTCCTGAATGCAAATAGATTTCTATATTTCCTTCTTCCATTTCTTTCCCCCTAGTCTGTCAAAATCTATCAGAAAATTTAGACGTGTCTGAAGCCCAGAGATGAACCACTAAGGTAAAACTTGGGAGATCTGGCTGAATGAGGAATCTTAAAGTAAAAATAAGGTGGAGAGGAAGTGGAGGGGAAGGAGAAGAAGAAAAAGGAAAAAAAACATAAGAAAATGAAAATTCAAAACAAACAGTGAACCAGTCTCTCTCTTTCCCTCCCTTGATCCACACCTGTTCTTTCATTAATGCTCTGACTCTTTGATGTTTCTTAGTTTAATATTCAAAATTTTTCTTCTATTGGCATCAGAGTCTGATACTTCTTGTCAAATGGGATCAATTAAATCCTACCAAAATATTTAACATTTTACACTTTAGAGAGTAAATGCAATTTCATGGTTCAAATGAAATTCAGTTTTAAGCACAGTGAATACCTTAGAGGCATCCAGCTTGATTCTCTTTTAATTTCTAAGAGAATGTCAGATGTGCAGCCCTTTGGTTGCTGAAAAGAAGAAAATTCTCCATAGCTGTTTCCAATTCTCTTTGTATCCTGCTTCATGCCATTGTTGGTGGCTGGCTGCATCATTATAATATAGTTTTCCCTAGCATATTTTTTTTCTCTCCTGGAACATAAGTTGCTGTTTCAACCTAGTTAAGCAGATCATTTTCATAGATGTTTCAGTAATATCAACAAAGCTTGCGAGCCACCAAATACTGGTATGACCTGACTATGTGGACTTTGGTTCCTTTGATCTCTGGAAGGGAAGATGAGAAATCTCACAGGGTGAAGCGAGGCAAGTCCTAGCTGCTGGGACACCAGGTAACTTCCAAGCCTAGAATAGCTTTATGTTCTCTAAGAGTAGAAACACCTCATTTTTATGTACTGATGACTTTAGCTGCAGGGTCAATATTCACTTTAGCTGCAGTAAAATTAAGAAAGCTATGGCAAATTTCTCTTGTTGTTTTTAAAACCTGCTGGAGAAAAGCAATCTACAGATTCAATGCAATCCCTGTGAAAACTCCAATGGCACTTTTTACAGAAATAGAAAAAATTCTAAAATTTATATGGAACTATGAAAGATGCCAAATAGCCAAAGCAAATTTGAACATGAAGAGTGAAGCTGGAGGCATCATATTACTTTATTTAAAAATATACTACAAAGCTATACTAATCAAAACAATATGGTACTAGCATAAAAACAGACTTGTAGACCAATGGAACAAAATAGAGAGCCCAGGAATCCAAATCTGTGCATTTACATTTATTTGATCTTTGACAAAGGTGCCAAGAACACACAAGGGAGAAAGGATAGTCTCTTTAGTAAATAATGTTGGGAAAACTGGATATCCATATGTAGAAAAATAAAAGTGGATCTTTATTTTACACTATGTACAAAAATAAACTCAAATGGATTAAAATCTGCTGGAGAATTTAAGGTAGGAAATTTTTAAAAATTGAGAAAATCATAGATTCACATGCAATTGCAATACATAATACAGAGTGACCTCTTATACACTTTGCTCCATTTCCCCAGTGGTAACAACTATAGTGTATTAACAACCAGGATATTGGCATTAAGTTAATCCACCAGTCTTATTCAAATTTCCCCAGTTTTACATGTATTCATGTGTGTGTTTGTGTGGGTTTAATTTTATACAGTTTTATCATCTTGTAGGTTTATGATCCACCAGCACAGTCAAGATATTGAACAGTTCCAATGCCACAAAGATCTCTCCTCTTGCCTTTTTGTAATCATACCTGTCTCACTACTGCCCCAACATACTCTTTAAATAACCACTAAAATTTTGTCCCTCATTTCCATACTTTCATCATTTTAATAATGTTATATAAATGGAATCATAAACACAGTGTAAACTTTCCTTAATAAACTTTATTTTTTGAGTATTTTGTGTTTACAGGAACATTAAGCAGAAAGTATAGAGAGCTCCCATATAACCTCTGTTGCCCAATTCCCATGCACAGACTCTCCTGCTATCAACATCCTGAACCACAGTACTACATTTGTCAGTCTATGAACGTAGAAACCTACATTGAGACATCATTATTACCCAAAGTCCATAGTTTACATTAGGGTTCACTCTTGGTGTTGTATATATATCCTATGGAGCTTGGCAAATGTCCAATGAAATTTATCCACCATTATGGTAGCATACAAAATAGTTTTACTGTCCTAAACATCTGTACTCCAACTATCCCTCTCTCACCCTAACAACCCCTGCAACTACTAACCGTTTTATTGTCTCCATAGTTTTACTTTTTCCAGAATGTAATATAGTTGAAATCATACATAATGTAGGCTTCTGGAATTGGCTTTCTTCACACAGTATAAATCTCTGGAGAATCATCTAGGTTGTCATGTATATTAATAATTTGTTTCTTTTTATTGCTGAATAATATACCATAATGTGAATGTACCACAATTTGTGTAATCATTCACTTGGTAAAGGACATGAGGACTAATGCCAAGGCTTTTATGAATAAAACTGTTAAGAACATTCATGAATAGATTTTTGTGTGAATGCAAATTTTCATTTCTCTGGCATAAATGCTCAGAAGTATAATTGTTGGTATATTAGTCCATTTTTACACTGCTGATGAAGACATACCTGAGACTGGGTAATTTATAAAGGAAAAGAGGTTTAATGGACTCACAGTTCCACGTGGCTGGGGAGGCCTCACAATCATGGCAGAAGGCAAAAGGCACATCTTACATGGCAGCAGGCAAGAGAGAATAAGAGCCCAGCAAAAGGGGAAACCCCTTATAAAACCATCAGATCTCATGAGACTTATTCACTACCATGAGAACAGTATGGGGGAAACCACCCTGTGATTCAATTATCTCCCACTGCCTCCCTCCCACAACACGTGGGAATTAAGGGAGCTACAATTCAAGATGAAATTTGGGTGGGGACACAGCAAAAACGTATCAGTTGGGTTATATAGCAATTGAGTGTTTAGCTTTATAAGAAACTGCTAAGTTATTTTCCAGAGTGTTTGTATCATATTACAGCCCCACCAGCAATGTATGAGTGATCCAGTTTTTCCACAGCTTTGGTAGCCTTTGGTGTTGTCACTTTTTAATTTTAGCCATTCCGATAGGTGTGTATCAAAATCTCATCGAGACTTTAATTTGCATTTCCCTGGTTGATAATGATGTTGAACATCGTTTTATGTGCTTAATTGCCATCTGTGTGTGCTCCTTGGTGAATTGTCTCTTCATATCCTTTGTCCATTTTCTAATTGAATAGTTTGCTTTTTTACTGTTGAGTTTTGCACATTCTTTATATATTCTATGTAATAGTCTGTTGTTACATATGCTAATCTGCAAATATTTTCTCCCAGTTTGCATCTTGTCTTTACATTCTCTTCCCACGAGCTTTCACAGAAAAAAATATTTAAATTTTGATGAGGTCGAATTTATAAGATTTTCTTTTTATAGATTGGGCTTTGGTATCAATTCTGATAACTCTATCTAGCTCTAGATCCCAAAGCATTGCTCCTGTGTATTTTTTTTTTCTAGAAACTTTATAGTTTCAGATTTTATATTAAAGTCTATGGTCCATTTTGAGTTCTTTTTTGTATAAGGTGTAAGATTTAGATTGTTTCTTTATTTATTTTGCTTATGGATGTCCAAATGCTGCAGCACTATTTATTGAAAAGGCTATCCTTCTTTTCTGAAAGTGTCTTTGTATCTTTGTCACCTAACCATATTTATGTCATCTATTTTGTTTCATTGATCTGTTTCCTTCTTACTAAGGTAGTCTATTTTTGCCATTGAATTTGTTGAGTGCATGTACTGTAAATGGATTCACTATAATTTATTTTAAGATCAATAGTTTATGGTCATTCCAGAGTTTTCTTATTTTTAAAAAGCTAATGAATCAAAAGCAGAGATAATGACAATAGCTAAGATTTATTAAGAGCTTATAATTTACCAGGTACTATTCTAAGTACTTTCTTTTGTACAACTACCTTAAGAGGTCAATACCATCCTTATTTTATAGATAAAGAAACTGGAGCAAAGAGGGGTTGAAGGTTACATAGCACTGTGACTCTAGAGATAGGACTGTTATTCACAATGCCAGACAAGTTCTTAGAAGGGGACATATTTATGCCTCTTAAGAGCATGGATAATATTGCTACAAAAGATACTGCTATGAAAGTTTGTACCTACATTTTGCTGAGAAGCTGACCCATTATAAGAATAAAGATGTAAATTAAAGAGCAAAACATGTCTGCCTAAAAGTACACAAAATTTCCTGAAAGACATCTTTGAATGACATTCAAAAAATTTTTTCTGGATGTGAGGGCAATCTGGCTGCAATATCTTTCGCCCCATTGATTGGCAGGGTTGATTTGGCTGATCTGGCTGGCTAGGCAGATGGCCCCTTCTTCCCTCACCACTCCATGTGCATCCCTACCAAAGCTGTGCACTCGGTCAAAGAGGACGACCATCCCCAATAGAGAAGGACCGGTCTTCAGTCAAGGGTATATGAGTAGCTATGTCCCCTTCTAGAACCTCCAAATAAGCTCTCAAGGTCAATTTGTAGCAGAACGTAGGGTAGCCAAGCTTCCAAGACTCCAGACACATCCAAATGAGGTGCTGCATGTGGCAGTTTGCCTTTCTAAAAAAAAAAAAAATTCCTTACTTTTTCTTGCTATTTTTAACCTTTACTTTGAGAATATGCATCTGATTTTTATATTAATTAAAATAAAAAAAATGAAAGAAAAAGGTTATTGTTTTTAGAACGCTGGATGGTATATATTGACCTACTGTTATTTCTCCATGGTTTTACTTAAATCACATCTTGTATACATAGAAAATGTTGCATTAATCCTCTTATAAGTGAGCTTAGATTTTTTGATAGTAAAAAGAAAATGACTTTTTCATAAAACCCTCTGACTTGGGTGTTTTGATGTGCATAATGAAGTTTATGAAGCTCTTTAAATATATTCACTGTAAAGCCTTTGTTGAGATTATGAAACTTGTTTTTAAGAAATGATTATTTTAATGATTGTCTTTATTACAGAAGTTCTTTTTCTTATTGTTACTCTAGTATTTTCCTTCACTTTCACGGTAGTGTTAACATTCACCATACAATTCATCATTATGAATAGAGAGAGCAACGGATAAAACAAGAGTGTTCTGTTTCTGGATGAATCCCAGGAAAATTTTAAGTCCCTTATTCAATTATGCATGATACCACATTATGAATATGGTGAATGATACGGTGAATGTTAACACCACCATGAAAGTGAAGGAAAATACTAGAGTAAAAATAGTCAGAAGTCTCTTCTGATTTATAAAACTATAAGAGAATAAATTTATGTTGCTTTAAGTCATCAAGTTTATGGTTACAGCAATCATAGGGAATGAATTATAAAAGTCTTACTATAATAAGCCAGTAAAGAAATTTTAAAATACAGTTCAAGGAAAAAGTTATTTGACAAGGCAGT
This sequence comes from Pan troglodytes, assembly GCF_028858775.2. Taxonomy (NCBI): domain Eukaryota; kingdom Metazoa; phylum Chordata; class Mammalia; order Primates; family Hominidae; genus Pan; species Pan troglodytes. The sequence continues at coordinate 86,492,818 of NC_072401.2, forward strand.
TTTAAGGAGAAAAGAAAGCTGAAGTGCAAAGTGAGGATGGAGTAGAAAGGTAAGAAAAGAGTAGCAAAGGAGAAGGGAGTAGCTAGGTGAGGCTGTGTAGTTTGATATCTGTCAAAGACTGGCCAGAATAATGAACTGGAAATGGTTTAAGCTTACTTCTGCTTTGGTTGCATAGCAAACAACTATGTAAATTATGTCCACCAGAAAAGTACACCAATGAATGTGTGCAGTTACCTGATGACCCTCTTGTTCCTCAAGGAGCTGTCACCTAGGTTCTGTGATCAAATATTGCCTTTTAAGAAATTAGTCTGAGGGTGGGGACATGGTCTGTCAGTGGTCCACGTACAACCAGTGAAGTTCTTCCTACCTGTGCCATAGTCGCATATGACTATGTTCTATTTTTTGTTGTGTTTTGGGTCTATAGCAGGCCTGGACATAACCTACCACATGAGCTTTCCAAATGCTGAAAGATAATATCTCATACAAATTCCATTTCACATTCTATTTTTTTTAGTAATTGAGTTTATATTATAGTGGTAGCATTTTCTTCTTTATTCCTCCAGTAAGAAGCGGAGGTTCTACTCAATTTTGAACTTGTCTGGTATATATATATTGCACAGACTCTCTTTTTTGTCTCAGCAGAAATGATGTAAGATAGAAAACCCTCTGTTGCTAGGTTGAGAGGGAGAGGAAGAGAGAGTGACGGATAAAACAAGAATGTTTTGTTTGTGGATGAATCCCAGGAAAATTTTAAGCCCCTTCTTCTGTTATGCATGGTACGAAAACAACATGGCCCTGTCATAGTGAGAGGTTAGACCTAGATGAGGAAGGTGTCCAAGCCTCAAGGTTGAAGGCCATTTAAGTGTGATACTGAGAAAGCAGCCTAACATTATCAGGCTTCCTATGGGAATAAGATAATCTATGGTACCCTGTGGTTAGGACAAGGAGGACAGAGTGTGGGGCCCAAAGATGCAGAGAAAATATTTAAATAGTCATATTTCAGCAGATAACAGTGCAGGAGACATAGGGAATCATGTGAAATGAGGGATGTTTCCAAGGAGGTGATAAAGATCTAAAAAACAAGGACAGGAGTACATCAGATGCCCCTTGTACTGGTGCCAGGATGATAAGTAAGTGCCTCAAGAATGTAGATTATGCAGAAAAGGGAGAATCTAAATAAGCAGTCCCTGAGATGATACCTCCCAAAGACTAATCTGAAACAGCATGAGTTAATCTTACAGAAACAACTGGGGCCTCAAAACTGGATGAGGTTAGTTCTAAAAATAAATCAATTTACATTAAAATATTTTTTGGGACAAAAATTTTGACTCTCACAATCCCTTAACTTACATTCTTAAGTACTTCTTAATTATCTCAAAGAATGGTGATCATTGACTTCATACTTGTCAAGCCTAGTGACTTTTCTGTAGTCTTTATTCTACAATTTCTGTGCTGGTTTTAGAACCATCTTCCCTCAGATTCCTCCTCACCCATATCCTTCTCTGGGTTGTACTGTTGGAGTCTGTTTCCTGGTCTTCCATACGGCTTGCTTATAGGTGAGACAATGGGAGACCTGCTGAAAACTGTCAGGGGATCTTTCTGCCAACTTTAATATCTGAATCATACTGGGTCTGCTTTGATTTTTTAAATTCTTTTGACTTTTAAGACACATTTTACTGCCTTTTCAAATGTCCATAAATTGTGATTGTTGCATTATATTACAATGGGTGGTTCACTCATCTTCTCTATCCCCAACCTCAAGCATAAGTAAGTTTCCTAATGATTACAGCACCTGGCTCATAGAGAATAGACATTAAAAGTTTATTGGCTAATTGAATAGCTATAGGTATGGGGTGAGGTAACAGAGAGAGCCTCCTCCTGAAGGATTGATCAGAATCAATGTTTGCCATAATTGCGATATCCTACTGAGAATCACTTTCTGTAAGTGTAATTCATGGAAATATGCCTTATCCTCAGGAATACTCATGTAGAGAAAAGGTGAGAAGCTTTGCTTTATAGAGAAGAGAGTTTTCCATACAGGCCTGCCTTTTGACTTATTGGAAAGGGAGAGGACTGGACTGAAAATTAAGGTAATCCAAAAATGGTACAAATATGGAGAAAATGCTTTTCAAACTTTTCCTTCTAATTACTCATCAGGGCAGAGGAAGGTAAATATGCACATCTGGATCTGAGTTGGAGGTAATGATGATGTGGACCAAGAAACCAATCTGCCATAGGCTAAGAGTCTATCTTGAACATTAATTTAGATGTCAATTCTTAAGTTAATATTCAAGATAGACTCTCAGCCTATGACAGATTGCCTTCTTGCTCCACATGGACACACGGAGGGGAACAATAACATACTGGGGATTTTCAGAGGGTAGAGGGTGGGAGGAGGGAGAGGATCAGGACACATAACTAATGGGTACTAGGCTTACTACCTGGTTGATGAAATAATCTGTACAACAAACCCCCATGACACAAGTTTACCTATGTAACTAACCTGCAGTTGTACCCCTGAACTTGAAATAAAAGTTAAAAAAATGTCAATTCTACTCCTACTTGTGTGTTTGAATATGAAAGTCTTCTCTTACTTTTTTTTTTTTTTTTTTTTTTTTTTTTTGAGACAAAGTCTTGCTCTGATGCCCAGGCTGGAGTAAAGTGGCACAATCTCGGCTCACTGCAAACTCTGCCTCCTGGGTTCATGCCATTCTCCTGCCTCAGCCTCCCCAGTAGTTGGGACTACAGGTGCCTGCCACCTTGCCCGGCTAATTTTTTGTATTTTTAGTGGAGACAGCGTTTCACCGTGTTAGCCAAGATGGTCTCAATCTCCTGACCTCGTGATCAGCCCGCCTCAGCCTCCCAAAGTGCTGGGATTACAGGCGTAAGCCACTGCACCGGGCTCTTTTACTTTCAATAGAGTTGATATTCTAAGTGTGTGGCATGACTGTTACTCTGAGACATTGTCTATCACTGGCTCAGGCTTCTTCAGCAGGAGCTTTGTATTTTCCATGCTTCTACCTTGAGAAGTACGGCACAAAGGAAAAGATACATCACTTGCTGGTGGCAGACCTCATTCCAAGAGAACATTTTGACAGAGGAGGAGAGCTGGAGGTGGTCAGGTGCTTGCAGTGTGGGGCAGGAGAGGAGTTTGGGATGTGGATGGGAGAGGCCACTGAAAACTTAGAGTGGGTTTTCCTTTGGATTTTTACTTTGGTTAATTCTGGTATTTAAAAATTTTGGGCAGCAATGATTTTGATTAATATTAACCACATCTTTTCCCTTCAATCATTTAAAATGGCTCCATTTTCCTGTTATAAAATGGCCAGTAAGAGAAAATCTGATCTTGGTGGATAACCTGTGTGTCCTGCCCTAAACTAAAATGCTTAAATATTATTACTGTGGTCTCAGAAGACAAAATGTCTCAGATCTATTTATTTTTAGTAAGCACACCTTACTAAAGCACACTTCACCTTTGCTCTTACCAGGTATGTACAATCCCATTTAGGAGATAAGTGCTGAGCTGGGGGAAATAGAAGCCCTGAACACTCTGAAATCTTATATGCAAATTATATCACAGTTGCATTATTTGCTAAAGTTCATTTTGAGGCACTCTGGGATGTGATTAATTTTAAGGGTAATGCAAGATGTTGTCTACTGAATTCAGAAGCCCTGAGGGATAAATACATTTGCCTATTTTCTTATTACTAAGGGGATGGTTAATATAAAATGGAAGCAGAATACTTACAGTAGAACATTATAGTATCTAATTTTTACAGGAGGCATAAACTATGCTGGGAGCTACGCTATAGGATAAATGAGCCTATTGCAGCACAGATCAGGCTAATAAAATAAATGTATGTAAAAATATGTCTATTTGCTCTCTTCCATGCATCACAAGAATGCCTCGTGCCTCTTGGAGAAGAGTCCATCATCCACCTGTGTACTATCTATCTATCTATCTATCTATCTATCTATCTATCTCTCTATTTATCTATCTACCTATTTATCTATCTTTCAAACTCTTCCAGATCTCCTTAGCCATAATTTACCACCTCCTTATTTAAACTTATATTCCATAACATCTACAACAATCATTTGACAATTCATCTTGTAATGCACTACTTTAAAATTGATATTTAGATTCTGTATGGCATAGCTAATATATTTTCTTCCTAACTGGACTATAAGCCTTCAGGGAACAGGGACTATGATTTTCTTTATGTGTTGCACAAATATCCTAATGTAGATATGAATGAATATTTTATGGAGTTGTTTCAGTTATATAGGCACATTTAAAACAATAATAATAGAAAATGGAATTTCAAAAATATTTAGCATTTCCTCAAGGAGCCAGGTATATGTAGTCAGATTATTTTCCTCTTCATGAGTAACTACTCATGCCAATTTATTTCATGAATATTATTGAGAATTTTATTTTTAGGGCACTGTTATGCATGGTGGAAGGGAATGTGGATGTGTCCTGAATGTAATGAAGAAAGGATATACATAAACATCTAACTATTGAGAAGTCTTACTTCTCAATGTGTGTTCTGTGGACCAGCAGCCTTGGCAACACTGGGATCTTGTTAGAGAAATGCAGAATCTCAGCCACCAATGAGACCTACTGAATCAGATTTGCATTTTAGCAAGATCTCAGGAAGTTTGCATGCTCATGCAAGTCTGAGAAGCACTGGACTACAAAACACCTTCCAAAATCACTGTTCTTTCCTTGCTTCTGAACTGGCTTCATATATGGTGTTCATCAGATAGTTCCGCAGGAGGACAAAGGAATGGGGCAAGGAACTAATGTCTATTGGCCACCTACCTTCAAATACAGACAGACCTAGAGTTATCCTTCCTCCCTCTTTTCCCACTTCCAGATTCTCTGTTATTGTTAAGCTCATGGTAACAGGAGTTACAGACTTATAAATTTCTATATCATCGTAATTGCTGTTTAGCTACATGGTCTAGCAGTGATGACTTTCAGGGAAATATCACTTACGTGACTTTTGTTGGTTGTATTCCCATCTAATACTACACTCCTGGATAGAACCATGCATTACAACTTGGGGCAGCATGCAGGAGTGATTGAGATGAAGTGCTAGAGTGGCACCTCTAGCTGTTTGTAATGCTGGGTGTATTTCACACGCTAATGAATGACCTTACTGACTGCTAACGCATGCCAGAAATCATTAATTTGATCCAGTTTTTACTGAGCACTGATGGATCCTGTCAGAAATAGGACTAGAAGATGAGATTAGACATTCTCTTAACTAGGTTTTAGAAAAGGACAGTATCTTTAGTTCTGTAAAATGAGTTGACATGTGGCATTAAATTCATTGCTGTTATCTGTCATAGGCTTTTCTGGGAAGAATAATGAAGGCTAAACTGTATTAGAAATCTGGCTCAATCTTAATATTGCAAATCTGTTGGTAGGCCAGAAACAATGTAATTTTATCAGAAGGACTTTGGTTTGTAGAATTGTAATTGATGGAAGAGATAGCTTATACCATCAAAATTTTTCTTTGGGTTTTGAAAAATTTAACAAAAATCCAATAATTTAATATACAAAAATGAATTATGGTTCACAATATAAAAGAGACTAAAGGATAAATGAGGCAATGTCTCATTAAGCATGGTGGATAGCATACATGCACTCACTGCCACCTCCACTAAAAGCTTCCTAAAATGACAATACAGAGGTTTTTTTTTAAAAAAAGTCACAAGCCCCATGAACAGAAAAACCAGGACAGGGGAAAAAACACATAATTTGGAAGGAGAAAAGCAGCTTGTTCTGGTTATGTATTGCTATATATTTGACTATCCCGAAAGTTAATGGATTAAAACAACGATTTTATTATACCTTACAATTTTTGTGGTCAAATCTTTGGGCAAGTCTCAGCTGGGTGATTCTCTCATTCTGTATGCATTGACTGTGGTCACTCAGTGGTATTCGTCTGGCAACTGAGCTAGTCTGGAGTCTCCACGATGGCCTTACTCACACACCTTGGCAGGAGCAGCTGGAAGTCTGTGCTCAGCTGGATCTCCTTTCCTCTCCATAAACTCTCAGTCAGGGCTTCACCTGCAGGGTGGCTGGACTACATACCTGGCAACTCAGAGCTCCTAGAATGAGCATTCAGTCTGTTAAGGCCTGGGTCTAACAATTGGCACAGCTCTAATTCTGTCATATTTTATTAGTCATGTGGTAATCTCAATAGAACAAATGGGGTCAAAAATTTAGGGCCATCCTTAATCTATCACCCAGATGAATAGTAACATACTTAGAAGACCAGAGGAATCTGAAACCCCAGTCAGGAATAAGAGACATGCAGAGGTCAGCTGAGTCCTGCCACAGAATTCTAGAAAGGCTTAGGAATTTCATGTCCTTCTGGAAAGAGGGAGAGGGGTCCAGGTAGGGCTTAAAACGTAAGGGCTAGTTGAAAGTCTGTATAAAAACAGTCAGATCCTCTGATACCCTCCCAAAGCTTGCTGATCCTCTTGTCCATGCAGATAGGAGATCAGAGGCTTAATTTTTGGAGACATTGAACCACATAACTGAAAGCAGAGAACTATACAGAAAATAAATATATTAAGTAAAACTATATTGTTCCATGAAATGTCCTTTCCCTCATTCACTACATTACCTCTGATGATACTGGCAGACTCTCAGGTAAGGGCTGGAGGCTTCTTCTCTGGTGAAATTTAACAGTCCAAGAGAAAGCGTCTACAGATTTTGAGAGCTGTGGGGCCCAGGGAAATGCCACCATCAAATCCATCTTCAGTGAAGCAGTCAACATGTCCCATCTAAGCATAGAGCACCTATCTACTCAGCCTTGTAGTGTCTCCTTCTTTTTTTTTTTTTTTTTTTTTTTGAGACAGAGTTTTGCTCTTGTCGCCCAGGCTGGAGTGCAATGGCACAATCTTGGCTCACTGCAACCTCTGCCTCCTGGGTTCAAACAATTCTCCTGCCTCAGCCTCCCAAGTAGCTGGGATTACAGGTGCCTGCCACCATGCCCAGCTAATTTTTGTATTTTTAATAGAGACGGGGTTTCATCAGTGTCTCACTCTTAAAGTGAGCAGATAATCAAGGATCAACAGATATTTGAGGAAGCATTTTAACATGCCAAACCAAACAAGTAGAAATTAATTTTTTTCCATTTGTCCTGAAAATACTTGTTGGCAGTGCTTGTGGCAGCAGCATTTACCCCGAGATAACTTTGCTATGAAAGATTTCACTTTTATTATTATTTTTGCATCACTTTAGTATATCAACCTCAGAAACCAAAGACATCATTTTGTTTATAGCATTCTGTTTTTTAGTGGTGGTATTTCCATTGACTAAATAGAGTAATTCTCAATTGCTGAAAATGTCAAATCCTAGAAAATGTAACATTCCTACATGTGATGTTAACATTATTCTTGAATAGTTGTTGGCCACAGATTCATTTAATGAGTCTAATTTTCTGAAATAGACAATCCTGATGATTATGATGTTCTAATGTTAGTTCTGTTCAGAAATAACTTCAGGAAGAACAGTTTTTATATATTATTTTCACAGGAAAATCAGTCACATTTGATTCAGGCTCAAAGAGTATGTTTATGTAAAATTAAATGAGCACTGGCAGTGAGCTGCACTTTTTTTTTCCTAAATGGGAAAAAGGTTAAGAACACTGGGCAAATAAAAAAATGTGAAGAACAAGGTAAAATTAGAAAATTACAAGAGGTGGGGTGGAGCAAGACAGGTGAATAGAAGCCTCCACTAGTCAATCCCTCCTGCAGGAACACCAAATTTAACAAATATCTACACAAAAAAATCACCTTCACAGGAACCAAAAATCAGGCAAGCACTCACAGTACCTCGCTTTTACTTCATATCACGGAACAAGGCACTGAAGCGGGTAGGAGAGTCAGTCTTGAATTGCCAACACCACACCTCTGCCATCCCCCTACAGTGGCCTTGTGGCATGGAAAGAGAATCTGTGCACTTGAGGGAGGAAAAGTGTAGTGACTACGGGACTTTGCATTGAACTCAGTGCTTCTCTGTCACAGTGGAAAGCAAAACCCGGCTGAACTCAGCTGACACCAATGCAGAAAGCATTTAGGACAACCCTAGCCAGAAAGGAATCACCCATTGCAAGGGTCAGAACTTGACTTTTGGCAAGTCTCGCCACCACGGGCGAAAGTCCTCTGAGATCCTAAATAAACTTGAATGGCAGTCTAGGCTACAAGGACTGAAACTACTAGGTAAGTCCTAGTGCTATGCTGGGCTCAGAATCAGCAGACTTAGGGGGAATGCAACCTAGTGAGATACTAGTCAGAGCAGCTAAGGGAGTGCTTATGCCACCCTTCTCCTAACCCCAGGTAGCACAGCTCATAGCAAGGAAAGTGACTCTGTCATTCTGATTGAGGAGAGGCGAGTGAAGAGTAAAGAGGACTTTGTCTTGCAACTTGGATACCAGTTCAGCCACAGTAAGACAGAGCACTGGGCAGAGTTATGAGGTCCCCATTCCAGGTCCTCACTCCAGGATGACATTTCTAGACACACCCTGGGCTCGAAGTGAACCTGCTGCCTTGAAGGGAGAGACCCAATCCTGGCAGAATTCATCACTTGCTGACTAAAGAGCCCCTGGACCCGGAATTATCAGCAGTGATACCCAGATAGTATTCCGTGGGCCTTGAGTGAGACTCTGAGACATGCTGGCTTTAGGTGTGATCCAGCACATTCCCAGTGGTGGTGCTACAGTGGGAGACTCCTTCTGCTTGAGAAAAGCAGAGCGAAAAATAAAGGGGTCTTCATTTTGCAGCTTAGGTACCAGTTTGGCCACAGTGGGGTAGAGCACCAAATAGGCTCTTGGGGTACCCATTTCCAGGCATAGGCTCTTGGATTGCATTTCGGCCTGCCCTGGGTCAGAGGGGAGTTCACTCCCCTGAAGGGTGAGCCCTAGGCCTGGCAGCATTCACCACAAGCTAACAGAAGAAGCCTTGGGCTTTAAGTGCACATTGGCAGTAGCCTGGCAATACTCTCTGTGAGCCTGTTGTGGTGGTGGCCATGGTGAGAGGCTCCTCTGCCTGTGCAAAGAGAAGTGAATAGTGAAAAGGGCTTTGTCTCATGGTTTGAGTGCCAGCTCAGGTGCAGTAGAGAAGGAATTCAGAATCTTATCAGATACATTTAACAAAGAAATTGAAATAATTAAAAAGAATCAAGCACCAGGTAGATTTCTAAGGTTTTCGACTCTAGTCCCTGGCTCCCGGATGGCATCTCTGGACCTGCCCAGGGCCTGGGGGATCTCACTGCACAAGAGACGTGGCTGGATTTGCCACCTGCTGTTGTGGAGTCCCAGGGCCTTCAGCTAACATAGGCGGTAACCAGGTAGTGGCTATAGCAGGCCTTGGGTGAGACTCAGTGCTGTGCTGACTTCAGGTCTGATCCAGCACGGTCCCAGTGATGGTGGCCACAGGGGTGCTTGTGTCACCCTTTACCTCCAGGCAGCTCAGCACAGACAGGGAGGCTCCATTTGTGTGACAGAAAGTAAGGGAAAAGAACAACAGTCCTTGCCTGGTAAATCAGTGAATTCTGGATCTTATCCAAGACGACCAAGGCAGTACATCTACGAGTCTGTAAGAATCACAGCATAACTAGTCTTGAGGTGCTTCCTAATGCAATACGTCTTACATCACAACACCCAAGTCCTTTTGAATACCTGGAAAGCCTCCCCAAGATGGACAGGTACAAACAAGCCCAGAGTGTGAAGACTACAATAAATACCTAATTCTTCAATGACCAGACACCAATCAACATCTACAAGCATCAGGACCATCCAGAAAAACTTGACCTTACCAAATGAACTAAACAAGGCACAAGGGAGCAATCCCAGAGAGAAAGAGATATGTGACCTTTCAGAGAGAGAAATCAAGATAGTTGTTTTGAGAAAACTCAAATAAATTTAAGATAACATAGAGAAGGAATTCAGAATCTTATCAGATAAATTTAACAAAGAAATTGAAATAATTAAAAAGAATCAAGCAGAAATTCTGGAGTTGAAAATGTAACTGGCATATTGAAGAATGCATCAGAGTCTCTTAGTAGCAAAACTGATCAAGCAGAAGAAAGAAAATTATAATTAATATACTCAAACAGTTGGGGAAAATATATAAATAAAACAACAAAGGATGCTCTAATAAAGGAAAATTGAGTAAACAAGCTAGAATTCTTGGAAATGAAAACTATAGAATCAGAAATTAAAAAGTCAATAAAAATTTTAAAAGGCAAATTTTAGAAAATTGTATGAGTAGAACAACCAAAGAGATGAACAATAGTACAGAAGTTATAAGAAAGAAAGTTCAGGAGGTTTCCCATCTAGATAATATGGTACACACACAGAGAGAACAGAGAAAACAGAAAGGGAATAAGCAATTGGAGGGAAAAATCATGAAAATATCTCAGCCCTGAAGGATATGAATTATCAGATTGACAGGGACCACAAAACAAAAAGGATAAGAAAAGCATGCATGTTATGACACATAATCATGAAATCTTAGGATACCAACGACAAAGAGAAACTCCCCAAAGCTTCCAAGAAGAAAGAGAACTGACTAGGATTAAAAATTGCACACATTCACTCATGAACAACGCTGGATGCTAGACGATAATAAAATGGCATGTTCAAAATTCTGATTGAAATGATTTTCAATCTGAAATTTTAAGCTCAGCTGAGCTGTCAATCAAGTGGGTAGAAAAAGACGCAATGCTTTTAGCTAGTTGAAATGCGATAAAATGTATTCAGGATCCCCCCTCCCCCCGCAAATTGTGAATGATCATTTCTTTTTATTATGCATTCTATATTCATTAGACTGTATGGTGTTCAAGGGATGCAACTTTAATTTTTAATTGTCCTACATACCATCTGCAAAAAGTAGGCATTAATGAATAGTGTTTATGAATAAATGAACTTTGCTCTACTTTAAATCATGATTATTTGAAGTACTGCATATAATAGTGTTGCTTTGACATATGAAAGCAACTTATTTCTTTATTTGCCATTTATTGATACTATATTTATTATTTACTCACAGATTTTTTTTTTCTCCATGATCTGGGTCCATTTAGAGGTAAAGATCTTTCATCTTGTTATTCTGTTATTTGATCCAACAGTCTAAAGGATTTTGTTGCTTGAATATTTAGGAAGAAGAGTAGAATATGTTGCTCACATTTATTATAACAAAATATTTCCAGAGCCATTTATGATGATGTTGACCTGATAACACCAACTGCCAATAAATTAAAGACACAATTTGAATTTTCCCCTGTTGTAATTACTCTCCAGACCACTAATCAGATGCTTAATTACTTCCAGCATTACTGTTGGTAATAAAATCTTTACTGCCACCAGTGAATAGGAGCTGTAATGAATAAGGGAACAAGCTGATTGATTGACACTGTGGAGGGTGGCTCTGGATCTTATGAAGAATGGCTCAAGGAGAACTCAGGGATCGTTGTGACAATCTGGAAATCAGAAAATACTTTGATTTGAAATTGTCAAGAACAGTAGAGATCAAGTGAAAAAGTCAGCTTGGATGAGGTGTAGAAATATTTCGTACTTGAAAGAGAATGCAGACATCAGAATAATAGGAAGCAAAACTGACCTCAGGAACTAAGCAGAAATAGTCAGAATCAAAGGATATAGGAAGTCATTACCTTACCAATGCACACCTATTTGTTTTTATTCTACATATATGTAACAGTAACTGTGTAATTTCTTCTGCTCACAGCAAAACTTTATTTATTTTTGCTTTCAGGAAGACTGACTTGGGAAGTGTTGAGATATTTGACTTTCTATTGAGATAACTTAGAGGATGTACAAAGAATATCATACCACCAGCAATAGTTCCAAAGGCAGTTCCAAGGCTGATGGCTACAACTTTGTGTAGAACTGTGTGTCTACCCATGGGCTAATTATCAAAAAATGTTGTGGTGTGCTGGGAGCTGTCCAAGTGCAAAGATGGGGACATACTGGGCCATGAAGAATGGATGCCTTTGTGGTTAGAGATGCCAGTGATACCTTCCGTACGCATACTCTTAGGGATTCTGGCTCTTTCTAATCCCTGGGATGGATAGCTCTATGTATAACATGCCTTCATCCTTCCTGCCATGACTGATTGATTGGACCATGGATAGATTTCTGACCCATGCTATGCCTGGAATTTGGAGTTGAGATACTGAGAGTTTGATTCAGATAAACAGTGGTAGACACCAAACCCATGAGTTCATGCAAACTTAGAAATTGTTTTCTTTTTGGCCACACACAGTCATGGAGAGAAATGGAACAAAGGAAAAAAGACTAAGCTAATGCTTATGTGACTGCTGTGTGATGGAGACTGTGATAGTGACTGGCTTTTCAATCCAATTCTTATTTACAGGAGGCCTGACTTTATTTAGATACTTTGAAAATATAAACTTAAAATACACTTCACTACCACAGCTTGAAGGGGATTCTGTTCTTAACAACAGTCAATCCACTTTCATTAATCTATTCAGTTTTTCTAACCCAGCAATAAAGTTGACCAGTTAAGATAATATGTCATTATAGAATGCCTTCCATCTATTATAATCACAGTTTTATAGTTACTTGGATTTTATCCCTCTCCTTTCGAAGACTGTGAACTCTGATTTTTTTAAACAAGAACTTTATCCCAATTTGTTTCACATAGTGGGTGGCCAGTTGCTTGCTGAAATTGAGTATTGATTGAGCTGCAGTAAATTTGGCTGATGAGAGACATGTTTGGCTTAATGCCCCAAGAAAACAATATTTCTAGTACTATTCACATATATTCTCAAAAATTTCCCTTTAAATTTCTTACATGAAAAATTAGGTATGGATGTTACAGTGTGTGCATCCTTTGACTCAACCTATTAGCTGTATTAAGGATGTTGGGTTCTTTGCAACACGTGGAAGAATTGGCTCAGGGTCAACAGCCTACCTCTCAACTCCATGAGTAAGGAGATGAGCCCGGCAGCCTCTGGCAGGAAGCCTTTGGTCATTCTGATTCTAAAATAATCATTCTGATTATAAATGATGTGTAGGGCGAATGGTGAGCTCCTCTAGCTTTAAGAACATTTGAATGAGCATGTATCACTATAAATTTAATTATTTGGCAATTGTTGAGTAAAATTATCTTTAGAAAATAAACTGTCTTTAGAGCTAATTTTCACATTTCCAAATTAAAAAAAAAATTGCCTAGATAGTAATACAAGCTTAATATTCAATTCATTAAGCTGCCTGTTTATTGACTTTCCCAAGAGACTTCTTGCTTGAGTTTCCTGTAATATGTTATAACATTACCATAATGGGGCTTTATCACTTCTTATTTTCCACATGCATTGCTCTGATAATTGGAAAAGGTAAGGAAATTCAACTATTGAAATGAGTGACCTTTACATTTGGAAAACTAATTTGTTCAGGTCTCATAAGAGGTCTCATTATGTCACTTAAAACACATGGAATTAAGAGTCAATTTAATTTTTTGTTATAGGAAATTATTTCCTTAATCAAAATATTCATATCATTTCTCTTGTTTCCTATTCTTCATGTCACCAATTTTTTTTGCCACCGCCTCACAAATTTAGTAAGTTTTTAATATGTATTTTTGCATCTTGACAATTTAAAGATTTTTAGATATGAGCAGTAATCAATGTCCAGGATATTCACAGCAAATAGGTCATAACAGATATAGGCTGGGGACAGTGTATGATTTAGTAATCTTCCAGCCTAGGTTCATCCCAGACTTAGCAATGGAGAAGAGCAGCTTTGTGCTTTATGAAGTCTTGTTCTTTCCTCCTTCTCCTCTTCCTTAAAATGCAAATTACATCCACTTGTGCATTTAGAAAGCAATAGTGCCCATGACAGTTTTTCCCAAATATTTTATTTCTTCTATTTCAGCCTCCTAGGCCCGACCTTATTACCTTGTTGAGTTTTCAGCATAGCCCTTAGTCCTTTTGATGAGTAAAAAGCATTTATACACAAGAGGACAGCCAGTATAGTGGAAGACATTACTCAGCCTCTCCAGGTGTGGGCAGTTCTTGAACCACTGAGTGCTCTCTTCCCATGGACATAGATTGAGGGCTCCAAGAATCCCAGGATAAATTCCAACAAGCTTTATATCTCTGTTTACCTTACATTTCACAATGAAAAGGACCAGCCCTTTCAAACTATTCATCATTTCAAAGACAGTTCTCTTATTCCTTAGGATATACCCTGATCTGATCTTATCTCCTGCCTCTCTCTGTCCCCCCAGGCTCTCCCACTCTGCCCTTGGGAACCCATGGGTTGTCATTAGCAAACTGCTCACATCTTCAACCTCTTGTCTGATTGTTCCCATCATATTCTGTTCAAGCAACACCAGCTTTTATTGACACCACTTTCTCTAGAAGCAGCTGTGTTTTCTCTCATACTCCATGTGAACCTCAAGGCCTGGAGGTGAATGGATGGCCTCGAATCCTTGTTTGGTGCCTTCAAGCCTTCCTCTCCTTCTTTTAAACTGCTAGTTCTTTTGTAGCTCATGACATTAGATTTTACTATTACTCTGCCTTGTGGTGTCATGTACTCCTTCTGGTTGCTTCTTCTCACTCCTAGATGACAATGAAAATGCTTCCTTTCTTTCTTTCACTCATTCTGTTGCTATGCTAAATTCTTAGTTGCCTGACTTTCTTGCCCCAAGAATCTCTTTCTTCTCTCCATCTTGCCATGGCTTCCTGACTCCCATATATGGTTATATCCAGACATGGTGTTACTCATAATAATGGCACCATTTCCAGCCATTGTCTTCTCTGACTTCACCTCCTGGCTAGCTAACTCCTAACTCTAGTACTCTTACTTTAGTTATTCTTCTTCTTAAACACTTGTCTACTGACCCCACCAAGTTTTTGCTATTCACAACCCCTCACTCTCCTTTTCACCCAAGTTAGATTCGATGAATTGGCATGATAACCATCCCATTGCTAACATCCTTAATTCTCTTGACCTCCCATCCTACTCTATTGTATGCAGCTGACCAAACTTTAGCTGTGCCTAATTAAGGCCAATGGTCTGTGTACTTTGGCCCTTGATATGGTTTGCCTGTGTCCCCACCCAAAGCTCATCTTTTAATTGTAACTACCATTATTTACACATGTCATAGGAGGAACCCAGTGGGAGGTAATTAAATTATGGGGGTGGGTCTTTCCCACTCTGTTCTCCTGATAGTAAGTTTCATGAGATCTGTTGGTTTTAAAAATGGCAAGCTCTCTCATTCTCTCCTTTGTCACCACCATGTAAGAAGTGCCTTTCATCTTCCACCAGCATTGTGAAGCCTTTCTAGCTGTGTGGAACTGTGAGTCCATTAAACTTCTTTCTTTTGTAAATTGCCCAGTCTTAGGTATGTCTTTATCAGCAGCATAAAAACAGAGTAATGCAGTAAACTGGTACCAGGAGAGTGGGATATTGCTGAAGAGGTATGCAAAAATGTGGAAGTGACTTTGGAAGTGGGTAACAGGCAGAGGTTGGAACAGTTTGGAGGACTCAGAAGAAGAGAGGAAAATGTGGGACAACTAGTCCTAGAGACTAGTTGAATGGCTTTGACAAAAAATGCTGATAGTTATATGAACAATAAGGTCCAGGCTGAGGTGGTTTCAGATGGAGATGAGGAACTTGTTGGGAACTGGAGCAAAGGTGACTCTTGTTATGTTTTAGCAAAGAGACTGGTGGCATTTTGCCCCTGCCCTAGAGATTTGTGGACTTTGAATGTGAGACAGATGATTTAGGGTATCTGGCAGAAGAAATTTCTAAGCAGCAAAGTATTCAAGAGGTGACTTTGGGCCCTATTAAAAGCATTCGGTTTTAAAAGGGAAACAGAGCATAAAAGTTTGGAAAATTTGCAGCCTGACAATGTGATAGAAGAGAAAATCTCATTTTCTGAGGAGAAATTCAAGCCAGCTGCAGAAATTTGCATAAGTAACAAGCTGATTGTTATTCCCCAAGACATTTGGGAAAATGTCTCCAGGGCATGTCAGAGGTTTTTCAGGGCAGCCCCTCCCATCACAGGCCTGGAGCTTTAGAAGGAAAAAATTGTTTTGTGTGTTGGGCCCAGGGACCCTATGCTGTGTGCAGCCTAAGGACTCGGTGCCCTTTGTCCCAGACGCTCCAACTGTGACTAAAAAAGGCCAAGGTACAGCTCAGGCTGTTGCTTCAGAGGGTGGAAGCCCCAAGTCTTGGCAGCTTCCATGTGGTGTTGAGCCTGTGCATTCACAGAAGTCAAGAATTGAGGTTTGGGAATCTCTGCCTAGATTTCAGAGGCTCTATGGAAACTCCTGGATGTCCAGGCAGAAGTTTGCTGCAGAAGCGAGACTCTCATGGAGAACCTCTGCTAGGGCAGCGCAGAAGGGAAATGTAGGATGGGAGCCCCCCACACAGAGTTCCTACTGGGGTACCACCTAGAGGAGCTGTGAGAAGCAGGCCACTGTCCTCCAGACCCCAGAATGGTAGGTCAACATACAGCTTGCACTGTGCACCTGGGAAAACCACAGACACTCAAAACCAGCCTGTGAAAGCAGCTGGGAGGGAGGGGGAGGTTATCCCCTGCAAAGCCTCAGGGGTGGAACTGCTCAAGACCATGGGAACTCACCACTTGTATTAGCATGACCTGGATGTGAGACATGGATTCAAAGGAAATCATTTAGAGCTTTAAGATTTGACTGCCCTGCTGGACTTCAGACTTGCATGGGGCCTGTGGCCCCTTCATTTTGGCCAATTTCCCCCATTTGGAATGGCTGTATTTACCCAATGCCTGTATCCCCATTGTATCTAGGAAGTAACTAACTTGCCTTTGAATTTACAGGCTCATAAGTGGAAGGGACTTGCCTTGTCTCAGGAGACTTTGGATTTTTGAGTTAATGCTGAAATGAGTTAAGACTTTGGGAGACTTTTGGGAAGGTATGATTGGTTTGGAAATATGAGGACATGAGATTTGGGAGGGGCTGGGGTGGCATGATATGGTTTGCCTGTGTCCCCACCCAAATCTCATCTTGAATTGTAACTCCTATAATTTCCATATGTTGTGGGAGAAACCCAGTGGGAGGTAATTGAATTATGGGGCGGGTCTTTCCTGTGCTGTTCTTGTGATAGTGAATAAGTCTCATGAGCTCTGATGGTTTTAAAAACAAGAGTTTCTCTGCACAAGCTCTCTCATTCTCTCTCTTGCTGCCTCCATGTAAGAAGTACCTTTTGCCTTCCACCATGATTGTGAGGCCTTTCTAGCTGTGTGGAACTGTGGGTCCATTAAATGTCTTTCTTTTGTAAATTGCCCAGTCTTGGGTATGTCTTTATCAGCAGCATGAAAATGGACTAATACAACCCTATGCCAGAGTAGCTGGACATTGCTGGATGACAGTTAGACTACCATGCTGACTGGCCTTGCTTCAGATTTATGACCCCTGATCTCAAAATTACTGAGCACTTTCAGAAATTCCTATTTCAGTTTTCTAGTAAATTCACTGTCATCCTCTCTAGATGACTATTTCACACCTTCTCTTCTCCAATCTCAAACACTGATTATTCTGTTTTACTCTCACTTGATGACTTGGTCTTCTACTTCAGAGAGAAAGATATAATCAACAAAAAACATGCTACTTTCCTACCACCCGCCTATATCTTCAGTCACATATGCTTTTTTCTCCTGTATTTCTCTTTTTCTCAAATTTCTCCATTTCTCAAATTGTTCTTATGTTTGCCAGCTCTCTATTTTTTTTAACACATCTCTAACTGCTGGAGTGCCCAGAGTTTATTTTTCAACCCTCTAATCATCTATAGTTACATTTTCTTAAGATACCCTGCTTAGTCCCAAGGCTTTAAATGCCATCTATATGCTGATGGCTCCCAAATTTTTATTTATAATTTTGAACTTTGTCCTGAAAATCAGAATTGTATGTCTGATATCTTACACAGTATTTTTACTTGAGTGTCTCTAACCAAACATGGCTTCTCTTAATTTTCTGAAAAAAATCATCTCTCAATCTTTCCATTTATCAATACATGGTATTATCATCCACTCAGTTGCTGTTCAGGCTGAAAACATGGGAGTTATTCTTGAATCCTCTTTCTTTCACTGACCACATTGAATCTACCAGACAGTCCAGTTGCCTGTGTTTCTAAATTATATTTTATATCTGACTATATCTCATCATTTCCAGTGCTGTAAACTAGACCAAATTGTCACTATATTTTACTCAGAGCACTTAGAAGTTCCTAAAATTATTGTAATTATTTTGCTTATGTTACTGTCTGCTTCCATACATTAGAATGTCAACTCACTGAAGGTAGGGACATTATCTTGTTCCCTCTTGTGTACCTAGCACCAATACTAGCACATAGTAAGGGATCAATAAATATTTTTGCCTGACTGATATTTTAGTGGAACCTGTCTTTCAGAATAAGCATTGAACTATAGAAAACATCTAAAAATTTATATTTTTGAAATTCCAGCAATTAAATTATCTCAGTGGTTCAATTTTAGAAAGTTAATCAATCATGCTGGTACCTAGCTCTCAGCTATAAACTATTCATATAACATGACTCTAATGAGTCATTTAAAATATTTATATTTGTGTGCATATATATGTATACATTCATATATACACACATATATGTGTATGTGTGCATGTGTATATACATACACAAGCATACTAGTTTACAAAAATGTGGTCATATTATGCATGTGGTTTCGGGGATTTTTCTCCCTTCTTATTTCGTTTCCCTTCTATTTGTCCCTCACTCTTCACTACATAGTTCTCCTAATCCAAAGTAACAATTTGCTGTGTTTTCTTCAGCATGCTATTATAATTATAAAAACATATGCTACATATATTTATTCAAATATATAATTATATAGGGAGATTTTGTCATTGATTGCTTTACAAAAATTGTATTATTAAAAGGATACTTCTATTAATTTGTCTCTAAAAATTGCAGGCACCAATTCTTGCCATAGGGAAAAAAAACCCAGTAAGAATGTATTAAAATATTGCTGTGACAGTTGTGTCACATGAATGAGAAGAGAGGGCTGAAGAATTATATCACTCTTTTTGAATAGGCTTTGGTAGGTAGTTTGACTAAGAACAACTCAAAGTTTAATAATGGGATTAGTATTGACTTTCAGACTAATTTCAGGGAAATGGAGGTTTGTGAGATGCCATATATGTTGGTATGAGGGCCTCTGCCCTGTTGTAAGAGCAGTGGCTTGGGAGTAAAGTAGCCCAGGTTTTAATGCATATCCTACAGCTAACTTGCCTGCTAGTCTTTTGAAATTCATTTAATCTCTCTAAGGCAGCCTAAACTGTGGCTAGGCTTGAGTTCCAGTTTATTACTAGGAGTGTGGTCTCAACTTATGAAGAATTTAAGTTATTAAGTTCAATAAACTGTCGGCTAGAGATAATACTTATCATACAAACCCCATAGGTTATTCTTTTGAAACCTACGTGACAAAATATAAAAACATAACTTAGATTGTAATGCGACTTACAAATGTTAGTTGTCTTTATTATTGTTTCCTCACATATCAGTTGAAGACTACAGTAGACATATTTGAGTAATTGTTCAGCTCTGCACTGTTTTACTCTGTGCTACCAGCTGTGTGATTTTTTGAGCACTAGAAATCTGATCTGTCCAAACTGATATCGTACCAGACTTTAAGTCTTAGTATGAAAAAATATAAACTATCTCATTCTTTTTTGATAATAGCATGTTTAAATAATAATTTTTCAATAAAGTTAAATTAAAATATTATTAAAATGAGTTTCACCTGTTTGATTAAAATTACATACCTATAAGGAACCACTCAGCTGAAGGCATGGCTTTAGATGGGTATGTTTATAGCAAGTGATCCTGGCACCTATAGCTAATATAAGCTGAGACTTTTATAGAATTCCCCCATCCACTCAGGGCTCATATTCCTGTAAGGTCACATTCTGAGTCAGACTGTCTACCTGTTTCAGGTAATTTATTGAAACATGTAGGGTACTAAAAAGCTAGCTGTCTGAAAATGTTCTGCTGTTTCTCTTAATTAGTTGTAATGGATTGGGTTCCCTGGTTGTTTATAACATAGGAATTCAGGATGGCTCACACATTCTGTCTGGTTCTTTCCTTGACCATCCTGCTCCATCTTCCACTCTGGTTCCTGTCTAGCTTCACATTTCTGCTTTCATCTCTTAATATAATTGAGAATTTCTTGTAATAGCTTTCAAGAAGCTTTGATAGCTCTGTGCTCATAGACAGTGGTCTGATTTCTCCTCTTGAATTGAATCCAAATGTTAACAGCCTTTGTTCCCACCTTGGCTGGGCTCAAACAAAGATCTTGTCTTTTATTTATTAATGTTTTACTTACCAAGTGTCAGACTTCAGTTACTAGTACAGTACCCAGTAGGTTGTCTCTTAATAATGACATGTTGGTTGACTGGGTCATCAATAAATGAGGTATACATATTCAGTTAATTTGAATAACTTTAATGCAAACCTGTAAGAACAAATACATTCAAAAGCACAAATCTGGAGAGGCTACACAGGTTTTCCAGTTACATTGCCAAAACTCAATATATTACTTTATATCACACTTTGTAAGGTTCTATTTTTGTGACATTTGAGCTATGTTTCTAGTGTTCTGAGGAATCCAGTCGTCATGCATAAGCAAAATGTGCCATGTCAGGATATGTGCAGCATACTCACACATGGTCCAAAGCTTAAGGGGAGAGTGCTCAGTTGGATGGCAGGACCTGCATTCCAAAGAATGATGACAGACTAGAAATTGGTCCATCTCCAAGCATGAAAAAAATCAAACAAAATTAAATTTAATTGCATTAATTTTAAGGTCACAACCAGCATCCAGAAAATTAACTAGTTGAAATAAAAGATGCAGAAAGCATGGGTAAGTGACATTGTAAGATAAATTGAGTAAGAGCGACTAGTCC
Organism: Pan troglodytes; assembly: GCF_028858775.2. NCBI lineage: Eukaryota > Metazoa > Chordata > Mammalia > Primates > Hominidae > Pan > Pan troglodytes. The sequence goes on from NC_072401.2 coordinate 86,513,810, forward strand.
TGAACTAAACTATTAATATGAAATTTTAATGGCAGGGAGATGTCACTTAGCCTCTGAATGTATATAATTTTAAACTATGATGTTATCTTAGTCATTTTTATTTGGATCCAGAAAAAGGGAAAGCCAGATGTGTTTTACTTTATATAGAGGATTACAAAGAGTACTTATGGTATAATCTCATTTGTGTAAAAAAAAAAGCTATATACATTTCTATATAAAATTGGCAAGATGCACAAAAAATTGATTGCTGATGGTTTCCTATGGAGAGTAGCATATAATACTTTTGTAATAAACACTAGACAATAATACTACTACTAGTATTACTCCTGGTAGTACTACTCCTCCTACCACTAGGTTGGACTACCAAACCATTTGGTTTCTTTCTGGATCTGACACACGGTGGTTCTGTCTGCCGCATGAGGGAACAGAAAAATTCCAAGTCTTTTGGCTTCTTTTATATCAAGGATCTGTATATGCCCAATGTTAAATTAGGTGTATTTACATCATAACAATTCATATTATAATTTTGTAATGAAATTCACATATGATACCGGTGCTTATGGTGCAGTAAAGTGAATTTTTTTTAGTAACCTTTGCAGCTTAGGGAAAGTTTTTAAAAGTAAGTAATAATAAAGATAATTGGCTGGTTCATAGCCTTCTCATCTATTTGGTAATTCATTTCTCTATTTTTAATTCTTTTTAAATTTAATTTTTAATTTTTATGGATACATACTAGGTATATATATCTATTTAAAATCATACTTTAATAGAGGGCCAAGCACTCATCTAGTGGCTACTGAAAATGCAAGTGCTGTGACCAAAAATAGACTTTCAAGACTTTATTTTGTACTGATGAATTTATGAGCAATTCATAGCCAGTTTCTTCCCTCAGTGGTGGTCCAGAAGAACCAAAGTACTAATTTCAGTTGAAAGGTAATATTGCTGCAGTTGTTACATAAATGTACATTCCAAGGTCCTATTAACCTTCTTTTTTAATTCAATAGGTTTTTGGGGAACAGATGGTGTTTGGTTACATGAGTAAATTCTTCAGTGGTGATTTCTGAGATTTTGGTGCACCCATCACCCAAGCAGTATACACTGTACCCAGTGTGTAGTCTTTTATCCTTCACCCCACTCCCACTCTTTCCCCCAAGTCTCCAAAGTCCATTGTATTATTCTTATGTCTTTGTGCCTTTATAGCTTACCTCCTACTCATGAGTGAGAACATATGATGTTTGGTTTTCCACTCCTGAGTTACTTCGCTTAAAATAATGGTCTCCAATTCCATCCAGGTTGCTGTGAATGCCATTATCTTATTCTTTTTTGTGGCTGAGTAGTATTCCACGATACACACACACACACACACACACACACACACACACACACACACATACATACCACATTTTCTTTATCTACTTGTGGATTGATGGACATTTGGGCTTGTTCCATATTTTTGAAATTGTGAATTGTGCTGCTATAAACATGCAAGTGCAAGTTTTTTTTTTATATAATGCTTCTTTTTCTCTGGGTAGATACCAAGTAGTGGAATTGCTGGATTAAATAATATATCTACTTTTAGTTCTTTAAGGAATCTCCACACTGTTTTCCATAATGGTTGTACTAGTTTTCATTCCCAACCAAAATGTAACAGTATTCCCTTTTCACCACATCCATGCCAACATCTATTTTTTGAATTTTTGATTATGACCAGTTTTGCAGGAGTAATGTGGTATCACATTGTGGCTTTGATTTGCATTTCCCTGATAATTAGTAATGTTGAGCATTTTCCCACATCCTTTTTGGTCATTTGTATATCTTCTTTTGAGAATTGTCTACTCATGTCCTCAGCCCACTTCTTTCTGATGGGATTGTTTTTTTCTTGCTGATTTGTTTGAGTTCTTTGTAGATTACGAGTAGTATTCCTTTGTCAGATGTATAGACTGTGAAGATTTTCTCCTACTCTGTGGGTTGTCTGTTAACCCTGCTGATTGCTTCTTTTGCTGTGCAGAAGCTTTTTAAATTAAGCCCTATCTGTTGATCTTGGTTTTTGTTGCATTTGCATTTGGGTCTTTGGTCATGAAGTCTTTGGGGAATAAAAGCCATCTACGACAAACCCACAGTCAACATTATACTGAACAGGGAAAAGTTGAAAGCATTCCCCCTGGAACTGGAACAAGACAAAGAGGCCCACTTTCACCACTTCTATTCAATATAGTACCAGAAGTCGTAGCGAGAGCAAGGTCTAGAAGGGCTTTTCAGATGTTATCTTCTAGACTATTTATAGTTTCAGGTCTTAGATTTAAGTCTTTGATTTATCTTGAGTTGGTTTTTTATAAGGTAAGAGATGAAGATGAGAATCCAGTTTCATTCTTCTACATATGGCTTGCCAATTGTCCCGGCACCATTTGTTGAATAGGGTGTCCTTTCTTCACTTTATGTTTTTGTTTGCCTTGTCGAAGATGAGTTGGCTGTTTATTTGGCTGTATTTCTCAGTTCTCTATTCTGTTCTATTGGTCTATGTGCCATTTTTATACTAGTACCATGCTGTTTTGGTGACTATGGACTTATAGTTTGAGGTCAGGTAATGTGATGCCTCCAGATTTGTTCTTTTGTTTAGTCTTGGTTTGGCTATGTGGGTCCTTTTTTTGGTTCTATATGAATTTTAGGACTGCTTTTTTTTCTAGTTCTGTGAAGAATGACGGTCAAAGGTTAGTCTTAGGACCACGTGAGTAAACAAGCTATTTAGATATGTTAATTACCCTTGCTATAGCTCACAGAGGATTAGACTGCCTTCAGCCATAACTCTATCCTGAGGGGGCTTTTACAAAAACCTTCCCAGCCTTCCAAAAAGGTTTGTATTTATTTTACAATTTCTCCCACCATCCTGACTGAATCCCTACATCTCCCCCTTTTCTGTTTTCTGCATCAGGCCTTATTGATTGGAGAGCACAGATGTATGCAGCAACAGGTTTGTCAGGCATGGTGGTTATTGCTTATTCCAGCTTTGCATCCTAGAATTTGTAAATAACATAAGACAATCATGAGTATAATTATCAACATTCTTTTCTAGTCAAAGAATGACATGTATTGTTATTTGGCACTTCAGTTTGATGTGTGATATTACTAAGGAACCCCACTGGGAGTATGTTAATCCCTTCTAGCCAAGCAGTCACATTGTTAGATGCTGGGAAGGGAGTGTCTGCCTAGATAATAGGGCCGAAAAAAGGCAGATTTAGAAGATGAGATTAATAGAGTGTTGCAGGTATAGGTAGCAGGCACAGTGAGATAATTAAAAAAGATTAATAAAGCATAGTAAGGAACAAATTATCTGGAGTAAATAGTGTCTGTGTCCAGAGCAGGATTCACTCAGTCTTCTGACTTGTCTTCAGCATAATGTCTGGGGCCTGTGTTGTCTGTGGAAGCTGCATCGTCCAGGGCTGTGGGTCCTGTAGGGTCAGTTCCTTCATTTCTGATACTGGATTGGGTCCTAGCCATACCATGGTATGGTTTGATGTGTTGTGCTGGAATCCAAAGAGGACCTAAGGGGTTGTGAACATAAGCATACTCTCTTCCCCAATTTAACAATTCATTTGGACCACACCATACATTACTGTTACAACTTTCCATAAAACTGCAGGTTTCATGTCTTGAGAGGTTTTAGCAAAGTGCTTTTCTGTAGCCGATTGAAATTTATCATCTAAATTTAGAAGATTGAGGATAAATAAGGCTTATGCCAACAGTGTTGCAAGTCCTTTACCCATACTCCCCCTTTTCCATTTTTTGAGCATATTTTTAAGGATGGAGTGGGCACGTTCCACTATGGTCTGTCCTTGGGAGTTATATGGGATGCCGGTGGAATGTTGGATGTTCCACGTGTGACAAAATTGTTGAAATTGTGAGATGGCATAAGCTGGACCATTATCAGTTTTAATTTTTGTGGGCTGCCCCACAAACGTAAAAGTTAAAAGAAGATGTTTAATGACATATCGAATGGACTCTTCAGGAAGGGCATGTGTACTAATTAAATGAGAATTGGTATCAACGGATACATGTACATCTTAGTTTTCCAAATTCAGGGATGTGTGTAACATGTTTGCCATAACTGATTCTGTTCTAGTCCTCTAGTGTTAACACCTGTTGAAGAAGGGGACCTGCCTTTGAGCTGGCAATCTGGGCACTGCAGTATAATTTGTTTAGCCAGTTCAGATTGTTTATATAAGTTTCTCCAATTTTGGTGGAAAAATTGATGTGATTGGGTGGCTTGGTCAAACAGTGATGTCATAACCTGAAAGTCTGCTTGATCATTGCCATAAGCCAATCGGCCAGGCAGTGAGCTGCGGGCTCGAATGTGTGTAATAAAAATTGGTTGTGTATGTTGATCTAGCAATTGCTGAAGTTGGAGAAAAAAAGCACACAGGGTGGCCTCCACAGTTGACTTAATTAGGGCTGTTTCAAGGTTCTGCAATAAATAAACAGATAAGCAGAATCGCTAACTATATTGATGGGCTGAGTGGAAAAATTTTCCAAGGCCAATATCAGGGCCCCAGTTTTAGCTCTGAGTGCCAGTAAACCCAGATTGAATGACTGAATTATGTGGCCTCCACCAGACTGCTGCTTTTCCATGTTTACCATCTGGCTTTTAACCGCTCTTTAACTAACTCATGGGCTCTTTGTAATCCCTCTCCCTTTAGAGGTTATTGTTTTACTTAAATTGGATTAGGAGAGAGTCACATTAGGGGTAAGAGAGAGATAACAGTGGCCATTATCAGAAAAAGATCTTCTAAATTCTTAAATTTTACTTAAATCTTAGCAGCGAATTATAATCTGGGATGTCGCTTGTATACAAGGAACACAGGAAATTTTACTGTGGGCTGACTGTAGAGCTGGAGAGCTGAGCAGGAGGATCCTGGGGTGGCGGTCGCGTTGCAGTCGCACCCACCTAGGCGATGCTTTTTGTTTGTGCCATGTTTTTTTCTTGCTTTTTTTTTTTCTTTTTTTTCTGTTTGTGCTACTCCCTCCCCCTGCCCCCAGGTGGCTGCTGCCGGCTGGGTGGACCTTCCCACGTGTGCACCTCCTGCCCGTCCCCAGCAGGCCAGCTCTGGCATGCTGGGCCTGGCTCCCTGTTGCTACTGCCACCATGCAGGCTGAGTTCCTGAGAGCATTTGCTGGCTCCGGATTTGCGAGCTTTTTCTCTGCCAAGCCTTTCTTCCTACTTACTGCCTGCTTGGTGGCGCGGCTCCGGCCTCTAATGCCTTTTCTTAACTCTTTATGCACCTGATTGCCTCGTTGATCTTGCATTACCAGGCAGGCTAAGAGCTCCCCTTCTATTGCCGCTTGCTTAAGACAAGGTCTTATAGCTGTAGCGTGTCTCTTGTCTTTTTTCCTATTTTTTGGAGGAGGAGGCTCAGGCAAGACCTCCATTTCCTGTTTGTTATTTTGGCTTGGTGACAGCAGGGCTGAGGGACTCAGGGGTGGTTAAATAGGTAAAGGTTCTTCCTCTTTCTCTTTTTTAGGCTCTTCTGTGTATAATGGGACCAAAACCATCCTTACTAGAGCTCACAGTGTTAAAGATGATACTGGGACCCGTTGCCCTTGTGCATGATGTTGTTTAAGATTTCTCCCCACCTGTTCCCGGAACTCTACATCTAGCATGCCTTCTTTTGGGAACCATGGATTATGGGTCATGACAGTTTGCATTAGGTCCCTTGAGCCTGCAAAACCAAGGCTCTGCTAACTTTAAGCAGCTGCTTCAACACTTTTATATACTGTTTTTGTTGAGCTGATAACTGTTGTCCCACGATGAAACCTCAGCCTGAACAATCCCCTCCGAACTTGGAAATCTCGAGTGGGCACCAATGACTTACTGATTACTCACTGACTGCGTGGTCCTTTTGACCTTCGTTTTCTGGGGCTCTGTCATGCTCCCTTTGCAGCATTCCTCACACAGGGCACCAGCTGCAGGGGTCTGTCCCACAGACCCTGACCCAATAACAGATGAATAATATACATTGACACAGATATTATGCCTGTCAGTCTAGCGGAGTGTCTGGGCCACTTACAGACTCCGTGGAAGGTGCTATAAAGACGCAGCAGCCACAGCCTCAACTCACTTGCCCTCCGGGCATGTATTCAGCACACATTAAATGACAAAGGTCTCAAGTAAACACCACTAGAAGGTAATTACCGTTGCCAATCCCACCCCCCCCAACCCCCCCCCCCACCCCCACGCCCCGCTCAGTGGAGAGCAGTCATGTACCTGCAGATGGTCAAAGGTTAATTTTAGGACCACATGAGTAAACAAGCTATTTAGATAGGCTCTTCTACATTCCCATGTTAATTACCCTTACTATAGCTCAAAGAAGATTAGGCTGCCTTCAGCCGTAACTCTATCCTGAGGCTTTTACAAAAACCTTCCAGCCTTCCAAGAAGGTTTGTATTTATTTTACAATTTCTCCCACCATCCTGACTGAACCCCTACACTGGTTTTTCCTCATCTTAGTGGATTTATCTACCTTTGGTCTTAGATGTTGGTGACCTTCTGATGGGGTTTTTGTGTGGACTCCCTTTTTGTTGATGTTGATGCTATTCCTTTCTGTTTGTTAGTTTTCCTTCTAACAGTCAGGCCTCTCTGCTGCAGGTCTGCTTGAGTTTGCTGGAGGTCTACTCCAGACCCTGTTTACCTGGATATCACCAGTGGAGGCTGCAGAACAGCAAAGATTGCTGCCTGATCCTTCCTCTGTAAGCTTAGTCCCAGAGGGGCACCCGCCGAATGCCAGCTGGAGCTCTCCTGTCTGAGATGTCTGTCAGCCCCTACTGGGAGGTGTCTCCCAGTCAGGATACAGGGAGGTCAGGGACCCACTTGAGGAGGCAGTCTGTCCCTTAGCAGAGCTCGAGCACTTTGCTGTGAGATCCACTGCTCTCTTCAGAGCTGGCCAGGCAGGAACGTTTAAGTCTGCTGAAGCTGTGCTCACAGCCACCCCTTCCCCCAGGTGCTCTGTCCCAGGGAGATGGGAGTAAGACCCTGACTGGGGCTGCTGCCTTTCTTTCAGAGATGCCCTGCCCAGAGAGGAGGAATCTAGAGAGGCAGTCCCACTACAGCGGCTTTGCCAGGCTGCAGTGGGCTCCGCCCAGTTTGAACTTCCTGGAGGCTTTGTTTACAGTGTGAGGGGAAAACTGCCCACTCAAGCCTCAGTAATGGTAGGCACCCCTCCCCCCACCAAGCTGGAGCATCCCAGGTCAACTTCAGACTGCTGTGCTGGAAGTCAGTATTTCAAGTCAGTGGATCTTAGTTTGCTGGGCTTTGTGGTTGTGGGATCCACAGAGCTAGACCACTTGGCTCCCAGGCTTCAGCCCCATTTCCAGCAGAGTGAACAGTTCTGTCTCATTGGTCTTCTAGGTGCCACTGGGGTATGAAAAAAAATTCCTGCAGCTAGGTGGGTGTCTGCCCAAACGGTCACCCAGTTTTGTGCTTGAAACCCAGGGCCTTGGTGGTGTACGCATCCGAGGGAATCTCCTGGTCTGCAGGTTGCAAACACTGTGGAAAAAAGCATAGTATCTGGGCTGGAATGCACCATCCCTCATGGCACAGTCCCTCAAGGCTTCCCTTGGCTAGGGGAGGGAGTTCCCTGACCCCTTGTGCTTCCTGGGTGCGGCAACACCTCACCATGCTTTGGCTCCCCCTCCATTGGCTGCACCCACTGTCTAACCAATCCCAATGAGATGAGCTGGATACCTCAGTTGGAAATGCAGAAATCACTTGCCTTCTACATTGATCTTGCTGGGAGCTGGAGACCAGAGCTTTTCCTATTCGACCATCTTGCCAGCCACAATAATTTCATTTTTTATGGCTGCATAATATTCCAGGGTGTATATGTACCACATTTTCTTTATCCAGTCTACCATTGATGGATACCCAGGTTGACTCCATGCCCTTGCTATTGTGAATAGTGCTGTGATGAACATATGAGTACATGTGTCTTTTTGGTAGAATGATTTATTTTATTTTGTATGTATACCTAGTAAAGGGATTGCTGGGGTGAATGGTAGTTCTGTTTTAAGTCCTTTGAGGAATCTCCAAACTGATTTCCACAGTGGCTGAACTAATTTAAATTCCAATGAACAGTGTAAAATAATCCTCTTTTTTCTGCAGCCTCACTAGCATCTTTCGTTCTTAGACTTTTTAATAATAGCCATTCTGATTGGCATGAGATGGTATCTTATTTTGGTTTTGATATGCATTTCCCTGATGAGTAGTGATGTTGAGCATTCTCTTCATATGTTTGTTGGTTGCTTGTATGTGTTTTTTGAGAGGTGTCTGTTTATTTCTTTTCCTCACTTTTTAATGGGGTTATTTTTCTTGTGGATTTAAGTTTCTTATAGATTCTGGATATTCGACCTTTGTCAAGTTCATGGTTTGTGAGTATTGTATCCCATTTTGTAGGTTGTCTATTTACTCTGTTGGTAGTTTATTTGGCTGTGCCGAAGCTCTTTGGTTTATTATGTCCCACTTGTCAATTTTTGGTTTTGTTACAATTGCTTTGGAGGGCTCGGTTATGAGCTTTCCCAAGGCTGATATCCAGAATGGTGTTTCCTAGTTTTTTTTTCCCTAGGATTTTATAGTTTGAGGTATTACATTTAAACCTTTAATCAAGTTTGAGTTAATTTTTGTATATGGTAAAAAGTAAGGTTCCAGTTTCATTATTCTGCATATGGTTACCCAGCTATCCCAACATCATTTATTGAGTACACAGTTCTTTCCCCACTGATTATTTTTGTTGACTTTGTCAAAGATCAGAAGGAATAGATGTGAAGCTTTATTTATGTGTTCTCTATTCCGTTCATTGGCCTATGTGACAGTATCATGCTATTTTAGTTACTGTAGCCTTGTAGTATAATTTGAAGTTGGGTAATGTGATGCCCCCTGTTTTTTTTCTTTTTGCTTAGGATCGCTTTGGCTATATGGGCTCTTGTTTGGTGCCATATGAATTTTAGAATAGTTTTTTTCTAATTCTGTGAAAAATGACATTGGTAATTTGATAGAAATAACATTAAACATACAGACTGCCTTGGGAAATATGACCATTATAATAATATTGATTCTTCCAGTCCATGAGCATGGAATATTTTTCCATTTGTGACATCTATCATTTCATTCAGCAGTATTTTACAGTTCTCCTTGTAGAGATCTTTCACCTCCTTGGTTAAATGTATTCCTAGGTATTTTATTTTAATTTTTTTTGGTTGCTATTATAAATAGAATTGAGTTCTTGATTTGATTCTCAGCTGAAATGTTTTTGGTGTATAGAAATGCTACTGAATTTTGTATATTGATTGTGTATCCTGAAACTTTAGCAAAGTCATTTGTCAAGTCTAGGAGGTTTTTGGAGGAGTCTTTAGGGTTTTCCAGGTATAAGATATCACCAGTGAACAGAGATAATTTGATTTCTTCTTTTCCTATTTGGATGCCTTTTATTTTTTTCTTTTTCCTGATTGCTCTGGCTAGAACTTCCAATACTTTGTTGAATAGGAGTGGTGAGAGTGAACATCCTTGTCCTGTTCCAGTTCTCAAGAAGAATGCTTCCAGCTTTTGCCAATTCAGTATGATGTTGGCTGTGGTTTTGTTGTAGATTGCTCTTATTATTTTGACATATGTTCCTTCAATTCCTAGTTTGTTGAGGGTTTTTATAATGAGATGATGTTAGATTTTATCAAAATCTTTTTCTGCATTTATTGAGATGATCATATGGTTTTTGTTTTAAATTCTGTTTCTGTGGTGAATCACATTTATTGATTTGCATATGTTGAACCAATCTTACATCCCAAGAATGAAGCCTCCTTGATTGTGATGAATTAACTTTTTGAAGTGTTGCTGAATTTGGTTTTCTTGTATTTTGTTGGTGATGTTTCCATCTATGTTCATTATCCTTATATTGGGCTGTAGTTTTGTTTTCTCATTGTGTCTTTGCCAGGTTTTGGTATCAGGGTGATGCTGGCTTAATGGAATGAGTTAGGGAGGAGTCCATCCTCCTTGATTTTTTTTTTTTTTTAAGAATAGTTTCGGTAGGATTTGTACAAGCTCTTCCTTGTACATCTGGTAGAATTAAGCTGTGAATGTATCTGGCCCAGGGCTTCTTTTTTTGGTTGGTAGATTTTTTTATTACTGATTCAATTTTAGAATTTAATATTGGCCTGTTTGGGGTTTCAATCTCTTTCTCAGTCAATCTTGAGAGGTTGTGTGTTTTCAGGAATTTATCTGTTTACTCTAGGTTTTCTAGTTTTTGCGTATGGAGGTATTCATAGTAATCTCAGGGTCTTTTGTATTCCTGTGAGATTGGTTGTAATGTCACTTTTGTCATTTCTGATTGTGCTTAATTTGGATCTTCTCTCTTTTTTTCTTTGTTAATCTAGCTAGTGGTCTATTGATCTCCTTTATTCTTTCAAACAACCCACTTTTGGTTTTGTTGATGTTTTTGAATGGAATTTTGCATCTTAATTTTATTCAGCTCTGCTCTGATTTTAGTTATTTCCTTTCTTCTGCTCGTTTTAGAGTTTGTTCGCATTTTTCTAGCTCTTCTAGGTGTGATGTTAGATCATTAATTTGAGATCTTTCCATGAGGTAGGCTTTGGGATATAAACTTTCCTCTTTCTTCCTCTGAGTTTGTATTATATTAAAATCAAAAAAAACTTTCCTCTTAACACTGCTTTTACTGCATACTTTTGGTATGTTATGTCTCTGCTTTCATTTATTTCAAAGAAGTTTTTGATTTCTGTCTTAATTTCATTGCTTACCCAAAAGTCATTCAGGAGCAACTTGTAATTGTGTGAAATTCAGAAGTCTTCTTGGTATTGATTTCTATTTTTATTACACTGTGGTCGAAGAATATGGTTGGTATGATTTATATTTTTTTGAATTTATTGAGAGTTGCTTTTTGGCCGAGCATGTGGTTGATCTTATAGTATGTTCCATGTGCAAATGTGAAGAATGTATATTCTGTGGTTGATGGGTGGAGTGTTCTTTAGATGTCTATTAGGTCCAATTGGTCAAGAGTCAAATTTAAGTCCAGAATTTCTTTTTTTAGTTTTCTTCCTTGAAGATCTGTCTAACACTGTAAGTGTGGTTTTGAAGTCCCCCACTATTATGTGTAGCTGTCTACATCTTTTTATAACCTGTAAGTACTTTTTAGATGAATCTGTGTGCTCCAATATTGGGTACATACATATTTAGGAAAGGCAAATCTTATTTAATTGAACCCTTTCTCCTTATGTCTTTAAAAAGAAGATATTAAAGAACACAATAAATATGGCTAAAAACAAGACAGGGAACCAAGGATCATAAAGAAAAATGCAGATATAATTTACCAAATAAAAATAATATGGCAAAAGTCATCTCAAATGAAGCCAAAAGACAAATAATTGGCCAAAGAGCAATAATAGAAATCATAAATCAAGGGTTGTATTCCTAATGTAAATTGATTCCCGTAAATTGTAGCATGGTCAAGTGCTCTTCTACACTATACAGTTAGTATATGCAAGTGCTTGGAAAGTTTTTGAGTTTTTGTTTAATTAGCTCAATTTGGTGGGTCTCGACCTGGACACATATAAAGTAGACTAACTTCCTGTCTAGAAAAAATACCGGTCAGGCTGGTATATTTTTCACAAAAAATGAACAATTTGCATCCATATTTCTGCCATCTATAGAATGTGTTTTGAACCTCCACTAACATCACAGACTACATACTATAAAAACATAGTTAGGGAAAACAATTGTATGCTGACTACAGTACTGTCTTGCATAAAGTTCTCCTAAGCCATTTGATATTTGAGAAATAATTCTTTCCATGTATTTGATGATCATCAGGGAATAGGATTTCTAGGCCGTCATATCTCATCCTAACAGTCTTCCTAGTATCCTTCTGTATTTTGCTCTGTCTTCATTGAGAAGGTTTATAATAGGATCTTGCATTTCAGTAACATTTTCATGCCATGTACAAAACTGTAATTGATTAAATGACAAAATTTTACAGTGTTAGTCAGATTTTCTATTATAGTCAGGAGATGAATTAATTCCTATTGAAATTTATTTCCAGCAATAGGGTATTTTTGCTGATTTGTTCTTCTTTTTTAAAAATTATTCTTCCCAGAAAATTTAAAATCAAATATAGAATTTTAACCCAGAAATTAGCTTCTTTCAGAAATCTTATAACAGCCATTCTCACCTCATTTCAGCTGGTCATGGTCTGATATGATTTGGATTTGTGTCCCCACCAAATCTCATGTCAAATTGTGATCCCCAGTGTTGGAGGTGGGGCTTTGTGGGAGGTGATTGGATCATGGAGGCAAGTTCTTATGAGTGGATTAGCACCATCCCCTCAGTGCTGTCCTCATAATAGTGTGTGAGTTATAATGAGATCTCATTGTTTTTAAGTGCATAGCACCTCCCCACTCTTCTTCCTGCTCTGGCTGTGTGAAGTGCTCACTCCCCCTTTGCCTTCCACCATGACTGTGAGTTTCCTGAGGCCTCCCTGGAAGTCAAGCTCATGCTGCCATGCTTTCTGTACAGCCTGCAGAATTGTGAGCCAATTAAACCTTTTTTCTTTATAAATTACCCTGTCTCAGGTATTTCATTATAGCAGTGTGAGAACGAACTCATACATGGTTTTAGTTTGTGTTTTGTATTGCTATAACAGAATACCACAGACTGGGTCATTTATAAAGAAAAAACATTTATTTCTCACAGTTCTGGAGGCTAGGAAGTCCAAGATCAAGGGAATGCATGTGATAAGGGCTTTCTTACTACATCATCGCATGGCAGAATGATCAAAAGAGCATGTATATATATGTGTGCACTCATGTGCACATGTTCAGGCAAGACAGAGAAAGGCTGGGTGGGGGAAAGGGAGGGGGAGGAAGGGAGAAAGAAAGAGAGAGAGAGAAGAGGGCCAAACTCATTTTTTAGTAAGATCCACTCCTGAGATAACTAACCCATTTTTGAAGTAACAGCATTAACCCATTTATGAGGGCAGAGCCCTCATGACCTAATTACTTCTTAAAGGTCTCACTTCTCAACACTGTTGCATTGGTGACTGAGTTTCCAACACATGAGCTTTGGGAGGCACATTAAAGTCATAACAAGTCATTCTGTGTTGAATTTTTTTAGACAAGAATACCTTTACAAAGTTTTAAATTTATAAAGTCATGCAAATCATTTTGGAAGCAGAATATACAAATCCAACACTGTAAATGCAATGAAACTGAAGTTCAGAAATACTAATTAGCTGATCCAATCTCATGCTGATTTATAGTTAAACCAGGGATAGAGACAGTCTCTTGACTATTGGTACAGAACTTATCCCACATTACTTTCTTTATTGCCAAATATTTGTGAGATATTAATTCTTTAGAATTAGGCAAATTGCACATTCTAAGGTTTGACCACAAATCCCAAGCTCCAAGTGGGTCTTTGGAATTAATCCTTTTTTTTTTTTTTTTTTTTTTTTTTTTGAGACAGAGTCTTGCTCTGTTGCTCAGGCTGGAGTGCAGTGGTGTGATGTAGGCTCACTGCAGCCTCTGCCTCCTGGTTCAAGCGATTCTCCTGCCTCAGCCTCCTGAGTAGCTGGGACTACAGGCGTGCACCACCACACCAGGCTAATTTTTTGTATTTTTAGTAGAGATGGGGTTTCACCATGTTGGCCAGGATTGTCTTGATCTCCTGACCTCATGATTCGCCTGCCTCAGCCTCCCAAAGTGCTGGGATTACAGGTGTAAGCCACCATGCCCAGCTGCAAATTAATTCATTTTTAAAGGCAGTTCCTCATAGTGGCTTTGGACATGAGAATATTAGAAGAAAGTAGAAATATATGTAAACATCTAATTTGGTGTTTTAGACATGAAGTCCTTGCCCAGGCCTATGTCCTGAATGGTATTGGTAGGTTTTCTTCTAGGGTTTTTATGGTTTTAGGTCTAACATTTAAGTCTTTAATCCATCTTGAATTAATTTTTGTATCAGGTGTAAGGAAGGGATCCAGTTTCAGCTTTCTGCATATGGCTAGCCAGTTTTCCCGGCACCATTTATTAAATAGGGAATCCTTTCCCCATTTCTTGTTTTTGTCAGGTTTGTCAAAGATCAGATGGTTGTAGATGTGTGGTATTGTTTCTGAGGGGTCTGTTCTGTTCCATTGGTCTATATCTCTGTTTTGGTACCAGTACCATGCTGTTTTGGTTACTGTAGCCTTGTAGTATAGTTTGAAGTCAGGTAGTGTGATGCCTGTGATTCCTTTTGCTTAGGATTGACTTGGCAATGCGGGCTCTTTTTTCATTTCCATATGAACTTTAAAGTAGTTTTTTCCAATTCTGTGAAGAAAGTCATTGGTAGCTTGATGGGGATGGCATTGAATCTATAAATTACTTTGGGCAGTATGGCCATTTTCATGATATTGATTCTTCCTATCCATGAGCATGGAATGTTCTTCCATTTGTTTGTGTCCTCTTTTATTTCATTGAGCAGTGGTTTGTAGTTCTCCTTGAAGAGGTCCTTCACATCCCTTGTAAGTTGGATTCCTAGGTATTTTATTCTCTTTGAAGCAATTGTGAATGGGAGTTCACTACTCATGATTTGGCTCTCTGTTTGTCTGTTATTGGTATATAGGAATGCTTGTGATTTCTGCACATTGATTTTGTATCCTGAGACTTTGCTGAAGTTGCTTATCAGCTTAAGGAGATTTTGGGCTGAAACGATGGTGTTTTCTAAATATACAATCATATCATCTGCAAAGAGGGACAATTTGACTTCCTCTTTTCCTAACTGAATACCCTTTATTTCTTGCTCCTCCCTGAGTGCCCTGGCCAGAACTTCCAACAGTATGTTGAATAGGAGTGGTGAGAGAAGTCATCCCTGTCTTGTGCCAGTTTTCAAAGAGAATGCTTCCAGTTTTTGCCCTTTTAGTATGTTATTGGCTGTGGGTTTGAGATACGTCCCATCAATACCTAATTTATTGAGTTTTTAGCATGAAGGGCTGTTGAATTTTGTCAAAGGCCTTTTCTGCATCTATTGAGATAATCATGTGGTTTTTGTCATTGGTTCTGTTTATATGCTGGATTACATTTATTGATTTGCATATGTTGAACCAGAATTGCATCCCAGGGATGAAGCCCACTTGATCATGGTGGATAAGCTTTTTGATGTGCTGCTGGATTCATTGTGCCAGTATTTTATTGAGGATTTTTGCATCAATGTTCATCAGTGATATTGGTCTAAAATTCTCTTTTTTTGTTGTGTCTCTGCCAGGCTTTGGTATCAGGATGATGATGGCCTCATAAAATGAGTTAGGGAGGATTCCCTCTTTTTCTATTGATTGGAATAGTTTCAGAAGGAATGGTACCAGCTCCTCCTTGTACCTCTGGTAGAATTCGGCTGTGAATCCATCTGGTCCTGGACTTTTTTTGGTTGGTAGGCTATTAATTATGCGCCTCAATTTCAGAGGCTGTTATTGGTCTATTCAGGTCTTCTTCCTGGTTTAGTCTTGGGAGGGTGTATGTGTCCAGGAATTTATCCATTTCTTCTAGATTTTCTAGTTTATTTGCGTAGAGGTGTTTATAGTATTCTCTGATGGTAGTTTGTATTTCTATGGGATTGGTGGTGATATCCCCTTTTATCATTTTTTATTGCGTCTATTTGATTCTTCTCTCTTTTCTTCTTTATTAGTCTTGCTAGTGGTCTGTCAATTTTGTTGATCATTTCAAAAAATCAGCTCCTGGATTCATTGATTTTTTGAAGGGTTTTTGTGTCTCTATTTCCTTCAGTTCTGCTCTGATCTTAATTATTTCTTGCCTTCTGCTAGCTTTTGAATGTGTTTGCTCTTGCTTCTCTAGTTCTTTTAATTGTGATGTTAGGGTGTCAATTTTAGATCTTTCCTGCTTTCTGTTGTGGGCATTTAGTGCTATAAATTTCCCTCTACACACTGCTTTAAATATGTCCCAGAGATGCTGGTATGTTGTGTCTTTGTTCTCATTGGTTTCAAAGAACATCTTTATTTCTGCCTTCATTTCATTATGTACCCAGTAGTCATTCAGGAGCAGGTTGTTCAGTTTCCATGTAGTTGAGCAGTTTTGAGTGAGTTTCTTAATCCTGAGTTCTAGTTTGATTGCACTGTGGTGTGAGAGACAGTTTGTTATAATTTGTGTTCTTTTACATTTGCTGAGAAGTGCTTTACTTCCAACTATATGGTCAATTTTGGAATAAGTGTAATGTGGTGCTGAGAAGAATGTATATTCTGTTGATTTGGGGTGAGATCTAATTAAACTAAAGAGCTTCTGCACAGCAAAAGAAACTACCATCAGAGTGAACAGGCAACTTACAGAATGGGAAAAAAATTTTGCAATCTACTCATCTGACAAAGGGCTAATATCCAGAATGTACTAAGAACTCAAACAAATGTACAGGGAAAAAACAAACAACCCCATCAAAAAGTGAGAAAAGGATATGAGCAGACACTTCTCAAAAGAAGACCTTTACGCAGCCAACGGACACATGAAGAAATGCTCATCATCACTGGCCATTAGAGAAATGCAAATCAAAACCACAGTGAGATACCATCTCACACCAGTTAGAATGGTGATCATTCAAAAGTGAGGAAACAACAGGTGCTGGAGAGGATGTGGAGAAACAGGAACACTTTTACACTGTTGGTGGGACTGTAAACTAGTTCAACCATTGTTGAAGACAGTGTGGCAATTCTTCAAGGATCTAGAACTGAAATACCATTTGACCCAGCCATCTCATTACTGGATATATACCCAAAGGATTATAAATCATGCTGCTATAAAGACACATGCACACTTATGTTTATTGCGGCACTATTCACAATAGCAAAGACTTGGAACCAACCCAAATGTCCATCAATGATAGACTCGATTAAGAAAATGTGGCACATATCTACCATGCAATACTATGCAGCCATAAAAAAGGATGAGTTCAGGTCCTTTGTAGGGACATGGATGAAGCTGGAAACCATCATTCTCAGCAAACTATCGCAAGGACAAAAAACCAAACACCACATGTTCTCACTCATAGGTGGGAAATGAACAATGAGAACACATGGACACAGGAAGGGGAACATCACACACTGGGGCTTGTTGTGGGGTGGGGGGAGGGAGGAGGGATAGCATTAGGAGCCATACCTAATGTAAATGATGAGTTAATTGGTGCAGCACACCAACATGGCACATGTATACATATGTAACAAACCTGCACGTTGTGCACATGTACCCTAGAACTTAAAGTATAATTTTAAAAAAACGTAAATGTGATATATGCTTATAAATTACACAGTATTTCTTCCAAGATAAATAATCAATCCTACTTTGTAAATATTCCTACCCAGGAAAAATACAAGTTGATATAGAACCAGAGGTATAAATTTCAGCTATTTTCTTTATGGTCTCTTCAACTTCATGTCTCATTTGACTTGCAGCCTAAGAAATTGTGAATCTGTTGGTGTTCTCCAGGTTTTTATAATAGTGGATTTGAACAACCAATTTCCTATGAAATTTAAGCTATAATTTCCTTTTCAATGTTACAACATACCATATTATCTATCCCCTGATATCTGGTTTACGAGCCTCCCAAGGGCTCTTTCAGGTATATGCAGCATTACAGTATTTGCCAAGTAAAAAAAGTATTTCAGTTCCAAGGCTTGCATGAAATGAAGCCCTGTGTATCTGTGGCTGCCAAATTGGCTGAGCAATTTCTTCCTGATACTTCCTACTGCAGATGAGGAATATGAACAGGTGAACTGTTGCCTTTCCCTAGAGTCAAAAGGGCCTTCCCACTGAAGTCCATTGCCAGTCATGCTAAATTAAACATTCTTGAAAAAACAGAGGCCAAAATCTTGGGGGCATCATTTTCCTCATATTGATCCCCTTGAAGTTAATGGAAATGATATGCGGAAGAACTGGGTGACAATGGTGGTGGCAAAACACTGTTAGGTTTGTAGTACATCATCATCACCACCGTGACCAAATGCTTCCTAGAGCCTCCCACACGTCTGGATGGCACCAAGGTAGTTGTAATAGGTTTATAGTGCTTAGCTTTGAACTGTTTTTCAGGGTTACAATGACAGTAGGTCATGAGTTTGCGGCAAGGGGAGTGGGTACCTCCCCACACCAACTCCCCTACAAAAGCAGCACAAGTGGTTGCTTTTTGGCTACAAGACAAGTAAGAAATGTGATAATGAAGTCGTGCCTTTTTATTTGCTCACTCTTCCAAAAGGTAGAATCTATTTCTGCTTCTGTTCAATATTTAGAACATTTATATGCAAAGGTATGTAATTAATAGATCTGGAAAAATAGTTAACCACTAAAAATCGCTAGAGATAGAAATTGGTGGCAAGATTGCAGAATTAGGCAAAGAGCAGTAAGAAAAAAAAAAAAGTAATCCTGACTCTAGGTAGGCAGGTTTTATTTGGAAAGTCTCAGAGGTCAGCAGTATTTAGGCAGGTTAGGTAGGTCAAGCCAATGACCGTCCAAATAAGACAATGCTATCCTCATCATGAGCACAGATTCTGTGACATAGATACTCCAAGTATTATTGTCAAAAGGGAGGCCAGAACGACAGCCAAGAGATAGACAGAGGTAGATGAAAGGTGGCAGTCTATATAAAGGCTTAGGAAAGTCAAGACGGTTTTCAGAAGACCCGAATCAGCCAGCGTATCAGTGACAAGAGGAGCTTAGTCATAAAACATTACTCTCTGGGTAATGTTTTAAAGAAAGAAATGTCATTTAAATAAAGAAATATGTTTTTTGTTTTTTGTTGTTTTTTGTTTTTTTTGAGACAGAGTCTCGCTCTGTTGCCCAGGCAGGAGTGCAGTCATGCGATCTCAGCTCACTGCAACCTCTGCCTCCCCGGTTCAAGTGATTCTTTTGCCTCAGCCTCTCAAGTAGCTGGGACTACAGTTGTGCACCACCACACCAGGCTAATTTTTGTATTTTTAGTAGAAACGGGGTTTCACTATATTGGCCGGGCTGGTCTCGAACACCTGACCTTGTGATCCGCCCCCCGCCCCCTCGGCCTCCCAAAGTGCCGGGATTACAGGCGTGAGCCACTGCGCCTGGCCCTAAGAAATGTCTTTCACTCTTCTAGCGAGATGGTTCATGAATCTAAGTCTGGATTTCTAGGGATGGGGACTCAACAAGTTACTATAATGCTACACCATGTTCCTTCACAACACATTGAAAGAAGTTCAATTTATCATATGGAGATATCAGATTCTCTATAAAATTTATTAGGTGATCTCTATCATTCATTATGAAAATTTCAAATAAAAACAGTGCAGAGAATAGTAAAAAGAACTAATCACCCAACTTCAAAAATTACCAACATGCAACCAATTTTGTTCCAACAATATTCCTTATACTTCCCTCCCACTACAGATACTGAAGCAAATCTCAGATGGCATATTATTTCATCTGTTAAAATTCAGATAGCCTTTTTGTGAAAAATAAGGACTATTTTTAACATCATTATACCTCTCACATTAACAATCATTTCTTAATCTCACCAACTATCCATTTAGTATCTAAATTTCTCTGATTATCTCATAAATGTCTGTTTACAGTTATCATTTAAAAAATAATTAATTAACATATTAAATGTATTTACAGGGTACAAGTGCAAGTTCCTTACATGCATATATTGTGTAGTGGTGAAGTCTGGGCTTTTACTGTACCCATCACTTCAATAGTGAACATTGTATCCAATAGGTACTTTTTCAACCCTTACCCTCTTCCTACCTTCCTACATTTTGTAGTCTCTAGTGTCTTTAGTTTGACTTTGTATGCCCATTGTTTAGCTGCCACTTATAAGTGAGAACACGCAGTATTTCACTTTCTGTTTCTGAGTTAATTCACAGAGAATAGTGTCCCCTCGTTCCATCAATTAGTATCATTTTGAATCAGGTCCCAAACAAGATCCACATTGCTTGGTGTGCTTTTTTTCTTATACGCTTGAAGAGCACATTATGACTTTTTACTAACAGTTCTTCCTTCTTGTTTATTTTTTTCCCTTGCCATTTACTTGTTGAAGGAAACAGGTCACTTGTTTTTAGAATTTCCCACATCCTGATTTTAGCTGCTTGCATTATAGGAGGTTTAATTCAGCATGTTTCTCTCATCCTCCGGATTTTCTGTAAAAGAGTAGTTAGACCTAGAGGCTTGATCAGATTCTTGTTTGCCTTTTGGTAAGAACATTTCATTAGTGCTGCTCTGTACTTCTTATTGAATCACATCAGAAGGCTCATAATGTCTGGTTGTCTCTCTTTGTGATGTTAAGATTGATCAGTGGGTTCAGATGATGTCAGTTGATCCATCCATCACAACTTTCCCATCAGTCCTTCAGGTAATGGCTTTAGTAGCCGTTAATTATTATCTAGATGGATTATTTCATTAGGGTTGCAAAAGGGTTATCCTTTAATTCTATCATTCCATTTGTATTTCTTAGCTAGAATTTATCCATAAAGAACTGTCTTTTGTGGACTATTTAGATAATCTGGGAAGACGTTTGTATAGCCAAGGTAAGGTAACTATTTAATATTTTTCACTTTATTTACCTCTTTATCATTTTGAGGCAATTATTAAGCCCTTACTCTAATGTGTCACAAGAAGGCACACACAAACCAATGGGAAAATCAGAGCTCTAGATGCAGAACTAAGGGACCTAATCTTGCCATTGCCTGGTATGTAGCAGCAAGTTTGTACATGTGACATATCTGACACATGCACTTCTCTGTGGTCTAAAGAAACATCTTTAATGATACGTCTTATTTCTATAAAAATTTAATTCTCTAATTCCTATAATTTCTGACATTGTCAGGACCTGTGTCTGCTGCCTTTAATCATACATACATTCTTAGTTCTATAAATATATTTGTAATCCCACTCACTGTACATTGTTTTTATGGTAAGCTTCCATTATTATAGAAAAAATTCATTGACTATCTGGCTTCATTTTATATAGACTCACTATTGTGTGTCCTTTATCTTGCTTTCTACCTTAACCAATCTAGTAAGACTGCTTTTATTAAGTCAACCACTTATTTCTGGCAAAAAACTATATATTTACCTACTTTTTTTCACTTTGATTCTGCTTATTAGTTATGAAAACTTAGGCAACTCATCTTACTCCTCTAGCCTCAGTTCCTTCATTACTAAAATTGGGATCAAGAAACCCTTCTCCAGGGACATTCTGAAGACTAACAAAGGTAAATTATGTGAAATCAATAGTCATAGAGCCATTCTTACATTCATTTATCCTGTTCAGTAGTCATTGAGCTCTTTCTGGTGGTAGCTTCTAGGCTAAGTCCCAAGAATATGTAAAGTGAAACAGACATGGGCTTTGCTTTCAGGATGCTTCAGTCTGATGGTGAGTATACACATTAAAAATATAATTGCACCTAATCCATAGGTGTTCCACAAATGATTGCCGTATTTGACAATTCAGCAATTTGACTGTTCGATTGTTGATTTATTGCTTATTTCTATCCATTTATTAGAAATTAATGTTTAGTTCTGGCTCACTAATGTTTTCACTATATAGGTGTCATGGATTTCTTTACTGGGTTTGAAAGAACATATGACACTGAGTTTCACTTTAGAACTTTCTAAGTATTAAGTATATAAGTAAAAAATGCTGGGAAGTGGAGAATTTTCGTTTTGTTCATTCACTCATCCATTTATCAACTGTTCAATGCAACTAGAATAAGCAAAATGATTTCAGAGAAGATAGCGATGCTCAGATCAATTTGTTTTATAAGGCAACAGAGATGAGTTAATCAGAATTAGACAATGCCTCTTCTGTGTTTGACTGGCTATTATTGCCTGCAAATTGCATCAAATATTTTAAAGATTTGAGATGAAAGATTTAGATCAATATGTCTGATTTAATAAAGCCACTTATAACCTGAGACAGATTGACCATACTTAAAAGAAGTAAGTCTAGATCTGTGAGATAAAGAAATGACTAGTGAATGTCATCTGCCAGAACTGAACTCATATGTGCTTGTCTATGGCTTTATAAGGAAAGTTGTGTACTTTTTATCTCATTTTCCCATTCTCATTGGTATTTCTTAATTGCCAAACACATCTTTGGCTACTTGTTTTGTGTATTTAATACCATATTCTCTTTGTTGACATTGAGTTAGTCTACGACATATAGTTTAAAATAGCTAAGAGTGTGTGTGTGTGTGTGTGTGTGTGTGTTTTAAGCAGCCATTGAGATGATTCAGAAATCTAACTTCAGGTATGTAAGTTGGATTTGTGTCATATCTTTTAATTCTTAGCTTTATTACTTTTTTTGCTGATGATTAAAGGAGAACATATCATCTTGTTGATATTTTGCCTCTCTTACTCTTTTTAATAGTTTGATCACAACTTATTTTCTCTTAATTGTTTCTAACTTTCTCATAACATTTCTCTTAACTTTTAGTTTCCAAGAGTGAAGGTTTGGTTGAACATACTCTTTTTCTAAATTATTTTTCCACTCTTCTGTAAGAGGATTATACTTCCTGGCTCTGTTGATATCAGATTTGGTCAAATGACTTGCTAGGCCAATGAAATGTGAGTGGAGGTAACATGGACTACTTTCTGATAGAAGCTTTAAGAACCATCATGTAGTTCTCTCATTATTCTCCTTCCTCTGCCATGTGATCAAAATAAGGGCTGCTGCTTCAGTTTGGGTACCAGGATGAAGAAGACTTTCAGTGTGAATTAGTGTGAATTGAGGCTGGCACAGGCATTAATGAGAAATAATAAATAAAAATAGACAGCTCAGATTTGGGGGTCATTTGTTATAGCAATGTATTAGTTGACTAACACAAAGGAACATGCTAGTTTCATAAGCAGTGGGGCTGTGTATGATGGCTCACACCTGTAATCCCAGCACTTTGGCAGGCCAAAGCAGGAGGATTGCTTGAGGCCAGTTCAAGATCAGCCTGGGCAATATAGTGAGATCCCATCACTAAAAAATTTTTAAACAATTAGCCAGGCAACATGCCTGTAGTCCCAGCTGCTTGAGGGGCTGAGGTGGCAAGATTGCTAGAAAAAAGAGGCAACGGGATGGACTGTTAGCATAAGAAAGAGAAAAGAGCATGTATTTTGGAGTAAGGTAGATCTGGGTTTGATCAAGCTTTGAATTCCACTAGTTGTGAATACTCGGGCTAGTTATTAAACTATTTATACCTCACTTTTTTAATCTGTGAAATGAGGGATAAGCCTACAATAAACTTATTAAGTTTACTGTGAAGATTAAATGAGATCATCGCATTAATGTAATTCGTATTGTAACCAATAGTCAAATGCAAAACAATATAATAACTCAAAATTTATGGAAGTTTACTTCTTACCTAAACTACAAAACAGATGCTCTTAATTGTCAGGTACATTTATTCCAAACAGTGACGCAGAGACCCAAGCTGCCTCTTTCCATCTTGTGGCTCTGCTGTCTGCAGTATGTGGCTTCCAAGGTTGCCTGTGGGATATATCCATTCCAGTCATCCAGAAGGGCAAAAGAACATGAAAGATCCTGAAAGGGAGGTTTATCATGGGCGATGCATGGAAGTGGTACACATTGCTTTTGCTCACAGTACTGGATTCTGATTAGAATCCCGTTACATGGTCATACTTGAGTCAACGTTGGCTGTAAATGTAGTCTGGCTATGTGCTTAATAAGAAGAGGAAATGGTTGGTGAACAGTGAGCAGTCTCTGCCATAGTGATATATGTAAAGGGCATAGACTACTAACTAGGACCTGGCAGATACTTAATAAATATTCTTTTCTGTTTGTGTCTCTAAGTTCCTTCAAACCTTATGTAAATATCAAAAGTGTTTATTTGCTGGGATCAGACAAATGACATTTAAAATGGAATATATACATTTTGAAGCCATAAAAAATATGTATTTTTTAGCTCAGGGGTCTTCCTTGGTATTCACACAGCACTTGCTTAGTGCAAAGGTCTTGGATCACTGGCAATCAAAACTAGAGTTCCTAGAGGCATTCAATGAATGTTTGTTGAATGCCTACCTGAATAAATATACCTCTCTCGATTTTAATAAAATACCGTGACTGAGCCAGGGGGAACTAAACTGGCTTCCTAGAGACTATTGCCTTGCTGTCTAAGAATCGGTATTTAACTTTTACTTACTATGGGAAATGGTTGTATTTATAACCCAAACTTAAATTAAAATTTTAACTAAGTGTTAGCTAAAATTTTCCAGTTAATTTCATTGTTATTGAGTAATTTCTTTGGATTTATACTTTGAGGCTGGATACATGTAAAAACTATTGATAATTTCTGCTTGTTGAAATCAGGCTTGTGAGAGTTCTTGCAAATTTATAAAGATACGTTTGAATCTTAGTTTTTCTTATTCTCTTAGGCAACTCACACTACACATATGGGCCTCGACTATTTAATCAACAAAACAAGATGAGGATAAAGACTAGGTTATATACTCATAGTGAATTTTAAATGGGGTAAAGAATGTAAAACAATGAATACATTTTCTGGCATGTAGTAAATACTCAGTAAATGGTAATTTTCTATTAATATTAATAGCAATAATGATAGTAATAGCACCATAATACTAATAATGGAAAAATAATAAACTATTACCAGGGAAGGGCATATTTTTCTCAGAGGCACACTGTAGATGTGCAATAGGATGGTTAACCATCTTTGCCTCCCTAGAACAACACAGAACGAGGTTGGAATATGCTTCCCGTTATGCCAAGGGCAAGGTTTTGTTCTCACCTGAGTGTTTTGACACTGCATAATTTGATAGTAAACAAATTATGTCACGTTTGGCGTGTACTCCTTCATATTTTTGAAAAGCCACTAGAGGGTGCTACTTTGCTAGAAAAATACAAGTACTTCCTTACAGTAACATTTTCAGTCTGCAGCCGCGACGTCTGATGTTAGGGACTAGAACTGAGATCTCTGCTGTGAGTATCCGGATACAATTTATTCATTTTCTTTCGCTTATGTAGAAAGTAAATAGGAATAGCTTAGGTAAGCTACAAAAGTTGATTCAAATAAAATCCTAGTCTTTTATTTCAGTAAAGGTTCATACCAATTCTATTAGGAAAAAATTGTCAATATTTCTTACTAAACAAAATTGTGAGGGTATATGACTTTCTTATGAGATATAAGCTGGCTTTAATACGTGTGCTGTGTTTGCTAGACTTCTGTTGTTTTAAGTTTGGTATAAGGATATTATTCTGTCTTTGGTAGTTTTTAATTATAAGGGTTAGTGAAAATGAAGATCATTTTGTATGATTTTGCCCTCTGAAAAATAATGTTTCAGTGGATCAAAGGTCACAAATATATTCAGGTGGCTGAAGTGCAGGTAAACTAAGCCTGTGACCTTCCTTTTTGTTACTCTGAGTGTAAAGTGAATGTTATGTTGGTGAGAGGTTGTGTTAAGCGTCAACCTCAATTATGAATAACGGCCTTTAGTCTATAGCTCATATTCAATGGCAAGTGCATCTTTGTGGAGGCAATTATCTAAGGATGAAACATAGTCAGCATGGGTCGAGTCAAAATATTTCTGCAAATTCACCATTGTCTTTTCAGCTGACCATGAGGTAATGAGATGAAAGAAGATTGTCAGTAGTTGAGTGAGAGGAATAAATACATGGGAGACATAAAGAATCCGAGTTGTGTAATAGATGTGAATTATACAAAACCTGGATTTCTCATTTTTGATCCCTGATAGAAGAGTTAGCTTTCTGAGAGATTTTTGTCCTACTACGTATTACTTCAAAATTATAAGAGTTGGGGAAAAGGGTTTCTGATTTGTCTTCCCTTAGTGAAAGGAACACTAAAAAGTTTCAGACAAAATTATCTGAAAGAGTCTAGCTCCTCAAGTCTTTTGAGTTCCCTCTACCCTAGGTAACTAATCAACAGTCTGGGTTGTAATTGATGATTAAACAAGAATTTGGTCACTGGGGTGGTGCATGGGGTGTGTGTGTGTGGTGTGTGTATTTCACACACTCACGTATGTCTAATTACAACTTTAAGAAGTCATGTCAGAGAGCATCTTTTTATTCTCTGTCTTACCCTACTTTAATTTTCAGTGTTAATTCAGCGTTTATAGCTTGTTTGTATGATTATCTTTAGGAGCAGTTTTGTAAGTTAGGTAGTTATTGGTGGTGGGAGAAGTGGAGGAGTCAGTATATTCCGATTATTTTTCACTGTTGTTACGTTTTTCAATTCCATACTTTAAATCTTGTACAGATAATTTGAGACTGGCAACATTTAAGTGGCTCTAAAACACACAAAAAATTTCCATCTATCTTTTTTCATTAATGTAGATCATGTCTTTCTGTTTATTTAACTCCACTTTGGGATATAAATGAAATCAAACGGGGTTATATCCTTGTCCATGCTGGGGAGTACTTTCCTAGCACAGGACAGTTGGCTAAATAGTCCATACAGTAGATTAGAAGGGGAATTGTCAAACCTGGACTGAATTTTTACTGAGAAAATACCTCTATTTTAATTTGCCAGCTGTATAAAACACCGATTACAGAAAATAATATTGAATTGGAAGGTGGGGGGCAGTTAGCATTCTGGTTCTGATCTGTTCCTAAGTTGTTGGCTAATGACTTTATCTTGGGTAAACCATAGATATGGTTTATCCAAGCTTCAGTTTTTTATTTGTTTTTATCTTATAGGAAAGAATAGTGTGTCTTTTGTTCATATCAGAGGATTGTTGAGTGACATACAAAAAAAAAATGCCCTAAATTATAAAGACCAATAGAACTGTTGCCATGGTCTGTCAATGTGGTCATGAAAATGGACTTTATAAGATTCATTAAATACTATTGGGGAAATACCCTGCACCAGCGCTCTGACTTCTAATTCTACACATTGCTCCCTCCAAATGACCATACTGCATGTTTCAGCCTGACAAGAGATGCTGAATGTGTGATGATGGGGGAGAAAGGAAGAGGTAGCTCATCTTCCAATGTTGTGTACAGATCGTCACTGCCAACACCCTACAGCTGTGCTTTTGCTTTTGATTTCTTCATGCCTTTTATATGACTCAATTCCTGCTTTAAGGCACATTGTATTCTTGGCTTAAGCTCAGATGCTCAAATAATTCCATGGGGTCCACTTTATAAACTTAAAACCACAGTGGATGTGAAATTGGAAATACTAAACTTGGAACTGTTCTTTTTTGCTCATATTTTCTCATTTGATAAATTGAGGGAAGCAATGTTTTTCAGTAGCTCCCTTTGGTATAGCTCCATGGCTCTCAAACCTTGGATCTAGGCTTTTATTACCTCGCTGGACTGAGTATTGTTAGGACGTCCTCTTCTTTTGCCTTGTACACCCTTAAACAAGCCCAATAAACGACAGCCTTGCTTTCCCTGTCTAAGCTGATCTCTCTCTCTCTCTCTCTCACACACACACACACACACATACACACACTCCAACATTATCTGTATGTATGAGGCAAGATAGATGGAGATTAGAGAGATCAACATATCCCTTTATTCCTTATGATTGATAAAAAACTAATATTGGAGAATGTGCCTTATGGATGTGGCAATAATGGGCATCCTAATAACAAACTGCAGGCTCAGCCAGAGTAAACTTGGAATCTCCTGGGTGACAGTCTGCCTCCGCTATAGCTAAAGGCTAGGTGGAACATGTATACACTTTCAGGGTAGCTGGCTCCCTCAGAAATGTGGAGGGAAAAGGGCTGAGCTGGCCGGGCGCAGTGGCTCAGGCCTGTAATCCCAGCACTTTGGGAGGCCGAGGCGGGCGGATCACGAGGTCAGGAGATCGAGACCATCCTGGCTAACACGGTGAAACCCTGTCTCTACTAAAAATACAAAAAAATTAGCCGGGCGTGGTGGCGGGCGCCTGTAGTCCCAGCTACTCGGGAGGCTGAGGCAGGAGAATGGCGTGAACACTGGAGGCGGAGCTTTGCAGTGAGCCGAGATTGCGCCACTGCACTCCAGCCTGGGTAACAGAGCGAGACTCCAACAACAACAAAAAAGGGCTGAGCTATGCCTACTTAGTTCCTCTCCCAAACTTATCAATTAAGTAACTGACTCCACGTTTCTAGGGTGAGAAACCTTGGGAAAACCCCATTACAGAAAACTGAGAAAAAGCAAATAACTGTCCTTACCCCCAGCCCCCAAAATATTCTCCAGGTGCTTGTTTTCTTATATTATGGAACCTAATCATCAGGTCTGTAGAAAGCAGATGGTTACCACTGATATCTGACTTCTGGTGGCTCTGCCTGGGACCACTGGTGATAGAGACAACATTTTCTCTTGGAAATATCCAAAAAGGTCAGTCTATACTAGAGCTGAAAATTCTCTCTCCTTTCTCTTCTCAATCCAAATGATATCCATCTAAATTGTCCAAGCTTATTAGAAATTTTGCAATGATATTTAATGACTACATGAGGCCATCCCAATAATAGTATGCCGAAACTAGATGTCCTAAACTGTTATATAAATCTCTGCCCATTATTAAATTCTTCAACAGTAATGAAAGAGCAAATTTAAACTCTTAAATGGTATAGTTCAAATGAATTAAAAGCCAGACACACATATATTTCACTTTCGTTATTTCAAAAAAATTAGTGATAAAAACATCGCTTCCAATTTCTCATTCTGATCAGTGTCAGCAGAGAATTCTTGGTGGCTGGGGAGGATGAGTTTCCTTCAGCAGCTGCAGCTTGGATTATTTCTCACAGAATGGGTGTAGTTCTTTCACAGCTTCAGAAGTTGCATGAATTCAATGCCAAATTTTTGATGTGCCTCATTATTTTGAAGGGGGTTTACAAGATTATTATGACACTGGCCTCACTCACATCAGATTGAGAAAAAATGAATCTCCAGCCTCTGGAACAGTTTTCCCAGGGAAACTCAGTATTTAGTGATGCCAAAGATTATAAAAGACATTTAGTGAGATCTGGGAATAGGATAGACAGTCTTGATTTTGGTTTAATCAGGATGCCACTGTATGCCAGTTTTTTAGAGTCAATGATTGGAGACCTTGCATTCAACTGGGAGAATCGGCCATAAAGACGTTATCTCTGGCACTAGAGAATTACCAGATCTTGAAGAAAAATCCATCTATGCACATGGTCTCTGCTACAAAAGGATATTTGAGACATGCTGGGTAAGCTTAGGAATTTGCAAGAGCTTCTGCATTCTTATTTGGCCATGTGTTTCAGGCATCCTGATGGTGGTGTAGTGTGGATTCTGTCTAGTAACATGTTATCCACTTTCTCCTCTGCCATGGTGGTGGATCCACTGGTCTTGCTATATAAAATTGGTTAGTCCTCAGAACTCTTCCTCCTACTCGTAACCAGTCCAGCTGAAGAGACACCCTCAGTAAATTTTTGAACTCAAAGTGTTTTTGATAATTTTTGAAATTTGAAGCCTTAGGGAGGTTTAGTGAGAATGGGTATCTCCATGTGTTCTTCAAGACAGTTGGTCTGGTACAAAATATGTAAAGGTAGGACCTCACACACATGTGCTCTGAAGCACTCATAGAACTTAGATGCCTGTGCACTTTGAAGACAATGCCTACATACATGGTTTAGAAATATAGAAAAATCAACAAAAACTGCTTCACCTCTTGTCACACACAGTGGGTAGTTTAAGGTCCTGATGTAGCAGCCAGCTTCCACAAGTCTTTGTGGCCCATGTGGCTTTATTTAAAGCCTGGGAAGGCTTGCTTGTGGAAAAACAGCTTCTCCCTATATAAAAATAGCCACACACCTGTGAACAAGCCACCATAAGCTACAGGTCCCCAACAAATTCAAAATCCTCTAGTGACCCATCCTTTTAAAGCCCCAGGTTTAAAGCTGCTGCTTTGGCTGCACTGATTATATGCACAACAACAGCTGTGAAAACCAGTTGTATAATGCAATACAAGCCCCTGCAAACCACCGAGGTCAAAAAAAGACACAGCCTGATCTCTTCCAGTCCCTCAAGATTCAATTTTAGTTTTGCTACCCAAATTGCACTCCACATCTATCTCTTAATGTTCCTGGCTCAAGGCATCATATTCTAAACACTGTCTTGAATTCAACTTCCCAGTCGTAGGTAGAGGCAGAGGCAGAGTCTGCCCTCTAATACATGAGGCTTGGGATAACACAACTGAATGTCTGCTCTCTGTAGTTAGCTGGATCACAAGGGTGGATGGCAGAAGGAGCTGGGATACTTGTTTCCAGTTCTTTTCTGAAACTCACCTGTCAGGTAACTCACTCCATCTTTGTGCACAAGAAGCTGGACGTATTTAGGATAAACCCCTCTTTGCGGAAAGCAGAGGAGTGAAGTTCTAGTCCCCCTCAACATGACTTGATTCGATTTTTCCCCTGTGGCCTCCTTTGATAGACTGTCTTGAAACAAGTGTTTCTTTCCAGAATAAAAACCAAACAAACACAAAGGACTTATGTGTTCTAAGTAATTGAGGAGCTCACCAGTTGAATGGCTTGACTGATGCATCATCAATTTTAATTCTGCTGCAGAGGGTTTCCCCAGGTGCTTTACATATGTTAGCTGTAACTGATCTCTTCAAGCACTCAATGTAACACTTTTCTGGAAATGCTGGGTTAAGTTTTGCTTTCCAAAAGTAAGCTGGAAAGATTTCAAATAACATGGATAGAAAAAAATTGAATAAACAGGAAAATGATTCACAGTGTGCATTGATACAGGGAGATGTAATTACATTAAATTAAATGAGGTAATAGTTGTGAAAGAACTTGGCAAACTTGTAAAATACCATATGAAGGTAAAGTTTTAGCTGTTACATTCTGCACAAATGGATTGCAATTTGAAGTCCACAGTTCCTATTATAAGGATTTTGGTAGGAAGGTTAAAACCTAGTTCTACTCTTTCTTACATTAGGAGAAGCCTTGAAATGGTAAATGATCTTTCTAAGCCATATGGTCCATAGTCACCAACATAAGGAATGTCTAAGTGGGACCAGAAGTCAGTATGTTTCTCTTAATGATCAGTGTCAGAAGTTTGTGAGTGCCTAGATTCATGTGAAATGCAAGCTACCAGGGCATAAGACACTGACAAAGCTGAAAACTGGACCATAAAAAAATCTTAACAACATCAACTCAGAATATGAAAAGAAGAGATATGTATCTTCTGGAACTAAAGATGAGTTAATAATTTTTTCCTATATGTGAAAAAAATAATTTTCACCTATACCGTGAAAAAATTATTTGATGAACAATAGCTTCTCAGTAATGATAAAATAATATTATTTTGTTTTATTTTATTTTTTCTGAGATGGAGTCTTGCTATGTTGCCCAGGCTGGAGTGCAATGGCACGATCTCTGCTCACTGCAACCTCCGCCTCCTGGACTCAAGCAGTTCTCTTACCTCAGCCTCCTGAACAGCTGGGATTACAGGCACCCACCACCACGCCTGGCTAATTTTTGTATTTTTAGTAGAGATGGGGTTTCACCATGTTGGCCAGGCTGGTCTTGAACTCCTGGCCTCAGGTGATCCGCTCATCTCGGCCTCCCAGAGTGCTGCATTACAGGCATGAGCCACCATGCCCAGCCTAAAATAATATTAAAAAGCCCCACTCTGTCTCTGTCCTTCTATATAAATTTAGTGTACATAAATGTAATTCTGAGTATTAATCAACAACTTGTTTTTTCCCATTTTGTTTAAATGGTTAGTTCAGGGATGCATTCTCTTAAGTCTTAATGAAATACCCCCATCAGTAAAACAAAAATTTTCCTTTGGGACTTACAGTATACAGTAAGTTTGTCTATAGTGCAGAACTTGAAATTGTTCCAACACAATTGATATATTAAGGGGCATTTTAAGCATGACACAAATTTTGCCTTTTCTTCTGCACAATTTTGTTTGTGAGAGACTGCAGTCAACTGTAGCCAGTTGAACCCAGCTGCATAGGAATTTATAAAACACACACATACACACATCTCACATATTAACATCTACCTCTTACCTCATTTCACTACGCGTATTATGAGCCACGCCCACCCACATCTGGTGTTAGAACTTGCAGATCCGCTTCAGATAACCTTCCTTCTGCCATTTCATAATAACTCATAAGCTGCAACCCTTCTGCAAACTTCAGGTCTTTTTCAAGGTAAAGCACAATATTTATTGTAGTATTTATGTATTTCATAACTATTTCATGTGTATAAAACTGTAATACCATTTTATTAGTTTTCTATTTTTTTAATGTGTAACTGATGTTTCTGATTTTAACCCCATTTTCTCATGAACCATTTCTTTTAGTGCAACTTGGCATAGCATGGTAATTTTAAGGAATGCAGATACTGTATTGTAGCAGAACTGACTGGATTTTAAATTCAGTTTTCCCTTTATATTTATATTTTGAAGCAACAAGTAAATACAATTCTCTATTTTCCATTTCCGTTCCTCCATCATTTTTGGATAGTGCTGTTAGCTTACCTGCAAGATCCTTGCCAGGAGGCACCTTGTAAGTTTCTGTTGACAGCAAGCCTGTCCGGATTTGCATGAACTGTGAGTGATTTCTTGAAAATCTACACTTTTGAGGCTGAGTACAAACCTGCAGGAGTCCTTCTTTAGGCTCAGAGACATTAGCTGATGGCACTCATGCATCCTTGTTTTTCCATGTTCTGAACAGGAGAGGAAGTTTAGCAGTCAGACACTTTCATATATGGTATTTGATAAATATGTATATAAAATATATGTAAGAAAAAATTTCCCAAGGATTTATTTTTATAAAATATTTTTATTTGTGCATCTGTCTCAGGCCAGGTGAATAATATCACATATAGGGTAATAGGCCTTTTACTCTGATCTTTATTGCTGGATTTGTCTTTAGAAACCCCTTATCGTATTCATTATGTGCCCTATGTTATGCGCAGCCATAGTGCATAAAAGATAAGTTGTAGAACAAAATGCTCAATGATTTGAGAGAAATATACTTTCTCATGAAAGCTGAGAAGGGATATTAATGTTTATTAACTTCCTCCTATGTGCTACGAAGTTGGTTACCTTGTTCATTGATAACACATTCAGTCTATTCATTCAATCTTCACACTATCCCTTATTTTTATTCTATTCATTTTAACAGATGAAAAAACTGAAGCTCATAGAAGGTAATTATCCCAATTTCAAGTGGTAGAACATGTGTCAATTTGCATTCTTGGATAAGTAAACACAAAGATGGGATTAGATTTGCAAGATATTTGTCAGGGGAATGGCTGTGAAAGATAGAAGAGGAAGTAGGAGGGTCCTTGTACCATATTACGGGTCTGACACCCAGGAAAGGAGGAAGAAGGAAGGAGCACTTGTCAGGAAGAACCTCAGATTGAAGGCACTTCTGATAAATCTCTGCCAGGCTGGTGTTTTAGGAATCCCCAAGCTTATTACAGGAATCCTGCACTGTGTAGAAATGGCCTAATTCTGATACCCCTCCCACGCCCAGTCATTGGTTGGGAGCAGCACTATGAAAGCATACAGGATGTGAGCTCCAAGGTGGATCCAAAAGTGTGGACAGCAGTAGGCTGCCTATCAGCTGTGATCTTGTGAGCAGGTCCTCTTAAGGGGAGATGTGAGCAGTGCACCATGTTGGCCACTGCAGTTATAATTCAATCCAAGATCTGCCGAAGTCCAAGTTCTTCTCTACATGGGTAATGTACAGGGTTGGTGGGAGGGGTGGTTTTCCACTAATCAAAATAAATCCCTTAATACCTCTAAATAGCATACCCTAAGTAAAATTTGTGGATTTGCTATGCAGACACCAGCTTGCTTCATCTAAATTCCTTCTAAAGAGAAATTTTGTAGCTTCCACTTGAGAGAAAAGACAGAGAAGCAATTTTCTAAAGCAATGGTCCTTAACCTTGGCAGCACAGTAGAGTCATGATAAGGAGCTAGTTAAAATGTCATATGGCATTAGACGGAACAAATCAATGGAATAAAAATCTTAGATCAACGGAATAAAAATCTCTGTGAGGAGAACCTAGGCATCAGTACTCTTTAAAGGTTCGCAGGTGATTTCAATATACATCCCAAGTTGAGAGTTACTGTTGTAAAGGATATTTGTCTGAAATGAAAAAGTAGACATCTTCGAACATTCTTCTATGTGTCAAGTCTCTCCATCAGTCCCACTCATGCTCACCCCAGAAAGTTACTTAACTAGTTGAGGTGTGTTCCCAGAAGCCATCTTAAAAATAACTTTTTGTATAATGGGAATCCTACAATATTTTTTAAAACCCAGTTTATAGTTCCATTCACATTTCTGTTTTCAGTACACCTTAACTTGAATACATCTTTGTTTTTTGTTTTTTTTTTATTTTAAACAAAAAATAATGGTATACATTTTCACAAGGAAGGAGTCCATTTTCTGGGTACAGTCAGCAATGTGGCTTTTAGAAGTGTCCAGAACCACAGGGAATTCTGGATTTAGAGATAGAGAGACACCCTTCTATCTTCGTGTGGGAAGAAACATTGCCACATGTTTCTAAAAATGAAAGGAAAGTGGTTAAGAAGATAGTATGGATTGAACTATGTTGAGATTGTGTTTTGTTTATAATCACATTTTCCCTTAAATTAATATTTATAAAAGTAAGACATATTTATTGTAAAACTTTGGGAAAAGAGACAATGGAGACAGATGAAAATGATATATTTATTGTTAATATTAGTTATTTGCCCAGAAATTCAAACTGGTCAATTTATTTGCCTTCAGTGTGCCTTAAATATGTTAGATTAAGATGGATTTAGCAAAGACTATCCATTGGTACTTGATGTCCATTGCAGTATTAATTTTTCTCTGTTATCAAGAAACAACAACAACAAAAACATTTTAAGATATCTACTCACTTGCAGTGGTGGACCGAGAATGGAGGTGGAACAATGGAAACTACCAGATATAGGAAATAAGGATTGCATGGTCTGCAGAAAAGTTAAAAACAATAAAACGAACTGAAAATCAATTTAAAAATTATCACCATGCACTAACGCTAAATGAAATCAGTGATAAAATACTCCTCCCTGAAAAAAATATTTTACTGGTCTAAATTCTAAACTTCAGATGATCACATTTTAAACCTCTCCTTTAATAACGATTGTATTCTGCATTGTATTCTGCTTACAGTATTCCCATTTATACTGTTGGCCTCTGACATACATGAAATCATCTACGCATCTTGCTTTGCAAGTTTGTTTGTAAATATTTGGCATCCTTCTAACTTGCTTAAGGCATGATTTGTTTCTAACCTCTCTGATAACACATATCCCTGAATTTAAACAATAGATTAAAAAAAATGGTGGCACAGCAAGTGTAAAGATAACAACTTGAACTTGAGTGATTTCAATCTTGTCATTCTATCTGAAGATTGGGAGTTTTTTGTGTTTACAGCATAAATGAGAAACAGTGCAGAATGTGAGGTGTAATATTTTTGTAAGTGCAAATTTTACTTCTTACATGAAATATTTTATTGAATTTAAATAATATTTTTAAAATTGAAATTTTATATTTGTTAATTCCTTTAAGACTAAAAACGAATCAAGAACATAAAACATTGCATCAATATGACTTAAGAGGTTTAGATGTTCACTTTTATTAAAATTCACATTTAGAGGACATTGGCGTAACATAATTATATAATACATAAAATTTAATTGAAAAAATTTACTGTCTTTGTATCTTTTCTGGCTATTACTTGTCCCATTTCATGATTTTTACTGAAAATAATTTTGTTGTATAAAGTAGGAGATTGTTGAAAACAATCTGATCTCTGTGCCAAGTACTCCAGGTATGCTACTTCTCAACCGCTTTAGCAAAGAGCTTGAAGTCACTGTAATGGGCCCTGTCATCATGTCTGTATTTCCCTTTTTTTCCTTTCCTCCCTCTTCCTTTGCTTGCTTTTTGCACCCAATCTCCAAGGGCAGGAAACGTCTCCTAGAAAGCCTGAGGAAGAAAAGGAAGTATGCATATTCTACTGAGAAATGTAATCTTATTCGGGTTGTCAAAAGGAGATTGGTCAGATTAAA
This sequence comes from Pan troglodytes, assembly GCF_028858775.2. NCBI lineage: Eukaryota > Metazoa > Chordata > Mammalia > Primates > Hominidae > Pan > Pan troglodytes. The sequence continues at coordinate 86,549,865 of NC_072401.2, forward strand.
TGGTCACTATATGTTATGAATTCTGTTCAGCAGAAATGTTTAAACATTTAATAGTGCTTTTATTGGTCAGCAAAGCGGACATTTTCTTTTTGAAGATGCACAGTGGAAGGTGAAAGAGAAAATTAGGTGTCTATAGATTTAGGGTATTAAAGCATAGAAGTGGACGAAGTATTAGTTTGGAGGAGTCATTTCACACTGTACTCCTACTTTCAAATAGAATGACATCAAAGCACTCTCGGAGAGATATGAAGGCAGAACATATAAATGAAAAGAATTGGTGTTCTGAGTTCTCATTTCATTTCTGTACTAAACAATTGCATGAATAGGGCAAAGCACTGACCATCTAGATAAAAAGGAGGGACTGGGTAATAGGATCTATACAAGCCACCTTTTAAACTGCTTTTAAGGTTATCTGGAAGATTTACTTGAGTTAGAAATGCGTTATTAAGAAATATCCTTTTTCCCTTTGTGCTTTTGTCAACAAGAAATGATTCCTGAAATCATATTGATTTTTCACTTAAATAAATGAAAGGAGAATATAATCAAGTAAAACATGATTTTAGGACCTATGACACTTTTGAAATAGAAATAATTAGTATGGTTAAAATGATCAGTATTATTATTATTATCTCACATTTTAATTTATTGAATTTTATTAAGCTACTTTTCAAACATACAAAAAGTTAAAAAGAATATTTTAACATCATTTTCTCAGTAATGTATAGAACATGTACAGAAAAAAAATCAGAAAAATATGGAAGACTAAAACAACATCATCAACAATTTGACCTAATTGACATGTATAGAATTTCAGGGTCATTAAGGGCAAAATACACATTTGTCTAAAGAACTTTCACCAATATAGGCCATATGTTGGGCCGTAAAACAAGTCCTGATACATTTCATTCTGTTTTTCCTCTTTAACTTTTATCTTAAGTTCAGGTGTACAAGTGCAGGTTTGTTACACAGGTAAACATGTGTCATAGGGGTTTGTTGTACAGATTATTTCATCACCCAGGTATTAAGCCTAATACCCGTTAGTTTTCCTGATCCTCTCCCTCCTCCCATCCTCCACTCTCAATAGGCCCCAGTGTCTGTTGTTTCCCTCTACGTGCCCATGTGTTCCTGTCATTTACCTCACAAGTGAGAATATGTGATATTTCCTTTTCTGTTCCTGCATTAGTTTGCTAAGAATAATGGCTTCCAGTTCCATCCATGTCCCTGCAAAAGACATGAGCTTGTTCTTTTTTATGGCTGCATAGCATTCCATGCTATATGTGTACCACATTTTCTTTATCCAGTCTTCTATAGGTGGGTATTTAGGTTGATTCCATGTCTTTGCTATTGTGAATAGTGCTGCAGGGAACATGTGCGTGCATGTGTCTTTATAATAGAATGATTTATATTCCTTTGGGTATATACCCAGGAATGGGATTGCTGGGTCAAATAGCATTTCTGTCTTTTGGTCTTGGAGGAATTGCCACACTGTCTTCCACAATAATTGAACTAATTTACACTCCCACCAACAGTGTATTATAAGTGTTCCTTTTTCTCCACAACCTCACCAGCATCTGTTATTTTCTGAAGGTTAAAAAGTATATTACAGCTGGGTGTGATGGCACACCCATATATTCCCCAACACTCATGAGGCTTAGGTGGGAGGATCCCTTGAGCCCAGGAGTTCAAGGTTGTAGTAAGCCGTAATTGCACCTGTGCCTGGCCACTGCACTCCAGCCTGGGCGACATAGCAAGATCCTGCCTTAAACAAAAAAGAAGAATGTAACAAATGCGCACGTACCCAACACTCAATATTATGCAATTATATATTTGTCATTTTTGTCTCAGTACTTTTTAAAAAATACTTCAAGTTCTGGGGTACATGTGTACAATGTGCAGGTTTGTCACATAGGTATACATGTGCCATGTTGGTTTGCTACACTTATCAATTTGTCATTTACATTAGGTATTTCTCTTAATCCTATCCCTCCCCTAGTCCCCCACCCCTAGACAGGTCCCAGTATGTGATATTCCCCTCCCTGTGTCCATGTGTTCTCATTGTTCAACTCCCACATATGAGTGAGAACAGGTGGTGTTTGGTTTTCTGTTCCTGTGTTAGTTTGCTGAGAATAATGGTTTCCAGTTTCAGCCATGTCCCTGCAAAGGAAATGAACTCATCCTTTTTTATGGCTGCATAGAATTCCATAGTGTATATGTGCCACATTTTCTTTATCTAGTTTATCATTGATGGGCATTTGGGTTGGTTCCAAGACTTTGCTGTTGTGAACAGTGCTGCAATAAACATACATGTGCTTGTGTCTTTATAGTAGAGTGATTTATAATCCTTTGGGTATATACCCAGTAATAGGATTGCTGGGTCAAATGGTATTTCTAGTTCTAGATCCTTGAGGGATCACCACACTGTCTTCCACAATGGTTGAACCAATTTACACTCCCACCAATAGTGTAAAAGCATTCCTATTTTTCCACATCCTCTCCAGCATCTGTTGTTTCCTGACTTTTTAATGACCACCATTCTAACTGGTGTGAGATGGTATCTCATTGTGGTTTTGATTTGCATTTCTCTAATGACCAGTGATGATAAGCATTTTTTCATAAGTTTGTTGGCTGCATAAATGTCTTCTTTTGATAAGTTTATATCCTTCATCCATTTTTTGATGGGGTTATTTGTTTTTTCTTGTAAATTTGTTTAAGTTCTTTGTAGATGCTGGATATTAGCCCTCTGTCAGATGGACAGATTGCAAAAATTTTTTCCCATTCTGTAGGTTGCCTGTGCAATCTGATCATAGTGTCTTTTGCTGTGCAGAAGCTCGTTAGTTTAATTAGACCCCATTTGTCAATTTTGCCTTTTGTTGCGATTGCTTTTGGTGTTTTAGTCATGAAGTCTTTGCCCATCCTTATGTCCTGAATGGTGTTGCCTAGGTTTTCTTCTAGGGTTTTCATGGTTTTAGGTCTTACATTTAAGTCCTTAATCCACCTTGAGTTAACTTTTGTATGAGGTGTAAGGAAGGGATCCAGTTTCAGCTTTCTGCATATGGCTAGCCAGTTTTCCCAGCATCATTTATTAAATAGGGAATCCTTTCCCCATTGCTTGTTTTTGTCAGGTTTGTCAGAGATCAGATGGTTGTAGATGTGTGGTGTTATTTCTGAAGCCTCTGTTCTGTTCCATTGGTCTATATATCTGTTTTGGTACCAGTACCATGCTGTTTTGGTTAATGTACCCTTGTAGTATAGTCAGTCAGGTAGTGTGATGCCTCCAGCTTTGTTCTTTTAGCTTAGGTTTGTCTTGGCTATGCAGGCTCTTTTTTGGTTCCATATGAAGTTTAAAGTGTTTTTTTCAATTCTGTGAAGAAAGTCAGTGGTAGCTTGATGGGGATAGCATTGAATCTATAAATTACTTTGGGTAGCATGGCCATTTTCATGACATTGATTCTTCCTATCGATGAGCATGGAATGTTCTTCCATTTTTTTGTGTCCTCTTTTATTTCATTGAGCAGTGGTTTGTAGTTCTTCTTGAAGAGCTCCTTCACATCCCTTGTAAGCTGGATTCCTAGGTATTTTATTCTCTTTGTAGCAATTGTGAATGGGAGTTCACTCATGATTTGGCTCTCTGTTTGTCTGTTATTGGTGTATAGGAATGCTTGTGATTTCTGCACATTGATGTTATATCCTGAGACTTTGCTGAAGTTGCTTATCAGCTTAAGAAGATTTTGGGCTCAGAAGATGGGGTTTTCTAAATATACAATAATGTCATCTTCAAACAAAGACTATTTGACTTCCTCTTTTCCTAATTGAATACCTTTATTTCTTTCTCTTGCCTGATTGCCCTGGCCAGAACTTCCAACACTATATTGAATAGGAGTCGAGAGAGAGGGCATCCTTGTCTTGTGCTGGTTTTCAAAAGGAATGCTTCCAGTTTTTGCCCATTCAGTATGATATTGGCTGCAGGTTTGTCATAAATAGCTCTTATTATTTTGAGATCCATTCCATCAATACCGAGTTTATTGAGAGATTTTAGCATGAAGGGCTGTTTAATTGTGTTGAAGGCCTTTTCTGCATCTATTGAGATAATCGTGGTTTTTGTCATTGGTTCTTTTTATGTGATGGATTACATTTATTGATTTGTGTATGTTGAACCAGCCTTGCATCCCAGGGATGAAGCTGGCTTGATCATGGTAGATAAGCTTTTTGATGTGCTGCTGCATTCAGTTTGCCAGTATTTTATTGAGGATTTTTACATCGATGTTCATCTGGGATATTGGCCTAAAATTCTCTCTCTCTCTCTCATTTTTGTTCCTGCCAGGTTTTGGTATCAGGATGATGCTGGCCTCATAAAATTAGTTAAGGTGGAGTCTCTCTTTTTCTATTGATTGGAATACTTTCAGAAGGAATGGTACCAGCTCCACTTTGTACCTGCGGTAGAATTTGGCTGTGAATCCGTCTGGTCCTGGGCTTTTTTCTTTTGGTTGGTAGGCTACTAATTACTTCCTCAATTTCAGAACCTGTTACTGGTCTATTCAGAGATTTGACTTCTTCCTGCTTTAGTCTTGGTAGGGTGTTTGTGTCCAGGAATTTATCCATTTCTTCTACATTTTCTAGTTTATTTGTGTAGAGGTGTTTATAGTATTCTCTGATGGTAGTTTGTATTTCTGTGGGATCAGTGGTGATATCCCCTTTATCATTTTTTATTGCATCTATTTAATTCTTCTCTCTTTTCTTTTTTGTTAGTCTGGCTAGCAGTCTATCTATTTTGTTGATCTTTTCAAAAAACCAGCTTCTGGATTCATTGATTTTTTTGAAGGGTTTTTTTGTGTGTCTCTATCTCGTTTGGTTCTGCTCTGATCTTAGTTATTTCTTGCCTTCTGCTAGCTTTTGAATTTGTTTGCTCTTGCTTCTCTAGTTCTTTTAATTGTGATGTTAGGGTGTCGATTTTAGATCTTTCCTGCTTTCTCTAATGGGCATTTTGTGCTACAAATTTCCCTCTACACACTGCTTTAAATGTGTCCCAGAGATTCTGGCACATTGTGTCTTTGTTCTCATTGGTTTCAAAGAACATCTTTATTTCTGTCTTCATTTTGTTATTTACCCAGTAGTAATTCAGGAGCAGGTTGTTCAGTTTCCATGTAGTTGTGCAGTTTTGAGTGAATTTCTTAATCCTGAGTTCTAATTTGTTTGCACTGTGGTCTGAGAGATAGTTGTGATTTCTCTTCTTTTTCATTTGCAGAGGAGTGTTTTCCTTCCAACTATGTGGTCAATTTTGGAATAAGTGTAATGTGGTGCTGAGAAGAATGCATATTCTGTTGATTTGGGGTGGAGATTTCTGTAGATTTCTATTAGGTCCGCTTGCTCCAGAGCTGAGTTCAAGTCCTGGATATCCTTGTTAATTTTCTGTCTCATTGATCTGTCTAATATTGACAGTGTGGTGTTAAAGTCTCCCACTACTATTGTGTGGGAGTCGAAGTCTCTTTGTAGGTGTCTCAGAACTTGCTTTATAAATCTGAGTGCTCTGTATTGGGTGCATATATATTTAGGGTAGTTAGCTCTTCTTGTTGCATTGATCCCTTTACCATTATGTAACACCCTTCTTTGTCTCTTTTGACCTTTGTTGGTTTAAAGTCTGTTTTATCAGAGACTAGGACTGCAATCCCTGCTTTTTTGGGCTTTCCATTTGCTTGGTAAATCTTCCTCCATCCCTTTATTTTGAGCATATGTATCTTTGCATGTGAGATGGGTCTCCTGAATACAGCACACTGATGGGTCTTGACTCTTTATCCAATTTGCTAGTCTGTGTCTTTTAACTGAGGCATTTTTCCCATTTACATTTAAGGTTAATATTGTTATGTGTGAATTGGATCCTGTCATTATGATGCTAGCTGGTTATTTTGCTCGTTGGTTGATGCCGTTTCTTCATAACGTTGATAGTCTTTACAATTTGGCATGTTTTTGCAGTGGCTGGTACTGGTTGTTCCTTTCCATGTTTAGTGCTTCCTTTGGGAGCTCTTGTATGGCAGGCCTGGTGGTGACAAAATCTCTCAGCATTTGCCTGTGTGTAAATGATTTTATTTCCCTTTGCTTATGAAGCTTAGTTTGGCTGGATATGAAATTCTGGGTTGATAATTTTTTTCTTTAAGAATGTTGAATATTGGCCCCCTCTCTCTTCTGGCTGATAGGGTTTCTGCAGAGCGATCCACTGTTATTCTGATGGGCTTCCCTTTGTGGGTAACACAACCTTTTTCTCTGGCTGCCCTTAACATTTTTTCCTTCTTTTCAACCTTGGTGAATCTGACAATTATGTGTCTTGGGGTTACTCTTCTTGAGGAATATCTTTGTGGTGTTCTCTGTATTTCCTGAGTTTGAGTGTTGGCCTGCCCTGCTAGGTTGGGGGAAGTTCTCCAGATATTATCCTGAAGAGTATTTTCCAACTTGGTTCCATTCTCCCCGTCACTTTCAGGTATATCAATCAAACGTAGATTTGGTCTTTTCTCTTAGTCCCATATTTCTTGAAGGCTTTGTTCATTTTTTTCACTCTTTTTTCTCTAAGCTTGTCTTCTTGCTTTATTTCATTACGTTGGTCTTCAATCACTGATAATCATTTCTTCCACTTGATCAATTCAGCTATTGGAACTTGTGTATGCTTCACAAAGTTGTTGTGCTGCATTTTTCATCTCCATCAGGTCGTTTATATTCATTGCTACACTGGTTATTCTAGTTAGCAATTCATCTAACCTTTTTTCAAGGTTTTTAGCTTCTTGCATTGGATTAGACATGCTCCTTTAGCTCAGAGGAGTTTGTTATTACTCATCTTCTGAAGCCTACTTCTGTCAATTTGTCAAACTCAGTCTCCATCCAGTTTTTTTCCCTTGCTGGCAAGGAGTTGTGATCCTTTGGAGGAGAAGAGGCATTGTGGTTTTTGGAATTTTTAGTCTTTATTCACTGGTTTTTACCCATCTTTGTGGTTTTATCTACCTTTGGTCTTTGATGTTGGTGACCTACTGGTGGGGTTTTGGTTTTTATGTCCGTTTTGTTGATGTTGATGGTATTCCTTTTTGTTTGTTAGTTTTCCTTCTAACAGTCAGGCCTCTCAGCTGCATGTCTGAAGGAGTTTGCTGGAGGTCCACTCCAGACCTGGTTTACTTGGGTATCACCAGCAGAGGCTGCACAACAGCAACTATTGCTGCCTGATCCTTCCTCTGGAAGCTTTGTCCCAGAGGGGCACCCACAGATGCCAGCCAGAGCTCTCCTGTATGAGGTGTCTATCAGCCCCCACTAGGAAGTGTCTCCCAGTCCAGCTACATGGGGGGTCAGGGACCCACTTGAGGAGGCAGTCTGTCTGTTATCGGAGCTCGAACACTCTGCTGGGAGGATCACTGCTTTCTTCAGAGCTGTCAGGCAGGGACATTTAAGTGTGCTGAAGCTACTCCCACAGCTGCCCCTTACCCCAGGCGCTCTGTCCCAGAGAGATGGGAGTTTTTTTCTATAAGTCCCTGACTGGGGCTGATGACTTTTCTTCAGAGATGCCCTGCTCACAGAGGTGGAATCTAGAGAAGCAGTTGGCCTTGCTAAGCTGTGGTGGGCTCTGCCCAGTTCAAATTTCCCAGTGGCTTTGTTTACACTGTGATCATAAAACTGCCTACTCAAGCCTCAGCAATGGCAGACACCCCTCCCCCACCAAGCTTGAGCATCCCACGTCAATCTCAGACTGCCGCACAAGCAACGAGCATTTCAAGCCAATGGATCTTAGCTTGCTGGGTTCCGTGGGTGTGAGACCCACTGAGCCAAGCACCAGAGGGAATCTCCTGGTCTGCTAGCTGTGAAGACTGTGGGAAAAGTGCAGTATCTGGGCAGGAGTGTACTGTCCTCCTAGTACAGTCTCTCACAGCTTCCCTTGGCTAGGAAAGGGAAATCTCCTGACCCCTTGCACTTCCTGGGTGAGGCGATGCCGTGCCCTGCTTTGGCTCACCCTCCATGGGCTGCACCCACTGTCCAACCAGTCCCAATGAGATGAACCAGGTATCTCAGTTGGAGATGCAGAAATCACCCACCTTTTGTGCTGATCTTGCTGGGAGCTGCAGACCGGAGCTGTTCCTATTTGGCCATCTTTGCCTCAGTACTTTTGACGAAATAAATTATAGTGGTCACTGTTGAATCCTTGCTTATTTCTTCCTCATCCTGTTTCCTTCTTCCTTTCTTTTTCTTTCCTTAGGTGTAAATACCATCTTGCATTGCATTTTATGATTGTCATTGTCATGTATGTTGGAGGCCACTGATTTTGGAGCCTAGCCAAGTAGACTATGACTTTAGCTGTGCTTAGTACTTTGCATTTTGTGTTCATAGACATAATATCAGACTCCTCTAAGGCATTTCGGATACTCTCACCTTAAATTGTCTTTGGGACATTTGGCCTCCCATTTCAGGCAGAGCCACTGCGGCATCAACCAACTCTCTTTGGGAAGCCAACAACCTTCACACACATGCAAATGTGTGGTGCTCACTGTGTCCTCCCTCACTTCCTGCCACTAGGCTTCTTGTTGAAGACAGGGAGGTAATTCTGTGGTCTCAAGCAGGCACAATCCAAAGTGTGTGAGAGGAGTGGGTAGTGGAAGAGGAAAAGACATGTGTGGTAAAACTTCAACCAACAGGAGATGGGAACCTGCAAAAATTTTTTTTCTTTCCTCCATGGATCGAGAAGTCATTTAGATAGCTTCTCAGATGACAGTCTTATGATCAATCAGTCATACTTAATACCATGTAGTCCTTTCTCTTCTCTGTTTCATTATTCTTTTCCCTGATTTGTATTCCATTACTATGCCTCATGGAATAAGGTAGTAGCCTTAATCATACATGGGAGGCCACATTAAAACAGAGATATTAACCTTGTTCCAGCTCTGTCATTTTGGCTTTATCTTTCTACATTTTATCAATCATTGCTGTGTGTTTGGAGCAGAGGGTGGTATAGCTTACTTTTCCATCTTGACTAGAAGTCATTGATTCCATCTTTGCAACTGTTTTCTTGCTGAAAACATCAACATTACTTTTGTATTCACCAAGAAATCTTTAGCATCTGTTATGTGTATATTTCATATTACTTGTAAAACAATGCAAACTCTTATCAGAAAGCCTGATATAGAAGAGGAATATGATGAATATTAGTTTCTTTTCTGTACCTTTTTTTAAAATGTGATTCCTGAAGTCTCAGTACTTGAACAAACTTTTCTATCCTTTGTGCTTATTTACATCACTATAGATAACTCATGTTGGATCCCTGCCCACCACCCCCAGCCCCATATCTGTTTTTCTTCCACGATTGTGAATGTGAGGGCAGGAATTGTGTCTTATTCATTTTTGCAAACAGGACAGTGCTAGGCCCAGTCGACTCTCAGTTAATGAATGTGGAATATATTTGACATTTGGTGTGTAGATAGATAAACAGGCTTAAATGTTTTAGATATTTAGAAGCAATTCTCTTGGTTTCTTCCCTGAATATAGAACACTCTGAGTCCATGGTTAGCAGTTCACTGTTGTGATGGCATGTGTGATTCCTGCTGTTAAATGTGGCTGTTCAAGCAAATGTACTCACCTATGTGATAGTTTGTCTGGAAAAGGGAATACTCTATAAATAGCATACTTCCAGTAATTCAGGATGTAATTTAAAATAAGGACTCTATAATATCATGAGAAAAGTGTCTCATTAGCAATAAAAGCTATTAATGTCACTCTTCCTAATGAAGGATTGCAACAGCATCCCTAATTAGACGAGAAAGGGCAAGAGTGATGCAATCAATGCTGCAGATTAAGAGTTGTTGAATGATCAGATGGATGTTGGGGGTGAGAAAAAAAGCTACAATCCAAAATGACTTCAAGGTTTAGAGTTTGGATAGTATGAGAAGATGATTATGTCATTTCATGAGACAGGGAAATAGGAGAAAGGAAGGATGTGTAAGGGAAGTAGATGAGCTTTGTTTTTACTGACTTTAATATAAAGATTACTTATTCATTCTGGAAATAATTCATTCAATTTATACTGAACACCTATTATTACTAGACATTGTGGTAAGCTGTAAACACACAAATGGCATTCTCCATCAGACATTCTTTTAAAGAACTCATGTCATCAAATTTTCAGGCAACTCAAATGCAAGTGAAATAATGATTGTGTTAGACAAAATAATATAAATTAAAAATGTGTATTGAAAAAACAATAATAATACAAAATTAAATGGATGAAATGTAATAATAATAAATACGTGTAAAAAAAGCTCGATGTCTGTTGATGGTATGCCATGACTGCCTCTCCCCACAACACATCATATATGTTCTTAAGCAATGGTAATACAAACATACAATGAAACAAGAGATGTAGAATATGTTTGTCAAATAAATGCATAAATAATAACCCATTGAAAACTTTTCATATCACATCTAGTGTATTGTGGTCAACTCCAGGTGCTACATTTTTAGCACTAGTCAACCACAGCATCATTCTATGTTATGTGGAGAAGCATTAGAGGACTTAGTCACATGCAGAAGAGTCGCTTTGAAGTATTTAGCCTCACTGCCCAATGGCAATGTCAAAACTGAGGCCATTTTAGCAGAAATACTAGGGAGGAAGATTTGGCACAATACTAGATGTAATAGTTCGATAACCGAAGTTATCCTGTATAAATGAGAGCTGTTCACACAAAGGCTGGATGAAGGGAAGTAGCAGAAAGAGCTCCTGTTAAAAGGCAGTGGACTTTATCACTTGCGTAACTTTTGCAGCTATTAATATTCTAGTAGCCAATCATTACTTCATTCTAAATCTAAAGAAAAAAAAGAAACAAAGGGTTCAATGTTTTTTACCAACTTAAAGACTGAGTAGGAGAAAGGAGATCCATAAAATGACTTGGTGCTTCAATGCTGTAGGTTTATTTTTAATCAGTCGTGCTGCAGGGTGACATTCTCACAGAAGAGGAAAATAAAGAATATATTAATTTACAAGGCTAGCTGGAGAAAAGGTTATTATGGTTGCATACAGATAAAAAGGTCACATTTAAAGAATCTTCTATCCTAGGATATTTAAAAAGTAGAATTCCTTTAATAAGAGTCTGTTAGGAGAGCGTGATGGCATGTACATTTTAACTCTTTGTAGTTCAGCTGGATTTGAAAAGCTAAATGAATATTTGTGAGTGGATGTCACTGATTTTTGCAAATGTTCACAATCATTCATTCATTTATTCATCAAAGACCAGGAAATAAGGAATAAAAACAAAGTATTTTTTATGAAATAAATTGTAGTAGAAGAGACAGTAAGTAGACAGATGACTGAAATGCAATGTGATAAGTGACACATTTGAAGCAGTGGTAGCCCTAAGTAAGAATGATCTATTCTGCATGGGGTCTGAGGATTTATGTGATTGCTCTTGAAGAATGAGATTCAGATGAAGCAGGGAGAGAAGGATATTTAAGTATAAGGGAGCAGTATGAGTAAATGGACAAAGATACAATATACTAAAATCTAAGTGTTATCAGAGTTCTGTATGTAATTCAATATAACAACACCATCACCCAACAGTTATTTCCTGTTTATTTATGATGTCCAAGGAACTTGTCTAAGCATGTTATATGTATTAACTAATCTAATCTTCACAACAATCTGGAGCAGTCTGGCTGCAAAGTCTTTATCTTTACATACTTTCTTGAAGAGATGGCTCCATTAACATGCTAATTGACCTGATCTGATCACAGTACAATGTATGTATTGAAGTATCCTTTTGGACCCCATAAATTTGTAAAATTATTATGTATCAATTAAAAAAATAATTTTTTTTTAAAAAAGATGCTTGCAAGAATTAAAAAAAAAAGAAATGACTTGAGAGTTTTGGTAGAATGGGAGATTAAATACGTTTAAACCAAGCGAAAGTGGGGCCCTGGGGCATACCTGAATGTTTACATGTTGCTGCTGGAAGGGAAAGTTGTTACAAATACTTTGGAAAGCAGTTTGCTGTTACCTTGTAAAACTGAAGAGCTTAAACCTTGGTTTAGACACAGCTGTATTCCTGGATCTAATCCCCAGAGAAGGTCTTGCACGTGTGCTCCAGGAGACAAGTAGAAGGGCAGCGTGTTTGTAATAGCACACACAAAAAGCAAACATCCAAATGTTCATCATGGCACATCAACAGTAACAGTGAAACAGATAAAAACATTATACTATATGTGCATAATGGAACACTAAAACAGCAAAAATGAATGAGCTACAGTGACAATATAGATCTCAGGAAGATTACACTGAGCAAAAAAAGTAAATTGCAGAATACCTAAAGAACATATGTAAAGAATATGCTAAAATTAGACAACATATTGCTTAGAGATACAAACGTGGCAAATGATAACAATAATGGAATATGCTTTTTAAAAATTTCTAATTGTGTTTCTTCTGAAGGGAGGACAGGGGAATGAAATATGGTAGGAATGTATAGGTAGATGTCATAGTAATGTTTGATTCACTGTGCTATTTGTATGTTTTTTTGTATCTACTCATAAATTACCACATTTCATGAATTTTTAAGCGTATTTTATTTTTTAATATTTCTGAAATTGAGATGCATCTTACTAAATTGATAATTATACTATAAAGCATAATAGTGTTTTTCTTCCTTGTTTACAGAAAGTAATGCAGTGCCTCATAATCAAGGGCTTCATAGATCAGTGAAATACAGTAAGGAAAACTAGTTTAATAAAAGAATACCCTTGGAGTAATTCTGATAATGCCCTTGAAACTAAGTAGAAAATATATACAGAAATGGTGGGATATGAGACCAGTGTGGTGGATGGGGCCAGATCACTGAGGAGGTTGTATGCCATTGTTGAGGTTATGCATCCTATAAGAAATAGGAAGCTATTAAAGAGTTTTATGTAAGAAAATAACATGATAGGTTTATATGACTTTATGAAGAAAAATAATATAATACATTTCTATAACTTTTTAGAACTTACTTACAATATTGTCCTGAATTATTTTCATTCCATGCTTGCATTTATATTTCTAAGCAATAAATATTATTTTTTAAAAAACAACAGTCAACTTGAGTGACAATGAATGCAACATTCGTTTTTAAAATAATATGAATCCCACATTGGACTCTTATGTCATCTGACAGAAAACAGGCACTCCCAGGACTTTGGGATGCTGAGGCAGGTGGATCCCATGAGGTCAGGAGTTTGAGACCAGCCTGACCAACATGATGAAACCCCATCTCTACTAAAAATACAAAAGCTAGTTGGGTGTGGTTGTGGGTACCTGTAATCCCAGCTACTCGGGAGGCTGAGGCGGGAGAATTGCCTGAACCTGGGAGGTGAAGGTTGCAGTGAGCCACAATCACACTACTATACTCTAGCCTGGGTGACAGAGTGAAACTCCATCTCAAAAAAAAAAAAAAAAAAAAAAAAGAAAAGAAAAAGAAAAAAGGTACCCTCTCTCTACGCTCTGAGATGGTATTAGAGGAGGCCTTGTGAAGAGGCTTTACCATCACCCATGTGTAATGAGGCCACCTCCACCACAGTGTCAGGATAGACCATGTGGTCTATACAAAAAGATATAAACACTATGAATAAGTCAAAATAGAATTCTAAAATAATGTTCAAATAACCAACAGGACACTACGAAAAAGATAACAGAGAAATGGAAAGCAGAACAGTCAACAAAAAATAAAATAGTAGACTTAATGCCTAAGATACTAATAATCATTTTAAACATAAATGATCAAAATATACCAATTAAAGAGTAGAGATTAGTAGAATAAATTTAAAACATGACTAAGCTATATGCTTTCAACAAAAACTCACTTTAAATATAATGATATAGAGAGGTTGAAAGTAAAATGATGGAAAAAGATATATCATGAAAACATCAATCAAAGGAAAGCAAGAGTGTCTACATTAATATTAGTTAAAGAAAACTTCAGGGCAAAAACCATTACCAAAACCAGCGAGTGACACCATGTTATGATAAAAGGGTTAATCCACCAAAAGACATAGCAATCCTAAATGTAAATGTACCAAAACAACAGAATGGAAAAAAACAAAACTAAGTGGAGGAAAAACTGACAGAACTGAAAGGAGAAATAGAAAATTTCGTTATTTTAGTTGGCAACTTCAAGATCCCTCTCTCAGTAATTGATAGAGATATCTATACAGAAAGTCATAATTCAACACCATTAACTAATTCAACACTATTAAGTAATAGGATCTAATCGATATTCATAAAGCACTGAATTCAACTATAGCAGAATATATACTTTTTTTCAAGTGCCCACAGAACATATACCAAGATAGACCATCTCCCGGGTCATAAAACAAACTTTAACAAATTTAAAATAATTGAAGCCATGTAGAATGTTTTACCTAACCTCAGTGAAACAAACTATAAATCAGTCACAGAAAGATAATAGAAAAATCTCCAAACACTTGGAAACTTAACAACACACTTCTTAATAATCTATGGGTCAAAGAGGAATCTCAAGGGAATTTAAAAATACATTAAACTAAATGGAACGATAAATATATCAAAATTTGTGTGACACAGCTAAAGCAGTGCTGAAAGGGAAATGAATATAAAAGGGGGAAAAGTCTCAAATAAATAGTTTAACGTTTTATCTCAAGAAAAGATAAAGAAGAGAGAAATAGGCCCAAAGCAAAGCAGAAGAAAAAAATGAAATAGAAATCCTTAAAATTAAAACCAGAAAACTAGTAGGAAAATCAATGAAAATAAGACCTAATTCAATAAAATGGATAAATATCCGGGAAGACTGACAAAAAGAGAAAGGCAACACATGTTAGCAATGTCAGGAATCAACAGGAGAGGGAAATCCAAGTTTTGATTGTACCTTATAATGAAGTCAGGGACATAAGAGAATATCACGGCACTGTAGTCCACAGTGTGGGCAGTCAGATATGTGGGGCTCTGAAGACACAGACAGATTGGCCAAAGCTAAGGAAGCGTGACAGGGATAACTTGAATTCCAGGGCAAACTCTAAAGTCCTTAGGTGAACAGGAATGCTATTGAGTGACTTAATATTTGTAAGAATATAGCTCATTTCCATGAATTTGATTTCCATTGCACACAGAGAAGACTTCTAACTTCTCAAGAAGTTAGTTAGAAGTCTTGTCTGTGTGCAATGGAAATTTAAGGTCATTTACTTTGTCTTGATTGTCAAAATATTTTAGCATCTGTATAACTACTTTCACATTATCTGTTTTTAGACCTCCACTGTGAAAACCCTGGGCATATGTATTAATTATGCCATTTTATTTTTTGTATTTCTGATGCTTTGACATCTGAGACCTTGCTGACCCTAATGAGACTGCCCCTCCCAGGACTAGCAAATTCCTAGAAATGATAAACAGCTTGCCTAGGAGTGTGTTTTGCAGACCAACCAATCCACAGCCCGTACCTCAACCACCACCTTTACTAAAGCTCTCATACTCTGGGACACTATCCATGTGCACGGCCTAATTACCCCAAGGCCAGGTACCCAGACAACTAGAGACAGCACTTATGCCCCATAGCCTGCTGTAATTATTCGAACTAGGAAATAGTAAGCCCACTTAACCTGCCTTGTCTGTTTCTTATTGTGGCAACCACAATAGAGGCTCCTTCCCTGTTTTCCCCTTGCTCCTCTCTGCCTCCTTACTGACCCTGGCGGTTCCCCATATGGCTCCTTCCCCATGATGTGCTCCCTTCCTCCGGGAATTGTGAGTAACAAACTATCTTTTCAATGGCAATTATTTCCTGGTCTACTGGCCTCATCATACCTAAATAATAACAAAACCCTGTATTGTAAAATAATATCCCTACAGGATATTGCAGAGTGGGACATAGGTGTGCTATGGGTCTTGGGACTTGCTTTTATGATGAATGTTGTATTTAGTTTTCTGCATATATAATTTTGTTCAATCAAAGATAGGCAGAATGTTTGGCAAGCGTTAGCTGTGCTGATCTTCTCAGAGCTGAATTAGAAAGCCTTTATTTGTGGCTTTTATGACATTTAATGGTGACTGCATAAAAATCACTCACATTATGAAATTTAACAGTAACATTTTTCAATGCCTTATCGTATTTGAACCACACAATGTTATTGTAATTCTTATTTTATAGCTGAGGAAATTGAAGCCCAGGGAGCTTGTGAATTGCTCAAGTTCACGGCTTCCAAGTTTCAGAAATGTGACTATTCCGAAATCAGTGCTTTGTATATTCTAAATTATATCATTGTATTCATAATAGGAGTAATGATTCTCAATAAGAAATAGTGCAAAAAAAGCCTATGGAGGCCCAAAATTCAGAATAAATTTCAGAAACATAATAGTATGGCCTCAGTTTTAAGATTCATTTATCTAATTTTCCTTTACCTAAGGTTCTTTTTGTTTTACTACTTTGCTGTCTTACTTTTGCCATTTACCCAAAAGATCCATATTATTTTTAATTCAGCTTTTTATTTTGATATAATTGTAGAGTCACCTGAATTCTTAAGAAATAATACAGAGTCCATGTACCCTTTGTGCAGTTTCCCCCAATGGTAACATCTTGCAAAACTATAGTACATTATTGCAAACATGATATTGACATTGATGCAGTCAAGATACAGAACATTTTCTTTTTTTAAAATTTTATTGCACCTTTATTCATTATTGCCAAAAATGGGAAGAAACATAGGTAACTAATAATGAGTGAACAAACAAGCTGTGAAACATCCACATTTTAGAATATTATTCAGGAATAGAAATAAATGAGCTGTCAAGCAATGAAAAGACATGGAGAAACTTTAAATGCATATTGCTGCGTGTAAAAAGCCAGTGAAAAGATTAATGGTTGTCCGGGGCTGAAGGAGAGGGGAAGGATAAATAGGTGGATCACAGGGGGAGATACAGAACATTTTCACTACCACAGGATCCCTCATGTTGCCTTTTTATATCCATACCCACATCCTTCTAGCCCCTACTGTCTCCTTAACCACTAGCAACTACTAACCTGTTCTCCATTATTTCTGTAACATATATTTTTTTGCCATTTCAAGAATGTTATATAAATGAAAACATGTAGCATATAACCTTTTGGAATTTTTTCCCACTCAGCATAATTCTCCAGAGATTCATTCAGGTTGCTGGGCTCATTGGTAGTTTGTTCCTTTTTATTGCTGAGTAGTATCCCATAGTATGAATGTACCACAGTTTGTTTAACCATTCACTCACTGAAGGACATAAGAGTTGTCTGGTGTTTGGTTATCACAAATAAAGCTGCTACAAACATTCATATACATGTTTTGTGTAAATATAAACTTTAATTATTTTCTAGAATAAATGCCCAGGAGTGCAATTGCTGGGTTGTATTTTTGTTGCTTGTATAGTTTATATAACAGGCTGTCAAACTGTTTTCTAGAGTGGCTGTATCATTTTACATCTCCACCAGCAACACACAAGTGATTCAATTTCTCCATAATCCACCAGTGTTTGATGTTGTTACTGGTTTTTATCTTAATCCTTTTGAGAGACATATAGTGATACTTACTGTAATTTTAATCTGCATTTTCTTAATGGCTAGTGATGTTGGATGTCTTTTCACATTCTTGCTGGCCATTTGTATATCCTCTAAATTGAAATGTCTTGTCAGTTCTTTTCTCCATTTTCTAGATTTTTGTTTCTGTTGAGTTTTGTGAGTTTTTTAAAGCATATTTTAGATACTAGTCTTTTATCAAATATGTGGCTTGCAATTTTTTCCCCAGTCTATAACTTGTCTCTTCATCTTCTTCCCATAGGCTGTCATAGAACAAAAGTTTTTAATTTTGATGAAGACTAACTTATCAATTTTCCCTTTTATGGATTGTGCTTTTGGTGTTTAAAACTCTGCCTGGCTGAGATCCAAAGAGTTTGTCCTATGCTTTTTCTAGAAGTTTTATATTTTACATTTACGTTCATGATGCATCTTGAGAGAATTTTTGTATGAGGTCTGAGACTTGGATAGAGTTTTATTTATTTTCTTTTGTCTAGAGATATCCAAATGCTGTAGAACCATTTGTTAAAATGGCAATCTGTCCTCCATTGAATTGTCTTTGTACCATTATCATAAATCAACTGGACATCTACTTCTGGGTCTCTGTTCATTGACCCTTGGCCCTCTTCCAATTGTTTCTTATGTTCACAACTCTGTAATTAAATTAACATCTTACAGATAGTCATGGCTATAAAGATAAATACAAACTATTGTTAATGAAAAGATCTACATTTGGAAAAATAGGTAATTTATTTCCTATGCATTGTTTAATGCTCCCCTTGCCAAGTCCCAGGTAAAATGCCTTTCAGGGTCAGAGAGATCCTGCAAATCCTTGTATAATACAGAACACCACTTCTGTAATAAGCTCTGAATGTTAATCATGTGGCTGTTAGACTCTTTCTAGAGAGGCCTCTGATGGGTTGGAACAGTTAATCCTCATGAGCTGTTGAGGTGACCTCATATCAGGTGACCTCTAAGGAAAAGGAGAGGAGATAGTAGAGATATTTCACCTACCATCTAAAACTGGGAGGCCTGAAATTTCCCTGGCAAACTCAACACACTTCTTCAGTGGGAGTGATATCTGAAGTATGTTCAGTGGAGGTGAAAAAATAATATTCTATGTGTGAGGGCATTCTGGAGCCCCACCTTCAACTTAGAGCTTCTTCCTCTCATTCCCAAAGAATGACTCTCTTGTCTTCCTAGAATTAAAAAAGAGTTAATATGTTTTGAGCAAGTTTTGTTGAAAAAACGGAGGGGCTAAGCCATTTCGTAAACAGGCAAGACAGAAAACATGTTTGGACTGGATTGACAAATGACATTATAAAAATTCCCATGGGAGTAATTTTTATCTTTGAGATCTACCAATTAAATTACCTAAACCTTTTATCCAAAGATTTCATGCCCTGAATTTTAATGTTTGCTAGTGCATTATAGAACACAACCAGAGATTTTTTTGCTGTTTTCTCTTGTGGTAAATGCTGCACAGAATGACAGGATCATGTGGATTAACTCTGTCTGTCTGTCTCTCTCTCTCTCTCTGTCTCTCTCTTTCCCTCTCCTGTGCTCTCTCTTGATAGACACACAGATAGATGGTGCTGTAATTTGTACCTAAGTTCCTTTCACTTGTCAACCTTACAAGAAGAAAAATATGACTGCTGCCTTATTTCAGGAGAAAGAAATCTAACAATATGACCTGTTTTATGTCTTTTAATAAAAAGCAATATATTTGGGTTGCAAAGGAGACCTTCAAAAATAACATAACATCACCCTTCGTATTTTATCAGTAATTCATTATCTCATTCTTTCTTTGTAAGTTTAGAAGTCTTAACTTCTTGGTCTTGTTCATCTCAGATATTAGTGTTCTTGCTTTAGCTATTGCAATTTGAGAGGGTCAGTCAAATAGCCACAGGTTCTCTTAGTGCTAACAGATACTAATAAATAAATCAAATGGTATTGATTTTATGTCCCCAGTGTGCATAATTAAGATCACTCCTCTTGCTTGCTGGTGTTGTAAATACAGAGCATTGGCTAAAGGTGAGTCCAACTGAGAATGCATGAATAAGTGCACAGCTTTGTCAGCACTGTCAGAAAAAAAGAAACAACTGAAGGTACATATTTTTGTTGTTGTTGTTATAGTTTTTTGGCTTTTATTTTAGATACAGGGGTACTTGTATAGATTTGTTACATGGGCGTATCACATCCAGGTAGTGAGCATAATACCCAGTAGGTGGTTTTCAACTCATGCCCCCCTGTCTCTTTCCCTTCACAGTGTCTATTGTTTCCATCTTTATGTCTATATATGCTCAATGTTTAACTACCACTTACAAGTGAGAACATGTAGTATAGTAACTGGTTTCCTGTTCCTTCATTAATTCATTTAGGATTATGGCATCCAGCTGCATTCATGTTGCTGCAAAGGATATGAATTCATTCTTTTTTGTGGCTGCGTAATATTCCATAGGGTATATGTACCATGCTTTGTCCAATCCACCATTGCTGGGCATCTAGATTGATTCCATGTCTTTGCTATTGTGAATAGCATGGCAACGACCATATGAATGCATGTATCTTTTTGGTATTATAATCTATTTTCCTTTGGATGTATACCCAGTAATGGGGATTGCTGGGTCTGCTGGGTCAAATGGTAGCTCCATTTTCAATTCTTTGAGAAATCCCCAAACTGCTTTCCACAGTGGCTGAACTAGGTTACATTCCCACCAACAGTGTATAAGCATTTGAAGGTGCATATTTAATAGCCATATGGGTTGGTAGTGTCACTTATCTC
The DNA here is from genome assembly GCF_028858775.2 of Pan troglodytes. NCBI lineage: Eukaryota > Metazoa > Chordata > Mammalia > Primates > Hominidae > Pan > Pan troglodytes. Next base: position 86,570,190 of record NC_072401.2, read on the forward strand.
ATTAAACAAATAATTTTCTTCTGTGTTCTCCAAATCGATGTTTAGTTTTTTTCTGTTACCTAGTACAGAAAGAGAAATGTGTCATTGGATAGTGTGAGTATATATACTCTAAATTAACATTTGAGGGTATAAGGATATTTCTAATAAAAGCAAGTGAAAAACCATGAATTCTTACTGATGGAGTTATTTCAGTATTAAGTTTCTTACATTAACATGGCTTTTTTTTTGTTCAGTTTGGATTTGACTAAAGGGTGTTTGAGTTTTTAAGAATTTAACATGAGTAAGTCAATATAATGATTTATTTGACCCTTACACAGCAGTCTTTAATAACAAAACACACACACACACACACACACACACACTTTTTTTGAGTGCCTGCCTGGAGTTAAAAACAGAACAGTGCTTATTGGTGTTGGGGGGACAAGGTTGTGTGTTACAGCAGCCCTCTCGTGATAGCTAAATGCAGGAGACGCAAAATTGTGGGGGATTTTGGTTTTGTCTATGACTTCTCTCTTCCAGTGTTACTGCCCAGTTACCTGGATGCTAGGTCACTTGGCATGCCTACACTCTGGGTTGCGTCAATCCCTGCACCTGGTGTTATCAAAAGTTATCTGTTGCATGGTGTCTCACCAGGGTGTTTTTCCCATTATCCAAAATGGTAGCCAGCTATTCTGGTCAAAAGAAATGTGTACAGAAGTCTCCCTATCCTTCTCCTGTATATATATATATATCTTTTTTTTTTTTTCAAGTCACCTTTGGAGAGCAGAACATAAACCCAAGGGAGTGAAAGCAGTAAGTATAGATTAGTGATTCTATATGGCTTTCCTGATATCATACTGTGTGCATATCTGCCTGCATTTTCACAAGGTTCAATCTACAAACGGTAAATGAACATATTGGTCCCACTTGATGGTCATTACAAAAATTAAGATCGCAAACCTGAAATTAAAAAAAAAAGTGTTAAATCTATTACATATTTATTGCATTCTTCTTTTTGGCAGTTCTAATACAAGTGAGATAAATCATAGTACAAGTAGAAATGCATGTATGATAGATTATGCTTTATAATTAGACCCCCGTTTTGTGTAATATTCATTAGTACACTGGCAATTTTTATTTTAATTATTTAAAAATTTAGAATAATTCAGTGATTATTGCTACATGTTCCTGACTTTTGAACACTTATTCATTTATTAACTCAGATTTCTTGAGTCCTTTTTGTGTTGCAGGCTCTAAGTTAACATAAGGGGCATGGAGATTTTTATGAAGAGAAAAACAAATGGATCATTTGGGACTTACAAGTAGTTAACTAGTCATTATACAAATCTTGCTTTATGTATTAGTGAAATGAAAGAAGAGAAAAATAAAGCACACACACAAGCAATAACAAAACGAACATTAGCAAAAATTTAACCTGGAGTATATCGGCTTTCCAAACTCCAAATCAAAATGGATCCTTGGGCAGATGCCCACCTTTGCTGTGCTGCTTCCTCATTTACACTATCACCTTATGCATCTTTAACCAAAAGGTTTCCTCATAGAGCTCACCCCATTGATCACCAGCCCTGCAAGGTAGATGGCAAATTTGCGTTTTACCACACTCTGGAAGGTGCCCCACCCCATCATTTTTTGGTATCAAGTCAGTGGTTTCATGTTATTAGCGAGACAGCAAGTCAGTGGTTTCATGTTATTAGCGAGACAGCATGGCTTGCCTCTTAACTACAACAAGGTGTTAGCCCAGTTTTAGTTATGTTCCTCATTTAGAAAGTAGATTTTGTTGTTTTATCCTGCAACATTGCAAAGGATTTCAACTTAATGAATGCTTGCAACTGCAATATATAACTTCCTTGTTTTCTGTGTAATGTTGTATATAATGTGTCTCCAAGGAGTCCAAGTGTTTAAATGAGTCGTATTTGCTTTCTTTTCTGATTAACATTAAAATTAAAGGCTATGAAAATATAAATGTCCAGACAAATATATTATCCAAATTAGAATAAAATTAGGCTAAGAAATATAAAAACTATTACTCATCTACCACCTTTTCACCATTATCCTGTAGTTGCCAATAGCTCTTTTTTTTTTTTCCAAAACTTGTTTTCTTTGTTCTAATAATGCTATTCCAGTGATTCTTTACTTAAGGTCAGTTTGGAACTTTCATAGACATGAACAAAGCTATGTTTCAGAGCAAATTGTTTCAGTTCCTCTCACCATCAATAAACAGTATTAAGTTATCTAGTCATTTTAATGTTGGCCTGTGTGTTATTGGTTACTGCATTGCATTAGTCATAAATAAGTGCCCCTTGGACTATAAGCTGTTTTATTTTGTCAACTCATTGTTTTTGTTTTTATTTTTTACTCATTTTGTGTCCTTTGAAGTGAACATACACTTTTCAGTTTTGCTATAAACCCCAGCAATCACTTTTACATGTAGCTTATTCATTTTTATTTTTATTTTATTTATTATTTCAATAGTTTTTGGGGAACAGGCAGTGTTTGGTTACATGGATAAGTTCTTTAGTGGTGACTTCTGAGATTCTGATGCACCCATCACCTGAGCAGTATACGCTGTACCCAATGTGTAGTCTTTTATCCCTCACCCCCCCTCCCATCCCCCGAGTCCCCAAAGTCCATTATATCATTCTAATGCCTTTGTGTCCTCATAGCTTAGCTCCCACTTATAAGTGAGACAATAACAATGTTTGGTTTTCCATTCCTCAGTTATTTCACTTAGATAATGATTTCTAACTCCATCCAGGTTGCTGTGAATGCCATTATCTTATTCCTTTTTATGTGTAGCCTATTCATTTTAAATGCCTATACCTGGCTGGCATTCGTCACATTGGCTGTCTAAGTACTTATAAGAAAAAGAATAAACAGTAAAAATTAAAGACTCAGAAAAGGTAAACATATGTTAATATAGCTTATGGGATGAATTACTTCACAGTAGAAACAACTGAGAAGAATAAGAAGGGGTCACTTATTGTTTGTGAAAAGTTCTGGGCCTTTGCAATTGATACTAGGAAAATTGATTGACAAAACTGAAAATATTTGAATGTGAGGCTAGAGGATCAGGATCAAAGTTGAAAGATTGTTAGGTTATTGTGCATTCAGACAGCTAGGAGTCTTTTGGAGGAGTTAAAAGCCAAGCATGGTGAAAATGAGATTGACAAGATTATTACTTTAAATTACAGCAAGTTCTATAGGTTCAAGGCCTGTTTGAATGTGCACAACATCAAAGTGAAGACAGAGGCTGCAAGTGCTGATAATGTAATTTCTTAGAAGAAGGATAGTTCACCCAATAAAGATGAAATTAATCTATTTTTGGGAAAGTATGTCACAAGAATGTACATTAGGTGGCAAATAGTATGCAAGATGTTAAAGCTTTGAAGGACAAATTCAAACTTCCACTGGATAAGGATTGCAAATTTAAGCCTCTTTTATGTCAAACAGCTTTTCACCTTCAGATTATTTCACAGGTTGCAGAGTTTGTGTGGGAGGATAGAAGAATAGAAAATGTATCCGTTGCCATAGCCCTGGTGGTATTATAAATCATGGCAAAAATACTCATTTATTACTTCAATCCTAACAATACTGAAGTTACATTTTTGATGTGTGCTAAAAATATATTTTTCATTAAAAATTGTGGTTAAATATACATAAATAAAATTTACCGTCTTAACCATGTGAAAGCGTATGGCTCTATACCATTAAGTACATTCATGTTATTGTGCAACCATTATTACCATTCATCTTCAGAACTTTTTCATCTTCCCCAACTGAAACTGTACCTCTATGCACTAAGTTCCTATTGCTTCTTTCCCTAGCCCCTGGCAACCGCATTCTACTTTCCATCTCTATAAATTTGACTACTTTAGGTGCCTCATATAGGTAGAATAATACAATATTTGTTCTTTTATGAATGGCTTATTTCACTTAGCATGATGTTTTCAAAGTTCCTCCATGTTATAGCACGTGTCAGAATTTCCTTCATTTTTAACTTTGAATAATATTTCATCATATGTATATCCCATATTTTCCTTATCCATTCTTCTGTTGATGGTTGATGGATAGTTAGTTAGTTTCCACCTTTTGGCTATTATAAATATGTAATGCTGCCATGAACATGGGTATACAAATATCTGTTCAAGTCCCTGCTTTAATTCTTTTGAGTATATTCTCAGATGTGGAACTGCAGGGTCATATAGTAATTCTATTTTTAATTCTTTGAGGAGCAACCATATCATTGTCCATAGTGGCTGCACCATTTCACCTTCCTACCAGCGATACACAAGGGTTCCAATTTCTGCACATCCTCCCCAAGTTATTGTCTTCTTTTTGATAATAGCTATTCTAATTAATGTGAAGTGAGATCTCACTATGGTTTTGATTTACATTTCCTTAATGATTAGTGATATTGAATATATTTTCATGTGTTTATTGGCCCTTTGTATATCTTCTTTGGATAAATGTCCATTCAAGTCTTTTGCCCATTTTAAAATCAGGGGTTTTTTTGTTGTTGAGTTGGAGTTCTTTGTATATTCTGGATGTTGATCCCTTATCAGATATATAATTTGCAAATATTTTTCTCCTATTCGGTGGACTGTCATTTCACTCTATTGATGGTGTCCCTTGATGCACAAAAGTTTTTAATTTTGATGACGTTTATTCATTTATTGTTTCACTTGTTGCCTGTGCTTTTGGTGTCTCTCAAGAAATCATTGCCAAACACAATGATATGAAGATTTTGCTCTGTTTTTTCTTCTACTAGTTTTATAGTTTTCATTCTTACATTGAGTTTTTAACTCAGTTTGAGTTAATTTTTGTAAATGGTTGAAGGAAAGGGTCCAGCTTCATTTTTTTGCATGTGGATATCCATTTCCAACATTTGCTGAATGTCTTTCAATTTTAAAGAAAAATTCTCATGTATAGTATGCCTTTTGGTCTATAATTAATGCTTGCTTATATTTGATAATTTAAGTTTAATGTTAAAAAGATTAGCACATACGGTCTAGCAATACTGGATAAACACACACACACAATAAACATAAAATCACAAGAGTTGTGTTTGCATGAGATATCCCTTGGCTTCTTGGGGAAAAATATAGCAAATAAGACATTACTGGACAGATAGTCATCATCAAATTTTAGAGAAAGACTTTCCTAACATTTTAAGAAGTTGAGAAACCTCTTGGAGTTAGAGAAAAGCAAAGATAAGTGTCCTGCTTTAGCATTATAATTTAATTTCTACTGTGTATTTTTGTGATTATAAGAATAAATAATTATTTAATCAATCACAATATTTTCAAAATAAAATGGTTGTGGGCTACAGAGTTCTAGAATTTAATACCATAACTCTATTTACTAACAACTCTGATGCACATATTTTATTATTGGATATATAATTTATTTGAAATAAATTTATGATAATTTTACCTTTGACAGCTTTTCTTTAATAACTTTACATGTACTTTTAGATACTTTTAATTAAAATTTTATCATGATAATATAATATAAATAAATATGTTGATACATTGGATATTCTTTAAATATATGAATATAAACTTCTTTCAGTAAGGAATCTCATAACATCTAAGGGTTAGTTTATAATTGTTTTTAGAATATACAAATCATTGTATATTTTTCCCTATCTTTCTTTTCTTGCCTCATAGCTTCTATTTCTATCTTTTACAGATTGCTATGTTCAGTTTTGGGGTATACATTCCTCCATTGCTTTAGCTGACTCCTTCAAAAAGCTTTATTTCCTTTTGTGGTTTGTAATCTTTGTGAGCTAGTCTTCAGGAGAAGCTGTTTTTCTTGGGAGTCAAGAATATTCTGCACTATAGATGTCTACCCTTAATTATTTTGATTTTGTCTCTGCAGAAGCCTCAACTGCATTGTAAAATTTACCTTGCACCTTATCTCACTAGATGCTTAAAATTTAATTTCTCCAAGAAGACTTCATCATCTCCTTTATTCTTGGCTTGTAGATGACCAACTTCTCCTGATGTCTTCAGATGGCCTTCCTTCTGTGTGTGTCTGCATTCTAATTTCCTCTTCTTCTAAGAACACCAATCACATTTGATTAGGGTCTACCCTAATGACTTCATTTTAACTAAACTACCTCTTTCAAGACCCTATCTCCAAACACAGTCACATTCTGAGCTATGGGGCATTAGGACTTCTGCATACAAATTTTGAGAGGACACAATTCAGCCTATAACGGGTACCAACCAGTTATTCAAGCCAGAACTCTGGGCATTGTGCCTAGAGTTTACTTTACTTTATTTACTTTCTCATTTCAAGTAGTCACCATTGATTCTACTTCCTAAGTATCTCAAATTTATCAATTTCTGTGAATCTTCACTGCTACTTTTCAACTTTGGCCATCATCATTTTTACCTCTAGATAATAGTAATAACCTCCTTACTGGTTTATCTCTCTCCAGTATTGCATTCCTTTACTCTTTCTTCCACATGACAGAGTAATTTTTTAAAATATAATTCTTATGATTATATCTTTATCTATCCCTGCTGAAAATCCCTCAAAAGTCTAAAATCCTTTTCATTGTTTAGAAAGCTTTGATCTGAATGACACCTGCTTTTCTCTTCAGTCCCATTTTTTGTTTTATACTTTTATTAAACCATTTTCAGTTCTCTGTTGAGGGCATATTTTCTTTCTCCAGCCTCTGGTCATTTGCATCTTGTTCTTTATATTTGGATTGTTCTCCTCCCTCCCTTTCTCCTTACTTTTGATAATTCCTTATCCTTTAGGTTTTGGCATAAAAGTTATTTCTACCAGTAAAAATTCTATCATTCTTTAAGTTAGTGGCCCATTCAAGTGTCCCACCACCATATCAACTAATGTGCCAAATTGCAATTGCCTGTTTATTGGCTGCATAACCCTCGATTCTGTAAGCTCTGTTAAAGCAAGGATTATTTTTATAGTTTACAGTTGTGTCACTAGTACCTAACTCATACTAGGCACTTAACAAATGTTGATACTTGGCATATTCCATATCGTTATTTCAAAATAGTGGATCAAATGGTAACTTGTTTTCCTAATCATGCTACTTAAAATTTCATCCTTACTTTCCCTTCCTTGCTTTACTTTTTACAGAAGTATCACTATCTGCACATATACATATATGTATTTTATTAATTTATTAATTGATTGCTTGATTGTCTCTCTCTCCCCCTCTCTAAGTGTAGAGATTATACTCTAGTGTTGTTCTTTTTGCTTAGGATAGCTTTGGCTATTCTGGGTCTTTTGTGGTTCCATACGAATTTCAGGATTGTTTTTTTCGAATTCTATGAAGAATGTCATTGGTATTTTTACAGGGATTGAATTGGGTCTGTATATTGCTTAGAGGAGTATGGATATTTTAACAATATTACTATTTTTAGTCCATGAACATGGAAGATTTTTCTAGCTTTTTGTGTCCTTTTCAATTTCTTTCATCAGTGTTTTATGGTTATAATTATAGAGCTCTTTCACTTCTTTGATTAATTCTAGGCATTTAATTTTATTTGAGGCTTGCATTAATCCATTTTCACACTGCTATAAAGAAGTACTTGAGACTGGGTAATTTATGAAAAAAATATTTAATTGACTCACAGTTTTGCATGGCTGGGGGTCTCAGGAAACTTACAATCATGGCAGAAGGGGAAGAGAAAGCAAGGCACGTCTTACGTGATGGCAGGAGGGGTGGGAACTACCATACACTTTTAAACCATCAGACCTCATGAGAATTCACTCCATACCACCAGAACAGCCTGAAGGAAACTGCCTTCCATAACACAATCACCTCCCACCAGGTCCCTCCCTTGACATACGGAGATTAAAATTTGAGATGAGATTTGGGTGGGGACACAGAGCCAAACCATATCAAGGCTCTTATAAATTGGATTATTTTTTAAATTTCTTTTTCAGAATGCTCACTGTTGGCATATAGAAATGCTACTGATACTTGTGGGTTGATTTTTTTATCCTGCAAGTTTACAGAATTTGTTTATCAGTTCTAATAGTTTTTCGTGGAATCTTTATGTTTTTCTAATATAATATTATATCTTCTGCAAACAAGGATAATTTGACTTCTTTCATTCCAATTTGTATGCCCTTTAATTACTTTCTCTTGTCTGGCAGCTCTAGCTAGTACTGCCAGTACTATGTTGAATAACAGTGTTAAAGTTGGCATCCTTTTCATGTTCCAGATGGTTAAAGTGGGCAGCCTTGTGATGTTCCAGATCTTAGGGGAATGACTTTCAGTTTTCCCCATTTAGTATGATATTAGCTGTGGGTCTGTCATATATGGCTTTCATTATGTTGAGCTTTATTCCTTCTAGCCCCAGTCTTTTGAGGATTTTTTTTATCATGATGGGATGTTGAATTTTATCAAATGCTTTTTCAGCATCAATTTAAATAAAAATCATATGATTTTTATTCTTCATTCCATTGTATTACACTGATTGATATGCCTATGTTGAACCATCCTTGCATCTCTGGGATAAATCCCACCTGGTCATGGTAAATAATCTTACTAATATATTATTAAATTTGGTTTGCTAGTATTTTATTGAGGATTTTTGCATCAATATTCATCAGATTTTTTTTTAAATGTATCTTTGTCTAGTTTGGGTATCAGGGTAAAACTGGTCTTGTGGAATGAGTTTAGAAGAATTCCCTTCTTTGTTTTTTGGAATAGTTTGAGTAGGCTTGGCATTAGTTCTTCAGATGTTTGGTAGAATTCAGCAGTGAAGCCATTGGGTCCCAGGCTTCCCACTGCTGGGAAACTTTTTATTATGGCTTTGATCTGTTATTGTTATTGGTCTGTTCAGGTTTTGGATTTTTTCCTGGTTCAATTTTAGTAGGTTGTTTGTGTCTATGAATTTGTCCATTTCTCCTAGATTTTCCAAATTGTTGGTGTATACTTGCTCATGGTAGCCACTAATGTTCCTTTGAATATCTGGAGTATCAGTTGTAATGTCTTTTCTTTCATTTCTGATTTTATTTGGATCTTTTCCCTTTATTTCTTAATGTAGCTAAACGATTGTCAATTTTATCTTTTCCAAAAGAACCCACTTTTTATTTCAATGGTATTTTGTATTGTTTTCTTCATTTCAATTTCATTTATTCCTGCTCTGATCTTTATTGTTTCTTTTCTAATTTTGGGTTTGGTTTGCTCTTGCTTTTTAATTCTTTAAGATGCATCATTAGATTGTTTATTTGAAGTTTTTTCTCTTTGTGGTTGTAGGTGCTTATAGTTAAAACTGCTCTCTCAATACCACTTTTGCTGTATCCCCTAGATTTGGTATGTTGTGTTTCCATTATCATTTGTTTCAAGGAAGTTTTCAATTTCCATCCCAGTTTCTATATTGGCCGAGTGGTCATTCAGGAACATAATGTTTAATTTCCATGTATTTGTATAATTTCCAAAATTCCTCTTTTTATCAATCTCTACTTTTATTCCATTGTGGTCAGAGAAAATGCTTCATATTATTTCAATTTTTTGAATGTCTTAAGGTTTGTTTTGTGACCTAACATATGGTCTGTCCTGAGACTAAGGCATATTTTGAGGAGAATGTGTATTCTGTAGCAATTGGTTGAAATATTCTGTAAATATTTATTAGATCCATCTCGTCTACACTGCAGATTATGTGTGATGTTTCTTTGTTGGTTTTCTGTCTGAAAAATTTATCCAATGCTGAAAGTTGGGGGTGTCGAAGTCTCTAGCTATTATTGTGTTGGAACCTATCTCTCTCCTTTAACTCTAATAATATTTGCCCTATATATCTGGGTGCTCCAGAGTTGGGTGCATATATATTTAAAATAGTTATATCCACTTGCTGAATTGACTTGTTTATCATTATATAGTGACTTTCTTTGTCTCTTCTTTTTTTTCTTTATTTTTATTTTTATTATACTTTAAGTTCCAGGGTACATGTGCACAACGTGCAGGTTTCTTACATAGGTATACATGTGCCATGTTGGTTTGCCGCACCCATTAAATCGTCATTTACACTGGGTATTTCTCCTAATGCTATCCGTCCCCCAGCCCTCCACCCCATGACAGGCCCTGGTGTGTGATGTTCCCCTCCCTGTGTCCAAGTGTTCTCATTGTTCAATTTCCACCTAAGAGCGAGAACATACAGTGTATGGTTTTCTGTCCTTGTGATAGTTTGCTGAGAATGATGGTTTCCAGCTTCATCCATGACCCTGCAAAGGACATGAACCGATCCTTGTTTATGGCTGCATAGTATTGCATGATGGATATGTGCCACATTTTCTTAATCCAGTCTATTATTGATGGACATTTGGGTTGGTTCCAAGTCTTTGCTATTGGGGGGTAGTGCCGCAATAAACATACATGTGCATGTGTCTTTATAGTAGCATGATTTACAATCATTTGGGTATAAACCCAGTAATGGGATCACTGGGTCAAATGGTATTTCTAGTTCTAGATCCTTGAGGAATCATCACACTGTCTTCCACAATGGTTGAACTAATTTACACTCCCACCAACAGTGTAACAGCATTCCTATTTCTCCACATCCTCTCCAGCATCTGTTGTTTCCTGATGTTTTAATGATTGTCATTCTAACTGGTAAGATGGTATCTCATTGTGGTTTTGATTTGCATTTCTCTGATGACCAGTGATGATGAGCATTTTTTCATGTGTCTGTGGGCTGCATATGTCATCTTTTGAGAAGTGTCTGTTCATATCCTTTGCCCACTTTTTGATGGGGTTGTTTGTTTTTTTCTTCTAATTTTGTATGAGTTCTTTGTATATTCTGGATATTAGCCCTTTGTCAGATGGGTAGATTGCAAAAATTTTCTCCCATTCTGTAGGTTGCCTGTTCACTCTGATGGTAGTTTCTTTTGCTGTGCAGAAGCTCCTTAGTTTAATTAGATCCCATTTGTCAATTTTTACTTTTGTTGCCATTGCTTTTGGAGTTTTAGTCATGAAGTCTTTGCCAATGCCTATGTCCTGAATGGTATTGCCTAGGTTTTCTTCTAGGGTTTTTATGATTTCAGGTCTAACATGTAAGTCTTTAATCCATTTTGAATTAGTTTTTGTATAAGGTGTAAAGAAGGGATCCAGTTTCAGCTTTCTACATATGGCTAGCCAGTTTTCCCAGCACCGTTTATTAAGTAGGGAATACTTTCCCCATTTCTTGTTTTTGTCTGGTTTGTCAAAGATCAGATGGTCATAGATGTGTGGTGTTATTTCTGAGGTTTCTGTTCTGTTCCATTGGTCTATATATCTGTTTGGTACCAGTACCATGTTGTTTTGGTTACTATAGCCTTGTAGTATAGTTTGAAGTCAGGTAGCGTGATGCCTCCAGCTTTGTTCTTTTGCCTTAGGATTGTCTTGGCAATGCGGACTCTTTTTTGGTTTCATATGAACTTTAAAGTAGTTTTTTCCAATTCCGTGAAGAAAGACATTGGTAGCTTGATGGGGATGGCATTGAATCTATAAATTACCTTGGCCAGTATGGCCATTTTCACGACATTGATTCTTTCTATCTATGAGTATTGAATGTTCTTCCATTTGTTTGTGTCCTCTTTTATTTCATTGAGCAGTGGTTTGTAGTTCTCCTTGAAGAGGTCCTTCACATCCCTTGTAAGTTGGATTCCTAGGTATATTATTCTCTTTGTAGCAATTGTGAATGGGAGTTCACTCATGATTTGGCTCTCTGTTTGTCTGTTATTTGTGTATAGGAATGCTTGTCATTTTTGCACCGTGATTTTGTATCCTGAGACTTTGCTGAATTTGCTTATCAGCTTAAGGAGATTTTGGGCTGAGACGATGGGGTTTTCTAAATATACAATCATGTCATCTGCAAACAGGGGCAATTTGACTTTGTCTTTTCCTAATTGAATACCCTTTATTTCTTTCTCTTGCCTGATTGCCCTGGCCAGAACTTCCAATACTATGTTGAATAAGAGTGGTGAGAGAGGGCATCCTTGTCTTGTGCCAGTTTTCAAAGGGAATGCTTCCAGTTTTTGCCCATTCAGTATCATAGTGACTGTGAGTTTGTCATAAATAGCTCTTATTATTTTGAGATACGTTCCATCAATACCGAGTTTATTGAGAGTTTTTAGCATGAAGGGCTGTTGAATTTTTTCAAAGGCCTTTTCTGCATCTATTGAGATAATCATGTGGTTTTTGTGTTTGGTTCTGTTTATGTGATAGATTACATTTATTGATTTGCATATGTTGAACCAGCCTTGCATCCCAGGGATGAAGCTGACTTGATTGTGGTGGATAAGCTTTTTGATGTGCTGCTGGATTACGTTTGCCCCTATTTTAGTGAGGATTTTTGCATCGATGTTCATCAGGAATATTGTTCTAAAATTCTCTTTTTTGGTTGTGTCTTTGCCAGGCTTTGGTATCAGGATGATGCTAGCCTCATAAAATGAGTTAGGGAGGAGTCCCTCTGTTTCTATTAATTGGAATAGTTCCAGAAGGAATGGTGCCAGCTCCTCTTTGTACCTCTGGTAGAATTTGGCTGTGAATCCATCTGGTCCTGGGCTTTTTTTGGTTGGTAGGCTATTACTGCCTCAATTTCAGAGCCTGTTATTGATCTATTCAGATATTCCACTTCTTCCTGGTTTAGTCTTGGGAGGGTGTATGTGTCCAGGAATTCATCCATTTCTTCTAGATTTTCTAGTTTATTTGCATAGAGGTGTTTATAGTGTTAACTGATGATAGTTTGTATTTCTGTGGGATGGGTGATGATATCCCCTTTATTTTTTATTGCATTTATTTGATTCTTCTCTCTTTTCTTCTTTATTAGTCTTGCTAGAAGTTTATCAGTTTTGTTGATCTTTACAAAAAACCAGCTCCTGGTTTCATTGATTTTTTTAAGGGTTTTTTGTGTCTCTATCTCCTTCAGGTCTGCTCTGATCTTAGTTATTTCTTGCCTTCTGCTAGCTTTTCAATTTGTTTGCTCTTGCTTCTCTAGTTCTTTTAATTGTGATGTTAGGGTGTCGATTTTAGATCTTTCCTCCTTTCTTTTGTGGGCATTTACTGCTATAAACTTCTCTCTACACACTGCTTTAAATGTGTCCCAGAGATTCTGGTACGTTGCGTCAAAGAACATCTTTATTTTTGTCTCCATTTCGTATTTACACAATAGTCATTCAGGAGCAGGTTGTTCAGTTTCCATGTAGTTGTGTGGTTTTGAGTGAGTTTCTTAATCTGGAGCTCTAATTTGATTGCACTGTGGTCTGATAGACAGTTTGTTTTGATTTCTGTTCTTTTACATTTGCTGAGGAGTACTTTACTTCCAAGTATGTGGTCAATTTTGGAATAAGTATGATGTGGTGCTGAGAAGAATGTATAGTCTGTTGATTTGGGGTGGAGAGTTCTGTAGATGTCTATTAGTTCTGCTTGTTGCAGAGCTGAATTCAAGTCCTGGATATCCTTGTTAACCTTCTTTCTTGTTGATAGGTCTAATATTGACAGTGGGGTTTTAAAACCTCCCATTATTGTTGTGTGGGAGTCTAAGTCTCTTTGTAGGTCTCTAAGGACCTGCTTTATGCATCTGGGTGCTCCTATATTGGGTGCATATATATTTAGGATAGTTAGCTCTTCTTGTTGAATTGATCTCTTTAGCATTATGTAATGGCCATCTTTGTCTCTTTTGATCTTTGTTGGTTTAATGTCAGTTTTATCAGAGACTAGGAATGCAACTCCTGCTTTTTTTTTGCTTTCCATTTGCTTGGTAGATATTCCTCTATCCCTTTATTTTGAGCCTATGTGTGTCTTTGCATATGAGATGGGTCTCCTGAATACAGCACACTGATGTATGCTGCATCCAGTTTTCTAGTCTGTGTCTTTTAATTGGGGCATTTAGCCCATTTGCATTTAAGGTTAGTATTGTTACGTGTGAATTTAATCCTGTCATTATGATGTCAGCTGATCATTTTTCCCATTAATTGATGGCACTTTCTTCATAGCATCAATGGTCTTTACAATTTGGCATATTTTTGCAGTGCCTGGTACTGGTTGTTTTTTTCCAGGTTTAGTGCTTCCTTCAGGAACTCTTGTAAGGCAGGCCTGGTGGTGACAAAATCTCTCAGCAGTTGCTTGTCTGTAAAGGATTTTATTTCTCCTTCATTTATGAAGCTTAGTTTGGCTGGATAGGAAATTCTGGGTTGAAAATTCTTTCCTAAGCCAAAAGAACAAAGCTGGAGGCATCATGCTACCTGACTTCAAACTATACTACAAGGCTACAGTAACGAAAACAGCATGGTACTGTTACCAAAACAGAGATATAGACCAATGGAACAGAACAGAGCCCTCAGAAATAATGCCGCATATCTACAACTATCTGATCTTTGACAAACCTGACAAAAACAAGCAATGGGGAAAGTATTTCCTATTTAATAAATAGTGCTGGGAAAACTGGCTAGCCATATGTAGAAAGCTGAAACTGGGTCCCTTCCTTACACCTTATACAAAAATTAATTCAAGATGGATTAAAGACTTACATGTTAGACCTAAAACCATAAAAACCCTAGAAGAAAACCTAGGCAATACCATTCAGGACATAGGCATGGGCAAGGAATTCTTGTGTAAAACACCAAAAGCAATGGCAACAAAAGCCAAAATTGACAAATGGGATCTAATTAAACTAAAGAGCTTCTGCACAGCAAAAGAAACCACCATCAGAGTGAAGAGGCAACCTACAGAATGGGAGAAAATTTTCACAACCTACTCATCTGACAAAGTGCTAATATCCAGAATCTCCAATGAACTCAGACAAATTTACAAGAAAAAAACAAATGACCCCACCAAAAAGTGGGTGAAGGATATCAACAGGCGCTTCTCAAAAGAAGACATTTATGCAGCCAAAAGACACACGAAAAAATGCTCATCATCACTGGCCATCAGAGAAATGCAAATCAAAACCACAATGAGATACCATCTCACACCACTTAGAATGGCGATCATTAAAAAGTCAAGAAACAACAGGTGCTGGAGAGGATGTGGAGAAATAGGAACACTTTTACACTGTTGGTGGGACTGTAAACTAGTTCAACCATTGTGGAAGTCAGTGTGGCGATTCCTCAGGGATCTAGCACTAGAAATACCATTTGATCCAGCCATCCCATTACTGGGTATATACCCAAAGGATTATAAATCATGCTGCTATAAAGACACATGCACATGTGTATTTACTGCAGCACTATTTACAATAGCAAAGACTTGGAACCAACCCAAATGTCCAACAATGATAGACTGGAGTAAGAAAATGTGGCACATATATACCATGGAATACTATGCAGCCATAAAAAATGATGAGTTCATATCCTTTGTAGAGACATGGATGAAGCTGGAAACCATCATTCTCAGCAAACTATTGCAAGGACAAAAAACCAAACACCACATGTTCTCACTCATAGGTGGGAATTGAACAATGAGATCACATGGACACAGGAAGGGGAACATCACACACTGGGGACTGTTGTGGGGTGGGGAGGGGGGATAGCATTTGTAGATATACCTAATGCTAAATGATGAGTTAATGGGTACAGCACACCAATATGGCACATGTATACATATGTAACAAACCTGCACGTTGTGCACATGTACCCTAAAAGTTAAAGTATAATTAAAATAAACAATAAAAATGTTGACTATTGGCCCCCACTCTCTTCTGGCTTGTAGAGTTTCTGCCAAGAGGTCTGCTGTTAGTCTGATGGGCTTCCCTTTGTGGATAACCAGACCTTTCTCTCTGGCTGTCCTTAACATTTTTTTCCTTCATTTCAACCTTGGTGAATCTGACAATTATGTGTCTTGTTGTTGCTCTTATTGAGGAGTATCTTTGTGGTGTTCTCTGTATTTTCTGAATTTGAATGTTGGCCTGCCTCACTAGGTTGGGGAAGTTCTCCTGGATAATATCCTGAAGAGTGTTTTCCAACTTGGTTTCATTCTCCCAGTCACTTTCAGATACTCCAAATCAAACGTGTATTTGGTCTCTTCACATAGTCCCACATTTCTTGAATTCTTTGTTCATTTCTTTTTACTCTTTTTTTCTGTAAACTTCTCTTCTCACTTTATTTCATTGATTTGATTTTCATATTTCATTAATTTGATCTTCAATCACTGATACCCTTTCTTCCACTTGATCAAATTGGCTATTGAAGCTTGTGCATGTGTCACGTAGTTCTCGTGCCATGGTTTTCAGCTCCATCAGGTCACTTAAGGTCTTCTCTACACTGTTTATTCTAGTTAGCCATTCATCTAATTTTTTTCAAGGTTTTTAGCTTCCTTGTGCTGGGTTCAAACATCCTCCTTTAGCTCAGAGTAGTTTGTTATTACCGACCTTCTGAAGCCTACTTCTGTCAACTCGTCAAAGTCATCCTCCATCCAGCTTTGTTCTGTTGCTGGTGAGGAGCTGCAATCCTTTGGTGGAGAAGAGGCCCTCTGGTTTTTAGAATTTTCAGCTTTCCTGCTCTGGTTTCTCCCAATCTTTGTGATTTTATCCACTTTTGGTCTTTGATGTTGGTGACCTACAGATGGTGTATTGGTTTGGATGTCCTTTTTGTTGGTGCTATTCCTTTCTGTTTGTTAATTTTCCTTCTAACGGTCAGGTCCCTCAGCTGCAGGTCTGTTGGAGTTTGCTGGAGGTCCACTTGAGACCCTGTTGTTTGCCTGGGTATCACCAGTGGAGGCTGCAGAACAGCAAATATTGCAGAACAGCAAATACTGCTATCTGATATTTCTTCTGGAAGCTTTATTCCAGAGGGGCACCCGCCTGTATGAGGTGTTAGTCGGCCCCTACTGGGGGGTGTCTCCCAGTTAGGCTACATGGGGGTCAGGGATCCACTTGAGGAGGCAATCTGTGCGTTCTCAGAGCTCAAACACCACGCTGGTAGAACCACTGCTCTCTTCAGAGCTGTCAGACAGGGACGTTTAAGTCTGCAGAAGTTTCTGCTGCCTTTTGTTCAGCTATGCCCTGCCCCCAGAGGTGGAGTCTATAGAGGCAGCAAGCCTTGCAGTGCTGCAGTGGGTTCTGCCGAGTTCGAGCTTCCTGGCCACTTTGTTTACCACTCATGCCTCAGCAATGGCTGAAGCCCCTCCCCCTGCCAGGCTGCTGCATCACAAGTCGACCTCAGACTGCTGTGCTAGCAGTGAGCAAGGCTCTGGGGGCATGGGACCCGCCAAGCCAGGCATGGGATATAATCTCCTGGTGTGCTGTTTGCTAAGACTGTTGGAAAAGCACAGTATTTGAGTGGGAGTGTCCCATTTTTCCAGGTACAGTCTGTCATGGCTTTCCTTGTCTAGGAAACTGAAATCCCCCAACCCCTTGTGCTTCCAGGGTGAGGCAATGCCCCACCCTGCTTTGGCTTGCCCTCTGTGGGCTGCACCCACTGTTCAACCAGTCTCAATGAGATGAACCAAGTATCTCAGTTGGAAATGCAGAAATCACCCATCTTCTGCGTTGATCATGCTGGGAGCTGTAGATCAGAGCTGTTCCTATTTGGCCATCTTGGAATGGCCACACCCTTTGTCTCTTCTTAAAGCTTTTTTCTTGTAACCTATTTTGCCTGGTGTCAGTATAGCTACTACTGCCCTTTTCTGGTTTCCATTGGCATGGAATATCATTTTCCATCCCTTTATAGTCAGTCTAAGTGCATCTTTATAGGGCAAGTATGTTTATTGTAGGCAACTGATCATTGGGTCTAGTTTTTTCATCCATTACACCACTCTATATCTTTTAGAGAATTTATTCTATTCAATGTTATTATTGACAAGTAAGGACTTACTCCTGCCATTTTCTTATTTGTTTTCTGGTCATTTTGTGGTGTTATTTTCTCTCTCTTTCTTTCTTTCTCTCTTTCTCTTTCTTTCTTTCTTCTTTCCTACCTGTCTTCCTTTAGAGAAGGTGAATTTCTCTCGTGACATGATTTGGTTTCTTGCTCTTTATTTTTTGTGTATTCATTTTATGTTTTTTTTGAGGTTACCATGAGGCTTGCAAATATGACTGTATAACTCATTATTTTAACCTGATAACAACTTAACACTCCACAAACAAACAAGCAAGCAAAAAGAAAACTAATAAAAACTCTATGCCTTAACTTAATCCCTCCACTTTATAACTTTGTTTTTTCTATTTGTCTTATTGTACTGTATATGCTTTGAAAAGTTGTTGTAGTTATTATATTTGATTGGTTTGTCATTTAATCTTTCTAATTAGAGTAACAGTAGGTTACAGCATTATAAAATTTTGTATTATTCCATGTACTTACTATTATCAGTAAGTTTTGTACTTTCAGTTGATTGCTTATGGCTCATTAACATCCTGTTCTTTGTGATTGAAGTACTCCCTTTAGCATTTCTTGTAAGACAGGTCTTGTGTTGATGAAATCCTTCAGGTTTTGTTTGTCTGGAAAAGTCTTTATTTCTCTTTAGTGTGTGAAGGATATTTTCACAGGATATGCTATTCTATGGTAAAAGTTATTTTCTTCTGGCACTTTAAGTATATCATGCCACTCTCTCCTGGTCTGTAAGGTTTCCACTGAAAAGTCTGCTGCCAAACATATTGAAGCTCCATTGTATGTTATTTTTTTCTTTTCTCTTTCTGCCTTTAGGATCCATTCCTTATCCTTGAATTTTGGGCGTTTGATTATTAAATGCCTTGAGATAGTCTTCTTTGGGTTAAATCTGCTTGGTGTTCTATAACTTTCTTGTATTTGGATACTGATATCTTTTGCTAGGTTTAGGAAGTTCTCCGATATTATCTGTTTGAATAAACTTTCTGATTCTGTCTCTTTCTCTACCTCCTCTTTAAGGCCAAAAACTCTTAGCTTTGCCCTTTTGAAGCTACTTTCTAGACCCTGTAGGTGTGCTTTATTGTTTTTTATTATTTTTTCTTTTGTCTCTGCTATGTATTTTCAAGTAGCCTATCTTCAAGCTCACAAATTCTTTCTTCTGCTTGATCAATTCTGCTGTTAAGAGACTCTGATGCATTCTTCAGTATGCCAATTGCATTTTTAGATCCAGAATTTTTGCTTGATTCTTTTTAATTGTTTCAATCTCTTTATTCAATTTATCTGACAGAATTCTGAACTCCTTCTCTTTGTTACCTTGAATTTGAGTTTCTTCAACACAGCTGTTTGAATTAGCTGTCTGAAAGGTCACATATCTCTGTTTCTCCAGAATTAGAGAATCCTGGTGGCTTATTTAGTTCATTTGGTGATGCCATGTTTTCCTAGATGGTGTTGATGCTATAGATGTTCTTTGGTGTCTGGGAATTGAAGACTTATGTAGTTATTGTAGTCTTCACTATCTGGACTTGTTTGTGCCCATCTTTCTTGGAAAGGCTTTCCAGATATTTGAAAGGACTTGGGTGTTGTGATCTAAGCTGCATCTGCTGTAAGGGGCACCCAAAGCCCAGCCATGCTGTGGTTCTTGCAGACTCATAAAGGTACTGTTTTGATGGTCTTTGACAAGATGCAGGAGAATTCTCTGGATTGCCAGGCAGAGACTCTTGTTCTCTTCCCTTAGTTTCTACCAAACAAATGGAGTCTCTCTCTGTTCTGAGCCATCTAAATCTGAGGGTGAAGTGATGCAATCACCCCTGTGGCTACCACCACTGTAACTGCACTGGGTCAGACCTGAAGCCAGCACAGCACTGAATCTCACCCAATTCCTGCTGTAACAACTCCCTGGCTACTGCCTATGTTTGCCGAAGGCCTAGGGGCTCTATAATCAGCAGTTGGCAAAGCCAGTTAGGCCTATATCCTTCTCTTCAAGGTAGCGAGTTGCCCCAGGCCCAGTTGGTTCTAGAGGTGCTGTCCAGGAGTCGAGACTAAGGTCAGAACTTTAGAATTCCACATTGTATTCTATTGTACTGTGGCTGAGCTGACAATGAAACCGCAAAACAGTTCTTTCTACTCTTCCCTCCCCTTTCCAAAGGCAAAGAAGCCTCACCCTGTATCCACCACCACCACAGGCAATGGGGAGTTCTGCCAGACTACTGCCAATGCTCACTTAATGCCCACGGGCTCTTAAGTCAGCTTGTGGTACATGTTGCCTGGCCTGGAGCTCACCCTTCAGGACAGTGGGCTCCCCTCTGGCCCCGGGCAGGTCCAGAGATGCTGTCCAAGAGTCAAGTCCTTGAATCAGGGATCCCAAGAGCCCACTTGGTGCTCTACCTCTCTGTGGCTGTACTGGTTCCTAAGGTGCAAGAAAAAGTCCCCTTTATTTTTTCTCTGCTTTTCTCAAGCAGAAGGAGTTTTGTCCCATAGCTGCTACAGCTGGTAATGTGCTGAATCTCACCAGCAAGTCTCAGAGGCTCACCCAAGGCCCTCAGCATAGTACCTGGGTACCACCGCTGGTTGTTCAGGGCCCAAGGGCTCTTTACTTAGCCGGTGGTGAATACTGTCAGGATTGGGCCCCTCCCTCAAGACAGTGTGTCCCTTATGGCTGAGGGTGTGTCTAGAAATGTAACCTGGGATCTAGGGCCTGGAGTGGGGGCCTAGTGATTCTGACCAGTGCCCCATCCTGCTGTTGAAAAGCTGGTATCCAAGATGTAAGACACATCTTGAGTCTTCCCCATTGTTCCCTCCAGGAAGAAGTGGAAGGAAGGAGCCTCTTTTGGACCTGCAAGCTGTGCAGCTTGGGGTTAGGGGAGGGGTGATTCCAGCACTCCCTTGGCTTCCCCAGCTGGTGTCTCAGTAGGTTGAGTACCTCCTCTGCCTTCCTAGTCCACTGTTCCTGGGCCCAGTTCAGCATTAGGACTTATCTAAAAATTGCAGTCCTTATGGCCTAGACTGCTTTTCATGTCTACTTAGAGCACCAGAGCACTGTAGCCTGTGGTGGTGTGGTTTGTAGGCAGTCAAGTTTGTACTGCTGGGATCAGTGAGTCACCTTTGACTAGGGCTGGTTTAAATGCTCTTTCCATTGGCAGGTATCTGCTAGGTTTGGTCTAGTTTTCCTTTCTGTTCTAATAGGACAGCAGTGAGTTCAATGCCTCACATTTGCTGTGCTCTCCCTCCGCCAGCACCCAGAGACCCTCTGCAGCACCATGTGGCAGCTGCCAGGGGTGGCAGAGTGGTGGTGTTGGTGATTCAAGACTGTTTTTTCTATTTCTTCACTGCATCTTTCAGTGGTTTGTAGTTAAATCCAGGTACTATGAGGGCTAACTAATTTTTGTTTTTTATGAAGTTATTTCTTCTGTGTAGATAGTTGTTTAATTAGTGTCCTTGTAGGTGGGTGATCAGTTCAGCCTTCTATTCTGCCATCTTGCTGTGCCTCCTTCCTGTTCAATTCTATTTGTATGATTTTAAACCTTGGAAATCAATTACTGGGAGAGTAGTGTTAAAAATTATAAACTTGGATTTATTTATTTCTCCCCTTAAGTCTATCAATTGTGTGTGTGTTTAAGCTGAAACTCTATTTTTGTGTATTTTAAAACTGTTTTTAGAGTGTCGCTACTTAGGATCACTATGTTTTCTTAATCGATGCTGTTGTCTCATAAATATTCTTATAACTGGTAATATTTCTTAGGATCACTACGTTTTCTTAATTGATGCTGTTGTCATTATAAATGTTCTTATAACTGGTAATATTTCTTTTATTAAAATCTACTTTAGCTGACATTAATGTAGCTTATGATTATTATGTGCATGTTTTTTAAATTTTTTTGAGACAGAGTTTCATTTTATCACTCAAATTCTTATGTGGGAGTATAGTAGTGTGATCATAGCTCATGCTAAGCCAGAACTCCTGCACACAAGTGATCCTCCCACCTCAGCCTCCCAAGTAGCTCAGACTACAGATGTGCACCACACCTACATAATTTTAAAAAAAAATTGTAGAGATGGGGTCTCGCTATATTGCCCGGGCTGGTCTCAAACTCCTGGCCTCAAGTGTTCTTCCTGCTTTGGCCTTCCAAAGCTCTGGGATTACAAGCATGAGCCACTGTATCCACCTGATATCATTATGTTACTTTTTAAAATTAATTAATTTATTTTTTAATTTTAGACAGAGCCTTTATCACTCAGGCTGGAGTGCAGTGGTGTGATCTCTGCTCACTGCAAAGATCCGCCTTCCAGATTCAAGCAATTCTTCTGCCTCAGCTGCCCAAGTAGCTGGGACTACAGGTGTGTGCCACCAACCCAGGTAATTTTTTTTTGCATTTTTAGTAGAGATGGGGCTTCACCGTGTTAGCCAGGATGGTCTTGATCTCCTGACCTCATGATCCACCTGCCTCAGCCTCCCAAAGTACTGGGATTATAGGCATGAGTCATTGTACCTGGCCGTGTATTTTTATATGTAAAAATCATCTCTTATAAACAGCATGTAGTTGGATTTTTGTTTTTAATTCAGTCTGATATTTAAGTTAATTGCTTTGCCATTTTTATTTGATGTAATTATTGTTACAGTTGGGTTTAAGTCCATTACCTTAATATTTCTTTTCCATTTGTTCCATCTGTTCTTTGCTCATTTTTCCTTTTTTAATGCCTTTTTTGATTAATAAAGTAGGTTTATTATTCCATTTTATGTTCTTTTAAAAAGCTTTACTTCTTTGTTGTTTATTAATTGGTTGCTTTAGGGATTACAATATTAATTTTTAACTTGTTACAATCTTATACTTCTTTATGTGAAATGTACTAAACTTCAATGATAAATTTCCATTTACCCCTTTCATCTTTTGTGATTGTTCCCATGCATTTTACTTCTATAAACCACTTGATGTATTATTATTTTGACTTAAACTGTAATTACTTGTCTTTTAGAGAAAACATGAAGTCTGAAATAAGTAATTTACGTCTTTCCTCAATTTTCATTTACAGTGATCTTCATTCCCTTGTGTGCTTGTTTTCATCTGGTGTCATTTTTTTTTCAACCTAAAGAACTTCAATATATTTTCAAGTGAAGTTCTGCTGGTGATTAATTATTTTAGATTTTTTTCTGACAATGTCTATTTTATCTTCATTTGTGAAGGATGCTTTTGTGGAATACAAACTTCCAAGTTCACTTATTTTCTTTCAGCATGTCGAAGCTGTCATTTAATTGTTTTCTGACTTGCATTTCTTCTGATAAGGAGTCATTAATAATTCTTATTTTTGCTCTTATGTATTTAAAGTCCATTTTTTTTCCTCTGGTTGCTTTTAACAGTTTTGTCTTTTCCATGGTTTTCAGAAACTGACTCTGGTGTGGCTAGATATGGTTTCCTCTGTATTTATCTTGCTTGAGTTACTTGAGATGTTTTATCTTTCTACTTATATTTTTAGCAGATTTGGAAAATGTTTACCATTGTATTATTACTATTTTGTTTTGTCCCATTTCCTTTTTCTGAAACTAAAATTGCATGTATGTTTTCCCACAGATTGCTGAGTCTCTGTTTAATTTTTAATGGTTTTTTTTTTTTGGTTTTTATATTTCCCACTTCTTCACATCTAGAATGTTAACTGAGCTCAAAGCACCTCACTAGCTACTCTCTTGCAGGCTTCACAGGTTTCTTCCTACCTATTCACATATGAAAACACAATTGAAGACTGTACAGGACTATGCCTCTGCCTGCATCTCCTTCTCTCAGCTGCAACATACTCTTAACTGTTTCTTTTCAAATATCCATTTTAATATTATTTTGAGGATAAGGAAGACAGACTGGGGACCAATCCTCAACATTCTTAAAAAATTTCCCTCACGCCTGTAATCCCAGCACTTTGGGAGGCCGAGGCGGGTGGATCACGAGGTCAGGAGATCGAGATCATCCTGACTAACACGGTGAAACCCTGTCTCTACTAAAAATACAAAAAATTAGCAGGGCATGGTGGTGGGTGACTGTAGTCCCAGCTACTCAGGAGGCTGAGGCAGGAGAATGGCGTGAACCTGGGAGGTGGAGCTGGCAGTGAGCCGAGATTGCACCACTGCACTCTAGCCTGGGCAACACAGCGAGACTGTGTCTCAAAAAAAAAAAAAAAGAATTTCCAACCCAGAATCTCATATCTAGCCACACTAAACTACATAAGTGAAGGAAAAATAAAATCCTTTTCAGACAAGCAAATGCTGAGGGAATTTGTTACCAGCAGGCCTGCCTTGCAAAGGCTCCTGAAGGAAGCACTAAATATGGAAAGGAAAAACTGTTAAAAGCCACTAAAAAAACACACTGAAGTAAACAGACCTATCAACAAGTCTGCAAAATAACCAACTAGCATCATGATGACAGGATGAAATTCACACATAACAATATTAACCTTAAATGTAAATGGGTTAAATTCCCCAATTAAAAGACAGACAATGACAAGCTAGATAAAAAGAAAAGACCCATTGATGTACTGTATTCAAGAGATCCATCTCACATGCAAAGACACACATAGGCTCAAAATAAAGAGATGGAGGAAAATTTATCCAGCAATTGGAAAGCAGAAAAAAAGCAGTGATTTCAATCCTAGTGTCCGACAAAACAGACTTTAAACCAACAAAGATAAAAAAAGACAAAGAAGGGTATTACATAATGGTAAAGGGTTCAATTCAACAAAAAGGGCTAACTATCCTAAATGTATGTGCACACAATACAGGAGCATCGAGATTTATAAAACAAGTTCTTAGAAATCTACAAAGAAACATAGACTTCTACTCAATAATAGTGGGAGACTTTAACACCCCACTGTCAACATTAGACAGATCATCGAGACGGAAAATTAACAAAGATATTCAGAACTGGCTCTGGATCAAGTGGACCTGATAGGTATCTACAGAACTCTCCATCGCCAAACAATAGCATATACATTCTTTTCAGCACTGCATGGCACTTACTCTAAAATTGATCACTTAATTGGAAGTAAAACACTTCTCAGCAAATGCAGAAGAACTGAAATCATAACACAGTCTCTCAGACCACTGCACAATCAAATTAGAACTCAAGACTAAGAAAGAAACTCACTCAAAACCACACAACTACATGAAAATTGAACGACTTGCCCCTGAATGACTCCTTTGTAAGTACTGAAATTAAACCAGAAATCAAGAAGTTCCTTGAAACCAGTAAAAACAAAGAGAAAACATACCAGAATCTCTGGAACACAGCTAAAGCAGTGTTAAGAGGGAAATTTATAGCACTAAATGCCCATATCAAAAAGCTAGAAAGATCTCAAATTGAGATCCTAACATCAAAACTAAAAGAACTAGAGGACCAAGGGCAAACAAACCCCAAAGCTAGCAGAAGACAAGAAATAACCAAGATCAGAATGGAACTGATGGAGATAGAAACACGAAGACCCTTCAAAAAATCAATGAATCTAGGAGCTGTTTTTTAAAATATATTAATAAAACACATAAACCACTAGCTAGACTAATAAAGAAGAAAAGAGAGAAAAATCAAATAGACACAATAAAAAATGATAAAGGGGATCTCATCACTGACCCACAGAAATACAAACTACCATCAGAGAATACTATAAACACTTCTATGCAAATAAACTAGAAACACTGGAAGAAATGGATAAATCCCTGAATACAGAAAGGCTATTATTAAAAGTCAAAAGATAATAGATGTTGGCTAGGTTGTGGTGAAAATGGAATACTTATACCCTGTTAATGGGAGTGAAAATTAGTTCAACCATTGTGGAAGGCAGTATGTGATTCTTCAAAGAGTTAAAAACAGAAATACCATTCAACCCAGCAATTTCATTACTGGGTACATACTCAGAGGAATCTAGATTGTTCTATAATAAAGACACATGCCTTGTAGAATTCTGCTGTGAATCTGTCTAGTCCTGGACTTCTTTTTGTTAATTTTTTAATTACCATTTCAATCTTGCTGCTTGTTCTTGGTTTGTTAAGCATATCTAACTATTCCTGATTTAAGCTAAGAGGGTTGTATCTTTCGAGGAATTTATCCGTCTCTTCTAGATTTTCTAGTTTATGTGCATAAAGTTGTTCATAGTAGCCTTGAAAGATCTTTTGTATTTCTATGGTGTCAATTGGTAATATCTCCCATTTCGTTTCTTGTTGAGCTTATTTGAATTTTCTCTCTTCTTGGTTAATCTTGCTAGTGGTCTATCAATTTTACTTATCTTTTCAAATAACCAGTTTTTTTTCATTTATATTTTGTATTTTTTTTGTTTCAATTTCATTTATTTCTGCTCTTATCTTGGTTATTTCCTTTCTTCTGCTGGGTTTGGGGTTGCTTTCTTCTTGTTTCTCTAGCTTTTGAGGTGTGACCTTAGATTGCCTGTTTGTGCTCTTTCAGGCTTTTTTTTTTTTTTTTTTTTTTTTTTTTTTTTTTTTTTTTAGATGGAGTTTCACTCTTGTTGCCCAGGCTGGAGTGCAATGGCATGATCTCAGCTCACTGCCACCTCTGCCTCCAGGGTTCAAGCAATTCTCCTGCCTCAGCCTCTCAAGTAGCTGGGATTACAGGCATGCGCCACCATGCTCAGCTAATTTTGTATTTTTAGTAGAGACTGGGTTTCACCATGTTGGTCAGGCTGGTCTCAAACTCCTGACCTCAGGTGATGTGCCAGCCTTGGCCTCCCAAAGTGCTGGGTAACAGGCATGAACCACCGCACCTGGCCTCAGACTTTTTGATGTAAGTGTTTAGGGCTATGAACTTGCCTCTTAGCACCACCTTTGCTGTATCCCAGAAGTTTTGATAAGTTGTGTCACTACTGTTACTCAGTTTGAAAAACTTTTTAATTTACATCTGGATTTTGTTTTTGACCCAATGATCATTCAGGAGTGAGTTATTTAATTTCCATGTATTTGCATGGCTTTGAAGGTTCCTTTTGGAGTTAATTTCCAGTTTTATTCCACTGTGGTCTGAGAGAGTGCTTGATGTAATTTCAGTTTTCTTAAATTTATTGAGTCTCATTTTGTGGCCTATCATATGGTCTATCTTAAAGAAAGTTCCATGCACTGATCTGTGGTTGTTGGGTAGAATGTCCTGTAAATATCCGTTAAGCCCATTTGTTCCAGGGTATAGTTTAAATCCATTGTTTCTTTGTTGATTTTCTATCTGGATGACCTGTCTAGTGCTGTCAGTGGCATATTGAAGTCCCCCACTATTAGTGTGTTGCTGTCTATCTCATTTCTTAGGTCTATTAGTAATTGTTTTATAAATTTTGGACCTCCAGTGTTAGGTGCATATATGTTTAGTACTGTGATATTTTCCTGTTGGACAAGGCCCTTTATCATAATATAGTGTCCCTCTTTGTCTTTTTTAACTGCTGTTGCTTTAAAGTTTGTTTTGTCTGAGATAAGAATAGCTACTCCTACTCATTTGGTGTCCATTTACATCGAATATCTTTTTCCATTCACTTACCTTAAGTTTATGTGAGTCCTCATGTGTTAGGTGAGTCTCTTGAAGGCAATAGATAGTTGGTTGATGAATTCTTATCCATTCTGTAATTCTGTATCTTTAAAGTGGAGCATTTAGGTCATTTACATTAAACTTTAGTATTGAGATGCGTGGTACCATTCCATTCATTGTCCCATTTGTTGCCTGTATACCTTGCCTTTTTAAAAAAATTTTATTTTTGTGTTATAGGTTCTGTGAGATTTATACTTTAAAAGTGTTCTGTTTTGATGTGTTTCTAGGATTTGTTTCAAGATTTAGAGCTCCTTTTAGCAGTTCTTTTAGTTCTGGCTTGGCAGTGGTGAATTCTGTCAGCATTTGTCTGAAAAAGACTGTATCTTTTCTTCATTTTGCTGAATAAAAAATTCTTGGCTGATAATTGTTTTGTTTAAGGAAGTTAAAGATAGGGCCCCAATTCCTTCTAGCTTGTAGGGTTTCTGCTGAGAAATCTGCTGCTCTTGGCATGGTTTTGGTGAACAGGGATCACTTCTACACTGCTGTTGGGAATGTAAACTAGTACAACCACTATGGAAAACAGTGTGGAGATTTCTTAAAGAACTAAAAGTAGAACTACCATTTGGTCCAGCAATCCCACTACTGGGTATCTACCCAGAGGAAAATAAGTCATTATACAAAAAACATACTTGCACATGCATGTTTATAGCAGCACAATTCACAATTGCAAAAACATGGAACCAACCCAATTGCCCATCTATCAATGAGTGGATAAAGAAATATATATGTATATATAATACACACACACACACACACACACACATATATACACATAATTGAATACTACTCAGCCATGAAAAGGAATGAAATAATGGCATTTGCAGTGACCTGGATGATATGGGAGACTATTATTCTAAGTGAAGTAACTCAGGAATGAAAAACCAAACATTGTATGTTCTCATTTATAAGTGGGAGCTAAGGTATGAGGAAGATGCAAAGACAAAAGAATGACACAATGGACTTTGGGGACTCAGGGGGAAAGGGTGGGAAGGGTGTGAGGGATGAAAGACTACAAACTGGGTGCAGTATATATTGGTCAGGTGATGGGTGCACCAAAATGTCAGAAATCACCACCAAAGAACTTACTCATGTAACCAAACACCACCTGATCCCCAATAACCTATGGAAATAAAAAAATAAAAAAGAAATAAAGACACATATGTATGTTCATCACAGCACTATTCATAACAGCAAAGACATGAAATCAACCTAAATGCCCATCAATGGTAGACTGGATAAAGAAATTGTGGTACATATACACCATGGAATACTATACAGCCATAAAAAAGAATGAGATCCTGTTCTTTGCAGCAACATGGATGGAGCTGGAGGCCATTATCCTAAGCAAACTAACACAGGAACAGAAAAACAAATACACAGAAAAAAAAACCCAGAAAAACACATGTTCTCATTTGTAATTAGTAGCTAAACATTGAGTACCTATGGACACAAAGAAGGGAACAGCAGACACCGGGGCCTACTTGGGGGTGAAGCATTAGTGGAGTGTGAGGATTTAAAAACTACCTATAAGATATACTGTTTATATCTTGGGTGACAAGATAATCTGTCCACCAAACACCTGTGACACACAATTAGCCTATAACAAACATGCACATGTACTCCTGCACCTAAAATAAAAATAGAAAAAAAATCATACCATATATATATTTTTATACTGGACATTTGATTTGGTAGAAAATTTCCCTTAAATTTAGCAGTTTGTGATATCGTATAAAGAAATAATAATATTTATTTTTCTATAATCTTATTTTATTTCTCGGTTTTCTTACTTTCTGCTTATTTGTCTGTCTTTATACCACAGTATATAAATTTCTTTCAAAAAATTGTTTACAATAACCCATTTTCTTACTTACTCTGATATACTGAAAAAAATGGAATTGAGTTGTTTTCTTTAGCTTGTCTGAACACCATACATGGTGTTGGACATTGCCTTTGAAAAGCCTCTTACATTGCTTGCTTTCTTTTACTAAGCTATTTTATCTTACTTAGAACCACTAAAAGGTGATGCACTGAAATTTGGGCCCTTAGTCTACAGTTTTTCCACAGGTAGACTTTTTTACACAATTTCCCAGTATATGAAAGTAGTTCATTAAAACAAACCCAGTTTTCTTGGGTTTATGTGGTGCTGCTAAAACAGCAGTAGCTATGATTCCTTTTTTTTTTTCTAAAGAAAGTAAACCTGCTACTTTCATGACAGAAAATGTTTTCTTCAGAGATATTCTTATACAGTTTTCCCATTTTCCTTTCATGATAATTTTATTTTTAATATTTAATTATTCCCTGTGCTTTAATGCCTACTCTCAAGTTTTAGATTATGTGATTGTGATTTCTCCTATAATACACATCTCAGTAGACAATGC
Organism: Pan troglodytes; assembly: GCF_028858775.2. Classification (NCBI taxonomy): domain Eukaryota; kingdom Metazoa; phylum Chordata; class Mammalia; order Primates; family Hominidae; genus Pan; species Pan troglodytes. The sequence continues at coordinate 86,599,903 of NC_072401.2, forward strand.
CTCCAAAATGTTATGAGTGCTATGTAACAATCTGTAATCCCAGGGCAAGATTCTATTTCTGGACATAATTATCAAAGCTATTATCATTTATGGTTTTGCCAGTTTTGCTACTTTCCACTTATTTATCCATCTGGCATTACACCCCAAAGCCTTTACCATTTGTGAATCATTGGCAATATTCACACCCAATTGTTATGACTCACTAGAAATATTTGCCAGATTTCTCAACATTTAAAAGAGACTTTCCTATTTTATGTTATTTAATTTTAACCAGTACAGTTGGCACAAAGGCCTCTTTTTACTGAAATTTTGAAAATAGATGCCAGATTAGAAGTGATTCCCATATTTAGATCATTTACACATGCAACCTTTTGTTCTAAAAACTCACAGATTATGACATCTTTCATGACTGCTTTTAAAAGTATGGATGTGAAACTTAGACAATGTAAACTCTCTGGATGAGGCATTGGAATTAATTAAAAGTTATTCCAGTTCTGTAAAAAGATTGCAAATATTCATTCTCTTTAGATAAATTATATTTCTTAGTATATCTTAGACAAGATATTTCATAGCTTTAAACATTATTTTTCTCATTTGTAATTATTTGTATCTATGAGGTTTCTCTTTAGTGCTATTAGTAATTCTTTTTAATTCATTGTTCTAAGAACACTTAACATGAGATCTGTGCTCTTAACACATTTTTAAATGTACAATGCATTTTTGTTGACTGTTGGTACAGTGTTCTACAGCAGGTGTCTAGAGCTTATTCATCCTACTTAGCTGAACTTTATGCCTGTTGATTAGTTACCCATTTCTTACTATCTTAGCCTCTGGCAGGTACCATTTCACTCTGATTTGACTATTTTAAATATCTAATGTAAGTAGAATCATGCAGCATTTTTCTTTCTGTGCCTGGGTTATTTCCCTAGCATAATGTCCTAAAGTTCATTCATTTGTTGCATATTGCAAAATTTCCTTCTTTTTCTTAAGGCTGAATAGTATTCCATTGTTTGTATGTAACACATTTTCTTTATCCATTCATATGTTGATGGAAATTTAGGTTGTTTCTATACCTTAGCTATTGTGAATACTGCTCCAACAAACGTGGGAATGCTAATATGTTATTGGAATACTGATTTTAATCATTTTGGATGAATATCCAGTTATGGGATCATTCAATCTTGTGGAAATCCCATTGTTAATATTTTGAGGAACTTCCACACTGTTTTCCACAATGGCTGCACCATTTTGTATTCCCACCAACAATATGGAAGAGTGGCAATTTCTTCACATCCTCATGGATGTCTTTTGTTTGGTTGTTTGTATAATAGCCATAATGACACGTTTGATGTTGGAGGTAGAAAGATTGAGGGTTGTGATCAACTCAGTATATCACTGGAGGCTATATGAGTAAGCAGCAAACTGTTTGTCATAAATGCAGAATGTTGGCAGATCGACCAACTGCATCTGCCACCCAGAAGGAATGCTGAGGGCAGTCTCACCCCAGGCACAAGTGTTTCTTGTGATTAGGCAAATCTGAACCCTGTTAGTAATAATATGAACCTGTGATCAATCAAGCAGCTGACCACCCATTAGCTCCTCCTCTCTGCTGTTTCTACCCAATAAAAATGAAGGGCTGAAGAAGCTCAGGGCGGTGGCTGCCTTTGCTCACTAGAAGCGGGGAGCTATTTTCTTCTTCCTAGGTCCCCCTTCCTTTAAAATAGTTTCTTTTGTTTCTTTTTTGTTGTTGTTGTTATTTCTACATTTGTCCCTTCATTCAGTCTTGTAATGACACTCTCACGTAGTGACAGTAATAACTGTTGTAGTGACGGTCTCAAGTAATTGTGGCAGTCAGCCACAGTTTGAGGTGATATCTCATTGTAGTTTTGATTTGTGTTTTTCTGATGATTAGTGATGTTAAGCACCTCTTCATATAACTGTTGACTATTTGTATGTTTTCTTTTGAAAATATCTACTCAGTAATCCCAGCACTTTGGGAGGCCAAGGCGGGCATATCACGAGGTCAAGAGATCCAGACCATCCTGGCTAACATGATGAAACCCCGTCTCTACTAAAAATACAAACATTAGCCGGGGGTGGTGGCGGGCGCCTGTAGTCCCAGCTACTCAGGAGGCTGAGGCAGGAGAACAGCGTGAACCTGGGAGGCGGAGCTTGCAGTGAGCCGAGATTGCGCCACTGCACTCCAGCCTGGGCGACAGAGCGACACTCCATCTCAAAAAAAAAAAAAAGAAAAAGAAAATATCTACTCAAGATCTTAGCTTATTTTACAATTAGGTATGTGTGTGTGTGTGTGTGTGTGTGTGTGTGTGTGTGTGTGTGTGTGGTGTGTAACTATTGAGTTGTAGGATTTCCTTATATATTGTGGAGATAAATCTTTATTAGGTATATGGTTTGCAAATATTTTCTCCCATTCCATAGGGAGCCTTGTCACTCTGTTAATTGTTCCTTTCTGTGCAGAAGTTTATTAGCTTGATATAGTTAACATGTCTTTGTTTTTGTTTCTTATACTTTTGGTGTTCTATCCATGAAATCATTGCCAAGACAAAAGTCATGAAGCTTTTTCTCTGTTTCATAATTTTGGGTCTTAGGTTCATCTTTAATCCATTTTGAGTTGGTTTTTGTATGTGGTGTAAGATAAAGGTCCAATATCATTCTTTTGCATGTGGATATCCAGTTTTCTCAGCACAATTTTTCAAAGATATTCAACTTTTCTCATTATGTGTTCTTGGTACTCTTGTTAAAAATCAGTTGACCATGTATATGTGGTTTTATTTCTGGGCTTTTTATTCTCTTTTGTTGGTCTGCATGTCTATCTTTATGCCTGTATGATTCTGTTTTAATTATTGGAGCTTTGTCATATATTTTGAAATCAAGAAGTGTAATGCCTCCAGTTTTGTTTTTCTTTGTCAGGGTCTTTTGTGTTTCCATATGAATTGTAGAATTTTTTTTCTATTTATGTAAAAAATACCATTGGGGATTTTGACAGATATTACATTTAATCTGTAGATTGCTCTAGGTACTATAAACATCTTTTTAAACTTTTATTTCAGGTTTGGGGTACATGTGAAAGTTTGTTACCTAGATAAACTCATGTCACAGGGGTTTGTTATACAGATTATTTTATCATCCAGGAATTAAGTCCAGTCCCAATAATTATCTTTTCTGCTCCTCTCCCTCCTCCCAGCCTGCACCCTCAAGTAGATCCCAGTGTCTGTTGTTTCTTTGTGTTCATAAGTTCTCATCATTTAGCTCTCACGAAAACATGTGGTATTTGGTTTTCATTTCCTACATTAGTTTACTGAGGATGATCACCTCCAGCTCCATCCATATTCTCACAAAAGACATGATCTCATTCTTTTTTATGGCTACATAGTATTCTATGGTGTATATGTACCACATTTTCTTTATTCATTCATATGTTGATGGACATTTAGGTCGTTTCCATATGTTAGCTATTGTGAATAGTGCTGCAACGAACATTTACATGCATGTGTCTTTATGGTAGAATGATTTATGTTCCTCTGGGTTTATACTCAGTAATGGGATTGCTTGGTCGAATGGTGGTTCTTCTTTTAGCTCTTTGGGGAATCATCACACTGTCTTCCACAATGGATGAACTAATTTACACTCCCACCAACAGTGTATAAGTGTTTCTTTTCTCCACAACTTTGCCAGCATCTTTTATTTTTTGACTTTTTAGTAATAGCCATTCTGACTGGTGTGAGATGATATATCATTGTGATTTTGATTTACATTTCTCTAATGATCAGTGATATTGAGCTTTTTGTTGTATGCTTGTTGAAAAGTGTTCTTTTGAAATGTGTTCATGTCCTTTTCCCACTTTTTGTGGGGTTGTTTGTTGCTTGTAAATCTGTTTAAGTTCCTTATAGATGCTGGGTATTAGACCTTTGTCAGATATATAGTTTGCAAATACATTTTCCCATTCTGTAGGTTGTCTGTTTACTCTGTTGACAGTTTCTTTTGATGTACAAAAGAAGTTGCTTTTGCTGTACGAAGCTCTTTAGTTTAAGCATATACTATTTGTCCATTTTTCCTTTCATTGGGATTGCTTTTGGTGTCTTTGTCATGAAATCTTTGCCCGTACCTATGTTCATGATGGTATTGCCTAGGTTGCCTTCCATGGTTTTTATAGTTTTGGGTTTTATGTTTAAGTCTAATTCATGTTGCATTGATTTTTGTATAAGGTACAAGGAAGGGCTCCAGTTTCAGTCTTCTGTATGTGGTTAGCCAGCTATCCCAGCACCATTTATTGAATAGGGAGTCTTTCCCTCATTGCTTTTTTTTTTTTTGGTCAGCTTTGTTAAAAAATCAGATGGTCGTAGGCATGTGGCCTTATTTCTGGGCTCTCTATTCTATTCCATTGGCCTATGTGCCTGTTTTTGTACCAGTGAACATTTTAACAATATTAAGTCTTTCAATTCTTGAACATGTAATGGCTTTTCATTTGTCATGTCTTCTACAATTTCTTTCTTCAATGTTTTGTAGTTTCTAGTATAAAAGTACTTCTAAGTTAGGTTTATTCCTAAGAATTTTATTCTTTTTGTCTCTAAAAATCTTTTAGCTTTTCACTACTGAATATAAGGCTAGCTGTGGATTTTCATATATGGCCTTTATTACATTATGGTAATTTTCTTCTATTCTTAGTTTGTTGAGAATTTTATCATGAAGAATTATTAAATTTTATCAAATGCTTTTCCTGCATCTATAGAGATGATCATGTGATTTTATCTTTTATTTTCTTAATGTGGTTTATCATATTAATTGTTTTTTGTATGTTGAAATGGGCTTGCATTCCAAGAGATTTATCCTGGGATGAGTATATACACTTTGTCATGGTGTATTATCCTTTATATGCTATTGGATTTGGTTTGCTAGTATTTTGTTGAAGCTTTCTTACATCTGTTTTCACCAGGAATATTGGCCTGTAGTTTTCTTTTCTTGTGGTATCCTTGTATGGCTTTGGTATCAGAGTAATGCTGGCTTCATAAAATGATTTTGGGAGAGTTTCCTTCCCTTTAGTATTTTAGAAGAGTTTGAAAAGGATACCATTTGTTATTTTTTAAATGTTTGATAGAATTTACTTTTGAAGATACCTAGTTCTGGGCTATTTGTTGGAATATTTTAAATCACTGATTCAATCTTGTTATAGATCTGCTCAGACTTTCTGTCTCTTTATTATCTATTGTGATATGCCATATGCTTCTAGGGAATTATTCACTACTTTTTGGTTATCTAGCTTGTTGGTGTGTAATAGTTCATAAATGATCCTGGTTCTTTTTATTTCTGTGGTATCAGTTGTAATGTTTTCTTTTTCACTTCTTATTTTATTTAATACTGTCTTCTGTCTTTTTCTTAGTTTAGTTCATGGCTTGTCTTGCGCATCTTCTCAAAAAAACCAACTCCAAATTTCATAAATTTTTATTGTTTTTCTGATCTTTATGTTATTTATTTCTGCTCAAATCGTTTTTAAATTTTCTCCCTTCTGCTAACTTTGGGCTTAGCTTTTCTTTGTTCTAGATCCCTGAAGAGTATATTTAGGTGGTTTATTTGAGATATTTCTTGTTTTTAAAATGTAAGTATTTATTATAATAAACTTCCATCCGTATTTTCTATGGCCTGAATGTTTGTGTCCCTCAAAGTTTATATATTGAAACCTAATTTCTAGTGTGATGGTATTAGGAAATAGGACATTTCGCAGATAATTAGATCATGAAGGTGGAGACCTCATGAATGGGATTACTGTTCTTTTAAGGGCTGAAGGAATCAAAATTCTTTCCTTCCTTAACGTAAGGCCATAAGGAGAAGGTGCCATGTATGACCTAGGAAAAGGGCCCTCACCAGATACAGATTTTCCCAGTGTCTTGAGCTTGACCTTTCCAGCCTCCAGAATTTGGGTAAATATATTTCTATTGCTTACAAGCAACAAAGTTTATGGAATTTTGTTATAGAAGCCTGAGCAGAATAATACTGCTTTTGCTGTATTCCAAAAATATTGGTGTGTGGTGTTTTTGTTAATGTTTCTCTTCAGGTATTTTCTTGTTTAAAAAATTTGCTTAAATTTCAACTTTTACTTTATGTTAAATTTTAATTGTTGTGGGTGCATAGTAGGTGTATATATTCATGGGGTACATATATCTTGATACAGGCATGCAATGTATAAAATCACATCATGGAAAATGGGGTATCCATACCCTCGAACATTTATCTTTTGTGTTACAAACAATCCAGTTACTTTTTTTGTTATTTTAACATGGAATACAAAATTATTGTTTACCATACTAATCTGTTGTGCTATCAAATACTAGGTCTTATTCATTCTTCTATTTTTTTTGTACCTATGAACCATCCCTACCTCTCCCTTACAACCTTCCCTACCACCCTTCCTGTCTGCTGGAAACCTTTGTTCTGCACTCTGTCTCCATGAGCTTAATTCTTTTAATTTTTAGATCTTACAAATAAATGAGAACAAGTGATGTTTGCCTTTCTATGCCTTGCTTATTTCACTTAACATAATGATATCCAGTTCCACCCATTTTGCTATAAATGACAGGATCTCATTCTTCTTTATGGTTAAATAGTATTCAATTGTGTATAAATACCACATTTTCTTTACCCATTCATCTGTTAATGGACACTTCAACACTTCAAGGTCAAGTGGACAGTTCGGCACTTCAAGGTTGCTTCCAAATCTTGGCTACTGTAAATAGTGCTACAACAAACATGCAAGTGCAGCTATCTCTTCAGTATACTGATTTCCACTCTTTTGTGTACATATCCAGCAGTCAGATTGCTGGATCATACGGTAGCTCTGTTTTTAGTTTTGTGAAGAACCTCCAAAATGTTCTACACAGTGGTTGTACAAATTTGCATTTCCATCAACAGTATATGAGGCTTGTGTATTCTCCACATCCTCCCTAGCATGTGTTATCATCTGTTTTTTGGATATAAGCCACTTTAACTGGGGTGAGATGTGTTGTGGGAAGTTACGGACCCTGAATGGAAGGAGCAGTTAGAGCTGCGGCAGAGGAACATAAATTGTGAAGATTTCATGGACATTTATTAGTTCCCCAAATTAATACTTTTATAATTTCTTATGCCTATCTTTACTGCAATTTCTGAACATAAATTTTGAAGATTTCCTGGACATTTATCAGTTCCCAAATAATACTTTTATAATTTCTTATGCCTGTCCTTACTTTAATCTTTTAATCCTGTTATCTTCATAAGCTGAGGATGTACCTCACCTCAGGACCCTGTGATGATTGCATTAACTGTACAAATTGATTGTAAAATGTGTGTTTGAACAACATGAAATCAGTGCACCTTGAAAATGAACAGAATAACAGTAATTTTGGGGAACAAGGGAAGACAACCATAAGGTCTGGCTGCTTGCGGGGTCGGGCAAAAACAGCCATATTTTTCTTCTTGCAGAGAGCCTATATCAGTTGTGCAAGTAGGAGAGATATCGCTAAATTCTTTTCCTAGCAAGGAATATAATATTAAGACCCTAGGAAAAGAATTGTGTTCCCGAGGGGAGGTCTATAAACAGCCGCTCTAGGAGTGTCTGTCCTATGTGGTTGGATAAGGACTGAGATACTGAGCCCTGGTCTCCTGCAGTACCCTCCCTCAGGCTTACTAGGATTGGGAAACCTCAGCCCTGGTAAATTTGAGGTCAGACCAATTCTCTGCTCTCAAACCCTGTTTTCTGTTAAGATGTTTATCAAGACAATACGTGCACCGCTGAACATAGAACCTTATCAGGAGTTTCCGATATTGCCCTGGTCCTGTTTCCTCAGAAGCATGCGATCTTTGCTCTGCCTTTTGCCCCTTGAAGCATGTGACCTACTCCCTGTTCATACATCCCCTCCCCTTTTGAAATCCCTAATAAAAACTTGCTGGTTTTGCGGCTCAGGTGGGCATCACGGTCCTACCGATATGTGATGTCACCCCCGGAAGCCCAGCTGTAAAATTCCTCTCTTTGTATCCTTTCTCTTTATTTCTCAGACTGGCCGACATTTAGGGAAAATAGAAAGAACCTACACTGAAATATTGGGGCGGATTCCCCTGATAGAGATGATATCTCATTGTAGTTTTGATTTGCATTTCTCTGATTATCAGTGATGTTGAACACCTTTTCATATGCCTGTTTGCCATTTGTATGTCTTCTTTTGAGAAATGTCTTCAAGTATTTTACCCATTTTTAAATTGGTTCAATAGATTTTTTCCTATAGGGTTGTTTGAGCTCCCTATATATTCTGGTTTTAAATCCCTTAGGTAGGTAGTTTGCAAATATTTTCTTCAATTTGGTAGATTGTCTCTTCACTTTGTTGATTGTATCCTTTGCTGTGCAGAAGATTTTTACCTTGATGTGATCCCATTTGTCCCTTTTTGCTTTAGTTGTCTGTGTTTTTGGGGTATTACTCAAGAAATTTTTGCCCAGTCAAATGTCCTGGAGATTTTCCCCCAATTTTTTGTTTAAGTGGTTTAATAGTTTGAGGTCTCAGATTTAAGTTTTTAGTCTATTTTTTTATTCGATTTTTGTGGATGGAAAAAAGATAGGGGTCTAGCTTCATTCTTCTGCACATGGATATCCAGTTTTCCCAACATTGGTTACTGGAGAGACAGATGCTTTGCATCTTTGTCAAAAATGAGTTCACTGTAGGTGTGTGGATTTGTTTTTGGGCTCTCTAACCTGTTAATTTGGTCTATGTATCTGTTTTTATGCCAGTACCATGCTGTTGTGTTTACTATAGTTCTGTAGCATAATTTAGTCAGGTAATGTGATTTCTCCAGTTTTGTTCTTTTTGCTTAGGACAGATTTTGCTATTCTGGGTTTTTCATGGTTCCACAGAAAGTTTAGGATTGTTTCTTCTATTTCTGTGAAGAATGTCATTGGTATTTTGATAGTGATTGTATTGAATCTGTAGATTGCTTCAGATAGTGATATAGTTTTGATGTTTGTCTCTGCCTAAATCATATGCTAAATTATAATTCTCAATGTTAGAGATGAGACCTAGTAGGAGGTGTTTGGATTATGGAGCCGGATCCCTCATGGCTGGGGTGTTATCCTCCTGATAGTGAGTGCGTTCTCTTGAGATCTGGTTGTTGTAGAGTGTGGCACCTCCCTCCCCACTATCTCTCTTGCTCTTGCTTTCTCTAAGTGAAGTGCCTGCTCCTGTTTTATCTTGTGCCATGAGTAAAATCTCCCAGAGGCTTCCTTAGAAGCTGAGCAAATGTTGACATCCTGCTTCATGTGCAGCCTGCAGAACCATGAGCCAATTAAACCTCTTTCCTTTATAAATTACCCAGTCTCAGGAATTTATTCATAGCAGTGCAAGAATGTCCTAATAAAGAAAATTGGTACCAAGGGGTGGGGCATGGCTATAAAGATACCTGAAAATGTGGAAGCAACTTTGGAATCGGGTCATGAGAAGAGGTTGGAAGAATTTGGAGGGCCTAGAAGAAGACAGGGAGATGAGGGAAAGTTTGGAATTTCTTAGACACTGGTTAAATGGTTGTGATCAACATGCTGATTGTGATATGGACAGTGAAGGCTAGGCTGTTAAGGTCTCACATGGAAGTGAATAACTTATTGGGAACTGGAGAAAAGATTACTTGTGTTATGCCTTAGCAAAGAACTTGGCTGCATTCTATTTATGCCCTAGGGATCCATGAAAGTTTGAGCTTGAGAGTGATGACTTACGGTATCTGGTGGAAGAAATTTTATAGCAGCAAAGAATTCAAGATGTGGCCTGGTTACTTCTAACATTCTGGACTCAGATGCAGAAGCAAATAAATTACTTAAAGTTGGAATATACAAAGGAAGCAGAGCATAAAAGTTCAGAAAATTTGCAACCTGGCCATGTTTCGAAGCAAGAAAAAGATTTTTCAGGAGAGAAATTCAAGCAGGCTGAGGAGGAACAACTAGCTAGAGATGTTTGCATAATTAAAAGGGTACCAAGTGCTAATATCCAAGACATTGGGGAAAGGACCTCAAAGGCATTTCAGAGACTTTCACAGCAGCCCCTCCCATCACAGGCCCAGAGGCTTAGGAGAAAAGAATGGTTTTCTAGGTCAGGCCCAGGGCCACACTGCACTGTGTAGTCTTGAGACGCTGTTCCCTGTATCCCATATGCCACAACTTCAGCTGTGGCTCCAAGGGTCCTAGTTACACTTGGACTGCCACTCTAGAGGGCCAAAGCCATACACCTTGGCAGTTTCCACATGGTGTTAAGCCTGCAGGTGCACAGAGTGCAAGAGTGGTGGAGGATTGGCAGCTTGTGCTTAGATTTCAGATGATGTATGGAAATATTCAGGCAAAAGCCTGCTGCAGGGACAGAGCCCTCAAAAATAACCTCTACTAAGGCAGTGCAGAAGAGAAATGTGAGGTTGGAGCCCCTGCACAGAATCTTCATTGGGACATTGCATAGTGGAGCTGTGAGAAGGGGGCCACTGTCATCCAGACCCCAGAATGGTAGATCCACCACCAGTTTGTACCCTCAGTGTGGAAAAGCTGCAGCCACTCGACAACCTGTGAGAGCATGTATTGGGGCTGAACCCTCCAAAGCCACTGGGGCAGAGCTTCCCAAGGTCTTGGGAGCCCATTTCTTGCATTAGTCTGCCCTGGATATGGGATATGTAGTCAAAGGATATTATTCTGGAGTTTTAAAATTTAATGACAGCCCTGCTGAGTTTTGAACTTGCATAAGCCCCTTTGGGCTGACTTCTCCATTTTGGAATGGGAATGCTTATAACCCCATTGTATCTTAGAATAAATAACTTGTTTTGACTTCACAGGATCACAGATAGGAGTTGTGTCTCAGATGAGAGTTTGGACTTGGACCTGGGACTTTTGAGTTAATGCTGGAATGATTTAAGACTTTAGGCAACTGTTGGGAAAGTATAATTGTATTTTGCAATGTGAGAAGAACATAAGATTGGTGGGGTAGCAGGGACAGAGTGATATAGTTTAGATATTTGTCCCTGACCAAATCTTATGTTGAATTATAATTCCCAATGCTGGAGGTGGGGCCTGGTGGGAGGTGTTTTGGTCATGAGGGTGGATCCCTCATGGCTTGGTGCTGTCCTTGTGATAGTGAGTGAGTTCTCTTGGAAACTGGTTGTTTTAAAGTGTGGTACCTCCCCCTCTCTTGTTCCTGCTTTTGCCACGTGAAATGCCTGCTCCTGCTTCACCTTCTGCCATAAATAAAAGTTCCCTGCAGCTCCCCAGAAGCCCAGTAACGTCAGTGCTATGTTTCCTCTAAAGCCTGCATAATCATGAGCCAATTAAACCTCTTTTCTTTATAAATTACCCAGTCTCAAAGATTTATACCAATACAAGAATGACATAATACAGGTAGTATGGACATTGTAACAATATGGTTATTGAATCCATGAACGTGAAATAGCTTTCCATATTTTTTGTGTTCTCTTAAATTTCTTTCATTAGTGTTTTGTAATCTTAATTATAGAGATCTTTTACTTCTGTAATTAATTCCTAGGTGTTTAACTTTATTTGTGGCTTTTGTAAAAGAAATTACTTTTAAAATTTCTTTTTCAGAAGTTCACTGTTGGAATACAGAAATGCTACTGATTTTTGTATGTTGATTTTGTATCCTGCAAGTTTACTGAATTTTTTTCAGTGCTAATAGTTTTTAAATTGAGTCTTTAGGTTTATTCAAATAGAAGATCATATCATCTTCAAACAAGGATAATTTCACTTTTCCAATTTTGATTCCCTTTCTTTCTCTTGTCTAATTGCTCTAGCTTAGACTTCCAATACTATGTTGAATAACAGTGATGAACACGGGCATCCTTGTGTTCTAGATCTTAGGGGAAAGGCTTTCAGTTTTTCCCCATTCCATATAATATTAATTATGAATCTATCATACATGGCTTTCATTATGTTGAGGTATGTTCCTCCTACACTCAGTTTTTTGAGGGCTTTTATCATTATAGGATATTGAATTTTATCAAATGCTTTTTCAGCATCAATTGAAATGATTGTATGGTTTTTGTCCTTAATTCTGTTGATATGACATGTTACATCGATTTGTGTATGTTGAAACATTCTTGCATCCCAGGGATATATTCTTCTTGGTCATGATGAATGATCTCCTTAATGTATTGTTAAATTCAGTTTGCTAGTATTTTGTTGAGTATTTTTGCTTCAATATTTATCACAGATATGTATGTTTTTTTATCTTAGGTTACCATAAGGCTTGTAAATACTATCTCATAACCTATTGTTTTAAACTGATGACAACAGTGATTGCATAAACAAAGAAACAAAGAATCATGCAAAAAGAAAATAATAACTCTACATTTTATTTTCTCATCTTTTAGCTTTTTCTTTCTCTTTATATCTTATCAGACTATGTCTTAAAAAGTTGTTGTAGTTATTATTTTTGATTTGTCATTCTTTAGTCTTTCTACTTAACATGAGTAGTTTATACACCATGATTACAGCACTATAACATTTGTTTTCTGTGTGCTTACTTTTACCAGTGAGTTTTGTACCTTTACATAATTTCTTCTTCCTCATTAACGTCCCTTTCTTTCAGATTGAATAGCTCCTTTTAGCATTTCTTATAGGACAAGTCTAGTCCTATAAGAACTAGGTCTATACTTGTCCTGTTGACAAAATCCTTCAGCCTTTATTTTTCTGAAAAGGTCTTTGTATCTTCTTCATGCTTGAGGAAATTTTTTGTTGGATATACTATTCTAGGGTAGGGTTTCCTTTTCCCAGCACTTCATATATGTCGTGCCACTCTCTCCTGGCCTGTAAGGTTTCCACTGAAATGTGTGCTGCCAGTTGTATTGAAGCTTTCCAGTGTATGTGCTTTGTTTCTTTTCTTATACTGTTTTTATAATCCTTTCTTCATCCTTGACCTTTGGGAGTTTGATTATTAAATGCCTTGAGGTAGTCTTCTTTGGGTTAAATCTGCTTGGGGTTCTATACCTTTCTTTTATTTGGATTTTGATATCTTTACCTAGGTTTGGGAAGTTCTCTGATATTATCTCTTTGAATAAACTTTCTACCTCTGTCTCTTTCTCTGCCTCCTCTTTAAGGCCAATAACTCTTAGATTTACCTTTTGAGGCTGTTTTCTAGATTCTGTAGGTGTGCTTCATTTTTTAAATTTTTTCTTTTGTCTCCTCTGATTGTGTATTTTCAAATAGCCTGTCTTCAAGCTCACTAATTCTTGCTTTTGCTTCATCAATTCTACTATTAAGAGACCGTGATGCATTCTTTAGTATGTTAATTGCATTTTTCAACTCTAGAATTTGTTTGATTCTTTTTAATTTTATCAATCTCTTTGCTAAATTTATCTGATGGGATTCCAAATTTCTTCTCTGTGTTATCTTGAATTTTTTTTTTATTTTCCTTAACACAACTCTTTTGAATTATCTGTTTGAAAGGTCACCTATTTCTGTCTTTCCAGGATTTTTCCCTGGTAATTTATTATTCGATGAAGTCATGTTTTCCTGGGTAACTTTGATGCTTGTAGATGTTCATCCATGTCCAGGCATTGAAGAGTTAGTTACTTACTCTAGTCTTTGTAGTCTGGGCTTGTTTGTACCTGTCCTTCCTGAGAAGGCTTTCAATTTGTTTGAAGGGACGTCAGCCCCAAGCTCAATAAAGCTGTGGTTTTTGTAGACTTATAGAGATAATGCCATGGTGGTCTTGGATAAGATCCAGAAGCGTTCTCTAAATTATCAGGCAGAGACTCTTGTTCTTTTCTCTTACTTTCTCCCACACGAATAGAGTCTCTCTCTCTGTGCTGAGCCACCTGGAACTGGTGATGGTGATGCAGGCATCCCTGGGGCCACCACCACTGGGATTGTGCTGGGTCAGACCTGAAGCCAGCATAGCACTGGCTGTCACCCAAGGCCCAATGTAACCACTACCATGTATGTTTACTCAATGCCCTAGGCCTGTGTGATCAACTAGTAGCTAAGCCATCCAGATTTCTGATCTTTCATTCAGGAAGATTAGTTCCTGTAGGTCCTTGGAGGATCCAGCAATCCTCTTTGTATCCAGAGATACAAACAGGATATATCCAGAGATACAAATAGGAGGTATACAGGGTATACCCAGAGATACAAACAGGAGTCTCTCACCATAGCCACCGTAGCTGGGAATGTGCTGGGTTACAACTGAAGTTGGCAACTTTCAGAGCTCAAGGTACACAGCATACTCCCTGGGTATGCTGATTATTCAGGGTCCATTGCTGGTTATTCAGGGCTCAAGGTCTCTTTAGTCAGCAGATGATGAATTATGCTAGGATTGGGTCCTGCCCTTCAAGACAGTGGGTTCCCTTTTGGTGCAGGGTGTGTCTGTAAACAACATCCATGAGCTAGAGCCTGGAATTGGGGTCTCACAACTCTGCATGGTACCCTATCATATGGTGGTGGAGCTGGTATCCAAGATACAAGACATTGTCCTCTTGACTCTTGCTTTTTTCTCCTTAAGCAGAAGGAAGAAGTCACATTCATTGTTGTGAGCTGCATGGCCTGGCCCTCCTCTGGCTCTGAGACCAGCTAAGCATGAGGAATTCAAGTCCTTTTGTCCTAGACTGCCTTTGAAATTTACTTAGATCCTGAGAGCACTTCAATTCAGGAACTAAGTAAGGGTGGTGATGCTTTCTGAGAAACTCAAGTTCTGACTGCTGGAATGGATGATTCCCCTCTGGCTAGATCTGGTCCAAATGCTTCTTCCATGTGTCTATGCTGGCTGAGCCCAGCATATCTTTGCTCTACAGCGTGACAAGGCAGCACTGAGTTAAAATGTTAAGTCTCCCGGTCACTGCACTCTACCTTTCCCAAGTGCTTAGACTCTTTGCATTGCATGGCTGCTGCTGAGGGATGGCAGAGGGGTGCCTCTGGCAATTTAAGAATATCTCCTACCCTCTTCAATGCCCCTTTCAGCAATATGAAGTTAAAACCAGGTACTGTGATTGCTCACCTGATTTTGGGTTCTTGTGACTATGTTTTTCGGTGTGCAGATACTTGTTAAAATTTGGTGTTCCTGTTGGGCAGATGAAAGGTTTAGGCTTTTACTCTAACACCCTGCTCTGCCCTCTCAACTTTTATTTTACATTCAGGGAGAATATTGGCAGGATTGTTACATGGGTATATTGTGTGGTGCTGAGATTTGGGGTACAGATCTCATCACGAAGTTAGTAAGGATAGAGCCCAATATGTAGTTTTTCAACCCACAGCCCTCTCCTTACTCCATACGCTTACTGTTACACATTGTTTATTGTTTCCATATCTATGTAGATGTGTGCTTCATATTTAGCTCCCATTTATAAGTAAGAACAATGTGGTACTTGGTTTCTTGTTCTGGTGCTAATTTGCTTAGGATAAAGGACTACAGCTGCAAAAGACATTATTTCATTCTATTTTTATGGCTGCCTAGTATTTCCGTATGCATATATAACACATTTTTCTTTTTTCAAATCACTGTTGATGGGCACCTAGGTTGATTTCATGTCTTTGGTTATTGTAAATAGTGCTATGATGAACATGAAAGTGATGTGCCTTTTTGGAGAGTGATTTATTTCCTTTTGGGTATATACCCAGTACTGGGATTGCTGGCTCTAATGGTAGATCTGTTTCATGTTTTAGGAGAAATCTCCAAATTGTTTTCCACAGTGGCGGAACTAATTTACATTGCCACTAATGGTGTATGTGTTCCCTTTTCCCTGCAGCCTCACCAGCTCTGTTATATTTTTACTTTTTAATAGTAGACAATCTGACTAGTGTGGGATGTCATCTCATTGTGGTTTTGATTTGCCTTTCTCTAATAATTAGTGATGTTGAGCATTTTTTCATGTTTATTGCTCACTTATATGTCTTCTTTTGAGAGGTAAAGTCTTTTCACATACTTGATCCATTTTTAATGGGATTACTTTTTTTTCTTGTTGATTTGTTTAAGATCTTTATCGATTTTGGATATGAGACCTTTGTCAGATGTATAGTTTGTGAACATTTTCTCCCATTCTGTAAGTTATCTGTTTACTCTGTTGATAGTTTCTTTTGTTAGGCAGAAACTTTTTAGTTTAATTAGGTCCCACATATCAGTTTTTATTTTTGTTGCAATCGCTTTTGAGGAATTGGTCATAAATTCTTTCCCAAGTCCAATGTCTAGAATGGTGTTTGCTAGGTTTCTTTTAGGATTCATATAGTTTGACATCTTTCATTTAAATCTTTAACCCATCTTGAGTTAATTTTTAAATCTTTAACCCATCTTGAGTTAACTTTTATGTACAGTAAAAGGCAGAGACCAGTTTCATTCTTCTGCATACAGCTGTCCAGTTATCCCAACAGCACTTATTAAATACTGAGTCCTTTTCTCTTTGTTTTTTGTTGACTTTCTTGAAGATCACATGGCTGGAGATGTGCGGCTTTATTTCTAGGTTCTCTGTCTTGCTCCACTGGTCTATGTGCCTACTTTTTCTTTTCTTCTTTTTTTTTAACTTTTTTACCCATAACTTGCTGTTTTGATTACTGTAGGCTTATAGTATAGTTTGAAGTTGGGCAATGTGATGCCACCAGCTATATTCTTTTTGCTTATGATTGCTTTGGCTATTTGAGCTCTTTTTTGTTCCATATGAACTTTTGAATAGTTTTTTCTAATCTTGTGAAGAATGACATTGTAGTTTGACAGGCACTTATATATGAATTTCTTTTGGCAGTAAGACCATTTAAACAGTATTTATTCTTCCAATCCATGAGCATATAATGTTTGTTATTTGTTTGTGTCACCTCTGATTTCTTTCATCAACAGTTTTTCTCATAGAGATCTTCCACCACCTTGTTGAGATGTAGTCCTAGGTATTTCATTTTACTTGTGGCAATTGTAAATTGGATTATTTTCTTGATTTACTCTCAGTCTGTACATTATTGATATATGTGTATATATATATATATATATATAAATGATACTGATTTTTGTGTCCTGAAACTTTACTATAGTCATTTATCAGTTCTAGGAGCCTTTCACAGAGTCTTTTGAGCTTTTCACAGAATCATACCATGAGCAAAGAGAAATAAATTTACTTATTTTCCTATTTGGATGCCTTTTCTTTTCCTCTCTTTCTTGATTGCTTTGGCTAGGACTTCCAGTACTAGGTTGAATAGGAGTGGTGAGAGAGGGCATCCTTGTCTTGTTCCATCTCTCAAAGTGAATACTTCCAGCTTTTGTCTATTCAATCTGATGTTGACTATGGATTTGTCATAGATGTCCTGTTATTATTTTGAGGTATGCTACTTTGGTGTCTAGTTTGTTAAGAGTTTTTTTTATCATAAGGAGATGATGGATTTTATTGAATGCTTTTTCCATGTCTATTGGAATCATATGGTTTTTGCTTTTGATTCCATTTAGGTGGCACATCACATTTACTGATTTGCATATGTTGAACCAGGCCTGCATCCCAGGAATACAGCATACTTGATTGTGGTGAATTAATTTTATTAATATATTCCTTGATTTGATTTGCTAGTATTTTGTTGAGGATTCTCGCATCCATGTTCTTCAAGGATATTGATCTAAAGCTTTCTTTTTGCATTGTTTCTCTTCCAGGTTTTGGTATCAAGCTGATGTTGGCTTCATAGAATGGGTTAGGAAGAAACCCATTCTTTTCAATATTTTGGAATAGTTTCAGTGGGATTTATATCAGATTTTCTTTGTACATCTGGTAGAATTTGGCTATGAATCCATATGGTCTAGGGATTTTCTTTTTGGTTGTTAGGATTTTTATTACTGATTCAATTTCAGAACTCCATATTTGTCTATTCAGAGTTTCAATCTCTTCCTGATTCAATCTTGGGAGAATGTGTGTTTCAAGGAATTTATCAATTTGCTCTAGATTTTCTAATTTGTGTGCATACTTCTTTATAGTAGTGTCTGAGAATCTTTTTTTTTTTCCTATAGGATCAGCTGTAATGCCATCTTTGTCATTTCTGCTCATACTTGTATCTTCTCTTCTTTTTTCTTTGTTAATCTAGCTAGCACTCTACCAATCTTGTTCATTCTTCTGAAAAAAAAAACTCTTTCATCTTTTGTATGGATTTTTGCATCTCAATTTCACTCAGTTTTTCTCTAATTTCAATTATTTTTTTCTTCTGCTAGCTTTGTGGTGGTTTATTTTTGTTTTTCTACTTCCTTTAGGTGCTAAGTTAGATTGCTAATTTGAGACCTTTATAATTTCTTAGTGAAGGTGTTTCTTTAATCTCAAGTGAGATTGGAGAAGCTTTTGTGGACTATATCATCAAATATATTTTTCAAATT
Source organism: Pan troglodytes (assembly GCF_028858775.2). Lineage (NCBI taxonomy): Eukaryota > Metazoa > Chordata > Mammalia > Primates > Hominidae > Pan > Pan troglodytes. Next base: position 86,618,241 of record NC_072401.2, read on the forward strand.
GCTTTTTCTCTCTTCTCAGAATGCCAATGAGTCATAGATTTAGTCTCTTAACATAATCCCATATCTCTTGGAGATTTTGTTTATTTTTTAAAATTATTTTTTTTTAATTTTTATTTGACTGAGTTGATTGAAAGACCTGGTCTTCAAGCTCTGAGATTCTTTCCTCAGCTTGGTCTATTCTACTGTTAATACTTCAGATTGTATTATGGAATTCCTATAAAGGATTTTTCAGCACTAGGAGTTTGGTTTGCTTCTTTCTCAACACGGCTATTTGATCTTTCAACTCTTGGATCATGTTACTGGATTCCTTGGATTTTGTTTCAACTTTTTCTTGTATCTTAATGAGCTTCTTTGTCATTAAGATTATGAACTCTATCTGTCATTTCAGACTGGTTGAGAACCTGTATTAGTCCATTTTTATGCTGCTGATAAAAACATACCTGAGACTGGGTAATTTATAAAGAAAAAGGTTTAATGGACTCACAGTTACACGTGGTTGGGGATGCCCTCACAATCATGATGGAAGGCAAGAAGCACATCTCACATGGTGGCAGACAAGAGAGAATGAGAACAAGGGAAAGTGTTTTCCTTCACAAAACCATCAGATCTCATGAAGCTTATTCAGTACCATGAGAACAGTGTGGGGGAAACCACTCCCATGATTCAATTATCTCCCCCCAGTCTCTCCCACAACATGTGGGAATTATGGGAGCTACAATTCAAGATGAGATTTGGATGGGGACACAGCCAAACCATATCACAACCATTGCTGGGAGCTAGTGGTATTGCTATTGCTTGGAGAAGGGGACAGTCTGGATTTTTGAATTTCCAGAGTTCTTGTGCTGATTCTTTCTCATCTGGGAGTGTTGGTGTTCCTTTAACTGTGGTGTAAGTTAAAGGAATGCCAACTTCACTGTAATGAAGTCAGTTGGATTTTTAAAAATGTTTTTAGAGGGCCAAGCCTCTGTGCAGGATTTTTATTTGTAGCTGAATTCTTGCCCTTGGTTTCATAGGGGGATATATTAGCAAAATATTTTTGGTGTTGCAATTTGGGCTGTGAGCCAATAGATGATGCTAAAGAGTAACTGCTGGAAGATAGACGTGCTTAGCCATGTGATTCCTATGTATTTCCTCATGTTTGCAGCCATACCCTACGGTGTTGGGGGAGGAGAGGTGACCTTCTCATCAGGTCTACTCCTGGGCCTTGGGGAGCCCCCTCCAATCACTGGCACTGTACTTGCTTTTCTTTTATTAGGTGTTTCAGGCTATGGGGCTTACTTTTGTAGAGGCCATACAGGGAAACAGTTCACACCATTTCTGGACTGGCCCTGTAGAAAGAGGCATGTCCTACTCCTGTGCCAGCCCACAGAACCACATGTCTCATCCCTCTCAGTGTTCGGAGGGTGTTGGCTCCTCCCCCAATTAAATGCCAGCCACAAATTTTAGCTTGGCACTCCCAAGCTGCACAGTGTAGCCTGGGGTACTGGGAATGTCTTGTGGCTTCATCCTCTGGACACTGAGGGTTGGGTATAGGTGCACTGGAAAATCTGAAGTGTTCACAGGACAACAGAAATGTACTTGGTGGAGCAAAACACCTAGCTTGTACAGCAGTGACTGCGTTGGGCCCACAGTCTTCTGGGGTAGCCAGGCATGGGCCCTGGGAGAATCTGATAGGCAGGAGGGCCAGCAGAACAGATGTGGCCCAGTCCCAAAGGGAAGCTGGCTCTACTTTCAACTGGCCCAGCAGTCAGCTGAGGCTAGAGCTTCTCAGAGGGAGATAAGGAGTCCTGGGAAATGGGTGCCTATGGCCAAGCTCTGTTGGAGCTGCCCCACACATGAAAGCCCCAAGTTCTGTGCTGGCTGAAGCCCTGTCTCTGTCTGTCTGGGCAGGTTCACCTACCAGGTCAAATGTCCATGAGGGACCTGGAGTCTCCTGTAGCTAGGATCCCAGAGGTCCATGGTGAAAGTGGGAAGTCCCACAGTCCCTTTACTCACCCCTTCCTCAAGAGCTGTTTGGGGCTGGGAACTAAACCTAGCATTTGGGTGCTCCATACAGGGGTCCCAGTTTCCTCCCTCTTCAGTCTCAGTGTCTGTATCACATCTCCATCCACTCTTGTTTTCTCTGAAGATCTGTTCAAATTATGTTGGTTTACTTGAAATTTTGGTCTTTCTCAGTAGAAGTGCCACTTCCTAGCTGCATGTAGTTAACCAACTCCATTAGATTCCCCAGGTATTTTCTAATTTCCTTTTAATTTCTTTTAGACTCAATGCTTTTTCAACAGTGTGTTGTTTTCCCAATTTCCACATTGTATTGTCCATTCTTGCATTGCTATAAAAAATACCTGAAACTGGATAACTTATAAAGAAGTTTGGGGGGACTTGCTCAGGTAAAAATTTGGAATTATTCTTACTCCTTCTCCTTTTCTTGTCCTCCACAAATGGAAATCCCAAGTCTATGTCTTGATATCCCAGGCTGAGATCCTTTCTTTTGTAACATACTTTAGGGAAACATTGTAGTTTAGTAAAAGAACACTAATTTTTTTGTGATCTGACTTCACTGATTACTAGCTCTCAATACTTGAGCAATCTGCTTTACTACTTTAGACCTGCCTTTTTTCATGTGTAAAATGGAGATGTTATGTATATCCTACCAACTTTGCAGAGTTGCTTTCCGGCTGAAATAAGGTAATGAACATGAAAGTGCCTTCTATTTTTCTGTAGATGTGTCTTCACTTACTCTTTCCTCTGGCTACACTCACTGAAAGCCAGAGCAGGCAGCCATGAGCAGTGCTGGGTGGTCCGTGCCACTGTGAATTGCCTTGAGCCTTCTGTATTCTGTCAGGAATTGAGATTCACTTCCATAGCGGAGGAATTTTACAAGGGAATGGGGGAAAAGATAAAATATAGATAATTAACAAAGGACATAATGCATAACCTCATTTAAAACAATAAAATGGCTAAAGCCATTAAAGGGGGTCATAGCATCAGAAAAGTTAAAATAAGGAACATATATGACTGTATATGTGTGCACAAATGTGAGAGTCAGACATTGGCTCAGAGAGAAAAAAAATGCAGAGCAGAGAGGTTGGATATAAATAACTTACTTCATTTTTGATGTTCAACTATTATATCATGAAGAGTTCTCTTTTCAGGATTACAGGATTTTCCAAATACTAAGTTTGTATTTTGGGTGATAGCCTTATTCCTTGAAAGTAGCATTGGAGAAACTTTTCTATAAGGAATAAAAACAAGAAAGAGGAAGCTGAATTTAATACACTTATTGACTTTCTGAAATAGTTAAAATAATGCTCAGATTGTTTTCATTACTTACGTTTACTTCACTGTTATAATATTTGAATTTGAACTCATTTTGAGCCATCAGCTAAGATAAGACCTGCTCTTTAATGACAATTGCAAGACATGTGGCCCTCTTTCTTTCTATTGGTGTATGCTATCTCGATGAAGCTTCCTTTGAGAAGTTTTGGAGTTTTTTATGTTAACGGAACTTTCATTCTCTTGTGAAACATCACATACTATCATTAACTATCTACATTTTTCAAATTGGAAAGATATGGTCCAATGTGGTCAAGTGAATGAGTTGAGTAAATTTATGTAGCAAGAAAATCAATATATGAAAAAATGAAACTTCAGATGTATTGAAAATACTGTGGCATTTGTCCAACTGGCTTTCCCTTAAGTCTATATTCCCATTTTCACTAAGCTCAGCTAAAATGGAAGCTAGAAGCAAAACCACAATGTTGTTGTATAAGTGTAGCTGTCACTATGGCCTAACAAGTTTGACTAGCTCCATTAACAGGAATGCTCTGCAGGGTTCTTTAAATCAAAAACATAAAAAAACCTGGATTTTCAACAAACTCTTAGTCCTAGCTGGGACTGATAGCCAATTTGGAAATTGATTTTCCCAAGTAATTGGATTTACTCAGGCTACTGTATCAGTATCATATCTGAACTCTGCTTCTTTCTCTTCAGCTACATGTAACAGACTTCCACTGCCTACTTCATCATTCTGTCTCAGTGGAATAATCTGAGTTTCCACTGGCAGAACTGTTTGGCAATGTGAAAAGTCATTAAAAGGCACTGAAAATAGCTAGTGGGATTCCTTTTTATTTTGTTATTAGCTGTATTAATGAAAAGTTCACAAAGAAAAGAGGGAATAAAATATCTCTGCTCATAGTGCCATATTCTGATTCTTATATTGCTTATATTCTTTAAAAGCCAATGCTTTATGGGTTAATGCTCTTACTATAAAAGTCAAAAAGAACCAGATTGAATTAGTAGAAGTAGCATTGTCTTCTATGTGTCCTTCTGAGGAAAATAGATTCCCGAGATTTTACAGGTCATAATCTCAGATTTACAAGTGATTTTTAAGAATCACCTTATCATAAAACTTTTCTTTGATTTATAAAGTTAATGCGATCCTTTCCAGATTCAATTAGAGATATTTTCTTGGTCTTCAGCATTTAGATTTCTCATCATGTTATTGGCAATAATAATATGGCTTCCATAGGATTTCTGAATGGACAAAATTAAATGAATACATGTGAATCACCTCAATATTTTTAAAAAGTTTGCCCATTTATCACTGTCCCCTTTCCCCTGACATTGAACCAGTTCCCCATTCATGACAAAGCATCTTTTATACCATAAATCTACATTAATTTAAATTCTCAAAGCAGTTTTTATTGAATAATGCTGTCAAAGACTTCTGAATAGTCCAAATAAATTCTACAGATTCTCCTTTTTTTATGAATAATGTTTATTTATTAATTCACTTGTTTGTTTGTTTCTCTCTCTCTCCTTCCTTCCTTCTTTCTTTCCTTCCTTCCAAGAATAATGGCAGAGTAGTTAGACATGAGTATCCATTCTAAAAGCTTTATATGCCTTCCAAGTTCAATTGTTCCTGCTTTAAGTATTCATATTCACTAATATACTTCTTTATGATAAACACCATCAAATTGCCAGATAGGAAAGAGAGACTTGTCTTATTTTAAGGAAAATGTTATGCAAAATATAGTGAACTTGGCTCTATGATATTCATGCTGAATGTAATAATCCAGAGAAGAGAAATCGGGTTGTTTATTGCTTTCCCTCAGTATTTTGTGTATTCTGAATATATCTGCTATTAAAATGCAGATCTTTGCTAATTTCTACCAGCTTGCTAAGTACTACAATCTCATCACCAATCTGTGTGGCAGCAGTTTTATGAAGGTTCTTTGGCTTCTGTGACTTAGTTGATGATGTTTCCTTACCATTAATGTCCTCATTCTTTCCCTCTATCTATTGACCTCCTTCCTGATTTTAGAGGTGCAAGACAAATCTCTGTTCCTCCCAAGGACATTTCTGCCCACACAAGACCCATGGAGTCTACCTTTCCTCTGAACCTGTATGGCACGCACTGTAACTATGCCCCTTCTTTACCAAGTGTCACTTACAACCTTGCACTGCTCATGTCCTTCTCACAGTTTGAATTCATCATCTTCCATGCCAAATCACCCTTTTTGAAGGTTCCTATTATGGTGAGTGTCTCCATCATCTAAACAGGTGTTCAATCACAAATGGGGTCATCATCTGTGACTCTCCCTTCATATTTACCAACTGTCTCCTTAACATGTAAACATGAAGTCCTGTGCCATCTTAATATCTCTTTCTTCTACCTCTTCATGGCATCTTCAATTCCTGAGCTTAGGGGGTGATCATCTTCTTCCTGGATTACTGCTACAGCTTTCTACAACTGGTCAGATTCGAATATTGCTCACACTTAATCCATTCTCCCTCACACAGTCAGAATACATGCTAAAATGCAAATGTAACCTTTTCACTTTCCTGCTGAAAACTTTTCAATAGTTCTGAAATGCTTTTAAAATGAGCCAAAATTTTCCAGCATGGCATACAAAATCCTTTATGATCTAGCCACTATTCAGCTATTCAGCTTTGTATCTGGGAACTCTCCAGTTTATACCTTAAGCTCCTGGCACACTGAGCTGAACATAGATATTGCCCACGTTAGTGAATGTACAATGGGACTTTTCTTGTTGTCTTAGAATTTCTGCTAAAGTTTGAAGGTGTTAGGTGATCAGTATTTACAACTTCTAAAGAGAGCGCTAAATATTTCTATAGACATTTCTAATAGCAAAATGGGTTTGTAAGTATCATTTTCCATAATCCACCTCCAGCCTATACAACAGAAAATTAGAAATTCAAAAAACAGTTGATTGGAAATTAGGAGAATTGCTAGTGGTAAATGATGCTATGGTATTTCGCCTCTGTCCGTGAAAATCAGAGGGACCACATCCTCTTCCCCAAGTCATGTGAGGAGTCATCAAAAGTATTCGTCATAGAGATCAGAGGTGTCTGAAAGAGGGAAACCCCAAATCTTACAACCCTGCTAGTTGTTCAGTGTACTATGGAATTGCTGGCTTGGGCTCTGGAATGTACTGAAGCAGAGAATTGGATTCCTAGGGAAAATATCCTTTGGGGACTAGAAACATATGTGAATACGGAGCCTGGTAATTTTTATCCCCCTGTTGAATTTGAATGGCAGTAGGCTGAGGTAAGTACCAACATGAGGGCAACAAGGCAATAGTCGATAGAAGCAGCATTGTCAGGGCAAGGTTGTGAGAATTTCCTATGGGCCAAGTGGATGGTGTGGAGGAAGAACTAACTCCTGCAGAGGTGAGGGGGATCCATTTGTATTCTCTGTATGAGAGTGTACATTCAGGGGCAGGAGCTTGATGGGGTTTGTCAAATATTGGAGGCAGAGGAGGGAGTTGTCTTCTTGAAACAAACACACTTCAGAAGTCTCTAGAGAAATCAGGGAGATCTCTAAAGAATTCCCTAGTATTTCATGAAACAACCAGCATTTGAACATTCTCCACAAAGAGCATGCTATCCAGCTGGAGTCAGCCAAGAGAGAAACACAAACATACTGGCCAAATAAGACCTCTGTCCCCTGTCTTCTGAATCCTCTTCTCTTTATTCCCTACATTGGGGAAGCTTGGAAGGATGGGGAAAAGATAGAGTAGGAGAAATGAGAAAACAGACCAAGCTCCCTACCTACTGCAGGTCTGGGAGTCATGAGCTGGGGAGAAGACAGAGATTGCAAATGAGGTGTGGTTAACTCAGTTCTTCAATGAACATTTATTGAGCATTTCTTTTATGCCTGAAACAGTTCTAGACTGGATTAGACTAAATTTTGAATAGACTAAGATTTTGATTTATGTCGCCTGTAATTTTTAATATCTGAAATTGAAACTATTTTTATAGCTGAAAATGACTGAAAAGTGATGGGTTTTGCCCATGATGGCAATAAAGGGCTAGGGGCAGAGAAGATCCAGAGATGCATGTTAAACCCTGTGATGGGAGAAAAATAATGTTGCCTGTGTATATCCCATCAAATGCCTTTCATTCAACAAACCAGTTATACTCTAAATGTACCTTGTCCTCTCTAATCTTCCTGCTTTATGCATGACTTTCCCTGCCTGGGTATTCCACACACTACCTGTACCTAGAGTTTCTTGGTGAGCTAAATAAATTTTTACAATGTGTCATTGTGTGGGAACATTTCCTTACTCTCATGTGACTGATCAGTTCCTTTCCTGTGAATTCTAAGGCCCTTCCCTTTCATAATACTGTTTATTTCTTTCTAAATTGTTGGTTCCTTGAGTGCAGAGAATTCCTCTTATAAACTTTCTGTCTCTAGTTTCTAGTATGTACTCATGCATCGTAGATGCCCAGAACATAATTGAATGTAAGTAAGCAGATTAAGGGATGAGACCATGCTTTATACTTTGCATTGTTTTCTATGGTGACTGAGTAATGTGTCATACTTAGGAATAAGTCTTTAAATGTCAATGTTGTAGATCTAGCCACTAGTTGGTGGTCCAGCTTTATATATTTATATAGACAGTGCTGCTGATGTGTGTTTTAGCTCACTATAGGCACCAGATAGCTCACTATAGGCACCAGATACTTGATCATATGAGACAGAGTCCCAGGCCCTGTAACTGCTGGTGAGTTTCTTTATCTCTAAACTTTATGAAGATGACAAAAAGATTTGTTGAGAATGACAGAACTTATATTCTGGAATAAAAATGATATGATTTTCTATAAACATATTTTATGTGTAAATGTACAAGGGCTTTGAATCCTATACTTAGATATTTCTCAGTAACAACAGTATATACCCAAGTTAACAGTTCCTTTCTGGTCTGTACTCTTCCTTGACTTGCGCTGATGTTCACTTGTGTATCTTCTGGGCATTACTGTCCTACAGATTCTACGCTGTAGGACAGTCATGCCAGAAGTTATTATATCACTTAGGATTAGGTGTAGCCAAATTACAGAAAACTTAAAATAATAGTTACTTAAATATAATAACAGATGTTTATTTTTTCTCTATTGTAAAAGAAATCCAGAGATAGAATAGTGCAAAGTGAATTTGGTAGCTCCATAGTCATCAGGGAGTCAGGCTTTTTCTCAGTTTTAGCTCCTGCATCCCAGCATGTGCTGCCATCTTGAAGGTCACCTCATAGTCTTAGGAGGTTATTGATCTTCCAGCTGTCATGTCCAAGTTACAGAACACAGGAAGAAAAAAGGAAGGATAACAGTGACTTACAAAGAGGCATATAGCTTCAATCACCCAAGAGTCCCACTGAGTGCTTCTGCTTGCATTTCATTGGCCAGAACTTTCCCACTTAGCAAACTGTCTGCTCTACCAGAGGGTAGGAACTGCTGTCTTTTAGTTATAATTGGAGCTTATTGTTTACAAAAAAGATTGGTGACAACTAGAGAATATAATCTCTGCCATGGCTGCATTCTTGTATAAGGGTTTACTATTTATCGCTTTGTCTCTTATTTTACTCCATGTTTCCCTTCAACACAATATCTTCACCTATTGATTTTCACAAAATGCCACACTTCACGCTGATCTGCTCTGAAAATCCTGGCTGCCTGCTATGTTTGTTCCAGAGAAATCACTTTTGTGTGTTTGCATGGCCTTGCTGCTCTCCATCTAACTTAAATGCTCAGTCCTGCATCTGCACTCTCACAGCCAGGAGCATTCTCCTTGGAGGGCTGAGACCATGGGCAGGATTTTATTTTGTTCCTTTCCAGTTCAAGTAGTCATTTTTGGGGGCTCAGAATATAAGCTGAAAATCAGGTCTGGCTTTGCAGCATTTTGATACTTCCTGGCCAAATGATGGGTGGGTAGAGGGTCTCACATGTGCTCTGAGGTGTTCCGCAGCTGGTACTCATTGGTATCGAGTGCTCTTCCTTGCTGCTTCTGTTTCCTAGGTGGGCCACCTTCTTCTCTGCTGATCTCTTCCTGGGACTTCCAGACACAGAGACCTCAGTAGGAGCTGCTGCTTCCAAGAAGGTACATTGAGAAAGGCAAGTGCTTCATGTTCCACATGAATATCATATAATGCTCTATGAGGCTTTGTGCAAAGATTTGGGTAACTCTATGGAATTACAGTGTAGATGGTGGAAGATGTAAACTATATGAAAAACAGTACTTTTCCATGGTCAAGAGAGAACCATTTGAGATGCTCAGTCTTTCAGAGGGTGTCCTTTGTTGCTCCTGCACATTAGGTTCTTTCTATGTGAGAGCTACTTTTCTTCTGTAGCCATAGGAACCAGTTTTACACCAAAAACTATTTCCATCCTCATTCTGCCAGTAGTTTAGTTCTCCATGTTTGAGTTACTAGGAGGATAACATTCAAGAGAGTTAGTTCATAGTCACTTATGACATTCCAATTTCCACAGAACGATCCAGAGTAGATATTCCACATTTCTCTTATTTTTCCCATAGGTTATTGGTATACAGATGGTATTTGGTTACATGAGTAAGTTCTTTAGTGGTGGTTTCTGAGATTTTGGTGCACCCTCACTTTAGCAGTGTACACTATACCCAGTGTATAGTCTTTTAATCCTCACCCCATTCCCACCCTTCTCCCCAAGTCCCCAAAGTCCACTGCATCATTCTTATGACTTTGCATCCTCATAGCTTAGCTCCCATATATCAGTGAGAACATATGATGTTTGGTTTTCAATTCCTGAGTTACTTCACTTAGAATAATAGTCTCCAATCTCATTCAGGTTGCTTCAAATGCCACTAATTCAGTCCTCTCTATGGCTGAGTAGTATTCCATTGTATACATATACCTCACAGTTTCTTTATCCACTTGTTGATAGATGGGTATTTGGGTTGGTTCCATGATTTTGCAATTGTGAATTGTGCTGCTATAAACATTCATGTGCAAGTATCTTTTTTGTATAATGACTTATTTTCCTCTGGGTAGATATCTAGTAGTGGGATTGCTGACTCAAATGGTAGTTCTACTTTTAGTTCTTTAAATACCATTTTCCATAGTAGCTGTACTAGTTTACATTCCCATCAGCAGTGTAAAAATGTTCCCTGACCACTGCATCCATGGCAACATCTGCTTTTTGATTTTTTGATTATGGCCATTCTTGCAGGAGTAAAGTGGTATTGCGTTGTGGTTTTGATTTGCATTTCCCTGATCATTAGTGATGTAGAACATTTTTCATAAGTTTGTTGGCCATTTGTATATCTTTTTTTGATAATTGTCAATTCATGTCCTTAGCCCACTTTTTGATGGGACTGTTTGTTTTTTTCTTACTAATTTGTTTGAGTACATTGTAGATTCTGGATACTAGTCCTTTGTCAGATGTATAGATTGTGAAGATTTTTTTCCCAGTCTATGGGTTGTTTGTTTACTCTGCTGACTGTTGCTTTTTCCATGCAAAAGCTTTTTGGTTTAATTAAGTTCAGCTATTTAGCTTGTTTTTATTACATTTGCTTTTGGGTTCTTGGTCATGAAATCCTTGCCTAAGCCAATGTCTTCAAGAGTATTTCCAGTGCTAACTTCTAAAATTTTTATAGTTTCAGGTTTTAGATTTAAGTCCTTAATCCATCTTGAGTTGATTTTTGTATAAGGTGAGAGATGAGGATGCAGTTTTATTCTCCTACATATGGATAGCCAATTATCCCAGCATCATTTGTTGAAAGGGGTATCCTTTCCCCACTTTGTTTTTGTTTGCCTTGTCAAAGATCAGTTGGCTGTATTTGGGTTTATTTCTGGGTTCTCTCTCTGTCCTATTCATCTATGTGCCTATTTTTATACCAGTACCATGCTGTTTTGGTGACGATGGCCTTATAGTTTGAAATCAGGTAGTGTGATGCCTCCAGGTATTTTCTTTTTGCTTAGTCTTGCTTTGGCTATGCAGTGTCTTTTTTGGTTCCATATGAATTTTATAAATTTTTTTCCAATTCTGTGAGGAATGATAGTGGTATTTTGATGCGGACTGCATTGAAATTGAAGATTGCTTTTGGCAGTATGGTCATTTTCATAGTATTGATTCTACCCATCTATGAGCATGGGATGTATTTCCATTTACTTGTGTCATCTATAATTTATTTCAGCAGTATTTTGTAGTTTTCCTTGTAAAGGTCTTTCACCTCCTTGGTTAGGTATATTCCTAAGTGTGTGTGTGTGTGTTTTATGCTATTGTAAAAGGGGTTGATTTTTGATGTGATTCTCTGCTTGTTTGCTGTTGGTGTATAGAAGACCTACTGATTTGTGTACATTAATCTTGTATCAGGAAACTTTGCTGAATTCTGTTATCAGTTCTAGGAGCTTTCTGGAGGAGTCTTTAAGGTTTTTGAGGTAAACAATTATATTGCCAGCAAACAGTGATGGTTTGTTCTTGGAAACCAATGAGAACAAAGACACAATGTACCAGAATCTCTGGGACACAGCTAAAGAAGTGTTTAAAGGAAAATTTATAGCACTAAATGCCCACAGGAGAAAGCAGGAAAGATCTAAAATCGACACCCTAACACCAAAATTAAAAGAACTAGAGAAGAAAGAGCAAACAAATTCAAATGCTAGCAGAAGACAATAAATAACTAAGATCAGAGCAGAACTGAAGGAGATAGAGACATGAAAAACCCTTCAAAAAATCAATGAATCCCAGAGCTCTGGTTTTTTTTAAAAGATTAACAAAATTGACCACTAGCCAGACTAATGAAGAAGAAAAGAGAGAAGAATCAAATAGACACAATAAAAAATGATAAAGGGGATATCCCCACTGATCCCACAGAAATACAAACTACCATCAGAGAATACTATAAACACCTCTACACAAATACAATAGAAAATCTAGAAGAAATGAATAAATTCCTGGGCACATACACCCTTCCAAGACTAAATCAGGAAGAAGTCGAATCCCTGAATAGACCAATAACAAGTTCTGAAATTGAGGCAGTAATTAATAGCCTACACCCAAAAAAAGCCCAGGACCAGATGGATTCACAGCCAAATTCTACCAGAGGTACAAAGAGGAGCTGGTACCATTTCTTCTGAAATTATTCCAAACAATAGAAAAAGAGGGACTCCCCGCTAACTCATTTTATGAGGCCAGCATCATCGTGATACCAAAACCTGGCAGAGACACAACAAAAAAAGAAAACTTCAGGCCAATATCCCTAATGAACATTGATGCAAAAATCCTCAATAAATACTGGCAAACTGAATCCAGCAGCACATCATAAAGCTTATCCACCATGATCAAGTCGGCTTCATCCCTGGGATGCAAGGCTGGTTGGATATACACAAATCAATAAACATAATCCGTCACATAAAGAGAACCAATGACAAAAACCACATGATTATCTCTCAATAGATGCAGAAAAGCCCTTCAATAAAATTCAACACCCCTTCATGCTAAAAACTCTCAATAAACTAGGCATTGATGCAATGTATCTCAAAATAATAAGCACTATTTATGACGAACCCACAGCCAATATCATACTGAATGGGCAAAACCTGGAAGTGTTCCCTTTCAAAACTGCAGAAGACTAGGATGTCCTCTCCCACCACTCCTATTCAACACAGTATTGACTTCCTCTTTACCAATTTGGATGCCCTTTTTTTCTTTCTCTTGGCTGATTACTCTGGCTAGGATTTCCAGTACTATGTTGAAGAGGAGTGGTGAGAGTAGGCATCCTTGTCTTGTTCTACTTCTCAGAGGGAATGCTTTCAACTTTTCCCCTTTCAGTATTATGTTGGCTGTGGGTTTATCATAGTTGACTTTTATTACATTGAAGTATGTCCCTTGTATGCCGATTTTGCTGAGAGTTTTAAACATAAAGTGACACTAGATTTTGTCGAATGCTTTTTCTGCATCTGTTGAGATGATCATGTGATTTTTGTTTTTAATTCTGTCTATATGGTGTATCACATTTATTGACTTGCACATGTTAAACCATCCCTGCATCCCTGGTATGAAACTCGCTTGATATTGGTGGATTATCTTTTTGATATGTTGTTGGATTCAGTTAGCTAGTATTTTGTTAAGAATTTTAGCGTCTGTGTTCATCAGGGATGTCGGTCTGTAGTTTTCTTTTTTGGTAATGTCCTTTCCTGGTTTTGGTATTAGGGTGATGCTGGCTTCATAGAATGAATTAAGAGGGTTCCCTCTTTATTTTATGGAATAGTGTCAAAAGGATTGGTACCAATTCTTCTTTGAATATCTGGTAGAATTCTGCTGTGAATCCATCTGGTCCTGGACTTCTTTTTTGTTGGTAATTTTATGACCATTTCAATCACACTGCTTGTTATTGGTCTGTTCAGGGTATCTAATTCTTCCTGATTTAAGCTAGGGCAGTTGTATCTTTCCAGGAATTTATCCATCTCTTTTAGGATTTCTAGTTTATGTGCATAAAGATTTTCATAGTAGCCTTGAATGATCTTTTTATTTCAGTGATATCAGTTGCAGTACCTTCTGTTTCATTTCTTAATGAGGTTATTTGGAATTTCTCTCTTCTTGGTTAATTTTGCTAATGGTGGCTCATGCCTGTAATCCCAGCACTTTGGGAGGCCAAGGCAGGTAGATCATGAGGTCAGGAGATCGAGACCATCCTGGCCAACATGGTGAAACTCCGTCTCTACTGAAAATGCAAAAATTAACTGGGCGTGTGTGCTACTCAGGAGTCTGAGGCAGGAGAATCGCTTGAACCTGGGAGGCAGAGACTGCAGTGAGCTGAGATCGCATCACTGCACTCCAGCCTGGGTGACAGAGCAAGACTCTGTCTCAAAAAAAAAAAAATGTGTATTCTATGGTTGTTGGATAAAATGTGCTGTGTATATCTGTTAAGTCATACACTGTTGGTAGGAATGTAAATTAGTACAACACTCTGTATATGGAAACTGAAGCTGTTGGTGCCAATAGAAAACAAGACCTTTGGGAAATCTTGACATTTATGAGATGTGTGGAAGATAAACTCATATAAGTCATTGAAAACAAATGGTCTTTAGCACATATTTTTGTCATTCACACTATCTTTGAACACTTATTGCATAAATGGCAAGCTCTTAATAGTTTATTTCAATGTTTAAATTATGGTAAAATACACATGACATGAAATTTACCCTCCTAGCCACTTTTAGCTGTACAGTTTAGTGGTATTAAATACATTCATAATGTTTTGCAACCATCACCATCATCCATCTCCATAATTCTTTTTATCTTGTCAAACTGAAACCCTATGCCCATTAAACAAAAAGTTCCTGTTTCACCTCCCCTGAAGTCCCTGGCAACCACCATTTTACTTTTTGTTTCTCTGATTTTGCCTATTCTAAGTACCTAATATAAGTAGAGACATACAGCTTGTCTTTTTGTGATTGGCTTACTTAACTTACCATAATATCCTCAAGTTTCATCCATGTTGTAGCATATTGCAGAATTTCCTTCCTTTTAAAAGCAGAATAATATTCCATTGTGTGTGTGTGTCTGTCTGTCTATCTATATATCATATTTTGCTTATCCATCATCTGTTAATGGACACTTTGGGGTTGCTTTTACATTTTAGGTATTGTGAATACTGCTATGAACATGGTCAAGACTCTACTTTTAATTCTATAGGATATATACATAGAAGTGGAATTGCTGTATCATATGGTAATTCTGTTTTTAATTTTTTGAGGGACCACCATATTGTTTTCCATACTGTTTTTCCATGGCTGTACCATTTTACACACAATGATTCCAATTTCTGCACATCCTCGCCAACACTTGTTATTTTCTATCTTTTTGATAGTAGTTATGCTAACGGGTATGAGGTGATTACCTCATTGTGGTTTTGATTTGCATTTCCTAAATGATTAGTAATGTTGAACACCTTTTCAAGTACTTATTGGCTATTCATGTATCTTCTTTGAATAAATGCCTATTTAACTCCTTTGCCTATTTGTAAATTGTTTTTATGTTGAGTTTTAGGAATTCTTTATATACTCTGGAGACCAACCCTTCATCGGGTATGATTTGCAAGTATTTTATCTCATTCTGTGGGTTATCTTTTTACTCTTTTGATAATAAATTTTGATGCATAAATTTAAAACATTTTGAATGAAGTTTATCTAGTTTTGTTTCTTTTGTTGCCTGTGTCTTTTTTGTTATATCTAAGAAATATTTGCAGAATCCAGTGTTGTGAAGCTTTTGCCCTTTGTTTTTTTCCTAAGAGTTTTATTGTTTTAAGTCTTGCATTTAGGTGTTTAATCCATTTGGGGTTAATTTTTGTGCATGGTGTTTGGTAAGAGTTCAACTTATACTCTTCCGTATTAAAAGAGTATACTTCCAATCTCATATATTTTTGTTATTCTTGTTTTTCAATGGACAAGAGAAGCTATCTTCTTGGTAAAGCAAAAATATAAATTTATGAGTTTAGCTCAAATAGCCCATTCTTTCTGCCTTTCCCCAGCTCCTTTTACTTTACATATCTATCCTCAGCTCTCAACCAACCCTCTGTTACTTGGCTTGTAGATCCCTCTTATGATTATTTTTTATGTCCTTAAAGATGTGCAATCTGCTTGCAATTTTTACTTTCTTATAAGTGGGAATTTTTATAATCTTTACAAATGGAGTCACATTGGGCATAATCTAGATCCCTTCCAAATATTGTGTAGATCTAGCTACTGACTTTATGTTTTATGTTTTTTGGTTGTGGTTGCTAATATTTATAAATAAGCTTGTAAAAATTACTAGTTATTTCTCTTAGCAAAATTACAAGAAGGAATCATTAGCCATATACTGCTAAAATAGATTGTCTTAATAAGAAATATCCAAGAAAGGAGCTAATTAAAGTAATAATCATGTCTTTGGCCAAGACAGTTGAGAGAAGATATAGAGGAGGTGGAAATGGTTCAGTGCCAGAAAAAGCTCAAGGCTAGTAACTAGAAAGTGGCACTTACTTTTGCTCCTAAATTAAATCCCATCAGATACTCTCCTGTGCAGAACTGTCCAGTAAACTGTCAGCCATGAACTGCATACCTTCTCTCTCACTGTGTTGTGTTTACCTTTTTTTATGATTAGCAGATGGAATGTTCAATTAACTGTAGAGCTAATATTACAGAAAACAATTGTCCAAAAAGTAGAGGACTACCTTGACCTCTAATAAGAAAGCAAAGATAAATAGCCAGACTGCACATACATCCCAAGTTCTTTGGAATTGGGTTTATTAACAGAAACTGAAATATACAGAAGCAGTACCAACAGTGTGTACCTCTGTTCTTCTTACACTTCAGGGCAACACAGAAATCTAGCAGCACCAGACATCCACTTCCATTAGAGGGAGCCTGGTTGTGTGGTTAGGAAGTTGCCTGCTTGGGGAAAATCAGATCCTGTGCTGGCTTAATCAAGGGCACAGTAAAGGATCAAGAAGAGGTAGATCTTTGGCCCTGGTCCTGTTTCGCCACCTCAGCACCAGGTTAGGGGAGTACCAGCCATTCCATAGGCCTGGTCAGGGGTGGCAGCTCCTGTGCATTGATGATTCATTGGTCTGATCCACCACCTCAGAATTCTATTGGGATTGATTGTCTTTAGCACTCAGTTCCAGTTATTTCTTTGTTGCTCTACAGTTTTCTCTCTGAGCAGCTAACCTGTAAAATCAGACTATATATATATATATATATATATATATATATATATATATATAATCAGCAAATTTTTGGAGGGGGACAAATTAACTCTTCTCTTTATGACCCATCTTACAATTTCTGTAAGTACTCAAGCAACTGTACAGCGGGGACTGACAGAAAAGAATTCTTGGGACATCACAGTCCCTTCCATGGGGTACTGAAGGTCATAGTGGGACTGCTTTGCAACACTAGAGAGACTTAATTTTCAAGGAAATTTCAAGCTGGTTTAAAGGATGCTTCTTTTTTTATTTTTTGTATTATAATCATGCTGCTATAAAGACACATGCACACATATGTTTATTGCGGCACTACTCACAATAGCAAAGGATGCTTCTTTAATAAAGTATTTGCATTTTTCACTTTGTAGCAGTAGCTCTTCAAGAGTCCCAGCTCTTAGCAAACCCATTTGCCAAGCACTTTAAAGTTTACATAGCTAAAATTAATAGGTGCTTACTAAGCTCTAGGCACACAATGGGGGCACTGCCATTATGTTTATTTTACAGATAAGAAATGAAGTCTCTGAAAAATTAGCTTACTCAAGGTAATATTGCTAATAAAGTGGTTGAACTGCAGTTCAAGTCCTAGTAGATATACATGGACCTCAAGCTTGCTAAAACCATAGCTTGTGAAAATACAAAACCTTGCACCTAGAATTATGCTAATTTTCAGGAGTCTTACATTGCAATGGCTTTTTAGCTCCTTCTGAATTCTTATGTTTTCATATGTTGACCCAGATATGAAATTCACATCTCTTTAGTTTTATTCCAGATCGTCCATAGAAAGCATTGATTCATTGAGGGCTGCACAGTGGAGTCTGAGGAGAAGTATACAATACTGTGAAACAGATGACTTAATTCTCGACATAGGTGCTACCCATTTGAAAATATCTGCCCTTTGCTTTGCCACTGCAAAGAACTTCTACCCATCTCAGCCTTTCTTGCCTTATTGGCTTCTCCTTTCTTCTCTTCCTTTCTCTCCTTTCTGTAACTTCCTTTAAGGACCAGGCAAGAAAGCAAGAAAAACAACAAAACGACTTACCTTCTTTTTATATTTTTTAAACCGAGCAACTTTTCCTTCTCTGAAGCTTTAGTGTCAGTCAAAGCCAAGGCCCTCAATATCTCACCTTCTATCTCAAGTACTTATAAGCATATTCACCCCCTTCCTTTCTTCCTCAAAAAGCAGTCATACGAGATGAATTCAAACATTCTTATGTGCATGATCAGTAGATGGAATACTCAATTAACCATAGAGTTTGAGGACTCGTGCCTTACACCAAACTCCTCCTCTGCATGGACAGCGACCTTGTTCTGTCGCATCTAAAAGGCTTTCAGGATGGAAAATTCAGGAAGGAAATGAGGAAGAAGCTGGGAAAGAGAAGAGAAGGGGAAATGTATGTAGAAGGGGTCTGTTTTTTATTCTTCATGTTTTGGGGACTTGCTTTGCATGTGGACTTCTGAAATGCAAATTAAAAGGTTTATTTTTCTTAAAAATACCTGTCTTCTTTCACTGCCTGTTAAACTCCTTCTCTCCACTTGTTTTTCTTTTACCTTAATTCAGATAATGACCTCAAAAACACAAGAGCAAAAATATTTGCGAAAGGAGGGGATTTGGGGATAGGAGAGCAGGAAATCCTTTCCTTTAACCATCCTGTGTGCTACAACTGATAGGAATATAAAATAAAAGTTTTCTTACATCTTTTTTGAGAGTAGAGGAGAATGAGTTGAAATGTCCAGTGGGCCCCTCGCTCGGCCTGGCCATGGCGGCGGTGCTCTACAGACAGTGCCTCCCTAGGGCGTGGGTCTGCAGGAAAGCCGGACAGGGCAGCGGCCGGCACTACCGTGCCGCGATTTGCGCAGAGCTGAAGTAGTCCCTGACCATCGAAGAGGTGGCCCCCGCCCCGTCGGGCCTCACGAGGACCTGTGGCAGATTCCAGAAAAGGTCTCCCTACAAGAAGCTGCTGTCCTCCCTAAAACTTATGGCACTGAGAGTTTTGCTCTTGAGCATCGGGCCCGTACCCAGCCTGGAGAAATTGTTTTAGTGATGGCAGCAGCTGGAGCCACAGGCCTTGCAGTGATGTGGCAACAAATTTCTTCAGGCCAAGGTAATATAGCTGCTGCTGGAAGTGACGAGAAGTGCAAGCTGGCGATGGCAGAATGGTGCGCAGTCCAGCGTGAACTACAGTCAGGGCAGCCTGAAGGATTCAGTGAGGAAGCTGCCTGGCATGGGAGGGCAGGATTGTGGTGGTGGGATTTGCTGGAGGAAACATTGCTTCTGTACCAGCCAACCTTCTGCTCCTGAAGAATACCTCTGCTATGGGCCTGTACTGTGGTCAATACAAAGAAATGAGTCACCTTTGATTCTGTTTACTAATTGCTCCTAATTAATATGATTATATAGTTTATTGTCCAAACCTTTTTGAGAGTAAAAGGGTGCCATTAGTAATTACATCAGGAAAACATATCCCAGGCAAACCAGGATATATGGTCAGCCTACTCGATGCATTATGAAATGCAGTGATTGCCAAGTTCTGTCATTCCCACCTCTAAGATATCTCTTACCTCCATATCCTCTTTTCCATTCTGACTAATTAAGCCTCAACTGCTGTCACCAGTGACCTTCTAACTGCTTTTCCTACCTTTAAACTACCCTCACCCCCTCCATTCTTGTGATGCATTATTGCCATGATGATCTTCCCGAAGTATAGCTCTGACTATGGCCCATCTCAGAAAACCTACAGTGGCTCACCATTGCCTGATGGTGGAGTTCAGACCCCTTGAGCTAGCATTTCATTATGACCGTGATTTTTCCCCGCATCACTTTCCAGCCTTGTGGATCACAATTCCACTGGGCCCTAAATATGTACTGAACTTTCCTGCCTCCCTCATTTTGCTCTGCTTGTGCAATTTTTTCCACCCTCCATCTCTGTCAAACATAAGCCTTCCTGACCTCTAAGACCTACCTTTGTCATGTGCCTTTACCCTCAGGCAAGGGGCAATCTCTTCTATTCCTCTTCTACCTTCCTGTAGCTTATCCCCCAGGATTTATCACATTCTGCCTTGAATCCTAGGGAACAACATGTGTAGTGGAATGAACACAGGCCTCTGAATCCAAGATGTGAGTTTAAATCCCAGCTTTGGAGGTGGTTACTTAAGTTCTCAGTGCCTTCATTCTTCTTCCTATATAAAGTTGATATTACAATATCTAACTTACAGAGTCATTGGGAGCTATACATGCAGTGATTGGGTAAAGCACCTGGCACATGGCAAGCAATTAGCAAATGCTGGTTACTTCTACTTCTTTCTCTTCTCTTTTCCCAGTGTATCATAAATTCCTTGAGAGCAGGCACCATATCTGATTTACCCTTGTATTTCCCACAGTACTTCCCGTAGTGAGTTACCCTTAGTAAATACTCAGTAAGTTGAACTGAATTTAAATTACCTGTAAGTCTTAAAATGTGGGATTAAATTAAGAGTATGTTGCCCTGGAAATACCCAAATGTCTACCGATGGATGAATGGATAAACAAAATGTGGTATACACATAATGGAATATTATTCAGCCTTAAAAAGGAATGAAATTCTGACATGTGCTACAATGTGATGAACCTGGAAGACATTATATGTGAAATAAGCCAGACAGAAAAGGACAAATACTCTATGATTCCACTTATATGAAGTACCTAGAGTAGTGAAATTCATAGAAATAGAAAGTACAGGTTGACATCCCAAATCTGAAATGGGAAATTCTCCAAAATCTGAAACTTTTTGAATGCCGACATGATGCTCAAAGAAAATGCTCGTTGGAGCGTTTCAGATTTTGGATTTTTGGATTTGGGATGCTCAACTGGCATAATGTGAATATTCCAAATTCTGAAAAAATCCGAAGTCTAAAACACTTCTGGTCTCAAGAGTTTTGGATAAAGGATACTCAATGTGCAACATGTAAAATGGTGGTTGCAAGGTGGTAGGAGAGAATGGAGAGTTACTGTTTAATGGTACAATGTTCCCGTTTGGGAAGATGAAAAGTTTTGGAGGTATGTGGTGGTTATGGTTGTGCAACAATGGGAAGGTACTTAATACTGCTTAACTGTGCACACTTAAAAATGGTAAAAATGATAAATTTTGTGTATGTCTTACGACAATAAAAGAAGTTTTTTTTAAAAAAAGAAATGTCTAGTGCTCATATGTTGCCAATCTTTCTCTAAAGAAAAATAATTTTTTTAAGTACTAGAAAAAAAGAGTTCAGATTGTTCTGTAAATCAAGGGCATTGTTTTGTAGGGCTGTACAGTCCCTTTCTTACTACTCATGAGCTATTGTTGACCATGATCTGAGACTGTTATTGTCTGCAGATAAATTGGGTGTTAATTATAAGTTTATCCATGTTCATTTTTCACATTCAATTTATTTGTTAGTTTAGAAATGGGCTAATTTTGGTTTGATTTGGGCCCATTTCCTATAGAATGTGTTATTGTGGATATGCTAAAAATCTTTTTGAATGCCCTGTTATCAGCAAACTGTTATTAAGCCTAATTAGGTAATGAAGAATTTGTAATTCATCAAATATGTGAAGTAATCATTACCATACATAAAATACAGATAACTGATTATCCCAGAAATATAGTTTTTGAAAACTAAATTTCAACTTTTTTTTTTCCCCCTGGAGACAGAGTCTTGCTCTGTCGCCAGTCTGGAGTGCAGTGGCGTGATCTCAGCTCACTGCAACCTCCACTTCTTGGGTTCAAGCGATTCTCCTGCCTCAGCCTCCCAAGTAGCTGGGACTACAGGCATGCACCACCACACCCAGCTAATTTTTGTATATTTAGTAGAAATGAGGTTTCACCATGTTGGCAGGATGGTCTCAATCTCCTGACCTCATGATCCGCCTGCCTTGCCTCCCAAAGTGCTGGGATTACAGGTGTGAGCCACCGCACCCAGCCCTTAGTTTCCATAATAAGAAATTGAGTGCTTACTATAGTATCTACTATAGATTCTTAAGTGATAGTAAAATGTGTCAACATTTCCCTTGCCCACAAGTCACTTACAGTGATGAGGAAAGCACAGAGTTTATCTCACCTGTATGCACACTGTTGCACAAAGATGCTCTTACAGCATTGAGTCTTAAGACTTGAATGGTTTTGAGGGGAGATGATTATGATCTGGGAAGATGAGTAGGGCTTGTTAGCAGAAATAGCAAAATAGGTATAGTGGGTAGAATGGTACAGTATAGAGGTGAGCAATTGAGGAGTATGCTTCAAAAATGGCTAGTAGTCAAGTATGGCTGGAGTATAATTATGCTGGGCTGGTAGAGGAAGATAAGGCAGGAAAGGTAAACCAAGGCCTAATTGCAAGGTAATGAGGCTTTGAATACAATGTAAATAACTGGCACTTTATTCAGAAAGCCAGTTTTTCACTGAATGCTGCTATTTGATAGACCTTGAAAATTTTCTCCAAAATATTATGGATAAACAAGTTTGGGAAATGTTGCATAGTTCCTCCTCCCAGGCATTCATAGGACATAGTGGTCCATTAAAGGGTAAAAAAAACCCTACAGTAAAGACCTATTTTATCAGGTTTAACATGATGTTTCTCAAATGTACTTAACCACAGAATCTTTGCTTCCAGAACTCTTATCAACATGTCAAGGGAAACCTGTGCTTCATAGAACATAGTTTGGGAAAAACTTCAGCCATTGCTGTAGGCAATGGATTAAAATAAAAAACATTTAAGTGGGTCAGTGGCATGATCAGATCTATACTTTAGGAAAGAAAAATATGTAAACTTTCCTTGATTCAGATTATTAATATATTTCAAGATGTTATAGCACATCGGAGCCATGATTAAGAACAGTAATTTTGTTTTGGATATATACAGAAGTATGGATCACTGAATATTTCTGATTAATAGTATGAAGGATAATAGAATCCAGTATCCCAATAAATGGGACTTCTCTGGAGGAGCTCACCCGATTCATGAGAAAATTAAATGCCTAGCTATCACTGCCAAGTTTTTTTTTTTTAAGCTAACTGACAATCAGATTCTCTGACAGACTCATTAACCATAGACAAAGGCACAGCAGAATTTGCTTAAAGAAATGCAAACAGATCTCATTGTCCTTAAGAGAGAAGATAACACAGAATAAGGAGGACATTCTGGCAGTTTTAAACAGGTTTTCCTTTTCTGTACAGGACGATGTCTTTTTCTAGTGAATTGCGCTGAGATTTCTTTTTTGCATAAATCTTACTTTAGTGGTATATATTGTTTAGTTCTGGTCAAGATGGGGACATTCCTTAAAATCTCATTTGAAATATATACCAATCTTTTTTTTTTTTTTGAATGATTTCTATAAAATGTTGGATCAGCATATTATGATGTCTAGTATTCTAATAATTACTACTTTAAAAATAAGGGCACTCCTGTTGAGTAGCCCTCTATTTCAGTAAGTATTAAGAATTGTACATGATACTGGTAAAAAAACGATGAAATAAAATTTAAAAATTACATATAGCAAGATCCTGAAATAACATGGTTATCAGGTAATCATGTCCCAATTTCCAGTACTTACATTTTGAGGGATGCACTGTGCCTTTGCACATGTTCTTTTCAGAAGGCTCTTTCCTTTATTCTTTCCATGGCTGGCTTTTTCTCCTTCCTCAAATCTTTAAGAGCAGATAATCCACTTTGCTTGGGTGAGAATATTCACTAGCTGAATCCTCAAGAATAGGTAGGAACATATCAAGGGTCAAAGGCAGGAAGGCGCAAAATGTCCTGTGCTTAGAATGTCTTGTGTGTAGACAGGTTTAAGCTGAGGAGGTAGGCAAGCATCAATCAGGGAGGATTTTGCATGTAATTCTACAGTGTTGGGACCAATAGGCTGTGGAAAGTGATTTAAATTTTAGAAAGATTACTCTGATAGCAGTATGGAAGATTGATGATGGGGGGGTGGGGTGAGACTAAAAGCAGGGGAAATTGTTAGTGTATTACAATAATGTTATGAACAAGAGATTATAGGAAACTACAGCATAACAATAAAAGTGAAGAAAGTGGGATGGGGTGGCAGACAATATATATATACAAGTAATTTCACTCAGATAAATTTCAGGATGAATATGAGTGTTAGTGGGAGAGAGTGGTAGACCAAAGATATTATTTTCTAGTGTTATTGCTGATGTTATTTGTATTTTTGATATTATTCAAGAATTTAGTGACTGACTAGTCTATGATGCCATCACTCAAAGGAAGAAATGCAGGAGAATGACTGAATTTTAGGGGAAGAATTTTCAACAGAGAGATGTAATAAAACAATTTGAGCTTGAGGTGCTGTGGAAAACTGAGCTAGTTATTCTCAAAACGTAGTCTTCCAATGCCTGGGGTCTCCAAAATCCTTTCAAGGGGTTTGTGAGGCCAAAAGCATATTTATAATAATAAGGCATTATTGTCTTTTAACTGTGTTTATATTTGCACTGACAGTGGAAAAGCCATGGTAAATAAAATAGCTCATGCCATGGCATGGATAAGGCCATAGTATGAATAAGTATGAATAAGGTGCCAAATGATGTGACTAGTTATTATTGTAGTCTTTACTGCTGTGCACTTGCAGTTTAAAAATGCCCAGTTTCGCTAAGCATGTACTTGATGAAGCAATAAAAATCATGAATTTCATTACATTTTGACCCTTTAATACATATCTTTTCATATTCCATTTGGTGACATAGGAAGTATGAGCACTGAGTTACTTATTTGTCTGGAGGAGAATCCCTTGTGTTTGAGTTACAAGCTTAATTGGCTACTTTTTAAATAGAGCATCATTTTTACATGAAAACTATTGTTATTCAGAATTGGGCTTTTGGCAGTTATATTCTTGAAAACCAACAAAGTGAGCTGTCACACTGAGAAAAGGAATATTTTCTGCCAATGGTAAAACTTCAGTTTTCAAGCACAAATTAGAATTTTAAAAAACTTATATTTACCACCATGAGCTTGATGGCTTTTCAATAATTGGAGGCTTTTGTGATGAGATTGGTGGTAATATTAAAAGTATATTAGAATTATTATATAATAAAAGGTGCCAACATTTAGAAGATCTGTATAACAAAGTGAACCTGTATTTTTAAATGATCAATCTATAAATTTACAAAATCAGATAAGACAGACCAATGGATTTTCAATTCACTGGTTATTTCATGAGCTCTGTCAAGTCTACTTATGACCTATCAGTGGAATTCTTTATCTCTGATATTGTGTTAAAAATATTCCAACATTTCCATTTGATTTTTTCTTAGAGTTTCCGTATTTCTGATAAATTTTATATATTTATGCATGCTTTTTACCTTTTTATTTGATCCTTTAGCATATTGATTGCAGTTATTTTATAGCCCTTGTATGATAGTTCCAATATCTGGGACATCAGACTTTGGGCTTCTTAATTGTTTTACCTCTTTTTAAAATTGTAGAAAAAGATGCATTATGAAATCTACCTTCTTAACACATTTTTATAGTACGCATTACAGTGTTGTTAATTAAAAGTACAATGTTGGATGGCAAATCTCTAGAACTTTTTATCTTGCATGACTGAAACATCATACCCATTGAACAGCAACTTCCATTTTCCCCTCCCTCAGCCCCTTGCAAACACTGTTCTACTCTGTTTCTATGAATTTAACTTTTTCAGATAACTCATAAGTGGAATTATGCAGTATTTGTCCTTCTGACACTGTCTTATCCCACTTCTCATAATTTTCCCAAGGCTTACCCATGTTGTAACATATAAAGAGATTTTCTTATTTTTATGGCCAAACAAAATTGTATCCATATGCCACATTTTCTTTATCCTTTAACATCATTGGATATTTAGGATGGTTCTACTTCTTGGCTGTTGTGAATAATGCTGCAATAAACATAGGAGTGCACAAGTTCAAGTTCCTGATTTCAATTCTTTTGGATAAATACTCAGAAGTGGCATTGCTGGATCATGTGGTAAATCTATCTTGAATTTTTTGAGAAACTTCCATACTGTTTTTCATGGTGGCTCTACCATTTTATGTTTGCACCAAGAATGCATAGGGGCTCTAATTTCTTAACATCCTCACCAACTCATGTTATTTTCCCTTTTTTTTTATATTGGCCATCCTAACGTGAGGTGATATCTCATTGTGGTGATTTTCATTTCCCTGAAGATTAGCGGTGTTGATCACTTTTTAGTGTACCTGTAGGCCATTTAAATGTCTTTTTCTGAGAAATGTCTATTCCTTTGTCTATTTTAAAAATCGTTACTTTTTTTTGCTGTTAAGTTGTAAAAATTATTTATATAATGTGGATATTAATCCCTTATCAGATATATGGTTTGCAAATATTTTCTCCCAATCCGTAGGTTACCTTTTCACTCTGTTGATTATTTCTTTTGCTACATAAAACCTTTTCAGTTTGGTGTGATTCCACCTGTCAAGTGATTTTGTATGTGCTTTTGGTATATATCTAAGATGTTATTGCCAAGAGCAATGTCATAAAGCATTTTCTGTTTTCTTCTAGGAGTTTTCCAGTTTTTAGTCTTATGTTTAAATCTTTAATCCATTTTGACCTGATTTTTTAATATATGGTGTAAGGTGAGGGTCCAATTTCACTCTTTTGGATATCCAGTTTTTCCAACACCATTTTTTGAAGACACTATCCTTTCCCCACTGTGTATTCTTTCCATCTTTGTTGTAGATGAATTGACTGTACATAGCTGGCTTTGTTTCTGAGCTCTTTATTTTGTTTTATTGGCCTGTATATCTGACTTTATGAGAGTACCATACCATGCTGTTTTGATTACTATAGTTTTGCAATATGTTTTAAAATCAGTGTGTAATGCCTCTGATTTTGATCTTTTTCTCCAGAATTGTTTTGGCTTATAGGGGTTTTTGTGTTTCAAAATAAATTTTAAGATTGTTTTGCTAGTTCCCAAATTGCTAAATCCCAAAATGCCATTGGGATTTTGATAGGGATTGCATTGAATATGTGGATTACTTTGGAGAGTGCAGACATTTTAACAATATGTCTTCAAATTCATAAGCACTAGATATATTTCCATGTACTTGCACCTTAATTTTTTTCTTTTAAAAATTATTTTATTGAAACATAAAATTTTACATATTTATAGAGTACATGTAAGTATTTTTGACATGCATACAGTGTGTAATTATCAACTTAGGGTATTTAGGATCATATGTTCATTGTTTTCTGTCTGTTTTGTAGCTGTTTTGTTTTTTTTCTCTCTTGGTATCCTCCTTTGTATTTCCTTGATTTTTTTCATGTTTTGGTTCCTTTCTTATTTTCTTTGCAAATCTTCTGTAAGTCTTTTCTTTGTGTTTATCGTGGGGCTTACATGAAACATACATACTTTGGTTGACAGTTTTTTTCTTTTTTCTTTTTTTTGAGAGGAGTCTCGCTCTGTCACCAGGCTGGAGTGCAGTGGCACGATCTCAGCTCATTACAACCTCTGCCTCTCTGGTTCAAGCGATTCTCCTGCCTCACCCTCCTGAGTAGCTGGGACTACAGGTGTGCACCACCATGCCCAGCTAATTTTTGTATTTTTAGAAGAGACGGGGTTTCACCATGTTGGCCAGGATGGTCTTGATTTCTTGACCTCCTGATCTGCCCATCTCAGCCTCTGAAAGTGCTGGGATTGCCGGCGTGAGCTGACAGTATTTTTCTTTCAGAACTTTGAAATTATCATTTCACTCCTTGCCTGCAAGGTTTCTGCTGAGAAATCTGCTGATGGTCTTATAAAGCTTCCTTTGTTCAAGTCGAGTTGCTTTTATGTTGTTGCTTTCACAATTCTTTTTCTCATTAACTTTTGACAAGTTGATTATAATATGTCTCAGTGTGGACTTCTTTAGGTTCATCTTATTTGGGATTCATTGGGCTTCTTGAACATGGATGTCCATTTCTTCCCCAGAGTTGGGGAATTTGGGGCCATTATTTATTTAAATAAGCTTTTTGCCCTTTTTTCTTCTGACACTCTCATAACGCATATAGTGATCTGTTTGGCTCTCCCGTAAGTCTCTTAGCTTTTCCTTACAAATTTAAATTATTTTTTTCTTTTTACTCTTCTGACTGGATAATTTCAAGTGACGTATCTTCGAATTTGCTGAGTCTTCTGCTTGGTCAAGTCTACTGTTGAACTAACTCCTTTAGCAAATTTTCAGTTTACTTATTGCATTCTTAAGCTCTAAAATTTCTGTTTTGTTCTTTTTTCATTTTCTATCTCTTTGTTGAAATTCTCATTTAACTCATGCATTTTTTTTCTGAGCTCATTGAACATCTTTATGATGGTAGTTCTTATACCTATGTTTCTTTAGGGTCAGTTTCTGTAGATTTATTTTCTTCCTTTGATTGGGACATTTTCCCTGTGTGTTTTTTCCCCTATAACTTTGTATTGGATCTATGCATTTGAAAACAAAAGCCACCTCTCCCAGTCTTTATGGACTGGTTTCATATAGGAAAAGAACTTTACCAATTACCCTGGCAAGAGATTCTGAGGCCCCTCAAACCTTTTGTACGTAGATGCCCTCCCTGGACTTGTGTGGAGATTCCTAATTGGAAAAGTTTTCCAGTTTTTTTTGTTTGTTTGTTTTTTAGCTCAGAATCACTTTTTTCCTTTGGCATCTCTCTGTTGTACCATGATTCCTCTGAGGTAGCAGTGTGCTGCCTAGTTCTTTTCTGCTTTCAATGACACTGGGTATCTAGAGAATGTCAGGTCCTATCCTTGTCTCAAGACAGGTGTGATAGAAACCAGTTCCTCAGTCAGCCCTCTGAGAAGCTGCAATGTTGGATGCATGTTCTACCTTACTCTTTCTCCTCAAGAGAGAAACCACTGACATGTATTGGCCTCCTCCTTTGGAGGAACAGCAAAACACCCAACTCTCTTTTGTTCTCAGAGGCCTCCCGCATTTGGAGCAGGGTTCCCCAACCTTTTTGGCACCAGAGACCAGTCACATAGAAGACAATTTTTTCCGCAGATTGAAGAGGGGATGGTAGACCCTGCCACCTAGACACCTCACATGTGCAGTTCACAATAGGGTTCATGCTTCTGTGAGAATGTAATGCTACCACTGATCTGACAGGAGATGGAGCTCAGGCAGTAACGCTCAGTCGCCCACTGCTCACCTGCTGCTGGTCAACCTGATTCCTAACAGGCCACGGACCAGTAGCAATCCATGGCCGGTCCATGGCCTGGGAGTTTAGAGTATTCTGGGTCCTCTTATTGCTCCATGACAGGTGAGACAGAAGTCAGTCTCTTCGGCAGTCCTCCAGAGAAGTCAGAATGTTGTATTCACAGTCCAGCTTTCTCTTTCTGTCTCCAGGGAGAGGATTAGAAATGAGAATTTCCTCCCAATAATGTGGTGCTGTGCGGTGGGAAGGGACTATTTTGAGAGGATGTCACACATTTTCCTGCCAGTTTTGATGTGGCTATTAAATAGTTTCATACACCTGCAATGCAGGAGGCTTTTAACTTGCTTCTGGATTCCTCATAAAGGAATTGGTCTGTGCATTGTTGTTGAACCAGTGTCTTCATGGGAAGAAGAAGGGCCTGGGGCTTTCTATTCACCACCTTGCTGATGTAATTTCATATCTCTTAAGGTTTTTTTTCCCCTTGTGTTCTACATTCTGAGGTGAATGAATTTTAATGTAACAGATTGTGAAATGTTATTGATATGATTTCAGATTTCACATTGCAGTTTACCTTTACAAACTTACCCTTTTTTAATTTTGATATAGTATTGAAGAATATTAAAATTATATGAAATGGCTGTTCAAATACTTCTCCCTTTTCCAGCCACTTATCTGTGTGAGGTTGAATTTCTAAATGTACTTCAATCAAAACAGCATATTACAACAAATTGAATTAAGAAGATATGGTAATCCATTTGTCTTCTATTAAGAAAATTTGCAAAAAAGTAAAGCAATACCATTCTTCTCACTGTTTTTATTTTGGAAAATACAGTTTTAAAAAATAAAAACATGTTATGTATGCTAGTATACAGTAGATTCATTATTATTTTTGAATGATTTAATGTCTTATTAAATATAATAAAATAAATTAATATTTTAAGATAGTATTTTTAAAAAATTCCTCATTTTAATTCTCTAGTATGAGAAATATGTACAGATACAACTCACATAAACAACAGCTCTTTGGGATTCTCAGTAATTCTTAAGAGTATAAATAATTCCTGGGATGAAAATATTTAAGAACTACTGAGATAGATATGAGGTGGAGATATTGCTTAGAAGTCAATAACACATGGTTTGTAGAGAAGACTGTGAGTATGGATAATACCCAGAGAAAGGTTATAGAATGGTAACAAAACAGAACCAAAAATAGACCCTTGAAAACTCCAATACTATGGCAGAGTGGAGAAAGAGAAATAAGCAAGGAATACCAGGAAGAATAATCATAAGCATACAGTGTCATAGTGGTCAAAGGAGTAAAGTGGGAGAAGAAAGGGATGGAGTAATTGTGTCTGTAAATGCCTTAGTGAGGGAAATATCCTTTGAATCCCCACTGTGACATATTTACAGGAAGGTGATGTAATAGGTAATAACTCCTTCCAATATCCTTTAAGCTATTGAATTCCTTCCCTTACACTATACAATGAAGTTCTCACGTCTTAGTTTCATTTAATGTAGACCAGTGTTGAGTCTATGTTTAGATGAACTAAGTGAACTAAGAGAAAACACTTTTTAGCCACTTGAATTAACACATTGAATCCAGATTTTTAATTCAGAGTACCCAGATCAATACATCTGTGTTCCCCAAACTCTGACATTTTAATGCACTAGATCCCAGGCAGTAAGACTTCATATTTTAAACATGTATGCCATGAGCTATTTTTTTTTTTTACTGGCAATGAGATTATTTCTGTCCTTTAATCTAATTAGTTTACAGAATCAATTCCAGATCCTATCTTTTGAGGCTTTGTTTTCCTGATATTAAATGCAAAAGCTACTCTCTATAGCCCATGTTTGAAAGGTTTTAGTATATGTTAGTTTTAGGATAAGGAATTTGAGGCTGATACAGCTGTTGGAACAGCTGGAGGAGCAAAGTCAGGGAAGCTGCCACGGACAATCTTAGCATGAAGCATGGAAATGAGTACTTCTCAAGATCTTACCAGTGACCTGCTCACAGCATCTGACTGAACCTGCCCCTGGAGAAGAATGGCCTGTCCTTTCTTAAGTCTCAGTGAATGACAGGTCTAATGGGGAACATGAAGGGAAGGGTGTTCTGGGAAATGTGGTTTCTAGCTTTCCCTCTGAAATGCAGATAAAATTTTAGAAGAGAGTGGTAGTAATGCTGAGTTGGCCATAAATAATTCAGCACAGGGCCTGAAATGTTGAGTCACAATGGGAGACCTAATAAGGTTGGGAGCCTGAGAAGATGCACTGGGGTCAATAGTTAGAGATCGAAAGCAAGCAAAAATACTTGGGGAATATTAGAGCCTGAAGGCATGGCTACACATTCAGGTTCAAGCCGAGCAGAAGGTAAAACAAGTAATTATTGGCCAGGAAGGCCCTCCATGATATATTCCAGAGCTATCTTTCCATTCTTAGCTTCTTGATCTACCCCAAACACTCTGTGTTCAGATCTTTTGTTCCTCCTAATGTGAAGCTTGTGTTTCCTTCTGCCTGGGATGCCTTCCTTCCTCTTGTCACATGGTAACCTCCATCTTACTGTTCTTAGATCTTAGCTCAGAAGACTTCTCCTCAGAGAAATATTCCTATACTACTGTATCTGATCTACTGTACCTATACTACTGTACCCAATCACAGTGCCTTATTTATTTCCTCCAGAGTTTTTAACATGATGTACAATTGCCTTCTTTGCACTATTTGTTTAAATAAGTTTCTAATTAAACATAAAACAAACAAAAAGCCCTTAAGAAAGAAATTCGTTAGTGTCACTACTTTTTTAGCAGGCCATTAGGAAAGCTATTTGAGTCCTGTGACTTTCCACTATCCAGCAAATCATGACATTTGGTAGCTGTTATTCTCCTTATTAAACACAGATATCCATATAGATAAGCATAATCTTCCCTTTATCCATACTTTTCCTTTCCTTCATTCATCCCTTATTGTGTTCTTAGTATTGAACTTCAGTTAATTGCTGTAATGTCTGCTACACTCAGGCATTATGGCAATGACCATATGGTCAAAATTCTTAAATTGCTAATTTGATTGTTTGCTCATCTCACAAATATTTACATATATCTACTAGCTCTCTAAATTTTCCAGCACCCAGGTATCAATGGTATTGGATTTATATGGCAAAAAGATAATAGCTGCCATCTTCCTTTTATACCCCTGCCTATTAGACAACATTGGCAAGATTATAGCTATGATATAATACTTCATTTTGTTTACATCCCATTTTATGAAAACGGGCACAAATAAAAACAAAGGAAACTCTTAACCTTTAAGAAATCATTGCCTATTTGTCATTATATATTATACTGCTTAGGTTGGTGGGAATTTTGTTCACAATATCATTAATGATAAAGACAGAACTTTCATCTATGTTACAGTCCAAGAGTATAATGAGATTTTATTATATGTATTTACTTTTAGAGACATGATTCAGTACATGATAAAGCTGATTCATGGAAGACAAATTCTTCTTTTATAGAGACTAGGTTCCTTTTTTTTTTCCTTATTAGGTGGCACTCTATAGATTATTTGCAGAATCGTGGTGTGTGTGTGTGTGTGTGTGCATGCACGTGCACAGTATGATTTGATAATCTCAGTCTTGTTAGCTACTAATTCTCCTTTATTTTATTTTATTTATTTATTTTATTTTATTTTTATTTCTTCATCTAATCAGTCACCAAGCTCTACACATTCTACTTTGCTAAGTCTCCCAGACAAATCTTTCACATTTGCTCCTCTAAAGTATTAAGTCACACCTTCCCTAATGATGTATTTCTTGGATGATTGCAACAGGTTTCAAACTTTCTTCCTTAATTTGTTTCTTTTCTTGGATTTGTGTCTGAACTCACTCCTTACCAGGTGGGTAACTTGGGGTGAGTTACACAGTCTCTCTGAGGTTGAGTTTGCACTTTGCAAAATGGGCACAATCATACCAGTTATTTATATTTGTTGTGAAGATTAAGTGAGTTAATGTATGTAAATGCTTAGCATACATTAACAGCATGGGGGAACAACCCCCATGATCCAATCACCTCCCACCGGGTCCCTCCCTTAACACATGGAGTTTACAATTTGAAATGAGATTTGGGTGGGGACACAGAGCCAAACCATATCAATGGTGTTTTATTTTAAAATATTAACCAATACCTAAGTATCACTAGATATTTAAGAAATACAAACCACACAAAAGGAAATGACCATGATAAAGAAAAATAGAAAGCTGAAACCAGGAAGAAGCACAAGTAACACAGGCAGCTGAGTTCTCAATAAGTAGAAGAGGAAGAAAATGTTCCCCATAAAATGATCACTTCATCTCCTTCCACTTTCTTAAAGATAGTCTCTGCTGGAGTCAATAAAACTCCTCATTGCCCCTCAAATGTGCTCTATGTTTACCTGTTACCGTTTCCCCTTCTGCTTGTGAAATCCAACTCAGGCTTTAAGGTCCAGCTCAAATGCCCCCTAAACTTACAACATTCACTGATCCTAATAAATGGAAGTAAATTTTCCCTTCCTGCACACTCCCAGAGGCATTCCTTGTCTTTGCCCTAGCCTATCCTTATCTTTGCTATTTCAAATGTCCCCTAAGTCATCTGCATGCTCTCTTCTCCCAGCAAATTAGATGGTAACAGAGGGGTGCCTTTAGAGCCTTCATCTTGAGATCCAGCAGACTGAATAAATAAATACCCTCTTTTAAGAGTGAAGTGGCTATACACTTCTAAGATATCATTCTTGCCTCACCTACCATAACAAACATAGCAGCCAGTCAGCCTGTTGTCTAAATATTTCTCTTTCCATGTTCAGTTTCACACAATACTTCACTTTTGTATCAAGTGTTCTTTCAGCAACTACTTAGGTTGCTTTCCATTCTCAATCCTTAAGCGATGCTGTATTTCTTCTTTGTTCCTGTTACTCCTATTTTGACTGAACTATGGGGTTGGTAATTAATTACATATAGTAATGGCTCCTACTGTTGCACTTTTTTGACTTTATAACAGAATTTCCATCTGAGAAAATAATGTGCTTAATGCTGAGCATATAGGTGAATCTTTAATACTGTTAGTGCCTTTTTCTTGCCTTTGAGCTATGTAATTTTGTCCCAAGAGCTTACCTTTCCTCTGCTTTCATGAATTCCTCTTTATTAGGACTAGCCTTTTTCTGTCTCTAGGTCTCATTCACTCCCATTATTCCCACCCACCCAGGAAATCCACACCAAAATTTGATATTAACAAATCTTGATACATAGCCCTTTTCATGTATCTGATATTCACCACATGCAGTCCCTATTTATGGGTAGGAATGACTTTTATAACTTCTATTTATTATAAACTTTCTGAGGATACGAACAGTATATTAATCACCTTCACACCCTCCATGTCTTCCCTAGTGCTTTGCAAATAATAGGTGTTAAATAAATGTCTAAAGAATCAGTAGAATTGATTAGGATTATGGCTTGGAATTGAAGATATTCACTTTGTACAATATGGAATTGTATAATTTGTTGCTTATAATTCTTTCCTTTGCTTTTTTTCCCAGTTAAACACTTGGTTTTGAGCCAGAGCTTTTCAATGTAGATACACAGACTTTCAGAGCTGAGAGGGATTTCTCTGTGCCTCATCTTTCAAGCACCGGACAGAAAAAATCTATGCCTGGAACGGTCAATTCATTTCTACACTTTACATGCTCAGACTGAGGCAGGTGGTGACAAGCTTCCCTGGAAAGTTCACTGGGGACTATAAGACATTACATAAAGAAAATGTCAGGTGACTTACAAAGTCCTCTTCAAAGGAATCCCCCTGCAGACCCACGCCTAATACAGATATTGCTTTTCCTTGCTACTCCTCTAGTCAAGCTGTATGTGCTCATTTTAGTAACACTGAGTACTTCTCTGAAGGGGCTGACATTGTCAATTTATCAGTCTTCAGAATAAAAATGCTTGAAACTTATGCTGATTTTACATAGTTTTCCATCTCAACTGTGCTATCTGTACCAACAATAATGGAAACTAGTA
Source organism: Pan troglodytes (assembly GCF_028858775.2). Taxonomy (NCBI): domain Eukaryota; kingdom Metazoa; phylum Chordata; class Mammalia; order Primates; family Hominidae; genus Pan; species Pan troglodytes. The sequence goes on from NC_072401.2 coordinate 86,653,448, forward strand.
AAGTGACTTACTGTTTTCATGCCAGCAAGGAAGAAATTTTTTGATACTGCTTTCAGCTTAAAACAAAATGATGGACTAGTGTGCACAAGTTTTTCTCTTAATTCGGTTTTGTATTTTTTTCTTTCTAAAGATCTTTTACTTTCTATTTGTGTGTATGTGTGTGTGTGTTGATATGTGAAATCTTTACCTTTCTAAAGATTTTTGAGGATTTAGGGTTTCTAAGTATTTTGAATAGTTACATAACATACAAGTTAAGAATTGCATTCTTGGCCAGATGCGGTGGCTCATACCTGTAATCCCAGCACTTTAGGAGGCCGAGGCAGGTGGATCACCTGAGATCAGGAGTTTGAGACTACCCTGGCCAATATGGTGAAACGCCGTCTCTACTAAAAATACAAAAAATTAGCCAGGCATGGTCGGGGGTGCCTGTATTCCTAGCTACTTGGGAGACTGAGGCAGGAGAATTGCTTGAACCCATTGGGCGGAGGTTGCAGTGAGCCGTGATCATGCCATTGCACTCCAGCCTGAGTGACAAAGCGAGATACCAATCTCAAAAAAAAAAATTGCATTCTTGACAGATAAATTAATGGGAAACTAGGTCATGTTTCTTTGAATTTATAATTGAAGTCCTCTGTGTACTTGTATGTGCTTGTTCCAGTTTAAATTTGTGGGCCCTGTGTATATACCCAAGGAAAGGGGAACCTTTAAAAGAGAAAGAATAGGCATATTTGGAATTATAACAATGTAAATATTTAAGTGAATAGAAGGTTTTTAAACCAAAGTATTATATTATATCATATATTTTAGCTTAGCATAGTATGAGGTTGAGAGGAAAAGACAGAGGTAGTATATAAAAAAAGACTGCTTTCCAAAGAGATTGAGTGATCTGCCTGGGCACAGCCACAGCTCTAAGTGTTGAAATTGCTGTCACCAGAGTAAAATATTTTCTATTTTCACATTTTGGGGGAATCCTAGTCAGTATGTCTGCTCCCAAATCTTAGACCCTAATATGAATTCTCTAGTTGACATGTCAGCTTACAAATTAGTGAGTGCAATTAACTTTCATTAGGTGAGAGTGATGTTTGGAAAAATAAATTTGCAGGAAAGCAGAAGAAACCTATGTTATCTACATATATTAATCAATATGGTTGTATTAGTCTGTTTTCACACTACTATAAAAACTACCTGAGACTGGGTAATTTATAAAGAAAAGGTTTAGGCAGACTACGGTGGCTTACACCTGTAATCCCAGCACTTTGGGAGGGGAGGAGGGCGGATCACAAGGTCAGACTGTTTTTGCTGTGTCATTAAGTACTATGCGTCATATTTAGCATAGCACTATGACAGATTTGAATAAAAATGTCAGTGTAAAACTATCTGGAAAAGCATGAGACCAGCAGTTCGAGACCAGCCTGGCCAATATGGTGAAACCCTGTCTTTACTAAAAAAACAAAAATTATCCAGGCATGGCGGCGGGCGCCTGTAGTCCCAGCTACTCAAGAGGCTGAGGTGGGAGAATTGCTTGAACCCAGGAGATGGAGGTTGCAGTGAGCTGAGATCACGCCACTGCACTCCAGCCTGGGAGACAGAGCAAGACTCCGTCTCCCCCGACACCCAACCCCCCCAAAAAAAAGTTTAATTGACTCACAGTTCTGTATGGCTGAGGAGGCCTCAAGAAGCTTACAATCATGGTGGAAGATGAAGGGAAAGCAAGGCATGTCTTGCATAGCAGCAGGAGAGAGAGAGCAAGCAAAGGGGAAATGCCACACTTTAAAACCATCGGCTCTCAATGAGAACTCACTATCATGAGAACAGCATGGGGAAAACCACCCCCATGATCCAATCACCTCCCACCAGGTCCTTCCCTCAACACATGGAGATTACAATTTGAGATGACATTTGTGTGGTGACAGAGCCAAAACATATCAATGGTGTTTTATTTTAAAATATTAACCAATACCTAAGTATCACTAGATATTTAAGAAATATAACACAAAAGGAAACGACCAAGGTAAAGAAAAGTAGAAAGCTGAAATGAGGAAGAATCACAAATAACACAAGGAGCTGAAAACCAACCAACCAAAGAAAAAGCTACTTCTTGAATTATGATTTATATCTTTAGAGATATTTGTGATGACAACATACCCATAAAGCCAAAACAATTTTATAAAAAAGGATTACGGACTAACAAAAAATATGACTGTGAAAAAATCCACAGAAAATTTGGAAAATAAAATCAATGAATTTCTCAGGAGATAAAGAAAAGATAGAAAATATAATGACAGGTTCCAGAGGCAATAAGTATTAATCTGGGAAGTTTAACATGCATCTAAAAAGAGGAAAGAGTGGAAGAGAAGAAATAAGAAATAAAAGAATATTTGTTAAATTTGAGGAAAGACATCTTTTCAGATTGAAAGTGTCTACTGAGGTCAATAAGATTGAATATATTTTAAAAACATATATATTTCTATGACATTTCTCAACAAGAAGAATAAAAATTAAAACTTCTAGGCATAAAAGCAAGTATGTACAAAAAATAATAACCAGATTAACATCAGATCCGTTTTATCAATGATATAATATACTGAAAGTTCTGATGGAATGATTTTGCATCTAAAATTCAATACAGAGCCAAACAAAGATAAGGGGATAATAAAAATGTTCCATGACATACAAAAATTCAGAAATTCTTTCTACTTTTAACTTATCCTCAGGTGCAGGCGGAAAGAAATTCAGTATTATTCTAGGAGCAAGAAAAAAAAATGAATTCTAAGAAAAAGGAAGAGTATGTAGTACCAGGAAACAAAGGAACTACTCAAGAGTATAATAAAAAGAAATCTCAGGATGACAGACGTACAGGCAATTTTAGAGTACAATTAGTCAAATTTAGAACAGGAAATCAGAAGCTTCCTTTAAGAATACCTTTCAAGGCTGTGCATGGTGGCTCATGTCTGTAATCCCAGTACTCTATGAGGCCAAGGAGGGCAGATTGGTTGAGTCCAGGAGTTCGAGACCAGCCCAGGCAACATAGCAAAACTCCATCTCTACTAAAAATACAGAAAATTAGCTGGGCATGGTGGCACACACCTGTATTCCCATCTACTCAGGAGGCTGAAGTGGGGGGATGGCTTAAGTCTGGGAACTAGAGGCTGCAGTGAACTGAGATGGCACCACTGCACTCCAGCCTGGGCTACCAGAATGAGATCCTGTCTCAAAAAAAAAAAAAAAAAAAAAAACCTTTCAGAAACTAGGATATAATATGCCCAATAGATAATGTGATTAAAAAACTGGGAGTTCTTAATAATATAGTGACTATTTCTTACAACAAGTGAAGAGTAAATAGAAATTTAACTTAAAGAAACAAATATATAAGAAAGTCATGGTCAAAATATGTAACAAATAAAAATTGTAGATGATTTGGGCACTTGGAGAAGTAAAAAGAAAAAGAATCCATTTGATCTTGATGTGTATAATATCCTAATAGCAGTAGGGGCTTAGTGGATGTTATCTTTTCTATAGGTCTATCCAATTAATTAGTTTTATAATTAAGAGTAATTATATGATTATAATGATGAAAATGCTGTTTCTTGGTTTCAAATTTTACAAGTGAAGCACTGAAATTTTAATTATACTTCCAGAATGAGATTAAATGTTGTAAACCTTGACCATGTAATTGATGATATAGCTGATGTGTCAGGAGGTGCAGAGAAAGGATTATTGTAGCGGTGCATAGTAGGATGTTAAGAAAAAGTAGCTAAAGTTGAAAGAGCAAGAAAAAAATTGAAGTATGTAACTCTATAGGGTTAATTACTGGAATAACTAAAAATTAAAAATGTAATCAATATACCTAAGTAGTGGGAGGAAAGGGAGGAACATGGGAGCTATATATGGGAACTGATTCTTCCTTGGTAGGGTCAATTGTTATCATTACTGGTACATAAAAAAAGTAAATGGATAAAGTCAATAAACTAAGAGTGATGGTTAATTTTTTGTGTTGACTAGGCCATGAGATGTCCAAATACTTGGTCAAACATTATTCTGGGTGTTTCTGTGAGGGTGTCGCTGGATGACATTAACATGTATATCTGTAGGCTGAGGAAAGCAGGTTGCTCTCCCTAATGTATCTAGGCATTATCCAATCAGTTAAAAGCCTAAATAGAACAAAAAGCTTGACCCTCCTCTGAGTAAAAGAGAATTCCTTCTGCCTCATTGCTTTTGACTGGGACATTATCTTTTTTCTGCTTTGGACTCACACTGAAACACTGGCTAGTACTGGGTCTTGAGGCTATTGGCCTTAGACTGGAGCTATGCCGTCAGCGCTCGTGAGCCCCCAGCTTACCAACCCTGCACATCTTGGGACTTGTCAGCCTTCATAATTGCATCAGCCAGTTCCTTACAATAAATATATTTATGTATACAGCCGATTGGCTCTCTTTCTCTGGGAAACCCTGCTTAATACAGCAAGGAATTTAGTTATAAACATATCCTTTAGAATTATGGTGATATCAGCAGAAGATGTAAAAACCAAGGTAACTTCTAAAGAATGAGACTCAGAAAAAAGGATTTGGGTGAAAAGACTAGATTTTTTTGCTATTATAATATATTTTGTTATATACATGTATTAGATTATAAAAATAATAAAATACAAACCTAAAGAAATATATCTTTTAAATTATGAATTATGTTTTATTCCTAGGTTTCTTGAAATATTTTCTTTCAAAGTCTTAATAACTATATCACATATATTGTGAAAGTGAGAAAAACTTACAATTCAAAGTAGTCAACTTGAATTTATAAGGCATGTCATAATTAGATCTTCTAACAAGCCTGGACAAGTAAGCATCTTTAAAGGTGTTAATTGTTCATTTCTCACAAGCAAATTGACTATTCTGCAGTTGGAGACTGAGTTTGATTAAGTTACCTCTGTTATTACATTACGTTGTATGAAAGTGCTATAAAGCAATGGCTATATAAGGCTGGAAGGTGGCAAGATAGTTGAACCTAAGGCAATACGCTTTCAGACTGTTTTCGCTGTGTCATTAAGTGCTATGCATCATATTTAGCATGGTACTATGACAGATTTGAATAAAAAGGTCAGTGTTAAACTATCTGGAAAAATATGAGTTAGCAATATGTGAGTAAGCATCAGGCTAGGTGCATCAGTGGAAACTGAAAACTGATAACAATGAGCAGTGGAGTGTTGACATACATATTTCTGATGTGATACATCTGTAATCAAGTCCAGAATGATTGTTTGACCTCCCAGAGATCATGGAAAAGCTGGGAGAACTAAATCCCTTGTGAATCTAGAAGTCTTAGAGCAATGGATTGCTGTTACTACCTGCATCAAGCCATAATATCTAGTGGACAGACACAGTTATACAAATTGCAAATAATGTCAGGACTTCTCACTCACTTTAGGCACTCATAAACCACACAATGGATTTCAGTATAAACAAACAAATGAACAAAACCCCAAGGGAATCTCAGTGCCATTCCAGCCTTAGGAAATTGAATTTATAAGTCACATATATGATTAGATTCTCTAACAAGCCTGAGCAAGAAAATTCCTCTGAAACAGTTAACTGTTAATTCTTCCAAAGTAAATTGACTATTCTGCAGTTGGAGACTGATTTTGAATAAATTACTTCTCCTATTAAATCACATTGAATGCAAATGCTATAAAGTGATGTTTATATGGGACTGGGAAAGGTGTGAAAATTGCTGGAACAGTGAGAGAATACCTGTTAGAAATGTTCCACGTAGACCCCAGTACTTGCTGCTTAGGAACATGCCAAGTTACATATGAAAGATATTTTTTATGACCTTAGCTTGTATGCCAGATTCTGCCTGCCCTAAGCTGGCATCATCTCATCTTTCATCTCTCATGCATATAATCCGTTTAGGACAAAGCAGACACCATCCAGTTTTCTTGCCTCCAGCCACCATTCTATCAGCGATAATCCCAGAGAGTCAAGGGTTAGCAAACCCCAGGGGTGTTCAAAAACATTTTCTAGACGTTATTGAATCCCTTATAGCAAAAGGCTATGAGATTTAGGGTAAAAAGATTATTACATGATAAACAGTTTAACTCAACAAGAAGATTTAACTATCATAAATATACGTGCACCTAACATTGTAGTACTCAGATTCATAAAACAAATACTTCTAGGCCTACAAACAAACTTAGACAGCCAGACTAGACAATAATAGTGGGAGTCTTCAACACCCCATTTACAGTGTGAGACAGATTATTGGACAGAAAACTGACAATTCTGAACTTAAATTCAACATATTGGAACTAATAGACATCTACAGAATACTCCATCAACCATAGAATATACATTCTTATCTGCATATGGAACATACTCTAAGATCAACTACATGCTTGGCCACAAAGTAATCTCAATAAATTTAAAAATTGAAATCATACCAATCATATTCTTGGACCACAGTAGAACAAAAATAGAAATCAATGCCAAGAAGATCTCTCAAATCAATACAAGTACATGGAAATTAACTTACTCCTGAATGACTTTTGGGTAAACAATGAAATTAAGGCAGACATAAAAAATCTTTGAAATAAATGAAAAAGAGACACAACATATCAAAATCTCTATGATGCAGGAAAAGGAGTGTTAGAAGGAAAGTTTATATTGCTAAATGCCTATCTCAAAAAGTTAGAAAGATCTCAAATTAATGTTCTAACACCACACCTACAGGCACTAAAAAAATAAGAACAAACAAATCCCAAAGCTAGTAGAAGAAAATAAATAACAAAAATCACAGCAGGGCTGAAAGAAATTGAGACCTGAAAATCCATACAAAGAATTAATGAAACCAAATTTTGTTCTTGGAAAGGGTGGACAAGATTGATGGACCACTAGCTAGATTAACAACAACAAAAAAAAGATCCAAATAAACACAACCAGAAACAAGAAAAATTACATTACAACTGATGCTACAGAAATAAAATAGATCTTCAGAGACTATAATGAACACCACTGTGCACATAAACTAGAAAATCTAGAGAAAATAAATTCCTAGGAACACACAACCTTTCAAGATCGAATCAGGAAGAAATTGAGACCCTGAACTGGCTAATATTGAGTTCCTAAATTGAATTAGTCATGAAAAACCTACCAACCAAAAAAAGTCCTGGATCAGATGCATTAAAGCCAAATTCTACCAGACATACAAAGAAGAGCTAGTACTAATTCTACTGAAACTATGCCAAAAATTGAGGAGGAAGGACTCCTCCTTAACTCACTCTACAAAGCAAGCATCACTCTGATACTAAAACCTGGTTAAGACACACAAAAAAAGAAAACTGCAGGCCCATGAAAAGTAAATGCAGGCCAATATTTCTGATTAATATAGACACAAAAATTCTCAACAAAATACTATCAAACTGAATCCAGCTGTGCTTCAAAAAGTTAATTCACCATTATCAAGATTATCAATTAGGCTTCATTCCTGAAAAGCAAGGTTGGCTCATCATGTACAAATCAGTAATTGTGATTCACCACATAAGCAGAATTCAGTAAGAAAAAAAAAGATCATCTCAATAGATGCAGATAAACCTTTTGATAAAATCCCACATCTCTTCATGATAAAAACGTCAATAAACTAAGTGTAGAAGAAATATGGTTCCAAATGATAAGAACCATCTATGACAAACCCACAGCCAACTCCTACTTAACATAGTACTGGAAGTTCTAGCCAGAGCAAGGCAAGAAAAATAAGGCATCTAAATAGGAAAAGAAGTTAAACTCTTATCACTGATAATTTAATTATGTCCCTAGAAAACCCTAAAGATGCTACCAAATGGCTCCTAGCACTGATAAATGACTTCAGTAAAGTTTCAGGGCACAAAACCAATGTACAAAACTCAGTAGCATTTCTATACACCAATAATGTTCAAGCTGAGGGTCAAATCAAGAACGCAATCCCTTTTACAATAGCTGAAAAAAAAATACTCAGGATTACATCTAACCAAGAAAGAGAAAGATCTTTGTAAAGAGAACTAAAAAACACTGTTGAAAGAAATCATAGGTGACACAAACAAATGGGAAAGCATTCCATGCTCATGGAGTGGAGGAATCAACACTATTAAAATGGCCATACTACCTAAAACCATTTACAGATTCAATGCTATTCCTATCAAACTACCAACATAACTTTTTACAGAATTAGAAAAATATATTCTAAAATTTGTGTGGGACCAAAAAAGAGTCCAAATAACCAAAGCAATCCTAAGCAAAAGAACAAAGCTGAAGGCATTACATTTTTCAACTTCAAACTATACTATAAGAATACAGTAACAAAAATAGCATGGTATTGATACAAAAACAGATACATAGACCAATGGGACAGAATAGAGAACCCAGAAACAAAGCCACCCACCCACAGCAATCTAATCATCAACAAAGCTGGCAATAATCAAGGGGAAAGGACTCCCTATTCAATAAATGGTGCTGGAAAAACTGGCTAGCTATATGCAGAAGGATGAAATTCGATCTCTACCTTTCATCATATACAAAAATTAAATCAACATGAATTAAAGATTTAATTATAAGACTTCAAACTTGTAGGAATACTAGAAGAAAATCTAGGAAACAACATTCTGGACATCAACCTTGGGTAAGAATTTGTGACAAATTCATCAAAAGCAATTGCAACAAAAAAATTGACAAGTAAAATCTAATTAAACTAAAGAGCTTCTGCAAAGGCAAAATAAACTATCAACAATGTAAACCAACAACCTACCAAATGGGACAAAATATTAACAAACTCTGTATCAAACAGAGGTCTAATATCAAGAATCTATAGGAAACACTAACAATTCAACAAGCAATAAACAAAGGACTTTATTTAAAAATGGGCAAAGGACATGAACAGACATGTCTCAAAAGAAGACAAACAAGTGGCCAACAATATAAAAAATGCTCAACTTCATTAATTATCAGAGGGATGCAAATCAAAAGCCACAATGAGATAACACTCACACCAGTCAAAATGGCCAAAATGGCTATTATTATAAAGTAAAAAAAAAAAAATACTGGTGAGGCTGCAGAGAAAATGAATATTTACACTATTGGTGGGAATGTAAATGAGTTCAGTCACTGTAGAAAACAATTTGGAGATTTCTCAAATAACTTAAATCAGAAGTACCATTTGTCTCAGCAATCCCATTTCTGGGTACATTTCCAAAGAAAATAAATTGTTCTTCCAAAGAGACGAATGCACTTGTATGTGCATCACAGCACTATCCACAATAGCAAAGACATGGACTTAGCCTAGGTGTCCATCGATGGTAGATTGGATAAAGGAAAATGGTACATGTACACTATGGAATACTATGCAGACATGAAAAAGAATGAAATATTGTCCTTTGCAGCAACATAGATACAGCTGAATGCCACTATCTTAAGCAAATTATGCAGGAACAGAAAAGCAAATACTGCATATTCTCACTGATAAGTGAAAGCTAAACTTTGGGTACTCCTGGTCATAAAGATGGCAATAATAGAACCAGGGACTACTAGAAGGGGAAGGGAAGGAGGCGGCCAAGAATTGGAAAAACTAACTATTGGATACTATGCACACTACCTGCGCAGAAGTTAGTTCATGAGATTTAAGGAAAGAAGCCAACACTATAGCATAAAAGTGCAAGGTGAGGCAGCAAGTGCTGCTGTAGAAGTTGCAACAAATTCTCTAAAGGACTGATTTAAGATAATTGGTAAAGGTGGCTACACTAAACAACAGATTTTCAATATAGACAAAACAACCTTTCATTGGAAGAAGATGCCATCTAGTACTTTTATTGATAGAGAGGAAAAGTCAACGCCTGCCTTCAAAGTTTCAAAGGACAGGCTGAATCTCTCATTAGGGGTTAATGTACCTGATAAATTTAAGTTGAAAAACCAATGCTCATTTACCGTTCTGAAAATTCTAGTGCCCTTAAGAATTATACCAAGTTTGCTCTGCCTGTGCTCTATATATGAACCAAAAAACCTAAATTACAGCATTTCTGTTTACAGCATGGTTTACTGAATATTTTAAGCCCATTGTTGAGACCTGCTGAGAAAAAAGGAATTTCTTTCTAAATATTACTGCTCATTGACAATATACCTGGTCACCCAAAACCTCTGATGAAGATGTACAAGGAGATAAATTTCATTTTCATGTATGCTAACACAACATACATTCTTTAGTCCATGGATCTAAGAGTAATTTTGACTTTCTTTTTTTTTTTTTTTTTTTTGAGATGGAGTCTTGCTCTTTTGCCCAGGCTGGAGTGCAGTGGCCCGATCTCAGCTCACTGCAAGCTCCGCCTCCTGGGTTCACGCCATTCTCCTGCCTCAGCCTCCTGAGTAGCTGGGACTACAGGCACCCGCCACCACGCCCGGCTAATTTTTTCCATTTTTAGTAGAGACGGGGTTTCACCGTGTTAGCTAGGATGGTCTCGATCTCCTGACCTCGTGATCTGCCCGCCTCGGCCTCCCAAAGTGCTGGGATTACAGGTGTGAGCCACCGCGCCCGGCTGTAATTTTGACTTTCAAGACTTATTTTTTAATATATACCTTTTATAATGTCATAACTGCCATAGATAGGGTTTCCTCTGATGGATCTCGGCAAAGTAAGTTAAAAGCCTTCTGGAAAGGGTTCCTATTGTAGATACCACTAAGAACATTCATGATTAATAGGAAGAGGTCAAAATATCATTAACAGAAGATTGGTAGAAGTTGATTTCAACCTTCATGGATGACTTTGATGGGGTTCAAGACTTCAGTGGAAGAAGTAACTGCCGATATGGTAGAAAGAGCAAGTGAATTAGAATTAGAACTACAGTTATAGGTACAGCCTGAAGATGTGACTCAATTGCTACACTCTCATGATAAAACTTGAACAGATGAGAAGTTACTTTTTATGAATGAGCAAAGAAGTGGTTTTTTGATGGAATATACTCCTGATGAAGATGTTGTCAATATTGTTGAAATAATAACAAAGAATTTAGAATATTTTATAAATTCATGTTAACATTGTTGAAATAATAACAAAGAATTTAGAATACTTTATTAATTTAGTTGATAAAGCAGTGGCAGGATTTGAGAGGACTGACTTTAGTTTTGAAAGAAGTTCTACAGTGGGTAAAATGCTTTCAAACAGCATCACATGCTACAGAGAAATCTGTTTTGAAAGAGTCAGTTGATGTGACTAACTTCACTGTTGTCTCATTTTAAGAAATTGCCATAGACACCCCAACCTTCCACAACCATCACCCTGATCAATCAGTATCCATTAACATGAGGCAATACCCTACACTAGCAAAAAGACTATGACTTGCTGAAGGATCACGTGACTGCTAGCATTTTTAATCAACAATATATTTTTAATTAAGGTATGTACATTGTTTTAGACATAATGCTATTGCACAGTGAATAGACTATAGTATAGTGTAAATATAGCTTTTATTGCACTGGGAAACCAAAAACTCGTGACTCACTTTACGGTGATATTTGCTTTATTGTTGTAGTCTGGAACTGAACCTGCAATATCTACAATCTATGCCTGCATCACTATTTTTTTCATATGGCTTTCACATGTTAGAAAAAACAGAATATTTAAGAAATAAGAGTAAGTAGTGTGAAAGTTTTATAAGTGCATCTGTTTGAGCAACAAGGTATCTTTTTTGGATCTACAGTTGATCTCCAGCAGACCCCCTCAGCCAACTCTTCTTTCATTAACAATGTCTTCTCATCTAGGCTGAAGACATCTGTGACTCTCATGCTAACTCTGAGGGGCAACTTCTCTGATACACTCTGAATTTTTCTCTTACCCATCAAATAGGTTTCTTTTTCTTTCTTCATCTTTTTAACCTTCTTTATTGGCATGCCATAGCCTGTCTTACTTTATTCATGGCAAAGGTACCCAGGCCTGAAATCAAAAATATTTCATTGACATCAGCTAATTATGTAATTAATATTAATCAGGCAATTACTGGCAATCTATTAGTACCTACCTCTAAAACAATGATTCCCAAACTTGAGTCCTGGGTTTAGATGTAACCACAAAAGTAGCACTGTTCGTTAAATAGCTATCTGTAATTCAGAGTCTTCCTCTGAAAGAGCACACTTTTCTATTATAAGATTGTACAGACTATCTAAGGCATAATTTGGTTTTGGCTGCAGATATATTAATTTTTGAGGTAACATAAATTAACTCATGTGGATCAGAAACTTCCATCATATGTGTTTTGGGGATATAATTTTATTACATATTAACATTTAATCAATTATGTTTTTGCATAATAAAATCAGGAGAATGCATTAATTATTACATAGTACAATTTGCTTTGGTATATACTATGTTTTAAAACATGGGGTTTGATATGAAGGGAATAGTAAAAAATAAAACTGTGGTTAAATATTATTAAATATTAGTTTTCAAATATTCTATGGAGACTGAAATGGGGCATACCGACACATCTGTGGGATCTCTCAGCCTTATTTTAACCAAGGTAACTCCAAATGTGTCACTTTTACATGCACAGGGAATGCACAGTGTTTAAAAACATAGAAACATATATTTTTTTGCAGATTTCAGATATTCTTGGGGACATTGTATTCGTCTATGTTTCCAGACTTTGTCAATACCTGTGGTATTATGCTTCTGCATAAGTGTTGACTAAACAGAGTACAATCTTCCCTTGGTATCCATTGGGGATGGTTCCAGGAACCCCCTAGAATACCAAAATCTGCAGATGCTCAAGTCTCTTACCAAACATAGGGTAGTATTTGCATATAACATATATACATCCTCCTGTATACTTAAAAATCTCTAGATTACTTATACTACCTAATACAATGTAAGTGCTATGTAAAAAGTTGTTGTTTTGTGTTGTTTTTAATTTATATTTTTTAATTGTTGTATTTTTTAATTGTTTTTTTTTCTGAATATATTTTAGGATATGCGGTTGGTTGAGTTCAGAGATGTGCAACCTGCAGATAAGGAGGGTCGACTGTACTTAGAATTCTGTTATAAAACACTGGAAACCATTTATTTATCTTTGGCTCCCAGAAGCAAAATCAGTGTCTTTGGGTGTGGGCTTTTCTCCTACATGTTCTTTACCTAAATGCTCATGGGCATATGGTCTTGTGATGTCTCAATATCACTATGATCAATTCCATTTCAAAAATATAAGTGGATTTAAAGAAAAAGTGAAATGATAAAAGTGATTTATTATTTTGAAGAAAAGCCATCTTTTCACAGAAGCCTGCTTTAGACAAAATAGAATCACAATTAATCAGATATTGATTGAGGAAACTAATCCCACTTGTTGAGAGCCAAACTGTTACAGAGAGAATGTTCTGCCCCCACTTTATTCTAGACCAGGAGCTGAAATGTGAAAATGTGAAAGAATTCCTTCTGTTCAATGAACTTCTTGTTTCTTCGTACAGTCTTATGCCCTTGCTAAGATACTTCTATTTTGTCTACTTTTTCATTAACTAAGGGAGATGGCCTATTAATGAAAAACAAATATTTTGAAAAAAATCACATTTCTTTATATAATATAAACACTGGGGAAGCAATGTCACATCTGAGTCTCCAAATACACCTGTTTTCTTTAATCAGGGCTCTTTGAAACAGTGGCTGTTTAATTAATTAAACTTAACTCTAAGCTTATTTTAAAAATAGGAAATACTGCTTAAAAAGAAAGTAGTAATGAAAACAAAAAGCCTCAAAATAACTGAACTGTAGTTCCAAAGTACATAATCATTAGCTATATATCACTTAACAATATTTTAAAGTATTCTTTATTTTCTGTGTGAAAATAAAAATGTTGGTAGTCTTACATTTTTGTTTGTATGCTTTTTATTTTGGGAGGATTTTATATTTACAGAGAAGTTGCAAAGAGAGTTCAGAAAGTTCCATATACCCTTCTCCCACTTGCCTCTAATGTTAATATTTTACATAACTATGGTTCATTTGTCAAGATTAAGAGGTTAATATCATTATATAAATATTACTATGAACTAAACTGCAGAGTTTCTTTGCACCACCACAGTTTTACCACTAATGTCCTTTTTCTTTTCCAGAATCTAACCAAAGATACTACATTGCAGTTAGTAGCTATGTTGCCTTAGTCTCTTCTTGTCTGTGACAGTTTTGTAGTATTGTTTTTCATGACATTGACAGTTTTGCAGAATATTTAAATGAATCTTGTTATTTTTACTTTATGCAGACAAAGCTCACTGTAGTTTATGATTCCTGGCTCATAACTCCCTTGGCCCTTTTTATAGCATTTTGTTGTGATGTTGGGGTTCTTAGAGCTCAGAAAACAGAATTTCTCTATCTCCTGCCTTCTTTTCACCTGTTCCTTTCTTCCCAAGGAAGGACCCTAATGTTTCCCCATCTTTCCATAAAGAAATTCTCTGACCTCCTTAGTCTGGTCATAATATAGGTCATAAGACCCCCATTTCAGAAAGGGTCCTGCCCCATATTCTAAAGGAAGGAATGCTGCACAGAGAAGCCAAGAAAAATCTGAACAGACAGGCCTTGCTGGGTTTAAATCATATTCTTTTTGTCCAATAACATTTCTACACTGCTGTCAACCATATTTATCCAATGAAGTCTTCATAAAAGGCTCAGGAGGACAGGGTTCAGAGAGCTTATGGATAGGTGAACATGTGAAGTTCTTGGAGGGTGGTGAGTCCAGAGAGGGCATGGAAGTGCCAAGCCCCTTCCCCCATGCCTCACCCTATGCATGATTTCATTTGTATCCTTTGTAATATCCTTTATAATAGACCAGTAAATGTATTTCTCTGAGTTCTATGAGCTGCTTTAGCAAGTTCTTTGAGTTCTCCAAGGAGGAGATCACAGGAATCCTGATTTACAGCCTGTCAATCAGAAGCACAGGCAAAATAACCTTGAGCTTGCAGTTGGCATCAGAAGTATGGGAGCAGTCTTAGAGATTGGGCCTTCAACCTATGGTATTTGATGCTATATCCAGGTCCAGATGAATAAAAGGACACCCAGGTGGTGTCAGTTACAGAATTGCTTGCTTGTTGTGTGGGATCATTTGGTCACAAAGGTCTTCTGTGTTGATTGTCATAGTGTGAGAGCAGGGGTAAAATTTCCATCCCTTACTCAGAGAACAGTATCTAACTGAATATTTAAGATTCTGTGATGTTCTCTAGATGATGTTCTAAACTCCAGATGTCGATGAATTCAGGCAAAAAGATTTCATACCCAGACAAAAGCAACTTAGTGGAGGATCTAAAGTGAGTATAAAATGACCCATGAAATGTTGGGATACAAGTCAGAAGATCTGTGTTTCATTACTTAAAAAAAAAGAGTTAATCTTGAGTATTCCTTGAGATATACTAAAATTTATTTCTTGTTACAAGAAAACTTGTCACCAATTAACTAATTTAGAGATAAGAAGTGATGGGAAAACACATTGATTTTTAAGAATCTCTAATGAAATGTATGTACAATATTTTGTTGGTCTGTAAGCATTTTATTTACCAAATATTCAAAGACTTTTTCTGTGTTTTTAATTTTCAAGTACTTCTCCTTTTATAGACATAAGTTCCTTTGTACTGACTAAGATCAGTGTAGTTTTGTTTTGGGGTTTTGTTTGGCTGTTTTTGTTGTTTTTGGTGTTTCCACTATTTTATTCCCAGCTATGCACATTTTTTTCAATTCCAAGAATGCTTATTTTCACAACTGTACAAAGAGTGGGAGACTGTCTTCTGTTTAAGGTTATAAACCAAAAGAAATGTAATTCATAGAGAACAAAACCTGTCTCCTAAAACAAATAAAAATGATTTGACAGTTGTTAAAGTCTAGTACCCAAAAACAGTAAATAAAAAAAAATTGTAGAATGCTGTCAAAAAGAAACTGAGGAGATAAATTCCTGTTCCCAATCAAAGGTAGGTGCTAATCAGTTCAAAATCATTCAGATATCTGCTGAGGCATTAGGTCACTCCAGACAGCATAGCATTAAGGGAACATGTGGTAATATTCATGCATAGGACTAATGTGTTTTTATGAATGACTTCAACAAACTTTTGTGTCATGGCCTATAGTTGGCATATTATATTTCAATACAGACTTTAACAACATTTTGCTTTCTATTTCCTCAGTTAAAATGTCATTTGTTCACCAGAAGTTGCTAAACTTCACTTGTCAGGATAGGCCAGTCATCATGGACCACAAATGATATGCCAGACCGGAGCTTTAGCCAGTGACTCTTTCTTTCAAGAGAAAGTCTTTAATAAAACATTGAGGATACCTAACGTTTTAAGACTATCACTATCACTCTTTCATAAATTATAGTATCCAAAAGTATGACATCTTTTATGAAATCGAACAGCAAGCAATTAGTTTCCTTCCCCATCCCCACTCAGTGAGAGATGGACAACAGTATCATTAACATGAAAACCAGCCATTGGTTAAGAAACACTGTATTGACGATAATGTGGCATTTTCCCTTGGCAAAGGCACTACTGATTTCCTTAATGGGACCAAGGATTGGGTAAAATAAATATCTGGGTCAAAGTCAGTCAGTAGGTCATAATTTGTTCACATGCAATCCAGAGCAAGATTCAATTCAATTTACCATTAATTAAGAAACAAGAGTGTAATGCTATTGCATATACTAAAGATGAGTAAACTCATGTTTCATTTTTTCTTAATAATTGTTCTACAATGGGTAAATCTACTTTATATTTTCATAAAAAGATTAAAAAAAGAAACTCAGGAAATCATGTCTTCAAGTACTATGTATTTCAAGGCCTTTAAACCATTTTGTTTTCAATTCAATGAGTGCACATGTTCAATAACTTCGATTTTCTCCTTGGTCAAGTTTCCTATTAAGGAGGGTTATTCACTCTTCTCTATGCATTCTTCATCCATTGTTTAGGTCAGGGTTTTATATGTAGCCAGTGAATATTCATTCAAAAATTTTAACTTAATACCCACTATAATATCCTGGGATTTGGAGAGACATAGATAGAGCAGGATTTAGTACTATTAAATCTACTCACTGAAGTTGGACAAGCACTGGGGTAGTTGATAACCTGCAGAGATCTCTGACTAGGAGATCAATTTGGCAAGATGAGGGAATGTCCAAGGTTTTCAGGCATTTCTGGTTACAATCCAGTTGGCAGCAAGGGAATTACAGGAAGTAGTGTATTGTAACAAGAGGATCCGGTTCAATCACAGAGAATTTTGTGGAAAGGGAGCTATGCTTACACTGAAGATGAGCTTAGTAGATAGTTATATCTGGAAAATCTTTACCTGGATGTAAAGGCCCCAAAAAGGCAATTGATTCCTTAAGGGTGAATCACGTGATCCACATGGGAAGAGAAAAATGGGTGTGAAGGCTAGGAACCACTTTGAGTTTGGCTGCTATTGAGGAACATCAAGAATTTCTTCAATTCAGTTATTTGTATATCATAGCTTCCATGTTAAATGGTTTTATATTTTGCAACTCTTCATCTAGTATGATTTAAGAAGAACTAAAGCCTCCTTTCTTGTTTCTTTTTGAACAGTTTTCATCTCAATGCCAACACATTCTGCGTGGTATTTTTGCATATGCTCAGTTCTTTTCATGTATCCCCTTCATAAACGAATTTTCTGGGCTTATTTTTACTATAAAGGCAGACTCAGATTTTCTACAATACACAGTGAGAGTAAAGTACTCTGTTCTATACAGCTGACCCTTATTGCAAATATTTCATAATCACTGTATAACAGTTGCTTCAATTAATTCTCACATCATTCTGATGGCTATTATAATAAAGTATGTGTGCAAGTGATTTAAATATTAATAAAGAAAACCACAGTATCAAAAGAGAAGTTTCCAATTTATTTTAAGAATGTCAGCTTTTCTGGCTTTTCTCTTTTTATCACATTACATGGAAAGAATAATAGGAAAAGGCAGTTTCTCAAAAATGAAGTAGTCAAAGTGGCACAGTAATATTCAAAATTATCTAGAGTAACAGTGAGAGCAAATAGCTTCTATTGGTTGTGATTTACAAATTGCAATGCTTTAATGTTAACAGCCATACACAGTATATAGGATGAAGCCTTGTGAGGCTTTGAGGTTTGGAAAACATGTCGTTCTTGCATTAGTGTTCCCACTGACACTCTTAATGCTAAATTTAACTTCTTAATGTATTAATGTATTTTCCTATTATAAAATTTCCTATTTAAAAGTTTGCATGGTTTATTCTCTCTCTCTCTCTCTCTCTCTCTCTCTCTCTCTGTGTGTGTGTGTGTGTGTGTGTGTGTGTGTGTGTTTAAAGCTAATATAATTTGGATTAAATCACCCCAAAATAAAATTTACCTGCCTCGTCTTCAGAATGCATAATGTCAGGGCTTTATTGATGTAGCTGCAGCCGAGGGGCCAAGATAGAAGGGTTTGTGAGAAAAGGCATGAAAACTAGTGTTGGTGAATTTTAGCTGACCATATTCTTCACTGAAGGCTGTTCTGCAGGTTGCTTTCTAAGGCATAGGCAAACTATCCACGTACTCCTTACTTTCACAGCTGCTCTGGTACACTCTGTCTCTTGTCATTTTTCTTCTTGTAAGTCTGATTACACAGTGATAACGTTTAACATAATAATATCAATACTTAATGATAATGGTCTGCTACCCATACCTTTCTCTTTCTACAAAAGTACACCAAAGATGATTTTTTTTTACTTCTAATAAATTTGGGGAAACAAAGAATAAAAAATAGTGTAGATTGGAAGTTTTACATGTTTCATAATCTTTAAAATTTCTACAGATTATGATGTTGGTTTTTCTGATTTGGTATTCATTAGATCTGGGATTTTTGCCTTCTACTTATACTCTTTTCAGGGAATAGCTTAGTAGCTGCCCACATTCTTTCTGATTTTGCCTTAATTGGAGGCAATATCTTTGCTAGACAAAAAAACCTTTCCTCAGTTGGCCACACCTCAAACAAGGTGATAATACAATCAAGCTTTAAGGGCCAAATAAATTGGTGTTATTTTTACTTAAGTGAATGGTTTTCATTTCTGAGGCCTTGTGAAGTGATGAGTCTGCTTAACTCATTGAAATACTCTTGTGGGAAATTGGTACTGTCATGACTGCAGTGAATCACACTTCTCTGTATCCATGAACCTTGGCATTGTGACCCTGATGCCCCTCTAATCAAGAGGTAAGATTTACTTCTACACCTGTTGAAACTGGGGAAGCCTGGTGACTTGCTTTGACTAATAGAATGTGGTAGAAGTGACATAGTTTAAGTACTTAGAACTTAAGAGGTCTTGTAGCACCTATTCTTAACTTATCGGAGCCTTGAAACCACCATTCTGTGGGGAACCCAGCCAAGTCTATCAGAGGGTGAGAAGCCAAATAGAAGAGAACCAGTTGATAGCGAGCACCAACTGCCAGACATGTTTAAGTCAAGCCGTCAGATGACTGCAGGTACATGAGTGATCCCAAGTAAGACTAAAAGAACTGCTCAAATTGACAACTTACAGGACTATGAGAATTAATATATCATTATTTTAAACTGCTAAGTTTTGGAGTGGTTTTTACCTAGCAGTAGATAACTGAAACAACTCCAAAGTAGAGAACTGTCAAGAGGAATGGCCCTCACCTGCAGAAAGCCCAAGACTCAGATGTAATAAAATTACTACTCCAAAGTTATAAAACTTCTTTGTCTCATATTTCCTTAAAAATTTATATAAAAGTCAGGAAACAACAGGTGGTGGAGAAGATGTGGAGAAATATGAATGCTTTTACACTATTGGTGGGAGTGTAAATTAGTTCAACCATTGTGGAAGACAGTGTGGCAATTCCTCAAGGATCTAGAACCAGAAATACCATTTGACCCAGCAATCCCATTACTGGGTATATACCCAAAGGGTTATAAATCATTCAACTATAAAGACACATGTACATGTATGTTTATTGCAGCACTGTTCACAAAAGCAAAGACTTGGAACCAATCCAAATGCCCATCAATGATACTGGATAAAGAAAATCCAGCACATATACACCACAGAATACTACACAGCCATAAAAAAGGATGAGTTCATGTCCTTTGCAGGGACATGGATGAAGCTGAAAACCAACATTCTCAGCAAACTAACACAGGAACAGAAATGTTCCTGTGTTCTTACTCATAAGTCCACATGTTCTTACTCATAAGTGGGAGTTTAACAATGAGAACACATGGACACAGGGAGTGGAACATCACACACCAGGGCCTGTCGGGGGGTGGGGACTAGGGGAGGGATAGCAGTAGGAGAAATACCTAATGTAGATGACGGGTTGATGGGTGCAGCAAACCACCATGGCACATGCATACCTGTGTAACAAACCTGCACGTTCTGCACATGTATCCCAGAAATTAAGTATAATTTAAAAATTAAAAAATTTAAAAGCGAAACAAAAAATTGTATTGTTTATTTATTTATTTTGAGATGGAGTCTCGCTCTGTCACCTAGGCTAGAGTGCAGTGGTGTGATCTCTGCTCACTGCAAGCTCTGCCTCCTGGGTTCACACCATTCTCCTGCCTCAGCCTCCTGAGTAGCTGGGACTACAGACACCCACCACCACGCCCGGCTAATTTTTTTGTATTTTTTTAGTAGAGACAGGGTTTCACCATGTTAGCCAGAATGGTCTTGATCTCCTGACCTCGTGATCTGCCTGCCTTGGCCTCCCAAAGTGCTGGGATTACAGGCATGAGCCACTGCGCCCAGCCATAAAAAATTGTATAATTTTTATATGCATATGTCATTCCATCAGGTATTTATTTTTATAATCCAACAATATTTGCAATTTTGTATTCTATTGAATGCTATACCTATGTTTGTTTTGATCAGAAATACATTTTAAAATTTTGTTACCATTAAATGCTCAAGCAAGATGTGTTTTATTTATCCTGTGGAAGCATAACCTCTGGCATATCACTCTGTACCCCAGTTTGAATAGTAGTTTTTCTAACATATAGTTATTGAACTGCAAAGTGTTGAAAAAGGAGGCAGTTTTAACTGTCCATCCCTTGTAGTTTTGCCTGAATGCTGTTTCTTTCATCATTTGTGATGAACTCTCCTGCAGTTTCTCCTCTGTATCCTTGAAGAAGAATAAAAGTCATAGCTATCTGATTATAAGCATATTCATGAGAGACCCCAGTGAGAGCCTCTAGACTTGGTTTTGGTCAGTTCTCTACAGACCTAAGGTTTTGTTTTTTGTTGAGAAAAATGTGATCTCTTCATTTTTTTGCTACAAAAAAATTAGTGGTTGCCTGGCAACCAGTTGCCCATCAGCTTCCTAAAGCTGGAGAAGTTGCTAGGTAAATCATTTTACTCTTTTTTTTCCAGAAAAGACTGGACTCAACAGATTCTAGGGTCTGAAAAATTACCCTGGAAGCATCAGAAAGATAAAGAAAATAAGGAATTGACTTGATGTAACATTAAGCCAGTTTGCTGTAGTTCTGCTATTAAAATATGGAAATACTTCCATGTATTTCTATACATAGCTATTGGTAAATAGCCACTTATTTGATCCAGATGGGTGTTTTCTGTCCCCAGCTATCTTATTTTCTCCCCTGCCTCACCCATACCCTCTACATACAAAGGGCTAAAATCTGTAATTGTAGGGCTCTCCTCTAACACTCTGCTTCAGCAATTCTGATTGTTAAACATTTTCAGTCTGACCCCTGGAAATGACTATGCCTTATAGTACAATGTAGTTTTTATCAAAGTAATTGGGAGAATGGATAAAACAAAGTAAAAATAATAAAAAGGGAATGAGAATATGAATAAAAGGGCTTGTTGTGTTATAACTTTATGACTCACTAGCTCAGTGACATTGATCTTGTCTATCATGTACACATCTGGATCATGAAGGAATTGAATTGTATAATCTCTAGAACCATGGTCAGTGCTAAGTTTTAAAATAATTTTAGGTAATGATTTCCATCTTTCAAGTTGAATTACATTTTAATTTAGAAAACATATACAATTTAGATAACATATAACTTAAAATGCAATGCCCATAGGTGATAGAAAAGACAACAAAATAAGCAGAAGGACCCTACTAGCAAAGGCTAACTATAAACCTTTGAGAGAAAATGGCAAAACTGGGCAGTAAGATAGAAATAAGAGTGTTACTTGTTGTAGATTGTTTAAATATTTTAGGCATGCAACTCTCAGGTGATTTTATAATTGGATTTATTAAGAACTAATCATAAAATTATAAACTTAATCAATAAGAGTTTAATCTGGGGCTAGCATAGTAAATGGCTCTCTTCCAGAAGAGTAACATATTGTATTCACTGGCTTTCACATCCTGATGAGATTTAGAAACAAAAGAGTATATATTACTCACTATAAATGTTTCCGTTAGAGAATCTCTCTTAATTTGCATAAAGTAATAATGATTAAATAAAGTTATATTTAGAAAGACATGAGGCTGGACATTAGCAAAATGATAAACTCGGAAGCTCCATGTTTCCCCCATGAAAGCATCAAGAAATACCCAGAAATTGGTTGATTTAATCTTAAAGGAGCTTGAGAAAATAGTCAAAAGTCCATAGCAACCAAATATATGTCCAGTTAAGAAAAAGCCACCTTCAAAGTAGAATGAGATTTTGTGGAATTTTTATTTTCCCTTGCTCCACCTTCTCCTCAGTCCAGTGTGGTCTTGGTCTGAAGGAGGTGGCAGCCCAGCTCCCAGTTTTCTGCCTATCACTGGAGAGAACAGAGAAAATCTTATCTGCAAACTTCTCATCTGCCTGGGGACTACCTGAAAGACTGGTAACTGTCTTCTTAACTCAGATCTCAATGGGGAAAAGCAGCAGCAATACTTGTTAAACTGCAGAAATACTACAGACTTACCAATGCCTGGGGTAAAAGATTATAGGTGGAGACATACATTACATCATTCAGAACCCTGAGAAGAATCTAAGGTGATGCTCTTTGGGAAATTAAGACATTCAAAAGCAGTCATAGTGTGGGAAGTTGAGAAATTATATGTGGCCCAAGATAAGAATGCATGGTCAGAAAATACCTGAGAAGAATTTAGTTTTTCACCTGGGACTGATACCTAAGCTCAGAGCAAGACTAGCTAATAAATGAAGGACTTCCCTGGCATAGAGCCAGTCTGCCAAATCAGATAGAGGTGGCTGTTTTTTCAAATGCCCTATTAAAAAAATCATAAGTCACAAAGAAAAACAGAGAAACATAGCCCACTCCAAGGAGCAAAATAGGCAGAAACTGTCCCTAAGGAAGATATTGGACTTACTAGATAAAGACTTTAAAACATGTATCGTAAATATGCTCAAAGACATAAAGGAAAACATGGACAAAAAATTAAATTTAGCCAGGAAAATGATATATCAACAAAAAGTATCAACAAAGGATAGAAATTATACAAAGAAAATTCTGAAGCTGAAAAATAGAGCTCCACTAAAAAATTCACTAGAGGAATTCAACAGCAGATTTGAGCAGGGAAAAAAGAATCGGTGAATTTGAAAACAGCAATTGAAATAGTCAAGTCTGAAAAACAAAATTTTTAAAAATGGAAAACAGTGAACAGAGCTTGGACACCATCAAAGCTGACCAATGTATCTATTGTAGGAGTCACAGAATTAGAAGAGAGAAAGGAAAGAGGTATTATTTGAAAAGACAATGGATGAAAACTTCCAAAATATTATAAAAATATGGATGTACAAATTTAAGAAGCTCAAAGCACTCCAACTAAGATAAATCCCAAGGGACCCAAAATGAAACACCTTATAATCAAACCGTCAAAAGCCAAATATTTCAATTCTGTTTATGTGATGAATCACATTTATTGATTTGCATACTTACATCCCAGAAATAAAGCCTACTTGGTTGTGATGAATTCACTCTTTGATGTGCTGCTGGATTTCATTTGCTAATATTTTGTTGGGAATTTTTGCATGTATGTTCATCAGGTATATGGGCCTGTAGTTTTCCGTTTTCATTGTGTCTTTGCCAGATTTTAGTATCAGAGTGATACTGGCTTCATGGAATGAGATAGGGAGGAGTCCTTCCTCCTTGATTTTTTGAAATAGTTTCAGTAGGAGTGGTACCAGCTCTTCTTTGTATGTCTGGTAGAATTTGGCTGTGAATCCATCTGGTCCAGGGCTTTTATTTGTTGCCTGGTTATTTTTATTACTGACTGAATTTCAGAACTCATTATTGGTCCGCTCAGGGTCTCATTTTCTTCCTGATTCAATCTTGGAAGGTATAAAGCCATTTGATCATCTCAACAGATGCAGAAAAACCTTTTCATAAAATCCAATATCCTTTCATGGTAAAAATCCTCAACAAACTAGGCACGGAAGGAACATATCTCAAAATAATAACAGTCATTATAACAAACCCATAGCCAGCATTATACTGAAGAGGCAAAAGCTGGAAGCATTCACTTTGAGAATTAGAACAAGACAAAGGTGCCCACTTTCACCACTACTTTTCCAAACAGTACTGGAAGCCATAACCAAAGCAATCAGGCATTCGAATAGGAAAAGATATAAAAGACATTCAAATAGGAAAAGAAGTTAAACTGTCTTCATTGATGATATGATTCTATACTTAGAAAACCCTAAAGCCTCCATAAAAACGGTTCCTAGAATTGATAAATGACTTGAGTAAAGTTTTAGGACACAAAAGTAATGTATAAAAATAGTAGCATTTCTATACACCAATAGCATTCAATCCAAGAGCCAGATAAAGAGTGCAGTCCCATTTACAATAGCAACAAAAATAAAATACCTAGAAATACATTTAACCAAGGAAGTGCAAGATCTCTACAAAGAGAACTACAAAACACTGCTGTCAGAAATTATAGATGACACAAACAAATGGAATTCCATGCTTATGAATGGAGGAATCGATATTGATAAAATGGCCATACTGCCTAAAGCCATCTACAGATTCAATGCTGTTTCTATTAAATCACCAAAGTCATTTTTCATGGAATTAGAAAATCTATTCTAAAATTCATATGGAACCAAATCAGAGCCTGAATAGCAAAAGCAATCCTAAACATAAAGAACAAAGCTGGAAGCATTATATTGCCCAACTTTAAACTATACTACAAGGCCACAGT
The DNA here is from genome assembly GCF_028858775.2 of Pan troglodytes. NCBI lineage: Eukaryota > Metazoa > Chordata > Mammalia > Primates > Hominidae > Pan > Pan troglodytes. Next base: position 86,678,582 of record NC_072401.2, read on the forward strand.
AACCAAAGCAGCATGGTACTGGTACAAAAACGACACATAGAACAATGGAACAGAAAGGAGAACCCAGAAATTTAACTCCACACCTACAACCAACTGATCTTTGACAAACTTAACTAAAAAAGCAATGGGGAAAGACTCTCTATTTAATAAATGGTGCTGGGATAACTAGCTAGCCATATGCAGAAGGATAAAACTGGACCTTTCACCATATGCAAAAGTTAACTCAGAATGGATTTAAGGTTTAAATGTAAGACTTCAAACTATAAGAATTCTAGAAGAAAACCTAGGAAACACCATTCTGGACATCAGCCTTGAAACAAATTTATTATGAGTTCTTCCAAAGCAATTGCAACAAAAACAAAAATTGACTAGTGAGACCAAATTAAGCTGAGGAGCTTCTGCACAGCAAAAGAAACTGTCAACAGAGTAAACAGACAGCCTACATAATTGGAGAAAATATTCACAAGCTATGCATTTGACACAAGTGTACTATCCAGAATCTATAAGAAACTTAAATAATTCAACAGCAAAAAAAAAACCTCCATTAAAAATGGGCAAATGACATGGATACTTCTCAAAGAAAGTCATACAAGTAGCCAAAAAATATGAGAAAATGTTCACTATCACTAATAAAAAAATGCAAATCAGAACCAACAATGAGACACTATCTCACACCAGTCAGAATGGCTATTATTAAAATGTTAATAAAAAGATATTGGTGAGGCTGCAAAGAAAAAGGAATATTTATACACTGCTGGTGGGAATGTAAATTAGTTCAGCCACTGCGGAAAGCAGTTTGGAGATTTCTGAAATAACTAAAAATAGAATTACCATTTTTCCTAGCAATCCCATTACTGGTTATATACCCAAAGGAAAAGAAATCATTCTACCAAAGAGAAACATACACTCATATGTTCAGTCCAGCACTATTCATAATAGCAAAGACACAGAATCAACCAAGGGTGGATTGGATAAAGAAAATGTAGTACATATACACCATGTAATACTGTGAGCCATAAAAAAGAATAAAATAATGTCCTTTGCAGCAAAATGGGTTCAGCCAGAGACCACTATCCTAAGTGAATTAATGCAGAAATAGAAAACTTAATACTCTATATTCTTACTTATAATGGGGAGCTAAGCAATGGTTACACATGGACATAAAGATGGGGAAAATAGATAGTAGGGACCACTAAGGAAGGCAGGAAGGAAGGGGAAAAGTGTTGAAAAACTACCTATTGTGTACTATCCTCACTACCTGGGTGATGGGATTAGTCATACCCCAAAGCTCCACATCACACAATATTCCCATGTAAGAAATATGTGCATATACCGCTTGAATTTAAAATAATAGTGGTAATTTTTAAAAAGTCAAAGCTTAAGAGAAAATTTTGAAAGTAGCAAGAGAGAAGTGACATCAATTTTAAGGAGTCCTCCACAAATTACAGTTGGAGCATCCCAAATTCTTAGTTCAAAGTCTGAAATGCTCCCAAATCAGAAACTTTTTGATTGCCATTTTGCTCAAAGGAAATGCTAATTGGAGCAATTTGGATTTGGGATTTTTAAATTTTGGATACTCAACCAGGAAGTGTAATGCGAATATTCCAAAATAAATAATCAAAAATCTGAAACACTTATCATCCTAAACATTTTGGATAAGGGATATTCAACCTGCATCCATGAATTTCTCAGCAGAAACATTGCAAACCAATAGGGTGCATGGTATATCTTAAATGCTAAAAGAATAACTACCTATCAACTGAGAATTCTGTATCTGGCAAAAATGACCTTCAGAAATGAAGAAATTAAGACATTCCAAGACCAAAGCTGAGGAAGATCATTGCCACTAGACATGCAAGAAACACTAAAGAGTCCTTCAGATTGGTGGAATTTGTTTTATTTTCTTTTATATGTACATAAAATAAACTATTATACATATTTATTTAACTGATTTATTTATTTAACTGATTCAATACCCTTTCTTATTATTGGTCTGTTCAGATTTTCTATTTCTTCATGATTCAGTCTTGATAGGTTGTATGTATCTAGGAATTCACCAATTTCTTCTAGGTTAACCAATTGTTTGGCATATAATTTTCCATAATAGCCTTTTATGATCCTTTGTATTTTTGTGATATCAATTACAATGTCTCCTATTTCATTTCCAGTTTTATTTATTTGAGTCTATTCTGTTTTTTCCAGTTAATTTAGCTACAGGTTTATCTATTTTGTTTATCTTTTTAAAAAACCAACTTAGTTTCATTGAGAGAGTCTTTCTGATTGAAATTAAAGGATGTTAGTAACTTGAAACCATACAAAGATATAAAGATCTCTAGTTAGGATGAATATACAGGCAAATATAAAAGCTAGTTTTATTGTAATTTTGATTTATAATTCTACTTTTTGTTTTCTACAGAATTTAAAAGACAAATACATAAAAATAATTTTAAATCTGTTACTGTGCATCCAATATGTAAAGAGGTAATTTATGACGTCAGTAATCTGGAGTGCTGGCAACAGAGCTGTATAGGGGTAGAGTTTTGTATGCCATTGAAGTTAAATTAGTATCAATTCAAATCATATTATTTTAACTTTAGGGTGTTGTAGGTAATGTGCTTGGTAATCACAAAGAGAATATATACAATATATACATAAAAGGCAATGAGTGGAGAATAAAACCTTGTCATGATTCCATGTATATGAGAAATCTAGAATAGTTAAATTCATAAAGACAGAAGGTAGAACAGCGGTGATCAGGGGCTGGAAGGAAGACACAACAGAATATTATTGTTTAATAGGTGCAGAGTTTCAATTTGGGATGGCAAAGTTCTGGAGATGGATCGTGGTGAACGTAGCACAGCAATGTGAATGTACTTTAGTGCCACTGGCTTGTGCACTCAAAATGGTTAAGATGGTAAATGTTATGTTATTTATATTTTACCACAACTTAAATAACAAAACCAGGCAAAAGACATGAAATTATGAAGAATAAAAATTAAGAGCCATTATTTCTAGGACATATATTATAAATGCCACTGAGTTGAATATTTTGCATATATATGATTCATTTACTCAATTCAGTAACTTCATCAAAGTAAACAGATAAGCAAGTCAATGCTCAAAAAGTAAAATATTTTGCCCAAAAAAGAATACAAGGCAGTAAAAAAGATAGAATTTAAATTTTCATTGGTCTGAGTAAAAACTCATTTCCTCTGTAATTTCATAGAAAAGAGAAAAAAATTAAAGAGGATATTCAGGAAATTTATAATAAAATATGAAGTTAATATTTATTGGAATATATATAGAAACAGAGTAACATCCTGTCATTAGAAATTCTAAGTGTTTTTATATGGAATAATTATTATGAAATATTCTAGTTTATATTCAAAAGTAAGAAAAATAATTTATTAATAAAATTGACTTTAGTGAAGGCAACTCTAATTCACTATTTGATTTTAGGGAATTAATCTCCTTTTCACTCTGGTGGAAGATCTTAGATATTCACCCAAATACATGTTCTCTTCTTCCTGAGTTCACAGCTAGAGTATACTTTCCAGCCTCTTTGTGATTATGAGTTATCACGTAACTGAGTTCTAGCCACTGGATTGTGAAAATATGTATTCATCTGGCCTTTAAAATCCTTCTGCCAATACCCTCTATCTCTTTTCCATTCTGTTGTCAAAAATAAAGATGACATCCAATGTGACCTTGGAAGCTGTCAAGATGGCAGAGCTGTGTCACAGTAAGTTCTTAAAACATTGAAGAATAAGGATGTCCTATTTACTTGTTCAATCACCTGATATTGTTCATGATCAAGAAATACACTTCTATTGTGTTTGAGTCAGTATAAACGTGTGTCTTTTCTGAATAGGAGTTAGCCTACTCTAACTTATAAACTTATAATACCAGTAATAATTACTAGCTTGCTACCCATTATTAGGTTATATTCTATCTTCTACTTATAATCAGTTAGAATAAGAAGGGTTGGGACATCAGCAAGATGGCAGAATAGGCACTTCCAGCACTCATCCCTCTATGGAAACATCAGTTTGAATAACTATCTATGCCTGAAAATACCTTCACAAAAGCTAAGAAATTTAAGTGAGAGATTAAAGTACCTGAGTGGAGCACAGAAATAAGAAAAGACACTTTACAGAGCATGGGAGGAACAATTTCACCTTAGCCACATTACCCCTTCCCCACACCTGTACAGCACAGCATGGAGACAGAACCCCTTCGCATGGGACAAGGAGAGTGAAATGAGTACCCAGCTTTGCCATCGACCCAAGCACCAGGTCAGTCTTAATGATCCCTGATACCAGATCAGCCTCCATGGCCCCAAGCTCCTTTCCTAGCACAGCAAAGGAAGCAACGAACAAAATGAAAAGACAACCTAAAGATTAAGAGAAAATATTTGCCAACCATATATCTATAATATAAATATTCAAATATATAAGGAACTCATAGCTCAACAACACACTAGCACCAAGCTACACACTAGCACCTGTGTACTCAGGTTCTGAGCTTGCCTCAGACCCAGACTAGACTTACCTCAGTGCCAGGCTGGCTCCCATGGACTTAAGCTATAGGTAACAACAAAGTTGAAAAACACTGTAGACCAGATGGATCTAAAAGACATACACAGAACATTCCATACAACATCAGAATACACATTCTTCTCAAGCAACATGGAACATTCTTCAGGATCGATCACATGTTAGATCACAAAACAAGTCTTAATAATTTAAAGAAGATCAACATAAAGTATCTGTTTCAGCCACAATGGGGTGAAACTAAAAATCAATAACAGCAAGCAACCACAACCAAACAAACTGAAAAACAAACAATAATCAAAAACACCTCACAGACACACTGAAAATAAGCACCACAATCTTAAAAAGCACTGAATTAAAAAAGGAAATCAAAATGGAATTTGAAAAATATCTAGAGACAAATGAAAATGAAAACACAGCATACCAAAAGTTAGGAGATGCAGCAAAAGCAGCACAAAGCAGGACATTTATAATGATAAATCTCTACATTACAAAAGAAGAAAGATCTCAAACAACTTAACGTTATACCTCAAGGAACTAGAAAAAGAACAAAAGCCCAGCTAGCGGAAGGAAGGAAATAATAAATGTCAGGGCAGGAATAAATGAAAAAGACACAAACAAAACAAGAGAAAAAATCAACAAAATTATGAATGAATGAAAAAGACACTAACAAAACAATAGAAAAAATCAACAAAATTATAAGTCAGTGTTTTGAAAAGGTAAACAAAATGAATAAACCCATAGCTATACTAAGTAAAAAAAAGAGAAAATTCTCAAGTAAATAAAATCAGAAATAAAAGAGGAGACCTTACAACAGATGCCTCAGAAATAAAAAAGCATCATAAGGGACTATTAATTTCTTTAATAGTGTTGGGAAAACTGGATATTTGCATGTAAAAATTTTAAATTGGATCTTTATACACAAAAACAAACTTAAATGGATTAAAGACTTGAATATAAGACATGAAACTATAAAACTTCTAGAAGAAAAAATAGAGAATGTCTCCTTGATATTAGTCTTGGCAATAATTTTTTGAACATCACACCAAAAGGCCAGGCAACGAAAGTAAAAACAAACAAGTGAGACTACATCAAACTAAAAAGCTTTAGCACAGCAAAGGAAACAATGAACAAAATGAAAAGACAACCTACAGATAGAGAAAATATTTGCCAACCATATATCTATAATATAAATATTCAAATATATAAGGAACTCATAGCTCAATAACACAAAAAACTAATTAAAAATATAAAGACACATGCACATGTATGCTTATTGCAGCACTGTTTACAACAGCAAAGACTTGGAACCAGCCCGAATGCCCATCAATGATAGACTGGATAAAGAAAATGTGGCACATATACACCATGGAATAGTATGCATCCATAAAAAAGGATGAGTTCATGTCCTTTGCAGGGACATGGATAAATCTGGAAACCATCCTTCTCAGCAAACTAACACAGGAAGAGAAAACCAAACACCACATGTTCTCACTCATAAGTGGGAGTCGAACAATGAGAACACATGGACACAGGGAGGGGAACATCACACACAGGGGCCTGTCAGGGGGTGGGGGGCTAGGGGAGGGATAGCAGTAGGAGAAATACCTAATGTAGATGATGGGTTGATGGGTGCAGCAAACCACCATGGCACATGTATACCTATGTAACAAACCTGCACGTTCTGCACATGTATCCCAGAACTTAAAGTATAATTTAAAAACTAGGCAAAATACCTGAATAGACATGTTTTTCCCAAGGAAGACACATAAATGATCAACAGGTAATATAAAAAGTTTCTCAACAAGCATTAGGGAGATGCAAATCAAAACCACAATAAGATATCATATACCGTTAGGATGGCTGTTATCAAAAAGAGTAAGAAGTGTTGATGAGAATGTGAGAAAAGGGAACCTTTGCGCACTGTTGGTGGGAATGTAAACTGGTACAACCAGAAAATGTCATGGATATTTCTTTAAAAATTAAAAATAGAACTACCATATGACCCAGCAAATCTTCTGCTGGGTATAGAGCCAAAGGGAATGATATCAGCACCTTGTAGAGATAGCTACACTCCCACATTCATTGCAGCATTATTTACAGTAACAAAGATGTGGAAACAACCTAAGAATCCATGATGGATTAATGAGTAAAGAATTGTGCTCTCTCTCTCTCTCTCTCTCTCTCTCTCTCTCTCTCTCTGTGATACAGATATGCACACACACAGAGAAATATTATTTAGGCTTAAAAAAGGAGGTATTGTTATTTATAACAACATAGATCAACCTGAAAGATGTTATGCTAAGTGAAATAAGGCAGAAACAGAGAGAAAAATGCCGTATTATCTCACTTATATGTGGACTATATATTTCAAACATGTAGAAACAGAGAGTAGATCAGTGGTTACCAGAAATGGGTAGGGGAGGAAATGGGAAGTGGGTAAAAGAGTACTGTAGTTATGTAGGAAATGTTAAGTCCAGAGATCTAACATACAGTATGAGGACTATAATTTAATAATACGATATTATACAGTTGACCCTTAGACAACCCAGGTTTGAACTGTGTAGGTCCACTTATACATGGATTTTTTTCAAGCAAACACAGATTGAAAATTCAATTATTTGTGGGTTGTGAAACCTGCATACACCAAACGACAACTGTTTAACAAAAATTATGCTAAGAGAGTAGGTTTTATGTGCTTACACCACACAAAATGAATGGGTAACTATGGAAGGTAATTGATGGTTTAGTTTGCTTAACTATAGTAATCATTTCACTACGTAATATGTGTACCAAAATAGCATGTTGTACACCATATGTATATATTTTAATGTTAGAAAAAAAACTAACCACAATGAGTTATCACCTCATACCTGTTAGGCTGGCTACTATCAGAGACAAAAGTTAAGTGTTGGCAAGGATGTAGAGGAAAGGGAATCTTTGTATACTGTTGATGGGAATGTAAATTGGCACAGCTGTTACAGAAAACAGTATAGAAAATCATTAAAAATTAGAAATAGAACTACCATATGATCTAGCAATTCCACTTTTGAGTATTCAGTAACATGTCACATAACAATGGGAATATGTTCTGAGAAATGTGTCATTAGGTGATTTTGTCATCATGTGAACAAATAAAGTGAACTTACACAAATCTAGATAGTATAGCTTACTACACATCTAGGCTATATGGTATAGCCTATTGCTTCTAGGCTACAAACCCGCAAAGCATGTACTTAATACTATAGGCAATAGTAACACACTGGTTAGCATTTGTGTATCTAAGCACACCTAAACATAGATACAATAAATACATGGTATAAAAGATTTTTAAAAATGGGGGCTGGGGACAGTGGCTCATACTTGTAGTACCAGTGTTTTGGGAGTCCAAGCTGGGAGAATCCTGAGGCAAGGAGTTCGAGACAAGCCTAGGCAATGGCAAGGCCCCAGCTCTACAAAACAAAACAAAACACACAAAAAAAACAAAAAACCAAAATATAGCCAGGTGTGGTGGCACAGACCTGCAAGTCCCAGCTACCTGGGAGGCTGAGGTGGGTGGGTCACTTGAGCCCTGGAGTTCGAGGCTACAATGAGCTATACTCGTGCCACTGGCATTGCACTCCAGCCTGGGTGACAAAGACTCTGTCTCTAAAATAAATGAGAATACCTGAACTACAACTGTATGCCTTAATATGGGTGGCTCTCACAAACATAATGTTAAGTAAGAGAAGCCAGACACAAAACAATATATACAGGTAGCATATGATTCCATATGTGTGATACACAAAAAGAGACAAACAAATTCATGTTGTTAGAAGTCAGGAAAAGTGGCTTAGGGGTTACAATAGTGACTAGGAGACTTCCGGGTGCTGGTAACACACTGTTGATCCTGGTTACACATGTGTTCATTTTGTGGAAATTCACAGAGCTGACACTTAGGCACATTTTTCTGTGTGTATGCTGAACTTCAACAAAATTTCTAGAAGTTTTAAAAAAATAAAAAATGTACACTTTTATAGGGCACTTACCATGAATGGAGTTTTCAGGACTGGAAGTTGCTGAGGGTGAGCCAGTGAGTGATGAGTGAATGTGAAGGCCTAGGACATTACTATATACTACTACAGACTATATAAAGACTGTACACTTAAGTTACACTGAATTTATAACAAAGTATTCTCCTTCAATAATAAATTAACCTTAGCTTACTGTAACATTTTTGCTTTATAGACTTTTAAATTCATTTAAAACTTCTTGACTTTCATAATAACACTTAGCTTAAAACACAAACACATTGTACTGTTGTATAAAAATATTCTTGCCCATGCCTATGTCCTGAATGGTAATGCCTAGGTTTTCTTCTAGGGTTTTTATGGTTTTAGGTCTAACGTTTAAGTCTTTAATCCATCTTGAATTAATTTTTGTGTAAGGTGTAAGGAAGGGATCCAGTTTCAGCTTTCGACATATGGCTAGCCAGTTTTCCCAGCACCGTTTATTAAATAGGGAATCCTTTCCCCATTGCTTGTTTTTCTCAGGTTTTTCAAAGATCAGATAGTTGTCCAACAATGATAGACTGGATTAAGAAAATGTGGCACATATACACCATGGAATACTATGCAGCCATAAAAAATGATGAGTTCATGTCCTTTGTAGGGACATGGATGAAATTGGAAATCATCATTCTCAGTAAAGTATCGCAAGAACAAAAAACCAAACACCGCATATTCTCACTCATAGGTGGGAATTGAACAATGAGAACACATAGACACAGGAAGGGGATCATCACACTCTGGGGACTGTCATGGGGTGGGGGGAGGGGGGAGGGATAGCACTGGGAGATATACCTAATGCTAGATGACGAGTTAGTGGGTGCAGCGCACCAGCATGGCACATGTATACATATGTAACTAACCTGCACAATGTGCACATGTACCCTAAAACTTAAAGTATAATAATAATAAATAAATAAATAAATATATATATAATATTCTTTATATCCTTATTCTATAAAAGTTTTTAATTTTTTGTTAACTTTTTTCTTTTTAAACTTTTTTTTAAAACTAGGAGACAAATGTACACACTAGCCTAGGTCCACACGGGGTCAGGATCATCAATATCACTGTCTTCCATCTCCACATCTTGTCCCAGTGGAAGGTCTTCAGGGACAATAACTCACATGAGCTTCATTTCCTATAAAACAATGCCTTCTTTTGCAATATGTCCTGAAGGGCCTGCCTGAGGCTGCTGTACAGTTAACTTAAAAAAAAATAAGTAGGGGTATACTCTAAAATAGCAATAAAAACTATAGTAAAGTAATAAACCAGTACTATAGTCATTTTTTTATTACCAAGTATTATGTACCATACATAATTGTATGTGCTATATTTTATATGACTGTCAGTGCAGTATGCTTGTTTACACCAGTATCACCATAAACATGTGAGTAATGAATTGCACTGTAACATTACAATGGCTATGACATTAGGTGACAGGAATTTTTTACTCCATTATATTATAGGACCACTGTCATATATGTTGTGCATCATCGATTGAAACATCCTGTTGTGGTGCATGACTATATAACCAAAGGAAATAAATCAGTATTTCCAATAGATATTTGCTCCCAAATGTTCATGCAGCATTATTCACAATAACCAAGATATAGAAACAACCCAAGGGTTGATCGATAGACGAATAGGTACACACAGTGGAATACTATTCAGCCTTAAGAATTAATGACAACATGATTAAACACAGAGGACATTATGCTAATTGAAATATTCCAGACAGAGGAAGACAAATACTGCATGATCTCGTTTATATATAGGATCTAAAAACTTTGAATTCACAGAAGCAGAGCAGAATGGTGTTTGCCAGGGACTAGGGTACAGAAAAAATTGGGAAATACGTCAATTTTACAATGAACACATATGTCAAAACATCACATTGTACACCTTAAATATTGCTATGGTCTGAATATTTGTGTCACTTCCAAAATTCATGTGTTGAAACCCAATCAGCAATGGGATGTTACTCAGAGGCGGGTCTTTGGAAGCTGATTAGGAGTTAGTTCCGTTGTAAAAGATGTTTCAAAGGGCTGGTTTGCCCTTCCACTACACGAGGACACATCTAGAAGGTGCTATGCATGAACCAGAAAGTGGGTCCTCACCAGACACGGTCCTCTAGTGTCTTGATCTTGGATTTCTTAGCCTCCAGAGCTGTGAAAATAGATTTCTGTAGTTTGTAGGCCACTCAGTCTATGGTACTTTGTTATAGCAGCCCAAACAAACTCAGACAAATATATAAAGTTTTTGTCAGTTATATCTTAATAAAGCTGCTGAATAAAATAATATCTTTCATTAAAATCTAAACATTAAAAATTAAATCATTGATAAAAAAGAATAACAAGGTTTGGATATGATTATCAGCAGAGACAGTAAAATTATGTGTTTTTTGTATGAAGGCAATATAAAGGAAGATGAAAATGATCAACAAAAGACCAGTATATAAAAGTCCATGAGATTGAATTCTTATTTATCTCAAATGTAACCACTAGTAGGTCAACTGTGTTTGATTCAACTATTTATCTAGTTCTTAACACCGTTCTTTGGATTCTGTGGTCTTTAATAAATGTTTAAATGACTGAATGACAGAATAAATGAATGAACCAGTTAACTCTTCATGGGAACTTGAACCAAGGGTTTAATCTAGTGTTACCATAGGTTCTTTATTTTAAAAGTTACCAAAACACCTCAAAATGGTGGCGATTATAGTGAGAAAATATTATTCAAGTCCTTTTTGGAAAGCATTTTGTTTATAGCTAAAAACCTTCTAAGGAAACACATTTAGAAATAGTAAATTGTATGTAATTATATGCATGCTTTTAAATTATAATGCTGTGTCCATCTGTCATCCTAATTCTGTATAAATATTTGATCTTTTCTTACACTATCTTTTTTATAAGCTTGAATATTTCTTGTTGAAGAGATTAATGTTGTGTTTTTCTTTACAATGGCATTTGATATCTTTGTCTCTCTAATAATTTGTAGTTGAGTAGTTTAGGATTATGTGTATCAATATACTTTGCATAAAAATTACAAACCAAGGTTGGTAAACAGTGAAACATCTAGTTTTACACAATGTTTATGGATAATAAAGGGAAATTGATTTACCTGTGTATGTTAAGTTCAGAAAGCATCGGTCAAAATGTCGTACTAGTTGTATTTCTGAATAGATACTTGGTTTTTTAGTTCTACTGAATTCTCTCATTGAAAAGTTTTCAATGGATGCTAACAGATGCCTAATTTGCTGATCTATCGCAAAGCAAAGAATGCTAGGATTATGAGGTGATGAATTTGCCTCCATTGTTTCACTGCCTTTCACTGAAAATAAATATTCGAAGTAAAAACCTATTACTTTGTGAGATTTTAAGAGTTATACCCTTTTAAAGAAATTATTATTTAAGGCAGTAATTTTATAAAAATGATAAATGTCTTAATTGCTTTTTATATTATTGGTTCTTTTTTATTTTTAATGCCAAATTTATATATACACACACACACACACACACACACACATACACACACACATATATATATATATATGGTACAATGTGATGTTTCAACACATGTAAACATTTGGAATAATTAAATGAAGTGAATTAGTATAACCATCACCACAAATATTTATCATTTTTTATGGAAAGAATATTTAAAATCTTCTCTTTTTGCTATTTTGAAGTATAGCAAAATATTTATTTTATTATTAACTATAGTCATCATGTTGTGCAGCTGAACAACAGAACTTATTCCTCCTATCTGACTGAAACTTGACTGTTGACTAACATCTCTCCCTTCGCTCTCCACCTCTCCACTCTCAGCCTCTGATAACCACCACACCACTTTCTACTTCTGAGTTTGACGTTTTTAGATTCCACATATAAGTGAGATCATATGGTATTTTTCTCTTTGTGCCTCGTTTATTTCATTTAACGTAATGTCCTCTAGGTTCATCCATGAAATCACAAATGACAGAATTTCTTGTTTGATAGAGGATGAATAGTATTGCATTGTAAATGTACACATTTTTAAAGTCCATTCATCCACTGGTGAACACTTGGATTGTTTCTATGTCTTGACTATTGTGAATAATATTGCAATGAACATGGGAGTGCAGACATCTCTTTAACATACTGATTTTAATTCCTTTGAGTATATACCCAGTAGTGAGATTGCTGGATCATATGGTAGCTCTATTTTTAGTTTTTTGAGGCAACTCCATACTTTTTTCCAAAATCATTGTACTAATTCACAATACTACCAATAGTGCTTAAGTGTTCCCTTTTCTCTACATCCTTGCCAACACTTGTTATCTTTCTTCTTTTTGATAATAGCCAATTTAACAGGTGTAAGACAGTATCTCACTGTGGTCAGTCTTTTTACTTTTGATACATTTGTGTCTTTATATTTACAGTGGTTTTGTATTTCTTGTCACCATAGTTTTCATCTCTAGAAGTTTGATTTGAGTGGATTTTTATATCTTCCATATCTCCAATTAATACACTCAGTTCTTTCTCTAGTTCCTTGAACATATGGAATGCAGTTATAACAACTGTTTTATTGTTCTCGTCTACTGATCCTATCATGTTTGTAATTTTTAGGTCAATTTCAACTGACTTTTTTGAGTATTATGGATGAAATTTACTTCTTTACATGCTTGTTAATTTTTTACTAGATACCATACATTGCAAATTTTGGGTGCTGGATATATTTGTATTTATGAAAGTATCATTGAGTTTTATTGTGGGACACAGTTTAGTTACTTGGAAACAGTTTGGTTCTTTTGAGTCTTACTCTTAAGCTTTGTTAAGTAGACTTACAGCCATACTTATTCTAGGATTAATGTTTCCTGGCCTTGGTAGATTCCTCATGTCCATGCTCCAATCAGTACTCAGCTGATGGTATGAGGGGCACCCTCCTCAGACCTTGGTATCCCCTGTCTTTTGGCAGCTCTCTCATCTCTTCCCCTCTCTGTGACCACTAGCTGCCTTGGTCAGCCTGGATTCCTAGCATTATCTTACCTGTAAGTCTCCCCAGTGTTAAGTTCTCCCTCACTGAATCATAGCCTATAAACTCTCTTTAGGCACTAACCTGGGGCAATTGTAGGGCTCACATTGTTCCCTGTCTCTTAGGAATCACTGGTTTTCACATATGTATCGAGAACTGCCATATCATATACTTTGTCTATTTAAAGACTTTTCAGAAAGGATGGTAAATCCATTCTCTGTTAATCTATTTTTTTTTCCTAGAAAAGGAAGTTTCTTCTGATATTAGTGAAAATACTAGAATCATGAAATTTTAAGTAAAGCAT